>NC_079882.1:30327825-31701737 GCF_029227915.1 Hydractinia symbiolongicarpus | reverse complement strand
CTAAATCGCATGAAACTTGTAGTTTTCAAAAATGTTTTCATTTTTGATGAGACACTGAATAAAAGAAGTTTAATCGCCGGCAAACGAAAACCCTCCATTTCCCGTAAATCCCGGGCTTGGCCCGTATAGTCAAAAATATACAAAAAAAGTACCCAGGGAGTAAACTCATTTTCCGAACGATTTTTTAAATTATTTTTTCACCACTAAAACGCATGAGACTTGTAGTTTTCAAAAATGTTTTCATTTTTGATGAGACGCTTAATGAAAGAAGTTTAATTGCCGGCAAACAAAAACCCGCCATTTCCCGTAAATCCCGGACTCGGCCCGTATAGTCAAAAGAATACAAAGAAAGTACCCAGGGAGTAAACTCATTTCTTGAACGATTTTTTAAATTATTTTTTCACCACTAAAACGCATGAGACTTGTAGTTTTCAGAAATTTTTTCATTTTTGATGAGACGCTTAATGAAAGTGGTTTGATCGCCGGCAAACGAAAACCCGCCATTTCCCGTAAACCCCGGGCTTGGCCCGTATAGTCAAAAGTATACAAAGAAAGTACCCGGGGTGTAAACTCATTTCCCAAACGATTTTTTAAATTATTATTTCACCACTAAAGCCCATGAGACTTGTAGTTTTTAAAAATGTTTTCATTTTTGATGAGACGCTGAATAAAAGAAGTTTAATCGCCGGCAAACGAAAACCCGCGACTTCCCGTAAATCCCGGACTCGGCCCGTATAGTCAAAAGTATACAAAGAAAGTACCCAGGTAGTAAACTCATTTCCCGGACGATTTTTTAAATTATTTGTTCACCACTAAAACGCATGAGACTTGTAGTTTTCAGAAATCTTTTCATTTTTGATGAGACGCTTGATGAAAGTTGTTTAATCGCCGGCAAACGAAAACCCGCGATTTCCCGTAAATCCCGGGCTTGGCCCGTATAGTCGAATGTATACAAAGAAAGTACCCAGGCGAGTAAACTCATTTTCCGAACGATTTTTTAAATTATTATTTCACCACTAAAGCCCATGAGACTTGTATTTTTTAAAAATGTTTTTATTTTTGATGAGACACTGAATAAAAGAAGTTTAATCGCCGACAAACGAAAACCTCACCATTTTCCGTAAATCCCGGGCTTGGCCCTTATAGTCAAAAGTATACAAAGAAAGTACCCAGGGAGTAAACTCATTTCCCGAACGATTTTTTATATTATCTTTTCCCCACTAAATCGCATGAGACTTGTAGTTTTCAAAAATGTTTTTATTTTTGATGGGACGCTGAATAAAAGAAGTTTAATCGCCGGCAAACGAAAACCCGCGATTTCCCGTAAATCCCGGGCTTGGCCCGTATAGTCGAATGTATACAAAGAAAGTACCCTGTGAGTAAACTCCTTTCAAAAACGATTTTTCAAATTATCTTTTCACCACTAAAACGCACGAGACTTGTAGTTTTCAAAAATGTTTGTATTTTTGATGACACACTGAATAAAAGAAGTTTAATCGCCGGCAAACGACCGCCATTTCCCGTAAACCCCGGACTCGGCCCCTATAGTCAAAAGTATACAAAGAAAGTACCCAGGGAGTAAACTCATTTCCCGAACGATTTTTTATATTTTTTTTTCACCACTAAATCGCATGAAACTTGTAGTTTTCAAAAATGTTTTCATTTTTGATGAGACACTGAATAAAAGAAGTTTAATCGCCGGCAAACGAAAACCCGCCATTTCCCGTAAATCCCGGGCTTGGCCCGTATAGTCAAAAATATACAAAAAAAGTACCCAGGGAGTAAACTCATTTTCCGAACGATTTTTTAAATTATTTTTTCACCACTAAAACGCATGAGACTTGTAGTTTTCAAAAATGTTTTCATTTTTGATGAGACGCTTAATGAAAGAGGTTTAATCGCCGGCAAACGAAAACCAGCGATTTCCCCTAAATCCCGGGCTTGGCTCGTGTAGTCGAATGTATACAGAGAAAGTACCCAGGGAGTGAACTCATTTCCCGAACGATTTTTCATATTTATTTTTCACCACTAAATCGCATGAGACTTGAAGTCTTCAAACTTGTTTTCATTTTTGATGAGACGCTGAATAAAAGAAGTTTAAACGCCGGCAAACGAAAACCTGCGATTTCCCGTAAATCCCAGACTCGGCCCGTATAGTCAAAAGTATACAAAGAAAGTACCCAGGTAGTAAACTCATTTCCCGGACGATTTTTTAAATTATTTGTTCACGACTAAAACGCATGAGACTTGTAGTTTTCAGAAATCTTTTCATTTTTGATGAGACGCTTGATGAAAGTTGTTTAATCGCCGGCAAACGAAAACCCGCGATTTCCCGTAAATCCCGGGCTTGGCCCGTATAGTCGAATGTATACAAAGAAAGTACCCAGGGAGTAAACTCATTTTCCGAACGATTTTTTAAATTATTTTTTCACCACTAAAACGCATGAGACTTGTAGTTTTCAAAAATGTTTTCATTTTTGATGAGACGCTTAATGAAAGAGGTTTAATCGCCGGCAAACGAAAACCAGCGATTTCCCCTAAATCCCGGGCTTGGCTCGTGTAGTCGAATGTATACAGAGAAAGTACCCAGGGAGTGAACTCATTTCCCAAACGATTTTTCATATTTATTTTTCACCACTAAATCGCATGAGACTTGAAGTCTTCAAACTTGTTTTCATTTTTGATGAGACGCTGAATAAAAGAAGTTTAAACGCCGGCAAACGAAAACCTGCGATTTCCCGTAAATCCCAGACTCGGCCGGTAAAGTCAAGAGTATACAAAGAAAGTACCCCGGGTGTAAACTCATTTCCCGAACGATTTTTTATATTATTTTTTCACCACTAAATCGCATGAGACTTGTAGTTTTCAAAAATGTTTTCATTTTTGATGGGTGGCTGAATAAAAGAAGTTTAATCGCCGGCAAACGAAAACCCGCCATTTTCCGTAAAACCCGGACTCGGCCTGTATAATCAAAAGTATACAAAGAAAGTACCCAGGGAGTAAAGTTATTTCCCGAACGATTTTTAAAATATTTTTTCACCACTAAAACGCATGAAACTTGTAGTTTTCAGAAATGTTTTCATTTTTGATGAGACGCTTAATGAAAGAGGTTTAATCGCCGGCAAACGAAAACCAGCGTTTCCCCTAAATCTCGGGCTTGGCCCGTGTAGTCGAATGTATACAAAGAAAGTACCCAGGGAGTAAACTCATTTCCCGAACGATTTTTTAAATTTTTTTTTCACCACTAAATCGCATGAGACTTGTAGTTTTCAAAATTGTATTCATTTTTGATGGGACGGTGAATAAAAGAAGTTTAATCGCCGGCAAACGGAAACCCGCGATTTCCCGTAAATCCCGGACTCGGCCCGTATATTCAAAAGTATACAAAGAAAGTACCCAGGGAGTAAACTCATTTTCCGAACGATTTTTTAAATTATTTTTTCACCACTAAAACGCATGAGACCTGTACTTTTCAAAAATGTTTTTATTTTTGATGGGACGCTGAATAAAAGAAGTTTAATCGCCGGCAAACGAAAACCCGCGATTTCCCGTAAATCCCGGTCTCGGCCCGTATAGTCAAAAGTATACAAAAAAAGTACCCAGGGAGTAAACTCATTTTCCGAACGATTTTTTAAATTATTTTTTCACCACTAAAACGCATGAGTCTTGTAGTTTTCAGAAATATTTTCATTGTTGATGAGACGCTTAATAAAAGTGGTTTAATCGCCGGCAAACGAAAACCCGCGATTTCCCGTAAATCCCGGGCTTGGCCCGTATAGTCGAATGTATACAAAGAAAGTACCCTGTGAGTAAACTCCTTTCCAAAACGATTTTTCAAATTATCTTTTCACCACTAAAACGCACGAGACTTGTAGTTTTCAAAAATGTTTGTATTTTTGATGACACACTGAATAAAAGAAGTTTAATCGCCGGCAAACGACCGCCATTTCCCGTAAACCCCGGACTCGGCCCCTATAGTCAAAAGTATACAAAGAAAGTACCCAGGAAGTAAACTCATTTCCCGAACGATTTTTTATATTTTTTTTTCACCACTAAATCGCATGAGACTTGTAGTTTTCAAAAATGTTTTCATTTTTGATGAGACACTGAATAAAAGAAGTTTAATCGCCGGCAAACGAAAACCCGCCATTTCCCGTAAATCCCGGGCTTGGCCCGTATAGTCAAAAATATACAAAAAAAGTACCCAGGGAGTAAACTCATTTTCCGAACGATTTTTTAAATTATTTTTTCACCACTAAAACGCATGAGTCTTGTAGTTTTCAAAAATGTTTTCATTTTTGATGAGACGCTTAATGAAAGAGGTTTAATCGCCGGCAAACGAAAACCAGCGATTTCCCCTAAATCCCGGGCTTGGCTCGTGTAGTCGAATGTATACAGAGAAAGTACCCAGGGAGTGAACTCATTTCCCGAACGATTTTTCATATTTATTTTTCACCACTAAATTGCATGAGACTTGAAGTCTTCAAACTTGTTTTCATTTTTGATGAGACGCTGAATAAAAGAAGTTTAAACGCCGGCAAACGAAAACCTGCGATTTCCCGTAAATCCCAGACTCGGCCGGTAAAGTCAAGAGTATACAAAGAAAGTACCCCGGGTGTAAACTCATTTCCCGAACGATTTTTTATATTATTTTTTCACCACTAAATCGCATGAGACTTGTAGTTTTCAAAAATGTTTTCATTTTTGATGGGACGCTGAATAAAAGAAGTTTAATCCCCGGCAAACGAAAACCCGCCATTTTCCGTAAAACCCGGACTCGGCCCGTATAATCAAAAGTATACAAAGAAAGTACCCAGGGAGTAAAGTTATTTCCCGAACGATTTTTAAAATATTTTTTCACCACTAAAACGCATGAAACTTGTAGTTTTCAGAAATGTTTTCATTTTTGATGAGACGCTTAATGAAAGAGGTTTAATCGCCGGCAAACAAAAACCAGCGTTTCCCCTAAATCTCGGGCTTGGCCCGTGTAGTCGAATGTATACAAAGAAAGTACCCAGGGAGTAAACTCATTTCCCGAACGATTTTTTAAATTTTTTTTTCACCACTAAATCGCATGAGACTTGTAGTTTTCAAAATTGTTTTCATTTTTCATGGGACGGTGAATAAAAGAAGTTTAATCGCCGGCAAACGGAAACCCGCGATTTCCCGTAAATCCCGGACTCGGCCCGTATATTCAAAAGTATACAAAGAAAGTACCCAGGGAGTAAACTCATTTTCCGAACGATTTTTTAAATTATTTTTTCACCACTAAAACGCATGAGACCTGTACTTTTCAAAAATGTTTTCATTTTTGATGAGACGTTTAATGAAAGTGGTTTAATCGCCGGCAAACGAAAACCCGCGATTTCCCGTAAATCCCGGGCTTGGCCCGTATAGTCGAATGTATACAAAGAAAGTACCCTGTGAGTAAACTCATTTCCAAAACGATTTTTCAAATTATCTTTTCACCACTAAAACGCACGAGACTTGTAGTTTTCAAAAATGTTTGTATTTTTGATGAGACACTGAATAAAAGAAGTTTAATCGCCGACAAACGAAAACCCGCCATTTCCCGTAAATCCCGGTCTTGGCCCCTATAGTCAAAAGTATACAAAGAAAGTACCCAGGGAGTAAACTCATTTCCCGAACAATTTTTGATATTATTTTTTCACCACTAAATCGCATGAGACTTGTAGTTTTCAAAAATGTTTTCATTTTTGATGGGACGCTGAATAAAAGAAGTTTAATCTCCGGCAAACGAAAACCCGCGATTTCCCGTAAATCCCGGACTCGGCCCGTATAGTCAAAAGTATACAAAGAAAGTACCCAGGGAGTAAACTCATTTTCCGAACGATTTTTTAAATTATTTTTTCACCACTAAAACGCATGAGACTTGTAGTTTACAAAAATGTTTTCATTTTTGATGAGACGCTTAATGAAAGAGGTTTAATCGCCGGCAAACGAAAACCAGCGTTTCCCCTAAATCTCGGGCTTGGCCCGTGTAGTCGAATGTATACAAAGAAAGTACCCAGGGAGTAAACTCATTTCCCGAACGATTTTTTAAATTTTTTTTTCACCACTAAATCGCATGAGACTTGTAGTTTTCAAAAATGTTTTCATTTTTGATGGGACGTATAATAAAAGAGGTTTAATCGCCGGCAAACGAAAACCAGCGATTTCCCCTAAATCTCGGACTCGGCCCGTATAGTCAAAAGTATACAAAGAAAGTACCCAGGGAGTAAACTCATTTTCCGAAGGATTTTTTAAATTATTTTTTCGCCACTAAAACGCATGAGACTTGTAGTTTTCAAAAATGTTTTCATTTTTGATAAGACGCTGAATAAAAGAAGTTTAATCGCCGGCAAACGAAAACCCGCCATTTCCTGTAAACCCCGGACTCGGCCCGTATAATCAAAAGTATACAAAGAAAGTACCCATGGAGTAAACTCATTTCCCGAAAGATTTTTTAAATTATTTTTTCACCACTAAAACGCATGAGACTTGTAGTTTTCAAAAATGTTTTCATTTTTGATGAGACGCTGAATAAAAGAAGTTTAATCGCCGGCAAACGAAAACCCGCCATTTCCTGTAAACCCCGGACTCTGCCCGTATAATCAAAAGTATACAAAGAAAGTACCCATGGAGTAAACTCATTTCCCTAACGATTTTTTAAATTATTTTTTCACCACTAAAACGCATGAGACTTGCAGTTTTCAAAAATGTTTTTATTTTTGATGAGACGCTGAATAAAAGAAGTTTAATCGCCGGCAAACGAAAACCTGCGATTTCCCGTAAATCCCGGACTCGGCCCGTATAATCAAAAGTATACAAAGAAAGTACCCAGGGTGTAAACTCATTTCCCGAACGATTTTTTAAATTGTTATTTCACCACTAAAGCCCATGAGACTTGTAGTTTTCAGAAATGTTTTCATTTTTGATGAGACACTGAATAAAAGAAATTTAATCGCCTGCAAACGAAAACCCTCCTCTTCCCGTAAATCCCGGGCTTGGCCCGTGTAGTCGAATGTATACAAAGAAAGTACACAGGGAGTAAACTCATTTCCCGAACGATTTTTTAAATTATTTTTTCACCACTAAAACGCATGAAACTTGTAATTTTCAGAAATGTTTTCATTTTTGATGAGACGCTGAATAAAAGAAGTTTAATCGCCGGCAAACGAAAACCTGCGATTTCCCGTAAATCCCGGACTCGGCCCGTATAATCAAAAGTATACAAAGAAAGTACCCTGTGAGTAAACTCATTTCCAAAACGATTTTTTAAATTATCCTTTCACCACTAAAACGAATGAGACTTGTAGTTTTTAAAAATGTTTTCATTTTTGATGAGACACTGAATAAAAGAAGTTTAATCGCCGGCAAACGAAAACCCGCCATTTCCCGTAAATCCCGGACTCAGCCCGTATAGTCAAAAGTATACAAAGAAAGTACCCCGGGAGTAAACTCATTTCCCGAACGATTTTTTAAATTATCTTTTCACCACTAAAACGCATGAGACTTGTAGTTTTCAAAAATGTTTTCATTTTTGATAAGAGGCTGAATAAAAGAAGTTTGATCGCCCGTAAACCCCGGACTCGACCCGTATAATCAAAAGTATACAAAGATATTACCCAGGGAGTAAACTCATTTCCCGAACGATTTTTTAAATTTTTTTTTCACCATTAAAACGCATGAGACTTGTAGTTTTCAGAAATGTTTTCATTATTGATGAGACACTGAATAAAAGAAATTTAATCGCCTGCAAACGAAAACCCGCCACTTCCCGTAAATCCCGGGCTTGGCCCGTGTAGTCGAATGCATACAAAGAAAGTATCCAGGGAGTAAACTCATTTCCCGAGCGATTTTTTAAATTTTTTTTTCACCACTAAAACGCATGAAACTTGTAGTTTTCAGAAATGTTTTCATTTTTGATGAGACGCTTAACAAAAGTGGTTTAATCGCCGGCAAACGAAAACCCGTGATTTCCCGTAAATCCCGGGCTTGGCCCGTATAGTCGAATGTATACAAAGAAAGTACCCTGTGAGTAAACTCATTTCCAAAACGATTTTTTAAATTATCTTTTCACCACTAAAACGCATGAGACTTGTAGTTTTTAAAAATGTTTTCATTTTTGATGAGACACTGAATAAAAGAAGTTTAATCGCCGGCAAACGAAAACCCGCCATTTCCCGTAAATCCCGGACTCAGCCCGTATAGTCAAAAGTATACAAAGAAAGTACCCCGGGAGTAAACTCATTTCCCGAACGATTTTTTAAATTATCTTTTCACCTCTAAAACGCATGAGACTTGCAGTTTTCAAAAATGTTTTCATTTTTGATAAGAGGCTGAATAAAAGAAGTTTAATCGCCGGCAAACGACCGCCATTTCCCGTAAACCCCGGACTCGGCCCGTATAATCAAAAGTATACAAAGAAATTACCCAGGGAGTAAACTCATTTCCCGAACGATTTTTTAAATTTTTTTTTCACCACTAAAACGCATGAGACTTGTAGTTTTCAGAAATGTTTTCATTTTTGATGAGACACTGAATAAAAGAAGTTTAATCGCCGGCAAACGAAAACCCGCCATTTCCCGTAAATCCCGGGCTTGGCCCGTATAGTCAAATGTAAACAAAGAAAGTACCCTGTGAGTAAACTCATTTCCAGAACGATTTTTTAAATTATTTTTTCACCACTAAAACGCATAAGACTTGTAGTTTTCAAAAATGTTTTCATTTTTGATGAGACGCTGAATAAAAGAAGTTTAATCGCCGGCAAACGAAAACCTGCGATTTCCCGTAAATCCCGGACTCGGCCCGTATAATCAAAAGTATACAAAGAAAGTACCCTGTGAGTAAACTCATTTCCAAAACGATTTTTTAAATTATCCTTTCACCACTAAAACGAATGAGACTTGTAGTTTTTAAAAATGTTTTCATTTTTGATGAGACACTGAATAAAAGAAGTTTAATCGCCGGCAAACGAAAACCCGCCATTTCCCGTAAATCCCGGACTCAGCCCGTATAGTCAAAAGTATACAAAGAAAGTACCCCGGGAGTAAACTCATTTCCCGAACGATTTTTTAAATTATCTTTTCACCACTAAAACGCATGAGACTTGTAGTTTTCAAAAATGTTTTCATTTTTGATAAGAGGCTGAATAAAAGAAGTTTGATCGCCCGTAAACCCCGGACTCGGCCCGTATAATCAAAAGTATACAAAGATATTACCCAGGGAGTAAACTCATTTCCCGAACGATTTTTTAAATTTTTTTTTCACCACTAAAACGCATGAGACTTGTAGTTTTCAGAAATGTTTTCATTTTTGATGAGACACTGAATAAAAGAAATTTAATCGCCTGCAAACGAAAACCCGCCACTTCCCGTAAATCCCGGGCTTGGCCCGTGTAGTCGAATGCATACAAAGAAAGTATCCAGGGAGTAAACTCATTTCCCGAGCGATTTTTTAAATTTTTTTTTCACCACTAAAACGCATGAAACTTGTAGTTTTCAGAAATGTTTTCATTTTTGATGAGACGCTTAACAAAAGTGGTTTAATCGCCGGCAAACGAAAACCCGTGATTTCCCGTAAATCCCGGGCTTGGCCCGTATAGTCGAATGTATACAAAGAAAGTACCCTGTGAGTAAACTCATTTCCAAAACGATTTTTTAAATTATCTTTTCACCACTAAAACGCATGAGACTTGTAGTTTTTAAAAATGTTTTCATTTTTGATGAGACACTGAATAAAAGAAGTTTAATCGCCGGCAAACGAAAACCCGCCATTTCCCGTAAATCCCGGACTCAGCCCGTATAGTCAAAAGTATACAAAGAAAGTACCCCGGGAGTAAACTCATTTCCCGAACGATTTTTTAAATTATCTTTTCACCTCTAAAACGCATGAGACTTGCAGTTTTCAAAAATGTTTTCATTTTTGATAAGAGGCTGAATAAAAGAAGTTTAATCGCCGGCAAACGACCGCCATTTCCCGTAAACCCCGGACTCGGCCCGTATAATCAAAAGTATACAAAGAAATTACCCAGGAAGTAAACTCATTTCCCGAACAATTTTTTAAATTTTTTTTTCACCACTAAAACGCATGAGACTTGTAGTTTTCAGAAATGTTTTCATTTTTGATGAGACACTGAATAAAAGAAGTTTAATCGCCGGCAAACGAAAACCCGCCATTTCCCGTAAATCCCGGGCTTGGCCCGTATAGTCAAATGTAAACAAAGAAAGTAGCCTGTGAGTAAACTCATTTCCAGAACGATTTTTTAAATTATTTTTTCACCACTAAAACGCATAAGACTTGTAGTTTTCAAAAATGTTTTCATTTTTGATGAGACGCTGAATAAAAGAAGTTTAATCGCCGGCAAACGAAAACCCGCGATTTCCCGTAAATCCCGGGCTTGGCCCGTATAGTCAAAAGTATACAAAGAAAGTACACAGGGAGTAAACTCATTTCCCGAACGATTTTTTAAATTATTATTTAACCACTAAAGCCCATGAGACTTGTAGTTTTCAAAAATGTTTTCATTTTTGATGAGATGCTGAATAAAAGAAGTTTAAACGCCGGCAAACGAAAACCTGCGATTTCCCGTAAATCCCAGACTCGCCCTGTAAAGTCAAAAGTATACAAAGAAAGTACCCAGGGTGTAAACTCATTTCCCGAACGATTTTTTAAATTATATTTTCACCACTAAAACGCATGAGACTTGTAGTTTTCAAAAATGTTTTCATTTTTAATGAGACGCTGAATAAAAGAAGTTTAATCGCCGGCAAACGAAAACCCGCCATTTCCCGTAAAACCCGGACTCGGCCCGTATAATCAAAAGTATACAAAGAAAGTACCCAGGGAGTAAACTTATTTCCCGAACGATTTTTTAAATTATTTTTTCACCACTAAAACGGATGAGACTTGTAGTCTTCAAACTTGTTTTCATTTTTGATGAGACGCTGAATAAAAGAAGTTTAAACGCCGGCAAACGAAAACCTGCGATTTCCCGTAAATCCCAGACTCGGCCTGTAAAGTCAAAAGTATACAAAGAAAGTACCCATGGTGTAAACTCATTCCCCGAACGATTTTTTAAATTATCTTTTCACCACTAAAACGCATGAGACTTGTAGTTTTCAAAAATGTTTTCATTTTTGATGAGACGCTGAATAAAAAAAGTTTAATCGCCGGCAAACGAAAACCTGCGACTTCCCGTAAATCCCGGACTCGGCCCGTATAGTCAAAAGTATACAAATAAAGTAACCAGGGAGTAAACTCATTTCCCGAACGATTTTTTAAATTATTTTTCCACCACTAAAACGCATGAGACTTGTAGTTTTCAGAAATGTTTTCATTTTTGATGAGACGCTTAGTGAAAGTGCTTTAATCGCCGGCAAACGAAAACCCGTGATTTCCCGTAAATCCCGGGCTTGGCCCGTATAGTCGAATGTATACAAAGAAAGTACCCTGTGAGTAAAGTCATTTCCACAACGATTTTTTAAATTAACTTTTCACCACTAAAACGCATGAGACTTGTAGTTTTTAAAAATGTTTTCATTTTTGATGAGACACTGAATAAAAGAAGTTTAATCGCTGGCAAACTAAAACCCGTCATTTCCCGTAAATCCTGGACTCAGCCCGTATAGACAAAAGTATACAAAGAAAGTACCCAGGGAGTAAACTTATTTCCCGAACGATTTTTTAAATTATTTTTTCACCACTAAAACGCACGATACTTGTAGTTTTCAAAAATGTTTTCATTTTTGATGAGACGCTTAATGAAAGAGGTTTAATCGCCGGCAAACGAAAACCTGCGATTTCCCGTAAATCCCGGGCTTGGCCCGTATAGTCGAATGTATACAAAGAAAGTACCCTGTAAGTAAACTCATTTCCAGAACGATTTATTAAATTATTTTTTCACCACTAAAACGCATAAGACTTGTAGTTTTTAAAAATGTTTTCATTTTTGATGAGACGCTGAATAAAAGAAGTTTAATCGCCGGCAAACGAAAACCCGCGATTTCCCGTAAATCCCGGGCTTGGCCCGTATAGTCAAAAGTATACAAAGAAAGTACACAGGGAGTAAACTCATTTCCCGAACGATTTTTTAAATTATTTTTTCACCACTAAAACGCATGAGACTTGAAGTTTTCAAACTTGTTTTCATTTTTGATGAGACGCTGAATAAAAGAAGTTTAAACGCCGGCAAACGAAAACCTGCGATTTCCCGTAAATCCCAGACTAGCCCTGTAAAGTCAAAAGTATACAAAGAAAGTACCCAGGGTGTAAACTCATTTCCCGAACGATTTTTTAAATTATCTTTTCACCTCTAAAACGCATGAGACTTGTAGTTTTCAAAATTGTTGTCATTTTTAATGAGACGCTGAGTAAAAGAAGTTTAATCGCCGGCAAACGAAAACCCGCCATTTCCTGTAAAACCCGGACTCGGCCCGTATAATCAAAAGTATACAAAGAAAGTACCCAGGGAGTAAAGTTATTTCCCGAACGATTTTTTAAATTATTTTTTCACCACTAAAACGGATGAGACTTGTAGTCTTCAAACTTGTTTTCATTTTTGATGAGACGCTGAATAAAAGAAGTTTAAACGCCGGCAAACGAAAACCTGCCATTTCCCGTAAATCCCAGACTCGGCCTGTAAAGTCAAGAGTATACAAAGAAAGTACCCAGGGTGTAAACTCATTTCCCGAACGATTTTTTAAATTATATTTTCACCACTAAAACGCATGAGACTTGTAGTTTTCAAAAATGTTTTCATTTTTAATGAGACGCTGAATAAAAGAAGTTTAATCGCCGGCAAACGAAAACCCGCCATTTCACGTAAAATCCGGACTCGGCCCGTATAATCAAAAATATACAAAGAAAGTACCCAGGGAGTAAACTTATTTCCCGAACGATTTTTTAAATTATTTTTTCACCACTAAAACGCTTGAAACTTGTAGTTTACAGAAATGTTTTCATTTTTGATGAGACGCTTAATAAAAGTGGTTTAATCGCCGGCAAACGAAAACCCGTGATTTCCCGTAAATCCCGGGCTTGGCCCGTATAGTCGAATGTATGCAAAGAAAGTACCCTGTGAGTAAACTCATTTCCAAAACGATTTTTTAAATTATCTTTTCACCACTAAAACGCATGAGACTTGTAGTTTTTAAAAATGTTTTCATTTTTGATGAGACACTGAATAAAAGAAGTTTAATCGCCGGCAAACGAAAACCCGCGATTTCCCGTAAATCCCGGGCTTGGCCCGTATAGTCAAAAGTATACAAAGAAAGTACACAGGGAGTAAACTCATTTCCCGAACGATTTTTTAAGTTATTTTTTCACCACTAAAACGCATGAGACTTGAAGTCTTCAAACTTGTTTTCATTTTTGATGAGACGCTGAATAAAAGAAGTTCAATCGCCGGCTAACGAAAACCCGCCATTTCCCGTAAAACCCGGACTCGGCCCGTATAATCAAAAGTATACAAAGAAAGTACCCAGGGAGTAAACTTATTTCCCGAACGATTTTTTAAATTATTTTTTCACCACTAAAACGGATGAGACTTGTAGTCTTCAAACTTGTTTTCATTTTTGATGAGACGCTGAATAAAAGAAGTTTAAACGCCGGCAAACGAAAACCTGCGATTTCCCGTAAATCCCAGACTCGGCCTGTAAAGTCAAGAGTATACAAAGAAAGTACCCCGGGTGTAAACTCATTTCCCGAACGATTTTTTAAATTATATTTTCACCACTAAAACGCATGAGACTTGTAGTTTTCAAAAATGTTTTCATTTTTAATGAGACGCTGAATAAAAAAAGTTTAATCCCCGGCAAACAAAAACCCGCCATTTCCCGTAAAACCCGGACTCGGCCCGTATAATCAAAACTATACAAAGAAAGTACCCAGGGAGTAAACTTATTTCCCGAACGATTTTTTAAATTATTTTTTCACCACTTAAACGCATGAAACTTGTAGTTTTCAGAAATGTTTTCATTTTTGATGAGACGCTTAATAAAAGTGGTTTAATCGCCGGCAAACGAAAACCCGTGATTTCCCGTAAATCCCGGGCTTGGCCCGTATAGTCGAATGTATACAAAGAAAGTACCCTGTGAGTAAACTCATTTCCAAAACGATTTTTTAAATTATCTTTTCACCACTAAAACGCATGAGACTTGTAGTTTTTAAAAATGTTTTCATTTTTGATGAGACGCTGAATAAAAGAAGTTTAATCGCCGGCTAACGAAAACCCGCCATTTCCCGTAAAACCCGGACTCGGCCCGTATAATCAAAAGTATACAAAGAAAGTACCCAGGGAGTAAACTTATTTCCCGAACGATTTTTTAAATTATTTTTTCACCACTAAAACGGATGAGACTTGTAGTCTTCAAACTTGTTTTCATTTTTGATGAGACGCTGAATAAAAGAAGTTTAAACGCCGGCAAACGAAAACCTGCGATTTCCCGTAAATCCCAGACTCGGCCTGTAAAGTCAAGAGTATACAAAGAAAGTACCCCGGGTGTAAACTCATTTCCCGAACGATTTTTTAAATTATATTTTCACCACTAAAACGCATGAGACTTGTAGTTTTCAAAAATGTTTTCATTTTTAATGAGACGCTGAATAAAAGAAGTTTAATCCCCGGCAAACAAAAACCCGCCATTTCCCGTAAAGCCCGGACTCGGCCCGTATAATCAAAAGAATACAAAGAAAGTACCGAGGGAGTAAACTTATTTCCCGAACGATTTTTTAAATTATTTTTTCACGACTAAAACGCATGAAACTTGTAGTTTTCAGAAATGTTTTCATTTTTGATGAGACGCTTAATAAAAGTGGTTTAATCGCCGGCAAACGAAAACCCGTGATTTACTGTAAATCCCGGGCTTGGCCCGTATAGTCGAATGTATACAAAGAAAGTACCCTGTGAGTAAACTCATTTCCAAAACGATTTTTTAAATTATCTTTTCACCACTAAAACGCATGAGACTTGTAGTTTTTAAAAATGTTTTCATTTTTGATGAGACACTGAATAAAAGAAGTTTAATCGCCGGCAAACGAAAACTCGCCATTTCCCGTAAATCCCGGACTCAGCCCGTATAGACAAAAGTATACAAAGAAAGTACCCAGGAAGTAAACTTATTTCCCGAACGATTTTTTAAATTATTTTTTCACCACTAAAACGCACGAGACTTGTAGTTTTCAAAAATGTTTTCATTTTTGATGAGACGCTTAATGAAAGAGGTTTAATCGCCGGCAAACGAAAACCTGCGATTTCCCGTAAATCCCGGGCTTGGCCCGTATAGTCGAATGTATACAAAGAAAGTACCCTGTGAGTAAACTCATTTCCAGAACGATTTTTTAAATTATTTTTTCACCACTAAAACGCATAAGACTTGTAGTTTTCAAAAATGTTTTCATTTTTGATGAGACGCTGAATAAAAGAAGTTTAATCGCCGGCAAACGAAAACCCGCGATTTCCCGTAAATCCCGGGCTTGGCCCGTATAGTCAAAAGTATACAAAGAAAGTACACAGGGAGTAAACTCATTTCCCGAACGATTTTTTAAATTATTTTTTCACCACTAAAACGCATGAGACTTGAAGTTTTCAAACTTGTTTTCATTTTTGATGAGACGCTGAATAAAAGAAGTTTAAACGCCGGCAAACGAAAACCTGCGATTTCCCGTAAATCCCAGACTAGCCCTGTAAAGTCAAAAGTATACAAAGAAAGTACCCAGGGTGTAAACTCATTTCCCGAACGATTTTTTAAATTATCTTTTCACCTCTAAAACGCATGAGACTTGTAGTTTTCAAAATTGTTGTCATTTTTAATGAGACGCTGAGTAAAAGAAGTTTAATCGCCGGCAAACGAAAACCCGCCATTTCCCGTAAAACCCGGACTCGGCCCGTATAATCAAAAGTATACAAAGAAAGTACCCAGGGAGTAAACTTATTTCCCGAACGATTTTTTAAATTATTTTTTCACCACTAAAACGGATGAGACTTGTAGTCTTCAAACTTGTTTTCATTTTTGATGAGACGCTGAATAAAAGAAGTTTAAACGCCGGCAAACGAAAACCTGCCATTTCCCGTAAATCCCAGACTCGGCCTGTAAAGTCAAGAGTATACAAAGAAAGTACCCAGGGTGTAAACTCATTTCCCGAACGATTCTTTAAATTATATTTTCACCACTAAAACGCATGAGACTTGTAGTTTTCAAAAATGTTTTCATTTTTAATGAGACGCTGAATAAAAGAAGTTTAATCGCCGGCAAACGAAAACCCGCCATTTCACGTAAAATCCGGACTCGGCCCGTATAATCAAAAGTATACAAAGAAAGTACCCAGGGAGTAAACTTATTTCCCGAACGATTTTTTAAATTATTTTTTCACCACTAAAACGCTTGAAACTTGTAGTTTACAGAAATGTTTTCATTTTTGATGAGACGCTTAATAAAAGTGGTTTAATCGCCGGCAAACGAAAACCCGTGATTTCCCGTAAATCCCGGGCTTGGCCCGTATAGTCGAATGTATGCAAAGAAAGTACCCTGTGAGTAAACTCATTTCCAAAACGATTTTTTAAATTATCTTTTCACCACTAAAACGCATGAGACTTGTAGTTTTTAAAAATGTTTTCATTTTTGATGAGACACTGAATAAAAGAAGTTTAATCGCCGGCAAACGAAAACCCGCGATTTCCCGTAAATCCCGGGCTTGGCCCGTATAGTCAAAAGTATACAAAGAAAGTACACAGGGAGTAAACTCATTTCCCGAACGATTTTTTAAGTTATTTTTTCACCACTAAAACGCATGTGACTTGAAGTCTTCAAACTTGTTTTCATTTTTGATGAGACGCTGAATAAAAGAAGTTTAATCGCCGGCTAACGAAAACCCGCCATTTCCCGTAAAACCCGGACTCGGCCCGTATAATCAAAAGTATACAAAGAAAGTACCCAGGGAGTAAACTTATTTCCCGAACGATTTTTTAAATTATTTTTTCACCACTAAAACGGATGAGACTTGTAGTCTTCAAACTTGTTTTCATTTTTGATGAGACGCTGAATAAAAGAAGTTTAAACGCCGGCAAACGAAAACCTGCGATTTCCCGTAAATCCCAGACTCGGCCTGTAAAGTCAAGAGTATACAAAGAAAGTACCCCGGGTGTAAACTCATTTCCCGAACGATTTTTTAAATTATATTTTCACCACTAAAACGCATGAGACTTGTAGTTTTCAAAAATGTTTTCATTTTTAATGAGACGCTGAATAAAAGAAGTTTAATCCCCGGCAAACAAAAACCCGCCATTTCCCGTAAAGCCCGGACTCGGCCCGTATAATCAAAAGTATACAAAGAAAGTACCGAGGGAGTAAACTTATTTCCCGAACGATTTTTTAAATTATTTTTTCACGACTAAAACGCATGAAACTTGTAGTTTTCAGAAATGTTTTCATTTTTGATGAGACGCTTAATAAAAGTGGTTTAATCGCCGGCAAACGAAAACCCGTGATTTACTGTAAATCCCGGGCTTGGCCCGTATAGTCGAATGTATACAAAGAAAGTACCCTGTGAGTAAACTCATTTCCAAAACGATTTTTTAAATTATCTTTTCACCACTAAAACGCATGAGACTTGTAGTTTTTAAAAATGTTTTCATTTTTGATGAGACACTGAATAAAAGAAGTTTAATCGCCGGCAAACGAAAACTCGCCATTTCCCGTAAATCCCGGACTCAGCCCGTATAGACAAAAGTATACAAAGAAAGTACCCAGGAAGTAAACTTATTTCCCGAACGATTTTTTAAATTATTTTTTCACCACTAAAACGCACGAGACTTGTAGTTTTCAAAAATGTTTTCATTTTTGATGAGACGCTTAATGAAAGAGGTTTAATCGCCGGCAAACGAAAACCTGCGATTTCCCGTAAATCCCGGGCTTGGCCCGTATAGTCGAATGTATACAAAGAAAGTACCCTGTGAGTAAACTCATTTCCAGAACGATTTTTTAAATTATTTTTTCACCACTAAAACGCATAAGACTTGTAGTTTTCAAAAATGTTTTCATTTTTGATGAGACGCTGAATAAAAGAAGTTTAATCGCCGGCAAACGAAAACCCGCGATTTCCCGTAAATCCCGGGCTTGGCCCGTATAGTCAAAAGTATACAAAGAAAGTACACAGGGAGTAAACTCATTTCCCGAACGATTTTTTAAATTATTTTTTCACCACTAAAACGCATGAGACTTGAAGTTTTCAAACTTGTTTTCATTTTTGATGAGACGCTGAATAAAAGAAGTTTAAACGCCGGCAAACGAAAACCTGCGATTTCCCGTAAATCCCAGACTAGCCCTGTAAAGTCAAAAGTATACAAAGAAAGTACCCAGGGTGTAAACTCATTTCCCGAACGATTTTTTAAATTATCTTTTCACCTCTAAAACGCATGAGACTTGTAGTTTTCAAAATTGTTGTCATTTTTAATGAGACGCTGAGTAAAAGAAGTTTAATCGCCGGCAAACGAAAACCCGCCATTTCCCGTAAAACCCGGACTCGGCCCGTATAATCAAAAGTATACAAAGAAAGTACCCAGGGAGTAAACTTATTTCCCGAACGATTTTTTAAATTATTTTTTCACCACTAAAACGGATGAGACTTGTAGTCTTCAAACTTGTTTTCATTTTTGATGAGACGCTGAATAAAAGAAGTTTAAACGCCGGCAAACGAAAACCTGCCATTTCCCGTAAATCCCAGACTCGGCCTGTAAAGTCAAGAGTATACAAAGAAAGTACCCAGGGTGTAAACTCATTTCCCGAACGATTCTTTAAATTATATTTTCACCACTAAAACGCATGAGACTTGTAGTTTTCAAAAATGTTTTCATTTTTAATGAGACGCTGAATAAAAGAAGTTTAATCGCCGGCAAACGAAAACCCGCCATTTCACGTAAAATCCGGACTCGGCCCGTATAATCAAAAGTATACAAAGAAAGTACCCAGGGAGTAAACTTATTTCCCGAACGATTTTTTAAATTATTTTTTCACCACTAAAACGCTTGAAACTTGTAGTTTACAGAAATGTTTTCATTTTTGATGAGACGCTTAATAAAAGTGGTTTAATCGCCGGCAAACGAAAACCCGTGATTTCCCGTAAATCCCGGGCTTGGCCCGTATAGTCGAATGTATGCAAAGAAAGTACCCTGTGAGTAAACTCATTTCCAAAACGATTTTTTAAATTATCTTTTCACCACTAAAACGCATGAGACTTGTAGTTTTTAAAAATGTTTTCATTTTTGATGAGACACTGAATAAAAGAAGTTTAATCGCCGGCAAACGAAAACCCGCGATTTCCCGTAAATCCCGGGCTTGGCCCGTATAGTCAAAAGTATACAAAGAAAGTACACAGGGAGTAAACTCATTTCCCGAACGATTTTTTAAGTTATTTTTTCACCACTAAAACGCATGTGACTTGAAGTCTTCAAACTTGTTTTCATTTTTGATGAGACGCTGAATAAAAGAAGTTTAATCGCCGGCTAACGAAAACCCGCCATTTCCCGTAAAACCCGGACTCGGCCCGTATAATCAAAAGTATACAAAGAAAGTACCCAGGGAGTAAACTTATTTCCCGAACGATTTTTTAAATTATTTTTTCACCACTAAAACGGATGAGACTTGTAGTCTTCAAACTTGTTTTCATTTTTGATGAGACGCTGAATAAAAGAAGTTTAAACGCCGGCAAACGAAAACCTGCGATTTCCCGTAAATCCCAGACTCGGCCTGTAAAGTCAAGAGTATACAAAGAAAGTACCCCGGGTGTAAACTCATTTCCCGAACGATTTTTTAAATTATATTTTCACCACTAAAACGCATGAGACTTGTAGTTTTCAAAAATGTTTTCATTTTTAATGAGACGCTGAATAAAAGAAGTTTAATCCCCGGCAAACAAAAACCCGCCATTTCCCGTAAAACCCGGACTCGGCCCGTATAATCAAAAGTATACAAAGAAAGTACCCAGGGAGTAAACTTATTTCCCGAACGATTTTTTAAATTATTTTTTCACCACTAAAACGCATGAAACTTGTAGTTTTCAGAAATGTTTTCATTTTTGATGAGACGCTTAATAAAAGTGGTTTAATCGCCGGCAAACGAAAACCCGTGATTTCCCGTAAATCCCGGGCTTGGCCCGTATAGTCGAATGTATACAAAGAAAGTACCCTGTGAGTAAACTCATTTCCAAAACGATTTTTTAAATTATCTTTTCACCACTAAAACGCATGAGACTTGTAGTTTTTAAAAATGTTTTCATTTTTGATGAGACGCTGAATAAAAGAAGTTTAATCGCCGGCTAACGAAAACCCGCCATTTCCCGTAAAACCCGGACTCGGCCCGTATAATCAAAAGTATACAAAGAAAGTACCCAGGGAGTAAACTTATTTCCCGAACGATTTTTTAAATTATTTTTTCACCACTAAAACGGATGAGACTTGTAGTCTTCAAACTTGTTTTCATTTTTGATGAGACGCTGAATAAAAAAAGTTTAAACGCCGGCAAACGAAAACCTGCGATTTCCCGTAAATCCCAGACTCGGCCTGTAAAGTCAAGAGTATACAAAGAAAGTACCCCGGGTGTAAACTCATTTCCCGAACGATTTTTTAAATTATATTTTCACCACTAAAACGCATGAGACTTGTAGTTTTCAAAAATGTTTTCATTTTTAATGAGACGCTGAATAAAAGAAGTTTAATCCCCGGCAAACAAAAACCCGCCATTTCCCGTAAAACCCGGACTCGGCCCGTATAATCAAAAGTATACAAAGAAAGTACCCAGGGAGTAAACTTATTTCCCGAACGATTTTTTAAATTATTTTTTCACCACTAAAACGCATGAGACTTGTAGTTTTCAAAAATGTTTTCATTTTTAATGAGACGCTGAATAAAAGAAGTTTAATCCCCGGCAAACAAAAACCCGCCATTTCCCGTAAAACCCGGACTCGGCCCGTATAATCAAAAGTATACAAAGAAAGTACCCAGGGAGTAAACTTATTTCCCGAACGATTTTTTAAATTATTTTTTCACCACTAAAACGCATGAAACTTGTAGTTTTCAGAAATGTTTTCATTTTTGATGAGACGCTTAATAAAAGTGGTTTAATCGCCGGCAAACGAAAACCCGTGATTTCCCGTAAATCCCGGGCTTGGCCCGTATAGTCGAATGTATACAAAGAAAGTACCCTGTGAGTAAACTCATTTCCAAAACGATTTTTTAAATTATCTTTTCACCACTAAAACGCATGAGACTTGTAGTTTTTAAAAATGTTTTCATTTTTGATGAGACGCTGAATAAAAGAAGTTTAATCGCCGGCTAACGAAAACCCGCCATTTCCCGTAAAACCCGGACTCGGCCCGTATAATCAAAAGTATACAAAGAAAGTACCCAGGGAGTAAACTTATTTCCCGAACGATTTTTTAAATTATTTTTTCACCACTAAAACGGATGAGACTTGTAGTCTTCAAACTTGTTTTCATTTTTGATGAGACGCTGAATAAAAAAAGTTTAAACGCCGGCAAACGAAAACCTGCGATTTCCCGTAAATCCCAGACTCGGCCTGTAAAGTCAAGAGTATACAAAGAAAGTACCCCGGGTGTAAACTCATTTCCCGAACGATTTTTTAAATTATATTTTCACCACTAAAACGCATGAGACTTGTAGTTTTCAAAAATGTTTTCATTTTTAATGAGACGCTGAATAAAAGAAGTTTAATCCCCGGCAAACAAAAACCCGCCATTTCCCGTAAAACCCGGACTCGGCCCGTATAATCAAAAGTATACAAAGAAAGTACCCAGGGAGTAAACTTATTTCCCGAACGATTTTTTAAATTATTTTTTCACCACTAAAACGCATGAAACTTGTAGTTTTCAGAAATGTTTTCATTTTTGATGAGACGCTTAATAAAAGTGGTTTAATCGCCGGCAAACGAAAACCCGTGATTTCCCGTAAATCCCGGGCTTGGCCCGTATAGTCGAATGTATACAAAGAAAGTACCCTGTGAGTAAACTCATTTCCAAAACGATTTTTTAAATTATCTTTTCACCACTAAAACGCATGAGACTTGTAGTTTTTAAAAATGTTTTCATTTTTGATGAGACACTGAATAAAAGAAGTTTAATCGCCGGCAAACGAAAACCCGCCATTTCCCGTAAATCCCGGACTCAGCATGTATAGTCAAAAGTATACAAAGAAAGTACCCCGGGAGTAAACTCATTTCCCGAACGATTTTTTAAATTATCTTTTCACCACTAAAACGCATGAGACTTGCAGTTTTCAAAAATGTTTTCATTTTTGATAAGAGGCTGAATAAAAGAAGTTTAATCGCCGGCAAACGACCGCCATTTCCCGTAAACCCCGGACTCGGCCCGTATAATCAAAAGTATACAAAGAAATTACCCAGGGAGTAAACTCATTTCCCGAACGATTTTTTAAATTTTTTTTTCACCATTAAAACGCATGAGACTTGTAGTTTTCAGAAATGTTTTCATTTTTGATGAGACACTGAATAAAAGAAGTTTAATCGCCGGCAAACGAAAACCCGCCATTTCCCGTAAATCCCGGGCTTGGCCCGTATAGTCGAATGTATACAAAGAAAGTACCCTGTGAGTAAACTCATTTCCAGAACGATTTTTTAAATTATTTTTTCACCACTAAAACGCATGAGACTTGTAGTTTTCAAAAATGTTTTCATTTTTAATGAGACGCTGAATAAAAGAAGTTTAATCGCCGGCAAACGAAAACCCGCCATTTCCCGTAAAACCCGGACTCGGCTCGTATAATCAAAAGTATACAAAGAAAGTACCCAGGGAGTAAAGTTATTTCCCGAACGATTTTTAAAATATTTTTTCACCACTAAAACGCATGAAACTTGTAGTTTTCAGAAATGTTTTTATTTTTGATGAGACGCTTAATAAAAGTGGTTTAACCGCCGGCAAACGAAAACCCGTGATTTCCCGTAAATCCCAGACTCAGCCCGTAAAGTCAAAAGTATACAAAGAATGTACCCCGGGAGTAAACTCATTTCCCGAACGATTTTTTAAATTATCTTTTCACCACTAAAACGCATGAGACTTGCAGTTTTCAAAAATGTTTTCATTTTTGATAAGAGGCTGAATAAAAAAAGTTTAATCGCCGGCAAACGACCGCTATTTCCCGTAAACCCCGGACTCGGCCCGTATAATCAAAAGTATACAAAGAAAGTACCCAGGGAGTAAACTTATTTCCCGAACGATTTTTTAAATTATTTTTTCACCACTAAAACGGATGAGACTTGTAGTCTTCAAACTTGTTTTCATTTTTGATGAGACGCTGAATAAAAGAAGTTTAAACGCCGGCAAACGAAAACCTGCGATTTCCCGTAAATCCCAGACTCGGCCTGTAAAGTCAAGAGTATACAAAGAAAGTACCCCGGGTGTAAACTCATTTCCCGAACGATTTTTTAAATTATATTTTCACCACTAAAACGCATGAGACTTGTAGTTTTCAAAAATGTTTTCATTTTTAATGAGACGCTGAATAAAAGAAGTTTAATCCCCGGCAAACAAAAACCCGCCATTTCCCGTAAAACCCGGACTCGGCCCGTATAATCAAAAGTATACAAAGAAAGTACCCAGGGAGTAAACTTATTTCCCGAACGATTTTTTAAATTATTTTTTCACCACTAAAACGCATGAAACTTGTAGTTTTCAGAAATGTTTTCATTTTTGATGAGACGCTTAATAAAAGTGGTTTAATCGCCGGCAAACGAAAACCCGTGATTTCCCGTAAATCCCGGGCTTGGCCCGTATAGTCGAATGTATACAAAGAAAGTACCCTGTGAGTAAACTCATTTCCAAAACGATTTTTTAAATTATCTTTTCACCACTAAAACGCATGAGACTTGTAGTTTTTAAAAATGTTTTCATTTTTGATGAGACACTGAATAAAAGAAGTTTAATCGCCGGCAAACGAAAACCCGCCATTTCCCGTAAATCCCGGACTCAGCATGTATAGTCAAAAGTATACAAAGAAAGTACCCCGGGAGTAAACTCATTTCCCGAACGATTTTTTAAATTATCTTTTCACCACTAAAACGCATGAGACTTGCAGTTTTCAAAAATGTTTTCATTTTTGATAAGAGGCTGAATAAAAGAAGTTTAATCGCCGGCAAACGACCGCCATTTCCCGTAAACCCCGGACTCGGCCCGTATAATCAAAAGTATACAAAGAAATTACCCAGGGAGTAAACTCATTTTCCGAACGATTTTTTAAATTTTTTTTTCACCATTAAAACGCATGAGACTTGTAGTTTTCAGAAATGTTTTCATTTTTGATGAGACACTGAATAAAAGAAGTTTAATCGCCGGCAAACGAAAACCCGCCATTTCCCGTAAATCCCGGGCTTGGCCCGTATAGTCGAATGTATACAAAGAAAGTACCCTGTGAGTAAACTCATTTCCAGAACGATTTTTTAAATTATTTTTTCACCACTAAAACGCATGAGACTTGTAGTTTTCAAAAATGTTTTCATTTTTAATGAGACGCTGAATAAAAGAAGTTTAATCGCCGGCAAACGAAAACCCGCCATTTCCCGTAAAACCCGGACTCGGCCCGTATAATCAAAAGTATACAAAGAAAGTACCCAGGGAGTAAAGTTATTTCCCGAACGATTTTTAAAATATTTTTTCACCACTAAAACGCATGAAACTTGTAGTTTTCAGAAATGTTTTTATTTTTGATGAGACGCTTAATAAAAGTGGTTTAACCGCCGGCAAACGAAAACCCGTGATTTCCCGTAAATCCCAGACTCAGCCCGTAAAGTCAAAAGTATACAAAGAATGTACCCCGGGAGTAAACTCATTTCCCGAACGATTTTTTAAATTATCTTTTCACCACTAAAACGCATGAGACTTGCAGTTTTCAAAAATGTTTTCATTTTTGATAAGAGGCTGAATAAAAAAAGTTTAATCGCCGGCAAACGACCGCTATTTCCCGTAAACCCCGGACTCGGCCCGTGTAGTCGAATGTATACAAAGAAAGTATCCAGGGAGTAAACTCATTTCCCGAGCGATTTTTAAAATTTTTTTTTCACCACTAAAATGCACGAGACTTGTAGTTTTCAGAAATGTTTTCATTTTTGATGAGACGCTTAATGAAAGTGGTTTAATCGCCGGCAAACGAAAACCCGTGATTTCCCGTAAATACCGGGCTTGGTCCGTATAGTCGAATGTATACAAAGAAAGTACCCTGTGAAAAAACTCATTTCCAAAACGACTTTTTAAATTATCTTTTCACCAATAAAACGCATGAGACTTGTAGTTTTTAAAAATGTTTTCATTTTTGATGAGACACTGAATAAAAGAAGTTTAATCGCCGGCAAACGAAAACACGCGAATTCCCGTAAATCCCGGGCTCAGCCCGTATAGTCAAACGTATACAAAGAAAGTACCCAGGGAGTAAACTTATTTCCCGAACGATTTTTTAAATTATTTTTTCACCACTAAAACGCACGAGACTTGTAGTTTTCAAAAACGTTTTCATTTTTGATGAGACGCTTAATGAAAGAGGTTTAATCGCCGGCAAACGAAAACCTGCGATTTCCCGTAAATCCCGGGCTTGGCCCGTATAGTCGAATGTATACAAAGAAAGTACCCTGTGAGTAAACTCATTTCCAGAACGATTTTTTAAATTATTTTTTTATCACTAAAACGGATAAGACTTGTAGTTTTCAAAAATGTTTTCATTTTTGATGAGACGCAGAATAAAAGAAGTTTAATAGCCGGCAAACAAAAACCCGCCATTTCCCGTAAAACCCGGACTCGGCCCGTATAATCAAAAGTATACAAAGAAAGTACCCAGGGAGTAAACTTATTTCCCGAACGATTTTTTAAATTATTTTTTTACCACTAAAACGGATGAGACTTCTAGTCTTCAAACTTGCTTTCATTTTTGATGAGACGCTGAATAAAAGAAGTTTAAACGCCGGCAAACGAAAACCTGCGATTTCCCGTAAATCCCAGACTCGGCCTGTAAAGTCAAGAGTATACAAAGAAAGTACCCAGGGTGTAAACTCATTTCCCGAAAGATTTTTTAAATTATATTTTCACCACTAAAACGCATGAGACTTGTAGTTTTCAAAAATGTTTTCATTTTTAATGAGACGCTGAATAGAAGAAGTTTAATCGCCGGCAAACGAAAACCCGCCATTTCCCGTAAAACCGGGACTCGGCCCGTAAAATCAAAAGTATACAAAGAAAGTACCCAGGGAGTAAACTCATGTCCCGAACGATTTTTTAAATTATCTTTTCACCTCTAAAACGCATGAGACTTGTAGTTTTCAAAAATGTTTTCATTTTTAATGAGACGCTGAATAAAAGAAGTTTAATCGCCGGCAAACGAAAACCCGCCATTTCCCGTAAATCCCGGGCTTGGCCCGTGTAGTCGAATGTATACAAAGAAAGTATCCAGGGAGTAAACTCATTTCCCGAGCGATTTTTTAAATTTTTTTTTCACCACTAAAACGCACGAGACTTGTAGTTTTCAGAAATGTTTTCATTTTTGATGAGACGCTTAATGAAAGTGGTTTAATCGCCGGCAAACGAAAACCCGTGATTTCCCGTAAATACCGGGCTTGGCCCGTATAGTCGAATGTATACAAAGAAAGTACCCTGTGAGTAAACTCATTTCCGAAACGACTTTTTAAATTATCTTTTCACCACTAAAACGCATGAGACTTGTAGTTTTTAAAAATGTTTTCATTTTTGATGAGACACTGAATAAAAGAAGTTTAATCGCCGGCAAACGAAAACCCGCGAATTCCCGTAAATCCCGGGCTTGGCCCGTATAGTCAAAAGTATACAAAGAAAGTACACAGGGAGTGAACTCATTTCCCGAACGATTTTTTAAATTATTTTTTCACCACTAAAACGCATGAGACTTGAAGTCTTCAAACTTGTTTTCATTTTTGATGAGACGCTAAATAAAAGAAGTTAAAACGCCGGCAAACGAAAACCTGCGATTTCCCGTAAATCCCAGACTCGCCCTGTAAAGTCAAAAGTATACAAAGAAAGTACCCTGTGAGTAAACTCATTTCCAAAACGATTTTTTAAATTATCTTTTCACCACTAAAACGCATGAGACTTGTAGTTTTTAAAAATGTTTTCATTTTTGATGAGACACTGAATAAAAGAAGTTTAATCGCTGGCAAACGAAAACCCGCCATTTCCCGTAAATCCTGGGCTCAGCCCGTATAGTCAAACGTATACAAAGAAAGTACCCAGGGAGTAAACTTATTTCCCGAACGATTTTTTAAATTATTTTTTCACCACTAAAACGCACGAGACTTGTAGTTTTCAAAAACGTTTTCATTTTTGATGAGACGCTTAATGAAAGAGGTTTAATCGCCGGCAAACGAAAACCTGCGATTTCCCGTAAATCCCGGGCTTGGCCCGTATAGTCGAATGTATACAAAGAAAGTACCCTGTGAGTAAACTCATTTCCAGAACGATTTTTTAAATTATTTTTTCATCACTAAAACGGATAAGACTTGTAGTTTTCAAAAATGTTTTCATTTTTGATGAGACGCAGAATAAAAGAAGTTTAATCGCCGGCAAACAAAAACCCGCCATTTCCCGTAAAACCCGGACTCGGCCCGTATAATCAAAAGTATACAAAGAAAGTACCCAGGGAGTAAACTTATTTCACGAACGATTTTTTAAATTATTTTTTTACCACTAAAACGGATGAGACTTGTAGTCTTCAAACTTGCTTTCATTTTTGATGAGACGCTGAATAAAAGAAGTTTAAACGCCGGCAAACGAAAACCTGCGATTTCCCGTAAATCCTAGACTCGGCCTGTAAAGTCAAGAGTATACAAAGAAAGTACCCAGGGTGTAAACTCATTTCCCGAACGATTTTTTAAATTATATTTTCACCACTAAAACGCATGAGACTTGTAGTTTTCAAAAATGTTTTCATTTTTAATGAGACGCTGAATAGAAGAAGTTTAATCGCCGGCAAACGAAAACCCGCCATTTCCCGTAAAACCCGGACTCGGCCCGTAAAATCAAAAGTATACAAACAAAGTACCCAGGGAGTAAACTCATTTCCCGAACGATTTTTTAAATTATCTTTTCACCTCTAAAACGCATGAGACTTGTAGTTTTCAAAAATGTTTTCATTTTTAATGAGACGCTGAATAAAAGAAGTTTAATCGCCGGCAAACGAAAACCCGCCATTTCCCGTAAATCCCGGGCTTGGCCCGTGTAGTCGAATGTATACAAAGAAAGTATCCAGGGAGTAAACTCATTTCCCGAGCGATTTTTTAAATTTTTTTTTCACCACTAAAACGCACGAGACTTGTAGTTTTCAGAAATGTTTTCATTTTTGATGAGACGCTTAATGAAAGTGGTTTAATCGCCGGCAAACGAAAACCCGTGATTTCCCGTAAATACCGGGCTTGGCCCCTATAGTCGAATGTATACAAAGAAAGTACCCTGTGAGTAAACTCATTTCCAAAACGACTTTTTAAATTATCTTTTCACCACTAAAACGCATGAGACTTGTAGTTTTTAAAAATGATTTCATTTTTGATGAGACACTGAGTAAAAGAAGTTTAATCGCCGGCAAACGAAAACCCGCGAATTCCCGTAAATCCCGGGCTTGGCCCGTATAGTCAAAAGTATACAAAGAAAGTACACAGGGAGTAAACTCATTTCCCGAACGATTTTTTAAATTATTTTTTCACCACTAAAACGCATGAGACTTGAAGTCTTCAAACTTGTTTTCATTTTTGATGAGACGCTGAATAAAAGAAGTTAAAACGCCGGCAAACGAAAACCTGCGATTTCCCGTAAATCCCAGACTCGCCCTGTAAAGTCAAAAGTATACAAAGAAAGTACCCAGGGTGTAAACTCATTTCCCGAACGATTTTTTAAATTATCTTTTCACCTCTAAAGCGCATGAGACTTGTAGTTTTCAAAAATGTTTTCATTTTTAATGAGACGCTGAATAAAAGAAGTTTAATCGCCGGCAAACGAAAACCCGCCATTTCCCGTTAAACCCGGACTCGGCCCGTATAATTAAAAGTATACAAAGAAAGTACCCAGGGAGTAAACTTATTTCCCGAACGATTTTTTAAATTATTTTTTCACCACTAAAACGGATGAGACTTGTAGTCTTCAAACTTGTTTTCATTTTTGATGAGACGCTGAATAAAAGAAGTTTAAACGCCGGCAAACGAAAACCTGCGATTTCCCGTAAATCCCAGACTCGGCCTGTAAAGTCAAGAGTATACAAAGAAAGTACCCAGGGTGTAAACTCATTTCCCGAACGATTTTTTAAATTATATTTTCACCACTAAAACGCATGAGACTTATAGTTTTCAAAAATGTTTTCATTTTTGATGAAACACTGAATAAAAGAAGTTTAATCGCCGGCAAACGACAACCTGCGACTTCCCGTAAAACCCGGACTCGGCCCGTATAGTCAAAAGTATACAAATAAAGTACCCAGGGAGTAAACTCATTTCCCGAACGATTTTTTAAATTATTTTTCCACCACTAAAACGCATGAGACTTGTAGTTTTCAGAAATGTTTTCATTTTTGATGAGACGCTTAATGAAAGTGGTTTAATCGCCGGCAAACGAAAACCCGTGATTTCCCGTAAATCCCGGGCTAGGCCCGTATAGTCGAATGTATACAAAGAAAGTACCCTGTGAGTAAACTCATTTCCAAAACTATTTTTTAAATTATCTTTTCACCACTAAAACGCATGAGACTTGTAGTTTTTAAAAATGTTTTCATTTTTGATGAGACACTGAATAAAAGAAGTTTAATCGCTGGCAAACGAAAACCCGCCATTTCCCGTAAATCCTGGGCTCAGCCCGTATAGTCAAACGTATACAAATAAAGTACCCAGGGAGTAAACTCATTTCCCGAACGATTTTTTAAATTATTTTTCCACCACTAAAACGCATGAGACTTGTAGTTTTCAGAAATGTTTTCATTTTTGATGAGACGCTTAATGAAAGTGGTTTAATCGCCGGCAAACGAAAACCCGTGATTTCCCGTAAATCCCGGGCTAGGCCCGTATAGTCGAATGTATACAAAGAAAGTACCCTGTGAGTAAACTCATTTCCAAAACTATTTTTTAAATTATCTTTTCACCACTAAAACGCATGAGACTTGTAGTTTTTAAAAATGTTTTCATTTTTGATGAGACACTGAATAAAAGAAGTTTAATCGCTGGCAAACGAAAACCCGCCATTTCCCGTAAATCCTGGGCTCAGCCCGTATAGTCAAACGTATACAAAGAAAGTACCCAGGGAGTAAACTTATTTCCCGAACGATTTTTTAAATTATTTTTTCACCACTAAAACGCACGAGACTTGTAGTTTTCAAAAACGTTTTCATTTTTGATGAGACGCTTAATGAAAGAGGTTTAATCGCCGGCAAACGAAAACCTGCGATTTCCCGTAAATCCCGGGCTTGGCCCGTATAGTCGAATGTATACAAAGAAAGTACCCTGTGAGTAAAGTCATTTCCAGAACGATTTTTTAAATTATTTTTTCATCACTAAAACGGATAAGACTTGTAGTTTTCAAAAATGTTTTCATTTTTGATGAGACGCAGAATAAAAGAAGTTTAATCGCCGGCAAACAAAAACCCGCCATTTCCCGTAAAACCCGGACTCGGCCCGTATAATCAAAAGTATACAAAGAAAGTACCCAGGGAGTAAACTTATTTCCCGAACGATTTTTTAAATTATTTTTTTACCACTAAAACGGATGAGACTTGTAGTCTTCAAACTTGCTTTCATTTTTGATGAGACGCTGAATAAAAGAAGTTTAATCGCCGGCAAACGAAAACCTGCGATTTCCCGTAAATCCCGGGCTTGGCCCGTATAGTCGAATGTATACAAAGAAAGTACCCTGTGAGTAAAGTCATTTCCAGAACGATTTTTTAAATTATTTTTTCATCACTAAAACGGATAAGACTTGTAGTTTTCAAAAATGTTTTCATTTTTGATGAGACGCAGAATAAAAGAAGTTTAATCGCCGGCAAACAAAAACCCGCCATTTCCCGTAAAACCCGGACTCGGCCCGTATAATCAAAAGTATACAAAGAAAGTACCCAGGGAGTAAACTTATTTCCCGAACGATTTTTTAAATTATTTTTTTACCACTAAAACGGATGAGACTTGTAGTCTTCAAACTTGCTTTCATTTTTGATGAGACGCTGAATAAAAGAAGTTTAAACGCCGGCAAACGAAAACCTGCGATTTCCCGTAAATCCCAGACTCGGCCTGTAAAGTCAAGAGTATACAAAGAAAGTACCCAGGGTGTAAACTCATTTCCCGAACGATTTTTTAAATTATATTTTCACCACTAAAACGCATGAGACTTGTAGTTTTCAAAAATGTTTTCATTTTTAATGAGACGCTGAATAGAAGAAGTTTAATCGCCGGCAAACGAAAACCCGCCATTTCCCGTAAAACCCGGACTCGGCCCGTAAAATCAAAAGTATACAAAGAAAGTACCCAGGGAGTAAACTTATTTCCCGAACGATTTTTTAAATTATATTTTCACCACTAAAACGCATGAGACTTATAGTTTTCAAAAATGTTTTCATTTTTGATGAGACACTGAATAAAAGAAGTTTAATCGCCGGCAAACGAAAACCCGCCATTTCCCGTAAAACCCGGACTCGGACCGTATAATCAAAAGTATACAAAGAAAGTACCCAGGGAGTAAACTTAATTCCCGAACGATTTTTTAAATTATTTTTTCACCACTAAAACGGATGAGACTTGTAGTCTTCAAACTTGCTTTCATTTTTGATGAGACACTGAATAAAAGAAGTTTAAACGCCGGCAAACGAAAACCTGCGATTTCCCGTAAATCCCAGACTCGGCCTGTAAAGTCAAGAGTATACAAAGAAAGTACCCAGGGTGTAAACTCATTTCCCGAACGATTTTTTAAATTATATTTTCACCACTAAAACGCATGAGACTTGTAGTTTTCAAAAATGTTTTCATTTTTAATGAGACGCTGAATAGAAGAAGTTTAATCGCCGACAAACGAAAACCCGCCATTTCCCGTAAAACCCGGACTCGGCCCGTAAAATCAAAAGTATACAAAGAAAGTACCCTGTGAGTAAACTCATTTCCAAAACGATTTTTTAAATTATCTTTTCACCACTAAAACGCATGAGACTTGTAGTTTTTAAAAATGTTTTCATTTTTGATGAGACACTAAATAAAAGAAGTTTAATCGCTGGCAAACGAAAACCCGCCATTTCCCGTAAATCCTGGACTCAGCCCGTATAGTCAAACGTATACAAAGAAAGTACCCAGGGAGTAAACTTATTTCCCGAACGATTTTTTAAATTATTTTTTCACCACTAAAACGCACGAGACTTGTAGTTTTCAAAAACGTTTTCATTTTTGATGAGACGCTTAATGAAAGAGGTTTAATCGCCGGCAAACGAAAACCTGCGATTTCCCGTAAATCCCGGGCTTGGCCCGTATAGTAGAATGTATACAAAGAAAGTACCCTGTGAGTAAACTCATTTCCAGAACGATTTTTTAAATTATTTTTTCACCACTAAAACGCATAAGACTTGTAGTTTTCAAAAATGTTTTCATTTTTGATGAGACGCAGAATAAAAGAAGTTTAATCGCCGGCAAACAAAAACCCGCCATTTCCCGTAAAACCCGGACTCGGCCCGTATAATCAAAAGTATACAAAGAAAGTACCCAGGGAGTAAACTTATTTCCCGAACGATTTTTTAAATTATTTTTTCACCACTAAAACGGATGAGACTTGTAGTCTTCAAACTTGCTTTTCATTTTTGATGAGACGCTGAATAAAAGAAGTTTAAACGCCGGCAAACGAAAACCTGCGATTTCCCGTAAATCCCAGACTCGGCCTGTAAAGTCAAGAGTATACAAAGAAAGTACCCAGGGTGTAAACTCATTTCCCGAACGATTTTTTAAATTATATTTTCACCACTAAAACGCATGAGACTTGTAGTTTTCAAAAATGTTTTCATTTTTAATGAGACGCTGAATAGAAGAAGTTTAATCGCCGGCAAACGAAAACCCGCCATTTCCCGTAAAACCCGGACTCGGCCCGTATAATCAAAAGTATACAAAGAAAGTACCCAGGGAGTAAACTTATTTCCCGAACGATTTTTTAAATTATTTTTTCACCACTAAAACGCTTGAAACTTGTAGTTTTCAGAAATGTTTTCATTTTTGATGAGACGCTTAATAAAAGTGGTTTGATCGCCGGCAAACGAAAACCCGTGATTTCCCGTAAATCCCGGGCTTGGCCCCTATAGTCGAATGTATACAAAGAAAGTACTCTGTGAGTAAACTCATTTCCAAAACGATTTTTTAAATTATCTTTTCACCACTAAAACACATGAGACTTGTAGTTTTTAAAAATGTTTTCATTTTTGATGAGACGCTTAATGAAAGAGGTTTAATCGCCGGCAAACGAAAACCTGCGATTTCCCGTAAATCCCGGACTCAGCCCGTATAGTCGAATGTATACAAAGAAAGTACCCAGTGAGTAAACTCATTTCCAGAACGATTTTTTAAATTATTTTTTCACCACTAAAACGCATAAGACTTGTAGTTTTCAAAAATGTTTTCATTTTTGATAAGAGGCTGAATAAAAGAAGTTTAATCGCCGGCAAACGACCGCCATTTCCCGTAAACCCCGGACTCGGCCCGTATAATCAAAAGTATACAAAGAAATTACCCAGGGAGTAAACTCATTTCCCGAACCATTTTTTAAATTTTTTTTTTACCACTAAAAAGAAGTTTAAACGCCGGCAAACGAAAACCTGCGATTTCCCGTAAATCCCAGACTCGCCCTGTAAAGTCAAAAGTATACAAAGAAAGTACCCAGGGTGTAAACTCATTTCCCGAACGATTTTTTAAATTATATTTTCACCACTAAAACGCATGAGACTTGTAGTTTTCAAAAATGTTTTCATTTTTAATGAGACGCTGAAAAAAAGAAGTTTAATCGCCGGCAAACGAAAACCCGCCATTTCCCGTAAAACCCGGACTCGGCCCGTATAATCAAAAGTATACAAAGAAACTACCCAGGGAGTAAACTTATTTCCCGAACGATTTTTTAAATTATTTTTTCACCACTAAAACGGATGAGACTTGTAGTCTTCAAACTTGTTTTCATTTTTGATGAGACGCTGTATAAAAGAAGTTTAAACGCCGGCAAACGAAAACCTGCGATTTCCCGTAAATCCCAGACTCGGCCTGTAAAGTCAAAAGTATACAAAGAAAGTACCCAGGGTGTAAACTCATTTCCCGAACGATTTTTTAAATTATCTCTTCACCACTAAAACGCATGAGACTTGTAGTTTTCAAAAATGTTTTCATTTTTGATGAGACGCTGAATAAAAGAAGTTTAAACGCCGGCAAACGAAAACCTGCGACTTCCCGTAAATCCCGGACTCGGCACGTATAGTCAAAAGTATACAAATAAAGTACCCAGGGAGTAAACTCATTTCCCGAACGATTTTTTAAATTATTTTTCCACCACTAAAACGCATGAGACTTGTAGTTTTTAGAAATGTTTTCATTTTTGATGAGACGCTTAATGAAAGTGGTTTAATCGCCGGCAAACGAAAACCCGTGATTTCCCGTAAATCCCGGGCTTGGCCCGTATAGTCGAATGTATACAAAGAAAGTACCCTGTGAGTAAACTCATTTCCAAAACGATTTTTTAAATTATCTTTTCACCACTAAAACGCATAAGACTTGTAGTTTTCAAAAATGTTTTCATTTTTGATGAGACGCTGAATAAAAGAAGTTTAATTGCCGGCAAACGAAAACCCGCGAATTCCCGCAAATCCCGGGCTTGGCCCGTATAGTCAAAAGTATACAAAGAAAGTGCACAGGGAGTAAACTCATTTTCCGAACGATTTTTTAAATTATTTTTTCACCACTAAAACGCATGAGACTGGAAGTCTTCAAACTTGTTTTCATTTTTGATGAGACGCTGAATAAAAGAAGTTTAAACGCCGGGAAACGAAAACCTGCGATTTCCCGTAAATCCCAGACTCGGCCTGTAAAGTCAAAAGTATACAAAGAAAGTACCCAGGGTGTAAACTCATTTCCCGAACGATTTTTTAAATTATATTTTCACCACTAAAACGCATGAGACTTGTAGTTTTCAAAAATGTTTTCATTTTTGATGAGACGCTGAATAAAAGAAGTTTAATCGCCGGCAAACAAAAACCTGCGACTTTCCGTAAATCCCGGACTCGGCCCGTATAGTCAAAAGTATACAAATAAAGTACCCAGGGAGTAAACTCATTTCCCGAACGATTTTTTAAATTATTTTTCCACCACTAAAACGCAAGAGACTTGTAGTTTTCAGAAATGTTTTCATTTTTGATGAGACGCTTAATGAAAGTGGTTTAATCGCCGGCAAACGAAAACCCGTGATTTCCCGTAAATCCCGGGCTTGGCCCGTATAGTCGAATGTATAAAAAGAAAGTTCCCTGTGAGTAAACTCATTTCCAAAACAATTTTTTAAATTATCTTTTCACCACTAAAACGCATGAGACTTGTAGTTTTCAAAAATGTTTTTATTTTTGATGAGACGCTGAATAAAAGAAGTTTAATCGCCGGCAAACAAAAACCTGCGACTTTCCGTAAATCCCGGACTCGGCCCGTATAGTCAAAAGTATACAAATAAAGTACCCAGGGAGTAAACTCATTTCCCGAACGATTTTTTAAATTATTTTTCCACCACTAAAACGCATGAGACTTGTAGTTTTCAGAAATGTTTTCATTTTTGATGAGACGCTTAATGAAAGTGGTTTAATCGCCGGCAAACGAAAACCCGTGATTTCCCGTAAATCCCGGGCTTGGCCCGTATAGTCGAATGTATAAAAAGAAAGTTCCCTGTGAGTAAACTCATTTCCAAAACAATTTTTTAAATTATCTTTTCACCACTAAAACGCATGAGACTTGTAGTTTTTAAAAATGTTTTCATTTTTGATGAGACACTGAATAAAAGAAGTTTAATCGCCGGCAAACGAAAACCCGCCATTTCCCGTAAAACCCGGACTCGGCCCGTATAATCAAAAGTATACAAAGAAAGTACCCAGGGAGTAAACTTATTTCCCGAACGATTCTTTAAATTATTTTTTCACCACTAAAACGGATGAGACTTGTAGTCTTCAATCTTGTTTTCATTTTTGATGAGACGCTGAATAAAAGAAGTTTAAACGCCGGCAAACGAAAACCTGCGATTTCCTGTAAATCCCAGACTCGGCCTGTAAAGTCAAGAGTATACAAAGAAAGTACCCAGGGTGTAAACTCATTTCCCGAACGATTTTTGAAATTATATTTTCACCACTAAAACGCATGAGACTTGTAGTTTTCAAAAATGTTTTCATTTTTAATGAGACGCTGAATAGAAGAAGTTTAATCGCCGGCAAACGAAAACCCGCCATTTCCCGTAAAACCCGGACTCGGCCCGTATAATCAAAAGTATACAAAGAAAGTACCCAGGGAGTAAACTTATTTCCCGAACGATTTTTTAAATTATTTTTTCACCTCTAAAACGCTTGAAACTTGTAGTTTTCAGAAATGTTTTCATTTTTGATGAGACGCTTAATAAAAGTGGTTTGATCGCCGGCAAACGAAAACCCGTGATTTCCCGTAAATCCCGGGCTTGGCCCGTATAGTCGAATGTATACAAAGAAAGTACCCAGTGAGTAAACTCATTTCCAGAACGATTTTTTAAATTATTTTTTCACCACTAAAACGCATAAGACTTGTAGTTTTCAAAAATGTTTTCATTTTTGATAAGAGGCTGAATAAAAGAAGTTTAATCGCCGGCAAACGACCGCCATTTCCCGTAAACCCCGGACTCGGCCCGTATAATCAAAAGTATACAAAGAAATTACCCAGGGAGTAAACTCATTTCCCGAACCATTTTTTAAATTTTTTTTTCACCACTAAAAAGAAGTTTAAACGCCGGCAAACGAAAACCTGCGATTTCCCGTAAATCCCAGACTCGCCCTGTAAAGTCAAAAGTATACAAAGAAAGTACCCAGGGTGTAAACTCATTTCCCGAACGATTTTTTAAATTATATTTTCACCACTAAAACGCATGAGACTTGTAGTTTTCAAAAATGTTTTCATTTTTAATGAGACGCTGAAAAAAAGAAGTTTAATCGCCGGCAAACGAAAACCCGCCATTTCCCGTAAAACCCGGACTCGGCCCGTATAATCAAAAGTATACAAAGAAAGTACCCAGGGTGTAAACTCATTTCCCGAACGATTTTTTAAATTATCTCTTCACCACTAAAACGCATGAGACTTGTAGTTTTCAAAAATGTTTTCATTTTTGATGAGACGCTGAATAAAAGAAGTTTAAACGCCGGCAAACGAAAACCTGCGACTTCCCGTAAATCCCGGACTCGGCACGTATAGTCAAAAGTATACAAATAAAGTACCCAGGGAGTAAACTCATTTCCCGAACGATTTTTTAAATTATTTTTCCACCACTAAAACGCATGAGACTTGTAGTTTTCAGAAATGTTTTCATTTTTGATGAGACGCTTAATGAAAGTGGTTTAATCGCCGGCAAACGAAAACCCGTGATTTCCCGTAAATCCCGGGCTTGGCCCGTATAGTCGAATGTATACAAAGAAAGTACCCTGTGAGTAAACTCATTTCCAAAACGATTTTTTAAATTATCTTTTCACCACTAAAACGCATAAGACTTGTAGTTTTCAAAAATGTTTTCATTTTTGATGAGACGCTGAATAAAAGAAGTTTAATTGCCGGCAAACGAAAACCCGCGAATTCCCGCAAATCCCGGGCTTGGCCCGTATAGTCAAAAGTATACAAAGAAAGTGCACAGGGAGTAAACTCATTTTCCGAACGATTTTTTAAATTATTTTTTCACCACTAAAACGCATGAGACTTGAAGTCTTCAAACTTGTTTTCATTTTTGATGAGACGCTTAATGAAAGTGGTTTAATCGCCGGCAAACGAAAACCCGTGATTTCCCGTAAATCCCGGGCTTGGCCCGTATAGTCGAATGTATAACAAGAAAGTTCCCTGTGAGTAAACTCATTTCAAAAACAATTTTTTAAATTATCTTTTCACCACTAAAACGCATGAGACTTGTAGTTTTTAAAAATGTTTTCATTTTTGATGAGACACTGAATAAAAGAAGTTTAATCGCCGGCAAACGAAAACCCGTGATTTCCCGTAAATCCCGGGCTTGGCCCGTATAGTCGAATGTATAAAAAGAAAGTTCCCTGTGAGTAAACTCATTTCAAAAACAATTTTTTAAATTATCTTTTCACCACTAAAACGCATGAGACTTGTAGTTTTTAAAAATGTTTTCATTTTTGATGAGACACTGAATAATAGAAGTTTAATCGCCGGCAAACGAAAACCCGCCATTTCCCGTAAAACCCGGGCTTGGCCCGTATAGTCAAAAGTATACAAAGAAAGTGCACAGGGAGTAAACTCATTTTCCGAACGATTTTTTAAATTATTTTTTCACCACTAAAACGCATGAGACTTGAAGTCTTCAAACTTGTTTTCATTTTTGATGAGACGCTGAATAAAAGAAGTTTAAACGCCGGGAAACGAAAACCTGCGATTTCCCGTAAATCCCAGACTCGGCCTGTAAAGTCAAAAGTATACAAAGAAAGTACCCAGGGTGTAAACTCATTTCCCGAACGATTTTTTAAATTATATTTTCACCACTAAAACGCATGAGACTTGTAGTTTTCAAAAATGTTTTCATTTTTGATGAGACGCTGAATAAAAGAAGTTTAATCGCCGGCAAACAAAAACCTGCGACTTTCCGTAAATCCCGGACTCGGCCCGTATAGTCAAAAGTATACAAATAAAGTACCCAGGGAGTAAACTCATTTCCCGAACGATTTTTTAAATTATTTTTCCACCACTAAAACGCATGAGACTTGTAGTTTTCAGAAATGTTTTCATTTTTGATGAGACGCTTAATGAAAGTGGTTTAATCGCCGGCAAACGAAAACCCGTGATTTCCCGTAAATCCCGGGCTTGGCCCGTATAGTCGAATGTATAAAAAGAAAGTTCCCTGTGAGTAAACTCATTTCCAAAACAATTTTTTAAATTATCTTTTCACCACTAAAACGCATGAGACTTGTAGTTTTTAAAAATGTTTTCATTTTTGATGAGACATTGAATAAAAGAAGTTTAATCGCCGGCAAACGAAAACCCGCCATTTCCCGTAAAACCCGGACTCGGCCCGTATAATCAAAAGTATACAAAGAAAGTACCCAGGGAGTAAACTTATTTCCCGAACGATTCTTTAAATTATTTTTTCACCACTAAAACGGATGAGACTTGTAGTCTTCAATCTTGTTTTCATTTTTGATGAGACGCTGAATAAAAGAAGTTTAAACGCCGGCAAACGAAAACCTGCGATTTCCTGTAAATCCCAGACTCGGCCTGTAAAGTCAAAAGTATACAAAGAAAGTACCCAGGGTGTAAACTCGTTTCCCGAACGATTTTTTAAATTATCTTTTCACCACTAAAACGCATGAGACTTGTAGTTTTCAAAAATGTTTTCATTTTTGATGAGACGCTGAATAAAAGAAGTTTAATCGACGGCAAACAAAAACCTGCGACTTCCCGTAAATCCCGGACTCGGCCCGTATAGTCAAAAGTATACAAATAAAGTACCCAGGGAGTAAACTCATTTCCCGAACGATTTTTTAAATTATTTTTCCACCACTAAAACGCATGAGACTTGTAGTTTTCAGAAATGTTTTCATTTTTGATGAGACGCTTAATGAAAGTGGTTTAATCGCCGGCAAACGAAAACCCGTGATTTCCCGTAAATCCCGGGCTTGGCCCGTATAGTCGAATGTATAAAAAGAAAGTTCCCTGTGAGTAAACTCATTTCCAAAACAATTTTTTAAATTATCTTTTCACCACTAAAACGCATGAGACTTGTAGTTTTTAAAAATGTTTTCATTTTTGATGAGACACTGAATAAAAGAAGTTTAATCGCTGGCAAACGAAAACCCGCCATTTCCCGTAAATCCTGGACTCAGCCCGTATAGTCAAAAGTATACAAAGAAAGTACCCAGGGAGTAAACTTATTTCCCGAACGATTTTTTAAATTATTTTTTCACCACTAAAACGCACGAGACTTGTAGTTTTCAAAAATGTTTTCATTTTTGATGAGACGCTTAATGAAAGAGGTTTAAACGCCGGCAAACGATAACCTGCGTTTTCCCGTAAATCCCAGACTCGCCCTGTAAAGTCAAAAGTATACAAAGAAAGTACCCAGGGTGTAAACTCATTTCCCGAACGATTTTTTAAATTATCTTTTCATCTCTAAAACGCATGAGACTTGTAGTTTTCAAAAATGTTTTCATTTTTAATGAGACGCTGAATAAAAGAAGTTTAATCGCCGGCAAATGAAAACCCGCCATTTCCCGTAAATCCCGGGCTTGGCCCGTATAGTCGAATGTATACAAAGAAAGTACCCTGTGAGTAAACTCATTTCCAAAACGATTTTTTAAATTATCTTTTTACCACTAAAACGCATGAGACTTGTAGTTTTCAAAAATGTTTTCATTTTTGATGAGACGCTTAATGAAAGAGGTTTAATCGCCGGCAAACGATAACCTGCGTTTTCCCGTAAATCCCAGACTCGCTCTGTAAAGTCAAAAGTATACAAAGAAAGTAACCAGGGTGTAAACTCATTTCCCGAACGATTTTTTAAATTATCTTTTCACCACTAAAACGCATGAGACTTGTAGTTTTCAAAAATGTTTTCATTTTTGATGAGACGCTGAATAAAAGAAGTTTAATCGCCGGCAAACGAAAATCCGCCATTTCCCGTAAACCCCGGACTCGGCCCGTATAATCAAAAGTATACAAAGAAAGTACCCAGGGAGTAAACTCATTTCCCGAACGATTTTTTAAATTATTTTTTCACCACTAAAACGCATGAGACTTGTAGTTTTTAAAAATGTTTTCATTTTTGATGAGACGCTGAATAAAAGAATTTAATCGCCGGCAAACGAAAACCCGCGATTTCCCGTAAATCCCGCACTCGGCCCGTATAGTCAAAAGTTTACAAAGAAAGTACCCAGGGAGTAAACTTATTTTCCGAACGATTTTTTAAATTATTTTTTCACCACTAAAACGCATGAGACTTGTAATTTTCAAAAATGTTTTCATTTTTGATGAGACGCTGAATAAAAGAAGTTTAATCGCCGGCAAACGAAAACCCGCCATTTCCCGTAAATCCCGGGCTTGGCCCGTATAGTCAAAAGTATACAAAGAAAGTACCCAGGGTGTAAACTCAATTCCCGAACGATTTTTTAAATTATTATTTCACCACTAAAGCCCATGAGACTTGTAGTTTTCAAAAATGTTTTCATTTTTGATGAGACGCTTAATGAAAGAGGTTTAATCGCCGGCAAACGATAACCTGCGTTTTCCCGTAAATCCCAGACTCGCTCTGTAAAGTCAAAAGTATACAAAGAAAGTAACCAGGGTGTAAACTCATTTCCCGAACGATTTTTTAAATTATCTTTTCACCACTAAAACGCATGAGACTTGTAGTTTTCAAAAATGTTTTCATTTTTGATGAGACACTGAATAAAAGAAGTTTAATCGCTGGCAAACGAAAACCTGCGATTTCCCGTAAATCCCGGGCTTGGCCCGTATAGTCGAATGTATACAAAGAAAGTACCCTGTGAGTAAACTCATTTCCAAAACGATTTTTTAAATTATCTTTTTACCACTAAAACGCATGAGACTTGTAGTTTTCAAAAATGTTTTCATTTTTGATGAGACGCTTAATGAAAGAGGTTTAATCGCCGGCAAACGATAACCTGCGTTTTCCCGTAAATCCCAGACTCGCTCTGTAAAGTCAAAAGTATACAAAGAAAGTAACCAGGGTGTAAACTCATTTCCCGAACGATTTTTTAAATTATCTTTTCACCACTAAAACGCATGAGACTTGTAGTTTTCAAAAATGTTTTCATTTTTGATGAGACGCTGAATAAAAGAAGTTTAATCGCCGGCAAACGAAAATCCGCCATTTCCCGTAAACCCCGGACGCGGCCCGTATAATCAAAAGTATACAAAGAAAGTACCGAGGGAGTAAACTCATTTCCCGAACGATTTTTTAAATTATTTTTTCACCACTAAAACGCATGAGACTTGTAGTTTTTAAAAATGTTTTCATTTTTGATGAGACGCTTAATGAAAGAGGTTTAATCGCCGGCAAACGATAACCTGCGTTTTCCCGTAAATCCCAGACTCGCTCTGTAAAGTCAAAAGTATACAAAGAAAGTAACCAGGGTGTAAACTCATTTCCCGAACGATTTTTTAAATTATCTTTTCACCACTAAAACGCATGAGACTTGTAGTTTTCAAAAATGTTTTCATTTTTGATGAGACACTGAATAAAAGAAGTTTAATCGCTGGCAAACGAAAACCTGCGATTTCCCGTAAATCCCGGGCTTGGCCCGTATAGTCGAATGTATACAAAGAAAGTACCCTGTGAGTAAACTCATTTCCAAAACGATTTTTTAAATTATCTTTTTACCACTAAAACGCATGAGACTTGTAGTTTTCAAAAATGTTTTCATTTTTGATGAGACGCTTAATGAAAGAGGTTTAATCGCCGGCAAACGATAACCTGCGTTTTCCCGTAAATCCCAGACTCGCTCTGTAAAGTCAAAAGTATACAAAGAAAGTAACCAGGGTGTAAACTCATTTCCCGAACGATTTTTTAAATTATCTTTTCACCACTAAAACGCATGAGACTTGTAGTTTTCAAAAATGTTTTCATTTTTGATGAGACGCTGAATAAAAGAAGTTTAATCGCCGGCAAACGAAAATCCGCCATTTCCCGTAAACCCCGGACGCGGCCCGTATAATCAAAAGTATACAAAGAAAGTACCGAGGGAGTAAACTCATTTCCCGAACGATTTTTTAAATTATTTTTTCACCACTAAAACGCATGAGACTTGTAGTTTTTAAAAATGTTTTCATTTTTGATGAGACGCTGAATAAAAGAAGTTTAATCGCCGGCAAACGAAAACCCGCGATTTCCCGTAAATCCCGCACTCGGCCCGTATAGTCAAAAGTTTACAAAGAAAGTACCCAGGGAGTAAACTTATTTTCCGAACGATTTTTTAAATTATTTTTTCACCACTAAAACGCATGAGACTTGTAATTTTCAAAAATGTTTTCATTTTTGATGAGACGCTGAATAAAAGAAGTTTAATCGCCGGCAAACGAAAACCCGCCATTTCCCGTAAATCCCGGGCTTGGCCCGTATAGTCAAAAGTATACAAAGAAAGTACCCAGGGTGTAAACTCAATTCCCGAACGATTTTTTAAATTATTATTTCACCACTAAAGCCCATGAGACTTGTAGTTTTCAAAAATGTTTTCATTTTTGATGAGACGCTTAATGAAAGAGGTTTAATCGCCGGCAAACGATAACCTGCGTTTTCCCGTAAATCCCAGACTCGCTCTGTAAAGTCAAAAGTATACAAAGAAAGTAACCAGGGTGTAAACTCATTTCCCGAACGATTTTTTAAATTATCTTTTCACCACTAAAACGCATGAGACTTGTAGTTTTCAAAAATGTTTTCATTTTTGATGAGACGCTGAATAAAAGAAGTTTAATCGCCGGCAAACGAAAATCCGCCATTTCCCGTAAACCCCGGACTCGGCCCGTATAATCAAAAGTATACAAAGAAAGTACCCAGGGAGTAAACTCATTTCCCGAACGATTTTTTAAATTATTTTTTCACCACTAAAACGCATGAGACTTGTAGTTTTTAAAAATGTTTTCATTTTTGATGAGACGCTGAATAAAAGAAGTTTAATCGCCGGCAAACGAAAACCCGCGATTTCCCGTAAATCCCGGGCTTGGCCCGTATAGTCGAATGTATACAAAGAAAGTACCCTGTGAGTAAACTCATTTCCAGAACGATTTTTTAAAATATTTTTTCACCACTAAAACGCATGAGACTTGTAGTTTTCAAAAATGTTTTCATTTTTGATGAGACACTGAATAAAAGAAGTTTAATCGCTGGCAAACGAAAACCTGCGATTTCCCGTAAATCCCGGACTCGGCCCGTATAGTCAAAAGTATACAAAGAAAGTACCCAGGGTGTAAACTCAATTCCCGAACGATTTTTTAAATTATTATTTCACCACTAAAGCCCATGAGACTTGTAATTTTCAAAAATGTTTTCATTTTTGATGAGACGCTGAATAAAAGAAGTTTAATCGCCGGCAAACGAAAACCCGCCATTTCCCGTAAACCCCGCACTCGGCCCGTATAGTCAAAAGTTTACAAAGAAAGTACCCAGGGAGTAAACTCATTTTCCGAACGATTTTTTAAATTATTTTTTCACCACTAAAACGCATGAGACTTGTAATTTTCAAAAATGTTTTCATTTTTGATGAGACGCTGAATAAAAGAAGTTTAATCGCCGGCAAACGAAAACCCGCCATTTCCCGTAAATCCCGGGCTTGGCCCGTATAGTCGAATGTATACAAAGAAAGTACCCTGTGAGTAAACTCATTTCCAAAACGATTTTTTAAATTATCTTTTTACCACTAAAACGCATGAGACTTGTAGTTTTCAAAAATGTTTTCATTTTTGATGAGACGCTTAATGAAAGAGGTTTAATCGCCGGCAAACGAGAACCTGCGTTTTCCCGTAAATCCCAGACTCGCCCTGTAAAGTCAAAAGTATACAAAGAAAGTACCCAGGGTGTAAACTCATTTCCCGAACGATTTTTTAAAATATCTTTTCATCTCTAAAACGCATGAGACTTGTAGTTTTCAAAAATGTTTTCATTTTTAATGAGACGCTGAATAAAAGAAGTTTAATCGCCGGCAAACGAAAACCCGCGATTTCCCGTAAATCCCGGGCTTGGCCCGTATATCGAATGTATACAAAGAAAGTACCCTGTGAGTAAACTCATTTCCAGAACGATTTTTTAAATTATCTTTTTACCACTAAAACGCACGAGACTTGTAGTTTTCAAAAATGTTTTCATTTTTGATGAGACGCTTAATGAAAGAGGTTTAAACGCCGGCAAACGATAACCTGCGATTTCCCGTAAATCCCAGACTCTCCCTGTAAAGTCAAAAGTATACAAAGAAAGTACCCAGGGTGTAAACTCATTTCCCGAACGATTTTTTAAATTATCTTTTCATCTCTAAAACGCATGAGACTTGTAGCTTTTAAAAATGTTTTCATTTTTGATGAGACGCTGAATAAAAGAAGTTTAATCGCCGGCAAACGAAAACCCGCGATTTCCCGTAAATCCCGGGCTTGGCCCGTATAGTCGAATGTATACAAAGAAAGTACCCTGTGAGTAAACTCATTTCCAGAACGATTTTCTAAATTATTTTTTCACCACTAAAACGCACGAGACTTGTAGTTTTCAAAAATGTTTTCATTTTTGATGAGACGCTTAATGAAAGAGGTTTAAACGCCGGCAAACGAAAACCTGCAATTTCCGTAAATCCCAGACTCGGCCTGTAAAGTCAAAAGTATACAAAGAAAGTAACCAGGGTGTAAACTCATTTCCCGAACGATTTTTTAAATTATCTTTTCATCTCTAAAACGCATGAGACTTGTAGTTTTTAAAAATGTTTTCATTTTTGATGAGACGCTTAATGAAAGAGGTTTAAACGCCGGCAAACGAAAACCTGCGATTTCCGTAAATCCCAGACTCGGCCTGTAAAGTCAAAAGTATACAAAGAAAGTGACCAGGGTGTAAACTCATTTCCCGAACGATTTTTTAAATTATCTTTTCACCACTAAAGCGCATGAGACTTGTAGTTTTCAAAAATGTTTTCATTTTTGATGAGACGCTGAATAAAAGAAGTTTAATCGCCGGCAAACGAAAACCCACGATTTCCCGTAAATCCCGGGCTTGGCCCGTATAGTCGAATGTATACAAAGAAAGTACCCTGTGAGTAAACTCATTTTCCGAACGATTTTTTAAATTATTTTTTCACCACTAAAACGCATGAGACTTGTAATTTTCAAAAATGTTTTCATTTTTGATGAGACGCTGAATAAAAGAAGTTTAATCGCCGGCAAACGAAAACCCGCCATTTCCCGTAAATCCCGGGCTTGGCCCGTATAGTCGAATGTATACAAAGAAAGTACCCTGTGAGTAAACTCATTTCCAAAACGATTTTTTAAATTATCTTTTTACCACTAAAACGCATGAGACTTGTAGTTTTCAAAAATGTTTTCATTTTTGATGAGACGCTTAATGAAAGAGGTTTAATCGCCGGCAAACGAGAACCTGCGTTTTCCCGTAAATCCCAGACTCGCCCTGTAAAGTCAAAAGTATACAAAGAAAGTACCCAGGGTGTAAACTCATTTCCCGAACGATTTTTTAAAATATCTTTTCATCTCTAAAACGCATGAGACTTGTAGTTTTCAAAAATGTTTTCATTTTTAATGAGACGCTGAATAAAAGAAGTTTAATCGCCGGCAAACGAAAACCCGCGATTTCCCGTAAATCCCGGGCTTGGCCCGTATAGTCGAATGTATACAAAGAAAGTACCCTGTGAGTAAACTCATTTCCAGAACGATTTTTTAAATTATCTTTTTACCACTAAAACGCACGAGACTTGTAGTTTTCAAAAATGTTTTCATTTTTGATGAGACGCTTAATGAAAGAGGTTTAAACGCCGGCAAACGATAACCTGCGATTTCCCGTAAATCCCAGACTCTCCCTGTAAAGTCAAAAGTATACAAAGAAAGTACCCAGGGTGTAAACTCATTTCCCGAACGATTTTTTAAATTATCTTTTCATCTCTAAAACGCATGAGACTTGTAGCTTTTAAAAATGTTTTCATTTTTGATGAGACGCTGAATAAAAGAAGTTTAATCGCCGGCAAACGAAAACCCGCGATTTCCCGTAAATCCCGGGCTTGGCCCGTATAGTCGAATGTATACAAAGAAAGTACCCTGTGAGTAAACTCATTTCCAGAACGATTTTCTAAATTATTTTTTCACCACTAAAACGCACGAGACTTGTAGTTTTCAAAAATGTTTTCATTTTTGATGAGACGCTTAATGAAAGAGGTTTAAACGCCGGCAAACGAAAACCTGCAATTTCCGTAAATCCCAGACTCGGCCTGTAAAGTCAAAAGTATACAAAGAAAGTAACCAGGGTGTAAACTCATTTCCCGAACGATTTTTTAAATTATCTTTTCATCTCTAAAACGCATGAGACTTGTAGTTTTTAAAAATGTTTTCATTTTTGATGAGACGCTTAATGAAAGAGGTTTAAACGCCGGCAAACGAAAACCTGCGATTTCCGTAAATCCCAGACTCGGCCTGTAAAGTCAAAAGTATACAAAGAAAGTGACCAGGGTGTAAACTCATTTCCCGAACGATTTTTTAAATTATCTTTTCACCACTAAAGCGCATGAGACTTGTAGTTTTCAAAAATGTTTTCATTTTTGATGAGACGCTGAATAAAAGAAGTTTAATCGCCGGCAAACGAAAACCCACGATTTCCCGTAAATCCCGGGCTTGGCCCGTATAGTCGAATGTATACAAAGAAAGTACCCTGTGAGTAAACTCATTTCCAGAACGATTTTTTAAATTATTTTTTCACCACTAAAACGCATGAGACTTGTAGTTTTCAAAAATGTTTTCATTTTTGATGAGACACTGAATAAAAGAAGTTTAATCGCTGGCAAACGAAAACCTGCGATTTCCCGTAAATCCCGGACTCGGCCCGTATAGTCAAAAGTATACAAAGAAAGTACCCAGGGTGTAAACTCATTTCCCGAACGATTTTTTAAATTATTATTTCACCACTAAAGCCCATGAGACTTGTAGTTTTCAAAAATGTTTTCATTTTTGATGAGACGCTGAATAAAAGAAGTTTAATCGCCGGCAAACGAAAACCCGGCATTTCCCGTAAACCCCGCACTCGGCCCGTATAGTCAAAAGTTTACAAAGAAAGTACCCAGGGAGTAAACTCATTTTCCGAACGATTTTTTAAATTATTTTTTCACCACTAAAACGCATGAGACTTGTAGTTTTCAGAAATGTTTTCATTTTTGATGAGACACTGAATAAAAGAAGTTTAATCGCTGGCAAACGAAAACCTGCGATTTCCCGTAAATCCCGGACTCGGGCCGTATAGTCAAAAGTATACAAAGAAAGTACCCAGGGTGTAAACTCAATTCCCGAACGATTTTTTAAATTATTATTTCACCACTAAAGCCCATGAGACTTGTAATTTTCAAAAATGTTTTCATTTTTGATGAGACGCTGAATAAAAGAAGTTTAATCGCCGGCAAACGAAAACCCGCCATTTCCCGTAAACCCCGCACTCGGCCCGTATAGTCAAAAGTTTACAAAGAAAGTACCCAGGGAGTAAACTCATTTTCCGAACGATTTTTTAAATTATTTTTTCACCACTAAAACGCATGAGACTTGTAATTTTCAAAAATGTTTTCATTTTTGATGAGACGCTGAATAAAGGAAGTTTAATCGCCGGCAAACGAAAACCCGCCATTTCCCGTAAATCCCGGGCTTGGCCCGTATAGTCGAATGTATACAAAGAAAGTACCCTGTGAGTAAACTCATTTCCAAAACGATTTTTTAAATTATCTTTTTACCACTAAAACGCATGAGACTTGTAGTTTTCAAAAATGTTTTCATTTTTGATGAGACGCTTAATGAAAGAGGTTTAATCGCCGGCAAACGAGAACCTGCGTTTTCCCGTAAGTCCCAGACTCGCCCTGTAAAGTCAAAAGTATACAAAGAAAGTACCCAGGGTGTAAACTCATTTCCCGAACGATTTTTTAAATTATCTTTTCATCTCTAAAACGCATGAGACTTGTAGTTTTCAAAAATGTTTTCATTTTTAATGAGACGCTGAATAAAAGAAGTTTAATCGCCGGCAAACGAAAACCCGCGATTTCCGTAAATCCCGGGCTTGGCCCGTATAGTCGAATGTGTACAAAGAAAGTACCCTGTGAGTAAACTCATTTCCAGAACGATTTTTTAAATTATCTTTTTACCACTAAAACGCACGAGACTTGTAGTTTTCAAAAATGTTTTCATTTTTGATGAGACGCTTAATGAAAGAGGTTTAAACGCCGGCAAACGATAACCTGCGATTTCCCGTAAATCCCAGACTCTCCCTGTAAAGTCAAAAGTATACAAAGAAAGTACCCAGGGTGTAAACTCATTTCCCGAACGATTTTTTAAATTATCTTTTCATCTCTAAAACGCATGAGACTTGTAGTTTTTAAAAATGTTTTCATTTTTAATGAGACGCTGAATAAAAGAAGTTTAATCGCCGGCAAACGAAAACCCGCGATTTCCCGTAAATCCCGGGCTTGGCCCGTATAGTCGAATGTATACAAAGAAAGTACCCTGTGAGTAAACTCATTTCCAGAACGATTTTCTAAATTATTTTTTCACCACTAAAACGCACGAGACTTGTAGTTTTCAAAAATGTTTTCATTTTTGATGAGACGCTTAATGAAAGAGGTTTGAACGCCGGCAAACGAAAACCTGCAATTTCCGTAAATCCCAGACTCGGCCTGTAAAGTCAAAAGTATACAAAGAAAGTAACCAGGGTGTAAACTCATTTCCCGAACGATTTTTTAAATTATCTTTTCATCTCTAAAACGCATGAGACTTGTAGTTTTTAAAAATGTTTTCATTTTTGATGAGACGCTTAATGAAAGAGGTTTGAACGCCGGCAAACGAAAACCTGCAATTTCCGTAAATCCCAGACTCGGCCTGTAAAGTCAAAAGTATACAAAGAAAGTAACCAGGGTGTAAACTCATTTCCCGAACGATTTTTTAAATTATCTTTTCATCTCTAAAACGCATGAGACTTGTAGTTTTTAAAAATGTTTTCATTTTTGATGAGACGCTTAATGAAAGAGGTTTAATCGCCGGCAAACGAGAACCTGCGTTTTCCCGTAAGTCCCAGACTCGCCCTGTAAAGTCAAAAGTATACAAAGAAAGTACCCAGGGTGTAAACTCATTTCCCGAACGATTTTTTAAATTATCTTTTCATCTCTAAAACGCATGAGACTTGTAGTTTTCAAAAATGTTTTCATTTTTAATGAGACGCTGAATAAAAGAAGTTTAATCGCCGGCAAACGAAAACCCGCGATTTCCGTAAATCCCGGGCTTGGCCCGTATAGTCGAATGTGTACAAAGAAAGTACCCTGTGAGTAAACTCATTTCCAGAACGATTTTTTAAATTATCTTTTTACCACTAAAACGCACGAGACTTGTAGTTTTCAAAAATGTTTTCATTTTTGATGAGACGCTTAATGAAAGAGGTTTAAACGCCGGCAAACGATAACCTGCGATTTCCCGTAAATCCCAGACTCTCCCTGTAAAGTCAAAAGTATACAAAGAAAGTACCCAGGGTGTAAACTCATTTCCCGAACGATTTTTTAAATTATCTTTTCATCTCTAAAACGCATGAGACTTGTAGTTTTTAAAAATGTTTTCATTTTTAATGAGACGCTGAATAAAAGAAGTTTAATCGCCGGCAAACGAAAACCCGCGATTTCCCGTAAATCCCGGGCTTGGCCCGTATAGTCGAATGTATACAAAGAAAGTACCCTGTGAGTAAACTCATTTCCAGAACGATTTTCTAAATTATTTTTTCACCACTAAAACGCACGAGACTTGTAGTTTTCAAAAATGTTTTCATTTTTGATGAGACGCTTAATGAAAGAGGTTTGAACGCCGGCAAACGAAAACCTGCAATTTCCGTAAATCCCAGACTCGGCCTGTAAAGTCAAAAGTATACAAAGAAAGTAACCAGGGTGTAAACTCATTTCCCGAACGATTTTTTAAATTATCTTTTCATCTCTAAAACGCATGAGACTTGTAGTTTTTAAAAATGTTTTCATTTTTGATGAGACGCTTAATGAAAGAGGTTTGAACGCCGGCAAACGAAAACCTGCAATTTCCGTAAATCCCAGACTCGGCCTGTAAAGTCAAAAGTATACAAAGAAAGTAACCAGGGTGTAAACTCATTTCCCGAACGATTTTTTAAATTATCTTTTCATCTCTAAAACGCATGAGACTTGTAGTTTTTAAAAATGTTTTCATTTTTGATGAGACGCTTAATGAAAGAGGTTTAAACGCCGGCAAACGAAAACCTGCAATTTCCGTAAATCCCAGACTCGGCCTGTAAAGTCAAAAGTATACAAAGAAAGTAACCAGGGTGTAAACTCATTTCCCGAACGATTTTTTAAATTATCTTTTCACCACTAAAGCGCATGAGACTGGTAGTTTTCAAAAATGTTTTCATTTTTGATGAGACGCTGAATAAAAGAAGTTTAATCGCCGGCAAACGAAAACCCACGATTTCCCGTAAATCCCGGGCTTGGCCCGTATAGTCGAATGTATACAAAGAAAGTACCCTGTGAGTAAACTCATTTCCAGAACGATTTTTTAAATTATTTTTTCACCACTAAAACGCATGAGACTTGTAGTTTTCAAAAATGTTTTCATTTTTGATGAGACACTGAATAAAAGAAGTTTAATCGCTGGCAAACGAAAACCTGCGATTTCCCGTAAATCCCGGACTCGGCCCGTATAGTCAAAAGTATACAAAGAAAGTACCCAGGGTGTAAACTCATTTCCCGAACGATTTTTTAAATTATTATTTCACCACTAAAGCCCATGAGACTTGTAGTTTTCAAAAATGTTTTCATTTTTGATGAGACGCTGAATAAAAGAAGTTTAATCGCCGGCAAACGAAAACCCGGCATTTCCCGTAAACCCCGCACTCGGCCCGTATAGTCAAAAGTTTACAAAGAAAGTACCCAGGGAGTAAACTCATTTTCCGAACGATTTTTTAAATTATTTTTTCACCACTAAAACGCATGAGACTTGTAATTTTTAAAAATGTTTTCATTTTTGATGAGACGCTGAATAAAAGAAGTTTAATCGCCGGCAAACGAAAACCCGCCATTTCCCGTAAATCCCGGGCTTGGCTCGTATAGTCGAATGTATACAAAGAAAGTACCCTGTGAGTAAACTCATTTCCAAAACGATTTTTTAAATTATCTTTTTACCACTAAAACGCATGAGACTTGTAGTTTTCAAAAATGTTTTCATTTTTGATGGGACGCTGAATGAAAGAGGTTTAATCGCCGGCAAACGAAAACCCGCGATTTCCCGTAAATCCCGGGCATGGCCCGTATAGTCGAATGTATACAAAGAAAGTACCCTGTGAGTAAACTCATTTCCCGAACGATTTTTTATATTATTTTTTCACCACTAAAACGCATGAGAATTGTAGTTTTCAAAAATGTTTTCATTTTTGATGGGACGCTGAATAAAAAAAGGTTAATCGCCGGCAAACGAAAACCCGCGATTTCCCGTAAATCCCGCACTCGGCCCGTATAGTCAAAAGTTTACAAAGAAAGTACCCAGGGAGTAAACTCATTTTCCGAACGATTTTTTAAATTATTGTTTCACCACTAAAACGCATGAGACTTGTAGTTTTCAAAAATGTTTTCATTTTTGATGAGACGCTTAATGAAAGAGGTTTAATCGACGGCAATCGAAACCCAGCGATTTCCCCTAAATCCTGGGCTTGGCCCGTGTAGTCGAATGTATACAAAGAAAGTACCCAGAGAGTAAACTCATTTCCAGAACGATTTTTTAAATTATCTTTTCATCTCTAAAACGCATGAGACTTGTAGTTTTTAAAAATGTTTTCATTTTTGATGAGACGCTTAATGAAAGAGGTTTAAACGCCGGCAAACGAAAACCTGCAATTTCCGTAAATCCCAGACTCGGCCTGTAAAGTCAAAAGTATACAAAGAAAGTAACCAGGGTGTAAACTCATTTCCCGAACGATTTTTTAAATTATCTTTTCACCACTAAAGCGCATGAGACTTGTAGTTTTCAAAAATGTTTTCATTTTTGATGAGACGCTGAATAAAAGAAGTTTAATCGCCGGCAAACGAAAACCCGCGATTTCCCGTAAATCCCGGGCTTGGCCCGTATAGTCGAATGTATACAAAGAAAGTACCCTGTGAGTAAACTCATTTCCAGAACGATTTTTTAAATTATTTTTTCACCACTAAAACGCATGAGACTTGTAGTTTTCAAAAATGTTTTCATTTTTGATGAGACACTGAACAAAAGAAGTTTAATCGCTGGCAAACGAAAACCTGCGATTTCCCGTAAATCCCGGACTCGGCCCGTATAGTCAAAAGTATACAAAGAAAGTACCCAGGGTGTAAACTCATTTCCCGAACGATTTTTTAAATTATTATTTCACCACTAAAGCCCATGAGACTTGTAGTTTTCAAAAATGTTTTCATTTTTGATGAGACGCTGAATAAAAGAAGTTTAATCGCCGGCAAACGAAAACCCGGCATTTCCCGTAAACCCCGCACTCGGCCCGTATAGTCAAAAGTTTACAAAGAAAGTACCCAGGGAGTAAACTCATTTTCCGAACGATTTTTTAAATTATTTTTTCACCACTAAAACGCATGAGACTTGTAATTTTCAAAAATGTTTTCATTTTTGATGAGACGCTGAATAAAAGAAGTTTAATCGCCGGCAAACGAAAACCCGCCATTTCCCGTAAATCCCGGGCTTGGCCCGTATAGTCGAATGTATACAAAGAAAGTACCCTGTGAGTAAACTCATTTCCAAAACGATTTTTTAAATTATCTTTTTACCACTAAAACGCATGAGACTTGTAGTTTTCAAAAATGTTTTCATTTTTGATGGGACGCTGAATGAAAGAGGTTTAATCGCCGGCAAACGAAAACCCGCGATTTCCCGTAAATCCCGGGCATGGCCCGTATAGTCGAATGTATACAAAGAAAGTACCCTGTGAGTAAATTCATTTCCCGAACGATTTTTTATATTATTTTTTCACCACTAAAACGCATGAGAATTGTAGTTTTCAAAAATGTTTTCATTTTTGATGGGACGCTGAATAAAAGAAGTTTAATCGCCGGCAAACGAAAACCCGCGATTTCCCGTAAATCCCGCACTCGGCCCGTATAGTCAAAAGTTTACAAAGAAAGTACCCAGGGAGTAAACTCATTTTCCGAACGATTTTTTAAATTATTGTTTCACCACTAAAACGCATGAGACTTGTAGTTTTCAAAAATGTTTTCATTTTTGATGAGACGCTTAATGAAAGAGGTTTAATCGACGGCAATCGAAACCCAGCGATTTCCCCTAAATCCTGGGCTTGGCCCGTGTAGTCGAATGTATACAAAGAAAGTACCCAGAGAGTAAACTCATTTCCAGAACGATTTTTTAAATTATTTTTTCACCACCAAAACGCATAAGACTTGTAGTTTTCAATAATGTTTTCATTTGTGATAAGACGCTGAATAAAAGAAGTTTAAACGCCGGCAAACGAAAACCTGCGATTTCCCGTAAATCCCAGACTCGGCCCGTATTATCAAAAGTATACAAAGAAAGTACCCAGGGAGTAAACTCATTTCCCGAGCGATTTTTTAAATTATTTCTTCACCACCAAAACGCATGAGACTTGTAGTTTTCAAAAATGTGTTCATTTTTGATGAGACGCTGAATAAAAGAAGTTTAATCGCCGGAAAACGAAAACCTGCGATTACCGTAAATCCCGGACTCGGCCCGTATAGTCAAAAGTATACAAAGAAAGTACCCATGGTGTAAACTCATTGCCCGAACGATTTTTTAAATTATTATTTCACCACTAAAGCCCATGAGACTTGTAGTTTTTAAAAATGTTTTTATTTTTGATAAGACGCTGAATAAAAGAAGTTTAATCGCCGGCAAACGAAAACCTGTGACTTCCCGTAAATCCCGGACTCGGCCCGCATAGTCAAAAGTATACAAAGAAAGTACACAGGGAGTAAACTCATTTCCCGAACGATTTTTTAAATTATTTTTTCACCACTAAAGTGCATGAGGCTTGTAGTTTTTAAAAATGTTTTCATTTTTGATGGGACGCTGAATAAAAGAAGTTTAATCGCCGGCAAACGAAAACCCGCGATTTCCCGTAAATCCCGGACTCGGCCCGTATAGTCAAAAGTATACAAAGAAAGTACCCAGGGAGTAAACTCATTGTCCGAACGATTTTTTAAATTATTTTTTCACCACTAAAACGCATGAGACTTGTAGTTTTCAAAAATGTTTTCATTTTTGATGAGACGCTTAATGAAAGAGGTTTAATCGCCGGCAAACGAAAACCCGCGATTTCCCGCAAATCCCGGGCTTGGCCCGTATAGTCGAATGTATACAAAGAAAGTACCCTGTGAGTAAACTCATTTCCCGAACGATTTTTTATATTGTTTTTTCACCACTAAAACGCATGAGAATTGTAGTTTTCAAAAATGTTTTCATTTTTGATGGGACGCTGAATAAAAGAAGTTTAAACGCCGGCAAACGAAAACCTGCGATTTCCCGTAAATCCCGGACTCGGCTCGTATAATCAAAAGTACACAAAGAAAGTACCCAGGGAGTAAACTAATTTCCCGAGCGATTTTTTAAATTATTTTTTCACCACTAAAACGCATGAGACTTGTAGTTGTCAAAAATGTGTTCATTTTTTATGAGACGCTGAATAAAAGAAGTTTAATCGCCGGAAAACGAAAACCTGCGATTTCCCGTAAATCCCGGACTCGGCCCGTATAGTCAAAAGTATACAAAGAAAGTACCCATGGTGTAAACTCATTTCCCGAACGATTTTTTAAATTGTTATTTCACCAGTAAAGCCCATGAGACTTGTAGTTTTCAAAAATGTTTTCATTTTTGATGAGACGCTGAATAAAAGAAGTTTAATCGCCGGCAAACGAAAACCCGCGATATCCCGTAAATCCCGGACTCGGCCCGTATAGTCAAAAGTATACAAAGAAAGTACCCTGTGAGTAAACTCATTTCCAGAACGATTTTCTAAATTATTTTTTCACCACTAAAACGCACGAGACTTGTAGTTTTCAAAAATGTTTTCATTTTTGATGAGACGCTTAATGAAAGAGGTTTAAACGCCGGCAAACGAAAACCTGCAATTTCCGTAAATCCCAGACTCGGCCTGTAAAGTCAAAAGTATACAAAGAAAGTAACCAGGGTGTAAACTCATTTCCCGAACGATTTTTTAAATTATCTTTTCACCACTAAAGCGCATGAGACTTGTAGTTTTCAAAAATGTTTTCATTTTTGATGAGACGCTGAATAAAAGAAGTTTAATCGCCGGCAAACGAAAACCCACGATTTCCCATAAATCCCGGGCTTGGCCCGTATAGTCGAATGTATACAAAGAAAGTACCCTGTGAGTAAACTCATTTCCAGAACGATTTTTTAAATTATTTTTTCACCACTAAAACGCATGAGACTTGTAGTTTTCAAAAATGTTTTCATTTTTGATGAGACACTGAATAAAAGAAGTTTAATCGCTGGCAAACGAAAACCTGCGATTTCCCGTAAATCCCGGACTCGGCCCGTATAGTCAAAAGTATACAAAGAAAGTACCCAGGGTGTAAACTCATTTCCCGAACGATTTTTTAAATTATTATTTCACCACTAAAGCCCATGAGACTTGTAGTTTTCAAAAATGTTTTCATTTTTGATGAGACGCTGAATAAAAGAAGTTTAATCGCCGGCAAACGAAAACCCGGCATTTCCCGTAAACCCCGCACTCGGCCCGTATAGTCAAAAGTTTACAAAGAAAGTACCCAGGGAGTAAACTCATTTTCCGAACGATTTTTTAAATTATTTTTTCACCACTAAAACGCATGAGACTTGTAATTTTCAAAAATGTTTTCATTTTTGATGAGACGCTGAATAAAAGAAGTTTAATCGCCGGCAAACGAAAACCCGCCATTTCCCGTAAATCCCGGGCTTGGCCCGTATAGTCGAATGTATACAAAGAAAGTACCCTGTGAGTAAACTCATTTCCAAAACGATTTTTTAAATTATCTTTTTACCACTAAAACGCATGAGACTTGTAGTTTTCAAAAATGTTTTCATTTTTGATGGGACGCTGAATGAAAGAGGTTTAATCGCCGGCAAACGAAAACCCGCGATTTCCCGTAAATCCCGGGCATGGCCCGTATAGTCGAATGTATACAAAGAAAGTACCCTGTGAGTAAACTCATTTCCCGAACGATTTTTTATATTATTTTTTCACCACTAAAACGCATGAGAATTGTAGTTTTCAAAAATGTTTTCATTTTTGATGGGACGCTGAATAAAAGAAGTTTAATCGCCGGCAAACGAAAACCCGCGATTTCCCGTAAATCCCGCACTCGGCCCGTATAGTCAAAAGTTTACAAAGAAAGTACCCAGGGAGTAAACTCATTTTCCGAACGATTTTTTAAATTATTGTTTCACCACTAAAACGCATGAGACTTGTAGTTTTCAAAAATGTTTTCATTTTTGATGAGACGCTTAATGAAAGAGGTTTAATCGACGGCAATCGAAACCCAGCGATTTCCCCTAAATCCTGGGCTTGGCCCGTGTAGTCGAATGTATACGAAGAAAGTACCCAGAGAGTAAACTCATTTCCAGAACGATTTTTTAAATTATCTTTTCATCTCTAAAACGCATGAGACTTGTAGTTTTTAAAAATGTTTTCATTTTTGATGAGACGCTTAATGAAAGAGGTTTAAACGCCGGCAAACGAAAACCTGCAATTTCCGTAAATCCCAGACTCGGCCTGTAAAGTCAAAAGTATACAAAGAAAGTAACCAGGGTGTAAACTCATTTCCCGAACGATTTTTTAAATTATCTTTTCACCACTAAAGCGCATGAGACTTGTAGTTTTCAAAAATGTTTTCATTTTTGATGAGACGCTGAATAAAAGAAGTTTAATCGCCGGCAAACGAAAACCCGCGATTTCCCGTAAATCCCGGGCTTGGCCCGTATAGTCGAATGTATACAAAGAAAGTACCCTGTGAGTAAACTCATTTCCAGAACGATTTTTTAAATTATTTTTTCACCACTAAAACGCATGAGACTTGTAGTTTTCAAAAATGTTTTCATTTTTGATGAGACACTGAATAAAAGAAGTTTAATCGCTGGCAAACGAAAACCTGCGATTTCCCGTAAATCCCGGACTCGGCCCGTATAGTCAAAAGTATACAAAGAAAGTACCCAGGGTGTAAACTCATTTCCCGAACGATTTTTTAAATTATTATTTCACCACTAAAGCCCATGAGACTTGTAGTTTTCAAAAATGTTTTCATTTTTGATGAGACGCTGAATAAAAGAAGTTTAATCGCCGGCAAACGAAAACCCGGCATTTCCCGTAAACCCCGCACTCGGCCCGTATAGTCAAAAGTTTACAAAGAAAGTACCCAGGGAGTAAACTCATTTTCCGAACGATTTTTTAAATTATTTTTTCACCACTAAAACGCATGAGACTTGTAATTTTCAAAAATGTTTTCATTTTTGATGAGACGCTGAATAAAAGAAGTTTAATCGCCGGCAAACGAAAACCCGCCATTTCTCGTAAATCCCGGGCTTGGCCCGTATAGTCGAATGTATACAAAGAAAGTACCCTGTGAGTAAACTCATTTCCAAAACGATTTTTTAAATTATCTTTTTACCACTAAAACGCATGAGACTTGTAGTTTTCAAAAATGTTTTCATTTTTGATGGGACGCTGAATGAAAGAGGTTTAATCGCCGGCAAACGAAAACCCGCGATTTCCCGTAAATCCCGGGCATGGCCCGTATAGTCGAATGTATACAAAGAAAGTACCCTGTGAGTAAACTCATTTCCCGAACGATTTTTTATATTATTTTTTCACCACTAAAACGCATGAGAATTTTAGTTTTCAAAAATGTTTTCATTTTTGATGGGACGCTGAATAAAAGAAGTTTAATTGCCGGCAAACGAAAACCCGCGATTTCCCGTAAATCCCGCACTCGGCCCGTATAGTCAAAAGTTTACAAAGAAAGTACCCAGGGAGTAAACTCATTTTCCGAACGATTTTTTAAATTATTGTTTCACCACTAAAACGCATGAGACTTGTAGTTTTCAAAAATGTTTTCATTTTTGATGAGACGCTTAATGAAAGAGGTTTAATCGACGGCAATCGAAACCCAGCGATTTCCCCTAAATCCTGGGCTTGGCCCGTGTAGTCGAATGTATACAAAGAAAGTACCCAGAGAGTAAACTCATTTCCAGAACGATTTTTTAAATTATTTTTTCACCACCAAAACGCATAAGACTTGTAGTTTTCAATAATGTTTTCATTTGTGATAAGACGCTGAATAAAAGAAGTTTAAACGCCGGCAAACGAAAACCTGCGATTTCCCGTAAATCCCAGACTCGGCCCGTATTATCAAAAGTATACAAAGAAAGTACCCAGGGAGTAAACTCATTTCCCGAGCGATTTTTTAAATTATTTCTTCACCACCAAAACGCATGAGACTTGTAGTTTTCAAAAATGTGTTCATTTTTGATGAGACGCTGAATAAAAGAAGTTTAATCGCCGGAAAACGAAAACCTGCGATTACCGTAAATCCCGGACTCGGCCCGTATAGTCAAAAGTATACAAAGAAAGTACCCATGGTGTAAACTCATTGCCCGAACGATTTTTTAAATTATTATTTCACCACTAAAGCCCATGAGACTTGTAGTTTTTAAAAATGTTTTTATTTTTGATAAGACGCTGAATAAAAGAAGTTTAATCGCCGGCAAACGAAAACCTGCGACTTCCCGTAAATCCCGGACTCGGCCCGCATAGTCAAAAGTATACAAAGAAAGTACACAGGGAGTAAACTCATTTCCCGAACGATTTTTTAAATTATTTTTTCACCACTAAAGTGCATGAGACTTGTAGTTTTTAAAAATGTTTTCATTTTTGATGGGACGCTGAATAAAAGAAGTTTAATCGCCGGCAAACGAAAACCCGCGATTTCCCGTAAATCCCGGACTCGGCCCGTATAGTCAAAAGTATACAAAGAAAGTACCCAGGGAGTAAACTCATTGTCCGAACGATTTTTTAAATTATTTTTTCACCACTAAAACGCATGAGACTTGTAGTTTTCAAAAATGTTTTCATTTTTGATGAGACGCTTAATGAAAGAGGTTTAATCGCCGGCAAACGAAAACCCGCGATTTCCCGCAAATCCCGGGCTTGGCCCGTATAGTCGAATGTATACAAAGAAAGTACCCTGTGAGTAAACTCATTTCCCGAACGATTTTTTATATTGTTTTTTCACCACTAAAACGCATGAGAATTGTAGTTTTCAAAAATGTTTTCATTTTTGATGGGACGCTGAATAAAAGAAGTTTAAACGCCGGCAAACGAAAACCTGCGATTTCCCGTAAATCCCGGACTCGGCCCGTATAATCAAAAGTACACAAAGAAAGTACCCAGGGGGTAAACTCATTTCCCGAGCGATTTTTTAAATTATTTTTTCACCACTAAAACGCATGAGACTTGTAGTTGTCAAAAATGTGTTCATTTTTGATGAGACGCTGAATAAAAGAAGTTTAATCGCCGGAAAACGAAAACCTGCGATTTCCCGTAAATCCCGGACTCGGCCCGTATAGTCAAAAGTATACAAAGAAAGTACCCATGGTGTAAACTCATTTCCCGAACGATTTTTTAAATTGTTATTTCACCAGTAAAGCCCATGAGACTTGTAGTTTTCAAAAATGTTTTCATTTTTGATGAGACGCTGAATAAAAGAAGTTTAATCGCCGGCAAACGAAAACCCGCGATATCCCGTAAATCCTGGACTCGGCCCGTATAGTCAAAAGTATACAAAGAAAGTACCCAGGGAGTAAACTCATTGTCCGAACGATTTTTTAAATTATTTTTTCACCACTAAAACGCATGAAACTTGTAGTTTTCAAAAATGTTTTCATTTTTGATGAGACGTTTAATGAACGAGGTTTAATCGCCGGCAAACGAAAACCCGCGATTTTCCGTAAATCCCGGGCTTGGCCCGTATAGTCGAATGTATACAAAGAAAGTACCCTGTGAGTAAACTCATTTCCCGAACGATTTTTTATATTGTTTTTCCACCACTAAAACGCATGACAAATGTAGTTTTCAATAATGTTTTCATTTGTGATAAGACGCTGAATAAAAGAAGTTTAAACGCCGGCAAACGAAAACCTACGATTTCCCGTAAATCCCGGACTCGGCCCGTATAATCAAAAGTACACAAAGAAAGTACCCAGGGAGTAAACTCATTTCCCGAGCGATTTTTTAAATTATTTTTTCACCACTAAAACGCATGAGACTTGTAGTTGTCAAAAATGTGTTCATTTTTTATGAGACGCTGAATAAAAGAAGTTTAATCGCCGGAAAACGAAAACCTGCGATTTCCCGTAAATCCCGGACTCGGCCCGTATAGTCAAAAGTATACAAAGAAAGTACCCAGGGAGTAAACTCATTTCCCGAGCGATTTTTTAAATTATTTCTTCACCACCAAAACGCATGAGACTTGTAGTTTTCAAAAATGTGTTCATTTTTGATGAGACGCTGAATAAAAGAAGTTTAATCGCCGGAAAACGAAAACCTGCGATTACCGTAAATCCCGGACTCGGCCCGTATAGTCAAAAGTATACAAAGAAAGTACCCATGGTGTAAACTCATTGCCCGAACGATTTTTTAAATTATTATTTCACCACTAAAGCCCATGAGACTTGTAGTTTTTAAAAATGTTTTTATTTTTGATAAGACGCTGAATAAAAGAAGTTTAATCGCCGGCAAACGAAAACCTGCGACTTCCCGTAAATCCCGGACTCGGCCCGCATAGTCAAAAGTATACAAAGAAAGTACACAGGGAGTAAACTCATTTCCCGAACGATTTTTTAAATTATTTTTTCACCACTAAAGTGCATGAGACTTGTAGTTTTTAAAAATGTTTTCATTTTTGATGGGACGCTGAATAAAAGAAGTTTAATCGCCGGCAAACGAAAACCCGCGATTTCCCGTAAATCCCGGACTCGGCCCGTATAGTCAAAAGTATACAAAGAAAGTACCCAGGGAGTAAACTCATTGTCCGAACGATTTTTTAAATTATTTTTTCACCACTAAAACGCATGAGACTTGTAGTTTTCAAAAATGTTTTCATTTTTGATGAGACGCTTAATGAAAGAGGTTTAATCGCCGGCAAACGAAAACCCGCGATTTCCCGCAAATCCCGGGCTTGGCCCGTATAGTCGAATGTATACAAAGAAAGTACCCTGTGAGTAAACTCATTTCCCGAACGATTTTTTATATTGTTTTTTCACCACTAAAACGCATGAGAATTGTAGTTTTCAAAAATGTTTTCATTTTTGATGGGACGCTGAATAAAAGAAGTTTAAACGCCGGCAAACGAAAACCTGCGATTTCCCGTAAATCCCGGACTCGGCCCGTATAATCAAAAGTACACAAAGAAAGTACCCAGGGGGTAAACTCATTTCCCGAGCGATTTTTTAAATTATTTTTTCACCACTAAAACGCATGAGACTTGTAGTTGTCAAAAATGTGTTCATTTTTGATGAGACGCTGAATAAAAGAAGTTTAATCGCCGGAAAACGAAAACCTGCGATTTCCCGTAAATCCCGGACTCGGCCCGTATAGTCAAAAGTATACAAAGAAAGTACCCATGGTGTAAACTCATTTCCCGAACGATTTTTTAAATTGTTATTTCACCAGTAAAGCCCATGAGACTTGTAGTTTTCAAAAATGTTTTCATTTTTGATGAGACGCTGAATAAAAGAAGTTTAATCGCCGGCAAACGAAAACCCGCGATATCCCGTAAATCCTGGACTCGGCCCGTATAGTCAAAAGTATACAAAGAAAGTACCCAGGGAGTAAACTCATTGTCCGAACGATTTTTTAAATTATTTTTTCACCACTAAAACGCATGAAACTTGTAGTTTTCAAAAATGTTTTCATTTTTGATGAGACGTTTAATGAACGAGGTTTAATCGCCGGCAAACGAAAACCCGCGATTTTCCGTAAATCCCGGGCTTGGCCCGTATAGTCGAATGTATACAAAGAAAGTACCCTGTGAGTAAACTCATTTCCCGAACGATTTTTTATATTGTTTTTCCACCACTAAAACGCATGACAAATGTAGTTTTCAATAATGTTTTCATTTGTGATAAGACGCTGAATAAAAGAAGTTTAAACGCCGGCAAACGAAAACCTACGATTTCCCGTAAATCCCGGACTCGGCCCGTATAATCAAAAGTACACAAAGAAAGTACCCAGGGAGTAAACTCATTTCCCGAGCGATTTTTTAAATTATTTTTTCACCACTAAAACGCATGAGACTTGTAGTTGTCAAAAATGTGTTCATTTTTTATGAGACGCTGAATAAAAGAAGTTTAATCGCCGGAAAACGAAAACCTGCGATTTCCCGTAAATCCCGGACTCGGCCCGTATAGTCAAAAGTATACAAAGAAAGTACCCATGGTGTAAACTCATTTCCCGAACGATTTTTTAAATTGTTATTTCACCAGTAAAGCCCATGAGACTTGTAGTTTTCAAAAATGTTTTCATTTTTGATGAGACGCTGAATAAAAGAAGTTTAATCGCCGGCAAACGAAAACCCGCGATATCCCGTAAATCCCGGACTCGGCCCGTATAGTCAAAAGTATACAAAGAAAGTACCCAGGGAGTAAACTCATTTCCAGAACGATTTTTTAAATTATTTTTTCACCACCAAAACGCATAAGACTTGTAGTTTTCAATAATGTTTTCATTTGTGATAAGACGCTGAATAAAAGAAGTTTAAACGCCGGCAAACGAAAACCTGCGATTTCCCGTAAATCCCAGACTCGGCCCGTATTATCAAAAGTATACAAAGAAAGTACCCAGGGAGTAAACTCATTTCCCGAGCGATTTTTTAAATTATTTCTTCACCACCAAAACGCATGAGACTTGTAGTTTTTAAAAATGTGTTCATTTTTGATGAGACGCTGAATAAAAGAAGTTTAATCGCCGGAAAACGAAAACCTGCGATTACCGTAAATCCCGGACTCGGCCCGTATAGTCAAAAGTATACAAAGAAAGTACCCATGGTGTAAATTTATTGCCCGAACGATTTTTTAAATTATTATTTCACCACTAAAGCCCATGAGACTTGTAGTTTTTAAAAATGTTTTTATTTTTGATAAGACGCTGAATAAAAGAAGTTTAATCGCCGGCAAACGAAAACCTGCGACTTCCCGTAAATCCCGGACTCGGCCCGCATAGTCAAAAGTATACAAAGAAAGTACCCATGGTGTAAACTCATTTCCCGAACGATTTTTTAAATTGTTATTTCACCAGTAAAGCCCATGAGACTTGTAGTTTTCAAAAATGTTTTCATTTTTGATGAGACGCTGAATAAAAGAAGTTTAATCGCCGGCAAACGAAAACCCGCGATATCCCGTAAATCCTGGACTCGGCCCGTATAGTCAAAAGTATACAAAGAAAGTACCCAGGGAGTAAACTCATTGTCCGAACGATTTTTTAAATTATTTTTTCACCACTAAAACGCATGAAACTTGTAGTTTTCAAAAATGTTTTCATTTTTGATGAGACGCTTAATGAACGAGGTTTAATCGCCGGCAAACGAAAACCCGCGATTTCCCGTAAATCCCGGGCTTGGCCCGTATAGTCGAATGTATACAAAGAAAGTACCCTGTGAGTAAACTCATTTCCCGAACGATTTTTTATATTGTTTTTCCACCACTAAAACGCATGACAAATGTAGTTTTCAATAATGTTTTCATTTGTGATAAGACGCTGAATAAAAGAAGTTTAAACGCCGGCAAACGAAAACCTGCGATTTCCCGTAAATCCCGGACTCGGCCCGTATAATCAAAAGTACACAAAGAAAGTACCCAGGGAGTAAACTCATTTCCCGAGCGATTTTTTAAATTATTTTTTCACCACTAAAACGCATGAGACTTGTAGTTGTCAAAAATGTGTTCATTTTTTATGAGACGCTGAATAAAAGAAGTTTAATCGCCGGAAAACGAAAACCTGCGATTTCCCGTAAATCCCGGACTCGGCCCGTATAGTCAAAAGTATACAAAGAAAGTACCCATGGTGTAAACTCATTTCCCGAACGATTTTTTAAATTGTTATTTCACCAGTAAAGCCCATGAGACTTGTAGTTTTCAAAAATGTTTTCATTTTTGATGAGACGCTGAATAAAAGAAGTTTAATCGCCGGCAAACGAAAACCCGCGATATCCAGTAAATCCCGGACTCGGCCCGTATAGTCAAAAGTATACAAAGAAAGTACCCATGGTGTAAACTCATTTCCAGAACGATTTTTTAAATTATTTTTTCACCACCAAAACGCATAAGACTTGTAGTTTTCAATAATGTTTTCATTTGTGATAAGACGCTGAATAAAAGAAGTTTAAACGCCGGCAAACGAAAACCTGCGATTTCCCGTAAATCCCAGACTCGGCCCGTATTATCAAAAGTATACAAAGAAAGTACCCAGGGAGTAAACTCATTTCCCGAGCGATTTTTTAAATTATTTCTTCACCACCAAAACGCATGACACTTGTAGTTTTCAAAAATGTGTTCATTTTTGATGAGACGCTGAATAAAAGAAGTTTAATCGCCGGAAAACGAAAACCTGCGATTACCGTAAATCCCGGACTCGGCCCGTATAGTCAAAAGTATACAAAGAAAGTACCCATGGTGTAAACTCATTGCCCGAACGATTTTTTAAATTATTATTTCACCACTAAAGCCCATGAGACTTGTAGTTTTTAAAAATGTTTTTATTTTTGATAAGACGCTGAATAAAAGAAGTTTAATCGCCGGCAAACGAAAACCTGCGACTTCCCGTAAATCCCGGACTCGGCCCGCATAGTCAAAAGTATACAAAGAAAGTACACAGGGAGTAAACTCATTTCCCGAACGATTTTTTATATTATTTTTTCACCACTAAAGTGCATGAGACTTGTAGTTTTTAAAAATGTTTTCATTTTTGATGGGACGCTGAATAAAAGAAGTTTAATCGCCGGCAAACGAAAACCCGCGATTTCCCGTAAATCCCGGACTCGGCCCGTATAGTCAAAAGTATACAAAGAAAGTACCCAGGGAGTAAACTCATTGTCCAAACGATTTTTTAAATTATTTTTTCACCACTAAAACGCATGAGACTTGTAGTTTTCAAAAATGTTTTCATTTTTGATGAGACGCTTAATGAAAGAGGTTTAATCGCCGGCAAACGAAAACCCGCGATTTCCCGCAAATCCCGGGCTTGGCCCGTATAGTCGAATGTATACAAAGAAAGTACCCTGTGAGTAAACTCATTTCCCGAACGATTTTTTATATTGTTTTTTCACCACTAAAACGCATGAGAATTGTAGTTTTCAAAAATGTTTTTATTTTTGATGGGACGCTGAATAAAAGAAGTTTAAACGCCGGCAAACGAAAACCTGCGATTTCCCGTAAATCCCGGGCTTGGCCCGTATAGTCGAATGTATACAAAGAAAGTACCCTGTGAGTAAACTCATTTCCAAAACGATTTTTTAAATTATCTTTTTACCACTAAAACGCATGAGACTTGTAGTTTTCAAAAATGTTTTCATTTTTGATGGGACGCTGAATGAAAGAGGTTTAATCGCCGGCAAACGAAAACCCGCGATTTCCCGTAAATCCCGGGCATGGCCCGTATAGTCGAATGTATACAAAGAAAGTACCCTGTGAGTAAACTCATTTCCCGAACGATTTTTTATATTATTTTTTCACCACTAAAACGCATGAGAATTTTAGTTTTCAAAAATGTTTTCATTTTTGATGGGACGCTGAATAAAAGAAGTTTAATTGCCGGCAAACGAAAACCCGCGATTTCCCGTAAATCCCGCACTCGGCCCGTATAGTCAAAAGTTTACAAAGAAAGTACCCAGGGAGTAAACTCATTTTCCGAACGATTTTTTAAATTATTGTTTCACCACTAAAACGCATGAGACTTGTAGTTTTCAAAAATGTTTTCATTTTTGATGAGACGCTTAATGAAAGAGGTTTAATCGACGGCAATCGAAACCCAGCGATTTCCCCTAAATCCTGGGCTTGGCCCGTGTAGTCGAATGTATACAAAGAAAGTACCCAGAGAGTAAACTCATTTCCAGAACGATTTTTTAAATTATTTTTTCACCACCAAAACGCATAAGACTTGTAGTTTTCAATAATGTTTTCATTTGTGATAAGACGCTGAATAAAAGAAGTTTAAACGCCGGCAAACGAAAACCTGCGATTTCCCGTAAATCCCAGACTCGGCCCGTATTATCAAAAGTATACAAAGAAAGTACCCAGGGAGTAAACTCATTTCCCGAGCGATTTTTTAAATTATTTCTTCACCACCAAAACGCATGAGACTTGTAGTTTTCAAAAATGTGTTCATTTTTGATGAGACGCTGAATAAAAGAAGTTTAATCGCCGGAAAACGAAAACCTGCGATTACCGTAAATCCCGGACTCGGCCCGTATAGTCAAAAGTATACAAAGAAAGTACCCATGGTGTAAACTCATTGCCCGAACGATTTTTTAAATTATTATTTCACCACTAAAGCCCATGAGACTTGTAGTTTTTAAAAATGTTTTTATTTTTGATAAGACGCTGAATAAAAGAAGTTTAATCGCCGGCAAACGAAAACCTGCGACTTCCCGTAAATCCCGGACTCGGCCCGCATAGTCAAAAGTATACAAAGAAAGTACACAGGGAGTAAACTCATTTCCCGAACGATTTTTTAAATTATTTTTTCACCACTAAAGTGCATGAGACTTGTAGTTTTTAAAAATGTTTTCATTTTTGATGGGACGCTGAATAAAAGAAGTTTAATCGCCGGCAAACGAAAACCCGCGATTTCCCGTAAATCCCGGACTCGGCCCGTATAGTCAAAAGTATACAAAGAAAGTACCCAGGGAGTAAACTCATTGTCCGAACGATTTTTTAAATTATTTTTTCACCACTAAAACGCATGAGACTTGTAGTTTTCAAAAATGTTTTCATTTTTGATGAGACGCTTAATGAAAGAGGTTTAATCGCCGGCAAACGAAAACCCGCGATTTCCCGCAAATCCCGGGCTTGGCCCGTATAGTCGAATGTATACAAAGAAAGTACCCTGTGAGTAAACTCATTTCCCGAACGATTTTTTATATTGTTTTTTCACCACTAAAACGCATGAGAATTGTAGTTTTCAAAAATGTTTTCATTTTTGATGGGACGCTGAATAAAAGAAGTTTAAACGCCGGCAAACGAAAACCTGCGATTTCCCGTAAATCCCGGACTCGGCCCGTATAATCAAAAGTACACAAAGAAAGTACCCAGGGGGTAAACTCATTTCCCGAGCGATTTTTTAAATTATTTTTTCACCACTAAAACGCATGAGACTTGTAGTTGTCAAAAATGTGTTCATTTTTGATGAGACGCTGAATAAAAGAAGTTTAATCGCCGGAAAACGAAAACCTGCGATTTCCCGTAAATCCCGGACTCGGCCCGTATAGTCAAAAGTATACAAAGAAAGTACCCATGGTGTAAACTCATTTCCCGAACGATTTTTTAAATTGTTATTTCACCAGTAAAGCCCATGAGACTTGTAGTTTTCAAAAATGTTTTCATTTTTGATGAGACGCTGAATAAAAGAAGTTTAATCGCCGGCAAACGAAAACCCGCGATATCCCGTAAATCCTGGACTCGGCCCGTATAGTCAAAAGTATACAAAGAAAGTACCCAGGGAGTAAACTCATTGTCCGAACGATTTTTTAAATTATTTTTTCACCACTAAAACGCATGAAACTTGTAGTTTTCAAAAATGTTTTCATTTTTGATGAGACGCTTAATGAACGAGGTTTAATCGCCGGCAAACGAAAACCCGCGATTTCCCGTAAATCCCGGGCTTGGCCCGTATAGTCGAATGTATACAAAGAAAGTACCCTGTGAGTAAACTCATTTCCCGAACGATTTTTTATATTGTTTTTCCACCACTAAAACGCATGACAAATGTAGTTTTCAATAATGTTTTCATTTGTGATAAGACGCTGAATAAAAGAAGTTTAAACGCCGGCAAACGAAAACCTACGATTTCCCGTAAATCCCGGACTCGGCCCGTATAATCAAAAGTACACAAAGAAAGTACCCAGGGAGTAAACTCATTTCCCGAGCGATTTTTTAAATTATTTTTTCACCACTAAAACGCATGAGACTTGTAGTTGTCAAAAATGTGTTCATTTTTTATGAGACGCTGAATAAAAGAAGTTTAATCGCCGGAAAACGAAAACCTGCGATTTCCCGTAAATCCCGGACTCGGCCCGTATAGTCAAAAGTATACAAAGAAAGTACCCATGGTGTAAACTCATTTCCCGAACGATTTTTTAAATTGTTATTTCACCAGTAAAGCCCATGAGACTTGTAGTTTTCAAAAATGTTTTCATTTTTGATGAGACGCTGAATAAAAGAAGTTTAATCGCCGGCAAACGAAAACCCGCGATATCCCGTAAATCCCGGACTCGGCCCGTATAGTCAAAAGTATACAAAGAAAGTACCCAGGGAGTAAACTCATTTCCAGAACGATTTTTTAAATTATTTTTTCACCACCAAAACGCATAAGACTTGTAGTTTTCAATAATGTTTTCATTTGTGATAAGACGCTGAATAAAAGAAGTTTAAACGCCGGCAAACGAAAACCTGCGATTTCCCGTAAATCCCAGACTCGGCCCGTATTATCAAAAGTATACAAAGAAAGTACCCAGGGAGTAAACTCATTTCCCGAGCGATTTTTTAAATTATTTCTTCACCACCAAAACGCATGAGACTTGTAGTTTTCAAAAATGTGTTCATTTTTGATGAGACGCTGAATAAAAGAAGTTTAATCGCCGGAAAACGAAAACCTGCGATTACCGTAAATCCCGGACTCGGCCCGTATAGTCAAAAGTATACAAAGAAAGTACCCATGGTGTAAATTTATTGCCCGAACGATTTTTTAAATTATTATTTCACCACTAAAGCCCATGAGACTTGTAGTTTTTAAAAATGTTTTTATTTTTGATAAGACGCTGAATAAAAGAAGTTTAATCGCCGGCAAACGAAAACCTGCGACTTCCCGTAAATCCCGGACTCGGCCCGCATAGTCAAAAGTATACAAAGAAAGTACCCATGGTGTAAACTCATTTCCCGAACGATTTTTTAAATTGTTATTTCACCAGTAAAGCCCATGAGACTTGTAGTTTTCAAAAATGTTTTCATTTTTGATGAGACGCTGAATAAAAGAAGTTTAATCGCCGGCAAACGAAAACCCGCGATATCCCGTAAATCCTGGACTCGGCCCGTATAGTCAAAAGTATACAAAGAAAGTACCCAGGGAGTAAACTCATTGTCCGAACGATTTTTTAAATTATTTTTTCACCACTAAAACGCATGAAACTTGTAGTTTTCAAAAATGTTTTCATTTTTGATGAGACGCTTAATGAACGAGGTTTAATCGCCGGCAAACGAAAACCCGCGATTTCCCGTAAATCCCGGGCTTGGCCCGTATAGTCGAATGTATACAAAGAAAGTACCCTGTGAGTAAACTCATTTCCCGAACGATTTTTTATATTGTTTTTCCACCACTAAAACGCATGACAAATGTAGTTTTCAATAATGTTTTCATTTGTGATAAGACGCTGAATAAAAGAAGTTTAAACGCCGGCAAACGAAAACCTGCGATTTCCCGTAAATCCCGGACTCGGCCCGTATAATCAAAAGTACACAAAGAAAGTACCCAGGGAGTAAACTCATTTCCCGAGCGATTTTTTAAATTATTTTTTCACCACTAAAACGCATGAGACTTGTAGTTGTCAAAAATGTGTTCATTTTTTATGAGACGCTGAATAAAAGAAGTTTAATCGCCGGAAAACGAAAACCTGCGATTTCCCGTAAATCCCGGACTCGGCCCGTATAGTCAAAAGTATACAAAGAAAGTACCCATGGTGTAAACTCATTTCCCGAACGATTTTTTAAATTGTTATTTCACCAGTAAAGCCCATGAGACTTGTAGTTTTCAAAAATGTTTTCATTTGTGATAAGACGCTGAATAAAAGAAGTTTAAACGCCGGCAAACGAAAACCTGCGATTTCCCGTAAATCCCAGACTCGGCCCGTATTATCAAAAGTATACAAAGAAAGTACCCAGGGAGTAAACTCATTTCCCGAGCGATTTTTTAAATTATTTCTTCACCACCAAAACGCATGACACTTGTAGTTTTCAAAAATGTGTTCATTTTTGTTGAGACGCTGAATAAAAGAAGTTTAATCGCCGGAAAACGAAAACCTGCGATTACCGTAAATCCCGGACTCGGCCCGTATAGTCAAAAGTATACAAAGAAAGTACCCATGGTGTAAACTCATTGCCCGAACGATTTTTTAAATTATTATTTCACCACTAAAGCCCATGAGACTTGTAGTTTTTAAAAATGTTTTTATTTTTGATAAGACGCTGAATAAAAGAAGTTTAATCGCCGGCAAACGAAAACCTGCGACTTCCCGTAAATCCCGGACTCGGCCCGCATAGTCAAAAGTATACAAAGAAAGTACACAGGGAGTAAACTCATTTCCCGAACGATTTTTTATATTATTTTTTCACCACTAAAGTGCATGAGACTTGTAGTTTTTAAAAATGTTTTCATTTTTGATGGGACGCTGAATAAAAGAAGTTTAATCGCCGGCAAACGAAAACCCGCGATTTCCCGTAAATCCCGGACTCGGCCCGTATAGTCAAAAGTATACAAAGAAAGTACCCAGGGAGTAAACTCATTGTCCGAACGATTTTTTAAATTATTTTTTCACCACTAAAACGCATGAGACTTGTAGTTTTCAAAAATGTTTTCATTTTTGATGAGACGCTTAATGAAAGAGGTTTAATCGCCGGCAAACGAAAACCCGCGATTTCCCGCAAATCCCGGGCTTGGCCCGTATAGTCGAATGTATACAAAGAAAGTACCCTGTGAGTAAACTCATTTCCCGAACGATTTTTTATATTGTTTTTTCACCACTAAAACGCATGAGAATTGTAGTTTTCAAAAATGTTTTCATTTTTGATGGGACGCTGAATAAAAGAAGTTTAAACGCCGGCAAACGAAAACCTGCGATTTCCCGTAAATCCCGGACTCGGCCCGTATAATCAAAAGTACACAAAGAAAGTACCCAGGGAGTAAACTCATTTCCCGAGCGATTTTTTAAATTATTTTTTCACCACTAAAACGCATGAGACTTGTAGTTGTCAAAAATGTGTTCATTTTTTATGAGACGCTGAATAAAAGAAGTTTAATCGCCGGAAAACGAAAACCTGCGATTTCCCGTAAATCCCGGACTCGGCCCGTATAGTCAAAAGTATACAAAGAATGTACCCATGGTGTAAACTCATTTCCCGAACGATTTTTTAAATTGTTATTTCACCAGTAAAGCCCATGAGACTTGTAGTTTTCAAAAATGTTTTCATTTTTGATGAGACGCTGAATAAAAGAAGTTTAATCGCCGGCAAACGAAAACCCGCGATATCCCGTAAATCCCGGACTCGGCCCGTATAGTCAAAAGTATACAAAGAAAGTACCCAGGGAGTAAACTCATTGTCCGAACGATTTTTTAAATTATTTTTTCACCACTAAAACGCATGAGACTTGTAGTTTTCAAAAATGTTTTCATTTTTGATGAGACGCTTAATGAACGAGGTTTAATCGCCGGCAAACGAAAACCCGCGATTTCCCGTAAATCCCGGGCTTGGCCCGTATAGTCGAATGTATACAAAGAAAGTACCCTGTGAGTAAACTCATTTCCCGAACGATTTTTTATATTGTTTTTCCACCACTAAAACGCATGACAATTGTAGTTTTCAATAATGTTTTCATTTGTGATAAGACGCTGAATAAAAGAAGTTTAAACGCCGGCAAACGAAAACCTGCGATTTCCCGTAAATCCCGGACTCGGCCCGTATAATCAAAAGTACACAAAGAAAGTACCCAGGGAGTAAACTCATTTCCCGAGCGATTTTTTAAATTATTTTTTCACCACTAAAACGCATGAGACTTGTAGTTGTCAAAAATGTGTTCATTTTTTATGAGACGCTGAATAAAAGAAGTTTAATCGCCGGAAAACGAAAACCTGCGATTTCCCGTAAATCCCGGACTCGGCCCGTATAGTCAAAAGTATACAAAGAAAGTACCCATGGTGTAAACTCATTTCCCGAACGATTTTTTAAATTGTTATTTCACCAGTAAAGCCCATGAGACTTGTAGTTTTCAAAAATGTTTTCATTTTTGATGAGACGCTGAATAAAAGAAGTTTAATCGCCGGCAAACGAAAACCCGCGATATCCCGTAAATCCCGGACTCGGCCCGTATAGTCAAAAGTATACAAAGAAAGTACCCAGGGAGTAAACTCATTGTCCGAACGATTTTTTAAATTATTTTTTCACCACTAAAACGCATGAGACTTGTAGTTTTCAAAAATGTTTTCATTTTTGATGAGACGCTTAATGAACGAGGTTTAATCGCCGGCAAACGAAAACCCGCGATTTCCCGTAAATCCCGGGCTTGGCCCGTATAGTCGAATGTATACAAAGAAAGTACCCTGTGAGTAAACTCATTTCCCGAACGATTTTTTATATTGTTTTTCCACCACTAAAACGCATGACAATTGTAGTTTTCAATAATGTTTTCATTTGTGATAAGACGCTGAATAAAAGAAGTTTAAACGCCGGCAAACGAAAACCTGCAATTTCCCGTAAATCCCGGACTCGGCCCGTATAATCAAAAGTACACAAACAAAGTACCCAGGGAGTAAACTCATTTCCCGAGCAATTTTTTAAATTATTTTTTCACCACTAAAACGCATGAGACTTGTAGTTTTCAAAAATGTGTTCATTTTTGATGAGACGCTGAATAAAAGAAGTTTAATCGCCGGAAAACGAAAACCTGCGATTTCCCGTAAATCCCGGACTCGGCCCGTATAGTCAAAAGTATACAAAGGAAGTACTCATGGTGTAAACTCATTTCCCGAACGATTTTTTAAATTGTTATTTCACCACTAAAGCCCATAAGACTTGTAGTTTTCAAAAATGTTTTCATTTTTGATGAGACACTGAATAAAAAGAGTTTAATCGCCGGCAAACGAAAACCCGCCATTTCCAGTAAATCTCAGGTTTGGCACGTGTAGTCGAATGTATACAAAGAAAGTACCAAGGGAGTAAACTTATTTCCCGAACGATTTTTTAAATTGTTATTTCACCACTAAAGCCCATGAGACTTGTAGTTTTCAAAAATGTTTTCATTTTTGATGAGACACTGAATAAAAAGAGTTTAATCGCCGGCAAACGAAAACCCGCCATTTCCAGTAAATCTCGGGCTTGGCCCGTGTAGTCGAATGTATACAAAGAAAGTACCAAGGGAGTAAACTCATTTCCCGAACGATTTCTTAAATTTTTTTTTCACCACTAAAACGCATGAGACTTGAAGTTTTCAAAAATGTTTTCATTTTTGATGAGACGCTTAATGAAAGTGGTTTAATCGCCGGCAAACGAAAATCTGCGATTTCCCGTAAATCCCGGGCTTGGCCCGTATAGTCGAAAGTATACAAAGAAAGTACCCAGGGAGTAATCTCATTTCCCGAACGATTTTTTAAATTATTTTTTCACCACTAAAACGCATGAGACTTGTAGTTTTTAAAAATGTTTTCATTTTTGATGAGACGCTGAATAAAAGAAGTTTAATCGCCGGCAAACGAAAACCCGCGATTTCCCGTAAATCCCGGGCTTGGCCCGTATAGTCAAAAGTATACAAAGGAAGTACCCAGGGAGTAAACTTATTTCCCGAACGATTTTTTAAATTATTTTTTCACCACTAAAACGCATGAGACTTGTAGTCTTCAAACTTGTTTTCATTTTTGATGAGACGCTGAATAAAAGAAGTTTAATCGCCGGCAAACGAAAACCCGCCATTTCCCGTAAATCCCGGACTCAGCCCGTATAGTCAAAAGTATACAAAGAAAGTACCCAGGGAGTAAACTCATTTCCCGAAGGATTTTTTAAATTTTTTCTCACCACTAAAACGCATGAGACTTGTAGTTTTCAAAAATGTTTTCATTTTTGATGAGACGCTGAATAAAAGAAGTTTAAACGCCGGCAAACGAAAACCTGCGATTTCCCGTAAATCGCAGACTCGGCCTGTAAAGTCAAAAGTATACAAAGAAAGTACCCAGGGAGTAAACTCATTTCCCGAACGATTTTTTAAATTTTTTCTCACCACTAAAACGCATGAGACTTGTAGTCTTCAAACTTGTTTTCATTTTTGATGAGACGCTGAATAAAAGAAGTTTAAACGCCGGCAAACGAAAACCTGCGATTTCCCGTAAATCGCAGACTCGGCCTGTAAAGTCAAAAGTATACAAAGAAAGTACCCAGGGAGTAAACTCATTTTCCGAACGATTTTTTAAATTTTTTTTCACCACTAAAACGCATGAGACTTGTAGTTTTTAAAAATATTTTCATTTGTGATGAGACGCTTAATGACAGTGGTTTAATCGTCGGCAAACGAAAATCTGCGATTTCCCGTAAATCCCCGGCTTGGCCCGTATAGTCGAATGTATACAAAGAAAGTACCCAGGGAGTAAACTCATTTCCAGAACGATTTTTTAAATTATTTTTTCACCACTAAAATGCATAAGACTTGTAGTTTTCAATAATGTTTTATTTGTGATAAGACGCTGAATAAAAGAAGTTTAAACGCCGGCAAACGAAAACCTGCGATTTCCCGTAAATCCCGGACTCGGCCCGTATAATCAAAAGTACACAAAGAAAGTACCCAGGAAGTAAACTCATTTCCCGAGCGATTTTTTAAATTATTTTTTCACCACTAAAACGCATGAGACTTGTAGTTTTCAAAAATGTGTTCATTTTTGATGAGACGCTGAATAAAAGAAGTTTAATCGCCGGAAAACGAAAACCTGCGATTTCCCGTAAATCCCGGACTCGGCCCGTATAGTCAAAAGTATACAAAGAAAGTACCCATGGTGTAAACTCATTTCCCGAACGATTTTTTAAATTGTTATTTCACCACTAAAGCCCATGAGACTTGTAGTTTTTAAAAATGTTTTCATTTTTGATGAGACACTGAATAAAAAGAGTTTAATCGCCGGCAAACGAAAACCCGCCATTTCCAGTAAATCTCGGGCTTGGCCCGTGTAGTCGAATGTATACAAAGAAAGTACCAAGGGAGTGAACTCATTTCCCGAACGATTTCTTAAATTTTTTTTTCACCACTAAAACGCATAAGACTTGAAGTTTTCAAAAATGTTTTCATTTTTGATGAGACGCTTAATGAAAGTGGTTTAATCGCCGGCAAACGAAAATCTGCGATTTCCCGTAAATCCGGGGCTTGGCCCGTATAGTCGAAAGTATACAAAGAAAGTACCCAGGGAGTAATCTCATTTCCCGAACGATTTTTTAAATTATTTTTTCACCACTAAAACGCATGAGACTTGTAGTTTTTAAAAATATTTTCATTTTTGATGAGACGCTTAATGACAGTGGTTTAATCGTCGGCAAACGAAAATCTGCGATTTCCCGTAAATCCCCGGCTTGGCCCGTATAGTCGAATGTATACAAAGAAAGTACCCAGGGAGTAAACTCATTTCCAGAACGATTTTTTAAATTATTTTTTCACCACTAAAATGCATAAGACTTGTAGTTTTCAATAATGTTTTCATTTGTGATAAGACGCTGAATAAAAGAAGTTTAAACGCCGGCAAACGAAAACCTGCGATTTCCCGTAAATCCCGGACTCGGCCCGTATAATCAAAAGTACACAAAGAAAGTACCCAGGAAGTAAACTCATTTCCCGAGCGATTTTTTAAATTATTTTTTCACCACTAAAACGCATGAGACTTGTAGTTTTCAAAAATGTGTTCATTTTTGATGAGACGCTGAATAAAAGAAGTTTAATCGCCGGAAAACGAAAACCTGCGATTTCCCGTAAATCCCGGACTCGGCCCGTATAGTCAAAAGTATACAAAGAAAGTACCCATGGTGTAAACTCATTTCCCGAACGATTTTTTAAATTGTTATTTCACCACTAAAGCCCATGAGACTTGTAGTTTTCAAAAATGTTTTCATTTTTGATGAGACACTGAATAAAAAGAGTTTAATCGCCGGCAAACGAAAACCCGCCATTTCCAGTAAATCTCGGGCTTGGCCCGTGTAGTCGAATGTATACAAAGAAAGTACCAAGGGAGTGAACTCATTTCCCGAACGATTTCTTAAATTTTTTTTTCACCACTAAAACGCATAAGACTTGAAGTTTTCAAAAATGTTTTCATTTTTGATGAGACGCTTAATGAAAGTGGTTTAATCGCCGGCAAACGAAAATCTGCGATTTCCCGTAAATCCGGGGCTTGGCCCGTATAGTCGAAAGTATACAAAGAAAGTACCCAGGGAGTAATCTCATTTCCCGAACGATTTTTTAAATTATTTTTTCACCACTAAAACGCATGAGACTTGTAGTTTTTAAAAATGTTTTCATTTTTGATGAGACGCTGAATAAAAGAAGTTTAATCGCCGGCAAACGAAAACCCGCGATTTCCCGTAAATCCCGGGCTTGGCCCGTATAGTCAAAAGTATACAAAGGAAGTACCCAGGGAGTAAACTTATTTCCCGAACGATTTTTTAAATTATTTTTTCACCACTAAAACGCATGAGACTTGTAGTCTTCAAACTTGTTTTCATTTTTGATGAGACGCTGAATAAAAGAAGTTTAAACGCCGGGAAACGAAAACCTGCGATTTACCGTAAATCCCAGACTCGGCCTGTAAAGTCAAAAGTATACAAAGAAAGTACCCAGGGAGTAAACTCATTTCCCGAAGGATTTTTTAAATTTTTTCTCACCACTAAAACGCATGAGACTTGTAGTTTTCAAAAATGTTTTCATTTTTGATGAGACGCTGAATAAAAGAAGTTTAAACGCCGGCAAACGAAAACCTGCGATTTCCCGTAAATCGCAGACTCGGCCTGTAAAGTCAAAAGTATACAAAGAAAGTACCCAGGGAGTAAACTCATTTTCCGAACGATTTTTTAAATTTTTTTTCACCACTAAAACGCATGAGACTTGTAGTTTTTAAAAATATTTTCATTTGTGATGAGACGCTTAATGACAGTGGTTTAATCGTCGGCAAACGAAAATCTGCGATTTCCCGTAAATCCCCGGCTTGGCCCGTATAGTCGAATGTATACAAAGAAAGTACCCAGGGAGTAAACTCATTTCCAGAACGATTTTTTAAATTATTTTTTCACCACTAAAATGCATAAGACTTGTAGTTTTCAATAATGTTTTCATTTGTGATAAGACGCTGAATAAAAGAAGTTTAAACGCCGGCAAACGAAAACCTGCGATTTCCCGTAAATCCCGGACTCGGCCCGTATAATCAAAAGTACACAAAGAAAGTACCCAGGAAGTAAACTCATTTCCCGAGCGATTTTTTAAATTATTTTTTCACCACTAAAACGCATGAGACTTGTAGTTTTCAAAAATGTGTTCATTTTTGATGAGACGCTGAATAAAAGAAGTTTAATCGCCGGAAAACGAAAACCTGCGATTTCCCGTAAATCCCGGACTCGGCCCGTATAGTCAAAAGTATACAAAGAAAGTACCCATGGTGTAAACTCATTTCCCGAACGATTTTTTAAATTGTTATTTCACCACTAAAGCCCATGAGACTTGTAGTTTTCAAAAATGTTTTCATTTTTGATGAGACACTGAATAAAAAGAGTTTAATCGCCGGCAAACGAAAACCCGCCATTTCCAGTAAATCTCGGGCTTGGCCCGTGTAGTCGAATGTATACAAAGAAAGTACCAAGGGAGTGAACTCATTTCCCGAACGATTTCTTAAATTTTTTTTTCACCACTAAAACGCATAAGACTTGAAGTTTTCAAAAATGTTTTCATTTTTGATGAGACGCTTAATGAAAGTGGTTTAATCGCCGGCAAACGAAAATCTGCGATTTCCCGTAAATCCGGGGCTTGGCCCGTATAGTCGAAAGTATACAAAGAAAGTACCCAGGGAGTAATCTCATTTCCCGAACGATTTTTTAAATTATTTTTTCACCACTAAAACGCATGAGACTTGTAGTTTTTAAAAATGTTTTCATTTTTGATGAGACGCTGAATAAAAGAAGTTTAATCGCCGGCAAACGAAAACCCGCGATTTCCCGTAAATCCCGGGCTTGGCCCGTATAGTCAAAAGTATACAAAGGAAGTACCCAGGGAGTAAACTTATTTCCCGAACGATTTTTTAAATTATTTTTTCACCACTAAAACGCATGAGACTTGTAGTCTTCAAACTTGTTTTCATTTTTGATGAGACGCTGAATAAAAGAAGTTTAATCGCTGGCAAACGAAAACCCGCCATTTCCCGTAAATCCCGGACTCAGCCCGTATAGTCAAAAGTATACAAAGAAAGTACCCAGGGAGTAAACTCATTTCCCGAAGGATTTTTTAAATTTTTTCTCACCACTAAAACGCATGAGACTTGTAGTTTTCAAAAATGTTTTCATTTTTGATGAGACGCTGAATAAAAGAAGTTTAAACGCCGGGAAACGAAAACCTGCGATTTACCGTAAATCCCAGACTCGGCCTGTAAAGTCAAAAGTATACAAAGAAAGTACCCAGGGAGTAAACTCATTTCCCGAAGGATTTTTTAAATTTTTTCTCACCACTAAAACGCATGAGACTTGTAGTTTTCAAAAATGTTTTCATTTTTGATGAGACGCTGAATAAAAGAAGTTTAAACGCCGGCAAACGAAAACCTGCGATTTCCCGTAAATCGCAGACTCGGCCTGTAAAGTCAAAAGTATACAAAGAAAGTACCCAGGGAGTAAACTCATTTCCCGAACGATTTTTTAAATTTTTTCTCACCACTAAAACGCATGAGACTTGTAGTCTTCAAACTTGTTTTCATTTTTGATGAGACGCTGAATAAAAGAAGTTTAATCGCCGGCAAACGAAAACCCGCCATTTCCCGTAAATCCCGGACTCAGCCCGTATAGTCAAAAGTATACAAAGAAAGTACCCAGGGAGTAAACTCATTTCCCGAAGGATTTTTTAAATTTTTTCTCACCACTAAAACGCATGAGACTTGTAGTTTTCAAAAATGTTTTCATTTTTGATGAGACGCTGAATAAAAGAAGTTTAAACGCCGGCAAACGAAAACCTGCGATTTCCCGTAAATCGCAGACTCGGCCTGTAAAGTCAAAAGTATACAAAGAAAGTACCCAGGGAGTAAACTCATTTTCCGAACGATTTTTTAAATTTTTTTTCACCACTAAAACGCATGAGACTTGTAGTTTTTAAAAATATTTTCATTTGTGATGAGACGCTTAATGACAGTGGTTTAATCGTCGGCAAACGAAAATCTGCGATTTCCCGTAAATCCCCGGCTTGGCCCGTATAGTCGAATGTATACAAAGAAAGTACCCAGGGAGTAAACTCATTTCCAGAACGATTTTTTAAATTATTTTTTCACCACTAAAATGCATAAGACTTGTAGTTTTCAATAATGTTTTCATTTGTGATAAGACGCTGAATAAAAGAAGTTTAAACGCCGGCAAACGAAAACCTGCGATTTCCCGTAAATCCCGGACTCGGCCCGTATAATCAAAAGTACACAAAGAAAGTACCCAGGAAGTAAACTCATTTCCCGAGCGATTTTTTAAATTATTTTTTCACCACTAAAACGCATGAGACTTGTAGTTTTCAAAAATGTGTTCATTTTTGATGAGACGCTGAATAAAAGAAGTTTAATCGCCGGAAAACGAAAACCTGCGATTTCCCGTAAATCCCGGACTCGGCCCGTATAGTCAAAAGTATACAAAGAAAGTACCCATGGTGTAAACTCATTTCCCGAACGATTTTTTAAATTGTTATTTCACCACTAAAGCCCATGAGACTTGTAGTTTTCAAAAATGTTTTCATTTTTGATGAGACACTGAATAAAAAGAGTTTAATCGCCGGCAAACGAAAACCCGCCATTTCCAGTAAATCTCGGGCTTGGCCCGTGTAGTCGAATGTATACAAAGAAAGTACCAAGGGAGTGAACTCATTTCCCGAACGATTTCTTAAATTTTTTTTTCACCACTAAAACGCATAAGACTTGAAGTTTTCAAAAATGTTTTCATTTTTGATGAGACGCTTAATGAAAGTGGTTTAATCGCCGGCAAACGAAAATCTGTGATTTCCCGTAAATCCGGGGCTTGGCCCGTATAGTCGAAAGTATACAAAGAAAGTACCCAGGGAGTAATCTCATTTCCCGAACGATTTTTTAAATTATTTTTTCACCACTAAAACGCATGAGACTTGTAGTTTTTAAAAATGTTTTCATTTTTGATGAGACGCTGAATAAAAGAAGTTTAATCGCCGGCAAACGAAAACCCGCGATTTCCCGTAAATCCCGGGCTTGGCCCGTATAGTCAAAAGTATACAAAGGAAGTACCCAGGGAGTAAACTTATTTCCCGAACGATTTTTTAAATTATTTTTTCACCACTAAAACGCATGAGACTTGTAGTCTTCAAACTTGTTTTCATTTTTGATGAGACGCTGAATAAAAGAAGTTTAAACGCCGGGAAACGAAAACCTGCGATTTACCGTAAATCCCAGACTCGGCCTGTAAAGTCAAAAGTATACAAAGAAAGTACCCAGGGAGTAAACTCATTTCCCGAACGATTTTTTAAATTTTTTCTCACCACTAAAACGCATGAGACTTGTAGTCTTCAAACTTGTTTTCATTTTTGATGAGACGCTGAATAAAAGAAGTTTAAACGCCGGCAAACGAAAACCTGCGATTTCCCGTAAATCCTAGACTCGGCCTGTAAAGTCAAAAGTATACAAAGAAAGTACCCAGGGTGTAAACTCATTTCCCGAACGATTTTTTAAATTATCTTTTCACCACTAAAGCGCATGAGACTTGTAGTTTTTAAAAATGTTTTCATTTTTGATGAGACACTGAATAAAAGAAGTTTAATCGCCGGCAAACGAAAACCCGCCATTTCCCGTAAATCCAGGACTCAGCCCGTATAGTCAAAAGTATACAAAGAAAGTACCCAGGGAGTAAACTCATTTCCCGAACGATTTTTTAAATTATTTTTTCACCACTAAAACGCATGAGACATGTAGTTTTCAAAAATGTTTTCATTTTTGATGAGACGCTTAATGAAAGAGGTTTAATCGCCGGCAAACGAAAACCAGCGATTTCCCCTAAATCCCGGGCTTGGCGCGTGTAGTCGAATGTATACAAAGAAATTACCCAGGGAGTAAACTCATTTTCCGAACGATTTTTTAAATTTTTTTTCACCACTAAAACGCATGAGACTTGTAGTTTTTAAAAATATTTTCATTTGTGATGAGACGCTGAATAAAAGAAGTTTAATCGCCGGCAAACGAAAACCCGCGATTTCCCGTAAATCCCGTGCTTGGCCCGTATAGTCAAAAGTATACAAAGAAAGTAGCCAGGGAGTAAACTCATTTCCCGAACGATTTTGTAAATTGTTTTTTCACCACTAAAACGCATGAGACTTGTAGTTTTCAGAAATGTTTTCATTTTTGATGAGACGCTTAATGAAAGTGGTTTAATCGCCGGCAAACGAAAACCCGCGATTTCCCGTAAATCCCGTGCTTGGCCCGTATAGTCGAATGTATACAAAGAAAGTACCCTGTGAGTAAACTCATTTCCAAAACGATTTTTTAAATTATCTTTTCACCACTAAAACGCATGAGACTTTTAGTTTTCAAAAATGTTTTCATTTTTGATGAGACACTGAATAAAAGAAGTTTAATCGCCGGCAAACGAAAACCCGCCATTTCCCGTAAATCCCGGGCTTGGCCCGTATAGTCAAAAGTATACAAAGAAAGTACCCAGGGAGTCAATTCATTTCCCGAACGATTTTTTATATTATTTTTTCACCACTAAACCGCATGAGACTTGTAAATTTTAAAAATGTTTTCATTTTTGATGGGACGCTGAATAAAAGAAGTTTAATCGCCAGCAAACGAAAACCCGCGATTTCCCGTAAATCCCGGACTCGGCCCGTATAATCAAAAGTATACAAAGAAAGTACCCAGGGAGTAAACTCATTTCCCGAGCGATTTTTTAAATTATTTTTACACCACTAAAAGGCATGAGACTTGTAGTTTTCAAAAATGTGTTCATTTTTGATGAGACGCTGAATAAAAGAAGTTTAATCGCCGGAAAACGAAAACCCGCGATTTCCCGTAAATCCCGGGCTTGGCCCGTATAGTCGAATGTATACAAAGAAAGTACCTTGTGAGTAAACTCATTTCCCGAACGATTTTTTATATTATTCTTTCACCACTAAAACGCATGAGAATTGTAGTTTTTAAAAATGTTTTCATTTTTGATGAGACGCTGAATAAAAGAAGTTTAATCGCCGGCAAACGAAAACCCGCGATTTCCCGTAAATCCCGGACTCGGCCCGTATAGTCAAAATTTTACAAAGAAAGTACCCAGGGAGTAAACTCATTTTCCGAACGATTTTTTAAATTATTTTTTCACCACTAAAACGCATGAGACTTGTAGTTTTCAAAAATGTTTTCATTTTTGATGAGACGCTTAATGAAAGAGGTTTAATCGACGGCAATCGAAAACCAGCGATTTCCCCTAAATCCCAGGCTTGGCCCGTGTAGTCGAATGTATACAAAGAAAGTACCCAGGAAGTACATTCATTTCCAGAACGATTTTTTAAATTATTTTTTCCCCACTAAAACGCATAAGACTTGTAGTTTTCAATAATGTTTTCATTTGTGAAAAGACGCTGAATAAAAGAAGTTTAAACGCCGGCAAACGAAAACCTGCGATTTCCCGTAAATCCCGGACTCGGCCCGTATAATCAAAAGTATACAAAGAAAGTACCCAGGTAGTAAACTCATTTCCCGAGCGATTTTTTAAATTATTTTTTCACCACTAAAAGGCATGAGACTTGTAGTTTTTAAAAATGTGTTCATTTTTGATGAGACGCTGAATAAAAGAAGTTTAATCGCCGGAAAACGAAAACCTGCGATTTCCCGTAAATCCCGGACTCGGCCCGTATAGTCAAAAGTATACAAAGAAAGTACCCATGGTGTAAACTCATTTCCCGAACGTTTTTTTAAATTATTTTTTCACCACTAAAACGCATGAGAATTGTAGTTTTTAAAAATGTTTTCATTTTTGATGAGACGCTGAATAAAAGAAGTTTAATCGCCGGCAAACGAAAACCCGCGATTTCCCGTAAATCCCGGACTCGGCCCGTATAGTCAAAATTTTACAAAGAAAGTACCCAGGGAGTAAACTCATTTTCCGAACGATTTTTTAAATTATTTTTTCACCACTAAAACGCATGAGACTTGTAGTTTTCAAAAATGTTTTCATTTTTGATGAGACGCTTAATGAAAGAGGTTTAATCGACGGCAATCGAAAACCAGCGATTTCCCCTAAATCCCAGGCTTGGCCCGTGTAGTCGAATGTATACAAAGAAAGTACCCAGGAAGTACACTCATTTCCAGAACGATTTTTTAAATTATTTTTTCCCCACTAAAACGCATAAGACTTGTAGTTTTCAATAATGTTTTCATTTGTGAAAAGACGCTGAATAAAAGAAGTTTAAACGCCGGCAAACGAAAACCTGCGATTTCCCGTAAATCCCGGACTCGGCCCGTATAATCAAAAGTATACAAAGAAAGTACCCAGGTAGTAAACTCATTTCCCGAGCGATTTTTTAAATTATTTTTTCACCACTAAAAGGCATGAGACTTGTAGTTTTTAAAAATGTGTTCATTTTTGATGAGACGCTGAATAAAAGAAGTTTAATCGCCGGAAAACGAAAACCTGCGATTTCCCGTAAATCCCGGACTCGGCCCGTATAGTCAAAAGTATACAAAGAAAGTACCCATGGTGTAAACTCATTTCCCGAACGTTTTTTTAAATTATTTTTTCACCACTAAAACGCATGAGACTTGCAGTTTTCAAAAATGTTTTCATTTTTGATGAGACGCTTAATGAAAGAGGTTTACTCGCCGGCAAACGAAAACCCGCGATTTCCCGTAAATCCCGGGCTTGGCCCGTATAGTCGAATGTATACAAAGAAAGTACCCATGATGTAAACTCATTTCCCGAACGTTTTTTTAAATTATTTTTTCACCACTAAAACGCATGAGACTTGCAGTTTTCAAAAATGTTTTCATTTTTGATGAGACGCTTAATGAAAGAGGTTTAATCGCCGGCAAACGAAAACCCGCGATTTCCCGTAAATCCCGGGCTTGGCCCGTATAGTCGAATGTATGCAAAGAAAGTACCCATGATGTAAACTCATTTCCCGAACGTTTTTTTAAATTATTTTTTCACCACTAAAACGCATGAGACTTGTAGTTTTCAAAAATGTTTTCATTTTTGATGAGACGCTTAATGAAAGAGGTTTAATCGCCGGCAAACGAAAACCCGCGATTTCCCGTAAATCCCGGGCTTGGCCCGTATAGTCGAATGTATACAAAGAAAGTACCCAGGGAGTAAACTCATTTCCCGAACGATTTTTTAAATTATTTTTTCACCACTAAAACGCATGAGACTTGTAGTTTTCAAAAGTGTTTTCATTTTCGATGAGACGCTTAATGAAAGAGGTTTAATCGCCGGCAAACGAAAACCCGCGATTTCCCGTAAATCCCGGGCTTGGCCCGTATAGTCGAATGTATACAAAGAAAGTACCTTGTGAGTAAACTCATTTCCCGAACGATTTTTTATATTATTTTTTCACCACTAAAACGCATGAGAATTGTAGTTTTCAAAAATGTTTTCATTTTTGATGGGACGCTGAATAAAAGAAGTTTAATCGCCGGCAAACGAAAACCCGCGATTTCCCGTAAATCCCGCACTCGGCCCGTATAGTCAAAAGTTTACAAAGAAAGTACCCAGTGAGTAAACTCATTTTCCGAACGATTTTTTAAATTATTTTTTCACCACTAAAACGCATGAAGCTTGTAGTTTTTAAAAATATTTTCATTTTTGATGAGACGCTTAATGAAAGAGGTTTAATCGATGGCAATCGAAAACCAGCGATTTCCCCTAAATCCCAGGCTTGGCCCGTGTAGTCGAATGTATACAAAGAAAGTACCCAGGAAGTACACTCATTTCCAGAACGATTTTTTAAATTATTTTTTCACCACTAAAACGCATAAGACTTGTAGTTTTCAATAATGTTTTCATTTGTGAAAAGACGCTGAATAAAAGAAGTTTAAACGCCGGCAAACGAAAACCTGCGATTTCCCGTTAATCCCGGACTTGGCCCGTATAATCAAAAGTATACAAAGAAAGTACCCAGGGAGTAAACTCATTTCCCGAGCGATTTTTTAAATTATTTTTTCACCACTAAAAGGCATGAGACTTGTAGTTTTCAAAAATGTGTTCATTTTTGATGAGACGCTGAATAAAAGAAGTTTAATCGCCGGAAAACGAAAACCTGCGATTTCCCGTAAATCCCGGACTCGGCCCGTATAGTCAAAAGTATACAAAGAAAGTACCCATGGTGTAAACTCATTTCCCGAACGATTTTTTAATTATTTTTTCACCACTAAAACGCATGAGACTTGTAGTTTTCAGAAATGTGTTCATTTTTGATGAGACGCTTAATGAAAGTGGTTTAATCGTCGGCAAACGAAAGCCCGTGATTTCCCGTAAATCCCGGGCTTGGCCCGTATAGTGGAATGTATACAAAGAAAGTACCCTGCGAGTTAACTCATTTCCAAAACGATTTTTTAAATTATCTTTTCACCACTAAAACGCATGAGACTTGTAGTTTTCAAAAATGTTTTCATTTTTAATGAGACACTTAATGAAAGAGGTTTAATCGCCGGCAAACGAAAACCAGCGATTTCCCCTAAATCCCGGGCTTGGCGCGTGTAGTCAAATGTATACAAAGAAATTACCCAGGGAGTAAACTCATTTCCCGAACGATTTTTTATATTTTTTCTCACCACTAAAACGCATGAGACTTGTAGTCTTCAAACTTGTTTTCATTTTTGATGAGATGCTGAATAAAAGAAGTTTAAACGCCGGCAAACGAAAACCTGCTATTTCCCGTAAATCCCAGACTCGGCCTGTAAAGTCAAAAGTATACAAAGAAAGTACCCAGGGAGTAAACTCATTTCCCGAACGATTTTTTAAATTATTTTTTCACCACTAAAACGCATGAGACTTGTAGTTTTCAGAAATGTTTTCATTTTTGATGAGACGCTTAATGAAAGTGGTTTAATCGCCGGCAAACGAAAACCCGCGATTTCCCGTAAATCCCGGGCTTGGCCCGTATAGTCGAATGTATACAAAGAAAGTACCCTGTGAGTAAACTCATTTCCAAAACGATTTTTTAAATTATCTTTTCACCACTAAAACGCATGAGACTTTTAGTTTTCAAAAATGTTTTCATTTTTGATGAGACACTGAATAAAAGAAGTTTAATCGCCGGCAAACGAAAACCCGCCATTTCCCGTAAATCCCGGGCTTGGCCCGTATAGTCAAAAGTATACAAAGAAAGTACCCAGGGAGTAAATTCATTTCCCGAACGATTTTTTATATTATTTTTTCACCACTAAACCGCATGAGACTTGTACTTTTTAAAAATGTTTTCATTTTTGATGGGACGCTGAATAAAAGAAGTTTAATCGCCAGCAAACGAAACCCGCGATTTCCCGTAAATCCCGCACTCGGCCCGTATAGTTCAAAAGTATACAAAGAAAGTACCCAGGGAGTAAACTCCTTGTCCGAACGATTTTTTAAATTATTTTTTCACCACTAAAACGCATGAGACTTGCAGTTTTCAAAAATGTTTTCATTTTTGATGAGACGGTTAATGAAAGAGGTTTAATCGCCGGCAAACGAAAACCCGCAATTTCCCGTAAATCCCGGGCTTGGCCCGTATAGTCGAATGTATACAAAGAAAGTACCTTGTGAGTAAACTCATTTCCCGAACGATTTTTTATATTATTTTTTCACCACTAAAACGCATGGGAATTGTAGTTTTCAAAAATGTTTTCATTTTTGATGGGACGCTGAATAAAAGAAGTTTAATCGCCGGCAAACGAAAACCCGCGATTTCCCGTAAATCCCGCACTCGGCCCGTATAGTCAAAAGTTTACAAAGAAAGTACCCAGGGAGTAAACTCATTTCCCGAGCGATTTTTTAAATTATTTTTTCACCACTAAAAGGCATGAGACTTGTAGTTTTCAAAAATGTGTTCATTTTTGATGAAACACTGAATAAAAGAAGTTTAATCGCCGGAAAACGAAAACCCGCGATTTCCCGTAAATCCCGGGCTTGGCCCGTATAGTCGAATGTATACAAAGAAAGTACCTTGTGAGTAAACTCATTTCCCGAACGATTTTTTATATTATTCTTTCACCACTAAAACGCATGAGAATTGTAGTTTTCAAAAATGTTTTCATTTTTGATGGGACGCTGAATAAAAGAAGTTTAATCGCAGGCAAACGAAAACCCGCGATTTCCCGTAATCCCGCAGTCGGCCCGTATAGTCAAAAGTTTACAAAGAAAGTACCCAGGGAGTAAACTCATTTTCCGAACGATTTTTTAAAGTATTTTTTCACCACTAAAACGCATGAGACTTGTAGTTTTCAAAAATGTGTTCATTTTTGATGAGACGCTGAATAAAAAAAGTTTAATCGCCGGAAAACGAAAACCCGCGATTTCCCGTAAATCCCGGGCTTGGCCCGTATAGTCGAATGTATACAAAGAAAGTACCCTGTGAGTAAACTCATTTCCAAAACGATTTTTTAAATTATCTTTTCACCACTAAAACGCATGAGACTTGTCGTTTTCAAAAATGTTTTCATTTTTGATGAGACACTGAATAAAAGAGGTTTAATCGCCGGCAAACGAAAACCCGCGATTTCCCGTAAATCCCGGGCTTGGCCCGTATAGTCGAATGTATACAAAGAAAGTACCCTGTGAGTAAAATCATTTCCCGAACGATTTTTTATATTATTTTTTCACCACTAAAACGCATGAGAATTGTAGTTTTCAAAAATGTTTTCATTTTTGATGGGACGCTGAATAAAAGAAGTTTAATCGCCGGCAAACGAAAACCCGCGATTTCCCGTAAATCCGCACTCGGCCCGTATAGTCAAAAGTTTACAAAGAAAGTACCCAGGGAGTAAACTCATTTTCCGAACGATTTTTTAAATTATTTTTTCACCACTAAAACGCATGAGACTTGTAGTTTTCAAAAATGTTTTCATTTTTGATGAGACGCTTAATGAAAGAGGTTTAATCGACGGCAATCGAAAACCAGCGATTTCCCCTAAATCCCAGGCTTGGCCCGTGTAGTCGAATGTATACAAAGAAAGTACCCAGGGAGTAAACTCATTTCCCGAACGTTTTTTTCAATTTTTTTTTCACCACCAAAACGCATGAGACTTGTAGTTTTCAGAAATGTTTTCATTTTTGATGAGACGCTTAATGAAAGTGGTTTAATCGCCGGCAAACGAAAACCCGCGATTTCCCGAAAATCCCGGGCTTGGCCCGTATAGTCGAATGTATACAAAGAAAGTACCCTGTGAGTAAACTCATTTCCAAAACGATTTTTTAAATTATCTTTTCACCACTAAAACGCATGAGACTTGTTGTTTTCAAAAATGTTTTTATTTTTGATGGGACGCTGAATAAAAGAAGTTTAATCGCCAGCAAACGAAAACCCGCGATTTCCCGTAAATCCCGGACTCGGCCCGTATAGTCAAAAGTATACAAAGAAAGTACCCAGAGAGTAAACTCATTCTCCGAACGATTTTTTAAATTATTTTTTCACCACTAAAACGCATGAGACTTGCAGTTTTCAAAAATGTTTTCATTTTTGATGAGACGCTTAATGAAAGAGGTTTAATCGACGGCAATCGAAAACCAGCGATTTCCCCTAAATCCCAGGCTTGGCCCGTGTAGTCGAATGTATACAAAGAAAGTACCCAGGGAGTAAACTCATTTCCCGAACGTTTTTTTCAATTTTTTTTTCACCACCAAAACGCATGAGACTTGTAGTTTTCAGAAATGTTTTCATTTTTGATGAGACGCTTAATAAAAGTGGTTTAATCGCCGGCAAACGAAAACCCGCGATTTCCCGTAAATCCCGGGCTTGGCCCGTATAGTCGAATGTATACAAAGAAAGTACCCTGTGAGTAAACTCATTTCCAAAACGATTTTTTAAATTATCTTTTCACCACTAAAACGCATGAGACTTGTTGTTTTCAAAAATGTTTTTATTTTTGATGGGACGCTGAATAAAAGAAGTTTAATCGCCAGCAAACGAAAACCCGCGATTTCCCGTAAATCCCGGACTCGGCCCGTATAGTCAAAAGTATACAAAGAAAGTACCCAGAGAGTAAACTCATTCTCCGAACGATTTTTTAAATTATTTTTTCACCACTAAAACGCATGAGACTTGCAGTTTTCAAAAATGTTTTCATTTTTGATGAGACGCTTAATGAAAGAGGTTTAATCGCCGGCAAACGAAAATCCGCGATTTCCCGTAAATCCCGGGCTTGGCCCGTATAGTCGAATGTATACAAAGAAAGTACCTTGTGAGTAAACTCATTTCCCGAACGATTTTTTATATTATTTTTTCACCACTAAAACGCATGAGAATTGTAGTTTTCAAAAATGTGTTCATTTTTGATGAGACACTGAATAAAAGAAGTTTAATCGCCGGAAAACGAAAACCCGCGATTTCCCGTAAATCCCGGGCTTGGCCCGTATAGTCGAATGTATACAAAGAAAGTACCTTGTGAGTAAACTCATTTCCCGAACGATTTTTTATATTATTCTTTCACCACTAAAACGCATGAGAATTGTAGTTTTCAAAAATGTTTTCATTTTTGATGGGACGCTGAAAAAAAGAAGTTTAATCGCAGGCAAACGAAAACCCGCGATTTCCCGTAATCCCGCAGTCGGCCCGTATAGTCAAAAGTTTACAAAGAAAGTACCCAGGGAGTAAACTCATTTTCCGAACGATTTTTTAAAGTATTTTTTCACCACTAAAACGCATGAGACTTGTAGTTTTCAAAAATGTGTTCATTTTTGATGAGACGCTGAATAAAAGAAGTTTAATCGCCGGAAAACGAAAACCCGCGATTTCCCGTAAATCCCGGGCTTGGCCCGTATAGTCGAATGTATACAAAGAAAGTACCCTGTGAGTAAACTCATTTCCAAAACGATTTTTTAAATTATCTTTTCACCACTAAAACGCATGAGACTTGTCGTTTTCAAAAATGTTTTCATTTTTTATGAGACACTGAATAAAAGAGGTTTAATCGCCGGCAAACGAAAACCCGCGATTTCCCGTAAATCCCGCACTCGGCCCGTATAGTCAAAAGTTTACAAAGAAAGTACCTTGTGAGTAAACTCATTTCCCGAACGATTTTTTATATTATTTTTTCACCACTAAAACGCATGAGAATTGTAGTTTTCAAAAATGTGTTCATTTTTGATGAGACACTGAATAAAAGAAGTTTAATCGCCGGAAAACGAAAACCCGCGATTTCCCGTAAATCCCGGGCTTGGCCCGTATAGTCGAATGTATACAAAGAAAGTACCTTGTGAGTAAACTCATTTCCCGAACGATTTTTTATATTATTCTTTCACCACTAAAACGCATGAGAATTGTAGTTTTCAAAAATGTTTTCATTTTTGATGGGACGCTGAAAAAAAGAAGTTTAATCGCAGGCAAACGAAAACCCGCGATTTCCCGTAATCCCGCAGTCGGCCCGTATAGTCAAAAGTTTACAAAGAAAGTACCCAGGGAGTAAACTCATTTTCCGAACGATTTTTTAAAGTATTTTTTCACCACTAAAACGCATGAGACTTGTAGTTTTCAAAAATGTGTTCATTTTTGATGAGACGCTGAATAAAAGAAGTTTAATCGCCGGAAAACGAAAACCCGCGATTTCCCGTAAATCCCGGGCTTGGCCCGTATAGTCGAATGTATACAAAGAAAGTACCCTGTGAGTAAACTCATTTCCAAAACGATTTTTTAAATTATCTTTTCACCACTAAAACGCATGAGACTTGTCGTTTTCAAAAATGTTTTCATTTTTTATGAGACACTGAATAAAAGAGGTTTAATCGCCGGCAAACGAAAACCCGCGATTTCCCGTAAATCCCGCACTCGGCCCGTATAGTCAAAAGTTTACAAAGAAAGTACCCAGGGAGTAAACTCATTTTCCGAACGATTTTTTAAATTATTTTTTCACCACTAAAACGCATGAGACTTGTAGTTTTCAAAAATGTTTTCATTTTTGATGAGACGCTTAATGAAAGAGGTTTAATCGACGGCAATCGAAAACCAGCGATTTCCCCTAAATCCCAGGCTTGGCCCGTGTAGTCGAATGTATACAAAGAAAGTACCCAGGGAGTAAACTCATTTCCCGAACGTTTTTTTCAATTTTTTTTTCACCACCAAAACGCATGAGACTTGTAGTTTTCAGAAATGTTTTCATTTTTGATGAGACGCTTAATGAAAGTGGTTTAATCGCCGGCAAACGAAAACCCGCGATTTCCCGTAAATCCCGGGCTTGGCCCATATAGTCGAATGTATACAAAGAAAGTACCCTGTGAGTAAACTCATTTCCAAAACGATTTTTTAAATTATCTTTTCACCACTAAAACGCATGAGACTTGTTGTTTTCAAAAATGTTTTTATTTTTGATGGGACGCTGAATAAAAGAAGTTTAATCGCCAGCAAACGAAAACCCGCGATTTCCCGTAAATCCCGGACTCGGCCCGTATAGTCAAAAGTATACAAAGAAAGTACCCAGAGAGTAAACTCATTCTCCGAACGATTTTTTAAATTATTTTTTCACCACTAAAACGCATGAGACTTGCAGTTTTCAAAAATGTTTTCATTTTTGATGAGACGCTTAATGAAAGAGGTTTAATCGCCGGCAAACGAAAATCCGCGATTTCCCGTAAATCCCGGGCTTGGCCCGTATAGTCGAATGTATACAAAGAAAGTACCTTGTGAGTAAACTCATTTCCCGAACGATTTTTTATATTATTTTTTCACCACTAAAACGCATGAGAATTGTAGTTTTTAAAAATGTTTTCATTTTTGATGGGACGCTGAATAAAAGAAGTTTAATCGCCGGCAAACGAAAACCCGCGATTTCCCGTAAATCCCGCACTCGGCCCGTATAGTCAAAAGTTTACAAAGAAAGTACCCAAGGAGTAAACTCATTTTCCGAACGATTTTTTAAATTATTTTTTCACCACTAAAACGCATGAGACTTGTAGTTTTCAGAAATGTTTTCATTTTTGATGAGACGCTTAATGAAAGAGGTTTAATCGCCGGCAAACGAAAATCCGCGATTTCCCGTAAATCCCGGGCTTGGCCCGTATAGTCGAATGTATACAAAGAAAGTACCTTGTGAGTAAACTCATTTCCCGAACGATTTTTTATATTATTTTTTCACCACTAAAACGCATGAGAATTGCAGTTTTTAAAAATGTTTTCATTTTTGATGGGACGCTGAATAAAAGAAGTTTAATCGCCGGCAAACGAAAACCCGCGATTTCCCGTAAATCCCGCACTCGGCCCGTATAGTCAAAAGTTTACAAAGAAAGTACCCAGGGAGTAAACTCATTTTCCGAACGATTTTTTAAATTATTTTTTCACCACTAAAACGCATGAGACTTGTAGTTTTCAAAAATGTTTTCATTTTTGATGAGACGCTGAATAAAAGAAGTTTAATCGCCGGAAAACGAAAACCTGCGATTTCCCGTAAATCCCAGACTCGGCCCGTATAGTCAAAAGTATACAAAGAAAGTACCCAGGGTGTAAACTCATTTCCCGAACGATTTTTTAAATTATTATTTCACCACTAAAGCCCATGAGACTTCTAGTTTTTAAAAATGTTTTCATTTTTGATGAGACGCTGAATAAAAGAAGTTTAATCGCCGGCAAACGAAAACCTGCGATTTCCCGTAAATCCCGCACTCGGCCCGTATAGTCAAAAGTTTACAAAGAAAGTACCCAGGGAGTAAACTCATTTTCCGAACGATTTTTTAAATTATTTTTTCACCACTAAAACGCATGAGACTTGTAGTTTTAAAAAATGTTTTCATTTTTGATGGGACGCCTAATGAAAGAGGTTTAATCGACGGCAATCGAAAACCAGCGATTTCCCCTAAATCCCAGGCTTGGCCCGTGTAGTCGAATGTATACAAAGAAAGTACCCAGGGAGTAAATTCATTTCCCGAACGTTTTTTTCAATTTTTTTTTCACCACTAAAACGCATGAGACTTGTAGTTTTCAGAAATGTTTTCATTTTAGATGAGACGCTTAATGAAAGTGGTTTAATCGCCGGCAAACGAAAACCCGCGATTTCCCGTAAATCCCGGGCTTGGCCCGTATAGTCGAATGTATACAAAGAAAGTACCCTGTGAGTAAACTCATTTCCAAAACGATTTTTTAAATTATCTTTTCACCACTAAAACGCATGAGACTTGTAGTTTTCAATAATGTTTTCATTTGTGAAAAGACGCTGAATAAAAGAAGTTTACACGCCAGCAAACGAAAACCTGCGATTTCCCGTAAATCCCGGACTCGGCCCGTATAATCAAAAGTATACAAAGAAAGTACCCAGGGAGTAAACTCATTTCCCGAGCGATTTTTTAAATTATTTTTTCACCACTAAAAGGCATGAGACTTGTAGTTTTCAAAAATGTGTTCATTTTTGATGAGACACTGAATAAAAGAAGTTTAATCGCCGGAAAACGAAAACCCGCGATTTCCCGTAAATCCCGGGCTTGGCCCGTATAGTCGAATGTATACAAAGAAAGTACCTTGTGAGTAAACTCATTTCCCGAACGATTTTTTATATTATTCTGTCACCACTAAAACGCATGAGAATTGTAGTTTTCAAAAATGTTTTCATTTTTGATGGGACGCTGAATAAAAGAAGTTTAATCGCAGGCAAACGAAAACCCGCGATTTCCCGTAATCCCGCACTCGGCCCGTATAGTCAAAAGTTTACAAAGTAAGTACTCAGGGAGTAAACTCATTTTCCGAACGATTTTTTAAAGTATTTTTTCACCACTAAAACGCATGAGACTTGTAGTTTTCAAAAATGTGTTCATTTTTGATGAGACCCTGAATAAAAGAAGTTTAATCGCCGGAAAACGAAAACCCGCGATTTCCCGTAAATCCCGGGCTTGGCCCGTATAGTCGAATGTATACAAAGAAAGTACCCTGTGAGTAAACTCATTTCCAAAACGATTTTTTAAATTATCTTTTCACCACTAAAACGCATGAGACTTGTCGTTTTCAAAAATGTTTTCATTTTTCATGAGACACTGAATAAAAGAGGTTTAATCGCCGGCAAACGAAAACCCGCGATTTCACGTAAATCCCGGGCTTGGACCGTATAGTCGAATGTATACAAAGAAAGTACCCTGTGAGTAAACTCATTTCCCGAACGATTTTTTATATTATTTTTTCACCACTAAAACGCATGAGAATTGTAGTTTTCAAAAATGTTTTCATTTTTGATGGGACGCTGAATAAAAGAAGTTTAATCGCCGGCAAACGAAAACCCGCGATTTCCGGTAAATCCCGCACTCGGCCCGTATAGTCAAAAGTTTACAAAGAAAGTACCCAGGGAGTAAACTCATTTTCCGAACGGTTTTTTAAATTATTTTTTCACCACTAAAACGCATGAGACTTGTAGTTTTCAAAAATGTTTTCATTTTTGATGAGACACTTAATGAAAGAGGTTTAATCGAGGGCAATCGAAAACCAGCGATTTCCCCTAAATCCCAGGCTTGGCCCGTGTAGTCGAATGTATACAAAGAAAGTTCCCAGGGAGTAAACTCATTTCCCGAACGTTTTTTTCAATTTTTTTTTCACCACTAAAACGCATGAGACTTGTAGTTTTCAGAAATGTTTTCATTTTTGATGAGACGCTTAATGAAAGTGGTTTAATCGCCGGCAAACGAAAACCCGCGATTTCCCGTAAATCCCGGGCTTGGCCCGTATAGTCGAATGTATACAAAGAAAGTACCCTGTGAGTAAACTCATTTCCAAAACGATTTTTTAAATTATCTTTTCACCACTAAAACGCATGAGACTTGTTGTTTTCAAAAATGTTTTTATTTTTGATGGGACGCTGAATAAAAGAAGTTTAATCGCCAGCAAACGAAAACCCGCGATTTCCCGTAAATCCCGGACTCGGCCCGTATAGTCAAAAGTATACAAAGAAAGTACCCAGAGAGTAAACTCATTGTCCGAACGATTTTTTAAATTATTTTTTCACCACTAAAACGCATGAGATTGCAGTTTTCAAAAATGTTTTCATTTTTGATGAGACGCTTAATGAAAGAGGTTTAATCGCCGGCAAACGAAAATCCGCGATTTCCCGTAAATCCCGGGCTTGGCCCGTATAGTCGAATGTATACAAAGAAAGTACCTTGTGAGTAAACTCATTTCCCGAACGATTTTTTATATTATTTTTTCACCACTAAAACGCATGAGAATTGTAGTTTTTAAAAATGTTTTCATTTTTGATGGGACGCTGAATAAAAGAAGTTTAATCGCCGGCAAACGAAAACCCGCGATTTCCCGTAAATCCCGCACTCGGCCCGTATAGTCAAAAGTTTACAAAGAAAGTACCCAGGGAGTAAACTCATTTTCCGAACGATTTTTTAAATTATTTTTTCACCACTAAAACGCATGAGACTTGTAGTTTTCAAAAATGTTTTCATTTTTGATGAGACGCTGAATAAAAGAAGTTTAATCGCCGGAAAACGAAAACCTGCGATTTCCCGTAAATCCCAGACTCGGCCCGTATAGTCAAAAGTATACAAAGAAAGTACCCATGGTGTAAATTCATTTCCCGAACGATTTTTTAAATTATTATTTCACCACTAAAGCCCATGAGACTTCTAGTTTTTAAAAATGTTTTCATTTTTGATGAGACGCTGAATAAAAGAAGTTTAATCGCCGGCAAACGAAAACCTGCGATTTCCCGTAAATCCCGCACTCGGCCCGTATAGTCAAAAGTTTACAAAGAAAGTACCCAGGGAGTAAACTCATTTTCCGAACGATTTTTTAAATTATTTTTTCACCACTAAAACGCATGAGACTTGTAGTTTTAAAAAATGTTTTCATTTTTGATGAGACGCTTAATGAAAGAGGTTTAATCGACGACAATCGAAAACCAGCGATTTCCCCTAAATCCCAGGCTTGGCCCGTGTAGTCGAATGTATACAAAGAAAGTACCCAGGGAGTAAACTCATTTCCCGAACGTTTTTTTCAATTTTTTTTTCACCACTAAAACGCATGAGACTTGTAGTTTTCAGAAATGTTTTCATTTTAGATGAGACGCTTAATGAAAGTGGTTTAATTGCCGGCAAACGAAAACCCGCGATTTCCCGTAAATCCCGGGCTTGGCCCGTATAGTCGAACGTATACAAAGAAAGTACCCTGTGAGTAAACTCATTTCCAAAACGATTTTTTAAATTATCTTTTCACCACTAAAACGCATGAGACTTGTAGTTTTCAAAAATGTTTTCATTTTTGATGGGACGCTGAATAAAAGAAGTTTAATCGCCAGCAAACGAAAACCCGCGATTTCCCGTAAATCCCGGACTCGGCCCGTATAGTCAAAAGTATACAAAGAAAGTACCCAGGGAGTTAGCTCATTGCCCGAACGATTTTTTAAATTATTTTTTCACCACTAAAACGCATGAGACTTGCAGTTTTCAAAAATGTTTTCATTTTTGATGAGACGCTTAATGAAAGAGGTTTAATCGCCGGCAAACGAAAACCCGCGATTTCCCGTAAATCCCGAGCTTGGCCCGTATAGTCGAATGTATACAAAGAAAGTACCCATGGTGTAAACTCATTTCCCGAACGATTTTTTAAATTATTATTTCACCACTAAAGCCCATGAGACTTCTAGTTTTTAAAAATGTTTTCATTTTTGATGAGACGCTGAATAAAAGAAGTTTAATCGCCGGCAAACGAAAACCTGCGATTTCCCGTAAATCCCGCACTCGGCCCGTATAGTCAAAAGTTTACAAAGAAAGTACCCAGGGAGTAAACTCATTTTCCGAACGATTTTTTAAATTATTTTTTCACCACTAAAACGCATGAGACTTGTAGTTTTAAAAAATGTTTTCATTTTTGATGAGACGCTTAATGAAAGAGGTTTAATCGACGGCAATCGAAAACCAGCGATTTCCCCTAAATCCCAGGCTTGGCCCGTGTAGTCGAATGTATACAAAGAAAGTACCCAGGGAGTAAACTTATTTCCCGAACGTTTTTTTCAATTTTTTTTTCACCACTAAAACGCATGAGACTTGTAGTTTTCAGAAATGTTTTCATTTTAGATGAGACGCTTAATGAAAGTGGTTTAATCGCCGGCAAACGAAAACCCGCGATTTCCCGTAAATCCCGGGCTTGGCCCGTATAGTCGAACGTATACAAAGAAAGTACCCTGTGAGTAAACTCATTTCCAAAACGATTTTTTAAATTATCTTTTCACCACTAAAACGCATGAGACTTGTAGTTTTCAAAAATGTTTTCATTTTTGATGGGACGCTGAATAAAAGAAGTTTAATCGCCAGCAAACGAAAACCCGCGATTTCCCGTAAATCCCGGACTCGGCCCGTATAGTCAAAAGTATACAAAGAAAGTACCCAGGGAGTTAGCTCATTGCCCGAACGATTTTTTAAATTATTTTTTCACCACTAAAACGCATGAGACTTGCAGTTTTCAAAAATGTTTTCATTTCTGATGAGACGCTTAATGAAAGAGGTTTAATCGCCGGCAAACGAAAACCCGCGATTTCCCGTAAATCCCGAGCTTGGTCCGTATAGTCGAATGTATACAAAGAAAGTGCCTTGTGAGTAAACTCATTTCCCGAACGATTTTTTATATTATCTTTTCACCACTAAAACGCATGAGAATTGTAGTTTTTAAAAATGTTTTCATTTTTGATGGGACGCTGAATAAAAGAAGTTTAATCGCCGGCAAACGAAAACCCGCGATTTCCCGTAAATCCCGCACTCGGCCCGTATAGTCAAAAGTTTACAAAGAAAGTACCCAGGGAGTAAACTCATTTTCCGAACGATTTTTTAAATTATTTTTTCACCACTAAAACGCATGAGACTTGTAGTTTTCAAAAATGTTTTCATTTTTGATGAGACGCTTAATGAAAGAGGTTTAATCGACGGCAATCGAAAACCAGCGATTTCCCCTAAATCCCAGGCTTGGCCCGTGTAGTCGAATGTATACAAAGAAAGTACCCAGGAAGTACACTCATTTCCAGAACGATTTTTTAAATTATTTTTTCACCACTAAAACGCATAAGACTTGTAGTTTTCAATAATGTTTTCATTTGTGAAAAGACGCTGAATAAAAGAAGTTTAAACGCCGGCAAACGAAAACCTGCGATTTCCCGTAAATCCCGGGCTCGGCCCGTATAATCAAAAGTATACAAAGAAAGTACCCAGGGAGTAAACTCATTTCCCGAGCGATTTTTTAAATTATTTTTTCACCACTAAAACGCATGAGACTTGTAGTTTTCAAAAATGTGTTCATTTTTCATGAGACGCTGAATAAAAGAAGTTTAATCGCCGGAAAACGAAAACCTGCGATTTCCCGTAAATCCCGGACTCGGCCAGTATAGTCAAAAGTATACAAAGAAAGTACCCATGGTGTAAACTCATTTCCCGAACGATTTTTTAAATTATTATTTCACCACTAAAGCCCATGAGACTTCTAGTTTTTAAAAATGTTTTCATGTTTGATGAGACGCTGAATAAAAGAAGTTTAATCGCCGGCAAACGAAAACCTGCGACTTCCCGCAATTCCCGGACTCGGCCCGTATAGTCAAAAGTATACAAAGAAAGTACCCAGGGAGTAAACTCATTTCCCGAACGATTTTTTAAATTATTTTTTCACCACTAAAACGCATGAGACTTGTAGTTTTCAGAAATGTTTTCATTTTTGATGAGACGCTTAATGAAAGTGGTTTCATCGTCGGCAAACGAAAACCCGTGATTTCCCGTAAATCCCGGGCTTGGCCCGTATAGTGGAATGTATACAAAGAAAGTACCCTGTGAGTAAACTCATTTCCAAAACGATTTTTTAAATTATCTTTTCACCACTAAAACGCATGAGACTTGTAGTTTTCAAAAATGTTTTCATTTTTGATGGGACGCTGAATAAAAGAAGTTTAATCGCCAGCAAACGAAAACCCGCGATTTCCCGTAAATCCCGGACTCGGCCCGTATAGTCAAAAGTATACAAAGAAAGTACCCAGGGAGTTAGCTCATTGCCCGAACGATTTTTTAAATTATTTTTTCACCACTAAAACGCATGAGACTTGCAGTTTTCAAAAATGTTTTCATTTTTGATGAGACGCTTAATGAAAGAGGTTTAATCGCCGGCAAACGAAAACCCGCGATTTCCCGTAAATCCCGAGCTTGGCCCGTATAGTCGAATGTATACAAAGAAAGTGCCTTGTGAGTAAACTCATTTCCCGAACGATTTTTTATATTATCTTTTCACCACTAAAACGCATGAGAATTGTAGTTTTTAAAAATGTTTTCATTTTTGATGGGACGCTGAATAAAAGAAGTTTAATCGCCGGCAAACGAAAACCCGCGATTTCCCGTAAATCCCGCACTCGGCCCGTATAGTCAAAAAATTACAAAGAAAGTACCCAGGGAGTAAACTCATTTTCCGAACGATTTTTTAAATTATTTTTTCACCACTAAAACGCATGAGACTTGTAGTTTTCAAAAATGTTTTCATTTTTGATGAGACGCTTAATGAAAGAGGTTTAATCGACGGCAATCGAAAACCAGCGATTTCCCCTAAATCCCAGGCTTGGCCCGTGTAGTCGAATGTATACAAAGAAAGTACCCAGGAAGTACACTCATTTCCAGAACGATTTTTTAAATTATTTTTTCACCACTAAAACGCATAAGACTTGTAGTTTTCAATAATGTTTTCATTTGTGAAAAGACGCTGAATAAAAGAAGTTTAAACGCCGGCAAACGAAAACCTGCGATTTCCCGTAAATCCCGGACTCGGCCCGTATAATCAAAAGTATACAAAGAAAGTACCCAGGGAGTAAACTCATTTCCCGAGCGATTTTTTAAATTATTTTTTCACCACTAAAACGCATGAGACTTGTAGTTTTCAAAAATGTGTTCATTTTTCATGAGACGCTGAATAAAAGAAGTTTAATCGCCGGAAAACGAAAACCTGCGATTTCCCGTAAATCCCGGACTCGGCCAGTATAGTCAAAAGTATACAAAGAAAGTACCCATGGTGTAAACTCATTTCCCGAACGATTTTTTAAATTATTATTTCACCACTAAAGCCCATGAGACTTCTAGTTTTTAAAAATGTTTTCATGTTTGATGAGACGCTGAATAAAAGAAGTTTAATCGCCGGCAAACGAAAACCTGCGACTTCCCGCAATTCCCGGACTCGGCCCGTATAGTCAAAAGTATACAAAGAAAGTACCCAGGGAGTAAACTCATTTCCCGAACGATTTTTTAAATTATTTTTTCACCACTAAAACGCATGAGACTTGTAGTTTTCAGCAATGTTTTCATTTTTGATGAGACGCTTAATGAAAGTGGTTTAATCGTCGGCAAACGAAAACCCGTGATTTCCCGTAAATCCCGGGCTTGGCCCGTATAGTGGAATGTATACAAAGAAAGTACCCTGTGAGTAAACTCATTTCCAAAACGATTTTTAAATTATCTTTTCACAACTAAAACGCATGAGACTTGTAGTTTTCAAAAATGTTTTCATTTTTGATGAGACACTGAAAAAAAAGAGTTTAATCGCCGGCAAACGAAAACCCGCCATTTCTTGTAAATCCCGGGCTTGGCCCGTGTAGTTGAATGTATACAAAGAAAGTACCCAGGGAGTAAACTCATTTTCCGAACGATTTTTTAAATTATTTTTTCACCACTAAAACGCATGAGACTTGTAGTTTTCAAAAATGTTTTCATTTTTGATGAGACGCTTAATGAAAGAGGTTTAATCGACGGCAATCGAAAACCAGCGATTTCCCCTAAATCCCAGGCTTGGCCCGTGTAGTCGAATGTATACAAAGAAAGTACCCAGGAAGTACACTCATTTCCAGAACGATTTTTTAAATTATTTTTTCACCACTAAAACGCATAAGACTTGTAGTTTTCAATAATGTTTTCATTTGTGAAAAGACGCTGAATAAAAGAAGTTTAAACGCCGGCAAACGAAAACCTGCGATTTCCCGTAAATCCCGGACTCGGCCCGTATAATCAAAAGTATACAAAGAAAGTACCCAGGGAGTAAACTCATTTCCCGAGCGATTTTTTAAATTATTTTTTCACCACTAAAACGCATGAGACTTGTAGTTTTCAAAAATGTGTTCATTTTTCATGAGACGCTGAATAAAAGAAGTTTAATCGCCGGAAAACGAAAACCTGCGATTTCCCGTAAATCCCGGACTCGGCCAGTATAGTCAAAAGTATACAAAGAAAGTACCCATGGTGTAAACTCATTTCCCGAACGATTTTTTAAATTATTATTTCACCACTAAAGCCCATGAGACTTCTAGTTTTTAAAAATGTTTTCATGTTTGATGAGACGCTGAATAAAAGAAGTTTAATCGCCGGCAAACGAAAACCTGCGACTTCCCGCAATTCCCGGACTCGGCCCGTATAGTCAAAAGTATACAAAGAAAGTACCCAGGGAGTAAACTCATTTCCCGAACGATTTTTTAAATTATTTTTTCACCACTAAAACGCATGAGACTTGTAGTTTTCAGCAATGTTTTCATTTTTGATGAGACGCTTAATGAAAGTGGTTTAATCGTCGGCAAACGAAAACCCGTGATTTCCCGTAAATCCCGGGCTTGGCCCGTATAGTGGAATGTATACAAAGAAAGTACCCTGTGAGTAAACTCATTTCCAAAACGATTTTTAAATTATCTTTTCACAACTAAAACGCATGAGACTTGTAGTTTTCAAAAATGTTTTCATTTTTGATGAGACACTGAAAAAAAAGAGTTTAATCGCCGGCAAACGAAAACCCGCCATTTCTTGTAAATCCCGGGCTTGGCCCGTGTAGTTGAATGTATACAAAGAAAGTACCCAGGGAGTAAACTCATTTCCCGAACGATTTTTTAAATTTTTTTTTCACCACTAAAACGCATGAGACTTGTAGTTTTCAAAAATGTTTTCATTTTTGATGAGACGCTGAATAAAAGAAGTTTAATCGCCGGCAAACGAAAACCCGCGATTTCCCGTAAATCCCGGGCTTGGCCCGTATAGTCAAAAGTATACAAAGAAAGTACCCAGGGAGTAAACTCATTTCCCGAACGATTTTTTAAATTATTTTGTCACCACTAAAACGCATGAGACTTGTAGTCTTCAAACTTGTTTTCATTTTTGATGAGACGCTGAATAAAAGAAGTTTAAGCGCCGGCAAATGAAAACCTGCGATTTTCCGTAAATCCCAGACTCGGCCTGTAAAGTCAAAAGTATACAAAGAAAGTACCCAGGGTGTAAACTCATTTCCCAAACGATTTTTTAAATTATCTCTTCACCACTAAAGCGCATTAGACTTGTAGTTTTCAAAAATGTTTTCATTTTTGATGAGACGCTGAATAAAAGATGTTCAATCGCCGGCAAACGAAAAGCCGCCATTTCCCGTAAACCCCGGACTCGGCCCGTATAATCAAAAGTATACAAAGAAAGTACCCAGGGAGTAAACTCATTTCCCGAACGATTTTTTAAATTATTTTTTCACGACTAAAACGCATGAGACTTGTAGTTTTCAAAAATGTTTTCATTTTTGATGAGACGCTGAATAAAAGAAGTTTAATCGCTGGCAAACGAAAACCTGCGATTTCCTGTAAATCCCGGACTCGGCCCGTATAGTCAAAAGTATACAAAGAAGGTACCCAGGGTGTACACTTATTTCCCGAACGATTTTTTAAATTATTATTTCACCACTAAAGCCCATGAGACTTGTAGTTTTTAAAAATATTTTCATTTTTGATGAGACGCTGAATAAAAAAAGTTTAATAGCCGGCAAACGAAAACCCGCGACTTCCCGTAAATCCCTGACTCGGCCCGTATAGTCAAAAGTATACATAGAAAGTACCCAGGGAGTAAACTCATTTCGCGAACGATTTTTTATATTATTTTTTCACCACTAAAACGCATGAGACTTGTAGTTTTCAGAAATGTTTTCATTTTTGATGAGACGCCTAATGAAAGTGGTTTAATAGCCGGCAAACGAAAACCCGCGATTTCCCGTAAATCCTGGGCTTGGCCCGTATAGTCGAATGTATACAAAGAAAGTACCCTGTGAGTAAACTCATTTCCAAAACGATTTTTTAAATTATCTTTTCACCACTAAAACGCATGTGACTTGTAGTTTTCAAAAATGTTTTCATTTTTGATGAGACACTGAATAAAAGAAGTTTAATCGCCGGCAATAGAAAGCCCGCCATTTCCCGTAAATCCCGGGCTTGGCCCGTGTAGTTGAATGTATACAAAGAAAGTACCCAGGGAGTAAACTCATTTCCCGAACGATTTTTTAAATTTTTTTTTCACCACTAAAACGCATGAGACTTGTAGTTTTCAAAAATGTTTTCATTTTTGATGAGACGCTGAATAAAAGAAGTTTAATCGCCGGCAAACGAAAACCCGCGATTTCCCGTAAATCCCGGGCTTGGCCCGTATAGTCAAAAGTATACAAAGAAAGTACCCAGGGAGTAAACTCATTTCCCGAACGATTTTTTAAATTATTTTGTCACCACTAAAACGCATGAGACTTGTAGTCTTCAAACTTGTTTTCATTTTTGATGAGACGCTGAATAAAAGAAGTTTAAGCGCCGGCAAATGAAAACCTGCGATTTTCCGTAAATCCCAGACTCGGCCTGTAAAGTCAAAAGTATACAAAGAAAGTACCCAGGGTGTAAACTCATTTCCCAAACGATTTTTTAAATTATCTCTTCACCACTAAAGCGCATTAGACTTGTAGTTTTCAAAAATGTTTTCATTTTTGATGAGACGCTGAATAAAAGATGTTCAATCGCCGGCAAACGAAAAGCCGCCATTTCCCGTAAACCCCGGACTCGGCCCGTATAATCAAAAGTATACAAAGAAAGTACCCAGGGAGTAAACTCATTTCCCGAACGATTTTTTAAATTATTTTTTCACGACTAAAACGCATGAGACTTGTAGTTTTCAAAAATGTTTTCATTTTTGATGAGACGCTGAATAAAAGAAGTTTAATCGCTGGCAAACGAAAACCTGCGATTTCCTGTAAATCCCGGACTCGGCCCGTATAGTCAAAAGTATACAAAGAAGGTACCCAGGGTGTACACTTATTTCCCGAACGATTTTTTAAATTATTATTTCACCACTAAAGCCCATGAGACTTGTAGTTTTTAAAAATATTTTCATTTTTGATGAGACGCTGAATAAAAAAAGTTTAATAGCCGGCAAACGAAAACCCGCGACTTCCCGTAAATCCCTGACTCGGCCCGTATAGTCAAAAGTATACATAGAAAGTACCCAGGGAGTAAACTCATTTCGCGAACGATTTTTTATATTATTTTTTCACCACTAAAACGCATGAGACTTGTAGTTTTCAGAAATGTTTTCATTTTTGATGAGACGCCTAATGAAAGTGGTTTAATAGCCGGCAAACGAAAACCCGCGATTTCCCGTAAATCCTGGGCTTGGCCCGTATAGTCGAATGTATACAAAGAAAGTACCCTGTGAGTAAACTCATTTCCAAAACGATTTTTTAAATTATCTTTTCACCACTAAAACGCATGTGACTTGTAGTTTTCAAAAATGTTTTCATTTTTGATGAGACACTGAATAAAAGAAGTTTAATCGCCGGCAATAGAAAGCCCGCCATTTCCCGTAAATCCCGGGCTTGGCCCGTATTGTTAAAAGTATACAAAGAAAGTACCCAGGGAGTAAACTCATTTCCCGAACGATTTTTTATATTATTTTTTCACCACTAAAACGCATGAGACTTGTTGTTTTCAAAAATATTTTCATTTTTGATGGGACGCTGAATAAAAGAAGTTTAATCGCCAGCAAACGAAAATCTGCGATTTCCTGTAAATCCCGGGCTTGGCCCGTATAGTCGAATGTATACAAAGAAAGTACCTTGTGAGAAAACTCATTTCCAGAACGATTTTTTAAATTTATTTTTCACCACTAAAACGCATAAGACTTGTGGTTTTCAAAAATGTTTTCATTTTTGGTGAGACGCTGAATAAAAAAAGTTTAATCGCCGGCAAACGAAAACCCGCGATTTCCCGTAAATCCCGGGCTTGGCCTGTATAGTCAAAAGTGTAAAAAGAAAGTACCCAGGGAGTAAACTCATTTCCCGAACGATTTTTTAAATTTTATTTTCACCACTAAAACGCATGAGACTTGTAGTCTTCAAACTTGTTTTCATTTTTGATGAGACGCTGAATAAAAGAAGTTTAAACGCCGGCAAACGAAAACCTGCGTTTTCCCGTAAATCCCAGACTCGGCCTGTAAAGTCAAAAGTATACAAAGAAAGTACCCATTGTGTAAACTCATTTCCCGAACGATTTTTTTTAAATTATCTTTTCACCACTAAAACGCATGAGTCTTGTAGTTTTTAAAAATGTTTTCATTTTTATTGAGACGCTGAATAAAAGAAGTTTAATCGCCAGCAAACAAAAACCCGCCATTTCCCGTAAACCCCGGACTCGGCCCGTATAATCAAAAGTATGCAAAGAAAGTACCCAGGGAGTAAACTCATTTCCAAAACGATTTTTTAAATTATTTTTTCACCACTAAAACGCATGAGACTTGTAGTTTTCAAAAATGTTTTCATTTTTGATGAGACGCTGAATAAAAGAAGTTTAATCGCTGGCAAACGAAAACCTGCGATTTCCCGTAAATCCCGGACTCGGCCCGTATAGTCAAAAGTATACAAGGAAAGTACCCAGGGTGTAAACTCATTTCCCGCACGATTTTTTAAATTATTAATTCACCACTAAAGCCCATGAGACTTGTAGTTTATAAAAATGTTTTCATTTTTGATGAGACGCTGAATAAAAGAAGTTTAATCGCCGGAAAACGAAAACCCGCGATTTCCCGTACATCCCGGACTCGGCCCGTATAGTCAAAAGTATACAAGGAAAGTACCCATGGAGTAAACTCATTTTCCGAACGATTTTTTAAATTATTTTTTCACCACTAAAACTCATGAGACTTGTAGTTTCCAAAAATGTTTTCATTTTTAATGAGACGCTGAATAAAAGAAGTTTAATCGCTGGCAAACGAAAACCTGCAGTTTCCCGTAAATCCCGGACTCGGCCCGTATAGTCAAAAGTATACAAAGAAAGTACCCAGGGTGTAAACTCATTTCCCGAACGATTTTTTAAATTATTATTTCACCACTAAAGCCCATGAGACTTGTAGTTTATAAAAATGTTTTCATTTTTGATGAGACGCTGAATAAAAGAAGTTTAATCGCCGGAAAACGAAAACCCGCGACTTCCCGTAAATCCCGGGCTTGGTCCGTATAGTCGAATGTATACAAAGAAAGTACCCTGTGAGTAAACTCATTTCCAAAACGATTTTTTAAATTATCTTTTCACCACTAAAACGCATGAGACTTGTAGTTTTCAAAAATGTTTTCATTTTTTATGAGACGCTTAATGAAAGAGGTTTAATCGCCGGCAAACGAAAACCCGCGATTTCCCGTAAATCCCGGGCTTGGCCCGTATAGTCGAATGTATACAAAGAAAGAACCCTGTGAGTAATCTCATTTCCAGAACGATTTTTTAAATTCTTTTTTCACCACTAAAACGCATAAGACTTGTAGTTTTTAAAAGTGTTTTCATTTTTGATGAGACGCTGAATAAAAGAAGTTTAATCGCCGGCAAACGAAAACCCGCGATTTCCCGTAAATCCCGGGCTTGGCCCGTATAGTGAAAAGTATACAAAGAAAGTACCCAGGGAGTAAACTCATTTCCCGAACGATTTTTTGAATTATTTTTTCACCACTAAAACGCATGAGACTTGTAGTCTTCAAACTTGTTTTCATTTTTGATGAGACGCCGAATAAAAGAAGTTTAATCGCCGGCAAACGAAAACCTGCGATTTCCCGTAAATCCCGTACTCGGCCTGTAAAGTCAAAAGTATACAAAGAAAGTACCCAGGGAGTAAACTCATTTTCCGAACGATTTTTTGAATTATTTTTTCACCACTAAAACGCATAAGACTTGTAGTTTTCAAAAATGTTTTCATTTTTGGTGAGACGCTGAATAAAAAAAGTTTAATCGCCGGCAAACGAAAACCCGCGATTTCCCCTAAATCCCGGGCTTGGCCTGTATCAAAAGTGTCAAAAGTGTAAAAAGAAAGTACCCAGGGAGTAAACTCATTTCCCGAACGATTTTTTAAATTATTTTTTCACCACTAAAACGCATGAGACTTGTAGTCTTCAAACTTGTTTTCATTTTTGATGAGACGCTGAATAAAAGAAGTTTAAACGCCGGCAAACGAAAACCTGCGATTTCCCGTAAATCCCAGACTCGGCCTGTAAAGTCAAAAGTATACAAAGAAAGTACCCATTGTGTAAACTCATTTCCCGAACGATTTTTTTTAAATTATCTTTTCACCACTAAAACGCATGAGTCTTGTAGTTTTTAAAAATGTTTTCATTTTTGATGAGACGCTGAATAAAAGAAGTTTAATCGCCAGCAAACAAAAACCCGCCATTTCCCGTAAACTCCGGACTCGGCCCGTATAATCAAAAGTATGCAAAGAAAGTACCCAGGGAGTAAACTCATTTCCAAAACGATTTTTTAAATTATTTTTTCACCACTAAAACGCATGAGACTTGTAGTTTTCAAAAATGTTTTCATTTTTGATGAGACGCTGAATAAAAGAAGTTTAATCGCTGGCAAACGAAAACCTGCGATTTCCCGTAAATCCCGGACTCGGCCCGTATAGTCAAAAGTATACAAGGAAAGTACCCAGGGTGTAAACTCATTTCCCGCACGATTTTTTAAATTATTAATTCACCACTAAAGCCCATGAGACTTGTAGTTTATAAAAATGTTTTCATTTTTGATGAGACGCTGAATAAAAGAAGTTTAATCGCCGGAAAACGAAAACCCGCGATTTCCCGTAAATCCCGGACTCGGCCCGTATAGTCAAAAGTATACAAGGAAAGTACCCATGGAGTAAACTCATTTTCCGAACGATTTTTTAAATTATTTTTTCACCACTAAAACGCATGAGACTTGTAGTTTCCAAAAATGTTTTCATTTTTTATGAGACGCTGAATAAAAGAAGTTTAATCGCTGGCAAACGAAAACCTGCAGTTTCCCGTAAATCCCGGACTCGGCCCGTATAGTCAAAAGTATACAAAGAAAGTACCCTGTGAGTAAACTCATTTCCAAAACGATTTTTTAAATTATCTTTTCACCACTAAAACGCATGAGACTTGTAGTTTTCAAAAATGTTTTCATTTTTTATGAGACGCTTAATGAAAGAGGTTTAATCGCCGGCAAACGAAAACCCGCGATTTCCCGTAAATCCCGAGCTTGGCCCGTATAGTCGAATGTATACAAAGAAAGAACCCTGTAAGTAATCTCATTTCCAGAACGATTTTTTAAATTATTTTTTCACCACTAAAACGCATAAGACTTGTAGTTTTCAAAAATGTTTTCATTTTTGATGAGACGCTGAATAAAAGAAGTTTAATCGCCGGCAAACGAAAACCCGCGATTTCCCGTAAATCCCGGGCTTGGCCCGTATAGTGAAAAGTATACAAAGAAAGTACCCAGGGAGTAAACTCATTTCCCGAACGATTTTTTGAATTATTTTTTCACCACTAAAACGCATGAGACTTGTAGTCTTCAAACTTGTTTTCATTTTTGATGAGACGCCGAATAAAAGAAGTTTTATCGCCAGCAAACGAAAACCTGCGATTTCCCGTAAATCCCGTACTCGGCCTGTAAAGTCAAAAGTATACAAAGAAAGTACCCAGGGAGTAAACTCATTTTCCGAACGATTTTTTGAATTATTTTTTCACTAATAAAACGCATGAGACTTGTTGTTTTCAAAAATGTTTTCATTTTTGATGAGACGCTTAATGAAAGAGGTTTAATCGCTGGCAAACGAAAACCAGCGATTTCCCCTAAATCCCGGGCTTGGCCCGTGTAGTCGAATGTATACAAAGAAAGTACCCAGGGTGTAAACTCATTTCCCGAACGATATTTTAAATTATTATTTCACCACTAAAGCCCATTAGACTTGTAGTTTATAAAAATGTTTTCATTTTTGATGAGACGCTGAATAAAAGAAGTTTAATCGCCGGAAAACGAAAACCCGCGACTTCCCGTAAATCCCGGGCTTGGTCCGTATAGTCGAATGTATACAAAGAAAGTACCCTGTGAGTAAACTCATTTCCAAAACGATTTTTTAAATTATCTTTTCACCACTAAACGCCATGAGACTTGTAGTTTTCAAAAATGTTTTCATTTTTGATGAGACGCTGAATAAAAGAAGTTTAATCGCCGGCAAACGAAAACCCGCGATTTCCCGTAAATCCCGGGCTTGGCCCGTATAGTGAAAAGTATACAAAGAAAGTACCCAGGGAGTAAACTCATTTCCCGAACAATTTTTTGAATTATTTTTTCACCACTAAAACGCATGAGACTTGTAGTCTTCAAACTTGTTTTCATTTTTGATGAGACGCCGAATAAAAGAAGTTTAATCGCCGGCAAACGAAAACCTGCGATTTCCCGTAAATCCCGTACTCGGCCTGTAAAGTCAAAAGTATACAAAGAAAGTACCCAGGGAGTAAACTCATTTTCCGAACGATTTTTTAAATTATTTTTTCACCAATAAAACGCATGAGACTTGTTGTTTTCAAAAATGTTTTCATTTTTGATGAGACGCTTAATGAAAGAGGTTTAATCGCTGGCAAACGAAAACCAGCGATTTCCCCTAAATCCCGGGCTTGGCACGTGTAGTCGAATGTATACAAAGAAAGTACCCAGGGAGTAAACTCATTTCCCGAACGATTTTTTAAATTTTTTTTCACCACTAAAACGCATGAGACTTGTAGTTTTCAAAAGTGTTTTCATTTTTGATGAGATGCTTAATGAAAGAGGTTTAATCGCCGGCAAACGAAAACCCGCGATTTCCCGTAAATCCCGGGCTTGGCCCGTATAGTCGAATGTATACAAAGAAAGAACCCTGTGAATAATCTCATTTCCAGAACGATTTTTAAAATTATTTTTTCACCACTAAAACGCATAAGACTTGTAGTTTTCAAAAATGTTTTCATTTTTGATGAGACGCTTAATAAAAGAAGTTTAATCGCCGGCAAACGAAAACCCGCGACTTCCCGTAAATCCCGGACTCGGCCCGTATAGTCAAAAGTATACAAAGAAAGTACCCACGGAGTAAACTCATTTCCCGAACGATTTTTTGAATTATTTTTTCACCACTAAAACGCATGAGACTTGTAGTTTTCAAAAATGTTTTCATTTTTGATTAGACGCTGAATAAAAGGAGTTTAATCGCCGGCAAACGGAAACCCGCGACTTCCCTTAAATTCCGGACTCGGCCCGTATAGTCAAAAGTATACAAAGAAAGTACCCAGGGAGTAAACTCATTTTCCGAACGATTTTTTAAATTAATCTTTCACCACTAAAGCCCATGAGACTTGTAGTTTTTAAAAATGTTTTCATTTTTGATTAGACGCTGAATAAAAGAAGTTTAATCGCCGGCAAACGAAAACCCACGACTTCCCGTAAATCCCGGACTTCGCCCGTATAGTCAAAAGTATACAAAGAAAGTACCCACGGAGTAAACTCATTTCCCGAACGATTTTTTGAATTATTTTCTCACCACTAAAACGCATGAGACTTGTAGTTTTCAAAAATGTTTTAATTTTTGATGAGACGCTGAATAAAAGAAGTTTAATCGCCGGCAAACGAAAACCCGCGATTTCCCGTAAATCCCGGGCTTGGCCCGTATAGTGAAAAGTATACAAAGAAAGTACCCAGAGAGTAAACTCAATTCCCGAACGATTTTTTATATTATTTTTTCACCACTAAAACGCATGAGACTTGTAGTTTTCAAAAATGTTTTCATTTTTGATGGGACGCTGAATAAAAGAAGTTTAATCGCCGGCAAACGAAAACCCGCGATTTCCCGTAAATCCCGGACTCGGCCCGTATAGTCAAAAGAATACAAGGAAAGTACCCATGGAGTAAACTCATTTTCCGAACGATTTTTTAAATTATTTTTTCACCACTAAAACGCTTGAGACTTGTAGTTTTCAAAAATGTTTTCATTTTTGATGAGACGCTGAATAAAAGAAGTTTAATCGCTGGCAAACGAAAACCTGCAATTTCCCGTAAATCCCGCACTCGGCCCGTATAGTCAAAAGTATACAAAGAAAGTACCCAGGGTGTAAACTCATTTCCCGAACGATTTTTTAAATTATTATTTCACCACTAAAGCCCATGAGACTTGTAGTTTATAAAAATGTTTTCATTTTTGATGAGACGCTGAATAAAAGAAGTTTAATCGCTGGAAAACGAAAACCCGCGACTTCCCGTAAATCCCGGGCTTGGTCCGTATAGTCGAATGTATACAAAGAAAGTACCCTGTGAGTAAACTCATTTCCAAAACGATTTTTTAAATTATCTTTTCACCACTAAAACGCAGGAGATTTGTAGTTTTCAAAAATGTTTTCATTTTTGATGAGACACTGAATAAAACAAGTTTAATCGCCGGCAAACGAAAACCCGCCATTTCCCGTAAATCCCGGGCTTGGCCCGTATAGTCAAAAGTATACTAAGAAAGTACCCAGGGAGTAAACTCATTTCCCGAACGATTTTTTACTTTATTTTTTCACCACTAAAACGCATGAGACTTGTAGTTTTCAAAAATGTTTTCATTTTTGATGGGACGCTGACTAAAAGAAGTTTAATCGCCGGCAAACGAAAACCCGCGATTTCCCGTAAATCCCGGACGCGGCCCGTATAGTCAAAAGTATACAAGGAAAGTACCCATGGAGTAAACTCATTTTCCGAACGATTTTTTAAATTATTTTTTCACCAATAAAACGCATGAGACTTGTAGTTTTCAAAAATGTTTTCATTTTTTATGAGACGCTTAATGAAAGAGGTTTAATCGCCGGCAAACGAAAAACAGCGATTTCCCCTAAATCCCGGGCTTGGCCCGTATAGTCGAATGTATACAAAGAAAGTACCCAGGGAGTAAACTCATTTCCCGAACGATTTTTTAAATTATTTTTTCACCCCTAAAACATGAGACTTGTAGTTTTCAAAAATTTTTCATTTTTGATGGGACGCTGAATAAAAGAAGTTTAATCGCCGGCAAACGAAAACCCGCGATTTCCCGTAAATCCCGGACTCGGCCCGTATAGTCAAAAGTATACAAAGAAAGTACCCAGGGAGTAAACTCATTTTCCGAAGGCTTTTTTAAATTACTTTTTCACCAATAAAACGCATGAGACTTGTAGTTTTCAAAAATGTTTTCATTTTTGATGAGACGCTTAATGAAAGAGGTTTAATCGCTGGCAAACGAAAACCAGCGATTTCCCCTAAATCCCGGGCTTGACCCGTGTAGACGAATGTATACAAAGAAAGTACCCAGGGAGTAAACTCATTTCCCGAACGATTTTTTAAATTTTTTTCACCACTAAAACGCATGAGACTTGTAGTTTTCAAAAGTGTTTTCATTTTTGATGAGATGCTTAATGAAAGAGGTTTAATCGCCGGCAAACGAAAACCCGCGATTTCCCGTAAATCCCGGCTTGGCCCGTATAGTCGAATGTATACAAAGAAAGAACCCTGTGAGTAATCTCATTTCCAGAACGATTTTTTAAATTATTTTTTCACCACTAAAACGCATAAGACTTGTAGTTTTCAAAAATGTTTTCATTTTTGATGAGACGCTGAATAAAAGAAGTTTAATCGCCGGCAAACGAAAACCCGCGATTTCCCGTAAATCCCGGACGCGGCCCGTATAGTCAAAAGTATACAAGGAAAGTACCCATGGAGTAAACTCATTTTCCGAACGATTTTTTAAATTATTTTTTCACCAATAAAACGCATGAGACTTGTAGTTTTCAAAAATGTTTTCATTTTTTATGAGACGCTTAATGAAAGAGGTTTAATCGCCGGCAAACGAAAAACAGCGATTTCCCCTAAATCCCGGGCTTGGCCCGTATAGTCGAATGTATACAAAGAAAGTACCCAGGGAGTAAACTCATTTCCCGAACGATTTTTTAAATTATTTTTTCACCCCTAAAACATGAGACTTGTAGTTTTCAAAAATTTTTCATTTTTGATGGGACGCTGAATAAAAGAAGTTTAATCGCCGGCAAACGAAAACCCGCGATTTCCCGTAAATCCCGGACTCGGCCCGTATAGTCAAAAGTATACAAAGAAAGTACCCAGGGAGTAAACTCATTTTCCGAAGGCTTTTTTAAATTACTTTTTCACCAATAAAACGCATGAGACTTGTAGTTTTCAAAAATGTTTTCATTTTTGATGAGACGCTTAATGAAAGAGGTTTAATCGCTGGCAAACGAAAACCAGCGATTTCCCCTAAATCCCGGGCTTGACCCGTGTAGACGAATGTATACAAAGAAAGTACCCAGGGAGTAAACTCATTTCCCGAACGATTTTTTAAATTTTTTTCACCACTAAAACGCATGAGACTTGTAGTTTTCAAAAGTATTTTCATTTTTGATGAGATGCTTAATGAAAGAGGTTTAATCGCCGGCAAACGAAAACCCGCGATTTCCCGTAAATCCCGGCTTGGCCCGTATAGTCGAATGTATACAAAGAAAGAACCCTGTGAGTAATCTCATTTCCAGAACGATTTTCTAAATTATTTTTTCACCACTAAAACGCATAAGACTTGTAGTTTTCAAAAATGTTTTCATTTTTGATGAGACGCTGAATAAAAGAAGTTTAATCGCCGGCAAACGAAAACCCGCGATTTCCCGTAAATCCCGGGCTTGGCCCGTATAGTGAAAAGTATACAAAGAAAGTACCCAGGGAGTAAACTCATTTCCCAAACGATTTTTTGAATTATTTTTTCACCACTAAAACGCATGAGACTTGTAGTCTTCAAACTTGTTTTCATTTTTGATGAGACGCTGAATAAAAGAAGTTTAATCGCCGGCAAACGAAAACCTGCGATTTCCCGTAAATCCCGTACTCGGCCTGTAAAGTCAAAAGTATACAAAGAAAGTACCCAGGGAGTAAACTCATTTTCCGAACGATTTTTTAAATTATTTTTTCACCAATAAAACGCATGAGACTTGTTGTTTTCAAAAATGTTTTCATTTTTGATGAGACGCTTAATGAAAGAGGTTTAATCGCTGGCAAACGAAAACCAGCGATTTCCCCTAAATCCCGGGCTTGACCCGTGTAGACGAATGTATACAAAGAAAGTACCCAGGGAGTAAACTCATTTCCCGAACGATTTTTTAAATTTTTTTCACCACTAAAACGCATGAGACTTGTAGTTTTCAAAAGTGTTTTCATTTTTGATGAGATGCTTAATGAAAGAGGTTTAATCGCCGGCAAACGAAAACCCGCGATTTCCCGTAAATCCCGGCTTGGCCCGTATAGTCGAATGTATACAAAGAAAGAACCCTGTGAGTAATCTCATTTCCAGAACGATTTTTTAAATTATTTTTTCACCACTAAAACGCATAAGACTTGTAGTTTTCAAAAATGTTTTCATTTTTGATGAGACCCTGAATAAAAGAAGTTTAATCGCCGGCAAACGAAAACCCGCGATTTCCCGTAAATCCCGGGCTTGGCCCGTATAGTGAAAAGTATACAAAGAAAGTACCCAGGGAGTAAACTCATTTCCCGAACGATTTTTTGAATTATTTTTTCACCACTAAAACGCCTGAGACTTGTAGTCTTCAAACTTGTTTTCATTTTTGATGAGACGCTGAATAAAAGAAGTTTAATTGCCGGCAAACGAAAACCTGCGATTTCCCGTAAATCCCGTACTCGGCCTGTAAAGTCAAAAGTATACAAAGAAAGTACCCAGGGAGTAAACTCATTTTCCGAACGATTTTTTAAATTATTTTTTCACCAATAAAACGCATGACACTTGTTGTTTTCAAAAATGTTTTCATTTTTGATGAGACGCTTAATGAAAGAGGTTTAATCGCTGGCAAACGAAAACCAGCGATTTCCCCTAAATCCCGGGCTTGGCCCGTGTAGTCGAATGTATACAAAGAAAGTACCCAGGGAGTAAACTCATTTCCCGAACGATTTGTAAAATTTTTTTTCACCACTAAAACGCATGAGACTTGTAGTTTTCAAAAGTGTTTTCATTTTTGATGAGATGCTTAATGAAAGAGGTTTAATCGCCGGCAAACGAAAACCCGCGATTTCCTGTAAATCCCGGGCTTGGCCCGTATAGTCGAATGTATACAAAGAAAGAACCCTGTGAGTAATCTCATTTCGAGAACGATTTTTTAAATTATTTTTTCACCACTAAAACGCATAAGACTTGTAGTTTTCAAAAATGTTTTCATTTTTGATGAGACGCTTAATAAAAGAAGTTTAATCGCCGGCAAACGAAAACCCGCGATTTCCCGTAAATCCCGTGCTTGGCCCGTATAGTGAAAAGTATACAAAGAAAGTACCCAGGGAGTAAACTCATTTCCCGAACGATTTTTTAAATTATTTTCTCACCACTAAAACGCATGAGACTTGTAGTCTTCAAACTTGTTTTCATTTTTGATGAGACGCTGAATAAAAGAAGTTTATTCGGCGGCAAACGAAAACCTGCGATTTCCCGTAAATCCCGGACTCGGCCCATATAGTCAAAAGCATACAAAGAAAGTACCCAGCGTGTAAACTCATTTTCCGAACGATTTTTTAAATTATTATTTCACCACTAAAGCCCATGAGACTTGTAGTTTTTAAAAATGTTTTCATTTTTGATGAGACGCTGAATAAAAGAAGTTTAATCGCCGGCAAACGAAAACCCGCGACTTCCCGTAAATCCCGGACTCGGCCCGTATAGTGAAAAGTATACAAAGAAAGTACCCACGGAGTAAACTCATTTCCCGAACGATTTTTTGAATTATTTTTTCACCACTAAAACGCATGAGACTTGTAGTTTTCAAAAATGTTTTCATTTTTGATTAGACGCTGAATAAAAGGAGTTTAATCGCCGGCAAACTGAAACCCGCGACTTCCCTTAAATTCCAGACTCGGCCCGTATAGTCAAAAGTATACAAAGAAAGTACCCAGGGAGTAAACTCATTTTCCGAACGATTTTTTAAATTATTTTTTCACCACTAAAGCCCATGAGACTTGTAGTTTTTAAAAATGTTTTAATTTTTGATTAGACGCTGAATAAAATGAGTTTAATCGCCGGCAAACGGAAACCCGCGACTTCCCTTAAATTCCGGGCTTGGCCCGTATAGTCGAATGTATACAAAGAAAGAACCCTGTGAGTAATCTCATTTCGAGAACGATTTTTTAAATTATTTTTTCACCACTAAAACGCATAAGACTTGTAGTTTTCAAAAATGTTTTCATTTTTGATGAGACGCTTAATAAAAGAAGTTTAATCGCCGGCAAACGAAAACCCGCGATTTCCCGTAAATCCCGGGCTTGGCCCGTATAGTGAAAAGTATACAAAGAAAGTACCCAGGGAGTAAACTCATTTCCCGAACGATTTTTTAAATTATTTTTTCACCACTAAAACGCATGAGACTTGTAGTCTTCAAACTTGTTTTCATTTTTGATGAGACGCTGAATAAAAGAAATTTATTCGGCGGCAAAGGAAAACCTGCGATTTCCCGTAAATCCCGGACTCGGCCCATATAGTCAAAAGCATACAAAGAAAGTACCCAGCGTGTAAACTCATTTTCCGAACGATTTTTTAAATTATTATTTCACCACTAAAGCCCATGAGACTTGTAGTTTTTAAAAATGTTTTCATTTTTGATGAGACGCTGAATAAAAGAAGTTTAATCGCCGGCAAACGAAAACCCGCGACTTCCCGTAAATCCCGGACTCGGCCCGTATAGTCAAAAGTATACAAAGAAAGTACCCACGGAGTAAACTCATTTCCCGAACGATTTTTTGAATTATTTTTTCACCACTAAAACGCATGAGACTTGTAGTTTTCAAAAATGTTTTCATTTTTGATTAGACGCTGAATAAAAGGAGATTAATCGCCGGCAAACGGAAACCCGCGACTTCCCTTAAATTCCGGACTCGGCCCGTATAGTCAAAAGTATACAAAGAAAGTACCCAGGGAGTAAACTCATTTTCCGAACGATTTTTTAAATTATTTTTTCACCACTAAAGCCCATGAGACTTGTAGTTTTTAAAAATGTTTTAATTTTTGATAAGACGCTGAATAAAATGAGTTTAATCGCCGGCAAACGGAAACCCGCGACTTCCCTTAAATTCCGGGCTTGGCCCGTATAGTCGAATGTATACAAAGAAAGAACCCTGTGAGTAATCTCATTTCGAGAACGATTTTTTAAATTATTTTTTCACCACTAAAACGCATAAGACTTGTAGTTTTCAAAAATGTTTTCATTTTTAATGAGACGCTTAATAAAAGAAGTTTAATCGCCGGCAAACGAAAACCCGCGATTTCCCGTAAATCCCGGGCTTGGCCCTTATAGTGAAAAGTATACAAAGAAAGTACCCAGGGAGTAAACTCATTTCCCGAACGATTTTTTAAATTATTTTTTCACCACTAAAACGCATGAGACTTGTAGTCTTCAAACTTGTTTTCATTTTTGATGAGACGCTGAATAAAAGAAGTTTATTCGGCGGCAAAGGAAAACCTGCGATTTCCCGTAAATCCCGGACTCGGCCCATATAGTCAAAAGCATACAAAGAAAGTACCCAGCGTGTAAACTCATTTTCCGAACGATTTTTTAAATTATTATTTCACCACTAAAGCCCATGAGACTTGTAGTTTTTAAAAATGTTTTCATTTTTGATGAGACGCTGAATAAAAGAAGTTTAATCGCCGGCAAACGAAAACCCGCGACTTCCCGTAAATCCCGGACTCGGCCCGTATAGTCAAAAGTATACAAAGAAAGTACCCACGGAGTAAACTCATTTCCCGAACGATTTTTTGAATTATTTTTTCACCACTAAAACGCATGAGACTTGTAGTTTTCAAAAATGTTTTCATTTTTGATTAGACGCTGAATAAAAGGAGATTAATCGCCGGCAAACAGAAACCCGCGACTTCCCTTAAATTCCGGACTCGGCCCGCATAGTCAAAAGTATACAAAGAAAGTACCCAGGGAGTAAACTCATTTTCCGAACGATTTTTTAAATTATTTTTTCACCACTAAAGCCCATAAGACTTGTAGTTTTTAAAAATGTTTTCATTTTTGATTAGACGCTGAATAAAATGAGTTTAATCGCCGGCAAACGGAAACCCGCGACTTCCCTTAAATTCCGGACTCGGCCCGTATAGTCAAAAGTATACAAAGAAAGTACCCAGGGAGTAAACTCATTTCCCGAACAATTTTTTTAAATTATTTTTTCCATCACTAAAACGCATGAGACTTGTAGTTTTCAAAAATGTTTTCATTTTTGATGAGACGCTGAATAAAAGAAGTTTAATCGCCGGCAAACGAAAACCTGCGATTTCCCGTAAATCCCGGACTCGGCCCGTATAGTCAAAAGAATACAAAGAAATTACCCAGGGTGTAAACTCATTTTCCGAACGATTTTTTAAATTATTATTTTCCCACTAAAGCCCATGAGACTTGTAGTTTTTAAAAATGTTTTCATCTTTGATGAGACGCTGAATAAAAGAAGTTTAATCGCCGGCAAACGAAAACCCGCGACTTCCTGTAAATCCCGGACTCGGCCCGTATAGTCAAAAGTATACAAAGAAAGTACCCACGGAGTAAATTCATTTCCCGAACGATTTTTTGAATTATTTTTTCACCACTAAAACGCATGAGACTTGTAGTTTTTAAAAATGTTTTCATTCTTGATTAGACGCTGAATAAAAGGAGTTTAATCGCCGGCAAACGGAAACCCGCGACTTCCCGTAAATCCCGGGCTTGGCCCGTATAGTGAAAAGTATACAAAGAAAGTACCCAGGGAGTAAACTCAATTCCCGAACGACTTTTTAAATTATTTTTTCACCACTAAAACGCATGAGACTTGTAGGTATCAAACTTGTTTTCATATTTGATGAGACGCTGAATAAAAGAGGTTTAATCGCCGGCAAACGAACACCTGCAATTTCCCGTAAATCCCGGACTCGGCCTGTAAAGTCAAAAGTATACAAAGAAAGTACCCTGTGAGTAAACTCATTTCCAAAACGATTTTTTAAATTATTTTTTCACCACTAAAACGCATGAGACTTGCAGTTTTCAAAAATGTTTTAATTTTTGATGAGACGCTGAATAAAAGAAGTTTAATCGCCGGCAAACGAAAACCTGCGATTTCCTGTAAATCCCGGACTCGGCCCGTATAGTCAAAAGCATACAAAGAAATTACCCAGGGTGTAAACTCATTTTCCGAACGATTTTTTAAATTATTATTTTCCCACTAAAGCCCATGAGACTTGTAGTTTTTAAAATGTTTTCATCTTTGATGAGACGCTGAATAAAAGAAGTTTAATCGCCGGCAAACGAAAACCCGCGACTTCCTGTAAATCCCGGACTCGGCCCGTATAGTCAAAAGTATACAAAGAAAGTACCCACGGAGTAAACTCATTTCCCGAACGATTTTTTGAATTATTTTTTCACCACTAAAACGCATGAGACTTGTAGTTTTCAAAAATGTTTTAATTTTTGATGAGACGCTGAATAAAAAAAGTTTAATCGCCCGCAAACGAAAACCCGCGATTTCCCGTAAATCCCGGGCTTGGCCCGTATAGTGAAAAGTATACAAAGAAAGTACCCAGGGAGTAAACTCAATTCCCGAACGACTTTTTAAATTATTTTTTCACCACTAAAACGCATGAGACTTGTAGGTATCAAACTTGTTTTCATATTTGATGAGACGCTGAATAAAAGAGGTTTAATCGCCGGCAAACGAACACCTGCGATTTCCCGTAAATCCCGGACTCGGCCTGTAAAGTCAAAAGTATACAAAGAAAGTACCCTGTGAGTAAACTCATTTCCAAAACGATTTTTTAAATTATTTTTTCACCACTAAAACGCATGAGACTTGCAGTTTTCAAAAATGTTTTCATTTTTGATGAGACGCTTAATGAAAGAGGTTTAATTGCCGGCAAACGAAATCCCGTGATTTCCCGTAAATCCCGGACTCGGCCCGTATAGTCAAAAGTATACAAAGAAAGTACCCAGGGAGTAAACTCATTTCCCAAACGCTTTTTTAAATTATTTTTTCCATCACTAAAACACATGAGACTTGTAGTTTTCAAAAATGTTTTCATTTTTGATGAGGCGCTGAATAAAAGAAGTTTAATCGCCGGCAAACGAAAACCTGCGATTTCCCGTAAATCCCGGACTCGGCCCGTATAGTCAAAAGTATACGAAGAAAGTACCCGGGGAGTAAACTCATTTCCCGAACGATTTTTTGAATTATTTTTTCACCACTAAAACGCATGAGACTTGTAGTTTTCAAAAATGTTTTCATTTTTGATTAGACGCTGAATAAAAGGAGATTAATCGCCGGCAAACGGAAACCCGCGACTTCCCTTAAATTCCGGACTCGGCCCGTATAGTCAAAAGTATACAAAGAAAGTACCCAGGGAGTAAACTCATTTTCCGAACGATTTTTTAAATTATTTTTTCACCACTAAAGCCCATGAGACTTGTAGTTTTTAAAAATGTTTTAATTTTTGATAAGACGCTGAATAAAATGAGTTTAATCGCCGGCAAACGGAAACCCGCGACTTCCCTTAAATTCCGGGCTTGGCCCGTATAGTCGAATGTATACAAAGAAAGAACCCTGTGAGTAATCTCATTTCGAGAACGATTTTTTAAATTATTTTTTCACCACTAAAACGCATAAGACTTGTAGTTTTCAAAAATGTTTTCATTTTTAATGAGACGCTTAATAAAAGAAGTTTAATCGCCGGCAAACGAAAACCCGCGATTTCCCGTAAATCCCGGGCTTGGCCCTTATAGTGAAAAGTATACAAAGAAAGTACCCAGGGAGTAAACTCATTTCCCGAACGATTTTTTAAATTATTTTTTCACCACTAAAACGCATGAGACTTGTAGTCTTCAAACTTGTTTTCATTTTTGATGAGACGCTGAATAAAAGAAGTTTATTCGGCGGCAAAGGAAAACCTGCGATTTCCCGTAAATCCCGGACTCGGCCCATATAGTCAAAAGCATACAAAGAAAGTACCCAGCGTGTAAACTCATTTTCCGAACGATTTTTTGAATTATTTTTTCACCACTAAAACGCATGAGACTTGTAGTTTTCAAAAATGTTTTCATTTTTGATTAGACGCTGAATAAAAGGAGATTAATCGCCGGCAAACAGAAACCCGCGACTTCCCTTAAATTCCGGACTCGGCCCGCATAGTCAAAAGTATACAAAGAAAGTACCCAGGGAGTAAACTCATTTTCCGAACGATTTTTTAAATTATTTTTTCACCACTAAAGCCCATGAGACTTGTAGTTTTTAAAAATGTTTTCATTTTTGATTAGACGCTGAATAAAATGAGTTTAATCGCCGGCAAACGGAAACCCGCGACTTCCCTTAAATTCCGGACTCGGCCCGTATAGTCAAAAGTATCCAAAGAAAGTACCCAGGGAGTAAACTCATTTCCCGAACAATTTTTTTAAATTATTTTTTCCATCACTAAAACGCATGAGACTTGTAGTTTTCAAAAATGTTTTCATTTTTGATGAGACGCTGAATAAAAGAAGTTTAATCGCCGGCAAACGAAAACCTGCGATTTCCCGTAAATCCCGGACTCGGCCCGTATAGTCAAAAGAATACAAAGAAATTACCCAGGGTGTAAACTCATTTTCCGAACGATTTTTTAAATTATTATTTTCCCACTAAAGCCCATGAGACTTGTAGTTTTTAAAAATGTTTTCATCTTTGATGAGACGCTGAATAAAAGAAGTTTAATCGCCGGCAAACGAAAACCCGCGACTTCCTGTAAATCCCGGACTCGGCCCGTATAGTCAAAAGTATACAAAGAAAGTACCCACGGAGTAAATTCATTTCCCGAACGATTTTTTGAATTATTTTTTCACCACTAAAACGCATGAGACTTGTAGTTTTTAAAAATGTTTTCATTCTTGATTAGACGCTGAATAAAAGGAGTTTAATCGCCGGCAAACGGAAACCCGCGACTTCCCGTAAATCCCGGGCTTGGCCCGTATAGTGAAAAGTATACAAAGAAAGTACCCAGGGAGTAAACTCAATTCCCGAACGACTTTTTAAATTATTTTTTCACCACTAAAACGCATGAGACTTGTAGGTATCAAACTTGTTTTCATATTTGATGAGACGCTGAATAAAAGAGGTTTAATCGCCGGCAAACGAACACCTGCAATTTCCCGTAAATCCCGGACTCGGCCTGTAAAGTCAAAAGTATACAAAGAAAGTACCCTGTGAGTAAACTCATTTCCAAAACGATTTTTTAAATTATTTTTTCACCACTAAAACGCATGAGACTTGCAGTTTTCAAAAATGTTTTCATTTTTGATGAGACGCTGAATAAAAGAAGTTTAATCGCCGGCAAACGAAAACCTGCGATTTCCTGTAAATCCCGGACTCGGCCCGTATAGTCAAAAGCATACAAAGAAATTACCCAGGGTGTAAACTCATTTTCCGAACGATTTTTTAAATTATTATTTTCCCACTAAAGCCCATGAGACTTGTAGTTTTTAAAATGTTTTCATCTTTGATGAGACGCTGAATAAAAGAAGTTTAATCGCCGGCAAACGAAAACCCGCGACTTCCTGTAAATCCCGGACTCGGCCCGTATAGTCAAAAGTATACAAAGAAAGTACCCACGGAGTAAACTCATTTCCCGAACGATTTTTTGAATTATTTTTTCACCACTAAAACGCATGAGACTTGTAGTTTTCAAAAATGTTTTAATTTTTGATGAGACGCTGAATAAAAAAAGTTTAATCGCCCGCAAACGAAAACCCGCGATTTCCCGTAAATCCCGGGCTTGGCCCGTATAGTGAAAAGTATACAAAGAAAGTACCCAGGGAGTAAACTCAATTCCCGAACGACTTTTTAAATTATTTTTTCACCACTAAAACGCATGAGACTTGTAGGTATCAAACTTGTTTTCATATTTGATGAGACGCTGAATAAAAGAGGTTTAATCGCCGGCAAACGAACACCTGCGATTTCCCGTAAATCCCGGACTCGGCCTGTAAAGTCAAAAGTATACAAAGAAAGTACCCTGTGAGTAAACTCATTTCCAAAACGATTTTTTAAATTATTTTTTCACCACTAAAACGCATGAGACTTGCAGTTTTCAAAAATGTTTTCATTTTTGATGAGACGCTTAATGAAAGAGGTTTAATTGCCGGCAAACGAAATCCCGTGATTTCCCGTAAATCCCGGACTCGGCCCGTATAGTCAAAAGTATACAAAGAAAGTACCCAGGGAGTAAACTCATTTCCCAAACGCTTTTTTAAATTATTTTTTCCATCACTAAAACACATGAGACTTGTAGTTTTCAAAAATGTTTTCATTTTTGATGAGGCGCTGAATAAAAGAAGTTTAATCGCCGGCAAACGAAAACCTGCGATTTACCGTAAATCCCGGACTCGGCCCGTATAGTCAAAAGTATACGAAGAAAGTACCCGGGGAGTAAACTCATTTCCCAAACGATTTTTTGAATTATTTTTTCACCACTAAAACGCATGAGACTTGTAGTTTTCAAAAATGTTTTCATTTTTGATGAGACGCTGAATAAAAGAAGTTTAATCGCCGGCAAACGAAAACCCGCGACTTCCCGTAAATCCCGGACTCGGCCCGTATAGTCAAAAGTATACAAAGAAAGTACCCAGGGAGTAAACTCATTTTCCGAACGATTTTTTAAATTATTTTTTCACCACTAAAGCCCATGAGACTTGTAGTTTTTAAAAATGTTTTCATTTTTGATTAGACGCTGAATAAAATGAGTTTAATCGCCGGCAAACGGAAACCCGCGACTTCCCTTAAATTCCAGACTCGGCCCGTATAGTCAAAAGTATACAAAGAAAGTACCCAGGGAGTAAACTCATTTCCCAAACAATTTTTTTAAATTATTTTTTCCATCACTAAAACGCATGAGACTTGTAGTTTTCAAAAATGTTTTCATATTTGATGAGACGCTGAATAAAAGAGGTTTAATCGCCGGCAAACGAACACCTGCGATTTCCCGTAAATCCCGGACTCGGCCTGTTAAGTCAAAAGTATACAAAGAAAGTACCCTGTGAGTAAACTCATTTCCAAAACGATTTTTTAAATTATTTTTTCACCACTAAAACGCATGAGACTTGCAGTTTTCAAAAATGTTTTCATTTTTGATGAGACGCTTAATGAAAGAGGTTTAATCGCCGGCAAACGAAATCCCGTGATTTCCCGTAAATCCCGGACTCGGCCCGTATAGTCAAAAGTATAGAAAGAAAGTACCCTGGGAGTAAACTCATTTTCCGAACGATTTTTTAAATTATTTTTTCACCACTAAAGCCCATGAGACTTGTAGTTTTTAAAAATGTTTTCATTTTTGATTAGACGCTGAATAAAAGAAGTTTAATCGCCGGCAAATGGAAACCCGCGACTTCCCTTAAATCCCGGACTCGGCCCGGATATTTAAAAGTATACAAAGAAAGTACCCAGGGAGTAAACTCATTTCCCAAACGCTTTTTTAAATTATTTTTTCCATCACTAAACACATGAGACTTGTAGTTTTCAAAAATGTTTTCATTTTTGATGAGGCGCTGAATAAAAGTAGTTTAATCGCCGGCAACCGTGATTTCCCGTAAATCCCGGACTCGGCCCGTATAGTCAAAAGTATAGAAAGAAAGTACCCTGGGAGTAAACTCATTTTCCGAACGATTTTTTAAATTATTTTTTCACCACTAAAGCCCATGAGACTTGTAGTTTTTAAAAATGTTTTCATTTTTGATTAGACGCTGAATAAAAGAAGTTTAATCGCCCGCAAACGAAAACCCGCGACTTCCCTTAAATTCCAGACTCGGCCCGTATAGTCAAAAGTATACAAAGAAAGTACCCAGGGAGTAAACTCATTTCCCAAACAATTTTTTTAAATTATTTTTTCCATCACTAAAACGCATGAGACTTGTAGTTTTCAAAAATGTTTTCATATTTGATGAGACGCTGAATAAAAGAGGTTTAATCGCCGGCAAACGAACACCTGCGATTTCCCGTAAATCCCGGACTCGGCCTGTTAAGTCAAAAGTATACAAAGAAAGTACCCTGTGAGTAAACTCATTTCCAAAACGATTTTTTAAATTATTTTTTCACCACTAAAACGCATGAGACTTGCAGTTTTCAAAAATGTTTTCATTTTTGATGAGACGCTTAATGAAAGAGGTTTAATCGCCGGCAAACGAAATCCCGTGATTTCCCGTAAATCCCGGACTCGGCCCGTATAGTCAAAAGTATAGAAAGAAAGTACCCTGGGAGTAAACTCATTTTCCGAACGATTTTTTAAATTATTTTTTCACCACTAAAGCCCATGAGACTTGTAGTTTTAAAAATGTTTTCATTTTTGATTAGACGCTGAATAAAAGAAGTTTAATCGCCGGCAAATGGAAACCCGCGACTTCCCTTAAATCCCGGACTCGGCCCGGATATTTAAAAGTATACAAAGAAAGTACCCAGGGAGTAAACTCATTTCCCAAACGCTTTTTTAAATTATTTTTTCCATCACTAAAACACATGAGACTTGTAGTTTTCAAAAATGTTTTCATTTTTGATGAGGCGCTGAATAAAAGTAGTTTAATCGCCGGCAACCGTGATTTCCCGTAAATCCCGGACTCGGCCCGTATAGTCAAAAGTATAGAAAGAAAGTACCCTGGGAGTAAACTCATTTTCCGAACGATTTTTTAAATTATTTTTTCACCACTAAAGCCCATGAGACTTGTAGTTTTTAAAAATGTTTTCATTTTTGATTAGACGCTGAATAAAAGAAGTTTAATCGCCCGCAAACGAAAACCCGCGATTTCCCGTAAATCCCGGGCTTGGCCCGTATAGTGAAAAGTATACAAAGAAAGTACCCAGGGAGTAAACTCAATTCCCAAACGACTTTTTAAATTATTTTTTCACCACTAAAACGCATGAGACTTGTAGTCTTCAAACTTGTTTTCATATTTGATGAGACGCTGAATAAAAGAGGTTTAATCGCCGGCAAACGAACACCTGCGATTTCCCGTAAATCCCGTACTCGGCCTGTTAAGTCAAAAGTATACAAAGAAAGTACCCTGTGAGTAAACTCATTTCCAAAACGATTTTTTAAATTATTTTTTCACCACTAAAACGCATGAGACTTGCAGTTTTCAAAAATGTTTTCATTTTTGATGAGACGCTTAATGAAAGAGGTTTAATCGCCGGCAAACGAAATCCCGTGATTTCCCGTAAATCCCGGACTCGGCCCGTATAGTCAAAAGTATAGAAAGAAAGTACCCTGGGAGTAAACTCATTTTCCGAACGATTTTTTAAATTATTTTTTCACCACTAAAGCCCATGAGACTTGTAGTTTTTAAAAATGTTTTCATTTTTGATTAGACGCTAAATAAAAGAAGTTTAATCGCCGGCAAATGGAAACCCGCGACTTCCCTTAAATCCCGGACTCGGCACGGATAGTCAAAAGTATAGAAAGAAAGTACCCTGGGAGTAAACTCATTTTCCGAACGATTTTTTAAATTATTTTTTCACCACTAAAGCCCATGAGACTTGTAGTTTTTAAAAATGTTTTCATTTTTGATTAGACGCTGAATAAAAGAAGTTTAATCGCCCGCAAACGAAAACCCGCGATTTCCCGTAAATCCCGGGCTTGGCCCGTATAGTGAAAAGTATACAAAGAAAGTACCCAGGGAGTAAACTCAATTCCCAAACGACTTTTTAAATTATTTTTTCACCACTAAAACGCATGAGACTTGTAGTCTTCAAACTTGTTTTCATATTTGATGAGACGCTGAATAAAAGAGGTTTAATCGCCGGCAAACGAACACCTGCGATTTCCCGTAAATCCCGTACTCGGCCTGTTAAGTCAAAAGTATACAAAGAAAGTACCCTGTGAGTAAACTCATTTCCAAAACGATTTTTTAAATTATTTTTTCACCACTAAAACGCATGAGACTTGCAGTTTTCAAAAATGTTTTCATTTTTGATGAGACGCTTAATGAAAGAGGTTTAATCGCCGGCAAACGAAATCCCGTGATTTCCCGTAAATCCCGGACTCGGCCCGTATAGTCAAAAGTATAGAAAGAAAGTATCCTGGGAGTAAACTCATTTTCCGAACGATTTTTTAAATTATTTTTTCACCACTAAAGCCCATGAGACTTGTAGTTTTTAAAAATGTTTTCATTTTTGATTAGACGCTGAATAAAAGAAGTTTAATCGCCGGCAAATGGAAACCCGCGACTTCCCTTAAATCCCGGACTCGGCACGGATAGTCAAAAGTATACAAAGAAAGTACCCAGGGAGTAAACTCATTTCCCAAACGCTTTTTTAAATTATTTTTTCCATCACTAAAACACATGAGACTTGTAGTTTTCAAAAATGTTTTCATTTTTGATGAGGCGCTGAATAAAATTAGTTTAATCGCCGGCAACCGTGATTTCCCGTAAATCCCGGACTCGGCCCGTATAGTCAAAAGTATAGAAAGAAAGTACCCTGGGAGTAAACTCATTTTCCGAACGATTTTTTAAATTATTTTTTCACCACTAAAGCCCATGAGACTTGTAGTTTTTAAAAATGTTTTCATTTTTGATTAGACGCTGAATAAAAGAAGTTTAATCGCCCGCAAACGAAAACCCGCGATTTCCCGTAAATCCCGGGCTTGGCCCGTATAGTGAAAAGTATACAAAGAAAGTACCCAGGGAGTAAACTCAATTCCCAAACGACTTTTTAAATTATTTTTTCACCACTAAAACGCATGAGACTTGTAGTCTTCAAACTTGTTTTCATATTTGATGAGACGCTGAATAAAAGAGGTTTAATCGCCGGCAAACGAACACCTGCGATTTCCCGTAAATCCCGGACTCGGCCTGTTAAGTCAAAAGTATACAAAGAAAGTACCCTGTGAGTAAACTCATTTCCAAAACGATTTTTTAAATTATTTTTTCACCACTAAAACGCATGAGACTTGCAGTTTTCAAAAATGTTTTCATTTTTGATGAGACGCTTAATGAAAGAGGTTTAATCGCCGGCAAACGAAATCCCGTGATTTCCCGTAAATCCCGGACTCGGCCCGTATAGTCAAAAGTATAGAAAGAAAGTACCCTGGGAGTAAACTCATTTTCCGAACGATTTTTTAAATTATTTTTTCACCACTAAAGCCAATGAGACTTGTAGTTTTTAAAAATGTTTTCATTTTTGATTAGACGCTGAATAAAAGAAGTTTAATCGCCGGCAAATGGAAACCCGCGACTTCCCTTAAATCCCGGACTCGGCCCGGATAGTCAAAAGTATACAAAGAAAGTACCCAGGGAGTAAACTCATTTCCCAAACGCTTTTTTAAATTATTTTTCCATCACTAAAACACATGAGACTTGTAGTTTTCAAAAATGTTTTCATTTTTGATGAGGCGCTGAATAAAAGTAGTTTAATCGCCGGCAACCGTGATTTCCCGTAAATCCGGACTCGGCCCGTATAGTCAAAAGTATAGAAAGAAAGTACCCTGGGAGTAAACTCATTTTCCGAACGATTTTTTAAATTATTTTTTCACCACTAAAGCCCATGAGACTTGTAGTTTTTAAAAATGTTTTCATTTTTGATTAGACGCTGAATAAAAGAAGTTTAATCGCCGGCAAATGGAAACCCGCGACTTCCCTTAAATCCCGGACTCGGCCCGGATAGTCAAAAGTATACAAAGAAAGTACCCTGTGAGTAAACTCATTTCCAAAACGATTTTTTAAATTATTTTTTCACCACTAAAACGCATGAGACTTGCAGTTTTCAAAAATGTTTTCATTTTTGATGAGACGCTTATAGAAAGAGGTTTAATCGCCGGCAAACGAAATCCCGTGATTTCCCGTAAATCCCGGACTCGGCCCGTATAGTCAAAAGTATAGAAAGAAAGTACCCTGGGAGTAAAACTCATTTTCCGAACGATTTTTTAAATTATTTTTTCACCACTAAAGCCCATGAGACTTGTAGTTTTTAAAAATGTTTTCATTTTTGATTAGACGCTGAATAAAAGAAGTTTAATCGCCGGCAAATGGAAACCCGCGACTTCCCTTAAATCCCGGACTCGGCCGGATAGTCAAAAGTATACAAAGAAAGTACCCAGGGAGTAAACTCATTTCCCAAACGCTTTTTTAAATTATTTTTTCCATCACTAAAACACATGAGACTTGTAGTCTTCAAACTTGTTTTCATATTTGATGAGACGCTGAATAAAAGAGGTTTAATCGCCGGCAAACGAACACCTGCGATTTCCCGTAAATCCCGGACTCGGCCTGTTAAGTCAAAAGTATACAAAGAAAGTACCCTGTGAGTAAACTCATTTCCAAAACGATTTTTTAAATTATTTTTTCACCACTAAAACGCATGAGACTTGCAGTTTTCAAAAATGTTTTCATTTTTGATGAGACGCTTAATGAAAGAGGTTTAATCGCCGGCAAACGAAATCCCGTGATTTCCCGTAAATCCCGGACTCGGCCCGTATAGTCAAAAGTATAGAAAGAAAGTACCCTGGGAGTAAACTCATTTTCCGAACGATTTTTTAAATTATTTTTTCACCACTAAAGCCAATGAGACTTGTAGTTTTTAAAAATGTTTTCATTTTTGATTAGACGCTGAATAAAAGAAGTTTAATCGCCGGCAAATGGAAACCCGCGACTTCCCTTAAATCCCGGACTCGGCCCGGATAGTCAAAAGTATACAAAGAAAGTACCCAGGGAGTAAACTCATTTCCCAAACGCTTTTTTAAATTATTTTTCCATCACTAAAACACATGAGACTTGTAGTTTTCAAAAATGTTTTCATTTTTGATGAGGCGCTGAATAAAAGTAGTTTAATCGCCGGCAACCGTGATTTCCCGTAAATCCCGGACTCGGCCCGTATAGTCAAAAGTATAGAAAGAAAGTACCCTGGGAGTAAACTCATTTTCCGAACGATTTTTTAAATTATTTTTTCACCACTAAAGCCCATGAGACTTGTAGTTTTTAAAAATGTTTTCATTTTTGATTAGACGCTGAATAAAAGAAGTTTAATCGCCGGCAAATGGAAACCCGCGACTTCCCTTAAATCCCGGACTCGGCCCGGATAGTCAAAAGTATACAAAGAAAGTACCCTGTGAGTAAACTCATTTCCAAAACGATTTTTTAAATTATTTTTTCACCACTAAAACGCATGAGACTTGCAGTTTTCAAAAATGTTTTCATTTTTGATGAGACGCTTATAGAAAGAGGTTTAATCGCCGGCAAACGAAATCCCGTGATTTCCCGTAAATCCCGGACTCGGCCCGTATAGTCAAAAGTATAGAAAGAAAGTACCCTGGGAGTAAAACTCATTTTCCGAACGATTTTTTAAATTATTTTTTCACCACTAAAGCCCATGAGACTTGTAGTTTTTAAAAATGTTTTCATTTTTGATTAGACGCTGAATAAAAGAAGTTTAATCGCCGGCAAATGGAAACCCGCGACTTCCCTTAAATCCCGGACTCGGCCGGATAGTCAAAAGTATACAAAGAAAGTACCCAGGGAGTAAACTCATTTCCCAAACGCTTTTTTAAATTATTTTTTCCATCACTAAAACACATGAGACTTGTAGTTTTCAAAAATGTTTTCATTTTTGATGAGGCGCTGAATAAAAGAAGTTCAATCGCCGGCAAACGAAAACCTGCGATTTCCTGTAAATCCCGGACTCGGCCCGTATAGTCAAAAGTATACGAAGAAAGTACCCAGGGAGTAAACTCATTTCCCGAACGATTTTTTGAATTATTTTTTCACCACTAAAACGCATGAGACTTGTAGTTTTCAGAAATGTTTTCATTTTTGATGAGACGCTTAATGAAAGAGGTTTAATCGCCGGCAAACGAAATCCCGCGATTTCCCGTAAATCCCGGCTTGGCCCGTATAGGCGAATGTATACAAAGAAAGTACCCAGGGAGTAAACTCATTTCCCGAACGATTTTTTAAATTTTTTTTTTCACCACTAAAACGCATGAGACTTGTAGTTTTCAAAAATGTTTTCATTTTTGATGAGACGCTTAATGACAGAGGTTTAATCGCCGGCAAACGAAAACCCGCGATTTCCTGTAAATCCCGGGCTTGGCCCGTATAGGCGAATGTATACAAAGAAAGTACCCAGGGAGTAAACTCATTTCCCGAACGATTTTTTAAATTTTTTTTTCACCACTAAAACGCATGAGACTTGTAGTTTCCAAAAATGTTTTCATTTTTGATGAGACGCTGAATAAAAGAAGTTTAATCGCCGGCAAACGAAAACCTGCGATTTCCCGTAAATCCCGGTCTCGGCCCGTAGAGTCAAAAGCATATAAAAAAACTACCCAGGGTGTAAACTCATTTTCCAAACGATTTTTTAAATTATTATTTCACCAGGCCAGGGAGTAAACTCATTTCCCAAACGCTTTTTTAAATTATTTTTTCCATCACTAAAACACATGAGACTTGTAGTTTTCAAAAATGTTTTCATTTTTGATGAGGCGCTGAATAAAAGACGTTTAATCGCCGGCAAATGAAAACCTACGATTTCCTGTAAATCCCGGACTCGGCCCGTATAGTCAAAAGTATACGAAGAAAGTACCCAGGGAGTAAACTCATTTCCCGAACGATTTTTTGAATTATTTTTTCACCACTAAAACGCATGAGACTTGTAGTTTTCAGAAATGTTTTCATTTTTGATGAGACGCTTAATGAAAGAGGTTTAATCGCCGGCAAACGAAATCCCGCGATTTCCCGTAAATCCCGGACTCGGCCCGTATAGTCAAAAGCATACAAAGAAATTACTCAGGGTGTAAACTCATTTTCCGAACGATTTTTTAATTTTTTTTTTCACCACTAAAACGCATGAGACTTGTAGTTTTCAAAAATGTTTTCATTTTTGATGAGACGCTTAATGACAGAGGTTTAATCGCCGGCAAACGAAAACCCGGGATTTCCTGTAAATCCCGGGCTTGGCCCGTATAGGCGAATGTATACAAAGAAAGTACCCAGGGAGTAAACTCATTTCCCGAACGATTTTTTAAATTTTTTTTTCACCACTAAAACGCATGAGACTTGTAGTTTCCAAAAATGTTTTCATTTTTGATGAGACGCTGAATAAAAGAAGTTTAATCGCCGGCAAACGAAAACCTGCGATTTCCCGTAAATCCCGGTCTCGGCCCGTAGAGTCAAAAGCATATAAAAAAATTACCCAGGGTGTAAACTCATTTTCCAAACGATTTTTTAAATTATTATTTCACCACTAAAGCCCATGAGACTTGTAGTTTTTAAAAATGTTTTCATTTTTGATGAGACGCTGAATAAAAGAAGTTTAATCGCCGGCAAACGAAAACCCGCGACTTCCTGTAAATCCCGGACTCGGCCTGTATAGTCAAAAGTATACAAAGAAAGTACCAACGGAGTAAACTCATTTCCCGAACGATTTTTTGAATTATTTTTTCACCACTAAAACGCATGAGACTTGTAGTTTTTAAAAATGTTTTCATTTTTGATTAGACGCTGAATAAAATGAGTTTAATCGCCGGCAAACGGAAATCCGCGACTTCCCTTAAATTCCGGACTCGGCTCGTATAGTCAAAAGTATACAAAGAAAGTACCCAGGGAGTAAACTCATTTCCCGAACAATTTTTTTAAATTATTTTTTCCATCACTAAAACGCATGAGACTTGTAGTTTTCAAAAATGTTTTCATTTTTGATGAGACGCTGAATAAAAGAAGTTTAATCGCCGGCAAACGAAAACCTGCGATTTCCCGTAAATCCCGGACTCGGCCCGTATAGTCAAAAGCATACAAAGAAATTACTCAGGGTGTAAACTCATTTTCCGAACGATTTTTTAAATTATTATTTTCCCACTAAAGCCCATGAGACTTGTAGTTTTTAAAAATGTTTTCATCTTTGATGAGACGCTGAATAAAAGAAGTTTAATCGCCGGCAAACGAAAACCCGCGACTTCCTGTAAATCCCGGACTCGGCCCGTATAGTCAAAAGTATACAAAGAAAGTACCCACGGAGTAAACTCATTTCCCGAACGATTTTTTGAATTATTTTTTCACCACTAAAACGCATGAGACTTGTAGTTTTTAAAAATGTTTTCATTTTTGATTAGACGCTGAATAAAAGAAGTTTAATCGCCGGCAAATGGAAACCCGCGACTTCCCTTAAATCCCGGACTCGGCCCGGATAGTCAAAAGTATACAAAGAAAGTACCCAGGGTGTAAACTCATTTCCCAAACGCTTTTTTAAATTATTTTTTCCATCACTAAAACACATGAGACTTGTAGTTTTCAAAAATGTTTTCATTTTTGATGAGGCGCTGAATAAAAGAAGTTTAATCGCCGGCAAACGAAAACCTGCGATTTCCCGTAAATCCCGGACTCGGCCCGCATAGTCAAAAGTATACGAAGAAAGTACCCAGGGAGTAAATTCATTTCCCGAACGATTTTTTGAATTATTTTTTCACCACTAAAACGCATGAGACTTGTAGTTTTCAAAAATGTTTTCATTTTTGATGAGACGCTTAATGAAAGAGGTTTAATCGCCGGCAAACGAAATCCCGCGATTTCCCGTAAATCCCGGCTTGGCCCGTATAGGCGAATGTATACAAAGAAAGTACCCAGGGAGTAAACTCATTTCCCGAACGATTTTTTAATTTTTTTTTTCACCACTAAAACGCATGAGACTTGTAGTTTTCAAAAATGTTTTCATTTTTGATGAGACGCTGAATAAAAGAAGTTTAATCGCCGGCAAACGAAAACCTGCGATTTCCCGTAAATCCCGGTCTCGGCCCGTAGAGTCAAAAGCATATAAAAAAATTACCCAGGGTGTAAACTCATTTTCCGAACGATTTTTTAAATTATTATTTCACCACTAAAGCCCATGAGACTTGTAGTTTTTAAAAATGTTTTCATTTTTGATGAGACGCTGAATAAAAGAAGTTTAATCGCCGGCAAACGAAAACCCGCGACTTCCTGTAAATCCCGGACTCGGCCCGTATAGTCAAAAGTATACAAAGAAAGTACCCACGGAGTAAACTCATTTCCCGAACGATTTTTTGAATTATTTTTTCACCACTAAAACGCATGAGACTTGTAGTTTTTAAAAATGTTTTCATTTTTGATTAGACGCTGAATAAAATGAGTTTAATCGCCGGCAAACGGAAACCCGCGACTTCCCTTAAATTCCGAACTCGGCCCGTATAGTCAAAAGTATACAAAGAAAGTACCCAGGGAGTAAACTCATTTCCCGAACAATTTTTTTAAATTATTTTTTCCATCACTAAAACGCATGAGACTTGTAGTTTTCAAAAATGTTTTCATTTTTGATGAGACGCTGAATAAAAGAAGTTTAATCGCCGGCAAACGAAAACCTGCGATTTCCCGTAAATCCCGGACTCGGCCCGTATAGTCAAAAGCATACAAAGAAATTACCCAGGGTGTAAACTCATTTTCCGAACGATTTTTTAAATTATTATTTTCCCACTAAAGCCCATGAGACTTGTAGTTTTCAAAAATGTTTTCATTTTTGATGAGACGCTGAATAAAAGAAGTTTAATCGCCGGCAAACGAAAACCTGCGATTTCCCGTAAATCCCGGACTCGGCCCGTATAGTCAAAAGCATACAAAGAAATTACCCAGGGTGTAAACTCATTTTCCGAACGATTTTTTAAATTATTATTTTCCCACTAAAGCCCATGAGACTTGTAGTTTTTAAAAATGTTTTCATCTTTGATGAGACGCTGAATAAAAGAAGTTTAATCGCCGGCAAACGAAAACCCGCGACTTCCTGTAAATCCCGGAGTCGGCCCGTATAGTCAAAAGTATACAAAGAAAGTACCCACGGAGTAAACTCAATTCCCGAACGACTTTTTAAATTATTTTTTCACCACTAAAACGCATGAGACTTGTAGTCTTCAAACTTGTTTTCATATTTGATGAGACGCTGAATAAAAGAGGTTTAATCGCCGGCAAACGAACACCTGCGATTTCCCGTAAATCCCGGACTCGGCCTGTAAAGTCAAAAGTATACAAAGAAAGTACCCTGTGAGTAAACTCATTTCCAAAACGATTTTTAAATTATTTTTTCACCACTAAAACGCATGAGACTTGCAGTTTTCAAAAATGTTTTCATTTTTGATGAGACGCTTAATGAAAGAGGTTTAATCGCCGGCAACCGAAATCCCGCGATTTCCCGTAAATCCCGGACTCGGGCCGTATAGTCAAAAGTATAGAAAGAAAGTACCCTGGGAGTAAACTCATTTTCCGAACGATTTTTTAAATTATTTTTTCACCACTAAAGCCCATGAGACTTGTAGTTTTTAAAAATGTTTTCATTTTTGATTAGACGCTGAATAAAAGAAGTTTAATCGCCGGCAAATTGAAACCCGCGACTTCCCTTAAATCCCGGACTCGGCCCGGATAGTCAAAAGTATACAAAGAAAGTACCCAGGGAGTAAACTCATTTCCCAAACGATTTTTTAAATTATTTTTTCCATCACTAAAACACATGAGACTTGTAGTTTTCAAAAATGTTTTCATTTTTGATGAGGCGCAGAATAAAAGAAGTTTAATTGCCGGCAAACGAAAACCTGCGATTTCCCGTAAATCCCGGACTCGGCCCGTATAGTCAAAAGTATACGAAGAAAGTACCCAGGGAGTAAACTCATTTCCCGAACGATTTTTTGAATTATTTTTTCACCACTAAAACGCATGAGACTTGTAGTTTTCAAAAATGTTTTCATTTTTGATGAGACGCTTAATGAAAGAGGTTTAATCGCCGGCAAACGAAATCCCGCGATTTCCCGTAAATCCCGGCTTGGCCCGTATAGGCAAATGTATACAAAGAAAGTACCCAGGGAGTAAACTCATTTCCCGAACGATTTTTTAATTTTTTTTTTCACCACTAAAACGCATAAGACTTGTAGTTTCCAAAAATGTTTTCATTTTTGATGAGACGCTGAATAAAAGAAGTTTAATCGCCGGCAAACGAAAACCTGCGATTTCCCGTAAATCCCGGACTCGGCCCGTATAGTCAAAAGCATACAAAGAAATTACCCAGGGTGTAAACTCATTTTCCGAACGATTTTTTAAATTATTATTTCACCACTAAAGCCCATGAGACTTGTAGTTTTTAAAAATGTTTTCATTTTTGATGAGACGCTGAATAAAAAAAGTTTAATCGCCGGCAAACGAAAACCCGCGACTTCCTGTAAATCCCGGAGTCGGCCCGTATAGTCAAAAGTATACAAAGAAAGTACCCACGGAGTAAACTCATTTCCCGAACGATTTTTTGAATTATTTTTTCACCACTAAAACGCATGAGATTTGTAGTTTTCAAAGATGTTTTAATTTTTGATGAGACGCTGAATAAAAGAAGTTTAATCGCCCGCAAACGAAAACCCGTGATTTCCCGTAAATCCCGGGCTTGGCCCGTATAGTGAAAAGTATACAAAGAAAGTACCCAGGGAGTAAACTCAATTCCCAAACGACTTTTTAAATTATTTTTTCACCACTAAAACGCATGAGACTTGTAGTCTTCAAACTTGTTTTCATATTTGATGAGACGCTGAATAAAAGAGGTTTAATCGCCGGCAAACGAAACCTGCGATTTCCCGTAAATCCCGGACTCGGCCTGTAAAGTCAAAAGTATAGAAAGAAAGTACCCTGGGAGTAAACTCATTTTCCGAACGATTTTTTAAATTATTTTTTCACCACTAAAGCCCATGAGACTTGTAGTTTTTAAAAATGTTTTCATTTTTGATTAGACGCTGAATAAAAGAAGTTTAATCGCCGGCAAATGGAAACCCGCGACTTCCCTTAAATCCCGGACTCGGCCCGGATAGTCAAAACTATACAAAGAAAGTACCCAGGGAGTAAACTCATTTCCCGAACGCTTTTTTAAATTATTTTTTCCATCACTAAAACACATGAGACTTGTAGTTTTCAAAAATGTTTTCATTTTTGATTAGACGCTGAATAAAAGAAGTTTAATCGCCGGCAAACGAAATCCCGCGATTTCCCGTAAATCCCGGGCTTGGCCCGTATAGTCGAATGTATACAAAGAAAGTACCCTGTGAGTAAACTCATTTCCAGAAAGATTTTTTAAATTATTTTTTCACGACTAAAACGCATAACACTTGTAGTTTTCAAAAATGTTTTTTATTTTTGATGAGACGCTGAATAAAAGAAGTTTAATCGCCGGCAAACGAAAACCCGCCATTTCCCGTAAACCCCGGACTCGGCACGTATAGTCAAAAGTATACAAAGAAAGTACCCAGGGAGTAAACTCATTTCCCGAACGATTTTTTAAATTATTTTTTCACCACTAAAACGCATGAGAATTGTAGTTTTCAAAAATGTTTTCATTTTCGATGAGACGCTGAATAAAAGAAGTTTAATCACCGGCAAACGAAAACCTGCGATTTCCCGTAAATCCCGGAGTCGGCCCGTATAGTCAAAAGTATACAAAGAAAGTACCCATGGTGTAAACTCATTTCCCGAACGATTTTTTAAATTATTATTTCACCACTAAAACGCATGAGACTTGCAGTTTTCAAAAATGTTTTCACTTTTGATGAGACGCCTAATGAAAGAGGTTTAATCGCCGGCAAATGAAATCCCGCGATTTCCCGTAAATCCCGGGCTTGGCCCGTATAGTGAAAAGTATACAAAGAAAGTACCCAGGGAGTAAACTCAATTCCCGTACGACTTTTTAAATTATTTTTTCACCACTAAAACGCATGAGACTTGTAGTCTTCAAACTTGTTTTCATATTTGATGAGACGCTGAATAAAAGAGGTTTAATCGCCGCCAAACGAAAACCTGCGATTTCCCGTAAATCCCGGACTCGGCCTGTAAAGTCAAAAGTATACAAAGAAAGTACCCTGTGAGTAAACTCATTTCCAAAACGATTTTTTAAATTATTTTTTCACCACTAAAACGCATGAGACTTGCAGTTTTCAAAAATGTTTTCATTTTTGATGAGACGCCTAATGAAAGATTTTTAATCGCCGGCAAACGAAATCCCGCGATTTCCCGTAAATCCCGGACTCGGCCCGTATAGTCAAAAGTATAGAAAGAAAGTACCCTGGGAGTAAACTCATTTTCCGAACGATTTTTTAAATTATTTTTTCACCACTAAAGCCCATGAGACTTGTAGTTTTTAAAAATGTTTTCATTTTTGATTAGACGCTGAATAAAAGAAGTTTAATCGCCGGCAAATGGAAACCCGCGACTTCCCTTAAATCCCGGACTCGGCCCGGATAGTCAAAACTATACAAAGAAAGTACCCAGGTAGTAAACTCATTTCCCGAACGCTTTTTTAAATTATTTTTTCCATCACTAAAACACATGAGACTTGTAGTTTTCAAAAATGTTTTCATTTTTGATGAGGCGCTGAATAAAAGAAGTTTAATCGCCGGCAAACGAAAACCTGCGATTTCCCGTAAATCCCGGACTCGGCCCGTATAGTCAAAAGTATACGAAGAAAGTACCCAGGGAGTAAACTCATTTCCCGAACGATTTTTTGAATTATTTTTTCACCACTAAAACGCATGAGACTTGTAGTTTTCAAAAATGTTTTCATTTTTGATGAGACGCTTAATGAAAGAGGTTTAATCGCCGGGAAACGAAATCCCGCGATTTCCCGTAAATCCCGGCTTGGCCCGTATAGGCGAATGTATACAAAGAAAGTACCCAGGGAGTAAACTCATTTCCCGAACGATTCTTTAAATTTTTTTTTCACCACTAAAACGCATGAGACTTGTAGTTTCCAAAAATGTTTTCATTTTTGATGAGACGCTGAATAAAAGAAGTTTAATCGCCGGCAAACGAAATCCCGCGATTTCCCGTAAATCCCGGGCTTGGACCGTATAGGCGAATGTATACAAAGAAAGTACCCAGGGAGTAAACTCATTTCCCGAACGATTTTTTAAATTTTTTTTTCACCACTAAAACGCATAAGACTTGTAGTTTTCAAAAATGTTTTTTATTTTTGATGAGACGCTGAATAAAAGAAGTTTAATCGCCGGCAAACGAAAACCCGCCATTTCCCGTAAACCCCGGACTCGGCACGTATAGTCAAAAGTATACAAAGAAAGTACCCAGGGAGTAAACTCATTTCCCGAACGATTTTTTAAATTATTTTTTCACCACTAAAACGCATGAGAATTGTAGTTTTCAAAAATGTTTTCATTTTCGATGAGACGCTGAATAAAAGAAGTTTAATCACCGGCAAACGAAAACCTGCGATTTCCCGTAAATCCCGGAGTCGGCCCGTATAGTCAAAAGTATACAAAGAAAGTACCCATGGTGTAAACTCATTTCCCGAACGATTTTTTAAATTATTATTTCACCACTAAAACGCATGAGACTTGTAGTTTTCAAAAATGTTTTAATTTTTGATGAGACGCTGAATAAAAGAAGTTTAATCGCCCGCAAACGAAAACCCGCGATTTCGCGTAAATCCCGGGCTTGGCCCGTATAGTGAAAAGTATACAAAAAAAGTACCCAGGGAGTAAACTCAATTCCCGAACGACTTTTTAAATTATTTTTTCACCACTAAAGCGCATGAGACTTGTAGTCTTCAAACTTGTTTTCATATTTGATGAGACGCTGAATAAAAGAGGTTTAATCGCCGGCAAACGAAAACCTGCGATTTCCCGTAAATCCCGGACTCGGCCTGTAAAGTCAAAAGTATACAAAGAAAGTACCCTGTGAGTAAACTCATTTCCAAAACGATTTTTTAAATTATTTTTTCACCACTAAAACGCATGAGACTTGCAGTTTTCAAAAATGTTTTCACTTTTGATGAGACGCCTAATGAAAGAGGTTTAATCGCCGGCAAACGAAATCCCGCGATTTCCCGTAAATCCCGGGCTTGGCCCGTATAGTGAAAAGTATACAAAGAAAGTACCCAGGGAGTAAACTCAATTCCCGAACGACTTTTTAAATTATTTTTTCACCACTAAAACGCATGAGACTTGTAGTCTTCAAACTTGTTTTCATATTTGATGAGACGCTGAATAAAAGAGGTTTAATCGCCGCCAAACGAAAACCTGCGATTTCCCGTAAATCCCGGACTCGGCCTGTAAAGTCAAAAGTATACAAAGAAAGTACCCTGTGAGTAAACTCATTTCCAAAACGATTTTTTAAATTATTTTTTCACCACCAAAACGCATGAGACTTGCAGTTTTCAAAAATGTTTTCATTTTTGATTAGACGCTGAATAAAAGAAGTTTAATCGCCGGCAAATGGAAACCCGCGACTTCCCTTAAATCCCGGACTCCGCCCGGATAGTCAAAAGTATACAAAGAAAGTACCCAGGGAGTAAACTCATTTCCCGAACGCTTTTTTAAATTATTTTTTCCATCACTAAAACACATGAGACTTGTAGTTTTCAAAAATGTTTTCATTTTTGATGAGGCGCTGAATAAAAGAAGTTTAATCGCCGGCAAACGAAATCCCACGATTTCCCGTAAATCCCGGCTTGGCCCGTATAGGCGAATGTATACAAAGAAAGTACCCAGGGAGTAAAGTCATTTCCCGAACGATTTTTTAATTTTTTTTTCACCACTAAAACGCATGAGACTTGTAGTTTTCAAAAATGTTTTTATTTTTGATGAGACGCCTAATGACAGAGGTTTAATCGCCGGCAAACGAAAACCCGCGATTTCCTGTAAATCCCGGGCTTGGCCCGTATAGGCGAATGTATACAAAGAAAGTACCCAGGGAGTAAACTCATTTCCCGAACGATTCTTTAAATTTTTTTTTCACCACTAAAACGCATGAGACTTGTAGTTTCCAAAAATGTTTTCATTTTTGATGAGACGCTGAATAAAAGAAGTTTAATCGCCGGCAAACGAAATCCCGCGATTTCCCGTAAATCCCGGGCTTGGCCCGTATAGGCGAATGTATACAAAGAAAGTACCCAGGGAGTAAACTCATTTCCCGAACGATTTTTTAAATTTTTTTTTCACCACTAAAACGCATAAGACTTGTAGTTTTCAAAAATGTTTTCATTTTTGATGAGACGCTTAATGACAGAGGTTTAATCGCCGGCAAACGAAAACCCGCGATTTCCTGTAAATCCCGGGCTTGGCCCGTATAGTCGAATGTATACAAAGAAAGTACCCTGTGAGTAAACTCATTTCCAGAAAGATTTTTTAAATTATTTTTTCACGACTAAAACGCATAAGACTTGTAGTTTTCAAAAATGTTTTCATTTTTGATGAGACGCTGAATAAAAGAAGTTTAATCGCCGGCAAACGAAAACCCGCCATTTCCCGTAAACCCCGGACTCGGCCCGTATAGTCAAAAGTATACAAAGAAAGTACCCAGGGAGTAAACTCATTTCCCGAACGATTTTTTAAATTATTTTTTCACCACTAAAACGCATGAGAATTGTAGTTTTCAAAAATGTTTTCATTTTCGATGAGACGCTGAATAAAAGAAGTTTAATCACCGGCAAACGAAAACCTGCGATTTCCCGTAAATCCCGGAGTCGGCCCGTATAGTCAAAAGTATACAAAGAAAGTACCCATGGTGTAAACTCATTTCCCGAACGATTTTTAAATTATTATTTCACCACTAAAACGCATGAGACTTGTAGTTTTCAAAAATGTTTTAATTTTTGATGAGACGCTGAATAAAAGAAGTTTAATCGCCCGCAAACGAAAACCCGCGATTTCGCGTAAATCCCGGGCTTGGCCCGTATAGTGAAAAGTATACAAAGAAAGTACCCAGGGAGTAAACTCAATTCCCGAACGACTTTTTAAATTATTTTTTCACCACTAAAACGCATGAGACTTGTAGTCTTCAAACTTGTTTTCATATTTGATGAGACGCTGAATAAAAGAGGTTTAATCGCCGGCAAACGAAAACCTGCGATTTCCCGTAAATCCCGGACTCGGCCTGTAAAGTCAAAAGTATACAAAGAAAGTACCCTGTGAGTAAACTCATTTCCAAAACGATTTTTTAAATCATTTTTTCACCACTAAAACGCATGAGACTTGCAGTTTTCAAAAATGTTTTCATTTTTGATGAGACGCCTAATGAAAGAGGTTTAATCGCCGGCAAACGAAATCCCGCGATTTCCCGTAAATCCCGGACTCGGCCCGTATAGTCAAAAGTATAGAAAGAAAGTACCCTGGGAGTAAACTCATTTTCCGAACGATTTTTTAAATTATTATTTCACCACTAAAGCCCATGAGACTTGTAGTTTTTAAAAATGTTTTCATTTTTGATTAGACGCTGAATAAAAGAAGTTTAATCGCCGGCAAATGGAAACCCGCGACTTCCCTTAAATCCCGGACTCGGCCCGGATAGTCAAAAGTATACAAAGAAAGTACCCAGGGAGTAAACTCATTTCCCGAACGCTTTTTTAAATTATTTTTGCCATCACTAAAACACATGAGACTTGTAGTTTTCAAAAATGTTTTCATTTTTGATGAGGCGCTGAATAAAAGAAGTTTAATCGCCGGCAAACGAAAACCTGCGATTTCCTGTAAATCCCGGACTCGGCCCGTATAGTCAAAAGTATACGAAGAAAGTACCCAGGGAGTAAACTCATTTCCCGAACGATTTTTTGAATTATTTTTTCACCACTAAAACGCATGAGACTTGTAGTTTTCAAAAATGTTTTCATTTTTGATGAGACGCGTAATGACAGAGGTTTAATCGCCGGCAAACGAAAACCCGCGATTTCCTGTAAATCCCGGGCTTGGCCCGTATAGGCGAATGTATACAAAGAAAGTACCCTGGGAGTAAACTCATTTTCCGAACGATTTTTTAAATTATTTTTTCACCACTAAAGCCCATGAGACTTGTAGTTTTTAAAAATGTTTTCATTTTTGATTAGACGCTGAATAAGAAGTTTAATCGCCGGCAAATGGAAACCCACGACTTCCCCTAAATCCCGGACTCGGCCCGGATAGTCAAAAGTATACAAAGAAAGTACCCAGGGAGTAAACTCATTTCCCGAACGCTTTTTTAAATTATTTTTGCCATCACTAAAACACATGAGACTTGTAGTTTTTAAAAATGTTTTCATTTTTGATTAGACGCTGAATAAAAGAAGTTTAATCGCCGGCAAATGGAAACCCGCGACTTCCCTTAAATCCCGGACTCGGCCCGGATAGTCAAAAGTATACAAAGAAAGTACCCAGGGAGTAAACTCATTTCCCGAACGCTTTTTTAAATTATTTTTGCCATCACTAAAACACATGAGACTTGTAGTTTTGAAAAATGTTTTCATTTTTGATGAGGCGCTGAATAAAAGAAGTTTAATCGCCGGCAAATGAAAACCTGCGATTTCCCGTAAATCCCGGCTTGGCCCGTATAGGCGAATGTATACAAAGTAAGTACCCAGGGAGTAAACTCATTTCCCGAACGATTTTTTAATTTTTTTTTTCACCACTAAAACGCATGAGACTTGTAGTTTTCAAAAATGTTTTCATTTTTGATGAGACGCGTAATGACAGAGGTTTAATCGCCGGCAAACGAAAACCCGCGATTTCCTGTAAATCCCGGGCTTGGCCCGTATAGGCGAATGTATACAAAGAAAGTACCCATGGAGTAAACTCATTTCCCGAACGATTCTTTAAATTTTTTTTTCACCACTAAAACGCATGAGACTTGTAGTTTCCGAAAATGTTTTCATTTTTGATGAGACGCTGAATAAAAGAAGTTTAATCGCCGGCAAACGAAATCCCGCGATTTCCTGTAAATCCCGGGCTTGGCCCGTATAGGCGAATGTATACAAAGAAAGTACCCAGGGAGTAAACTCATTTCCCGAACGATTTTTTAAATTTTTTTTTCACCACTAAAACGCATAAGACTTGTAGTTTTCAAAAATGTTTTCATTTTTGATGAGACGCTTAATGACAGAGGTTTAATAGCCGGCAAACGAAAACCCGCGATTTCCCGTAAATCCCGGGCTTGGCCCGTATAGTTGAATGTATACAAAGAAAGTACCCTGTGAGTAAACTCATTTCCAGAAAGATTTTTTAAATTATTTTTTCACCACTAAAACGCATAAGACTTGTAGTTTTCAAAAATGTCTTCATTTTTGATGAGACGCTGAATAAAAGAAGTTTAATCGCCGGCAAACGAAAACCCGCCATTTCCCGAAAACCCCGGACTCGGCCCGTATAGTCAAAAGTATACAAAGAAAGTACCCAGGGAGTAAACTCATTTCCCGAACGATTTTTTAAATTATTTTTTCACCACTAAAACGCATGAGACTTGTAGTTTTCAAAAATGTTTTCATTTTCGATGAGACGCTGAATAAAAGAAGTTTAATCACCGGCAAACGAAAACGTGCGATTTCCCGTAAATCCCGGAGTCGGCCCGTATAGTCAAAAGTATACAAAGAAAGTACCCATGGTGTAAACTCATTTCCCGAACGATTTTTTAAATTATTATTTCACCACTAAAACGCATGAGACTTGTAGTTTTCAAAAAGGTTTTCATTTTTGATGAGACGCTGAATAAAAGAAGTTTAATCGCCGGCAAACGAAAACCCGCCATTTCCCGTAAACCCCGGACTCGGCCCGTATAGTCAAAAGTATACAAAAAAAGTACCCAGGGAGTAAACTCATTTCCCGAACGATTTTTTAAATTATTTTTTCACCACTAAAACGCATGAGACTTGTAGTTTTCAAAAATGTTTTCATTTTCGATGAGACGCTGAATAAAAGAAGTTTAATCACCGGCAAACGAAAACCTGCGATTTCCCATAAATCCCGGAGTCGGCCTGTATAGTCAAAAGTATACAAAGAAAGTACCCAGGGTGTAAACTCATTTCCCGAACGATTTTTTAAATTATTATTTCACCACTAAAGCCCATAAGACTTGTAGTTTTTAAAAATGTTTTTATTTTTGATGAGACGCTGTATAAAAGAAGTTTAATCGCCGACAAACGAAAACCCGCGACTTCCCGTAAATCCCGGACTCGGCCCGTATAGTCAAAAGTATACAAAGAAAGTACCCAGGGAGTAAACTCAATTCCCGAACGATTTTTTATATTATTTTTTCACCACTAAAACGCATGAGACTTGTAGTTTTTAGAAATGTTTTCTTTTTTGATGAGACGCTTAATGAAAGTGGTTTAATCGCCGGCAAATGAAAACCTGCGATTTCCCGTAAATCCCGGGGTTGGCCCGTATAGTCGAATGTATACAAAGAAAGTACCCTGTGAGTTAACTTATTTCCAAAACGATTTTTTAAATTATCTTTTCACCACTAAAGCCCATGAGACTTGTAGTTTTTAAAAATGTTTTCATTTTTGATTAGACGCTGAATAAGAAGTTTAATCGCCGTCAAATGGAAACCCACGACTTCCCCTAAATCCCGGACTCGGCCCGGATAGTCAAAAGTATACAAAGAAAGTACCCAGGGAGTAAACTCATTTCCCGAACGCTCTTTTAAATTATTTTTGCCATCACTAAAACACATGAGACTTGTAGTTTTTAAAAATGTTTTCATTTTTGATTAGACGCTGAATAAAAGAAGTTTAATCGCCGGCAAATGGAAACCCGCGACTTCCCTTAAATCCCGGACTCGGCCCGGATAGTCAAAAGTATACAAAGAAAGTACCCAGGGAGTAAACTCATTTCCCGAACGCTTTTTTAAATTATTTTTGCCATCACTAAAACACATGAGACTTGTAGTTTTCAAAAATGTTTTCATTTTTGATGAGGCGCTGAATAAAAGAAGTTTAATCGCCGGCAAACGAAAACCTGCGATTTCCCGTAAATCCCGGCTTGGCCCGTATAGGCGAATGTATACAAAGAAAGTACCCATGGAGTAAACTCATTTCCCGAACGATTCTTTAAATTTTTTTTTCACCACTAAAACGCATGAGACTTGTAGTTTCCGAAAATGTTTTCATTTTTGATGAGACGCTGAATAAAAGAAGTTTAATCGCCGGCAAACGAAATCCCGCGATTTCCCGTAAATCCCGGGCTTGGCCCGTATAGGCGAATGTATACAAAGAAAGTACCCAGGGAGTAAACTCATTTCCCGAACGATTTTTTAAATTTTTTTTTCACCACTAAAACGCATAAGACTTGTAGTTTTCAAAAATGTTTTCATTTTTGATGAGACGCTTAATGACAGAGGTTTAATCGCCGGCAAACGAAAACCCGCGATTTCCCGTAAATCCCGGGCTTGGCCCGTATAGTTGAATGCATACAAAGAAAGTACCCTGTGAGTAAACTCATTTCCAGAAAGATTTTTTAAATTATTTTTTCACCACTAAAACGCATAAGACTTGTAGTTTTCAAAAATGTTTTCATTTTTGATGAGACGCTGAATAAAAGAAGTTTAATCGCCGGCAAACGAAAACCCGCCATTTCCCGTAAACCCCGGACTCGGCCCGTATAGTCAAAAGTATACAAAGAAAGTACCCAGGGAGTAAACTCATTTCCCGAACGATTTTTTAAATTATTTTTTCACCACTAAAACGCATGAGACTTGTAGTTTTCAAAAATGTTTTCATTTTCGATGAGACGCTGAATAAAAGAAGTTTAATCACCGGCAAACGAAAACCTGCGATTTCCCGTAAATCCCGGAGTCGGCCCGTATAGTCAAAAGTATACAAAGAAAGTACCCATGGTGTAAACTCATTTCCCGAACGATTTTTTAAATTATTATTTCACCACTAAAACGCATGAGACTTGTAGTTTTCAAAAAGGTTTTCATTTTTGATGAGACGCTGAATAAAAGAAGTTTAATCGCCGGCAAACGAAAACCCGCCATTTCCCGTAAACCCCGGACTCGGCCCGTATAGTCAAAAGTATACAAAGAAAGTACCCAGGGAGTAAACTCATTTCCCGAACGATTTTTTAAATTATTTTTTCACCACTAAAACGCATGAGACTTGTAGTTTTCAAAAATGTTTTCATTTTCGATGAGACGCTGAATAAAAGAAGTTTAATCACCGGCAAACGAAAACCTGCGATTTCCCATAAATCCCGGAGTCGGCCGTATAGTCGAATGTATACAAAGAAAGTACCCAGGGTGTAAACTCATTTCCCGAACGATTTTTTAAATTATTATTTCACCACTAAAGCCCATAAGACTTGTAGTTTTTAAAAATGTTTTTATTTTTGATGAGACGCTGTATAAAAGAAGTTTAATCGCCGACAAACGAAAACCCGCGACTTCCCGTAAATCCCGGACTCGGCCCGTATAGTCAAAAGTATACAAAGAAAGTACCCAGGGAGTAAACTCAATTCCCGAACGATTTTTTATATTATTTTTTCACCACTAAAACGCATGAGACTTGTAGTTTTCAGAAATGTTTTCTTTTTGGATGAGACGCTTAATGAAAGTGGTTTAATCGCCGGCAAACGAAAACCCGCGATTTCCCGTAAATCCCGGGGTTGGCCCGTATAGTCGAATGTATACAAAGAAAGTACCCTGTGAGTTAACTTATTTCCAAAACGATTTTTTAAATTATCTTTTCACCACTAAAACGCATGAGACTTGTAGTTTTCAAAAATGCTTTCATTTTTGATGAGACACTGAACAAAAGAAGTTTAATCGCCGGCAAACGAAAACCCGCGATTTCCCGTAAATCCCGGGCTTGGCCCGTATAGTCAAAAGTATACAAAGAAAGTACCCAGGGAGTAAACTCATTTCCCGAACGATTTTTTAAATTTTTTTTCACCACTAAAATGCATGAAACTTGTAGTTTTCAAAAATGTTTTCATTTTTGATGAGACGCTTAATCAAAGAGGTTTAATCGCCGGCAAACGAAAACCCGCGATTTCCCGTAAATCCCAGGCTTGGCCCGTATAGTCGAATGTATACAAAGAAAGTACCCTGTGAGTAAACTCATTTCCAGAACGATTTTTTAAATTATTTTTTCACCACTAAAACGCATAAGACTTGTAGTTTTCAAAAATGTTTTCATTTTTGATGAGACGCTGAATAAAAGAAGTTTAATCGCCGGCAAACGAAAACCCGCGATTTCCCGTAAATCCCGGGCTTGGCCCGTATAGTCAAAAGTATACAAAGAAAGTACCCAGGGAGTAAACTTATTTCCTGAGCGATTTTTTAGATTATTTTTTTGACCACTAAAACGCATGAGACTTGTAGTTTTCAAAAATGTTTTCATTTTTGATGAGACGCTGAATAAAAGAAGTTTAATTGCCGGCAAACGAAAACCCGCGATTTCCCGTAAGTCCCGGGCTTGGCCCGTGTAGTTGAATGTATATAAAGAAAGTACCCATGGAGTAAACTGATTTCCCGAACGACTTTTCAAATTATTTCTGCACTACTAGAACGAATGAGACTTGTAGTTTTCAAAAATGTTTTCATTTTTAATGAGACGCTTAATGAAAGAGGTTTAAGCGCCGGCAAACGAACACCCGCGATTTCCCGTAAATCCCGGCTTGTCCCGTATAGTCGAGTGTATACAAAGAAAATACCCTGTGAGTAAACTCATTTCCAGAACGATTTTTTAAATTATCTTTTCACCACTAAATCGAATGAGACTTGTAGTTTTCAAAAATGTTTTCATTTTTTATGAGACGCTGAATAAAAGAAGTTTATTCGCCGGCAAACGAAAACCTGCGATTTCCCGTAAATCCCAGTCTCGGCCCGTATAGTCAAAAGTATACAAAGAAAATACCCAGGGAGTAAACTCATTTCCCGAACGATTTTTTAAATTATTATTTCACCACTAAAGCCCATGAGACTTGTAGTTTTTAAAAATGTTTTCATTTTTGATGACACGCTGAATAAAAGGAGTTTAATCGCCAGCAAACGAAAACCCGCCATTTCCCGTAAACCCCGGACTCGGCCCGTATAGTCAAAAGTATACAAAGAAAGTACCCAGGGAGTAAATTCATTTCCCGAACGATTTTTTAAATTATTTTTTCACCACTAAAACGCATGAGACTTGTAGTTTTCAAAAATGTTTTCATTTTTTATAAGACGCTGAATAAAAGAAGTTTAATCCCCGGCAAACGAAAACCTGCGATTTCCCGTAAATCCCAGACTCGGCCCGTATAGTCAAAAGTATACAAAGAAAATACCCAGGGAGTAAACTCATTTCCCGAACGATTTTTTAAATTATTATTTCACCACTAAAGCCCATGAGACTTGTAGTTTTGGAAAATGTTTTCATTTTTTATGACACGCTGAATAAAAGGAGTTTAATCGCCGGCAAACGAAAACCCGCCATTTCCCGTAAACCCCGGACTCGGCCCGTATAGTCAAAAGTATACAAAGAAAGTACCCAGAGAGAAAATTCATTTCCCGAACGATTTTTTAAATTATTTTTTCACCACTAAAACGCATGAGACTTATAGTTTTCAAAAATGTTTTCATTTTTGATGAGACGCTGAATAAAAGAAGTTTAATCGCCGGCAGACGAAAACCTGCGATTTCCCGTAAATCCCGGACTCAGCCTGTAAAGTCAAAAGTATACAAAAAAAGTACCCAGGGAGTAAACTCATTTCCCGAACGATTTTTTAAATTTTTTTTTCACCACTAAAACGCATGAGACTTGTAGTTTTCAAAAATGTTTTCATTTTTGATGAGACGCTTAATGACAGAGGTTTAATCGCCGGCAAACGAAAACCCGCGATTTCCTGTAAATCCCGGGCTTGGCTCGTATAGACGAATGTATACAAAGAAAGTACCCAGGAAGTAAACTCATTTCCCGAACCATTTTTTAAATTTTTTTTTCACCACTAAAACGCATGAGACTTGTAGTTTTCAAAAATGTTTTCATTTTTGATGAGACGCTGAATAAAAGAAATTTAATCGCCGGCAAACGAAATCCCGCGATTTCCCGTAAATCCCGGGCTTGGCCCGTATAGGCGAATGTATACAAAGAAAGTACCCAGGGAGTAAACTCATTTCCGAACGATTTTTTAAATTTTTCTTTCACCACTAAAACGCATGAGACTTGTAGTTTTCAAAAATGTTTTCATTTTTGATGAGACGCTTAATGACAGAGGTTTAATCGCCGGCAAACGAAAACCCGCGATTTCCCGTAAATCCCGGGCTTGGCCCGTATAGTCGAATGTATACAAAGAAAGTACCCTGTGAGTAAACCCATTTCCAGAAAGATTTTTTAAATTATTTTTTCACCACTAAAGCGCATGAGACTTATAGTTTTCAAAAATGTTTTCATTTTTGATGAGACGCTGAATAAAAGAAGATTAATCGCCGGCAGACGAAAACCTGCGATTTCCCGTAAATCCCGGACTCGGCCTGTAAAGTCAAAAGTATACAAAAAAAGTACCCAGGGAGTAAACTCATTTCCCGAACGATTTTTTAAATTTTTTTTTCACCACTAAAACGCATGAGACTTGTAGTTTTCAAAAATGTTTTCATTTTTGATGAGACGCTTAATGACAGATTTTTAATCGCCGGCAAACGAAAACCCGCGATTTCCCGTAAATCCCGGGCTTGGCCCGTATAGTCGAATGTATACAAAGAAAGTACCCTGTGAGTAAACTCATTTCCAGAAAGATTTTTTAAATTATTTTTTCACCACTAAAACGCATAAGACTTGTAGTTTTCAAAAATGTTTTCATTTTTGATGAGACGCTGAATAAAAGAAGTTTAATCGCCGGCAAACGAAAACCCGCCATTTCCCGTAAACCCCGAACTCGGCCCGTATAGTCAAAAGTATACAAAGAAAGTACCCAGGGAGTAAACTCATTTCCCGAACGATTTTTTAAATTATTTTTTCACCACTAAAGCGCATGAGACTTGTAGTTTTCAAAAATGTTTTCATTTTTGATGAGACGCTGAATAAAAGAAGTTTAATCACCGGCAAACGAAAACCTGCGATTTCCCGTAAATCCCGGAGTCGGCCCGTATAGTCAAAAGTATACAAAGAAAGTACCCAGGGTGTAAACTCATTTCCCGAACGATTTTTTAAATTTTTTTTCACCACTAAAATGCATGAAACTTGTAGTTTTCAAAAATGTTTTCATTTTTGATGAGACGCTTAATGAAAGAGGTTTAATCGCCGGCAAACGAAAACCCGCGATTTCCCGTAAATCCCGGGCTTGGCCCGTATAGTCGAATGTATACAAAGAAAGTACCCTGTGAGTAAACTCATTTCCAGAACGATTTTTTAAATTATTTTTTCACCACTAAAACGCATAAGACTTGTAGTTTTCAAAAATGTTTTCATTTTTGATGAGACGCTGAATAAAAGAAGTTTAATCGCCGGCAAACGAAAACCCGCGATTTCCCGTAAATCCCGGGCTTGGCCCGTATAGTCAAAAGTATACAAAGAAAGTACCCAGGGAGTAAACTTATTTCCCGAACGATTTTTTAGATTATTTTTTTGACCACTAAAACGCATGAGACTTGTAGTTTTCAAAAATGTTTTCATTTTTGATGAGACGCTGAATAAAAGAAGTTTAATTGCCGGCAAACGAAAACCCGCGATTTCCCGAAAATCCCGGGCTTGGCCCGTGTAGTTGAATGTATATAAAGAAAGTACCCATGGAGTAAACTGATTTCCCGAACGACTTTTCAAATTTTTTCTGCACTACTAGAACGAATGAGACTTGTAGTTTTCAAAAATGTTTTCATTTTTAATGAGACGCTTAATGAAAGAGGTTTAATCGCCGGCAAACGAACACCCGCGATTTCCCGTAAATCCCGGCTTGTCCCGTATAGTCGAGTGTATACAAAGAAAATACCCTGTGAGTAAACTCATTTCCAGAACGATTTTTTAAATTATCTTTTCACCACTAAATCGAATGAGACTTGTAGTTTTCAAAAATGTTTTCATTTTTTATGAGACGCTGAATAAAAGAAGTTTAATCGCCGGCAAACGAAAACCTGCGATTTCCCGTAAATCCCAGACTCGGCCCGTATAGTCAAAAGTGTACAAAGAAAATACCCAGGGAGTAAACTCATTTCCCGAACGATTTTTTAAATTATTATTTCACCACTAAAGCCCATGAGACTTGTAGTTTTTAAAAATGTTTTCATTTTTAATGACACGCTGAATAAAAGGAGTTTAATCGCCGGCAAACGAAAACCCGCCATTTCCCGTAAACCCCGGACTCGGCCCGTATAGTCAAAAGTATACAAAGAAAGTACCCAGGGAGTAAATTCATTTCCCGAACGATTTTTTAAATTATTTTTTCACCACTAAAGCCCATGAGACTTGTAGTTTTTGAAAATGTTTTCATTTTTTATGACACGCTGAATAAAAGGAGTTTAATCGCCGGCAAACGAAAACCCGCCATTTCCCGTAAACCCCGGACTCGGCCCGTATAGTCAAAAGTATACAAAAAAGTAGCCAGAGAGAAAATTCATTTCCCGAACGATTTTTGAAATTATTTTTTCACCCCTAAAACGCATGAGACTTGTAGTTTTCAAAAATGTTTTCATTTTTGATGAGACGCTGAATTAAAGAAGTTTAATCGCCGGCAGACGAAAACCTGCGATTTCCCGTAAATCCCGGACTCGGCCTGTAAAGTCAAAAGTATACAAAAAAAGTACCCAGGGAGTAAACTCATTTCCCAAACGATTTTTTAAATTTTTTTTTCACCACTAAAACGCATGAGACTTGTAGTTTTCAAAAATGTTTTCATTTTTGATGAGACGCTTAATGACAGAGGTTTAATCGCCGGCAAACGAAAACCCGCGATTTCCTGTAAATCCCGGGCTTGGCCCGTATAGACGAATGTATACAAAGAAAGTACCCAGGAAGTAAACTCATTTCCCGAACGATTTTTTAAATTATATTTTCACCACTAAAACGCATGAGACTTGTAGTTTTTAAAAATGTTTTCATTTTTGATGAGACGCTGAATAAAAGAAGTTTAATCGCCGGCAAACGAAAACCTGCGATTTCCCGTAAATCCCAGACTCGGCCCGTATAGTCAAAAGTATACAAAGAAAATACTCAGGGAGTAAACTCATTTCCCGAACGATTTTTTAAATTATTATTTCACCACTAAAGCCCATGAGACTTGTAGTTTTTAAAAATGTTTTCATTTTTGATGACACGCTGAATAAAAGGAGTTTAATCGCCGGCAAACGAAAACCCGCCATTTCCCGTAAACCCCGGACTCGGCCCGTATAGTCAAAAGTATACAAAGAAAGTACCCAGGGAGTAAATTCATTTCCCGAACGATTTTTTAAATTATTTTTTCACCACTAAAACGCATGAGACTTGTAGTTTTCAAAAATGTTTTCATTTTTTATGAGACGCTGAATAAAAGAAGTTTAATCCCCGGCAAACGAAAACCTGCGATTTCCCGTAAATCCCAGGCTCGGCCCGTATAGTCAAAAGTATACAAAGAAAATACCCAGGGAGTAAACTCATTTCCCGAACGATTTTTTAAATTATTATTTCACCACTAAAGCCCATGAGACTTGTAGTTTTTGAAAATGTTTTCATTTTTTATGACAAGCTGAATAAAAGGAGTTTAATCGCCGGCAAACGAAAACCCGCCATTTCCCGTAAACCCCGGACTCGGCCCGTATAGTCAAAAGTATACAAAGAAAGTACCCAGAGAGAAAATTCATTTCCCGAACGATTTTTTAAATTATTTTTTCACCACTAAAACGCATGAGACTTGTAGTTTTCAAAAATGTTTTCATTTTTGATGAGACGCTGAATAAAAGAAGTTTAATCGCCGGCAGACGAAAACCTGCGATTTCCCGTAAATCCCGGACTCGGCCTGTAAAGTCAAAAGTATACAAAAAAAGTTCCCAGGGTGTAAACTCATTTCCCAAACGATTTTTCAAATTTTTTTTTCACCACTAAAACGCATGAGACTTGTAGTTTTCAAAAATGTTTTCATTTTTGATGAGACGCTTAATGACAGAGGTTTAATCGCCGGCAAACGAAAACCCGCGATCTCCTGTAAATCCCGGGCTTGGCCTGTATAGACGAATGTATACAAAGAAAGTACCCAGGGAGTAAACTCATTTCCCGAACGATTTTTTAAATTATATTTTCACCTTTAAAACGCATGAGACTTGTAGTTTTTAAAAATGTTTTCATTTTTGATGAGACGCTGAATAAAAGAAGTTTAATCGCCGGCAAACGAAAACCTGCGATTTCCCGTAAATCCCAGACTCGGCCCGTATAGTCAAAAGTATACAAAGAAAATACCCAGGGAGTAAACTCATTTCCCGAACGATTTTTTAAATTATTATTTCACCACTAAAGCCCATGAGACTTGTAGTTTTTAAAAATGTTTTCATTTTTGATGACACGCTGAATAAAAGGAGTTTAATCGCCGGCAAACGAAAACCCGCCATTTCCCGTAAACCCCGGACTCGGCCCGTATAGTCAAAAGTATACAAAGAAAGTACCCAGGGAGTAAATTCATTTCCCGAACGATTTTTTAAATTATTTTTTCACCACTAAAACGCATGAGACTTGTAGTTTTCAAAAATGTTTTCATTTTTTATGAGACGCTGAATAAAAGAAGTTTAATCCCCGGCAAACGAAAACCTGCGATTTCCCGTAAATCCCAGACTCGGCCCGTATAGTCAAAAGTATACAAAGAAAATACCCAGGGAGTAAACTCATTTCCCGAACGATTTTTTAAATTATTATTTCACCACTAAAGCCCATGAGACTTGTAGTTTTTGAAAATGTTTTCATTTTTTATGACACGCTGAATAAGAGGAGTTTAATCGCCGGCAAACGAAAACCCGCCATTTCCCGTAAACCCCGGACTCGGCCCGTATAGTCAAAAGTATACAAAGAAAGTACCCAGAGAGAAAATTCATTTCCCGAACGATTTTTTAAATTATTTTTTCACCACTAAAACGCATGAGACTTGTAGTTTTCAAAAATGTTTTCATTTTTGATGAGACGCTGAATAAAAGAAGTTTAATCGCCGGCAGACGAAAACCTGCGATTTCCCGTAAATCCCGGACTCGGCCTGTAAAGTCAAAAGTATACAAAAAAAGTACCCAGGGTGTAAACTCATTTCCCGAACGATTTTTTAAATTTTTTTTTCACCACTAAAACGCATGAGACTTGTAGTTTTCAAAAATGTTTTCATTTTTGATGAGACTCTTAATGACAGAGGTTTATTCGCCGGCAAACGAAAACCCGCGATTTCCCGTAAATCCCGGGCTTGGCCCGTATAGACGAATGTATACAAAGAAAGTACCCAGGGAGTAAACTCATTTCCCGAACGATTTTTTAAATTTTCTTTTCACCACTAAAACGCATGAGACTTGTAGTTTTTAAAAATGTTTTCATTTTTGATGAGACGCTGAATAAAAGAAGTTTAATCGCCGGCAAACGAAAACCTGCGATTTCCCGTAAATCCCAGACTCGGCCCGTATAGTCAAAAGTATACAAAGAAAATACCCAGGGAGTAAACTCATTTCCCGAACGATTTTTTAAATTATTATTTCACCACTAAAGCCCATGAGACTTGTAGTTTTTAAAAATGTTTTCATTTTTGATGACACGCTGAATAAAAGGAGTTTAATCGCCGGCAAACGAAAACCCGCCATTTCCCGTAAACCCCGGACTCGGCCCGTATAGTCAAAAGTATACAAAGAAAGTAACCAGGGAGTAAATTCATTTCCCGAACGATTTTTTAAATTACTTTTTCACCACTAAAACGCATGAGACTTGTAGTTTTCAAAAATGTTTTCATTTTTTATGAGACGCTGAATAAAAGAAGTTTAATCCCCGGCAAACGAAAACCTGCGATTTCCCGTAAATCCCAGACTCGGCCCGTATAGTCAAAAGTATACAAAGAAAATACCCAGGGAGTAAACTCATTTCCCGAACGATTTTTTAAATTATTATTTCACCACTAAAGCCCATGAGACTTGTAGTTTTTGAAAATGTTTTCATTTTTTATGACACGCTGAATAAAAGGAGTTTAATCGCCGGCAAACGAAAACCCGCCATTTCCCGTAAACCCCGGACTCGGCCCGTATAGTCAAAAGTATACAAAGAAAGTACCCAGAGAGAAAATTCATTTCCCGAACGATTTTTTAAATTTTTTTTTCACCACTAAAACGCATGAGACTTGTAGTTTTCAAAAATGTTTTCATTTTTGATGAGACGCTTAATGACAGAGGTTTATTCGCCGGCAAACGAAAACCCGCGATTTCCCGTAAATCCCGGACTCGGCCTGTAAAGTCAAAAGTATACAAAAAAAGTACCCAGGGTGTAAACTCATTTCCCGTACGATTTTTTAAATTTTTTTTTCACCACTAAAACGCATGAGACTTGTAGTTTTCAAAAATGTTTTCATTTTTGATGAGACGCTTAATGACAGAGGTTTAATCGCCGGCAAACGAAAACCCGCGATTTCCTGTAAATCCCGGGCTTGGCCCGTATAGACGAATGTATACAAAGAAAGTACCCAGGGAGTAAACTCATTTCCCGAACGATTTTTTAAATTATATTTTCACCACTAAAACGCATGAGACTTGTAGTTTTTAAAAATGTTTTCATTTTTGATGAGACGCTGAATAAAAAAGTTTAATCGCCGGCAAACGAAAACCTGCGATTTCCCGTAAATCCCAGACTCGGCCCGTATAGTCAAAAGTATACAAAGAAAATACCCAGGGAGTAAACTCATTTCCCGAACGATTTTTTAAATTATTATTTCACCACTAAAGCCCATGAGACTTGTAGTTTTTAAAAATGTTTTCATTTTTGATGACACGCTGAATAAAAGAAGTTTAATCGCCGGCAGACGGAAACCCGCGATTTCCCGTAAATCCCGGGCTTGGCCCGTATAGACGAATGTATACAAAGAAAGTACCCAGGGAGTAAACTCATTTCCCGAACGATTTTTTAAATTTTCTTTTCACCACTAAAACGCATGAGACTTGTAGTTTTTAAAAATGTTTTCATTTTTGATGAGACGCTGAATAAAAGAAGTTTAATCGCCGGCAAACGAAAACCTGCGATTTCCCGTAAATCCCAGACTCGGCCCGTATAGTCAAAAGTATACAAAGAAAATACCCAGGGAGTAAACTCATTTCCCGAACGATTTTTTAAATTATTATTTCACCACTAAAGCCCATGAGACTTGTAGTTTTTGAAAATGTTTTCATTTTTTATGACACGCTGAATAAAAGGAGTTTAATCGCCGGCAAACGAAAACCCGCCATTTCCCGTAAACCCCGGACTCGGCCCGTATAGTCAAAAGTATACAAAGAAAGTACCCAGAGAGAAAATTCATTTCCCGAACGATTTTTTAAATTTTTTTTTCACCACTAAAACGCATGAGACTTGTAGTTTTCAAAAATGTTTTCATTTTTGATGAGACGCTTAATGACAGAGGTTTATTCGCCGGCAAACGAAAACCCGCGATTTCCCGTAAATCCCGGGCTTGGCCCGTATAGACGAATGTATACAAAGAAAGTACCCAGGGAGTAAACTCATTTCCCGAACGATTTTTTAAATTTTCTTTTCACCACTAAAACGCATGAGACTTGTAGTTTTTAAAAATGTTTTCATTTTTGATGAGACGCTGAATAAAAGAAGTTTAATCGCCGGCAAACGAAAACCTGCGATTTCCCGTAAATCCCAGACTCGGCCCGTATAGTCAAAAGTATACAAAGAAAATACCCAGGGAGTAAACTCATTTCCCGAACGATTTTTTAAATTATTATTTCACCACTAAAGCCCATGAGACTTGTAGTTTTTAAAAATGTTTTCATTTTTGATGACACGCTGAATAAAAGGAGTTTAATCGCCGGCAAACGAAAACCCGCCATTTCTCGTAAACCCCGGACTCGGCCCGTATAGTCAAAAGTATACAAAGAAAGTAACCAGGGAGTAAATTCATTTCCCGAACGATTTTTTAAATTATTTTTTCACCACTAAAACGCATGAGACTTGTAGTTTTCAAAAATGTTTTCATTTTTTATGACACGCTGAATAAAAGGAGTTTAATCGCCGGCAAACGAAAACCCGCCATTTCCCGTAAACCCCGGACTCGGCCCGTATAGTCAAAAGTATACAAAGAAAGTACCCAGAGAGAAAATTCATTTCCCGAACGATTTTTTAAATTATTTTTTCACCACTAAAACGCATGAGACTTGTAGTTTTCAAAAATGTTTTCATTTTTGATGAGACGCTGAATAAAAGAAGTTTAATCGCCGGCAAACGAAAACCCGCGATTTCCCGTAAATTCCGGCTTGTCCCGTATAGTCGAGTGCATACAAAGAAAATACCCTGTGAGTAAACTCATTTCCAGAACGATTTTTTAAATTATCTTTTCACCACAAAATCGAATGAGACTTGTAGTTTTTAAAAATGTTTTCATTTTTGATGACACGCTGAATAAAAGGAGTTTAATCGCCGGCAAACGAAAACCCGCTATTTCTTGTAAACCCCGGACTCGGCCCGTATAGTCAAAAGTATACAAAGAAAGTACCCAGGGAGTAAATTCATTTCCCGAACAATTTTTTAAATTATTTTTTCACCACTAAAACGCATGAGACTTGTAGTTTTCAAAAATGTTTTCATTTTTGATGAGACGCTGAATAAAAGAAAGTTAATCGCCGGCAGACGAAAACCTGCGATTTCCCGTAAATCCCGGACTCGGCCTGTAAAGTGAAAAGTATACAAAAAAAGTACCCAGGGAGTAAACTCATTTCCCGAACGATTTTTTAAATTATTATTTAACCACTAAAGCCCATGAGACTTGTAGTTTTCAAAAATGTTTTCATTTTTTATGAGACGCTGATTAAAAGAAGTTTAATCGCCGGCATACGAAAGCCCGCCATTTCCCGTAAATTCCGGGCTTGGCCCGTATAGTCAAAAGTATACAAAGAAAGTACCCTGTGAGTAAACTCATTTCCAGAACGATTTTTTAAATTATTTTTTCACCACTAAAACGCATAAGACTTGTAGTTTTCAAAAATGTTTTCATTTTTGATGAGACGCTGAATAAAAGAAGTTTAATCGCCGGCAAACGAAAACCCGCGACTTCCCGTAAATCCCGGACTCGGCCCGTATAGTCAAAAGTATACAAAGAAAGTACTCAGGGAGTAAACTCAATTCCCGAACGATTTTTTATATTATTTTTTCACCACTAAAACGCATGAGACTTGTAGTTTTCAGAAATGTTTTCATTTTTGATGAGACGCTTAATGAAAGTGGTTTAATCGCCGGCAAACGAAAACCCGCGATTTCCCGTAAATCCCGAGCTTGGCCCGTATAGTCGAATGTATACAAAGAAAGTACCCTGTGAGTTAACTCATTTCCAAAACGATTTTTTAAATTATCTTTTCACCACTAAAACGCATGAGACTTGTAGTTTTCAAAAATGTTTTCATTTTTGATGAGACGCTTAATGACAGAGGTTTATTCGCCGGCAAACGAAAACCCGCGATTTCCCGTAAATCCCAGACTCGGCCCGTATAGTCAAAAGTATACAAAGAAAATACCCAGGGAGTAAACTCACTTCCCGAACGATTTTTTAAATTATTATTTCACCACTAAAGCCCATGAGACTTGTAGTTTTTAAAAATGTTTTCATTTTTGATGACACGCTGAATAAAACGAGTTTAATCGCCGGCAAACGAAAACCCGCCATTTCTCGTAAACCCCGGACTCGGCCCGTATAGTCAAAAGTATACAAAGAAAGTAACCAGGGAGTAAATTCATTTCCCGAACGATTTTTTAAATTATTTTTTCACCACTAAAACGCATGAGACTTGTAGTTTTCAAAAATGTTTTCATTTTTTATGAGACGCTGAATAAAAGAAGTTTAATCCCCGGCAAACGAAAACCTGCGATTTCCCGTAAATCCCAGACTCGGCCCGTATAGTCAAAAGTATACAAAGAAAATACCCAGGGAGTAAACTCATTTCCCGAACGATTTTTTAAATTATTATTTCACCACTAAAGCCCATGAGACTTGTAGTTTTTGAAAATGTTTTCATTTTTTATGACACGCTGAATAAAAGGAGTTTAATCGCCGGCAAACGAAAACCCGCCATTTCCCGTAAACCCCGGACTCGGCCCGTATAGTCAAAAGTATACAAAGAAAGTACCCAGAGAGAAAATTCATTTCCCGAACGATTTTTTAAATTATTTTTTCACCACTAAAACGCATGAGACTTGTAGTTTTCAAAAATGTTTTCATTTTTGATGAGACGCTGAATAAAAGAAGTTTAATCGCCGGCAAACGAAAACCCGCGATTTCCCGTAAATTCCGGCTTGTCCCGTATAGTCGAGTGCATACAAAGAAAATACCCTGTGAGTAAACTCATTTCCAGAACGATTTTTTAAATTATCTTTTCACCACAAAATCGAATGAGACTTGTAGTTTTTAAAAATGTTTTCATTTTTGATGACACGCTGAATAAAAGGAGTTTAATCGCCGGCAAACGAAAACCCGCCATTTCTTGTAAACCCCGGACTCGGCCCGTATAGTCAAAAGTATACAAAGAAAGTACCCAGGGAGTAAATTCATTTCCCGAACAATTTTTTAAATTATTTTTTCACCACTAAAACGCATGAGACTTGTAGTTTTCAAAAATGTTTTCATTTTTGATGAGACGCTGAATAAAAGAAAGTTAATCGCCGGCAGACGAAAACCTGCGATTTCCCGTAAATCCCGGACTCGGCCTGTAAAGTGAAAAGTATACAAAAAAAGTACCCAGGGAGTAAACTCATTTCCCGAACGATTTTTTAAATTATTATTTAACCACTAAAGCCCATGAGACTTGTAGTTTTCAAAAATGTTTTCATTTTTTATGAGACGCTGATTAAAAGAAGTTTAATCGCCGGCATACGAAAGCCCGCCATTTCCCGTAAATTCCGGGCTTGGCCCGTATAGTCAAAAGTATACAAAGAAAGTACCCTGTGAGTAAACTCATTTCCAGAACGATTTTTTAAATTATTTTTTCACCACTAAAACGCATAAGACTTGTAGTTTTCAAAAATGTTTTCATTTTTGATGAGACGCTGAATAAAAGAAGTTTAATCGCCGGCAAACGAAAACCCGCGACTTCCCGTAAATCCCGGACTCGGCCCGTATAGTCAAAAGTATACAAAGAAAGTACTCAGGGAGTAAACTCAATTCCCGAACGATTTTTTATATTATTTTTTCACCACTAAAACGCATGAGACTTGTAGTTTTCAGAAATGTTTTCATTTTTGATGAGACGCTTAATGAAAGTGGTTTAATCGCCGGCAAACGAAAACCCGCGATTTCCCGTAAATCCCGAGCTTGGCCCGTATAGTCGAATGTATACAAAGAAAGTACCCTGTGAGTTAACTCATTTCCAAAACGATTTTTTAAATTATCTTTTCACCACTAAAACGCATGAGACTTGTAGTTTTCAAAAATGTTTTCATTTTTGATGAGACGCTTAATGACAGAGGTTTATTCGCCGGCAAACGAAAACCCGCGATTTCCCGTAAATCCCAGACTCGGCCCGTATAGTCAAAAGTATACAAAGAAAATACCCAGGGAGTAAACTCATTTCCCGAACGATTTTTTAAATTATTATTTCACCACTAAAGCCCATGAGACTTGTAGTTTTTAAAAATGTTTTCATTTTTGATGACACGCTGAATAAAACGAGTTTAATCGCCGGCAAACGAAAACCCGCCATTTCCCGTAAACCCCGGACTCGGCCCGTATAGTCAAAAGTATACAAAGAAAGTAACCAGGGAGTAAATTCATTTCCCGAACGATTTTTTAAATTATTTTTTCACCACTAAAACGCATGAGACTTGTAGTTTTCAAAAATGTTTTCATTTTTTATGAGACGCTGAATAAAAGAAGTTTAATCCCCGGCAAACGAAAACCTGCGATTTCCCGTAAATCCCAGACTCGGCCCGTATAGTCAAAAGTATACAAAGAAAATACCCAGGGAGTAAACTCATTTCCCGAACGATTTTTTAAATTATTATTTCACCACTAAAGCCCATGAGACTTGTAGTTTTTGAAAATGTTTTCATTTTTTATGACACGCTGAATAAAAGGAGTTTAATCGCCGGCAAACGAAAACCCGCCATTTCCCGTAAACCCCGGACTCGGCCCGTATAGTCAAAAGTATACAAAGAAAGTACCCAGAGAGAAAATTCATTTCCCGAACTATTTTTTAAATTATTTTTTCACCACTAAAACGCATGAGACTTGTAGTTTTCAAAAATGTTTTCATTTTTGATGAGACGCTGAATAAAAGAAGTTTAATCGCCGGCAAACGAAAACCCGCGATTTCCCGTAAATCCCGGCTTGTCCCGTATAGTCGAGTGCATACAAAGAAAATACCCTGTGAGTAAACTCATTTCCAGAACGATTTTTTAAATTATCTTTTCACCACTAAATCGAATGAGACTTGTAGTTTTCAAAAATGTTTTCATTTTTTATGAGACGCTGAATAAAAGAAGTTTAATCGCCGGGAAACGAAAACCTGCGATTTCCCGTAAATCTCAGACTCGGCCCGTCAAGTCAAAAGTATACAAGGAAAATACCCAGGGAGTAAACTCATTTCCCGAACGATTTTTTAAATTATTATTTCACCACTAAAGCCCATGAGACTTGTAGTTTTTAAAAATGTTTTCATTTTTGATGACACGCTGAATAAAAGGAATTTAATCGCCGGCAAACGAAAACCCGCCATTTCTTGTAAACCCCGGACTCGGCCCGTATAGTCAAAAGTATACAAAGAAAGTACCCAGGGAGTAAATTCATTTCCCGAACGATTTTTTAAATTATTTTTTCACCACTAAAACGCATGAGACTTGTAGTTTTCAAAAATGTTTTCATTTTTAATGAGACGCTAAATAAAAGAAATTTAATCGCCGGCAGACGAAAACCTGCGATTTCCCGTAAATCCCGGACTCGGCCTGTAAAGTGAAAAGTATACAAAAAAAGTACCCAGGGAGTAAACTCATTTCCCGAACGATTTTTTAAATTATTATTTAACCACTAAAGCCCATGAGACTTGTAGTTTTCAAAAATGTTTTCATTTTTTATGAGACGCTGATTAAAAGAAGTTTAATCGCCGGCATACGAAAGCCCGCCATTTCCCGTAAATTCCGGGCTTGGCCCGTATAGTCAAAAGTATACAAAGAAAGTACCCTGTGAGTAAACTCATTTCCAGAACGATTTTTTAAATTATTTTTTCACCACTAAAACGCATAAGACTTGTAGTTTTCAAAAATGTTTTCATTTTTGATGAGGCGCTGAATAAAAGAAGTTTAATCGCCGGCAAACGAAAACCCGCGACTTCCCGTAAATCCCGGACTCGGCCCGTATAGTCAAAAGTATACAAAGAAAGTACTCAGGGAGTAAACTCAATTCCCGAACGATTTTTTATATTATTTTTTCACCACTAAAACACATGAGACTTGTAGTTTTCAGAAATGTTTTCATTTTTGATGAGACGCTTAATGAAAGTGGTTTAATCGCCGGCAAACGAAAACCCGCGATTTCCCGTAAATCCCGGGCTTGGCCCGTATAGTCGAATGTATAAAAAGAAAGTACCCTGTGAGTTAACTCATTTCCAAAACGATTTTTTAAATTATCTTTTCACCACTAAAACGCATGAGACTTGTAGTTTTCAAAAATGTTTTCATTTTTGATGAGACACTGAACAAAAGAAATTTAATCGCCGGCAAACGAAAACCCGCCATTTCCCGTAAATCCCGGGCTTGGCCCGTATAGTCAAAAGTATACAAAGAAAGTACCCAGGGAGTAAACTCATTTCCCGAACGATTTTTTAAATTATTTTTTCACCACTAAAACGCATAAGACTTGTAGTTTTCAAAAATGTTTTCATTTTTGATGAGACGCTGAATAAAAGAAGTTCAATCGCCGGCAAACGAAAACCCGCGATTTCCCGTAAATCCCGGGCTTGGCCCGTATAGTCAAAAGTATACAAAGAAAGTACCCAAGGAGTAAACTTATTTCTCGAACGATTTTTTAGATTATTTTTTTGACCACTAAAACGCATGAGACTTGTAGTTTTCAAACTTGTTTTCAATTTTGATGAGACGCGGAATAAAAGAAGTTTAATTGCCGGCAAACGAAAACCCGCAATTTCCCGTAAATCCCGGGCTTGGCCCGTGTAGTTGAATGTATATAAAGAAAGCACCCATGGAGTAAACTGATTTCCCGAACGACTTTTCAAATTATTTCTGCACTACTAGAACGAATGAGACTTGTAGTTTTCAAAAATGTTTTCATTTTTAATGAGACGCTTAATGAAAGAGGTTTAATCGCCGGCAAACGAACACCCGCGATTTCCCGTAAATCCCGGCTTGTCCCGTATAGTCGAGTGCATACAAAGAAAATACCCTGTGAGTAAACTCATTTCCAGAACGATTTTTTAAATTATCTTTTCACCACTAAATCGAATGAGACTTGTAGTTTTCAAAAATGTTTTCATTTTTTATGAGACGTTGAATAAAAGAAGTTTAATCGCCGGCAAACGAAAACCCGCGACTTCCCGTAAATCCCGGACTCGGCCCGTATAGTCAAAAGTATACAAAGAAAGTACCCAGGGAGTAAACTCAATTCCCGAACGATTTTTTATATTATTTTTTCACCACTAAAACGCATGAGACTTGTAGTTTTCAGAAATGTTTTCATTTTTGAAGAGACGCTTAATGAAAGTGGTTTAATCGCCGGCAAACGAAAACCCGCGATTTCCCGTAAATCCCGGGCTTGGCCCGTATAGTCGAATGTATACAAAGAAAGTACCCTGTGAGTTAACTCATTTCCAAAACGATTTTTTAAATTATCTTTTCACCACTAAAACGCATGAGACTTGTAGTTTTCAAAAATGTTTTCATTTTTGATGAGACACTGAACAAAAGAAATTTAATCGCCGGCAAACGAAAACCCGCCATTTCCCGTAAATCCCGGGCTTGGCCCGTATAGTCAAAAGTATACAAAGAAAGTACCCAGGGAGTAAACTCATTTCCCGAACGATTTTTTAAATTTTTTTTCACCACTAAAATGCATGAAACTTGTAGTTTTCAAAAATGTTTTCATTTTTGATGAGACGCTTAATGAAAGAGGTTTAATCGCCGGCAAATGAAAACCCGCGATTTCCCGTAAATCCCGGGCTTGGCCCGTATAGTCGAATGTATACAAAGAAAGTACCCTGTGAGTAAACTCATTTCCAGAACGATTTTTTAAATTATTTTTTCACCACTAAAACGCATAAGACTTGTAGTTTTCAAAAATGTTTTCATTTTTGATGAGACGCTGATTAAAAGAAGTTTAATCGCCGGCAAACGAAAACCCGCGATTTCCCGTAAATCCCGGGCTTGGCCCGTATAGTCAAAAGTATACAAAGAAAGTACCCAAGGAGTAAACTTAATTCCCGAACGATTTTTTATATTATTTTTTCACCACTAAAACGCATGAGACTTGTAGTTTTCAGAAATGTTTTCATTTTTGATGAAACGCTTAATGAAAGTGGTTTAATCGCCGGCAAACGAAAACCCGCGATTTCCCGTAAATCCCGGGCTTGGCCCGTATAGTCGAATGTATACAAAGAAAGTACCCTGTGAGTTAACTCATTTCCAAAACGATTTTTTAAATTATCTTTTCACCACTAAAACGTATGAGACTTGTAGTTTTCAAAAATGTTTTCATTTTTGATGAGACACTGAACAAAAGAAATTTAATCGCCGGCAAACGAAAACCCGCCATTTCCCGTAAATCCCGGGCTTGGCCCGTATAGTCAAAAGTATACAAAGAAAGTACCCAGGGAGTAAACTCATTTCCCGAACGATTTTTTAAATTTTTTTTCACCACTAAAATGCATGAAACTTGTAGTTTTCAAAAATGTTTTCATTTTTGATGAGACGCTTAATGAAAGAGGTTTAATCGCCGGCAAATGAAAACCCGCGATTTCCCGTAAATCCCGGGCTTGGCCCGTATAGTCGAATGTATACAAAGAAAGTACCCTGTGAGTAAACTCATTTCCAGAACGATTTTTTAAATTATTTTTTCACCACAAAAACGCATAAGACTTGTAGTTTTCAAAAATGTTTTCATTTTTGATGAGACGCTGAATAAAAGAAGTTTATTCGCCGGCAAACGAAAACCCGCGATTTCCCGTAAATCCCGGGCTTGGCCCGTATAGTCAAAAGTATACAAAGAAAGTACCCAAGGAGTAAACTTATTTCTCGAACGATTTTTTAGATTATTTTTTTGACCACTAAAACGCATGAGACTTGTAGTTTTCAAACTTGTTTTCAATTTTGATGAGACGCGGAATAAAAGAAGTTTAATTGCCGGCAAACGAAAACCCGCAATTTCCCGTAAATCCCGGGCTTGGCCCGTGTAGTTGAATGTATATAAAGAAAGCACCCATGGAGTAAACTGATTTCCCGAACGACTTTTCAAATTATTTCTGCACTACTAGAACGAATGAGACTTGTAGTTTTCAAAAATGTTTTCATTTTTAATGAGACGCTTAATGAAAGAGGTTTAATCGCCGGCAAACGAACACCCGCGATCTCCCGTAAATCCCGGCTTGTCCCGTATAGTCGAGTGCATACAAAGAAAATACCCTGTGAGTAAACTCATTTCCAGAACGATTTTTTAAATTATCTTTTCACCACTAAATCGAATGAGACTTGTAGTTTTCAAAAATGTTTTCATTTTTTATGAGACGCTGAATAAAAGAAGTTTAATCGCCGGCAAACGAAAACCTGCGATTTCCCGTAAATCCCAGACTCGGCCCGTATAGTCAAAAGTATACAAAGAAAATACCCAGGGAGTAAACTCATTTCCCGAACGATTTTTTAAATTATTATTTCACCACTAAAGCCCATGAGACTTGTAGTTTTTAAAAATGTTTTCATTTTTGATGACACGCTGAATAAAAGGAGTTTAATCGCCGGCAAACGAAAACCCGCCATTTCCCGTAAACCCCGGACTCGGCCCGTATAGTCAAAAGTATACAAAGAAAGTACCCAGGGAGTAAATTCATTTCCCGAACGATTTTTTAAATTATTTTTTCACCACTAAAACGCATGAGACTTGTAGTTTTCAAAAATGTTTTCATTTTTTATGGGACGCTGAATAAAAGAAGTTTAATTGCCGGCAAAACGAAAACCTGCAATTTCCCGTAAATCCCAGACTCGGCCCGTATAGTCAAAAGTATACAAAGAAAATACCCAGGGAGTAAACTCATTTCCCGAACGATTTTTTAAATTATTTTTTCACCACTAAAACGCATGAGACTTGTAGTTTTCATAATTGTTTTCATTTTTTATGAGACGCTGAATAAAAGAAGTTTAATCGCCGGCAAACGAAAACCTGCGATTTCCCGTAAATCCCAGACTCGGCCCGTATAGTCAAAAGTATACAAAGAAAATACCCAGGGAGTAAACTCATTTCCCGAACGATTTTTTAAATTATTATTTCACCACTAAAGCCCATGAGACTTGCAGTTTTTGAAAATGTTTTTATTTTTTATGACACGCTGAATAAAAGGAGTTTAATAGCCGGCAAACGAAAACCCGCCATTTCCCGTAAACCCCGGACTCGGCCCGTATAGTCAAAAGTACACAAAGAAAGTACCCAGAGAGAAAATTCATTTCCCGAACGATTTTTTAAATTATTTTTTCACCACTAAAACGCATTAGACTTGTAGTTTTCAAAAATGTTTTCATTTTTGATGAGACGCTGAATAAAAGAAGTTTAATCGCCGTCAGACGAAAACCTGCGATTTCCCGTAAATCCCGGACTCGGCCTGTAAAGTGAAAAGTATACAAAGAAAATACCCAGGGAGTAAACTCATTTCCCGAACGATTTTTTAAATTATTATTTCACCACTAAAGCCCATGAGACTTGTAGTTTTTAAAAATGTTTTCATTTTTGATGACACGCTGAATAAAAGGAGTTTAATCGCCGGCAAACGAAAACCCGCCATTTCCCGTAAACCTGGACTCGGCCCGTATAGTCAAAAGTATACAAAGAAAGTACCCAGGGAGTAAATTCATTTCCCGAACGATTTTTTAAATTATTTTTTCACCACTAAAACGCATGAGACTTGTAGTTTTCAAAAATGTTTTCATTTTTTATGGGACGCTGAATAAAAGAAGTTTAATTGCCGGCAAACGAAAACCTGCAATTTCCCGTAAATCCCAGACTCGGCCCGTATAGTCAAAAGTATACAAAGAAAATACCCAGGGAGTAAACTCATTTCCCGAACGATTTTTTAAATTATTTTTTCACCACGAAAACGCATGAGACTTGTAGTTTTCAAAAATGTTTTCATTTTTTATGAGACGCTGAATAAAAGAAGTTTAATCGCCGGCAAACGAAAACCTGCGATTTCCCGTAAATCCCAGACTCGGCCCGTATAGTCAAAAGTATACAAAGAAAATACCCAGGGAGTAAACTCATTTCCCGAACGATTTTTTAAATTATTATTTCACCACTAAAGCCCATGAGACTTGTAGTTTTTGAAAATGTTTTTATTTTTTATGACACGCTGAATAAAAGGAGTTTAATAGCCGGCAAACGAAAACCCGCCATTTCCCGTAAACCCCGGACTCGGCCCGTATAATCAAAAGTATACAAAGAAAGTACCCAGAGAGAAAATTCATTTCCCGAACGATTTTTTAAATTATTTTTTCACCACTAAAACGCATTAGACTTGTAGTTTTCAAAAATGTTTTCATTTTTGATGAGACGCTGAATAAAAGAAGTTTAATCGCCGGCAGACGAAAACCTGCAATTTCCCGTAAATCCCGGACTCGGCCTGTAAAGTGAAAAGTATACAAAAAAGTACCCTGTGAGTAAACTCATTTCCAGAACGATTTTTTAAATTATTTTTTCACCACTAAAACGCATAAGACATGTAGTTTTCAAAAATGTTTTCATTTTTGATGAGACGCTGAATAAAAGAAGTTTAATCGCCGGCAAACGAAAACCCGCGATTTCCCGTAAATCCCGGGCTTGGCCCGTATAGTGAAAAGTATACAAAGAAAGTACCCAGGGAGTAAACTTATTTCCCGAACGATTTTTTAGATTATTTTTTTGACCACTAAAACGCATGAGACTTGTAGTTTTCAAACTTGTTTTCAATTTTGATGAGACGCTGAATAAAAGAAGTTTAATTGCCGGCAAACGAAAACCCGCGATTTCCCGTAAATCCCGGGCTTGGCCCGTGTAGTTGAATGTATATAAACAAAGTTCCCATGGAGTAAACTGATTTCCCGAACGACTTTTCAAATTATTTCTGCACTACTAGAACGAATGAGACTTGTAGTTTTCAAAAATGTTTTCATTTTTAATGAGACGCTTAATGAAAGAGGTTTAATCGCCGGCAAACGAAAACCGGCGATTTCCAGTAAATCCCGGCTTGTCCCGTATAGTCGAGTGTATACAAAGAAAATACCCTGTGAGTAAACTCATTTCCAGAACGATTTTTTAAATTATCTTTTCACCACTAAATCGAATGAGACTTGTAGTTTTCAAAAATGTTTTCATTTTTTATGAGACGCTGAATGAAAGAAGTTTAATCGCCGGCAAACGAAAACCTGCGATTTCCCGTAAATCCCAGACTCGGCCCGTATAGTCAAAAGTAGACAAAGAAAATACCCAGGGAGTAAACTCATTTCCCGAACGATTTTTTAAATTATTATTTCACCACTAAAGCCCATGAGACTTGTAGTTTTTAAAAATGTTTTCATTTTTGATGACACGCTGAATAAAAGGAGTTTAATCGCCGGCAAACAAAAACCCGCCATTTCCCGTAAACCCCGGACTCGGCCCGTATAGTCAAAAGTATACAAAGAAAGTACCCAGGGAGTAAATTCATTTCCCGAACGATTTTTTAAATTATTTTTTCACCACTAAAACGCATGAGACTTGTAGTTTTCAAAAATGTTTTCATTTTTTATGAGACGCTGAATAAAAGAAGTTTAATCGCCGGCAAACGAAAACCTGCGATTTCCCATAAATCCCAGACTCGGCCCGTATAGTCAAAAGTATACAAAGAAAATACCCAGGGAGTAAACTCATTTCCCGAACGATTTTTTAAATTAATATTTAACCACTAAAGCCCATGAGACTTGTAGTTTTCAAAAATGTTTTCATTTTTTATGAGACGCTGATTAAAAGAAGTTTAATCGCCGGCAAACGAAAGCCCGCCATTTCCCGTAAATTCCGGGCTTGGCCCGTATAGTCAAAAGTATACAAAGAAAGTACCCAGGGAGTAAACTTATTTCCCGAACGATTTTTTAGATTATTTTTTTGACCACTAAAACGCATGAGACTTGTAGTTTTCAAACTTGTTTTCAATTTTGATGAGACGCTGAATAAAAGAAGTTTAATTGCAGGCAAACGAAAACCCGCGATTTCCCGTAAATCCCGGGCTTGGCCCGTGTAGTTGAATGTATATAAACAAAGTTCCCATGAAGTAAACTGATTTCCCGAACGACTTTTCAAATTATTTCTGCACTACTAGAACGAATGAGACTTGTAGTTTTCAAAAATGTTTTCATTTTTAATGAGACGCTTAATGAAAGAGGTTTAATCGCCGGCAAACGAAAACCCGCGATTTCCCGTAAATCCCGGCTTGTCCCGTATAGTCGAGTGTATACAAAGAAAATACCCTGTGAGTAAACTCATTTCCAGAACGATTTTTTAAATTATCTTTTCACCACTAAATCGAATGAGACTTGTAGTTTTCAAAAATGTTTTCGTTTTTTATGAGACGCTGAATAAAAGAAGTTTAATCGCCGGCAAACGAAAACCTGCGATTTCCCGTAAATCCCAGACTCGGCCCGTATAGTCAAAAGTATACAAAGAAAATACCCAGGGAGTAAACTCATTTCCCGAACGATTTTTTAAATTATTATTTCACCACTAAAGCCCACGAGACTTGTATTTTTTAAAAATGTTTTCATTTTTGATGACACGCTGAATAAAAGGAGTTTAATCGCCGGCAAACGAAAACCCGCCATTTCCCGTAAACCCCGGACTCGGCCCGTATAGGCAAAAGTATACAAAGAAAGTACCCAGGGAGTAAATTCATTTCCCGAACGATTTTTTCAATTATTTTTTCACCACTAAAACGCATGAGACTTGTAGTTTTCAAAAATGTTTTCATTTTTTATGAGACGCTGAATAAAAGAAGTTTAATCGCCGGCAAACCAAAACCTGCGATTTCCCGTAAATCCCAGACTCGGCCCGTATAGTCAAAAGTATACAAAGAAAATACCCAGGGAGTAAACTCATTTCCCGAACGATTTTTTAAATTATTATTTAACCACTAAAGCCCATGAGACTTGTAGTTTTCAAAAATGTTTTCATTTTTATGAGACGCTGATTAAAAGAAGTTTAATCGCCGGCAAACGAAAGCCCGCCATTTTCCGTTAATTCCGGGCTTGGCCCGTATAGTCAAAAGTATACAAAGAAAGTACCCAGGGAGTAAACTCATTTACCGAACGATTTTTTATATTATTTTTTCACCACTAAAACGCATGAGACTTGTAGTTTTCAAAAATGTTTTCATTTTTGATGGGACGCTGAATAAAAGAAGTTTAATCGCCGGCAAACGAAAACCCGCGATTTCCCGTAAATCCCGGGCTTGGCCCGTATAGTCGAATGTATACAAAGAAAGTACCCTGTGAGTAAACTCATTTCCAGAACGATTTTTTAAATTATTTTTTCACCACTAAACGCATAAGACTTGTAGTTTTCAAAAATGTTTTCATTTTTGATGAGACGGTGAATAAAAGAAGTTTAATCGCCGGCAAACGAAAACCCGCGATTTCCCGTAAATCCCGGGCTTGGCCCGTATAGTCAAAAGTATACAAAGAAAGTACCCAGGGAGTAAACTTATTTCCCCAACGATTTTTTAGATTATTTTTTTGACCACTAAAACGCATGAGACTTGTAGTTTTCAAACTTGTTTTCAATTTTGATGAGACGCTGAATAAAAGAAGTTTAATTGCCGGCAAACGAAAACCCGCGATTTCCCGTAAATCCCGGGCTTGGCCCGTGTAGTTGAATGTATATAAACAAAGTACCCATGGAGTAAACTGATTTCCCGAACGACTTTTCAAATTATTTCTGCACTACTAGAACGAATGAGACTTGTAGTTTTTAAAAATGTTTTCATTTTTAATGAGACGCTTAATGAAAGGGGTTTAATCGCCGGCAAACGAACACCCGCGATTTCCCGTAAATCCCGGCTTGTCCCGTATAGTCGAGTGTATACAAAGAAAATACCCTGTGAGTAAACTCATTTCCAGAACGATTTTTTAAATTATTTTTTCATCACTAAAACGCATGAGACTTGTAGTTTTCAAAAAAATTTTCATTTTTGATGAGACCCTGAATAAAACAAGTTTAATCGCCGGCAAACGAAAACCCGCGATATCCCCTAAATCCTGGCCACGATCCGTATAGTCAAAAGTATACAAAGAAGGTAGCCAGGGAGTAAACTCATTTCCCGGACGATTTTTTAAATTATTTCTGTGCCACTAGAACGAATGAGACTTGTAGTATTCAAAAATGTTTTCATTTTTGATGGGACGCCGAATAAAAGAAGTTTAATCGCCGGCAAACAAAAACCCGCGATTTCCTCTAAATTCCGGGCACGACCCGTATTGTCAAAAGAATAAAAAGAAAGTACCCAGGAAGAAAACTCATTTCCCGAACGATTTTTTAAATTAGTTTTTCACCACTAAAACGCATGAGACTTGTAGTTTTCAAAAATGTTTTCATTTTTGATGAGACGCTGAATAAAAGAAGTTTAATCGCCGGCAAACGAAAACCCGCGATTTCCCGTAAATCCCGGACTCGGCCCGTATAGTCAAAAGTATACAAAGAAAGTACCTAGGGAGTAAACACATTTCCCGAACGATTTTTTAAACTCATTTTTCACCACTAAAACGCATGAGACTTGTAGTTTTCAAAAATGTTTTCATTTTTGATGAGACGCTGAATAAAAGGAGTTTAATCGGCGGCAAACGAAAACCCGCGATTTCCCGTAAATCCCGGACTCGGCCCGTATAGTCAAAAGAATACAAAGAAATTACCTGGGGAGTAAACTCACTTCCCGAACGATTTTTAAATTATTTTTTCAGCAATAAAACGCATGAGACTTGTAGTTTTCAAAAATGTTTTCATTTTTGATCAGACGCTGAATAAAAGAAGTTTATTCGCCTGCAAACGAAAACCCGCGATTTCCCGTAAATCCCGGACTCGGCCCGTATAGTCAAAAGTATACAAAGAAAGTACCTGGGGAGTAAAGTCATTTCCCGAACGATTTTTTAAATTATTTTTTCACCAGTAAAAGGCATGAGACTTGAAGTATTCAAAAATGTTTTCATTTTTGATGGGACGCCGAATAAAAGAAGTTTAATCGCCGGCAAACAAAAACCCGCGATTTCCCCTAAATTCCGGACACGACCCGGATTGTCAAAAGTATACAAAGAAAGTACCTAGGGAGTAAACTGATTTCCCGAACGATTTTTTAAATTATTTCTGTGCCACTAGAACGAATGAGATTTGTAGTATTCAAAAATGTTTTCATTTTTGATGGGACGCCGAATAAAAGAAGTTTAATCGCCGGCAAACAAAAACCTGCGATTTCCCCTAAATTCCGGACACGACTCCTATTGTCAAAAGTATAAAAATAAAGTACCCAGGGAGTAAACACATTTCCCGAACGATTTTTTAAATTATTTTTTCACCACTAAAACGCATGAGACTTGTAGTTTTCAAAAATGTTTTCATTTTTTATGAGACGCTTAATAGAAGAAGTTTAATCGCCGGCAAACGAAAACCTGCGATTTCCCGTAAATCCCAGACTCGGCCCGTATAGTCAAAAGTATACAAAGAAAATACCCAGGGAGTAAACTCATTTCCCGAACGATTTTTTAAATTATTATTTCACCACTAAAGCCCATGAGACTTGTAGTTTTTGAAAATGTTTTTATTTTTTATGACACACTGAATAAAAGGAGTTTAATAGCCGGCAAACGAAAACCCGCCATTTCCCGTAAACCCCGGACTCGGCCCGTATAGTCAAAAGTACACAAAGAAAGTACCCAGAGAGAAAATTCATTTTCCGAACGATTTTTTAAATTATTTTTTCACCACTAAAACGCATGAGACTTGTAGTTTTCAAAAATGCTTTCATTTTTGATGAGACGCTGAATAAAAGAAGTTTAATCGCCGGCAGACGAAAACCTGCGATTTCCCGTAAATCCCGGACTCGGCCTGTAAAGTGAAAAGTATACAAAGAAAGTACCCAGGGAGTAAACTTATTTCCCGAACGATTTTTTAGATTATTTTTTTGACCATTAAAACGCATGAGACTTGTAGTTTTCAAACTTGTTTTCAATTTTGATGAGACGCTGAATAAAAGAAGTTTAATTGCCGGCAAACGAAAACCCGCGATTTCCCGTAAATCCCGGGCTTGGCCCGTGTAGTTGAATGTATATAAACAAAGTTCCCATGGAGTAAACTGATTTCCCGAACGACTTTTCAAATTATTTCTGCACTACTAGAACGAATGAGACTTGTAGTTTTCAAAAATGTTTTCATTTTTAATGAGACGCTTAATGAAAGAGGTTTAATCGCCGGCAAACGAAAACCGGCGATTTCCAGTAAATCCCGGCTTGTCCCGTATAGTCGAGTGTATACAAAGAAAATACCCTGTGAGTAAACTCATTTCCAGAACGATTTTTTAAATTATCTTTTCACCACTAAATCGAATGAGACTTGTAGTTTTCAAAAATGTTTTCATTTTTTATGAGACGCTGAATGAAAGAAGTTTAATCGCCGGCAAACGAAAACCTGCGATTTCCCGTAAATCCCAGACTCGGCCCGTATAGTCAAAAGTAGACAAAGAAAATACCCAAGGAGTAAACTCATTTCCCGAACGATTTTTTAAATTATTATTTCACCACTAAAGCCCATGAGACTTGTAGTTTTCAAAAATGTTTTCATTTTTTATGAGACGCTGAATAAAAGAAGTTTAATCGCCGGCAAACGAAAACCTGCGATTTCCCGTAAATCCCAGACTCGGCCCGTATAGTCAAAAGTATACAAAGAAAATACCCAGGGAGTAAACTCATTTCCCGAACGATTTTTTAAATTATTATTTAACCACTAAAGCCCATGAGACTTGTAGTTTTCAAAAATGTTTTCATTTTTTATGAGACGCTGATTAAAAGAAGTTTAATCGCCGGCAAACGAAAGCCCGCCATTTCCCGTAAATTCCGGGCTTGGCCCGTATAGTCAAAAGTATACAAAGAAAGTACCCAGGGAGTAAACTTATTTCCCGAACGATTTTTTAGATTATTTTTTTGACCACTAAAACGCATGAGACTTGTAGTTTTCAAACTTGTTTTCAATTTTGATGAGACGCTGAATAAAAGAAGTTTAATTGCCGGCAAACGAAAACCCGCGATTTCCCGTAAATCCCGGGCTTGGCCCGTGTAGTTGAATGTATATAAACAAAGTTCCCATGAAGTAAACTGATTTCCCGAACGACTTTTCAAATTATTTCTGCACTACTAGAACGAATGAGACTTGTAGTTTTCAAAAATGTTTTCATTTTTAATGAGACGCTTAATGAAAGAGGTTTAATCGCCGGCAAACGAAAACCCGCGATTTCCCGTAAATCCCGGCTTGTCCCGTATAGTCGAGTGTATACAAAGAAAATACCCTGTGAGTAAACTCATTTCCAGAACGATTTTTTAAATTATCTTTTAACCACTAAATCGAATGAGACTTGTAGTTTTCAAAAATGTTTTCGTTTTTTATGAGACGCTGAATAAAAGAAGTTCAATCGCCGGCAAACGAAAACCTGCGATTTCCCGTAAATCCCAGACTCGGCCCGTATAGTCAAAAGTATACAAACAAAATACCCAGGGAGTAAACTCATTTCCCGAACGATTTTTTAAATTATTATTTCACCACTAAACCCATGAGACTTGTATTTTTTAAAAATGTTTTCATTTTTGATGACACGCTGAATAAAAGGAGTTTAATCGCCGGCAAACGAAAACCCGCCATTTCCCGTAAACCCCGGACTCGGCCCGTATAGTCAAAAGTATACAAAGAAAGTACCCAGGGAGTAAATTCATTTCCCGAACGATTTTTTTAATTATTTTTTCACCACTAAAACGCATGAGACTTGTAGTTTTCAAAAATGTTTTCATTTTTTATGAGACGCTGAATAAAAGAAGTTTAATCGCCGGCAAACGAAAACCTGCGATTTCCCGTAAATCCCAGACTCGGCCCGTATAGTCAAAAGTATACAAAGAAAATACCCAGGGAGTAAACTCATTTCCCGAACGATTTTTTAAATTATTATTTAACCACTAAAGCCCATGAGACTTGTAGTTTTCAAAAATGTTTTCATTTTTGATGGGACGCTGAATAAAAGAAGTTTAATCGCCGGCAAACGAAAACCCGCGATTTCCCGTAAATCCCGGGCTTGGCCCGTATAGTCGAATGTATACAAAGAAAGTACCCTGTGAGTAAACTCAATTCCAGAACGATTTTTTAAATTATTTTTTTTCACCACTAAACGCATAAGACTTGTAGTTTTCAAAAATGTTTTCATTTTTGATGAGACGCTGAATAAAAGAAGTTTAATCGCCGGCAAACGAAAACCCGCGATTTCCCGTAAATCCCGGACTCGGCCCGTATAGTCAAAAGTATACAAAGAAAGTACCTAGGGAGTAAACACATTTCCCGAACGATTTTTTAAATTCATTTTTCACCACTAAAACGCATGAGACTTGTAGTTTTCAAAAATGTTTTCATTTTTGATGAGACGCTGAATAAAAGGAGTTTAATCGCCGGCAAACGAAAACCCCCGATTTCCCGTAAATCCCGGACTCGGCCCGTATAGTCAAAAGAATACAAAGAAATTACCTGGGGAGTAAACTCACTTCCCGAACGATTTTTAAATTATTTTTTCAGCAATAAAACGCATGAGACTTGTAGTTTTCAAAAATGTTTTCATTTTTGATCAGACGCTGAATAAAAGAAGTTTATTCGCCTGCAAACGAAAACCCGCGATTTCCCGTAAATCCCGGACTCGGCCCGTATAGTCAAAAGTATACAAAGAAAGTACCTGGGGAGTAAAGTCATTTCCCGAACGATTTTTTAAATTATTTTTTCACCAGTAAAAGGCATGAGACTTGAAGTATTCAAAAATGTTTTCATTTTTGATGGGACGCCGAATAAAAGAAGTTTAATCGCCGGCAAACAAAAACCCGCGATTTCCCCTAAATTCCGGACACGACCCGTATTGTCAAAAGTATACAAAGAAAGTACCTAGGGAGTAAACTGATTTCCCGAACGATTTTTTAAATTATTTCTGTGCCACTAGAACGAATGAGATTTGTAGTATTCAAAAATGTTTTCATTTTTGATGGGACGCCGAATAAAAGAAGTTTAATCGCCGGCAAACAAAAACCTGCGATTTCCCCTAAATTCCGGACACGACTCCTATTGTCAAAAGTATAAAAATAAAGTACCCAGGGAGTAAACACATTTCCCGAACGATTTTTTAAATTATTTTTTCACCACTAAAACGCATGAGACTTGTAGTTTTCAAAAATGTTTTCATTTTTTATGAGACGCTGAATAAAAGAAGTTTAATCGCCGGCAAACGAAAACCTGCGATTTCCCGTAAATCCCAGACTCGGCCCGTATAGTCAAAAGTATACAAAGAAAATACCCAGGGAGTAAACTCATTTCCCGAACGATTTTTTAAATTATTATTTCACCACTAAAGCCCATGAGACTTGTAGTTTTTGAAAATGTTTTTATTTTTTATGACACACTGAATAAAAGGAGTTTAATAGCCGGCAAACGAAAACCCGCCATTTCCCGTAAACCCCGGACTCGGCCCGTATAGTCAAAAGTACACAAAGAAAGTACCCAGAGAGAAAATTCATTTCCCGAACGATTTTTTAAACTATTTTTTCACCACTAAAACGCATTAGACTTGTAGTTTTCAAAAATGCTTTCATTTTTGATGAGACGCTGAATAAAAGAAGTTTAATCGCCGGCAGACGAAAACCTGCGATTTCCCGTAAATCCCGGACTCGGCCTGTAAAGTGAAAAGTATACAAAGAAAGTACCCAGGGAGTAAACTTATTTCCCGAACGATTTTTTAGATTATTTTTTTGACCATTAAAACGCATGAGACTTGTAGTTTTCAAACTTGTTTTCAATTTTGATGAGACGCTGAATAAAAGAAGTTTAATTGCCGGCAAACGAAAACCCGCGATTTCCCGTAAATCCCGGGCTTGGCCCGTGTAGTTGAATGTATATAAACAAAGTTCCCATGGAGTAAACTGATTTCCCGAACGACTTTTCAAAATATTTCTGCACTACTAGAACGAATGAGACTTGTAGTTTTCAAAAATGTTTTCATTTTTAATGAGACGCTTAATGAAAGAGGTTTAATCGCCGGCAAACGAAAACCGGCGATTTCCAGTAAATCCCGGCTTGTCCCGTATAGTCGAGTGTATACAAAGAAAATACCCTGTGAGTAAACTCATTTCCAGAACGATTTTTTAAATTATCTTTTCACCACTAAATCGAATGAGACTTGTAGTTTTCAAAAATGTTTTCATTTTTTATGAGATGCTGAATGAAAGAAGTTTAATCGCCGGCAAACGAAAACCTGCGATTTCCCGTAAATCCCAGACTCGGCCCGTATAGTCAAAAGTAGACAAAGAAAATACCCAGGGAGTAAACTCATTTCCCGAACGATTTTTTAAATTATTATTTCACCACTAAAGCCCATGAGACATGTAGTTTTCAAAAATGTTTTCATTTTTTATGAGACGCTGAATAAAAGAAGTTTAATCGCCGGCAAACGAAAACCTGCGATTTCCCGTAAATCCCAGACTCGGCCCGTATAGTCAAAAGTATACAAAGAAAATACCCAGGGAGTAAACTCATTTCCCGAACGATTTTTTAAATTATTATTTAACCACTAAAGCCCATGAGACTTGTAGTTTTCAAAAATGTTTTCATTTTTTATGAGACGCTGATTAAAAGAAGTTTAATCGCCGGCAAACGAAAGCCCGCCATTTCCCGTAAATTCCGGGCTTGGCCCGTATAGTCAAAAGTATACAAAGAAAGTACCCAGGGAGTAAACTTATTTCCCGAACGATTTTTTAGATTATTTTTTTGACCACTAAAACGCATGAGACTTGTAGTTTTCAAACTTGTTTTCAATTTTGATGAGACGCTGAATAAAAGAAGTTTAATTGCCGGCAAACGAAAACCCGCGATTTCCCGTAAATCCGGGGCTTGGCCCGTGTAGTTGAATGTATATAAACAAAGTTCCCATGAAGTAAACTGATTTCCCGAACGACTTTTCAAATTATTTCTGCACTACTAGAACGAATGAGACTTGTAGTTTTCAAAAATGTTTTCATTTTTAATGAGACGCTTAATGAAAGAGGTTTAATCGCCGGCAAACGAAAACCCGCGATTTCCCGTAAATCCCGGCTTGTCCCGTATAGTCGAGTGTATACAAAGAAAATACCCTGTGAGTAAACTCATTTCCAGAACGATTTTTTAAATTATCTTTTCACCACTAAATCGAATGAGACTTGTAGTTTTCAAAAATGTTTTCGTTTTTTATGAGACGCTGAATAAAAGAAGTTCAATCGCCGGCAAACGAAAACCTGCGATTTCCCGTAAATCCCAGACTCGGCCCGTATAGTCAAAAGTATACAAACAAAATACCCAGGGAGTAAACTCATTTCCCGAACGATTTTTTAAATTATTATTTCACCACTAAAGCCCATGAGACTTGTATTTTTTAAAAATGTTTTCATTTTTGATGACACGCTGAATAAAAGGAGTTTAATCGCCGGCAAACGAAAACCCGCCATTTCCCGTAAACCCCGGACTCGGCCCGTATAGTCAAAAGTATACAAAGAAAGTACCCAGGGAGTAAATTCATTTCCCGAACGATTTTTTCAATTATTTTTTCACCACTAAAACGCATGAGACTTGTAGTTTTCAAAAATGTTTTCATTTTTTATGAGACGCTGAATAAAAGAAGTTTAATCGCCGGCAAACGAAAACCTGCGATTTCCGGTAAATCCCAGAGTCGGCCCGTATAGTCAAAAGTATACAAAGAAAATACCCAGGGAGTAAACTCATTTCCCGAACGATTTTTTAAATTATTATTTAACCACTAAAGCCCATGAGACTTGTAGTTTTCAAAAATGTTTTCATTTTTGATGGGACGCTGAATAAAAGAAGTTTAATCGCCGGCAAACGAAAACCCGCGATTTCCCGTAAATCCCGGGCTTGGCCCGTATAGTCGAATGTATACAAAGAAAGTACCCTGTGAGTAAACTCATTTCCAGAACGATTTTTTAAATTATTTTTTCACCACTAAACGCATAAGACTTGTAGTTTTCAAAAATGTTTTCATTTTTGATGAGACGCTGAATAAAAGAAGTTTAATCGCCGGCAAACGAAAACCCGCGATTTCCCGTAAATCCCGGGCTTGGCCCGTATAGTCAAAAGTATACAAAGAAAGTACCCAGGGAGTAAACTTATTTCCCCAACGATTTTTTAGATTATTTTTTTGACCACTAAAACGCATGAGACTTGTAGTTTTCAAACTTGTTTTCAATTTTGATGAGACGCTGAATAAAAGAAGTTTAATTGCCGGCAAACGAAAACCCGCGATTTCCCGTAAATCCCGGGCTTGGCCCGTGTAGTTGAATGTATATAAACAAAGTACCCATGGAGTAAACTGATTTCCCGAACGACTTTTCAAATTATTTCTGCACTACTAGAACGAATGAGACTTGTAGTTTTTAAAAATGTTTTCATTTTTAATGAGACGCTTAATGAAAGGGGTTTAATCGCCGGCAAACGAACACCCGCGATTTCCCGTAAATCCCGGCTTGTCCCGTATAGTCGAGTGTATACAAAGAAAATACCCTGTGAGTAAACTCATTTCCAGAACGATTTTTTAAATTATTTTTTCATCACTAAAACGCATGAGACTTGTAGTTTTCAAAAAAATTTTCATTTTTGATGAGACCCTGAATAAAACAAGTTTAATCGCCGGCAAACGAAAACCCGCGATATCCCCTAAATCCTGGCCACGATCCGTATAGTCAAAAGTATACAAAGAAGGTAGCCAGGGAGTAAACTCATTTCAGGGACGATTTTTTAAATTATTTCTCTGCCACTAGAACGAATGAGACTTGTAGTATTCAAAAATGTTTTCATTTTTGATGGAACGCCGAATAAAAGAAGTTTAATCGCCGGCAAACAAAAACCCGCGATTTCCTCTAAATTCCGGGCACGACCCGTATTGTCAAAAGAATAAAAAGAAAGTACCCAGGAAGAAAACTCATTTCCCGAACGATTTTTTAAATTAGTTTTTCACCACTAAAACGCATGAGACTTGTAGTTTTCAAAAATGTTTTCATTTTTGATGAGACGCTGAATAAAAGAAGTTTAATCGCCGGCAAACGAAAACCCGCGATTTCCCGTAAATCCCGGACTCGGCCCGTATAGTCAAAAGTATACAAAGAAAGTACCTAGGGAGTAAACACATTTCCCGAACGATTTTTTAAATTCATTTTTCACCACTAAAACGCATGAGACTTGTAGTTTTCAAAAATGTTTTCATTTTTGATGAGACGCTGAATAAAAGGAGTTTAATCGCCGGCAAACGAAAACCCGCGATTTCCCGTAAATCCCGGACTCGGCCCGTATAGTCAAAAGAATACAAAGAAATTACCTGGGGAGTAAACTCACTTCCCGAACGATTTTTAAATTATTTTTTCAGCAATAAAACGCATGAGACTTGTAGTTTTCAAAAATGTTTTCATTTTTGATCAGACGCTGAATAAAAGAAGTTTAATCGCCTGCAAACGAAAACCCGCGATTTCCCGTAAATCCCGGACTCGGCCCGTATAGTCAAAAGTATACAAAAAAAGTACCTGGGGAGTAAAGTCATTTCCCGAACGATTTTTTAAATTATTTTTTCACCAGTAAAAGGCATGAGACTTGAAGTATTTAAAAATGTTTTCATTTTTGATGGGACGCCGAATAAAAGAAGTTTAATCGCCGGCAAACAAAAACCCGCGATTTCCCCTAAATTCCGGACACGACCCGTATTGTCAAAAGTATACAAAGAAAGTACCTAGGGAGTAAACTGATTTCCCGAACGATTTTTTAAATTATTTCTGTGCCACTAGAACGAATGAGATTTGTAGTATTCAAAAATGTTTTCATTTTTGATGGGACGCCGAATAAAAGAAGTTTAATCGCCGGCAAACAAAAACCTGTGATTTCCCCTAAATTCCGGACACGACTCCTATTGTCAAAAGTATAAAAAGAAAGTACCCAGGGAGTAAACACATTTCCCGAACGATTTTTTAAATTAATTTTTCACCACTAAAACGCATGAGACTTGTAGTTTTCAAAAATGTTTTCATTTTTGATGAGACGCTGAATAAAAGGAGTTTAATCGCCGGCAAATGAAAACCCGCGATTTCCCGTAAATCCCGGACTCGACCCGTATAGTCAAAAGTATACAAAGAAAGTACCTGGGGAGTAAACTCACTTCCCGAACGATTTTTAAATTATTTTTTCAGCAAAAAACGCATGAGACTTGTAGTTTTCAAAAATGTTTTCATTTTTGATCAGACGCTAAATAAAAGAAGTTTAATCGCCTGCAAACGAAAACCCGCGATTTCCCGTAAATCCCGGACTCGGCCCGTATTGTCAAAAGTATACAAAAAAGTACCTAGGGAGTAAACTGATTTCCCGAACGATTTTTTAAATTATTTCTGTGCCACTAGAACGAATGAGAATTGTAGTTTTCAAAAATGCTTTCATTTTTGATGAGACGCTGAATAAAAGAAGTTTAATCGCCGGGAAACGAAAACCCGCGATTTCCCGTAAATCCCGGCCTCGGCCCGTATAGTCAAAAGTATACAAAGAAAGTACCCAGGGAGTAAACTCATTTCCCGAACGATTTTTTAAATTATTTTTTCACCAGTAAAACGCATGAGACTTGTAGTTTTTAAAAATGTTTTCATTTTTGATGAGACGCTGAATAAAAGAAGTTTAATCGCTGGCAAACGAAAACCCGCGATTTCCCGTAAATCCCTGACTCGGCCCGTATAGCCAAAAGTATATAAAGAAAGTACCCAGGGAGTAAACTCATTTCCTGAACGATTTTTTAAATTATTTTTTCACCAGTAAAACGCATGAGACTTGTAATTTTCAAAAATGTTTTCATTTTTGATGAGACGCTGAATAAAAGAAGTTTAATCGCTGGCAAGCGAAAACCCGCGATTTTCCGTAAATCCCGAGTTTGGCCCGTATAGTCGAATGTATATAAAGAAGGTACCCAGGGAGTAAACTGATTTCCCGAACGATTTTTAAATTATTTCTGCACCACTAGAACGAATGAGACTTGTAGTATTCAATAATGTTTTCATTTTTGATGAGACGCTGAATAAAAGAAGTTTAATCGCTGGCAAGCGAAAACCCGCGATTTCCCGTAAATCCCGAGCTTGGCCCGTGTAGTCGAATGTATATAAAGAAGGTACCCAGGGAGTAAACTGATTTCCCCAACGATTTTTAAATTATTTCTGCACCACTAGAACGAATGAGACTTGTAGTATTCAATAATTTTTGCATTTTGATGAGAAGCTGAATAAAAGAAGTTTCATCGCCGGCAAACGAAAACCCGCGATTTCCCGTAAATCCCGGACTCGGCCCGTATAGTCAAAAGTATATAAAGAAAGTACCCAGGGAGTAAACTCATTTCCTGAACGATTTTTTAAATTATTTTTTCAGCACTAAAACGCATGAGACTTGTAGTTTTCGAAAATGTTTTCATTTTTGATCAGACGCTGAATAAAAGAAGTTTAATCGCCGGCAAACGAAAACCCGCGATGTCCCGTAAATCCCGGAGTCGGCCCGTATAGTCAAAAGTATACAAAGAAAGTACCCAGGAAGTAAAGTCATTTCCTGAACGATTTTTTGAATTGTTTTTTCATCACTAAAACGCATGAGACTTGTAGTTTTCAAAAAAATTTTCATTTTTGATGAGACCCTGAATAAAAGAAGTTTAATCGCCGGCAAACGAAAACCCGCGATATCCCCTAAATTCCGGACACGACCCGTATTGTCAAAAGAATAAAAAGAAAGTACCCAGGAAGTAAACTCATTTCCCGAACGATTTTTTAAATTAGTTTTTCACCACTAAAACGCATGAGACTTGTAGTTTTCAAAAATGTTTTCATTTTTGATGAGACGCTAAATAAAAGGAGTTTAATCGCCGGCAAACGAAAACCCGCGATTTCCCGTAATTCCCGGACTCGGCCCGTATAGTCAAAAGTATACAAAGAAAGTACCTAGGGAATAAACTCATTTCCCGAACGATTTTTTTAAATTATTTTTTCAGCAATAAAACGCGTGAGAATTGTAGTTTTCAAAAATGCTTTCATTTTCGATGAGACGCTGAATAAAAGAAGTTCTATCGCCGGCAAACGAAAACCCGCGATTTCCCGTAAATCCCGGACTCGGCCCGTATAGTCAAAAGTATACAAAGAAAGTACCCAGGGAGTAAACTCATTTCCCGAACGATTTTTTAAATTATTTTTTCACCAGTAAAATGCATGAGACTTGTAGTTTTTAAAATGTTTTCATTTTTGATGAAACGTTGAATAAAAGAAGTTTAATCGCCGGCAAACGAAAACCCGCGATGTCCCGTAAATCCCGGAGTCGGCCCGTATAGTCAAAAGTATACAAAGAAAGTACCCTGGAAGTAAAGTCATTTCCTGAACAATTTTTTGGATTATTTTTTCAACACTAAAACGCATGAGACTTGTAGTTTTCAAAAAAATTTTCATTTTTAATGAGACCCTGAATAAAAGAAGTTTAATTGCCGGCAAACGAAAACCCGCGATATCCCCTAAATCCTGGCCACGATCCGTATAGTCAAAAGTATACAAAGAAGGTACCCAGGGAGTAAACTCATTTCCCGAACGATTTTTTAAATTATTTCTGTGCCACTAGAACGAATGAAACTTGTAGTATTCAAAAATAATTTCATTTTTGATGAGACGCTGAATAAAAGGAGTTTAATCGCCGGCAAACGAAAACCCGCGATTTCCCGTAATTCCCGGACTCGGCCCGTATAGTCAAAAGTATACAAAGAAAGTACCTAGGGAATAAACTCATTTCCCGAACGATTTTTTTAAATTATTTTTTCAGCAATAAAACGCGTGAGAATTGTAGTTTTCAAAAATGCTTTCATTTTCGATGAGACGCTGAATAAAAGAAGTTCTATCGCCGGCAAACGAAAACCCGCGATTTCCCGTAAATCCCGGACTCGGCCCGTATAGTCAAAAGTATACAAAGAAAGTACCCAGGGAGTAAACTCATTTCCCGAACGATTTTTTAAATTATTTTTTCACCAGTAAAATGCATGAGACTTGTAGTTTTTAAAATGTTTTCATTTTTGATGAAACGCTGAATAAAAGAAGTTTAATCGCCGGCAAACGAAAACCCGCGATGTCCCGTAAATCCCGGAGTCGGCCCGTATAGTCAAAAGTATACAAAGAAAGTACCCTGGAAGTAAAGTCATTTCCTGAACAATTTTTTGGATTATTTTTTCATCACTAAAACGCATGAGACTTGTAGTTTTCAAAAAAATTTTCATTTTTGATGAGACCCTGAATAAAAGAAGTTTAATTGCCGGCAAACGAAAACCCGCGATATCCCCTAAATCCTGGCCACGATCCGTATAGTCAAAAGTATACAAAGAAGGTACCCAGGGAGTAAACTCATTTCCCGAACGATTTTTTAAATTATTTCTGTGCCACTAGAACGAATGAAACTTGTAGTATTCAAAAATAATTTCATTTTTGATGAGACGCTGAATAAAAGGAGTTTAATCGCCGGCAAACGAAAACCCGCGATTTCCCGTAAATCCCGGACTCGGCCCGTATAGTCAAAAGTATACAAAGAAATTACCTAGGGAGTAAACTCATTTCCCGAACGATTTTTTAAATTATTTTTTCACCAGTAAAACGCATGAGACTTGTAGTTTTTAAAATGTTTTCATTTTTGATGAAACGCTGAATAAAAGAAGTTTAATCGCCAGCAAACGAAAACCCGCGATGTCCCGTAAATCCCGGAGTCGGCCCGTATAGTCAAAAGTATACAAAGAAAGTACCCTGGAAGTAAAGTCATTTCCTGAACGATTTTTTGAATTATTTTTTCATCACTAAAACGCATGAGACTTGTAGTTTTCAAAAAAATTTCATTTTTTATGAGACCCTGAATAAAAGAAGTCTAATCGCCGGCAAACGAAAACCCGCGATATCCCCTAAATCCTGGCCACGATCCGTATAGTCAAAAGTATACAAAGAAGGTACCCAGGGAGTAAACTCATTTCCCGAACGATTTTTTAAATTATTTCTGTGCCACTAGAACGAATGAGACATGTAGTATTCAAAAATGTTTTCATTTTTGATGGGACGCCGAATTAAACAAGTTTAATCGCCGGCAAACGAAAATCCGCGATTTCCTCTAAATTCCGGGCAAGACACGTATTGTCAAAAGTATAAAAAGAAAGTACCCAGGAAGTAAACTCATTTCCCGAACGATTTTTTAAATTATTTTTTCAGCAATAAAACGCATGAGAATTGTAGTTTTCAAAAATGCTTTCATTTTTGATGAGACGCTGAATAAAAGAAGTTTAATCGCCGGCAAACGAAAACCCGCGATTTCCCATAAATCCCGGACTCAACCCGTATAGTCAAAAGTATACAAAGAAAGTACCTAGGGAGTAAACTCATTTCCCGAATGATTTTTTAAATTATCTTTTCAGCAATAAAACGCATGAGAATTGTAGTTTTCAAAAATGCTTTCATTTTTGATGAGACGCTGAATAAAAGAAGTTTAATCGCCGGCAAACGAAAACCCGCGATTTCCCGTAAATCCCGGACTCGGCCCGTATAGTCAAAAGTATACAAAGAAGGTACCCAGGGAGTAAACTCATTTCCCGAACGATTTTTTAAATTATTTCTGTGCCACTAGAACGAATGAGACTTGTAGTATTCAAAAATGCTTTCATTTTTGATGAGACGCTGAATAAAAGGAGTTTAATCGCCGGCAAACGAAAACCCGCGATTTCCCGTAAATCCCGGAGTCGGCCCGTATAGTCAAAAGTATACAAAGAAAGTACCCAGGAAGTAAAGTCATTTCCTGAACGATTTTTTGAATTATTTTTTCATCACTAAAACGCATGAGACTTGTAGTTTTCAAAAAAATTTCATTTTTTATGAGACCCTGAATAAAAGAAGTCTAATCGCCGGCAAACGAAAACCCGCGATATCCCCTAAATCCTGGCCACGATCCGTATAGTCAAAAGTATACAAAGAAGGTACCCAGGGAGTAAACTCATTTCCCGAACGATTTTTTAAATTATTTCTGTGCCACTAGAACGAATGAGACATGTAGTATTCAAAAATGTTTTCATTTTTGATGGGACGCCGAATTAAACAAGTTTAATCGCCGGCAAACAAAAATCCGCGATTTCCTCTAAATTCCGGGCAAGACACGTATTGTCAAAAGTATAAAAAGAAAGTACCCAGGAAGTAAACTCATTTCCCGAACGATTTTTTAAATTATTTTTTCAGCAATAAAACGCATGAGAATTGTAGTTTTCAAAAATGCTTTCATTTTTGATGAGACGCTGAATAAAAGAAGTTTAATCGCCGGCAAACGAAAACCCGCGATTTCCCATAAATCCCGGACTCAACCCGTATAGTCAAAAGTATACAAAGAAAGTACCTAGGGAGTAAACTCATTTCCCGAATGATTTTTTAAATTATCTTTTCAGCAATAAAACGCATGAGAATTGTAGTTTTCAAAAATGCTTTCATTTTTGATGAGACGCTGAATAAAAGAAGTTTAATCGCCGGCAAACGAAAACCCGCGATTTCCCGTAAATCCCGGACTCGGCCCGTATAGACAAAAGTATACAAAGAAGGTACCCAGGGAGTAAACTCATTTCCCGAACGATTTTTTAAATTATTTCTGTGCCACTAGAACGAATGAGACTTGTAGTATTCAAAAATGCTTTCATTTTTGATGAGACGCTGAATAAAAGGAGTTTAATCGCCGGCAAACGAAAACCCGCGATTTCCCGTAAATCCCGGACTCGGCCCGTATAGTCAAAAGTATACAAAGAAAGTACCCGGGGAGTAAAGTCATTTCCTGAACGATTTTTTGAATTATTATTTCATCACTAAAACGCATGAGACTTGTAGTTTTCAAAAAAATTTTCATTTTTGATGAGACCCTGAATAAAAGAAGTTTAATCGCCGGCAAACGAAAACCCGCGATATCCCCTAAATCCTGGCCACGATCCGTATAGTCAAAAGTATACAAAGAAGGTACCCAGGGAGTAAACTCATTTACCGAACGATTTTTTAAATTATTTCTGTGCCACTAGAACGAATGAGACATGTAGTATTCAAAAATGTTTTCATTTTTGATGGGACGCCGAATAAAAGAAGTTTAATCGCCGGCAAACAAAAATCCGCGATTTCCTCTAAATTCCGCGCACGACACGTATTGTCAAAAGTATAAAAAGAAAGTACCCAGGAAGTAAACTCATTTCCCGAACGATTTTTTAAATTAGTTTTTCACCACTAAAACGCATGAGACTTGTAGTTTTCAAAAATGTTTTCATTTTTGATGAGACGCTGAATAAAAGGAGTTTAATCGCCGGCAAACGAAAACCCGCGATTTCCCGTAAATCCCGGACTCGGCCCGTATAGTCAAAAGTATACAAAGAAAGTACCTAGGTAGTAAACTCATTTCCCGAACGATTTTTTAAATTAGTTTTTCACCACTAAAACGCATGAGACTTGTAGTTTTCAAAAATGTTTTCATTTTTGATGAGACGCTGAATAAAAGGAGTTTAATCGCCGGCAAACGAAAACCCGCGATTTCCCGTAAATCCCGGACTCGGCCCGTATAGTCAAAAGTATACAAAGAAAGTACCTAGGGAGTAAACTCATTTCCCGAACGATTTTTTAAATTATTTTTTCAGCAATAAAACGCATGAGAATTGTAGTTTTCAAAAATGCTTTCATTTTTGATGAGACGCTGAATAAAAGAAGTTTAATCGCCGGCAAACGAAAACCCGCGATTTCCCATAAATCCCGGACTCGGCCCGTATAGTCAAAAGTATACAAAGAAAGTACCTAGGGAGTAAACTTATTTCCCGAACGATTTTTTAAATTATTTTTTCAGCAATAAAACGCATGAGAATTGTAGATTTCAAAAATGCTTTCATTTTTGATGAGACGCTGAATAAAAGGAGTTTAATCGCCGGCAAATGAAAATCCGCGATTTCCCGTAAATCCCGGACTCGGCCCGTATAGTCAAAAGTATACAGAGAAAGTACCTAGGGAGTAAACTCATTTCCCGAACGATTTTTTAAATTATTTTTTCAGCAATAAAACGCATGAGAATTGTAGTTTTTAAAAATGCTTTCATTTTTGATGAGACGCTGAATAAAAGAAGTTTAATCGCCGGCAAACGAAAACCCGCGATTTCCCATAAATCCCGGACTAGGCCCGTATAGTCAAAAGTATACAAAGAAAGTACCTAGGGAGTAAACTCATTTCCCGAACGATTTTTTAAATTATTTTTTCAGCAATAAAACGCATGAGAATTGTAGTTTTCAAAAATGCTTTCATTTTTGATGAGACGCTGAATAAAAGAAGTTTAATCGCCGGCAAACGAAAACCCGCGATTTCCCGTAAATCCTGGACTCGGCCCGTATAGTCAAAAGTATACAAAGAAAGTACCCAGGGAGTAAACTCATTTCCCGAACGAATTTTTAAATTATTTTTTCAGCACTAAAACGCATGAGACTTGTAGTTTTTAAAAATGCTTTCATTTTTGATGAGACGCTGAATAAAAGAAGTTTAATCGCCGGCAAACGAAAACCCGCGATTTCCCATAAATCCCGGACTCGGCCCGTATAGTCAAAAGTATACAAAGAAAGTACCTAGGGAGTAAACTCATTTCCCGAACGATTTTTTAAATTATTTTTTCAGCAATAAAACGCATGAGAATTGCAGTTTTCAAAAATGCTTTCATTTTTGATGAGACGCTGAATAAAAGAAGTTTAATCGCCGGCAAACGAAAACCCGCGATTTCCCGTAAATCCTGGACTCGGCCCGTATAGTCAAAAGTATACAAAGAAAGTACCCAGGGAGTAAACTCATTTCCCGAACGATTTTTTAAATTATTTTTTCACCAGTAAAACGCATGAGACTTGTAGTTTTTAAAATGTTTTCATTTTTGATGAATTGCTGAATAAAAGAAGTTTAATCGCCGGCAAACAAAAACCCGCGATTTCCCGTAAATCCCGGAGTCGGCCCGTATAGTCAAAAGTATACAAAGAAAGTACCCAGGAAGTAAAGTCATTTCCTAAACGATTTTTTGAATTATTTTTTCATCACTAAAACGCGTGAGACTTGTAGTTTTCAAAAAAATTTTCATTTTTGATGAGACGCTGAATAAAAGAAGTTTAATCGCCGGCAAACGAAAACCCGCGATATCCCCTAAATCCTGGCCACGATCCGTATAGTCAAAAGTATACAAAGAAGGTACCCAGGGAGTAAACTCATTTCCCGAACGATTTTTTAAATTATTTCTGTGCCACTAGAACGAATGAGACTTGTAGTATTCAAAAATGTTTTCATTTTTGATGGGACGCCGAATAAAAGAAGTATAATCGCCGGCAAACAAAAACCCGCGATTTCCCGTAAATCCCGGACTCGGCCCGTATAGTCAAAAGTATACAAAGAAAGTACCTGGGGAGTAAACTCACTTCCCGAACGATTTTTAATTTATTTTTTCAGCAATAAAACGCATGAGAATTGTAGTTTTCAAAAATGCTTTCATTTTTGATGAGACGCTGAATAAAAGAAGTTTAATCGCCGGCAAACGAAAACCCGCGATTTCCCGTAAATCCTGGACTCGGCCCGTATAGTCAAAAGTATACAAAGAAAGTACCCAGGGAGTAAACTCATTTCCCGAACGATTTTTTAAATTATTTTTTCACCAGTAAAACGCATGAGACTTGTAGTTTTTAAAATGTTTTCATTTTTGATGAATTGCTGAATAAAAGAAGTTTAATCGCCGGCAAACAAAAACCCGCGATTTCCCGTAAATCCAGGAGTCGGCCCGTATAGTCAAAAGTATACAAAGAAAGTACCCAGGAAGTAAAGTCATTTCCTAAACGATTTTTTGAATTATTTTTTCATCACTAAAACGCGTGAGACTTGTAGTTTTCAAAAAAATTTTCATTTTTGATGAGACGCTGAATAAAAGAAGTTTAATCGCCGGCAAACGAAAACCCGCGATATCCCCTAAATCCTGGCCACGATCCGTATAGTCAAAAGTATACAAAGAAGGTATCCAGGGAGTAAACTCATTTCCCGAACGATTTTTTAAATTATTTCTGTGCCACTAGAACGAATGAGACTTGTAGTATTCAAAAATGTTTTCATTTTTGATGGGACGCCGAATAAAAGAAGTATAATCGCCGGCAAACAAAAACCCGCGATTTCCCGTAAATCCCGGACTCGGCCCGTATAGTCAAAAGTATACAAAGAAAGTACCTGGGGAGTAAACTCACTTCCCGAACGATTTTTAATTTATTTTTTCAGCAATAAAACGCATGAGACTTGTAGTTTTCAAAAATGTTTTCATTTTTGATCAGACGCTGAATAAAAGAAGTTTAATCGCCGGCAAACGAAAACCCGCGATTTCCCGTAAATCCCGGACTCAGCCCGTATAGTCAAAAGTATACAAAGAAAGTACCCAGGGAGTAAAGTCATTTCCTGAACGATTTTTTGAATTATTTTTTCATCACTAAAACGCGTGAGACTTGTAGTTTTCAAAACAATTTTCATTTTTGATGAGACGCTGAATAAAAGAAGTTTAATCGCCGGCAAACGAAAACCCGCGATATCCCCTAAATCCTGGCAACGATCCGTATAGTCAAAAGTATACAAAGAAAGTACCCAAGGAGTAAACTCATTTCCCGAACGAATTTTTAAATTATTTTTTCAGCACTAAAACGCATGAGACTTGTAGTTTTTAAAAATGCTTTCATTTTTGATGAGACGCTGAATAAAAGAAGTTTAATCGCCGGCAAACGAAAACCCGCGATTTCCCGTAAATCCCGGACACGACCCGTATTGTCAAAAGTATAAAAAGAAATTACCCAGGAAGTAAACTCATTTCCCGAACGATTTTTTAAATTAGTTTTTCACCACTAAAACGCATGAGACTTGTAGTTTTCAAAAATGTTTTCATTTTTGATGAGACGCTGAATAAAAGAAGTTTAATCGCCGGCAAACGAAAACCCGCGATTTCCCATAAATCCCGGACTCGGCCCGTATAGTCAAAAGTATACAAAGAAAGTACCTAGGGAGTAAACTCATTTCCCGAACGATTTTTTAAATTATTTTTTCAGCAATAAAACGCATGAGAATTGTAGATTTCAAAAATGCTTTCATTTTTGATGAGACGCTGAATAAAAGAAGTTTAATCGCCGGCAAACGAAAACCCGCGATTTCCCATAAATCCCGGACTCGGCCCGTATAGTCAAAAGTATACAAAGAAAGTACCTAGGGAGTAAACTCATTTCCCGAACGATTTTTTAAATTATTTTTTCAGCAATAAAACGCATGAGAATTGTAGTTTTCAAAAATGCTTTCATTTTTGATGAGACGCTGAATAAAAGAAGTTTAATCGCCGGCAAACGAAAACCCGCGATTTCCCGTAAATCCTGGACTCGGCCCGTATAGTCAAAAGTATACAAAGAAAGTACCCAGGGAGTAAACTCATTTCCCGAACGAATTTTTAAATTATTTTTTCAGCACTAAAACGCATGAGACTTGTAGTTTTTAAAAATGCTTTCATTTTTGATGAGACGCTGAATAAAAGAAGTTTAATCGCCGGCAAACGAAAACCCGCGATTTCCCATAAATCCCGGACTCGGCCCGTATAGTCAAAAGTATACAAAGAAAGTACCTAGGGAGTAAACTCATTTCCCGAACGATTTTTTAAATTATTTTTTCAGCAATAAAACGCATGAGAATTGTAGTTTTCAAAAATGCTTTCATTTTTGATGAGACGCTGAATAAAAGAAGTTTAATCGCCGGCAAACGAAAACCTGCGATTTCCCGTAAATCCTGGACTCGGCCCGTATAGTCAAAAGTATACAAAGAAAGTACCCAGGGAGTAAACTCATTTCCCGAACGAATTTTTAAATTATTTTTTCAGCACTAAAACGCGTGAGACTTGTAGTTTTCAAAAATGTTTTCATTTTTGATGAGACGCTGAATAAAAGGAGTATAATCGCCGGCAAACAAAAACCCGCGATTTCCCGTAAATCCCGGACTCGGCCCGTATAGTCAAAAGTATACAAAGAAAGTACCTGGGGAGTAAACTCACTTCCCGAACGATTTTTAATTTATTTTTTCAGCAATAAAACGCATGAGACTTGTAGTTTTCAAAAATGTTTTCATTTTTGATCAGACGCTGAATAAAAGAAGTTTAATCGCCGGCAAACGAAAACCCGCGATTTCCCGTAAATCCTGGACTCGGCCCGTATAGTCAAAAGTATACAAAGAAAGTACCCAGGGAGTAAACTCATTTCCCGAACGAATTTTTAAATTATTTTTTCAGCACTAAAACGCATGAGACTTGTAGTTTTCAAAAATGTTTTCATTTTTGATGAGACGCTGAATAAAAGGAGTATAATCGCCGGCAAACAAAAACCCGCGATTTCCCGTAAATCCCGGACTCGGCCCGTATAGTCAAAAGTATACAAAGAAAGTACCTGGGGAGTAAACTCACTTCCCGAACGATTTTTAATTTATTTTTTCAGCAATAAAACGCATGAGACTTGTAGTTTTTAAAAATGCTTTCATTTTTGATGAGACGCTGAATAAAAGAAGTTTAATCGCCGGCAAACGAAAACCCGCGATTTCCCATAAATCCCGGACTCGGCCCGTATAGTCAAAAGTATACAAAGAAAGTACCTAGGGAGTAAACTCATTTCCCGAACGATTTTTTAAATTATTTTTTCAGCAATAAAACGCATGAGAATTGTAGTTTTCAAAAATGCTTTCATTTTTGATGAGACGCTGAATAAAAGAAGTTTAATCGCCGGCAAACGAAAACCCGCGATTTCCCGTAAATCCCGGACACGACCCGTATTGTCAAAAGTATAAAAAGAAATTACCCAGGAAGTAAACTCATTTCCCGAACGATTTTTTAAATTAGTTTTTCACCACTAAAACGCATGAGACTTGTAGTTTTCAAAAATGTTTTCATTTTTGATGAGACGCTGAATAAAAGAAGTTTAATCGCCGGCAAACGAAAACCCGCGATTTCCCATAAATCCCGGACTCGGCCCGTATAGTCAAAAGTATACAAAGAAAGTACCTAGGGAGTAAACTCATTTCCCGAACGATTTTTTAAATTATTTTTTCAGCAATAAAACGCATGAGAATTGTAGATTTCAAAAATGCTTTCATTTTTGATGAGACGCTGAATAAAAGAAGTTTAATCGCCGGCAAACGAAAACCCGCGATTTCCCATAAATCCCGGACTCGGCCCGTATAGTCAAAAGTATACAAAGAAAGTACCTAGGGAGTAAACTCATTTCCCGAACGATTTTTTAAATTATTTTTTCAGCAATAAAACGCATGAGAATTGTAGTTTTCAAAAATGCTTTCATTTTTGATGAGACGCTGAATAAAAGAAGTTTAATCGCCGGCAAACGAAAACCCGCGATTTCCCGTAAATCCTGGACTCGGCCCGTATAGTCAAAAGTATACAAAGAAAGTACCCAGGGAGTAAACTCATTTCCCGAACGAATTTTTAAATTATTTTTTCAGCACTAAAACGCATGAGACTTGTAGTTTTTAAAAATGCTTTCATTTTTGATGAGACGCTGAATAAAAGAAGTTTAATCGCCGGCAAACGAAAACCCGCGATTTCCCATAAATCCCGGACTCGGCCCGTATAGTCAAAAGTATACAAAGAAAGTACCTAGGGAGTAAACTCATTTCCCGAACGATTTTTTAAATTATTTTTTCAGCAATAAAACGCATGAGAATTGTAGTTTTCAAAAATGCTTTCATTTTTGATGAGACGCTGAATAAAAGAAGTTTAATCGCCGGCAAACGAAAACCTGCGATTTCCCGTAAATCCTGGACTCGGCCCGTATAGTCAAAAGTATACAAAGAAAGTACCCAGGGAGTAAACTCATTTCCCGAACGAATTTTTAAATTATTTTTTCAGCACTAAAACGCGTGAGACTTGTAGTTTTCAAAAATGTTTTCATTTTTGATGAGACGCTGAATAAAAGGAGTATAATCGCCGGCAAACAAAAACCCGCGATTTCCCGTAAATCCCGGACTCGGCCCGTATAGTCAAAAGTATACAAAGAAAGTACCTGGGGAGTAAACTCACTTCCCGAACGATTTTTAATTTATTTTTTCAGCAATAAAACGCATGAGACTTGTAGTTTTCAAAAATGTTTTCATTTTTGATCAGACGCTGAATAAAAGAAGTTTAATCGCCGGCAAACGAAAACCCGCGATTTCCCGTAAATCCTGGACTCGGCCCGTATAGTCAAAAGTATACAAAGAAAGTACCCAGGGAGTAAACTCATTTCCCGAACGAATTTTTAAATTATTTTTTCAGCACTAAAACGCATGAGACTTGTAGTTTTCAAAAATGTTTTCATTTTTGATGAGACGCTGAATAAAAGGAGTATAATCGCCGGCAAACAAAAACCCGCGATTTCCCGTAAATCCCGGACTCGGCCCGTATAGTCAAAAGTATACAAAGAAAGTACCTGGGGAGTAAACTCACTTCCCGAACGATTTTTAATTTATTTTTTCAGCAATAAAACGCATGAGACTTGTAGTTTTCAAAAATGTTTTCATTTTTGATCAGACGCTGAATAAAAGAAGTTTAATCGCCGGCAAACGAAAACCCGCGATTTCCCGTAAATCCCGGACTCAGCCCGTATAGTCAAAAGTATACAAAGAAAGTACCCAGGGAGTAAAGTCATTTCCTGAACGATTTTTTGAATTATTTTTTCATCACTAAAACGCGTGAGACTTGTAGTTTTCAAAACAATTTTCATTTTTGATGAGACGCTGAATAAAAGAAGTTTAATCGCCGGCAAACGAAAACCCGCGATATCCCCTAAATCCTGGCCACGATCCGTATAGTCAAAAGTATACAAAGAAGGTACCCAGGGAGTAAACTCATTTCCCGAACGATTTTTCAAATTATTTCTGTGCCACTAGAACGAATGAGACTTGTAGTATTCAAATATTGTTTTCATTTTTGATGGGACGCCGAATAAAAGAAATTTAATCGCCGGCAAACAAAAAACCGCGATTTCCCCTAAATTCCGGACACGACCCGTATTGTCAAAAGTATAAAAAGAAATTACCCAGGAAGTAAACTCATTTCCCGAACGATTTTTTAAATTAGTTTTTCACCACTAAAACGCATGAGACTTGTAGTTTTCAAAAATGTTTTCATTTTTGATGAGACGCTAAATAAAAGAAGTTTAATCGCCGGCAAACGAAAACCCGCGATTTCCCGTAAATCCCGGACTCGCCCCGTATAGTCAAAATTATAAAAAGAAAGTACCTAGGGAGTAAACTCATTTCCCGAACGATTTTTTAAATTATTTTTTCAGCAATAAAACGCATGAGAATTGTAGTTTTCAAAAATGCTTTAATTTTTGATGAGACGCTGAATAAAAGAAGTTTTATCGCCGGCAAACGAAAACCCGCGATTTCCCGTAAATCCCGGACTCGGCCCGTATAGTCAAAAGTATACAAAGAAAGTACCCAGGGAGTAAACTCATTTCCCAAACGATTTTTTAAATTATTTTTTCACCAGTAAAACGCATGAGACTTGTAGTTTTTAAAATGTTTTCATTTTTGATGAATTGCTGAATAAAAGAAGTTTAATCGCCGGCAAACAAAAACCCACGATTTCCCGTAAATCCCGGAGTCGGCCCGTATAGTCAAAAGTATACAAAGAAAGTACCCAGGAAGTAAAGTCATTTCCTAAACGATTTTTTGAATTATTTTTTCATCACTAAAACGCGTGAGACTTGTAGTTTTTAAAAAAATTTTCATTTTTGATGGGACGCTGAATAAAAGAAGTTTAATCGCCGGCAAACGAAAACCCGCGATATCCCCTAAATCCTGGCCACGATCCGTATAGTCAAAAGTATACAAAGAAGGTACCCAGGGAGTAAACTCATTTCCCGAACGATTTTTTAAATTATTTCTGTGCCACTAGAACGAATGAGACTTGTAGTATTCAAAAATGTTTTCATTTTTGATGGGACGCCGAATAAAAGAAGTTTAATCGCCGGCAAACAAAAACCCGCGATTTCCCCTAAATTCCGGACACGACCCGTATTGTCAAAAGTATAAAAATAAATTACCCAGGAAGTAAACTCATTTCCCGAACGATTTTTTAAATTAGTTTTTCACCACTAAAACGCATGAGACTTGTAGTTTTCAAAAATGTTTTCATTTTTGATGAGACGCTAAATAAAAGAAGTTTAATCGCCGGCAAACGAAAACCCGCGATTTCCCGTAAATCTCGGACTCGGCCCGTATAGTCAAAATTATAAAAAGAAAGTACCTAGGGAGTAAACTCATTTCCCGAACGATTTTTTAAATTATTTTTTCAGCAATAAAACGCATGAGAATTGTAGTTTTCAAAAATGCTTTAATTTTGGATGAGACGCTGAATAAAAGAAGTTTTATCGCCGGCAAACGAAAACCCGCGATTTCCCGTAAATCCCGGCTTGGCCCGTATAGTCAAAAGTATACAAAGAAAGTACCCAGGGAGTAAACTCATTTCCCGAACGATTTTTTAAATTATTTTTTCACCAGTAAAACGCATGAGACTTGTAGTTTTTAAAATGTTTTCATTTTTGATGAATTGCTGAATAAAAGAAGTTTAATCGACGGCAAACAAAAAACCGCGATTTCCCGTAAATCCCGGAGTCGGCCCGTATAGTCAAAAGTATACAAAGAAAGTACCCAGGAAGTAAAGTCGTTTCCTAAACGATTTTTTGAATTATTTGTTCATCACTAAAACGCATGAGACTTGTAGTTTTCAAAAAAAATTTCATTTTTGATGAGACCCTGAATAAAAGAAGTTTAATCGCCGGCAAACAAAAACCCGCGATATCCCCTAAATCCTGGCCACGATCCGTATAGTCAAAAGTATACAAAGAAGGTACCCAGGGAGTAAACTCATTTCCCGAACGATTTTTTAAATTATTTCTGTGCCACTAGAACGAATGAGACATGTAGTATTTAAAAATGTTTTCATTTTTGATGGGACGCCGAATAAAAGAAGTTTAATCGCCGGCAAACAAAAACCCGCGATTTCCCCTAAATTCCGGACACGACCCGTATTGTCAAAAGTATAAAAAGAAAGTACCCAGGAAGTAAACTCATTTCCCGAACGATTTCTTAAATTAGTTTTTCACCACTAAAACGCATGAGACTTGTAGTTTTCAAAAATGTTTTCATTTTTGATGAGACGCTAAATAAAAGGAGTTTTATCGCCGGCAAACGAAAACCCGCGATTTCCCGTAAATCCCGGACTCGGCCCGTATAGTCAAAAGTATACAAAGAAAGTACCCAGGGAGTAAACTCATTTACCGAACGATTTTTTAAATTATTTTTTCACCAGTAAAACGCATGAGAATTGTAGTTTTCAAAAATGCTTTCATTTTTGATGAGACGCTGAATAAAAGAAGTTTTATCGCCGGCAAACGAAAACCCGCGATTTCCCGTAAATCCCGGACTCGGCCCGTATAGTCAAAGGTATACAAAGAAAGTACCCAGGGAGTAAACTCATTTCGCGAACGATTTTTTAAATTATTTTTTCACCAGTAAAACGCATGGGACTTGTAGTTTTTAAAATGTTTTCATTTTTGATGAAACGCTGAATAAAAGAAGTTTAATCGCCGGCAAACGAAAACCCGCGATTTCCCGTAAATCCCGGAGTCGGCCCGTTTAGTCAAAAGTATACAAAGAAAGTACCCAGGAAGTAAAGTCATTTCCTGAACGATTTTTTGAATTATTTTTTCATCACTAAAACGCATGAGACTTTTTTGATGAGACCCTGAATAAAAGAAGTTTAATCGCCGGCAAACGAAAACCCGAGATATCCCCTAAATCCTGGCCACCATTCGTATAGTCAAAAGTATACAAAGAAGGTACCCAGGGAGTAAACTCATTTCCCGAACGATTTTTTAAATTATTTCTGTGCCACTAGAACGAATGAGACTTGTAGTATTCAAAAATGTTTCCATTTTTGATGGGACGCCGAATGAAAGAAGTTTAATCGCCGGCAAACAAAAACCCGCGATTTCCCCTAAATTCCGGACACGACCCGTATTGTCAAAAGTATAAAAAGAAAGTACCCAGGAAGTAAACTCATTTCCCGAACGATTTTTTAAATTATTTTTCAGCAATAAAACGCATGAGAATTGTAGTTTTCAAAAATGCTTTCATTTTTGATGAGACGCTGAATAAAAGAAGTTTTATCGCCGACAAACGAAAACCCGCGATTTCCCGTAAATCTCAGACTCGGCCCGTATAGTCAAAAGTATACAAAGAAAGTACCCAGGGAGTAAACTCATTTCCCGAACGAATTTTTAAATTATTTTTTCAGCACTAAAACGCATGAGACTTGTAGTTTTCAAAAATGTTTTCATTTTTGATGAGACGCTGAATAAAAGGAGTATAATCGCCGGCAAACAAAAACCCGCGATTTCCCGTAAATCCCGGACTCGGCCCGTATAGTCAAAAGTATACAAAGAAAGTACCTGGGGAGTAAACTCACTTCCCGAACGATTTTTAATTTATTTTTTCAGCAATAAAACGCATGAGACTTGTAGTTTTCAAAAATGTTTTCATTTTTGATCAGACGCTGAATAAAAGAAGTTTAATCGCCGGCAAACGAAAACCCGCGATTTCCCGTAAATCCCGGACTCAGCCCGTATAGTCAAAAGTATACAAAGAAAGTACCCAGGGAGTAAACTCATTTCCCGAACGATTTTTCAAATTATTTCTGTGCCACTAGAACGAATGAGACTTGTAGTATTCAAATATTGTTTTCATTTTTGATGGGACGCCGAATAAAAGAAGTTTAATCGCCGGCAAACAAAAAACCGCGATTTCCCCTAAATTCCGGACACGACCCGTATTGTCAAAAGTATAAAAAGAAATTACCCAGGAAGTAAACTCATTTCCCGAACGATTTTTTAAATTAGTTTTTCACCACTAAAACGCATGAGACTTGTAGTTTTCAAAAATGTTTTCATTTTTGATGAGACGCTAAATAAAAGAAGTTTAATCGCCGGCAAACGAAAACCCGCGATTTCCCGTAAATCCCGGACTCGGCCCGTATAGTCAAAAGTATACAAAGAAAGTACCCAGGGAGTAAACTCATTTCCCGAACGATTTTTTTAATTATTTTTTCACCAGTAAAACGCATGAGACTTGTAGTTTTTAAAATGTTTTCATTTTTGATGAATTGCTGAATAAAAGAAGTTTAATCGCCGGCAAACAAAAACCCCCGATTTCCCGTAAATCCCGGAGTCGGCCCGTATAGTCAAAAGTATACAAAGAAAGTACCCAGGAAGTAAAGTCATTTCCTAAACGATTTTTTGAATTATTTTTTCATCACTAAAACGCGTGAGACTTGTAGTTTTCAAAAAAATTTTCATTTTTGATGAGACGCTGATTAAAAGAAGTTTAATCGCCGGCAAACGAAAACCCGCGATATCCCCTAAATCCTGGCCACGATCCGTATAGTCAAAAGTATACAAAGAAGGTACCCAGGGAGTAAACTCATTTCCCGAACGATTTTTTAAATTATTTCTGTGCCACTAGAACGAATGAGACTTGTAGTATTCAAAAATGTTTTCATTTTTGATGGGACGCCGAATAAAAGAAGTTTAATCGCCGGCAAACAAAAACCCGCGATTTCCCCTAAATTCCGGACACGACCCGTATTGTCAAAAGTATAAAAAGAAATTACCCAGGAAGTAAACTCATTTCCCGAACGATTTTTTAAATTAGTTTTTCACCACTAAAACGCATGAGACTTGTAGTTTTCAAAAATGTTTTCATTTTTGATGAGACGCTAAATAAAAGAAGTTTAATCGCCGGCAAACGAAAACCCGCGATTTCCCGTAAATCCCGGACTCGGCCCGTATAGTCAAAATTATAAAAAGAAAGTACCTAGGGAGTAAACTCATTTCCCGAACGATTTTTTAAATTATTTTTTCAGCAATAAAACGCATGAGAATTGTAGTTTTCAAAAATGCTTTAATTTTGGATGAGACGCTGAATAAAAGAAGTTTTATCGCCGGCAAACGAAAACCCGCGATTTCCCGTAAATCCCGGCTTGGCCCGTATAGTCAAAAGTATACAAAGAAAGTACCCAGGGAGTAAACTCATTTCCCGAACGATTTTTTAAATTATTTTTTCACCAGTAAAACGCATGAGACTTGTAGTTTTTAAAATGTTTTCATTTTTGATGAATTGCTGAATAAAAGAAGTTTAATCGCCGGCAAACAAAAAACCGCGATTTCCCGTAAATCCCGGAGTCGGCCCGTATAGTCAAAAGTATACAAAGAAAGTACCCAGGAAGTAAAGTCATTTCCTAAACGATTTTTTGAATTATTTTTTCATCACTAAAACGCATGAGACTTGTAGTTTTCAAAAAAGATTTCATTTTTGATGAGACCCTGAATAAAAGAAGTTTAATCGCCGGCAAACAAAAACCCGCGATATCCCCTAAATCCTGGCCCCGATCCGTATAGTCAAAAGTATACAAAGAAGGTACCCAGGGAGTAAACTCATTTCCCGAACGATTTTTTAAATTATTTCTGTGCCACTAGAACGAATGAGACATGTAGTATTCAAAAATGTTTTCATTTTTGATGGGACGCCGAATAAAAGAAGTTTAATCGCCGGCAAACAAAAACCCGCGATTTTCCCTAAATTCCGGACACGACCCGTATTGTCAAAAGTATAAAAAGAAAGTACCCAGGAAGTAAACTCATTTCCCGAACGATTTCTTAAATTAGTTTTTCACCACTAAAACGCATGAGACTGGTAGTTTTCAAAAATGTTTTCATTTTTGATGAGACGCTAAATAAAAGGAGTTTTATTGCCGGCAAACGAAAACCCGCGATTTCCCGTAAATCCCGGACTCGGCCCGTATAGTCAAAAGTATACAAAGAAAGTACCCAGGGAGTAAACTCATTTACCGAACGATTTTTTAAATTATTTTTTCACCAGTAAAACGCATGAGAATTGTAGTTTTAAAAAATGCTTTCATTTTTGATGAGACACTGAATAAAAGAAGTTTTATCGCCGGCAAACGAAAACCCGCGATTTCCCGTAAATCCCGGACTCGGCCCGTATAGTCAAAGGTATACAAAGAAAGTACCCAGGGAGTAAACTCATTTCGCGAACGATTTTTTAAATTATTTTTTCACCAGTAAAACGCATGAGAATTGTAGTTTTAAAAAATGCTTTCATTTTTGATGAGACCCTGAATAAAAGAAATTTAATCGCCGGCAAACGAAAACCCGAGATATCCCCTAAATCCTGGCCACCATTCGTATAGTCAAAAGTATACAAAGAAGGTACCCTGGGAGTAAACTCATTTCCCGAACGATTTTTTAAATTATTTCTGTGCCACTAGAACGAATGAGACTTGTAGTATTCAAAAATGTTTCCATTTTTGATGGGACGCCGAATGAAAGAAGTTTAATCGCCGGCAAACAAAAACCCGCGATTTCCCCTAAATTCCGGACACGACCCGTATTGTCAAAAGTATAAAAAGAAAGTACCCAGGAAGTAAACTCATTTCCCGAACGATTTTTTAAATTATTTTTCAGCAATAAAACGCATGAGAATTGTAGTTTTCAAAAATGCTTTCATTTTTGATGAGACGCTGAATAAAAGAAGTTTTATCGCCGGCAAACGAAAACCCGCGATTTCCCGTAAATCTCAGACTCGGCCCGTATAGTCAAAAGTATACAAAGAAAGTACCCAGGGAGTAAACTCATTTCCCGAACGATTTTTTAAATTATTTTTTCACCAGTAAAACGCATGAGACTTGTAGTTTTCAAAAATGTTTTCATTTTTGATGAGACGCTAAATAAAAGGAGTTTTATCGCCGGCAAACGAAAACCCGCGATTTCCCGTAAATCCCGGACTCGGCCCGTATAGTCAAAAGTATACAAAGAAAGTACCCAGGGAGTAAACTCATTTACCGAACGATTTTTTAAATTATTTTTTCACCAGTAAAACGCATGAGAATTGTAGTTTTCAAAAATGCTTTCATTTTTGCTGAGACGCTGAATAAAAGAAGTTTTATCGCCGGCAAACGAAAACCCGCGATTTCCCGTAAATCCCGGACTCGGCCCGTATAGTCAAAGGTATACAAAGAAGGTACCCAGGGAGTAAACTCATTTCGCGAACGATTTTTTAAATTATTTTTTCACCAGTAAAACGCATGAGACTTGTAGTTTTTAAAATGTTTTCATTTTTGATGAAACGCTGAATAAAAGAAGTTTAATAGCCGGCAAACGAAAACCCGCGATTTCCCGTAAATCCCGGAGTCGGCCGTGTAGTCAAAAGTATACAAAGAAAGTACCCAGGAAGTAAAGTCATTTCCTGAGCGATTTTTTGAATTATTTTTTCATCACTAAAACGCATGAGACTTTTTTAAAGAGACCCTGAATAAAAGAAGTTTAATCGCTGGCAAACGAAAACCCGCGATATCCCCTAAATCCTGGCCACCATTCGTATAGTCAAAAGTATACAAAGAAGGTACCCAGGGAGTAAACTCATTTCCCGAACGATTGTTTAAATTATTTCTGTGCCACTAGAACGAATGAGACTTGTAGTATTCAAAAATGTTTTCATTTTTGATGGGACGCCGAATGAAAGAAGTTTAATCGCCGGCAAACAAAAACCCGCGATTTCCCCTAAATTCCGGACACGACCCGTATTGTCAAAAGTATAAAAAGAAAGTACCCAGGAAGTAAACTCATTTCCCGAACGATTTTTTAAATTATTTTTTCAGCAATAAAACGCATGAGAATTGTAGTTTTCAAAAATGCTTTCATTTTTGATGAGACGCTGAATAAAAGAAGTTTTATCGCCGGCAAACGAAAACCCGCGATTTCCCGTAAATCCCGGACTCAGCCCGTATATTCAAAAGTATACAAAGAAAGTACCCAGGGAGTAAACTCATTTCCTGAACGATTTTTTGAATTATTTTTTCATCACTAAAACGCGTGAGACTTGTAGTTTTCAAAAAAATTTTCATTTTTGATGAGACGCTGAATAAAACAAGTTTAATCGCCGGCAAACGAAAACCCGCGATATCCTCTAAATCCTGGCCACGATCCGTATAGTCAAAAGTATACAAAGAAGGTACCCAGGGAGTAAACTCATTTCCCGAACGATTTTTTAACTTATTTCTGTGCCACTAGAACGAATGAGACTTGTAGTATTCAAAAATGTTTTCATTTTTGATGGGACGCCGAATAAAAGAATTTTAATCGCCGGCAAACAAAAACCCGCGATCTCCCCTAAATTCCGGACACGACCCGTATTGTCAAAAGTATAAAAAGAAATTACCCAGGAAGTAAACTCATTTCCCGAACGATTTTTTAAATTAGTTTTTCACCACTAAAACGCATGAGATTTGTAGTTTTTAAAAATGTTTTCATTTTTGATGAGACGCTAAATAAAAGAATTTTAATCGCCGGCAAACGAAAACCCGCGATTTCCCGTAAATCCCGGACTCGGCCCGTATAGTCAAAATTATAAAAAGAAAGTACCTAGGGAGTAAACTCATTTCCCGAACGATTTTTTAAATTATTTTTTCAGCAATAAAACGCATGAGAATTGTAGTTTTCAAAAATGCTTTAATTTTTGATGAAACGCTGAATAAAAGAAGTTTAATCGCCGGCAATCAAAAACCCGCGATTTCCCGTAAATCCCGGAGTCGGCCCGTATAGTCAAAAGTATACAAAGAAAGTACCCAGGAAGTAAAGTCATTTCCTAAACGATTTTTTGAATTATTTTTTCATCACTAAAACGCATGAGACTTGTAGTTTTCAAAAAAATTTTCATTTTTGATGAGACCCTGAATAAAAGAAGTTTAATCGCCGGCAAACGAAAACCCGCGATATCCCCTAAATCCTGGCCACGATCCGTATAGTCAAAAGTATACAAAGAAGGTACCCAGGGAGTAAACTCATTTCCCGAACGATTTTTTAAATTATTTATGTGCCACTAGAACGAATGAGACATGTAGTATTCAAAAATGTTTTCATTTTTGATGGGACGCCGAATAAAAGAAGTTTAATCGCCGGCAAACAAAAACCCGCGATTTCCCCTAAATTCCGGACACGACCCGTATTGTCAAAAGTATAAAAAGAAAGTACCCAGGAAGTAAACTCATTTCCCGAACGATTTCTTAAATTAGTTTTTCACCACTAAAACGCATGAGACTTGAAGTTTTCAAAAATGTTTTCATTTTTGATGAGACGCTAAATAAAAGGAGTTTTATCGCCGGCAAACGAAAACCCGCGATTTCCCGTAAATCCCGGACTCGGCCCGTATAGTCAAAAGTATACAAAGAAAGTACCCAGGGAGTAAACTCATTTACCGAACGATTTTTTAAATTATTTTTTCACCAGTAAAACGCATGAGAATTGTAGTTTTCAAAAATGCTTTCATTTTTGATGAGACGCTGAATAAAAGAAGTTTTATCGCCGGCAAACGAAAACCCGCGATTTCCCGTAAATCCCGGACTCGGCCCGTATAGTCAAAGGTATACAAAGAAAGTACCCAGGGAGTAAACTCATTTCGCGAACGATTTTTTAAATTATTTTTTCACCAGTAAAACGCATGAGACTTGTAGTTTTTAAAATGTTTTCATTTTTGATGAAACGCTGAATAAAAGAAGTTTAATCGCCGGCAAACGAAAACCCGCGATTTCCCGTAAATCCCGGAGTCGGCCCGTCTAGTCAAAAGTATACAAAGAAAGTACCCAGGAAGTAAAGTCATTTCCTGAACGATTTTTTGAATTATTTTTTCATCACTAAAACGCATGAGACTTTTTTGATGAGACCCTGAATAAAAGAAGTTTAATCGCTGGCAAACGAAAACCCGCGATATCCCCTAAATCCTGGCCACCATTCGTATAGTCAAAAGTATACAAAGAAGGTACCCAGGGAGTAAACTCATTTCCCGAACGATTTTTTAAATTATTTCTGTGCCACTTGAACGAATGAGACTTGTAGTATTCAAAAATGTTTTCATTTTTGATGGGACGCCGAATGAAAGAAGTTTAATCGCCGGCAAACAAAAACCCGCGATTTCCCCTAAATTCCGGACACGACCCGTATTGTCAAAAGTATAAAAAGAAAGTACCCAGGAAGTAAACTCATTTCCCGAACGATTTTTTGAATTATTTTTTCATCACTAAAACGCATGAGACTTGTAGTTTTCAAAAAAATTTTCATTTTTGATGAGACCCTGAATAAAAGAAGTTTAATCGCCGGCAAACGAAAACCTGCGATATCCCCTAAATCCTGGCCACGATCCGTATAGTCAAAAGTATACAAAGAAGGTACCCAGGGAGTAAACTCATTTCCCGAACGATTTTTTAAATTATTTCTGTGCCACTAGAACGAATGAGACATGTAGTATTCAAAAATGTTTTCATTTTTGATGGGACGCCGAATAAAAGAAGTTTAATCGCCGGCAAACAAAAACCCGCGATTTCCCCTAAATTCCGGACACGACCCGTATTGTCAAAAGTATAAAAAGAAAGTACCCAGGAAGTAAACTCAATCCCCGAACGATTTCTTAAATTAGTTTTTCACCACTAAAACGCATGAGACTTGAAGTTTTCAAAAATGTTTTCATTTTTGATGAGACGCTAAATAAAAGGAGTTTTATCGGCGGCAAATGAAAACCCGCGATTTCCCGTAAATCCCGGACTCGGCCCGTATAGTCAAAAGTATACAAAGAAAGTACCCAGGGAGTAAACTCATTTACCGAACGATTTTTTAAATTATTTTTTCACCAGTAAAACGCATGAGAATTGTAGTTTTCAAAAATGCTTTCATTTTTGATGAGACGCTGAATAAAAGAAGTTTTATCGCCGGCAAACGAAAACCCGCGATTTCCCGTAAATCCCGGACTCGGCCCGTATAGTCAAAGGTATACAAAGAAAGTACCCAGGGAGTAAACTCATTTCGCGAACGATTTTTTAAATTATTTTTTCACCAGTAAAACGCATGAGACTTGTAGTTTTTAAAATGTTTTCATTTTTGATGAAACGCTGAATAAAAGAAGTTTAATCGCCGGCAAACGAAAACCCGCGATTTCCCGTAAATCCCGGAGTCGGCCCGTATAGTCAAAAGTATACAAAGAAAGTACCCAGGAAGTAAAGTCATTTCCTGAACGATTTTTTGAATTATTTTTTCATCACTAAAACGCATGAGACTTTTTTGATGAGACCCTTAATAAAAGAAGTTTAATCGCTGGCAAACGAAAACCCGCGATATCCCCTAAATCCTGGCCACCATTCGTATAGTCAAAAGTATACAAAGAAGGTACCCAGGGAGTAAACTCATTTCCCGAACGATTTTTTAAATTATTTCTGTGCCACTAGAACGAATGAGACTTGTAGTATTCAAAAATGTTTTCATTTTTGATGGGACGCCGAATGAAAGAAGTTTAATCGCCGGCAAACAAAAACCCGCGATTTCCCCTAAATTCCGGACACGACCCGTATTGTCAAAAGTATAAAAAGAAAGTACCCAGGAAGTAAACTCATTTCCCGAACGATTTTTTAAATTATTTTTTCAGCAATAAAACGCATGAGAATTGTAGTTTTCAAAAATGCTTTCATTTTTGATGAGACGCTGAATAAAAGAAGTTTTATCGCCGGCAAACGAAAACCCGCGACTTCCCGTAAATCCCGGACTCAGCCCGTATATTCAAAAGTATACAAAGAAAGTACCCAGGGAGTAAACTCATTTCCTGAACGATTTTTTGAATTATTTTTTCATCACTAAAACGCGTGAGACTTGTAGTTTTCAAAAAAATTTTCATTTTGGATGAGACGCTGAATAAAACAAGTTTAATCGCCGGCAAACGAAAACCCGCGATATCCCCTAAATCCTGGCCACGATCCGTATAGTCAAAAGTATACAAAGAAGGTACCCAGGGAGTAAACTCATTTCCCGAACGATTTTTTAACTTATTTCTGTGCCACTAGAACGAATGAGACTTGTAGTATTCAAAAATGTTTTCATTTTTGATGGGACGCCGAATAAAAGAAGTTTAATCGCCGGCAAACAAAAACCCGCGATCTCCCCTAAATTCCGGACACGACCCGTATTGTCAAAAGTATAAAAAGAAATTACCCAGGAAGTAAACTCATTTCCCGAACGATTTTTTAAATTAGTTTTTCACCACTAAAACGCATGAGACTTGTAGTTTTCAAAAATGTTTTCATTTTTGATGAGACGCTAAATAAAAGAAGTTTAATCGCCGGCAAACGAAAACCCGCGATTTCCCGTAAATCCCGGACTCGGCCCGTATAGTCAAAATTATAAAAAGAAAGTACCTAGGGAGTAAACTCATTTCCCGAACGATTTTTTAAATTATTTTTTCAGCAATAAAACGCATGAGAATTGTAGTTTTCAAAAAAATTTTCATTTTTGATGAGACCCTGAATAAAAGAAGTTTAATCGCCGGCAAACGAAAACCCGCGATATCCCCTAAATCCTGGCCACGATCCGTATAGTCAAAAGTATACAAAGAAGGTACTCAGGGAGTAAACTCATTTCCCGAACGATTTTTTAAATTATTTCTGTGCCACTAGAACGAATGAGACATGTAGTATTCAAAAATGTTTTCATTTTTGATGGGACGCCGAATAAAAGAAGTTTAATCGCCGGCAAACAAAAACCCGCGATTTCCCCTAAATTCCGGACACGACCCGTATTGTCAAAAGTATAAAAAGAAAGTACCCAGGAAGTAAACTCATTTCCCGAACGATTTCTTAAATTAGTTTTTCACCACTAAAACGCATGAGACTTGAAGTTTTCAAAAATGTTTTCATTTTTGATGAGACGCTAAATAAAAGGAGTTTTATCGCCGGCAAACGAAAACCCGCGATTTCCCGTAAATCCCGGACTCGGCCCGTATAGTCAAAAGTATACAAAGAAAGTACCCATGGAGTAAACTCATTTCCCGAGCGATTTTTTAAATTATTTTTTCACCAGTAAAACGCATGAGAATTGTAGTTTTCAAAAATGCTTTCATTTTTGATGAGACGCTAAATAAAAGGAGTTTTATCGCCGGCAAACGAAAACCCGCGATTTCCCGTAAATCCCGGACTCGGCCCGTATAGTCAAAAGTATACAAAGAAAGTACCCATGGAGTAAACTCATTTCCCGAGCGATTTTTTAAATTATTTTTTCACCAGTAAAACGCATGAGAATTGTAGTTTTCAAAAATGCTTTCATTTTTGATGAGACGCTGAATAAAAGAAGTTTTATCGCCGGCAAACGAAAACCCGCGATTTCCCGTAAATCCCGGACTCGGCCCGTATAGTCAAAAGTATACAAAGAAAGTACCCAGGGAGTAAACTCATTTCGCGAACGATTTTTTAAATTATTTTTTCACCAGTAAAACGCATGAGACTTGTAGTTTTTAAAATGTTTTCATTTTTGATGAAACGCTGAATGAAAGAAGTTTAATCGCCGGCAAACGAAAACCCGCGATTTCACGTAAATCCCGGAGTCGTCCCGTATAGTCAAAAGTATACAAAGAAAGTACCCAGGAAGTAAAGTCATTTCCTGAGCGATTTTTTGAATTATTTTTTCATCACTAAAACGCATGAGACTTTTTTGATGAGACCCTGAATAAAAGAAGTTTAATCGCTGGCAAACGAAAACCCGCGATATCCCCTAAATCCTGGCCACCATTCGTATAGTCAAAAATATACAAAGAAGGTACCCAGGGAGTAAACTCATTTCCCGAACGATTTTTTAAATTATTTCTGTGCCACTAGAACGAATGAGACTTGTAGTATTCAAAAATGTTTTCATTTTTGATGGGACGCCGAATGAAAGAAGTTTAATCGCCGGCAAACAAAAACCCGCGATTTCCCCTAAATTCCGGACACGACCCGTATTGTCAAAAGTATAAAAAGAAAGTACCCAGGAAGTAAACTCATTTCCCGAACGATTTTTTAAATTATTTTTTCAGCAATAAAACGCATGAGAATTGTAGTTTTCAAAAATGCTTTCATTTTTGATGAGACGCTGAATAAAAGAAGTTTTATCGCCGGCAAACGAAAACCCGCGATTTCCCGTAAATCACGGACTCAGCCCGTATATTCAAAAGTATACAAAGAAAGTACCCAGGGAGTAAACTCATTTCCTGAACGATTTTTTGAATTATTTTTTCATCACTAAAACGCGTGAGACTTGTAGTTTTCAAAAAAATTTTCATTTTTGATGAGACGCCGGCAAACGAAAACCCGCGATATCCCCTAAATCCTGGCCACGATCCGTATAGTCAAAAGTATACAAAGAAGGTACCCAGGGAGTAAACTCATTTCCCGAACGATTTTTTAACTTATTTCTGTGCCACTAGAACGAATGAGACTTGTAGTATTCAAAAATGTTTTCATTTTTGATGGGACGCCGAATAAAAGAAGTTTAATCGCCGGCAAACAAAAACCCGCGATCTCCCCTAAATTCCGGACACGACCCGTATTGTCAAAAGTATAAAAAGAAATTACCCAGGAAGTAAACTCATTTCCTGAACGATTTTTTAAATTAGTTTTTCACCACTAAAACGCATGAGACTTGTAGTTTTCAAAAATGTTTTCATTTTTGATGAGACGCTAAATAAAAGAAGTTTAATCGCCGGCAAACGAAAACCCGCGATTTCCCGTAAATCCCGGACTCGGCCCGTATAGTCAAAATTATAAAAAGAAAGTACCTAGGGAGTAAACTCATTTCCCGAACGATTTTTTAAATTATTTTTTCAGCAATAAAACGCATGAGAATTGTAGTTTTCAAAAATGCTTTAATTTTTGATGAAACGCTGAATAAAGGAAGTTTAATCGCCGGCAATCAAAAACCCGCGATTTCCCGTAAATCCCGGACTCGGCCCGTATAGTCAAAAGTATACAAAGAAAGTACCCAGGGAGTAAACTCATTTCGCGAACGATTTTTTAAATTATTTTTTCACCAGTAAAACGCATGAGACTTGTAGTTTTTAAAATGTTTTCATTTTTGATGAAACGCTGAATGAAAGAAGTTTAATCGCCGGCAAACGAAAACCCGCGATTTCCCGTAAATCCCGGAGTCGTCCCGTATAGTCAAAAGTATACAAAGAAAGTACCCAGGAAGTAAAGTCATTTCCTGAGCGATTTTTTGAATTATTTTTTCATCACTAAAACGCATGAGACTTTTTTCATGAGACCCTGAATAAAAGAAGTTTAATCGCTGCCAAACGAAAACCCGCGATATCCCCTAAATCCTGGCCACCATTCGTATAGTCAAAAGTATACAAAGAAGGTACCCAGGGAGTAAACTCATTTCCCGAACGATTTTTTAAATTATTTCTGTGCCACTAGAACGAATGAGACTTGTAGTATTCAAAAATGTTTTCATTTTTGATGGGACGCCGAATGAAAGAAGTTTAATCGCCGGCAAACAAAAACCCGCGATTTCCCCTAAATTCCGGACACGACCCGTATTGTCAAAAGTATAAAAAGAAAGTACCCAGGAAGTAAACTCATTTCCCGAACGATTTTTTAAATTATTTTTTCAGCAATATAACGCATGAGAATTGTAGTTTTCAAAAATGCTTTCATTTTTGATGAGACGCTGAATAAAAGAAGTTTTATCGCCGGCAAACGAAAACCCGCGATTTCCCGTAAATCCCGGACTCAGCCCGTATATTCAAAAGTATACAAAGAAAGTACCCAGGGAGTAAACTCATTTCCTGAACGATTTTTTGAATTATTTTTTCATCACTAAAACGCATGAGAATTGTAGTTTTCAAAAATGCTTGAATTTTTGATGAAACGCTGAATAAAAGAAGTTTAATCGCCGGCAATCAAAAACCCGCGATTTCCCGTAAATCCCGGAGTCGGCCCGTATAGTCAAAAGTATACAAAGAAGGTACCCAGGGAGTAAACTCATTTCCCGAACGATTTTTTAAATTATTTCTGTGCCACTAGAACGAATGAGACTTGTAGTATTCAAAAATGTTTTCATTTTTGATGGGACGCCGAATGAAAGAAGTTTAATCGCCGGCAAACAAAAACCCGCGATTTCCCCTAAATTCCGGACACGACCCGTATAGTCAAAAGTATACAAAGAAGGTACCCAGGGAGTAAACTCATTTCCCGAACGATTTTTTAACTTATTTCTGTGCCACTAGAACGAATGAGACTTGTAGTATTCAAAAATGTTTTCATTTTTGATGAGACGCTAAATAAAAGAAGTTTAATCGCCGGCAAACGAAAACCCGCGATTTCCCGTAAATCCCGGACTCGGCCCGTATAGTCAAAATTATAAAAAGAAAGTACCTAGGGAGTAAACTCATTTCCCGAACGATTTTTTAAATTATTTTTTCAGCAATAAAACGCATGAGAAATATAGTTTTCAAAAATGCTTGAATTTTTGATGAAACGCTGAATAAAAGAAGTTTAATCGCCGGCAATCAAAAACCCGCGATTTCCCGTAAATCCCGGAGTCGGGCCGTATAGTCAAAAGTATACAAAGAAAGTACCCAGGAAGTAAAGTCATTTCCTAAACGATTTTTTGAATTATTTTTCCATCACTAAAACGCATGAGACTTGTAGTTTTTAAAATGTTTTCATTTTTGATGAAACGCTGAATAAAAGAAGTTTAATCTCCGGCAAACGAAAACCCGCGATTTCCCGTAAATCCCGGAGTCGGCCCGTATAGTCAAAAGTATACAAAGAAAGTACCCAGGAAGTAAAGTCATTTCCTGAACGATTTTTTGAATTATTTTTTCATCACTAAAACGCATGAGACTTGTAGTTGTCAAAAAAATTTTCATTTTTGATGAGACCCTGAATAAAAGAAGTTTAATCGCCGGCAAACAAAAACCCGCGATATCCCCTAAATCCTGGCCACCATTCGTATAGTCAAAAGTATACAAAGAAGGTACCCAGGGAGTAAACTCATTTCCCGAACGATTTTTTAAATTATTTCTGTGCCACTAGAACGAATGAGACTTGTAGTATTCAAAAATGTTTTCATTTTTGATGGGACGCCGAATAAAAGATGTTTAATCGCCGGCAAACAAAAACCCGCGATTTCCCCTAAATTCCAGACACGACCCGTATTGTCAAAAGTATAAAAAGAAAGTACCCAGGAAGTAAACTCATTTCCCGAACGATTTCTTAAATTAGTTTTTCACCACTAAAACGCATGAGACTTGTAGGTTTCAAAAATGTTTTCATTTTTGATGAGACGCTAAATAAAAGGAGTTTTATCGCCGGCAAACGAAAACCCGCGATTTCCCGTAAATCCCGGACTCGGCCCGTATAGTCAAAAGTATACAAAGAAAGTACCCAGGGAGTAAACTCATTTCCCAAACGATTTTTTAAATTATTTTTTCACCAGTAAAACGCATGAGAATTGTAGTTTTCAAAAATGCTTTCATTTTTGATGAGACGCTGAATAAAAGAAGTTTTATCGCCGGCAAACGAAAACCCGCGATTTCCCGTAAATCCCGGACTCGCCCCGTATAGTCAAAAGTATACAAAGAAAGTACCCAGGGAGTAAACTCATTTCGCGAACGATTTTTTAAATTATTTTTTCACCAGTAAAACGCATGAGAATTGTAGTTTTCAAAAATGCTTTCATTTTTGATGAGACGCTGAATAAAATAAGTTTTATCGCCGGCAAACGAAAACCCGCGATTTCCCGTAAATCCCGGACTCGGCCCGTATAGTCAAAAGTATACAAAGAAAGTACCCAGGGAGTAAACTCATTTCGCGAACGATTTTTTAAATTATTTTTTCACCAGTAAAACGCATAAGACTTGTAGTTTTTAAAATGTTTTCATTTTTGATAAAACGCTGAATAAAAGAAGTTTAATCGCCGGCAAACGAAAACCCGCGATTTCCCGTAAATCCCGGAGTCGGCCCGTATAGTCAAAAGTATACAAAGAAAGTACTCAGGAAGTAAAGTCATTTCCTGAACGATTTTTTGAATTATTTTTTCATCACTAAAACGCATGAGACTTGTAGTTTTCAAAAAAATTTTCATTTTTGATGAGACCCATAATAAAAGAAGTTTAATCGCCGGCAAACGAAAACCCGCGATATCCCCTAAATCCTGGCCACCATTCGTATAGTCAAAAGTATACAAAGAAGGTACCCAGGGAGTAAACTCATTTCCCGAACGATTTTTTAAATTATTTCTGTGCCACTAGAACGAATGAGACTTGTAGTATTCAAAAATGTTTTCATTTTTGATGGGACGCCGAATAAAAGAAGTTTAATCGCCGGCAAACAAAAACCCGCGACTTCCCCTAAATTCCGGACACGACCCGTATTGTCAAAAGTATAAAAAGAAAGTACCCAGGAAGTAAACTCATTTCCCGAACGATTTTTTAAATTATTTTTTCAGCAATAAAACGCATGAGAATTGTAGTTTTCAAAAATGCTTTCATTTTTGATGAGACGCTGAATAAAAGAAGTTTTATCGCCGGCAAACGAAAACCCGCGATATCCCCTAAATCCTGGCCACGATCCGTATAGTCAAAAGTATACAAAGAAGGTACCCAGGGAGTAAACTCACTTCCCGAACGATTTTTTAAATTATTTCTGTGCCACTAGAACGAATGAGACTTGTAGTATTCAAAAATGTTTTCATTTTTGATGGGACGCCGAATAAAAGAAGTTTAATCGCCGGCAAACAAAAACCCGCGATTTCCTCTAAATACCGGGCACGACCAGTATTGTCAAAAGTTTAAAAAGAAAGTACCCAGGAAGTAAACTCATTTCCCGAACGATTTTTTAAATTATTTCTGTGCCACTAGAACGAATGAGACTTGTAGTATTCAAAAATGTTTTCATTTTTGATGGGACGCCGAATAAAAGAAGTTTAATCGCCGGCAAACAAAAACCCGCGATTTCGCCTAAATTCCGGACACGACCCGTATTGTCAAAAGTATAAAAAGAAAGTACCCAGGAAGTAAACTCATTTCCCGAACGATTTTTTAAATTATTTTTTCAGCAATAAAACGCATGAGAATTGTAGTTTTCAAAAATGCTTTCATTTTTGATGAGACGCTGAATAAAAGAAGTTTTATCGCCGGCAAACGAAAACCCCGCGATTTCCCGTAAATCTCGGACTCGGCCCGTATAGTTAAAAGTATACAAAGAAAGTACCCAGGGAGTAAACTCATTTCCCGAACGATTTTTTAAATTATTTTTTCACCAGTAAAACGCATGAGACTTGTAGTTTTTAAAATGTTTTCATTTTTGATGAAACGCTGAATAAAAGAAGTTTAATTGCCGGCAAACGAAAACCCGCGATTTCCCGTAAATCCCGGAGTCGGCCCGTATAGTCAAAAGTATACAAAGAAAGTACCCAGGAAGTAAAGTCATTTCCTGAACGATGTTTTGAATTATTTTTTCATCACTAAAACGCATGAGACTTGTAGTTTTCAAAAAAAATTTCATTTTTGATGAGACCCTGAATAAAAGAAGTTTAATCGCCGGCAAACGAAAACCCCCGATATCCCCTAAATCCTGGCCACGATCCGTATAGTCAAAAGTATACAAAGAAGGTACCCAGGGAGTAAACTCACTTCCCGAACGATTTTTTAAATTATTTCTGTGACACTAGAACGAATGAGACTTGTAGGATTCAAAAATGTTTTCATTTTTGATGGGACGCCGAATAAAAGAAGTTTAATCGCCGGCAAACAAAAACCCGCGATTTCCTCTAAATTCCGGGCACGACCCGTATTGTCAAAAGTTTAAAAAGAAAGTACCCAGGAAGTAAACTCATTTCCTGAACGATTTTTTGAATTATTTTTTCATCACTAAAACGCATGAGACTTGTAGTTTTTAAAATGTTTTCATTTTTGATAAAACGCTGAATAAAAGAAGTTTAATTGCCGGCAAACGAAAACCCGCGATTTCCCGTAAATCCCGGAGTCGGCCCGTATAGTCAAAAGTATACAAAGAAAGTATCCAGGAAGTAAAGTCATTTCCTGAACGATGTTTTGAATTATTTTTTCATCACTAAAACGCAAGAGACTTGTAGTTTTCAAAAAAAATTTCATTTTTGATCAGACCCTGAATAAAAGAAGTTTAATCGCCGGCAAACGAAAACCCGCGATATCCCCTAAATCCTGGCCACGATCCGTATAGTCAAAAGTATACAAAGAAGGTACCCAGGGAGTAAAGTCACTTCCCGAACGATTTTTTAAATTATTTCTGTGCCACTAGAACGAATGAGACTTGTAGTATTCAAAAATGTTTTCATTTTTGATGGGACGCCGAATAAAAGAAGTTTAATCGCCGGCAAACAAAAACCCGCGATTTCCTCTAAATTCCGGGCACGACCCGTATTGTCAAAAGTTTAAAAAGAAAGTACCCAGGAAGTAAACTCATTTCCCGAACGATTTTTTAAATTAGTTTTTCACCGCTAAAACGCATAAGACTTGTAGTTTTCAAAATGTTTTCATTTTTGATAAAACGCTGAATAAAAGAAGTTTAATTGCCGGCAAACGAAAACCCGCGATATCCCCTAAATCCTGGCCACGATCCGTATAGTCAAAAGTATACAAAGAAGGTACCCAGGGAGTAAACTCACTTCCCGAACGATTTTTTAAATTATTTCTGTGCCACTAGAACGAATGAGACTTGTAGTATTCAAAAATGTTTTCATTTTTGATGGGACGCCGAATAAAAGAAGTTTAATCGCCGGCAAACAAAAACCCGCGATTTCCTCTAAATACCGGGCACGACCAGTATTGTCAAAAGTTTAAAAAGAAAGTACCCAGGAAGTAAACTCATTTCCCGAACGATTTTTTAAATTATTTCTGTGCCACTAGAACGAATGAGACTTGTAGTATTCAAAAATGTTTTCATTTTTGATGGGACGCCGAATAAAAGAAGTTTAATCGCCGGCAAACAAAAACCCGCGATTTCGCCTAAATTCCGGACACGACCCGTATTGTCAAAAGTATAAAAAGAAAGTACCCAGGAAGTAAACTCATTTCCCGAACGATTTTTTAAATTATTTTTTCAGCAATAAAACGCATGAGAATTGTAGTTTTCAAAAATGCTTTCATTTTTGATGAGACGCTGAATAAAAGAAGTTTTATCGCCGGCAAACGAAAACCCCGCGATTTCCCGTAAATCTCGGACTCGGCCCGTATAGTTAAAAGTATACAAAGAAAGTACCCAGGGAGTAAACTCATTTCCCGAACGATTTTTTAAATTATTTTTTCACCAGTAAAACGCATGAGACTTGTAGTTTTTAAAATGTTTTCATTTTTGATGAAACGCTGAATAAAAGAAGTTTAATTGCCGGCAAACGAAAACCCGCGATTTCCCGTAAATCCCGGAGTCGGCCCGTATAGTCAAAAGTATACAAAGAAAGTACCCAGGAAGTAAAGTCATTTCCTGAACGATGTTTTGAATTATTTTTTCATCACTAAAACGCATGAGACTTGTAGTTTTCAAAAAAAATTTCATTTTTGATGAGACCCTGAATAAAAGAAGTTTAATCGCCGGCAAACGAAAACCCCCGATATCCCCTAAATCCTGGCCACGATCCGTATAGTCAAAAGTATACAAAGAAGGTACCCAGGGAGTAAACTCACTTCCCGAACGATTTTTTAAATTATTTCTGTGACACTAGAACGAATGAGACTTGTAGGATTCAAAAATGTTTTCATTTTTGATGGGACGCCGAATAAAAGAAGTTTAATCGCCGGCAAACAAAAACCCGCGATTTCCTCTAAATTCCGGGCACGACCCGTATTGTCAAAAGTTTAAAAAGAAAGTACCCAGGAAGTAAACTCATTTCCTGAACGATTTTTTGAATTATTTTTTCATCACTAAAACGCATGAGACTTGTAGTTTTTAAAATGTTTTCATTTTTGATAAAACGCTGAATAAAAGAAGTTTAATTGCCGGCAAACGAAAACCCGCGATTTCCCGTAAATCCCGGAGTCGGCCCGTATAGTCAAAAGTATACAAAGAAAGTATCCAGGAAGTAAAGTCATTTCCTGAACGATGTTTTGAATTATTTTTTCATCACTAAAACGCATGAGACTTGTAGTTTTCAAAAAAAATTTCATTTTTGATCAGACCCTGAATAAAAGAAGTTTAATCGCCGGCAAACGAAAACCCGCGATATCCCCTAAATCCTGGCCACGATCCGTATAGTCAAAAGTATACAAAGAAGGTACCCAGGGAGTAAAGTCACTTCCCGAACGATTTTTTAAATTATTTCTGTGCCACTAGAACGAATGAGACTTGTAGTATTCAAAAATGTTTTCATTTTTGATGGGACGCCGAATAAAAGAAGTTTAATCGCCGGCAAACAAAAACCCGCGATTTCCTCTAAATTCCGGGCACGACCCGTATTGTCAAAAGTTTAAAAAGAAAGTACCCAGGAAGTAAACTCATTTCCCGAACGATTTTTTAAATTAGTTTTTCACCGCTAAAACGCATAAGACTTGTAGTTTTCAAAATGTTTTCATTTTTGATAAAACGCTGAATAAAAGAAGTTTAATTGCCGGCAAACGAAAACCCGCGATTTCCCGTAAATCCCGGAGTCGGCCCGTATAGTCAAAAGTATACAAAGAAAGTATCCAGGAAGTAAAGTCATTTCCTGAACGATGTTTTGAATTATTTTTTCATCACTAAAACGCATGAGACTTGTAGTTTTCAAAAAAAATTTCATTTTTGATCAGACCCTGAATAAAAGAAGTTTAATCGCCGGCAAACGAAAACCCGCGATATCCCCTAAATCCTGGCCACGATCCGTATAGTCAAAAGTATACAAAGAAGGTACCCAGGGAGTAAAGTCACTTCCCGAACGATTTTTTAAATTATTTCTGTGCCACTAGAACGAATGAGACTTGTAGTATTCAAAAATGTTTTCATTTTTGATGGGACGCCGAATAAAAGAAGTTTAATCGCCGGCAAACAAAAACCCGCGATTTCCTCTAAATTCCGGGCACGACCCGTATTGTCAAAAGTTTAAAAAGAAAGTACCCAGGAAGTAAACTCATTTCCCGAACGATTTTTTAAATTAGTTTTTCACCGCTAAAACGCATAAGACTTGTAGTTTTCAAAAATGTTTTCATTTTTGATGAGACGCTGAATAAAAGGAGTTTAATCGCCGGCAAACGAAAACCCGCGATTTCCCGTAAATCCCGGACTCGGCCCGTATAGTCAAAAGTATACAAAGAAAGTACCCAGGAAGTAAAGTCATTTCCTGAACGATTTTTTGAATTATTTTTTCATCACTAAAACGCATGAGACTTGTAGTTTTCAAAAAAAATTTCATTTTTGATGAGACCCTGAATAAAAGAAGTTTAATCGCCGGCAAACGAAAACCCGCGATATCCCCTAAATCCTGGCCACCATTCGTATAGTCAAAAGTATACAAAGAAGGTACCCAGGGAGTAAACTCATTTCCCGAACGATTTTTTAAATTATTTCTGTGCCACTAGAACGAATGAGACTTGTAGTATTCAAAAATGTTTTCATTTTTGATGGGACGCCGAATAAAAGAAGTTTAATCGCCGGCAAACAAAAACCCGCGATTTCCCCTAAATTCCGGACACGACCCGTATTGTCAAAATTATAAAAAGAAAGTACCCAGGAAGTAAACTCATTTCCCGGACGATTTTTTAAATTATTTTTTCAGCAATAAAACGCATGAGAATTGTAGTTTTCAGAAATGCTTTCATTTTTGATGAGACGCTGAATAAAAGAAGTTTTATCGCCGGCAAACGAAAACCCGCGATTTCCCGTAAATCCCGGAGTCGGCCCGTATAGTCAAAAGTATACAAAGAAAGTACCCAGGAAGTAAAGTCATTTCCTGAACGATGTTTTGAATTATTTTTTCATCACTAAAACGCATGAGACTTGTAGTTTTCAAAAAAAAATTCATTTTTGATGAGACCCTGAATAAAAGAAGTTTAATCGCCGGCAAACGAAAACCCGCGATATCCCCTAAATCCTGACCACGATCCGTATAGTCAAAAGTATACAAAGAAGGTACCCAGGGAGTAAACTCATTTCCCGAACGATTTTTTAAATTATTTCTGTGCCACTAGAACGAATGAGACTTGTAGTATTCAAAAATGTTTTCATTTTTGATGGGACGCCGAATAAAAGAAGTTTAATCGCCGGCAAACAAAAACCCGCGATTTCCTCTAAATTCCGGGCACGACCCGTATTGTCAAAAGTTTAAAAAGAAAGTACCCAGGAAGTAAACTCATTTCCCGAACGATTTTTTAAATTAGTTTTTCACCGCTAAAACGCATAAGACTTGTAGTTTTCAAAAATGTTTTCATTTTTGATGAGACGCTGAATAAAAGGAGTTTAATCGCCGGCAAACGAAAACCCGCGATTTCCCGTAAATCCCGGACTCGGCCCGTATAGTCAAAAGTATACAAAGAAAGTACCCAGGAAGTAAAGTCATTTCCTGAACGATTTTTTGAATTATTTTTTCATCACTAAAACGCATGAGACTTGTAGTTTTCAAAAAAAATTTCATTTTTGATGAGACCCTGAATAAAAGAAGTTTAATCGCCGGCAAACGAAAACCCGCGATATCCCCTAAATCCTGGCCACCATTCGTATAGTCAAAAGTGTACAAAGAAGGTACCCAGGGAGTAAACTCATTTCCCGAACGATTTTTTAAATTATTTCTGTGCCACTAGAACGAATGAGACTTGTAGTATTCAAAAATGTTTTCATTTTTGATGGGACGCCGAATAAAAGAAGTTTAATCGCCGGCAAACAAAAACCCGCGATTTCCCCTAAATTCCGGACACGACCCGTATTGTCAAAATTATAAAAAGAAAGTACCCAGGAAGTAAACTCATTTCCCGGACGATTTTTTAAATTATTTTTTCAGCAATAAAACGCATGAGAATTGTAGTTTTCAGAAATGCTTTCATTTTTGATGAGACGCTGAATAAAAGAAGTTTTATCGCCGGCAAACGAAAACCCGCGATTTCCCGTAAATCCCGGAGTCGGCCCGTATAGTCAAAAGTATACAAAGAAAGTACCCAGGAAGTAAAGTCATTTCCTGAACGATGTTTTGAATTATTTTTTCATCACTAAAACGCATGAGACTTGTAGTTTTCAAAAAAAAATTCATTTTTGATGAGACCCTGAATAAAAGAAGTTTAATCGCCGGCAAACGAAAACCCGCGATATCCCCTAAATCCTGACCACGATCCGTATAGTCAAAAGTATACAAAGAAGGTACCCAGGGAGTAAACTCATTTCCCGAACGATTTTTTAAATTATTTCTGTGCCACTAGAACGAATGAGACTTGTAGTATTCAAAAATGTTTTCATTTTTGATGGGACGCCGAATAAAAGAAGTTTAATCGCCGGCAAACAAAATCCGCGATTTCCCGTAAATCCCGGACTCGGCCCGTATAGTCAAAAGTATACAAAGAAAGTACCCAGGGAGTAAACTCATTTCGCAAACGATTTTTTAAATTATTTTTTCACCAGTAAAACGCATGAGAATTGTAGTTTTCAAAAATGCTTTCATTTTTGATGAGACGCTGAATAAAAGAAGTTTTATCGCCGGCAAACGAAAACCCGCGATTTCCCGTAAATCCCGGACTCGGCCCGTATAGTCAAAAGTATACAAAGAAAGTACCCAGGAAGTAAAGTCATTTCCTGAACGATTTTTTGAATTATTTTTTCATCACTAAAACGCATGAGACTTGTAGTTTTCAAAAAAATTTTCATTTTTGATGAGACCCTGAATAAAAGAAGTTTAATCGCCGGCAAACGAAAACCCGCGATATCCCCTAAATCCTGGCCACAATTCGTATAGTCAAAAGTATACAAAGAAGGTACCCAGGGAGTAAACTCATTTCCCGAACGATTTTTTAAATTATTTCTGTGCCACTAGAACGAATGAGACTTGTAGTATTCAAAAATGTTTTCATTTTTGATGGGACGCCGAATAAAAGAAGTTTAATCGCCGGCAAACAAAAACCCGCGATTTCCTCTAAATTCCGGACACGACCCGTATTGTCAAAAGTATAAAAAGAAAGTACAAAGGAAGTAAACTCATTTCCCGAACGATTTTTTAAATTATTTTTTCAGCAATAAAACGCATGAGAATTGTAGTTTTCAAAAATGCTTTCATTTTTGATGAGACCCTGAATAAAAGAAGTTTTATCGCCGGCAAACGAAAACCCGCGATTTCCCGTAAATCTCGGACTCGGCCCGTATAGTCAAAAGTATACAAAGAAAGTACCCAGGGAGTAAACTCATTTCCCGAACGATTTTTTAAATTATTTTTTCACCAGTAAAACGCATGAGACTTGTAGTTTTTAAAATGTTTTCATTTTTGATGAAACGCTGAATAAAAGAAGTTTAATTGCCGGCAAACGAAAACCCGCGATTTCCCGTAAATCCCGGAGTCGGCCCGTATAGTCAAAAGTATACAAAGAAAGTACCCAGGAAGTAAAGTCATTTCCTGAACGATGTTTTGAATTATTTTTTCATCACTAAAAAGCATGAGACTTGTAGTTTTCAAAAAAAAATTCATTTTTGATGAGACCCTGAATAAAAGAAGTTTAATCGCCGGCAAACGAAAACCCGCGATATCCCCTAAATCCTGGCCACGATCCGTATAGTCAAAAGTATACAAAGAAGGTACCCAGGGAGTAAACTCATTTCCCGAACGATTTTTTAAATTATTTCTGTGCCACTAGAACGAATGAGACTTGTAGTATTCAAAAATGTTTTCATTTTTGATGGGACGCCGAATAAAAGAAGTTTAATCGCCGGCAAACAAAAACCCGCGATTTCCTCTAAATTCCGGGCACGACCCATATTGTCAAAAGTTTAAAAAGAAAGTACCCAGGAAGTAAACTCATTTCCCCAACGATTTTTTAAATTAGTTTTTCACCGCTAAAACGCATGAGACTTGTAGTTTTCAAAAATGTTTTCATTTTTGATGAGACGCTGAATAAAAGGAGTTTAATCGCCGGCAAACGAAAACCCGCGATTTCCCGTAAATCCCGGAGTCGGCCCGTATAGTCAAAAGTATACAAAGAAAGTACCCAGGAAGTAAAGTCATTTCCTGAACGATTTTTTGAATTATTTTTTCATCACTAAAACGCATGAGACTTGTAGTTTTCAAATAAATTTTCATTTTTGATGAGACCCTGAATAAAAGAAGTTTAATCGCCGGCAATCGAAAACCCGCGATATCCCCTAAATCCTGGCCACCATTCGTATAGTCAAAAGTATACAAAGAAGGTATCCAGGGAGTAAACTCATTTCCCGAACGATTTTTTAAGATATTTCTGTGCCACTAGAACGAATGAGACTTGTAGTATTCAAAAATGTTTTCATTTTTGATGGGACGCCGAATAAAAGAAGTTTAATCGCCGGCAAACAAAAACCCGCGATTTCCCCTAAATTCCGGACACGACCCGTATTGTCAAAAGTATAAAAAGAAAGTACCGAGGAAGTAAACTCATTTTCCGGACGATTTTTTAAATTATTTTTTCAGCAATAAAACGCATGAGAATTGTAGTTTTCAAAAATGCTTTCATTTTTGATGAGACGCTGAATAAAAGAAGTTTTATCGCCGGCAAACGAAAACCCGCGATTTCCCGCAAATCCCGGAGTCGGCCCGTATAGTCAAAAGTATACAAAGAAAGTACCCAGGAAGTAAAGTCATTTCCTGAACGATGTTTTGAATTATTTTTTTATCACTAAAACGCATGAGACTTGTAGTTTTCAAAAAAAATTTCATTTTTGATGAGACCCTGAATAAAATTTGTTTAATCGCCGGCAAACGAAAACCCGCGATATCCCCTAAATCCTGGCCACGATCCGTATAGTCAAAAGTATACAAAGAAGGTACCCAGGGAGTAAACTCATTTCCCGAACGATTTTTTAAATTATTTCTGTGCCACTAGAACGAATGAGACTTGTAGTATTCAAAAATGTTTTCATTTTTGATGGGACGCCGAATAAAAGAAGTTTAATCGCCGGCAAACAAAAACCCGCGATTTCCTCTAAATTCCGGGCACGACCCGTATTGTCAAAAGTTTAAAAAGAAAGTACCCAGGAAGTAAACTCATTTCCCGAACGATTTTTTAAATTAGTTTTTCACCGCTTAAACGCATGAGACTTGTAGTTTTCAAAAATGTTTTTATTTTTGATGAGACGCTGAATAAAAGGAGTTTAATCGCCGGCAAACGAAAACCCGCGATTTCCCGTAAATTCCGGACTCGGCCCGTATAGTCAAAAGTATACAAAGAAAGTACCTAGGGAGTAAACTCATTTCCCGAACGATTTTTTAAATTATTTTTTCAGCAATAAAACGCATGAGAATTGTAGTTTTCAAAAATGCTTTCATTTTTGATGAGACGCTGAATAGAAGAAGTTTAATCGCCGGCAAACGAAAACCCGCGATTTCCCGTAAATCCCGGACTCGGCCCGTATAGTCAAAAGTATACAAAGAAAGTACCTAGGGAGTAAACTCATTTCCCGAACGATTTTTTAAATTATTTTTTCAGCAATAAAACTCATGAGAATTGTAGTTTTCAAAAATGTTTTCATTTTTGATGAGACGCTGAATAAAAGGAGTTTAATCGCCGGCAAACGAAAACCCGCGATTTCCCGTAAATCCCGGACTCGGCCCGTATAGTCAAAAGTATACAAAGAAAGTACCTAAGGAGTAAACTCATTTCCCGAACGATTTTTTAAATTATTTTTTCAGCAATGAAACGCATGAGAATTGTAGTTTTCAAAAATGCTTTCATTTTTAATGAGACGCTGAATAAAAGGAGTTTAATCGCCGGCAAACGAAAACCCGCGATTTCCCGTAAATCCCGGACTCGGCCCGTATAGTCAAAAGTATACAAAGAAAGTACCCAGGAAGTAAAGTCATTTCCTGAACGATTTTTTGAATTATTTTTTCATCACTAAAAGGCATGAGACTTGTAGTTTTTAAAAAAATTTTCTATTTTGATGAGACCCTGAATAAAAGAAGTTTAATCGCCGGCAAACGAAAACCCGCGATATCCCCTAAATCCTGGCCACCATTCGTATAGTCAAAAGTATACAAAGAAGGTACCCAGGGAGTAAACTCATTTCCCGAACGATTTTTTAAATTATTTCTGTGCCACTAGAACGAATGAGACTTGTAGTATTCAAAAATGTTTTCATTTTTGATGGGACGCCGAATAAAAGAAGTTTAATCGCCGGCAAACAAAAACCCGCGATTTCCCCTAAATTCCGGACACGACCCGTATTGTCAAAAGTATAAAAAGAAAGTACCCAGGAAGTAAACTCATTTCCCGGACGATTTTTTAAATTATTTTTTCAGCAATAAAACGCATGAGAATTGTAGTTTTCAGAAATGCTTTCATTTTTGATGAGACGCTGAATAAAAGAAGTTTTATCGCCGGCAAACGAAAACCCGCGATTTCCCGTAAATCCCGGAGTCGGCCCGTATAGTCAAAAGTATACAAAGAAAGTACCCAGGAAGTAAAGTCATTTCCTGAACGATGTTTTGAATTATTTTTTCATCACTAAAACGCATGAGACTTGTAGTTTTCAAAAAAAATTTCATTTTTGATGAGACCCTGAATAAAAGAAGTTTAATCGCCGGCAAACGAAAACCCGCGATATCCCCTAAATCCTGACCACGATCCGTATAGTCAAACGTATACAAAGAAGGTACACAGGGAGTAAACTCATTTCCCGAACGATTTTTTAAATTATTTCTGTGCCACTAGAACGAATGAGACTTGTAGTATTCAAAAATGTTTTTATTTTTGATGGGACGCCGAATAAAAGAAGTTTAATCGCCGGCAAACAAAAACCCGCGATTTCCCGTAAATCCCGGACTCGGCCCGTATAGTCAAAAGTATACAAAGAAAGTAACCAGGGAGTAAACTCATTTTGCGAACGATTTCTTAAATTATTTTTTCACCAGTAAAACGCATGAGAATTTTAGTTTTCAAAAATGCTTTCATTTTTGATGAGACGCTGAATAAAAGAAGTTTTATCGCCGGCAAACGAAAACCCGCGATTTCCCGTAAATCCCGGACTCGGCCCGTATAGTCAAAAGCATACAAAGAAAGTAACCAGGAAGTAAAGTCATTTCCTGAACGATTTTTTGAATTATTTTTTCATCACTAAAACGCATGAGACTTGTAGTTTTCAAAAAAATTTTCATTTTTGATGAGACCCTGAATAAAAGAAGTTTAATCGCCGGCAAACGAAAACCCGCGATATCCCCTAAATCCTGGCCACCATTCGTATAGTCAAAAGTATACAAAGAAGGTACCCAGGGAGTAAACTCATTTCCCGAACGATTTTTTAAATTATTTCTGTGCCACTAGAACGAATGAGACTTGTAGTATTCAAAAATGTTTTCATTTTTGATGGGACGCCGAATAAAAGAAGTTTAATCGCCGGCAAACGAAAACCCGCGATATCCCCTAAATCCTGGCCACGATCCGTATAGTCAAAAGTATACAAAGAAGGTACCCAGGGAGTAAACTCATTTCCCGAACGATTTTTTAAATTATTTCTGTGCCACTAGAACGAATGAGACTTGCAGTATTCAAAAATGTTTTCATTTTTGATGGGACGCCGAATAAAAGAAGTTTAATCGCCGGCAAACAAAAACCCGCGATTTCCTCTAAATTCCGGGCACGACCCGTATTGTCAAAAGTTTAAAAAGAAAGTACCCAGGAAGTAAACTCATTTCCCGAACGATTTTTTAAATTAGTTTTTCACCGCTAAAACGCATGAGACTTGTAGTTTTCAAAAATGTTTTCATTTTTGATGAGACGCTGAATAAAAGGAGTTTAATCGCCGGCAAACGAAAACCCGCGATTTCCCGTAAATCCCGGAGTCGGCCCGTATAGTCAAAAGTATACAAAGAAAGTACCCAGGAAGTAAAGTCATTTCCTGAACGATTTTTTGAATTATTTTTTCATCACTAAAACGCATGAGACTTGTAGTTTTCAAAAAAATTTTCATTTTTGATGAGACCCTGAATAAAAGAAGTTTAATCGCCGGCAAACGAAAACCCGCGATATCCCCTAAATCCTGGCCATCATTCGTATAGTCAAAAGTATACAAAGAAGGTACCCAGGGAGTAAACTCATTTCCCGAACGATTTTTTAAGATATTTCTGTGCCACTAGAACGAATGAGACTTGTAGTATTCAAAAATGTTTTCATTTTTGATGGGACGCCGAATAAAAGAAGTTTAATCGCCGGCAAACAAAAACCCGCGATTTCCCCTAAATTCCGGACACGACCCGTATTGTCAAAAGTATAAAAAGAAAGTACCGAGGAAGTAAACTCATTTCCCGGACGATTTTTTAAATTATTTTTTCAGCAATAAAACGCATGAGAATTGTAGTTTTCAAAAATGCTTTCATTTTTGATGAGACGCTGAATAAAAGAAGTTTTATCGCCGGCAAACGAAAACCCGCGATTTCCCGTAAATCCCGGAGTCGGCCCGTATAGTCAAAAGTATACAAAGAAAGTACCAAGGAAGTAAAGTCATTTCCTGAACGATGTTTTGAATTATTTTTTCATCACTAAAACGCATGAGACTTGTAGTTTTCAAAAAAAATTTCATTTTTGATGAGACCCTGAATAAAAGAAGTTTAATCGCCGGCAAACGAAAACCCGCGATATCCCCTAAATCCTGGCCACGATCCGTATAGTCAAAAGTATACAAAGAAGGTACCCAGGGAGTAAACTCATTTCCCGAACGATTTTTTAAATTATTTCTGTGCCACTAGAACAAATGAGACTTGTAGTATTCAAAAATGTTTTCATTTTTGATGGGACGCCGAATAAAAGAAGTTTAATCGCCGGCAAACAAAAACCCGCGATTTCCTCTAAATTCCGGGCACGACCCGTATTGTCAAAAGTTTAAAAAGAAAGTACCCAGGAAGTAAACTCATTTCCCGAACGATTTTTTAAATTAGTTTTTCACCGCTAAAACGCATGAGACTTGTAGTTTTCAAAAATGTTTTTATTTTTGATGAGACGCTGAATAAAAGGAGTTTAATCGCCGGCAAACGAAAACCCGCGATTTCCCGTAAATCCCGGACTCGGCCCGTATAGTCAAAAGTATACAAAGAAAGTACCTAGGGAGTAAACTCATTTCCCGAACGATTTTTTAAATTATTTTTTCAGCAATAAAACGCATGAGAATTGTAGTTTTCAAAAATGCTTTCATTTTTGATGAGACGCTGAATAGAAGAAGTTTAATCTACGGCAAACGAAAACCCGCGATTTCCCGTAAATCCCGGACTCGGCCCGTATAGTCAAAAGTATACAAAGAAAGTACCTAGGGAGTAAACTCATTTCCCGAACGATTTTTTAAATTATTTTTTCAGCAAAAAAACTCATGAGAATTGTAGTTTTCAAAAATGTTTTCATTTTTGATGAGACGCTGAATAAAAGGAGTTTAATCGCCGGCAAACGAAAACCCGCGATTTCCCGTAAAGCCCAGACTCGGCCCGTATAGTCAAAAGTATACAAAGAAAGTACCTAAGGAGTAAACTCATTTCCCGAACGATTTTTTAAATTATTTTTTCAGCAATGAAACGCATGAGAATTGTAGTTTTCAAAAATGCTTTCATTTTTAATGAGACGCTGAATAAAAGAAGTTTAATCGCCGGCAAACGAAAACCCGCGATTTCCCGTAAATCCCGGACTCGGCCCGTATAGTCAAAAGTATACAAAGAAAGTACCTAGGGAGTAAACTCATTTCCCGAACGATTTTTTAAATTATTTTTTCAGCAATAAAACGCATGAGAATTGTAGTTTTCAAAAATGCTTTCATTTTTGATGAGACGCTGAATAAAAGAAGTTTAATCGCCGGCAAAAGAAAACCCGCGATTTCCCGTAAATCCCGGACTCGGCCCGTATAGTCAAAAGTATACAAAGAAAGTACCCAGGGAGTAAACTCATCTCCCGAACGATTTTTTAAATTATTTTTTCACCAGTAAAACGCATGAGACTTGTAGTTTTCAATAATGTTTTCATTTTTGATGAGACGCTGAATAAAAGAAGTTTAATCGCCGGCAAACGAAAACCCGCGATTTCCCGTAAATCCCGGACTCGGCCCGTATAATCAAAAGTATACAAAGTAAGTACCCAGGGAGTAATCTCATTTCCCGAACGATTTTTTAAATTATTTTTTCAGCACTAAAACGCATGAGACTTGTAGTTTTCAAAAATGTTTTCATTTTTGATGAGACGCTGAATAAAAGAAGTTTAATTGCCGGCAAACGAAAACCCGTGATTTCCCGTAAATCCCGGACTCGGCCCGTATAGACAAAAGTATACAAAGAAAGTACCCAGGATGTAAACTGATTTCCCGAAAGATTTTTTAAATTAGTTTTTCACCACTAAAACGCGTGAGACTTGTAGTTTTCAAAAATGTTTTCATTTTTGATGGGACGCTGAATAAAATGAGTTTAATCGCCGGCAAACGAAAACCCGCGATTTCCCTTATATCCCGGACTCGGCCCGTATAGTCAAAAGCAAACAAAGAAAGTACCTGGGGAGTAAACTCATTTCTCGAACGATTTTTAAATTATTTTTTCAGCAATAAAACGAATGAGACTTGTAGTTTTCAAAAATGTTTTCATTTTTGATGAGACGCTGAATAAAAGAAGTTTAATCGCCGGCAAACGAAAACCCGCGATTTCCCGTAAATCCCGGACTCATCCCGTATAGTCAAAAGTATACAAAGAAAGTACCCAGGGAGTAAACTGATTTTCCGAACGATTTTTACATTATTTCTGCACCACTAGAACAAATGAGACTTGTAGTATTCAATAATGTTTGCATTTTGATGAGAAGTTGAATAAAAGAAGTTTAATCGCCGGTAAACGAAAACCCGCGATTTCCCGTAAATCCCGGACTCGGCCCGTATACTAAAAAGTATACAAAGAAAGTACCCAGGGAGTAATCTCATTTCCCGAACGATTTTTTAAATTAGTTTTTCACCGCTAAAACGCATGAGACTTGTAGTTTTCAAAAATGTTTTCATTTTTGATGAGACGCTGAATAAAAGGAGTTTAATCGCCGGCAAACGAAAACCCGCGATTTCCCGTAAATCCCGGACTCGGCCCGTATAGTCAAAAGTATACAAAGAAAGTACCTAGGGAGTAAACTCATTTCCCGAACGATTTTTTAAATTATTTTTTCAGCACTAAAACGCATGAGAATTGTAGTTTTCAAAAATGCTTTCATTTTTGATGAGACGCTGAATAAAAGAAGTTTAATCGCCGGCAAACGAAACCCCGCGATTTCCCGTAAATCCCGGACTCGGCCCGTAAAGTCAAAAGTATACAAAGAAAGTACCTAGGGAGTAAACTCATTTCCCGAACGATTTTTTAAATTATTTTTTCAGCAATAAAACGCATGAGAATGGTAGTTTTCAAAAATGTTTTCATTTTTGATGAGACGCTGAATAAAAGGAGTTTAATCGCCGGCAAACGAAAACCCGCGATTTCCCGTAAATCCCGGACTCGGCCCGTATAGTCAAAAGTATACAAAGAAAGTACCTAGGGAGTAAACTCATTTCCCGAACGATTTTTTAAATTATTTTTTCAGCAATAAAACGCATGAGAATTGTAGTTTTCAAAAATGCTTTCATTTTTGATGAGACGCTGAATAAAAGAAGTTTAATCGCCGGCAAACGAAAACCCGCGATTTCCCGTAAATCCCGGACTCGGCCCGTATAGTCAAAAGTATACAAAGAAAGTACCTAGGGAGTAAACTCATTTCCCGAACGATTTTTTAAATTATTTTTTCAGCAATAAAACGCATGAGAATTGTAGTTTTCAAAAATGCTTTCATTTTTGATGAGACGCTGAATAAAAGAAGTTTAATCGCCGGAAAACGAAAACCCGCGATTTCCCGTAAATCCCGGACTCGGCCCGTATAGTCAAAAGTATACAAAGAAAGTACCCAGGGAGTAAACTCATCTCCCGAACGATTTTTTAAATTATTTTTTCACCAGTAAAACGCATGAGACTTGTAGTTTTCAATAATGTTTTCATTTTTGATGAGACGCTGAATAAAAGAAGTTTAATCGCCGGCAAACGAAAACCCGCGATTTCCCGTAAATCCCGGACTCGGCCCGTATAATCAAAAGTATACAAAGTAAGTACCCAGGGAGTAATCTCATTTCCCGAACGATTTTTTAAATTATTTTTTCAGCACTAAAACGCATGAGACTTGTAGTTTTCAAAAATGTTTTCATTTTTGATGAGACGCTGAATAAAAGAAGTTTAATTGCCGGCAAACGAAAACCCTCGATTTCCCGTAAATCCCGGACTCGGCCCGTATAGACAAAAATATACAAAGAAAGTACCCAGGAAGTAAACTCATTTCCCGAAAGATTTTTTAAATTAGTTTTTCACCACTAAAACGCGTGAGACTTGTAGTTTTCAAAAATGTTTTCATTTTTGATGGGACGCTGAATAAAATGAGTTTAATCGCTGGCAAACGAAAACCCGCGATTTCCCTTAAATCCCGGACTCGGCCCGTATAGTCAAAAGCAAACAAAGAAAGTACCTGGGGAGTAAACTCATTTCCCGAACGATTTTTAAATTATTTTTTCAGCAATAAAACGAATGAGACTTGTAGTTTTCAAAAATGTTTTCATTTTTGATGAGACGCTGAATAAAAGAAGTTTAATCGCCGGCAAACGAAAACCCGCGATTTCCCGTAAATCCCGGACTCATCCCGTATAGTCAAAAGTATACAAAGAAAGTAACCAGGGAGTAAACTGATTTTCCGAACGATTTTTAAAATATTTCTGCACCATTAGAACGAATGAGACTTGTAGTATTCAATAATGTTTGCATTTTGATGAGAAGCTGAATAAAAGAAGTTTAATCGCCGGTAAACGAAAACCCGCGATTTCCCGTAAATCCCGGACTCGGCCCGTATAGTAAAAAGTTTACAAAGAAAGTACCCAGGGAGTAATCTCATTTTCCGAACGTTTTTTTAAATTATTTTTTCAGCACTAAAACGCATGAGACTTGTAGTTTTCAAAAATGTTTTCATTTTTGATGAGACGCTGAATAAAAGAAGTTTAATCGCCGGCAAACGAAAACCCGCGATTTCCCGTAAATCCCGGACTCGGCCCGTATAGTCAAAAGTATACAAAGAAAGTACCCAGGGAGTAAACTGATTTCCCGAACGATTTTTAAAATATTTCTGCACCACTAGAACGAATGAGACTTGTAGTATTCAATAATGTTTGCATTTTGATGAGAAGCTGAATAAAAGAAGTTTAATCGCTGGCAAACGAAAACCCGCGATTTCCCGTAAATCCCGGACTCGGCCCGTATAGTCAAAAGTATACAAAGAAAGTACCCAGGGAGTAATCTCATTTCCCGAACGATTTTTTAAATTACTTTTTCAGCACTAAAACGCATGAGACTTGTAGTTTTCAAAAATGTTTTCATTTTTGATGAGACGCTGAATAAAAGAAGTTTAATTGCCGGCAAACGAAAACCCGCAATTTCCCGTAAATCCCGGACTCGGCCCGTATAGTCAAAAGTATACAAAGAAAGTACCCAGGGAGTAAACTCATTTCCCGAACGATTTTTTAAATTAGTTTTTCACCACTATAACGCGTGAGACTTGTAGTTTTCAAAAATGTTTTCATTTTTGATGGGACGCTGAATAAAAGGAGTTTATTCGCCGGCAAACGAAAACCCGCGATTTCCCGTAAATCCCGGACTCGGCCCGTATAGTCAAAAGCATACAAAGAAAGTACCTGGGGAGTAAACTCATTTCCCGAACGATTTTTAAATTATTTTTTCAGCAATAAAACGAATGAGACTTGTAGTTTTCAAAAATGTTTTCATTTTTGATGAGACGCTGAATAAAAGAAGTTTAATCTCCGGCAAACGAAAACCCGCGATTTCCCGTAAATCCCGGACTCGGCCCGTATAGTCAAAAGTATACAAAGAAAGTACCCAGGGAGTAAATTGATTTCCCGAACGATTTTTAAATTATTTCTGCACCACTAGAACGAATGAGACTTGTAGTATTCAATAATGTTTGCATTTTGATGAGAACCTGAATAAAAGAAGTTTAATCGCCGGTAAACGAAAACCCGCGATTTCCCGTAAATCCCGGACTCGGCCCGTATAGTCAAAAGTATACAAAGAAAGTACCCAGGAAGTAATCTGATTTCCCGAACGATTTTTTAAATTATTTTTTCAGCACTAAAACGAATGAGACTTGTAGTATTCAATAATGTTTGCATTTTGATGAGAAGCTGAATAAAAGAAGTTTAATCGCCGGCAAACGAAAACCCGCGATTTCCCGAAATCACGGTCTCGGCCCGTATAGTCAAAAGTATACAGAGAAAGTACCCAGGGAGTAATCTCATTTCCCGAACGATTTTTTAAATTATTTTATCAGCACTAAAACGCATGAGACTTGTAGTTTTCAAAAATGTTTTCATTTTTGATGAGACGCTGAATAAAAGAAGTTTAATTGCCGGCAAACGAAAACCCGCGATTTCCCGTAAATCCCGGACTCGGCCCGTATAGTCAAAAGTATACAAAGAAAGTACCCAGGGAGTAAACTCATTTCCCGAACGATTTTTTAAATTAGTTTTTCACCACTAAAACGCGTGAGACTTGTAGTTTTCAAAAATGTTTTCATTTTTGATGGGAGGCTGAATAAAAGGTTTTTAATCGCCGGCAAACGAAAACCCGCGATTTCCCGTAAATCACGGACTCGGCCCGTATAGTCAAAAGCATAAAAAGAAAGTACCTGGGGAGTAAACTCATTTCCCGAACGATTTTTAAATTATTTTTTCAGCATTAAAACAAATGAGACTTGTAGTTTTCAAAAATGTTTTCATTTTTGATGAGACGCTGAGTAAAAGAAGTTTAATCGCCGGCAAACAAAAACCCGCGATTTCCCGTAAATCCCGGGCTTTGCCCGTATAGTCGAAGGTATATAAAGAAAGTACCCAGGGAGTAAACTGATTTCCGGAACGATTTTTTAAATTATTTCTGTACCACTAGAACGAATGAGACTTGTAGTATTCAAAAATGTTTTCATTTTTGATGGGACGCCGAATAAAAGACGTTTAACCGCCGGCAAACAAAAACCTGCGATTTCCTTTAAATTCCGGACACGACCCGTATGGTCAAAAGTATAAAAAGAAAGTACCCAGGGAGTAAACTCATTTCACGATTTTTTAAATTAGTTTTTCACCACTAAAACGCATGAGACTTGTAGTTTTCAAAAATGTTTTCATTTTTGATGAGACGCTGAATAAAAGGAGTTTAATCGCCGGCAAACGAAAACCCGCGATTTCCCGTAAATCCCGGACTCGGCCCGTATAGTCAAAAGTATGCAAAGAAAGTACCCAGGGAGTAATCTCATTTCCCCAACGATTTTTTAAATTATTTTTTCAGCACTAAAACGCATGAGACTTGTAGTTTTCAAAACAATTTTCATTTTTGATGAGATGCTGAATAAAAGAAGTTTAATCGCCGGCAAACGAAAACCCGCGATATCCCCTAAATCCTGGCCACGATCCGTATAGTCAAAAGTATACAAAAAAGGTACCCAGGGAGTAAACTCATTTTCCGAACGATTTTTTAAATTATTTTTTCACCACTAAAACCCATTAGACTTGTAATTTTCAAAAATGTTTTCATTTTTGATGAGACGCTGAATAAAAGAAGTTTAATCGCTGGCAAGCGAACACCCGCGATTTCACGTAAATCCCGAGCTTGGCCCGTATAGTCGAATGTATATAAAGAAGGTACCCAGGGAGTAAACTGATTTCCTGAACGATTTTTAAATTATTTCAGCACCACTAGAACGAATGAGACTTGTAGTTTTCAATAATGTTTGCATTTTCATGAGAAGCTGAATAAAAGAAGTTTAATCGCCGGCAAACGAAAACCCGCGAGTTCCCGTAAATCCCGGACTCGGCCCGTATAGTCAAAAGTATACAAAGAAAGTACCCAGGGAGTAAACTCATTTCTCGAACGATTTTTTAAATTATTTTTTCAGCACTAAAACGCATGAGACTTGTAGTTTTCAAAAATGTTTTCATTTTTGATGAGACGCTGAATAAAAGAAGTTTAATTGCCGGCAAACGAAAACCCGCGATTTCCCGTAAATCCAGGACTCGGCCGTATAGTCGAAAGTATACAAAGAAAGTACCTAGGGAGTAATCTCATTTCCTGAACGATTTTTTAAATTAGTTTTTCACCACTAAAACGCGTGAGACTTGTAGTTTTCAAAAATGTTTTCATTTTTGATGAGACGCTGAATAAAAGGAGTTTAATCGCAGGCAAACGAAAACCCGCGATTTCCCGTAAATCCTTGACTCGGCCCGTATAGTCAAAAGCATACAAAGAAAGTACCTGGGGAGTAAACTCATTTCCCGAACGATTTTTAAATTATTTTTTCACCACTAAAACGCATGAGACTTGTAATTTTCAAAAATGTTTTCATTTTTGATGAGACGCTGAATAAAAGAAGTTTAATCGCTGGCAAACAAAAACCCGCGATTTCCCGTAAATCCCGGGATTTGCCCGTATAGTCGAATGTATATAAAGAAAGTACCCAGGGAGTAAACTGATTTCCGGAACGATTTTTTAAATTATTTCTGTACCACTAGAACGAATGAGACTTGTAGTATTCAAAAATGTTTTCATTTTTGATGGGACGCCGAATAAAAGAAGTTTAACCGCCGGCAAACAAAAACCTGCGATTTCCCCTAAATTCCGGTCACGACCCGTATGGTCAAAAGTATAAAAAGAAAGTACCCAGGGAGTAAACTCATTTTTCGAACGATTTTTTAAATTAGTTTTTCACCACTAAAACGCATGAGACTTGTAGTTTTCAAAAATGTTTTCATTTTTGATGAGACGCTGAATAAAAGGAGTTTAATCGCCGGGAAACGAAAACCCGCGATTTCCCGTAAATCCAGGACTCGGCCCGTATAGTCGAAAGTATACAAAGAAAGTACCTAGGGAGTAATCTCATTTCCTGAACGATTTTTTAAATTAGTTTTTCACCACTAAAACGCGTGAGACTTGTAGTTTTCAAAAATGTTTTCATTTTTGATGAGACGCTGAATAAAAGGAGTTTAATCGCCGGCAAACGAAAACCCGCGATATCCCCTAAATCCTGGCCACGATCCGTATAGTCAAAAGTATACAAAAAAGGTACCCAGGGAGTAAACTCATTTTCCGAACGATTTTTTAAATTATTTTTTCACCACTAAAACCCATTAGACTTGTAATTTTCAAAAATGTTTTCATTTTTGATGAGACGCTGAATAAAAGAAGTTTAATCGCTGGCAAGCGAACACCCGCGATTTCACGTAAATCCCGAGCTTGGCCCGTATAGTCGAATGTATATAAAGAAGGTACCCAGGGAGTAAACTGATTTCCTGAACGATTTTTAAATTATTTCAGCACCACTAGAACGAATGAGACTTGTAGTTTTCAATAATGTTTGCATTTTCATGAGAAGCTGAATAAAAGAAGTTTAATCGCCGGCAAACGAAAACCCGCGATTTCCCGTAAATCCCGGACTCGGCCCGTATAGTCAAAAGTATACAAAGAAAGTACCCAGGGAGTAAACTCATTTCTCGAACGATTTTTTAAATTATTTTTTCAGCACTAAAACGCATGAGACTTGTAGTTTTCAAAAATGTTTTCATTTTTGATGAGACGCTGAATAAAAGAAGTTTAATTGCCGGCAAACGAAAACCCGCGATTTCCCGTAAATCCAGGACTCGGCCCGTATAGTCGAAAGTATACAAAGAAAGTACCTAGGGAGTAATCTCATTTCCTGAACGATTTTTTAAATTAGTTTTTCACCACTAAAACGCGTGAGACTTGTAGTTTTCAAAAATGTTTTCATTTTTGATGAGACGCTGAATAAAAGGAGTTTAATCGCAGGCAAACGAAAACCCGCGATTTCCCGTAAATCCTTGACTCGGCCCGTATAGTCAAAAGCATACAAAGAAAGTACCTGGGGAGTAAACTCATTTCCCGAACGATTTTTAAATTATTTTTTCACCACTAAAACGCATGAGACTTGTAATTTTCAAAAATGTTTTCATTTTTGATGAGACGCTGAATAAAAGAAGTTTAATCGCTGGCAAACAAAAACCCGCGATTTCCCGTAAATCCCGGGATTTGCCCGTATAGTCGAATGTATATAAAGAAAGTACCCAGGGAGTAAACTGATTTCCGGAACGATTTTTTAAATTATTTCTGTACCACTAGAACGAATGAGACTTGTAGTATTCAAAAATGTTTTCATTTTTGATGGGACGCTGAATAAAAGAAGTTTAACCGCCGGCAAACAAAAACCTGCGATTTCCCCTAAATTCCGGTCACGACCCGTATGGTCAAAAGTATAAAAAGAAAGTACCCAGGGAGTAAACTCATTTTTCGAACGATTTTTTAAATTAGTTTTTCACCACTAAAACGCATGAGACTTGTAGTTTTCAAAAATGTTTTCATTTTTGATGAGACGCTGAATAAAAGGAGTTTAATCGCCGGCAAACGAAAACCCGCGATTTCCCGTAAATCCCGGACTCGGCCCGTATAGTCAAAAGTATACAAAGAAAGTACCCAGGGAGTAATCTCATTTCCCGAACGATTTTTTAAATTATTTTTTCAGCACTAAAACGCATGAGACTTGTAGTTTTCAAAAATGTTTTCATTTTTGATGAGACGCTGAATAAAAGGAGTTTAATCGCAGGCAAACGAAAACCCACGATTTCCCGTAAATCCTTGACTCGGCCCGTATAGTCAAAAGCATACAAAGAAAGTACCTGGGGAGTAAACTCATTTCCCGAACGATTTTTAAATTATTTTTTCACCACTAAAACGCATGAGACTTTTTTGATGAGACCCTGAATAAAAGAAGTTTAATCGCTGGCAAACAAAAACCCGCGATTTCCCGTAAATCCCGGGATTTGCCCGTATAGTCGAATGTATATAAAGAAAGTACCCAGGGAGTAAACTGATTTCCGGAACGATTTTTTAAATTATTTCTGTACCACTAGAACGAATGAGACTTGTAGTATTCAAAAATGTTTTCATTTTTGATGGGACGCCGAATAAAAGAAGTTTAACCGCCGGCAAACAAAAACCTGCGATTTCCCCTAAATTCCGGTCACGACCCGTATGGTCAAAAGTATAAAAAGAAAGTACCCAGGGAGTAAACTCATTTTCCGAACGATTTTTTAAATTAGTTTTTCACCACTAAAACGCATGAGACTTGTAGTTTTCAAAAATGTTTTCATTTTTGATGAGACGCTGAATAAAAGGAGTGTAATCGCCGGCAAACGAAAACCCGCGATTTCCCGTAAATCCCGGACTCGGCCCGTATAGTCAAAAGTATACAAAGAAAGTACCCAGGGAGTAATCTCATTTCCCGAACGATTTTTTAAATTATTTTTTCAGCACTAAAACGCATGAGACTTGTAGTTTTCAAAAATGTTTTCATTTTTGATGAGACGCCGAATAAAAGAAGTTTAACCGCCGGCAAACAAAAACCTGCGATTTCCCCTAAATTCCGGACACGACCCGTATGGTCAAAAGTATAAAAAGAAAGTACCCAGGGAGTAATCTCATTTCCCGAACGATTTTTTAAATTATTTTTTCAGCACTAAAACGCATGTGACTTGTAGTTTTCAAAAATGTTTTCATTTTTGATGAGACGCTGAATAAAAGAAGTTTAATTGCCGGCAAACGAAAACCCGCGATTTCCCGTAGATCCCGGACTCGGCCCGTACATTCAAAAGTATACAAAGAAAGTACCCAGGGAGTAAACTCATTTCGTGAACGATTTTTTAAATTAGTTTTTCACCACTAAAACGCGTGAGACTTGTAGTTTTCAAAAATGTTTTCATTTTTGATGAGACGCTGAATAAAAGGAGTTTAATCGCCGGCAAACGAAAACCCGCGATTTCCCGTAAACCCTTGCCTCGGCCCGTATAGTCAAAAGCATACAAAGAAAGTACCTGGGGAGTAAACTCATTTCCCAAACGATTTTTAAATTATTTTTTCAACACTAAAACGCATGAGACTTGTAGTTTTCAAAAAAATTTTCATTTTTGATGAGACGCTGAATAAAAGAAGTTTAATCGCCGGCAAACGAAAACCCGCGATATCCCCTAAATCCTGGCCACGATCCGTATAGTCGAAAGTATACAAAGAAGGTACCCAGGGAGTAAACTCATTTCCCGAACGATTTTTTAAATTATTTTTTCACCACTAAAACTCATGAGACTTGTAATTTTCAAAAATGTTTTCATTTTTGATGAGACGCTAAATAAAAGAAGTTTAATCGCTGGCAAACAAAAACCCGCGATTTCCCGTAAATCCCGGGCTTTGCCCGTATAGTCGAATGTATATAAAGAAAGTACCCAGGGAGTAAACTGATTTCCCGAACGATTTTTTAAATTATTTCTGTACCACTACAACGAATGAGACTTGTAGTATTCAAAAATGTTTTCATTTTTGATGGGACGCCGAATAAAAGACATTTAACCGCCGGCAAACAAAAACCTGCGATTTCCTCTAAATTCCGGACACGACCCGTATGGTCAAAAGTATAAAAAGAAAGTACCCAGGGGGTAAACTCCTTTCCCGAACGATTTTTTAAATTATTTTTTCAGCACTAAAACGCATGTGACTTGTAGTTTTCAAAAATGTTTTCATTTTTGATGAGACGCTGAATAAAAGAAGTTTAATTGCCGGCAAACGAAAACCCGCGATTTCCCGTAGATCCCGGACTCGGCCCGTACATTCAAAAGTATACAAAGAAAGTACCCAGGGAGTAAACTCATTTCGCGAACGATTTTTTAAATTAGTTTTTCACCACTAAAACGCGTGAGACTTGTAGTTTTCAAAAATGTTTTCATTTTTGATGAGACACTGAATAAAAGGAGTTTAATCGCCGGCAAACGAAAACCCGCGATTTCCCGTAAACCCTTGCCTCGGCCCGTATAGTCAAAAGCATACAAAGAAAGTACCTGGGGAGTAAACTCATTTCCCGAACGATTTTTAAATTATTTTTTCAACACTAAAACGCATGAGACTTGTAGTTTTCAAAAAAATTTTCATTTTTGATGAGACGCTGAATAAAAGAAGTTTAATCGCCGGCAAACGAAAACCCGCGATATCCCCTAAATCCTGGCCACGATCCGTATAGTCGAAAGTATACAAAGAAGGTACCCAGGGAGTAAACTCATTTCCCGAACGATTTTTTAAATTATTTTTTCACCACTAAAACCCATGAGACTTGTAATTTTCAAAAATGTTTTCATTTTTGATGAGACGCTAAATAAAAGAAGTTTAATCGCTGGCAAACAAAAACCCGCGATTTCCCGTAAATCCCGGGCTTTGCCCGTATAGTCGAATGTATATAAAGAAAGTACCCAGGGAGTAAACTGATTTCCCGAACGATTTTTTAAATTATTTCTGTACCACTACAACGAATGAGACTTGTAGTATTCAAAAATGTTTTCATTTTTGATGGGACGCCGAATAAAAGACGTTTAACCGCCGGCAAACAAAAACCTGCGATTTCCTCTAAATTCCGGACACGACCCGTATGGTCAAAAGTATAAAAAGAAAGTACCCAGGGAGTAAACTCATTTCCCGAACGATTTTTTAAATTAGATTTTCACCACTAAAACGTATAAGACTTGTAGATTTCAAAAATGTTTTCATTTTTGATGAGACGCTGAATAAAAGGAGTTTAATCGCCGGCAAACGAAAACCCGCGATTTCCCGTAAATCCCGGACTCGGCCCGTATAGTCAAAAGTACACAAAGAAAGTACCTAGGTAGTAAACTCATTTCCCGAACGAATTTTAAATTTTTTTTCAGCAATAAAACGCATAAGACTTGTAGTTTTCAAAAATGTTTTCATTTTTGATGAGAGGCTGAATAGAAGAAGTTTAATTGCCGGCAAACGAAAACCCGCGATTTCCCGTAAATCCCGGACTCGGCCCGTATAGTCAAAAGTATACAAAGAAAGTACCCAGGGAGTAAACTCATTTCCCGAACGATTTTTTAAATTATTTTTTCACCAGTAAAACACATGAGACTTGTAGTTTTTAAAAATGTTCCCATTTTTGATGAGACGCTGAATAGAAGAAGTTTAATCGCTGGCAAACGAAAACCCGCGATTTCCCGTAAATCCCGGACTCGGCCCGTATAGTCAAAAGTATACAAAGAAAGTACCTAGAGAGTAAACTCATTTCCCGAACGATTTTTTAAATTATTTTTTCAGCAATAAAACGCATGAGACTTGTAGTTTTCAAAAATGTTTTCATTTTTGATGAGACGCTGATTGAAAGGAGTTTAATCGCCGGCAAACGAAAACCCGCGATTTCCCGTAAATCCCGGACTCGGCCCGTATAGTCAAAAGTACACAAAGAAAGTACCTAGGTAGTAAACTCATTTCCCGAACGAATTTTAAATTTTTTTTCAGCAATAAAACGCATAAGACTTGTAGTTTTCAAAAATGTTTTCATTTTTGATGAGAGGCTGAATAGAAGAAGTTTAATTGCCGGCAAACGAAAACCCGCGATTTCCCGTAAATCCCGGACTCGGCCCGTATAGTCAAAAGTATACAAAGAAAGTACCCAGGGAGTAAACTCATTTCCCGAACGATTTTTTAAATTATTTTTTCACCAGTAAAACACATGAGACTTGTAGTATTCAAAAATGTTTTCATTTTTGATGGGACGCCGAATAAAAGACGTTTAACCGCCGGCAAACAAAAACCTGCGATTTCCTCTAAATTCCGGACACGACCCGTATGGTCAAAAGTATAAAAAGAAAGTACCCAGGGAGTAAACTCATTTCCCGAACGATTTTTTAAATTAGATTTTCACCACTAAAACGTATAAGACTTGTAGATTTCAAAAATGTTTTCATTTTTGATGAGACGCTGAATAAAAGGAGTTTAATCGCCGGCAAACGAAAACCCGCGATTTCCCGTAAATCCCGGACTCGGCCCGTATAGTCAAAAGTACACAAAGAAAGTACCTAGGTAGTAAACTCATTTCCCGAACGAATTTTAAATTTTTTTTCAGCAATAAAACGCATAAGACTTGTAGTTTTCAAAAATGTTTTCATTTTTGATGAGAGGCTGAATAGAAGAAGTTTAATTGCCGGCAAACGAAAACCCGCGATTTCCCGTAAATCCCGGACTCGGCCCGTATAGTCAAAAGTATACAAAGAAAGTACCCAGGGAGTAAACTCATTTCCCGAACGATTTTTTAAATTATTTTTTCACCAGTAAAACACATGAGACTTGTAGTTTTTAAAAATGTTCCCATTTTTGATGAGACGCTGAATAGAAGAAGTTTAATCGCTGGCAAACGAAAACCCGCGATTTCCCGTAAATCCCGGACTCGGCCCGTATAGTCAAAAGTATACAAAGAAAGTACCTAGAGAGTAAACTCATTTCCCGAACGATTTTTTAAATTATTTTTTCAGCAATAAAACGCATGAGACTTGTAGTTTTCAAAAATGTTTTCATTTTTGATGAGACGCTGATTGAAAGGAGTTTAATCGCCGGCAAACGAAAACCCGCGATTTCCCGTAAATCCCGGACTCGGCCCGTATAGTCAAAAGTACACAAAGAAAGTACCTAGGTAGTAAACTCATTTCCCGAACGAATTTTAAATTTTTTTTCAGCAATAAAACGCATAAGACTTGTAGTTTTCAAAAATGTTTTCATTTTTGATGAGAGGCTGAATAGAAGAAGTTTAATTGCCGGCAAACGAAAACCCGCGATTTCCCGTAAATCCCGGACTCGGCCCGTATAGTCAAAAGTATACAAAGAAAGTACCCAGGGAGTAAACTCATTTCCCGAACGATTTTTTAAATTATTTTTTCACCAGTAAAACACATGAGACTTGTAGTTTTTAAAAATGTTCCCATTTTTGATGAGACGCTGAATAGAAGAAGTTTAATCGCTGGCAAACGAAAACCCGCGATTTCCCGTAAATCCCGGACTCGGCCCGTATAGTCAAAAGTATACAAAGAAAGTACCTAGAGAGTAAACTCATTTCCCGAACGATTTTTTAAATTATTTTTTCAGCAATAAAACGCATGAGACTTGTAGTTTTCAAAAATGTTTTCATTTTTGATGAGACGCTGAATGAAAGGAGTTTAATCGCCGGCAAACGAAAACCCGCGATTTCCCGTAAATCCCGGACTCGGCCCGTATAGTCAAAAGTATACAAAGAAAGTACCCAGGGAGTAAACTCATTTCCCGAACGATTTTTTAAATTATTTTTTCACCAGTAAAACACATGAGACTTGTAGTTTTCAAAAATGTTCCCATTTTTGATGAGACGCTGAATAGAAGAAGTTTAATCGCCGGCAAACGAAAACTCGCGATTTCCCGTAAATCCCGGACTCGGCCCGAATAGTCAAAAGTATACAAAGAAAGTACCTAGAGAGTAAACTCATTTCCCGAACGATTTTTTAAATTATTTTTTCAGCAATAAAACACATGAGACTTGTAGTATTCAAAAATGTTTTCATTTTTGATGGGACGCCGAATAAAAGACGTTTAACCGCCGGCAAACAAAAACCTGCGATTTCCTCTAAATTCCGGACACAACCCGTATGGTCAAAAGTATAAAAAGAAAGTACCCAGGGTGTAAACTCATTTCCCGAACGATTTTTTAAATTAGATTTTCACCACTAAAACGTATGAGACTTGTAGTTTTCAAAAATGTTTTCATTTTTGATGAGACGCTGAATAAAAGGAGTTTAATCGTCGGCAAACGAAAACCCGCGATTTCCCGTAAATCCCGGACTCGGCCCGTATAGTCAAAAGTACACAAAGAAAGTACCTAGGTAGTAAACTCATTTCCGAACGAATTTTTAATTATTTTTTCAGCAATAAAACGCATAAGACTTGTAGTTTTCAAAAATGTTTTCATTTTTGATGAGAGGCTGAATAGAAGAAGTTTAATTGCCGGCAAACGAAAACCCGCGATTTCCCGTAAATCACGGACTCGGCCCGTATAGTCAAAAGTATACAAAGAAAGTACCCAGGGAGTAAACTCATTTCCCGAACGATTTTTTAAATTATTTTTTCACCAGTAAAACGCATGAGACTTGTATTTTTTAAAAATGTTCCCATTTTTGATGAGACGCTGAATAGAAGAAGTTTAATCGCTGGCAAACGAAAACCCGCGATTTCCCGTAAATCCCGGACTCGGCCTGTATAGTCAAAAGTATACAAAGAAAGTACCTAGAGAGTAAACTCATTTCCCGAACGATTTTTTAAATTATTTTTTCAGCAATAAAACGTATGAGACTTGTAGTTTTCAAAAATGTTTTCATTTTTGATGAGACGCTGAATAAAAGGAGTTTAATCGCCGGCAAACGAAAACCCGCGATTTCCCGTAAATCCCGGACTCGGCCCGTATAGTCAAAAGTATACAAAGAAAGTACCCAGGGAGTAAACTCATTTCCCGAACGATTTTTTAAATTATTTTTTCACCAGTAAAACACATGAGACTTGTAGTTTTCAAAAATGTTCCCATTTTTGATGAGACGCTGAATAGAAGAAGTTTAATCGCCGGCAAACGAAAACCCGCGATTTCCCGTAAATCCCGGACTCGGCCCGTATAGTCAAAAGTATAGAAAGAAAGTACCTAGAGAGTAAACTCATTTCCCGAACGGTTTTTTAAATTATTTTTTCAGCAATAAAACGCATGAGACTTGTAGTTTTCAAAAATGTTTTCATTTTTGATGAGACGCTGAATAAAAGGAGTTTAATCGCCGGCAAACGAAAACCCGCGATTTCCCGTAAATCCCGGACTCGGCCCGTATAGTCAAAAGTATACAAAGAAAGTACCCAGGGAGTAAACTCATTTCCCGAACGATTTTTTAAATTATTTTTTCACCAGTAAAACACATGAGACTTGTAGTTTTCAAAAATGTTCCCATTTTTGATGAGACGCTGAATAGAAGAAGTTTAATCGCCGGCAAACGAAAACCCGTGATTTCCCGTAAATCCCGGACTCGGCCCGTATAGTCAAAAGTATACAAAGAAAGTACCTAGAGAGTAAACTCATTTCCCGAACGATTTTTTAAATTATTTTTTCAGCAATAAAACGCATGAGACTTGTAGTATTCAAAAATGTTTTCATTTTTGATGGGACGCCGAATAAAAGACGTTTAACCGCCGGCAAACAAAAACCTGCGATTTCCTCTAAATTCCGGACACAACCCGTATGGTCAAAAGTATAAAAAGAAAGTACCCAGGGTGTAAACTCATTTCCCGAACGATTTTTTAAATTAGATTTTCACCACTAAAACGAATGAGACTTGTAGTTTTCAAAAATGTTTTCATTTTTGATGAGACGCTGAATAAAAGGAGTTTAATCGCCGGCAAACGAAAACCCGCGATTTCCCGTAAATCCCGGACTCGGCCCGTATAGTCAAAAGTACACAAAGAAAGTACCTAGGTAGTAAACTCATTTCCGAACGAATTTTTAATTATTTTTTCAGCAATAAAACGCATAAGACTTGTAGTTTTCAAAAATGTTTTCATTTTTGATGAGAGGCTGAATAGAAGAAGTTTAATTGCCGGCAAACGAAAACCCGCGATTTCCCGTAAATCACGGACTCGGCCCGTATAGTCAAAAGTATACAAAGAAAGTACCCAGGGAGTAAACTCATTTCCCGAACGATTTTTTAAATTATTTTTTCACCAGTAAAACGCATGAGACTTGTATTTTTTAAAAATGTTCCCATTTTTGATGAGACGCTGAATAGAAGAAGTTTAATCGCTGGCAAACGAAAACCCGCGATTTCCCGTAAATCCCGGACTCGGCCTGTATAGTCAAAAGTATACAAAGAAAGTACCTAGAGAGTAAACTCATTTCCCGAACGATTTTTTAAATTATTTTTTCAGCAATAAAACGTATGAGACTTGTAGTTTTCAAAAATGTTTTCATTTTTGATGAGACGCTGAATAAAAGGAGTTTAATCGCCGGCAAACGAAAACCCGCGATTTCCCGTAAATCCCGGACTCGGCCCGTATAGTCAAAAGTACACAAAGAAAGTACCTAGGTAGTAATCTCATTTCCCGAACGAATTTTATATTATTTTTTCAGCAATAAAACGCATAAGACTTGTAGTTTTCAAAAATGTTTTCATTTTTGATGAGAGGCTGCATAGAAGAAGTTTAATTGCCGGCAAACGAAAACTCGCGATTTCCCGTAAATCCCGGACTCGGCCCGTATAGTCAAAAGTATACAAAAAAAGTACCCAGGGAGTAAACTCATTTCCCGAACAATTTTTTAAATTAGTTTTTCAACACTAAAACGCGTGAGACTTGTAGTTTTCAAAAAAATTTTCATTTTTGATGAGACGCTGAATAAAAGAAGTTTAATCGCCGGCAAACGAAAACCCGCGATATCCCCTAAATCCTGGCCACGATCCGTATAGTCAAAAGTATACAAAGAAGGTACCCAGGGAGTAAACTCATTTCCCGAACGATTTTTTAAATTATTTTTTCACCACTAAAACCCATGAGACTTGTAATTTTTAAAAATGTTTTTATTTTTGATGAGACGCTGAATAAAAGAAGTTTAATCGCTGGCAAACAAAAACCCGCGATTTCCGGTAAATCCCGGGCTTTGCCCGTATAGTCGAATTTATATAAAGAAAGTACCCAGGGAGTAAACCGATTTCCGGAACGATTTTTTAAATTATTTCTGTACCACTAGAACGAATGAGACTTGTAGTATTTAAAAATGTTTTCATTTTTGATGGGACGCCGAATAAAAGAAGTTTAACCGCCGGCAAACAAAAACCTGCGATTTCCCCTAAATTCCGGACACGACCCGTATGGTCAAAAGTATAAAAAGAAAGTACCCAGGGAGTAAACTCATTTCCCGAACGATTTTTTAAATTAGTTTTTCACCACTAAAACGCATGAGACTTGTAGTTTTCAAAAATGTTTTCATTTTTGATGAGACGCTGAATAAAAGGAGTTTAATCGCCGGCAAACGAAAACCCGCGATTTCCCGTAAATCCCGGACTCGGCCCGTATAGTCAAAAGTATACAAAGAAAGTACCCAGGGAGTAATCTCATTTCCCGAACGATTTTTTAAATTATTTTTTCAGCACTAAAACGCATGTGACTTGTAGTTTTCAAAAATGTTTTCATTTTTGATGAGACGCTGAATAAAAGAAGTTTAATTGCCGGCAAACGAAAACCCGCGATTTCCCGTAGATCCCGGACTCGGCCCGTACATTCAAAAGTATACAAAGAAAGTACCCAGGGAGTAAACTCATTTTGCGAACGATTTTTTAAATTAGTTTTTCACCACTAAAACGCGTGAGACTTGTAGTTTTCAAAAATGTTTTCATTTTTGATGAGACGCTGAATAAAAGGAGTTTAATCGCCGGCAAACGAAAACCCGCGATTTCCCGTAAACCCTTGCCTCGGCCCGTATAGTCAAAAGCATATAAAGAAAGTACCTGGGGAGTAAACTCATTTCCCGAACGATTTTTAAATTATTTTTTCAACACTAAAACGCATGAGACTTGTAGTTTTCAAAAAAATTTTCATTTTTGATGAGACGCTGAATAAAAGAAGTTTAATTGCCGGCAAACGAAAACCCGCGATATCCCCTAAATCCTGGCCACGATCCGTATAGTCGAAAGTATACAAAGAAGGTACCCAGGGAGTAAACTCATCTCCCGAACGATTTTTTAAATTACTTTTTCACCACTAAAACCCATGAGACTTGTAATTTTCGAAAATGTTTTCATTTTTGATGAGACGCTAAATAAAAGAAGTTTAATCGCTGGCAAACAAAAACCCGCGATTTCCCGTAAATCCCGGGCTTTGCCCGTATAGTCGAATGTATATAAAGAAAGTACCCAGGAAGTAAACTGATTTCCCGAACGATATTTTAAATTATTTCTGTACCACTACAACGAATGAGACTTGTAGTATTCAAAAATGTTTTCATTTTTGATGGGACGCCGAATAAAAGACGTTTAACCGCCGGCAAACAAAAACCTGCAATTTCCTCTAAATTCCGGACACGACCCGTATGGTCAAAAGTATAAAAAGAAAGTACCCAGGGAGTAAACTCATTTCCCGAACGATTTTTTAAATTATTTTTTCAGCAATAAAACGCATAAGACTTGTAGTTTTCAAAAATGTTTTCATTTTTGATGAGAGGCTGAATAGAAGAAGTTTAATTGCCGGCAAACGAAAACCCGCGATTTCCCGTAAATCCCGGACTCGGCCCGTATAGTCAAAAGTATACAAAGAAAGTACCCAGGGAGTAAACTCATTTCCCGAACGATTTTTTAAATTATTTTTTCAGCAATAAAACGCATGAGACTTGTAGTTTTCAAAAATGTTTTCATTTTTGATGAGAGGCTGAATAAAAGAAGTTTAATCGCTGGCAAACAAAAACCCGCGATTTCCCGTAAATCCCGGGCTTTGCCCGTATAGTCGAATGTATATAAAGAAAGTACCCAGGAAGTAAACTGATTTCCCGAACGATTTTTTAAATTATTTCTGTACCACTACAACGAATGAGACTTGTAGTATTCAAAAATGTTTTCATTTTTGATGGGACGCCGAATAAAAGACGTTTAACCGCCGGCAAACAAAAACCTGCGATTTCCTCTAAATTCCGGACACGACCCGTATGGTCAAAAGTATAAAAAGAAAGTACCCAGGGAGTAAACTCATTTCCCGAACGATTTTTTAAATTATTTTTTCAGCAATAAAACGCATAAGACTTGTAGTTTTCAAAAATGTTTTCATTTTTGATGAGAGGCTGAATAGAAGAAGTTTAATTGCCGGCAAACGAAAACCCGCGATTTCCCGTAAATCCCGGACTCGGCCCGTATAGTCAAAAGTATACAAAGAAAGTACCCAGGGAGTAAACTCATTTCCCGAACGATTTTTTAAATTATTTTTTCAGCAATAAAACGCATGAGACTTGTAGTTTTCAAAAATGTTTTCATTTTTGATGAGAGGCTGAATAAAAGAAGTTTAATCGCTGGCAAACAAAAACCCGCGATTTCCCGTAAATCCCGGGCTTTGCCCGTATAGTCGAATGTATATAAAGAAAGTACCCAGGAAGTAAACTGATTTCCCGAACGATTTTTTAAATTATTTCTGTACCACTACAACGAATGAGACTTGTAGTATTCAAAAATGTTTTCATTTTTGATGGGACGCCGAATAAAAGACGTTTAACCGCCGGCAAACAAAAACCTGCGATTTCCTCTAAATTCCGGACACGACCCGTATGGTCAAAAGTATAAAAAGAAAGTACCCAGGGAGTAAACTCATTTCCCGAACGATTTTTTAAATTATTTTTTCAGCAATAAAACGCATAAGACTTGTAGTTTTCAAAAATGTTTTCATTTTTGATGAGAGGCTGAATAGAAGAAGTTTAATTGCCGGCAAACGAAAACCCGCGATTTCCCGTAAATCCCGGACTCGGCCCGTATAGTCAAAAGTATACAAAGAAAGTACCCAGGGAGTAAACTCATTTCCCGAACGATTTTTTAAATTATTTTTTCAGCAATAAAACGCATGAGACTTGTAGTTTTCAAAAATGTTTTAATTTTTGATGAGAGGCTGAATAAAAGAAGTTTAATCGCCGGCAAACGAAAACCCGCGATTTACCGTAAATCCCGGACTCGGCCCGTATAGTCAAAAGTATACAAGGAAAGTACCCAGGGAGTAAACTCACTTCCCGAACGATTTTTTAAATTATTTTTTCACCAGTAAAACGCGTGAGACTTGTAGTTTTCAAAAATGTTCTCATTTTTAATGAGACGCTGAGTAGAAGAAGTTTAATCGCCGGCAAACGAAAACCCGCGATTTCCCGTAAATCCCGGACTCGGCCTGTATAGTCAAAAGTATACAAAGAAAGTACCTAGAGAGTAAACTCATTTCCCGAACGATTTTTTAAATTATTTTTTCAGCAATAAAACGTATGAGACTTGTAGTTTTCAAAAATGTTTTCATTTTTGATGAGACGCTGAATAAAAGGAGTTTAATCGCCGGCAAACGAAAACCCGCGATTTCCCGTAAATCCCGGACTCGGCCCGTATAGTCAAAAGTACACAAAGAAAGTACCTAGGTAGTAAACTCATTTCCCGAACGAATTTTAAATTATTTTTTCAGCAATAAAAGGCATAAGACTTGTAGTTTTCAAAAATGTTTTCATTTTTGATGAGAGGCTGAATAGAAGAAGTTTAATTGCCGGCAAACGAAAACCCGCGATTTCCCGTAAATCCCGGACTCGGCCCGTATAGTCAAAAGTATACAAAGAAAGTACCCAGGGAGTAAACTCATTTCCCGAACAATTTTTTAAATTAGTTTTTCAACACTAAAACGCGTGAGACTTGTAGTTTTCAAAAAAATTTTCATTTTTGATGAGACGCTGAATAAAAGAAGTTTAATCGCCGGCAAACGAAAACCCGCGATTTCCCCTAAATCCTGGCCACGATCCGTATAGTCAAAAGTATACAAAGAAGGTACCCAGGGAGTAAACTCATTTCCCGAACGATTTTTTAAATTATTTTTTCACCACTAAAACCCATGAGACTTGTAATTTTTAAAAATGTTTTTATTTTTGATGAGACGCTGAATAAAAGAAGTTTAATCGCTGGCAAACGAAAACCCGCGATTTCCCGTAAATCCCGGGCTTTGCCCGTATAGTCGAATTTATATAAAGAAAGTACCCAGGGAGTAAACCGATTTCTGGAACGATTTTTTAAATTATTTCTGTACCACTAGAACGAATGAGACTTGTAGTATTCAAAAATGTTTTCATTTTTGATGGGACGCCGAATAAAAGAAGTTTAACCGCCGGCAAACAAAAACCTGCGATTTCCCCTAAATTCCGGACACGACCCGTATGGTCAAAAGTATAAAAAGAAAGTACCCAGGGAGTAAACTCATTTCCCGAACGATTTTTTAAATTAGTTTTTCACCACTAAAACGCATGAGACTTGTAGTTTTCAAAAATGTTTTCATTTTTGATGAGATGCTGAATAAAAGGAGTTTAATCGCCGGCAAACGAAAACCCGCGATTTCCCGTAAATCCCGGACTCGGCCCGTATAGTCAAAAGTATACAAAGAAAGTACCCAGGGAGTAATCTCATTTCCCGAACGATTTTTTAAATTATTTTTTCAGCACTAAAACGCATGTGACTTGTAGTTTTCAAAAATGTTTTCATTTTTGATGAGACGCTGAATAAAAGAAGTTTAATTGCCGGCAAACGAAAACCCGCGATTTCCCGTAGATCCCGGACTCGGCCCGTACATTCAAAAGTATACAAAGAAAGTACCCAGGGAGTAATCTCATTTCGCGAACGATTTTTTAAATTAGTTTTTCACCACTAAAACGCGTGAGACTTGTAGTTTTCAAAAATGTTTTCATTTTTGATGAGACGCTGAATAAAAGGAGTTTAATCGCCGGCAAACGAAAACCCGCGATTTCCCGTAAACCCTTGCCTCGGCCCGTATAGTCAAAAGCATATAAAGAAAGTACCTGGGGAGTAAACTCATTTCCCGAACGATTTTTAAATTATTTTTTCAACACTAAAACGCATGAGACTTGTAGTTTTCAAAAAAATTTTCATTTTTGATGAGACGCTGAATAAAAGAAGTTTAATTGCCGGCAAACGAAAACCCGCGATATCCCCTAAATCCTGGCCACGATCCGTATAGTCGAAAGTATACAAAGAAGGTACCCAGGGAGTAAACTCATTTCCCGAACGATTTTTTAAATTACTTTTTCACCACTAAAACCCATGAGACTTGTAATTTTCAAAAATGTTTTCATTTTTGATGAGACGCTAAATAAAAGAAGTTTAATCGCTGGCAAACAAAAACCCGTGATTTCCCGTAAATCCCGGGCTTTGCCCGTATAGTCGAATGTATATAAAGAAAGTACCCAGGAAGTAAACTGATTTCCCGAACGATTTTTTAAATTATTTCTGTACCACTACAACGAATGAGACTTGTAGTATTCAAAAATGTTTTCATTTTTGATGGGACGCCGAATAAAAGACGTTTAACCGCCAGCAAACAAAAACCTGCAATTTCCTCTAAATTCCGGACACGACCCGTATGGTCAAAAGTATAAAAAGAAAGTACCCAGGGAGTAAACTCATTTCCCGAACGATTTTTTAAATTATTTTTTCAGCAATAAAACGCATAAGACTTGTAGTTTTCAAAAATGTTTTCATTTTTGATGAGAGGCTGAATAGAAGAAGTTTAATTGCCGGCAAACGAAAACCCGCGATTTCCCGTAAATCCCGGACTCGGCCCGTATAGTCAAAAGTATACAAAGAAAGTACCCAGGGAGTAAACTCATTTCCCGAACGATTTTTTAAATTATTTTTTCAGCAATAAAACGCATGAGACTTGTAGTTTTCAAAAATGTTTTCATTTTTGATGAGAGGCTGAATAAAAGAAGTTTAATCGCTGGCAAACAAAAACCCGTGATTTCCCGTAAATCCCGGGCTTTGCCCGTATAGTCGAATGTATATAAAGAAAGTACCCAGGAAGTAAACTGATTTCCCGAACGATTTTTTAAATTATTTCTGTACCACTACAACGAATGAGACTTGTAGTATTCAAAAATGTTTTCATTTTTGATGGGACGCCGAATAAAAGACGTTTAACCGCCAGCAAACAAAAACCTGCAATTTCCTCTAAATTCCGGACACGACCCGTATGGTCAAAAGTATAAAAAGAAAGTACCCAGGGAGTAAACTCATTTCCCGAACGATTTTTTAAATTATTTTTTCAGCAATAAAACGCATAAGACTTGTAGTTTTCAAAAATGTTTTCATTTTTGATGAGAGGCTGAATAGAAGAAGTTTAATTGCCGGCAAACGAAAACCCGCGATTTCCCGTAAATCCCGGACTCGGCCCGTATAGTCAAAAGTATATAAAGAAAGTACCCAGGAAGTAAACTGATTTCCCGAACGATTTTTTAAATTATTTCTGTACCACTACAACGAACGAGACTTGTAGTATTCAAAAATGTTTTCATTTTTGATGGGACGCCGAAGAAAAGACGTTTAACCGCCGGCAAACAAAAACCTGCGATTTCCTCTAAATTCCGGACACGACCCGTATGGTCAAAAGTATAAAAACAAAAGTACCCAGGGAGTAAACTCATTTCCTGAACGATTTTTTAAATTATTTTTTCAGCAATAAAACGCATAAGACTTGTAGTTTTCAAAAATGTTTTCATTTTTGATGAGAGGCTGAATAGAAGAAGTTTAATTGCCGGCAAACGAAAACCCGCGATTTCCCGTAAATCCCGGACTCGGCCCGTATAGTCAAAAGTATACAAAGAAAGTACCCAGGGAGTAAACTCATTTCCCGAACGATTTTTTAAATTATTTTTTCAGCAATAAAACGCATGAGACTTGTAGTTTTCAAAAATGTTTTAATTTTTGATGAGAGGCTGAATAAAAGAAGTTTAATCGCCGGCAAACGAAAACCCGCGATTTACCGTAAATCCCGGACTCGGCCCGTATAGTCAAAAGCATACAAAGAAAGTACCTGGGGAGTAAACTCATTTCCCGAACGATTTTTAAATTATTTTTTCAGCAATAAAACGAATGAGACTTGTAGTTTTTAAAAATGTTTTCATATTTGATGAGACGCTGAATAAAAGAAGTTTAATCGCCGGCAAACGAAAACCCGCGATTTCCCGTAAACCCTTGCGTCGGTCCGTATAGTCAAAAGCATACAAAGAAAGTACCTGGGGAGTAAACTCAATTCCCGAACGATTTTTAAATTATTTTTTCAACACTAAAACGCATGAGACTTGTAGTTTTCAAAAAAAATTTCATTTTTGATGAGACGCTGAATAAAAGAAGTTTAATCGCTGGCAAACAAAAACCCGCGATTTCCCGTAAATCCCGGGCTTTGCCCGTATAGTCGAATGTATATAAAGAAAGTACCCAGGGAGTAAACTGATTTCCCGAACGATTTTTTAAATTATTTCTGTACCACTACAACGAATGAGACTTGTAGTATTCAAAAATGTTTTCATTTTTGATGGGACGCCGAATAAAAGACGTTTAACCGCCGGCAAACAAAAACCTGCGATTTCCTCTAAATTCCGGACACAACCCGTATGGTCAAAAGTATAAAAAGAAAGTACCCAGGGTGTAAACTCATTTCCCGAACGATTTTTTAAATTAGATTTTCACCACTAAAACGTATGAGACTTGTAGTTTTCAAAAATGTTCTCATTTTTGATGAGACGCTGAATAAAAGGAGTTTAATCGCCGGCAAACGAAAACCCGCGATTTCCCGTAAATCCCGGACTCGGCCCGTATAGTCAAAAGTACACAAAGAAAGTACCTAGGTAGTAAACTCATTTCCGAACGAATTTTTAATTATTTTTTCAGCAATAAAACGCATAAGACTTGTAGTTTTCAAAAATGTTTTCATTTTTGATGAGAGGCTGAATAGAAGAAGTTTAATTGCCGGCAAACGAAAACCCGCGATTTCCGTAAATCACAGACTCGGCCCGTATAGTCAAAAGTATACAAAGAAAGTACCCAGGGAGTAAACTCATTTCCCGAACGATTTTTTAAATTATTTTTTCACCAGTAAAACGCATGAGACTTGTAGTTTTCAAAAATGTTCCCATTTTTGATGAGACGCTGAATAGAAGAAGTTTAATCGCTGGCAAACGAAAACCCGCGATTTCCCGTAAATCCCGGACTCGGCCTGTATAGTCAAAAGTATACAAAGAAAGTACCTAGAGAGTAAACTCATTTCCCGAACGATTTTTTAAATTATTTTTTCAGCAATAAAACGTATGAGACTTGTAGTTTTCAAAAATGTTTTCATTTTTGATGAGACGCTGAATAAAAGAAGTTTAATCGCTGGCAAACAAAAACCCGCGATTTCCCGTAAATCCCGGGCTTTGCCCGTATAGTCGAATGTATATAAAAAAAGTACCCAGGGAGTAAACTGATTTCCCGAACGATTTTTTAAATTTCTTCTGTACCACTACAACGAATGAGACTTGTAGTATTCAAAAATGTTTTCATTTTTGATGGGACGCCGAATAAAAGACGTTTAACCGCCGGCAAACAAAAACCTGCGATTTCCTCTAAATTCCGGACACAACCCGTATGGTCAAAAGTATAAAAAGAAAGTACCCAGGGTGTAAACTCATTTCCCGAACGATTTTTTAAATTAGATTTTCACCACTAAAACGTATGAGACTTGTAGTTTTCAAAAATGTTTTCATTTTTGATGAGAGGCTGAATAGAAGAAGTTCAATTGCCGGCAAACGAAAACCCGCGATTTCCCGTAAATCACGGACTCGGCCCGTATAGTCAAAAGTATACAAAGACAGTACCCAGGGAGTAAACTCATTTCCCGAACGATTTTTTAAATTATTTTTTCACCAGTAAAACGCATGAGACTTGTATTTTTTAAAAATGTTCCCATTTTTGATGAGACGCTGAATAGAAGAAGTTTAATCGCTGGCAAACGAAAACCCGCGATTTCCCGTAAATCCCGGACTCGGCCTGTATAGTCAAAAGTATACAAAGAAAGTACCTAGAGAGTAAACTCATTTCCCGAAGGATTTTTTAAATTATTTTTTCAGCAATAAAACGTATGAGACTTGTAGTTTTCAAAAATGTTTTCATTTTTGATGAGACGCTGAATAAAAGGAGTTTAATCGCCGGCAAACGAAAACCTGCGATTTCCCGTAAATCCCGGACTCGGCCCGTATAGTCAAAAGTACACAAAGAAAGTACGTAGGTAGTAAACTCATTTCCCGAACGAATTTTAAATTTTTTTTTCAGCAATAAAACGCATAAGACTTGTAGTTTTCAAAAATGTTTTCATTTTTGATGAGAGGCTGAATAGAAGAAGTTTAATTGCCGGCAAAAGAAAACCCGCGATTTCCCGTAAATCCCGGACTCGGCCCGTATAGTCAAAAGTATACAAAGAAAGTACCCAGGGAGTAAACTCATTTCCCGAACAATTTTTTAAATTAGTTTTTCAACACTAAAACGCGTGAGACTTGTAGTTTTCAAAAAAATTTTCATTTTTGATGAGACGCTGAATAAAAGAAGTTTAATCGCCGGCAAACGAAAACCCGCGATATCCCCTAAATCCTAGCCACGATCCGTATAGTCAAAAGTATACAAAGAAGGTACCCAGGGAGTAAACTCATTTCCCGAACGATTTTTTAAATTATTTTTTCACCACTAAAACCCATGAGACTTGTAATTTTTAAAAATGTTCTTATTTTTGATGAGACGCTGAATAAAAGAAGTTTAATCGCTGGCAAACAAAAACCCGCGATTTCCCGTAAATCCCGGGCTTTGCCCGTATAGTCGAATTTATATAAAGAAAGTACCCAGGGAGTAAACCGATTTCCGGAACGATTTTTTAAATTATTTCTGTACCACTAGAACGAATGAGACTTGTAGTATTCAAAAATGTTTTCATTTTTGATGGGACGCCAAATAAAAGAAGTTTAACCGCCGGCAAACAAAAACCTGCGATTTCCCCTAAATTCCGGACACGACCCGTATGGTCAAAAGTATAAAAAGAAAGTACCCAGGGAGTAAACTCATTTCCCGAACGATTTTTTAAATTAGTTTTTCACCACTAAAACGCATGAGACTTGTAGTTTTCAAAAATGTTTTCATTTTTGATGAGACGCTGAATAAAAGGAGTTTAATCGCCGGCAAACGAAAACCCGCGATTTCCCGTAAATCCCGGACTCGGCCCGTATAGTCAAAATTATACAAAGAAAGTACCCAGGGAGTAATCTCATTTCCCGAACGATTTTTTAAATTATTTTTTCAGCACTAAAACGCATGTGACTTGTAGTTTTCAAAAATGTTTTCATTTTTGATGAGACGCTGAATAAAAGAAGTTTAATTGCCGGCAAACGAAAACCCGCGATTTCCCGTAGATCCCGGACTCGGCCCGTACATTCAAAAGTATACAAAGAAAGTACACAGGGAGTAAACTCATTTCGCGAACGATTTTTTAAATTAGTTTTTCACCACTAAAACGCGTGAGACTTGTAGTTTTCAAAAATGTTTTCATTTTTGATGAGACGCTGAATAAAAGGAGTTTAATCGCCGGCAAACGAAAACCCGCGATTTCCCGTAAACCCTTGCCTCGGCCCGTATAGTCAAAAGCATAAAAAGAAAGTACCTGGGGAGTAAACTCATTTCCCGAACGATTTTTAAATTATTTTTTCAACACTAAAACGCATGAGACTTGTAGTTTTCAAAAAAATTTTCATTTTTGATGACACGCTGAATAAAAGAAGTTTAATTGCCGGCAAACGAAAACCCGCGATATCCCCTAAATCCTGGCCACGATCCGTATAGTCGAAAGTATACAAAGAAGGTACCCAGGGAGTAAACTCATTTCCCGAACGATTTTTTAAATTATTTTTTCACCACTAAAACCCATGAGACTTGTAATTTTCAAAAATGTTTTCATTTTTGATGAGACGCTAAATAAAAGAAGTTTAATCGCTGGCAAACAAAAACCCGCGATTTCCCGTAAATCCCGGGCTTTGCCCGTATAGTCGAATGTATATAAAGAAAGTACCCAGGAAGTAAACTGATTTCCCGAACGATTTTTTAAATTATTTCTGTACCACTACAACGAATGAGACTTGTAGTATTCAAAAATGTTTTCATTTTTGATGGGACGCCGAATAAAAGACGTTTAACCGCCGGCAAACAAAAACCTGCAATTTCCTCTAAATTCCGGACACGACCCGTATGGTCAAAAGTATAAAAAGAAAGTACCCAGGGAGTAAACTCATTTCCCGAACGATTTTTTAAATTATTTTTTCAGCAATAAAACGCATAAGACTTGTAGTTTTCAAAAATGTTTTCATTTTTGATGAGAGGCTGAATAGAAGAAGTTTAATTGCCGGCAAACGAAAACCCGCGATTTCCCGTAAATCCCAGACTCGGCCCGTATAGTCAAAAGTATACAAAGAAAGTACCCAGGGAGTAAACTCATTTCCCGAACGATTTTTTAAATTATTTTTTCAGCAATAAAACGCATGAGACTTGTAGTTTTCAAAAATGTTTTCATTTTTGATGAGAGGCTGAATAAAAGAAGTTTAATCGCTGGCAAACAAAAACCCGCGATTTCCCGTAAATCCCGGGCTTTGCCCGTATAGTCGAATGTATATAAAGAAAGTACCCAGGAAGTAAACTGATTTCCCGAACGATTTTTTAAATTATTTCTGTACCACTACAACGAATGAGACTTGTAGTATTCAAAAATGTTTTCATTTTTGATGGGACGCCGAATAAAAGACGTTTAACCGCCGGCAAACAAAAACCTGCGATTTCCTCTAAATTCCGGACACGACCCGTATTGTCAAAAGTATAAAAAGAAAATACCCAGGGAGTAAACTCATTTCCCGAACGATTTTTTAAATTATTTTTTCAGCAATAAAACGCATAAGACTTGTAGTTTTCAAAAATGTTTTCATTTTTGATGAGACGCTGAATAGAAGAAGTTTAATTGCCGGCAAACGAAAACCCGCGATTTCCCGTAAATCCCGGACTCGGCCCGTATAGTCAAAAGTATACAAAGAAAGTACCCAGGGAGTAATCTCATTTCCCGAACGATTTTTTAAATTATTTTTTCAGCACTAAAACGCATGTGACTTGTAGTTTTCAAAAATGTTTTCATTTTTGATGAGACGCTGAATAAAAGAAGTTTAATTGCCGGCAAACAAAAACCCGCGATTTCCCGTAGATCCCGGACTCGGCCCGTACATTCAAAAGTATACAAAGAAAGTACACAGGGAGTAAACTCATTTCGCGAACGATTTTTTAAATTAGTTTTTCACCACTAAAACGCGTGAGACTTGTAGTTTTCAAAAATGTTTTCATTTTTGATGAGACGCTGAATAAAAGGAGTTTAATCGCCGGCAAACGAAAACCCGCGATTTCCCGTAAACCCTTGCCTCGGCCCGTATAGTCAAAAGCATAAAAAGAAAGTACCTGGGGAGTAAACTCATTTCCCGAACGATTTTTAAATTATTTTTTCAACACTAAAACGCATGAGACTTGTAGTTTTCAAAAAAATTTTCATTTTTGATGAGACGCTGAATAAAAGAAGTTTAATTGCCGGCAAACGAAAACCCGCGATATCCCCTAAATCCTGGCCACGATCCGTATAGTCGAAAGTATACAAAGAAGGTACCCAGGGAGTAAACTCATTTCCCGAACGATTTTTTAAATTATTTTTTCACCACTAAAACCCATGAGACTTGTAATTTTCAAAAATGTTTTCATTTTTGATGAGACGCTAAATAAAAGAAGTTTAATCGCTGGCAAACAAAAACCCGCGATTTCCCGTAAATCCCGGGCTTTGCCCGTATAGTCGAATGTATATAAAGAAAGTACCCAGGAAGTAAACTGATTTCCCGAACGATTTTTTATATTATTTCTGTACCACTACAACGAATGGGTCTTGTAGTATTCAAAAATGTTTTCATTTTTAATGGGACGCCGAATAAAAGACGTTTAACCGCCGGCAAACAAAAACCTGCAATTTCCTCTAAATTCCGGACACGACCCGTATGGTCAAAAGTATAAAAAGAAAGTACCCAGGGAGTAAACTCATTTCCCGAACGATTTTTTAAATTATTTTTTCAGCAATAAAACGCATAAGACTTGTAGTTTTCAAAAATGTTTTCATTTTTGATGAGAGGCTGAATAGAAGAAGTTTAATTGCCGGCAAACGAAAACCCGCGATTTCCCGTAAATCCCAGACTCGGCCCGTATAGTCAAAAGTATACAAAGAAAGTACCCAGGGAGTAAACTCATTTCCCGAACGATTTTTTAAATTATTTTTTCAGCAATAAAACGCATGAGACTTGTAGTTTTCAAAAATGTTTTCATTTTTGATGAGAGGCTGAATAAAAGAAGTTTAATCGCTGGCAAACAAAAACCCGCGATTTCCCGTAAATCCCGGGCTTTGCCCGTATAGTCGAATGTATATAAAGAAAGTACCCAGAAAGTAAACTGATTTCCCGAACGATTTTTTAAATTATTTCTGTACCACTACAACGAATGAGACTTGTAGTATTCAAAAATGTTTTCATTTTTGATGGGACGCCGAATAAAAGACGTTTAACCGCCGGCAAACAAAAACCTGCGATTTCCTCTAAATTCCGGACACGACCCGTATGGTCAAACGTATAAAAAGAAAGTACCCAGGGAGTAAACTCATTTCCCGAACGATTTTTTAAATTATTTTTTCAGCAATAAAACGCATAAGACTTGTAGTTTTCAAAAATGTTTTCATTTTTGATGAGAGGCTGAATAGAAGAAGTTTAATTGCCGGCAAACGAAAACCCGCGATTTCCTGTAAATCCCGGACTCGGCCCGTATAGTCAAAAGTATACAAAGAAAGTACCCAGGGAGTAAACTCATTTCCCAAACGATTTTTTAAATTATTTTTTCAGCAATAAAACGCATGAGACTTGTAGTTTTCAAAAATGTTTTCATTTTTGATGAGACGCTGAATAAAAGAAGTTTAATCGCCGGCAAACGAAAACCCGCGATTTCCCGTAAATCCCGGACTCGGCCCGTATAGTCAAAAGTACACAAAGAAAGTACCTAGGTAGTAAACTCATTTCCGAACGAATTTTAAATTATTTTTTCAGCAATAAAACGCATAAGACTTGTAGTTTTCAAAAATGTTTTCATTTTTGATGAGAGGCTGAATAGAAGAAGTTTAATTGCCGGCAAACGAAAACCCGCGATTTCCCGTAAATCACGGACTCGGCCCGTATAGTCAAGAGTATACAAAGAAAGTACCCAGGGAGTAAACTCATTTCCCGAACGATTTTTTAAATTATTTTTTCACCAGTAAAACGCATGAGACTTGTAGTTTTCAAAAATGTTCCCGATTTTGATGAGACGCTGAATAGAAGAAGTTTAATCGCTGGCAAACGAAAACCCGCGATTTCCCGTAAATTCCGGACTCGGCCTGTATAGTCAAAAGTATACAAAGAAAGCACCTAGAGAGTAAACTCATTTCCCGAACGATTTTTTAAATTATTTTTTCAGCAATAAAACGTATGAGACTTGTAGTTTTCAAAAATGTTTTCATTTTTGATGAGACGCTGAATAAAAGGAGTTTAATCGCCGGCAAACGAAAACCCGCGATTTCCCGTAAATCCCGGACTCGGCCCGTATAGTCAAAAGTACACAAAGAAAGTACCTAGGTAGTAAACTCAATTCCCGAACGAATTTTAAATTATTTTTTCAGCAATAAAACGCATAAGACTTGTAGTTTTCAAAAATGTTTTCATTTTTGATGAGAGACTGAATAGAAGAAGTTTAATTGCCCGCAAACAAAAACCCGCGATTTCCCGTAAATCCCGGACTCGGCCCGTATAGTCAAAAGTATACAAAGAAAGTACCCAGGGAGTAAACTCATTTCCCGAACGATTTTTTAAATTATTTTTTCACCAGTAAAACGCATGAGACTTGTAGTTTTCAAAAATGTTCCCATTTTTGATGAGACGCTGAATAGAAGAAGTTTAATCGCCGGCAAACGAAAACCCGCTATTTCCCGTAAATCCCGGACTCGGCCCGTATAGTCAAAAGTATACAAAGAAAGTACCTAGAGAGTAAACTCATTTCCCGAACGATTTTTTAAATTATTTTTTCAGCAATAAAACGCATGAGACTTGTAGTTTTCAAAAATGTTTTCATTTTTGATGAGAGGCTGAATAAAAGAAGTTTAATCGCCGGCAAACGAAAACCCGCGATTTCCCGTAAATCCCGGACTCGGCCCGTATAGTCAAAAGTATACAAAGAAAGTACCCAGGGAGTAAACTCATTTCCTGAACGATTTTTTAAATTAGTTATTCACCTTTAAAACGCGTGACACTTGTAGTTTTCAAAAATGTTTTCATTTTTGATGAGACTCTGAATAAAAGGAGTTTAATCGCCGGCAAACGAAAACCCGCGATTTCCCGTAAATCCCGGACTCGGCCCGTATAGCCAAAAGCATACAAAGAAAGTACCTGGGGAGTAAACTCATTTCCCGAACGATTTTTAAATTAATTTTTCAGCAATAAAACGAATGAGACTTGTAGTTTTCAAAAATGTTTTCATTTTTGATGAGACGCTGAATAAAAGAAGTTTAATGGCCAGCAAACGAAAACCCGCGATTTCCCGTAAATCCCGGACTCGGCCCGTATAGTCAAAAGTATACAAAGAAAGTACCCAGGGAGTAAACTCATTTCCCGAACGATTTTTTAAATTAGTTTTTCACCACTAAAACGCGTGAGACTTGTAGTTTTCAAAAATGTTTACATTTTTGATGAGACGCTGAATAAAAGGGGTTTAATCGCTGGCAAACGAAAACCCGCGATTTCCCGTAAATCCCGGACTCGGCCCGTATAGTCAAAAGCATACAAAGAAAGTACCTGGGGAGTAAACTCATTTCCCGAATGATTTTTAAATTATTTTTTCAGCAATAAAACGAATGAGACTTGTAGTTTTCAAAAATGTTTTTATTTTTGATGAGACGCTGAATAAAAGAAGTTTAATCGCCGGGAAACAAAAACCCGCGATTTCCGTAAATCCCGGACTCGGCCCGTATAGTAAAAAGTATACAAAGAAAGTACCTGGGGAGTAAACTCATTTCCCGAACGATTTTTAAATTAATTTTTCAGCAATAAAACGAATGAGACTTGTAGTTTTCAAAAATGTTTTCATTTTTGATGAGACTCTGAATAAAAGGAGTTTAATCGCCGGCAAACGAAAATCCGCGATTTCCCGTAAATCCCGGACTCGGCCCGTATAGTCAAAAGTATACAAAGAAAGTACCCAGGGAGTAAACTCATTTCCCGAACGATTTTTAAATTATTTTTTCAGCAATAAAACGAATGAGACTTGTAGTTTTCAAAAATGTTTTCATTTTTGATGAGACGCTGAATAAAAGAAGTTTAATCGCCGGCAAACAAAAACCTGCCATTTCCGTAAATTCCGGACTCGGCCCGTATAGTCAAAAGTATACAAAGAAAGTACCCAGGGAGTAAACTGATTTCCCGAACGATTTTTAAATTATTTCTGCACCACTAGAACGAATGCGACTTGTAGTATTCAATAATGTTTGCATTTTGATGAGAAGCTGAATAAAAGAAGTTTAATCGCCGGCGAACGAAAACCCGCGATTTCCCGTAAATCCCGGACTCGGCCCGTATAGTATAAAGTATACAAAGAAGGTACCCAGGGAGTAATCTCATTTCCCGAAAGATTTTTTAAATTATTTCTGTACCACTAGAACGAATGAGACTTGTAGTATTCAAAAATGTTTTTATTTTTGATGGGACGCCGAATAAAAGAAGTTTAACCGCCGGCAAACAAAAACCTGCGATTTCCCCTAAATTCCGGACACGACCCGTATGGTCAAAAGTATAAAAAGAAAGTACCCAGGGAGTAAACTCATTTCCCGAACGATTTTTTAAATTAGTTTTTCACCACTAAAACGCTTGAGACTTGTAGTTTTTAAAAATGTTTTCATTTTTGATGAGACGCTGAATAAAAGGAGTTTAATCGCCTGCAATTGAAAACCCGCGATTTCCCGTAAATCCCGGACTCGGCCCGTATAGTCAAAAGTATACAAAGAAAGTACCCAGGGAGTAAACGCATCTCCCGAACGATTTTTAAATTATTTTTTCACCAGTAAAACGTATGAGACTTGTAGTTTTCAAAAATGTTTTCATTTTTGATGAGACGCTGAATAAAAGAAGTTTAATAGCCGGCAAACGAAAACCCGCGATTTGCCGTAAATCTCGGACTCGGCCCCTATAGTCAAATGTATACAAAGAAAGTACCAAGGGAGTAAACTCATTTCCTGAACGATTTTTTGAATTTTTTTTTCATCACTAAAACGCATGAGACTTGTAGTTTTCAAAAAATTTTCATTTTTGATGAGACGCTGCATAAAAGAAGTTTAATCGCCGGCAAAGGAAAACCCGCGATTTCCCCTAAATCCTGGCCACGATCCGTATAGTCAAAAGTATACAAAGAAGGTACCCAGGGAGTAAACTCATTTCCCGAACGATTTTTTAAATTATTTTTTCACCAGTAAAACGTATGAGACTTGTAATTTTCAAAAATGTTTTCATTTTTGATGAGACGCTGAATAAAAGAAGTTTAATCGCTGGCAAACGAAAACCCGCGATTTCCCGTAAATCCTGGGCTTTGCCCGTATAGTCGAATGTATATAAAGAAAGTACCCAGGGAGTAAACTGATTTCCCGAACGATTTTTTAACTTATTTCTGTACCACTAGAACGAATGAGACTTGTAGTATTCAAAAATGTTTTCATTTTTGATTGGACGCCGAATAAAAGAAGTTTAACCGCCGGCAAACAAAAACCCGCGATTTCCCCTAAATTCCGGACACGACCGTATGGTCAAAAGTATAAAAAAAAAGTACCCAGGGAGTAAACTCATTTCCCGAACGATTTTTTAAATTAGTTTTTCACCACTAAAACGCATGAGACTTGTAGTTTTCAAAAATGTTTTCATTTTTAATGAGACGCTGAATAAAAGGAGTTTAATCTCCGGCAAACGAAAACCCGCGATTTCCCTTAAATCCCGGACTCGGCCCGTATAGTCAAAAGTATACAAAGAAAGTAACCCGGGAGTAAACTCATTTCCCGAAGGATTTTTTAAATTATTTCTGTACCACTAGAACGAATGAGACTTGTAGTATTCAAAAATGTTTTCATTTTTGATTGGACGCCGAATAAAAGAAGTTTAACCGCCGGCAAACAAAAACCCGCGATTTTCCCTAAATTCCGGACACGACCCGTATGGTCAAAAGTATAAAAAAAAAGTACCCAGGGAGTAAACTCATTTCCCGAACGATTTTTTAAATTAGTTTTTCACCACTAAAACGCATGAGACTTGTAGTTTTCAAAAATGTTTTCATTTTTGATGAGACCCTGAATAAAAGAAGTTCAATCGCCGGCAAACGAAAACCCGCGATTTCCCGTAAATCCCGGACTCGGTCCGTATAGTGAAAAGTATACAAAGAAAGTACCCAGGAAGTAAACTCATTTCCCGAACGATTTTTTAAATTATTTTTTCAGCACTAAAACGCATGAAACTTGTAGTTTTTAAAATGTTTTCATTTTTGATGAGACGCTGAATAAAAGAAGTTTAATCGCCGGCAAACGAAAACCCGCTATTTCCCGTAAATCCCGGAGTCGGCCCGTATAGTCAAAAGTATACAAAGAAAGTACCCAGGGAGTAAACTCATTTCCCGAACGATTTTTTAAATTATTTTTTCATCAGTAAAACGTATGAGACTTGTAGTTTTCAAAAATGTTTTCATTTTTGATGAGACGCTGAATTAAAGAAGTTTAATAGCCGGCAAACGAAAACCCGCGATTTCCCCTAAGTCCTGGCCACGACCCGTATAGTCAAAAGTATATAAAGAAAGTACCCAGGGAGTAAACTCATTTCACAAACGATTTTTTAAATTAGTTTTTTAGTACTAAAACGCATGAGACTTGTAGTTTTCAAAAATGTTTTCATTTTTGATGAGACGCTGAATAAAGGAAGTGTAATCGCCGGCAAACGAAAAGCGGCGATTTCGCGTAAATCCCGGACTCGGCCCGTATATTTAAAAGTATACAAAGAAAGTACCCAGGGAGTAAATTCATTTCCCGAACGATTTTTTAAATTATTTTTTTACCAGTAAAACGCATGAGACTTGTAGTTTTCGAAAATGTGTACATTTTTGATGAGACGCTGAATAAAAGAATTTTAATCGCCTGAAAACCCAAAACCCACGACTTCCCCTAAATCCCGGACTCGGCTCGTATAGTCCAAAGTATACAAAGAAAGTACCCAGAGGGTAAACTCATTAACCGAACGATTTTTTAAATTATTTTTTTAGCACTATAACGCATGAGACTTGTAGTTTTCAAAAATGTTTTCATTTTTGGTGAGACGCTGAAAAAAAGAAGTGTAATCCCCGGCAAAGGAAAATCCGCGATTTCACGTAAATCCCGGATCCGGCCCGTATAGTCAAAAGTATACAAAGGAAGTACCCAGGGAGTAAACTCATTTCCCGAACGATTTTTTTAGTTATTTTTTCACCAGTAAAACGAATGAGACTTGTAGTTTTTAAAAATGTTTTCATTTTTGATGAGACGTTGAATAAAAGAAGTTTAATCGCCGGCAAACGAAAACCCGCGATTTCCCGTAAATCCAGGACTCGGACCGTATAGTCAAAAGTATACAAAGAAAGTACCCAAGAAGTAAACTCGTTTCTCAAACGATTTTTTAAATTATTTTTTCAGCACTAAAACGCATGAGACTTGTAGTTTTTAAAAATGTTTTTATTTTTGATGAGACGCTGAATAAAAGAAGTTTATTCGCCGGCAAACGAAAACACGCGATTTCCCGTAAATCCCGGAGTCGGCCCGTATAGTCAAGAGTATAAAAAGAAAGTACCCAGGGAGTAAACTCATTTCCCGAACGATTTTTTAAATAATTTTTTAACCAGTAAAACGCATCAGACTTGTAGTTTTCGAAAATGTTTACATTTTTGATGAGACGCTGATTAAAAGAAGTTTAATCGCCTGCAAACGCAAAACCCGCGACTTCCCCTAAATCCCGGACTCGGCTCGTATAGTCCAAAGTATACAAAGAAAGTACCCAGGGAGTAAACTCATTATCGGAACGATTTTTAAAATTATTTTTTCACCACTAAAAACCCATGAGACTTGTAATTTTCAAAAATGTTTTCATTTTTGCTGAGACGCTGAATAAAAGAAGTTTAATTGCCGGCAAACGAAAACCCGCGATTTCCCGTAAATCTCGGATTCGGCCCGTATAGTCAAAAGTATACAAAGAAAGTACCCAGGGAGCAAACTCATTTCCCGAACGATTTTTTAAATTAGTTTTTCACCACTATAACGCATCAAACTTGTAGTTTTCAAAAATGTTTTCATTTTTGATGAGACGCTGAATAAAAGAAGTTTAATCGCCGGCAAACAAAAACCCGCGATTTCCCCTAAATTCCGGACACGACCCGTATGGTCAAAAGTATAAAAAGAAAGTACCCAGGGAGTAAACTCATTTCCCGAACGATTTTTTAAATTAGTTTTTCACCACTAAAACGCATGAGACTTGTAGTTTTCAAAAATGTTTTCATTTTTGATGAGACCCTGAATAAAAGAAGTTCAATCGCCGGCAAACGAAAACCCGCGATTTCCCGTAAATCCCGGACTCGGTCCGTATAGTGAAAAGTATACAAAGAAAGTACCCAGGAAGTAAACTCATTTCCCGAACGATTTTTTAAATTATTTTTTCAGCACTAAAACGCATGAAACTTGTAGTTTTTAAAATGTTTTCACTTTTGATGAGACGCTGAATAAAAGAAGTTTAATCGCCGGCAAACGAAAACCCGCTATTTCCCGTAAATCCCGGAGTCGGCCCGTATAGTCAAAAGTATACAAAGAAAGTACCCAGGGAGTAAACTCATTTCCCGAACGATTTTTTAAATTATTTTTTCAACAGTAAAACGTATGAGACTTGTAGTTTTCAAAAATGTTTTCATTTTTGATGAGACGCTGAATTAAAGAAGTTTAATAGCCGGCAAACGAAAACCCGCGATTTCCCCTAAGTCCTGGCCACGACCCGTATAGTCAAAAGTATATAAAGAAAGTACCCAGGGAGTAAACTCATTTCACAAACGATTTTTTAAATTAGTTTTTTAGTACTAAAACGCATGAGACTTGTAGTTTTCAAAAATGTTTTCATTTTTGATGAGACGCTGAATAAAGGAAGTGTAATCGCCGGCAAACGAAAACCGGCGATTTCGCGTAAATCCCGGACTCGGCCCGTATAGTTAAAAGTATACAAAGAAAGTACCCAGGGAGTAAATTCATTTCCCGAACGATTTTTTAAATTATTTTTTTACCAGTAAAACGCATGAGACTTGTAGTTTTCGAAAATGTGTACATTTTTGATGAGACGCTGAATAAAAGAATTTTAATCGCCTGAAAACCCAAAACCCACGACTTCCCCTAAATCCCGGACTCGGCTCGTATAGTCCAAAGTATACAAAGAAAGTACCCAGAGAGTAAACTCATTAACCGAACGATTTTTTAAATTATTTTTTTAGCACTATAACGCATGAGACTTGTAGTTTTCAAAAATGTTTTCATTTTTGGTGAGACGCTGAAAAAAAGAAGTGTAATCCCCGGCAAAGGAAAATCCGCGATTTCACGTAAATCCCGGATCCGGCCCGTATAGTCAAAAGTATACAAAGGAAGTACCCAGGGAGTAAACTCATTTCCCGAACGATTTTTTTAGTTATTTTTTCACCAGTAAAACGAATGAGACTTGTAGTATTCAAAAATGTTTTCATTTTTGATGGGACGCCGAATAAAAGACGTTTAACCGCTGGCAAACAAAAACCTGCGATTTCCTCTAAATTCCGGACACAACCCGTATGGTCAAAAGTATAAAAAGAAAGTACTCAGGGTGTAAACTCATTTCCCGAACGATTTTTTAAATTAGATTTTCACCACTAAAACGTATGAGACTTGTAGTTTTCAAAAATGTTTTCATTTTTGATGAGACGCTGAATAAAAGGAGTTTAATCGCCGGCAAACGAAAACCCGCGATTTCCCGTAAATCCCGGACTCGGCCCGTATAGTCAAAAGTACACAAAGAAAGTACCTAGGTAGTAAACTCATTTCCGAACGAATTTTAAATTATTTTTTCAGCAATAAAACGCATAAGACTTGTAGTTTTCAAAAATGTTTTCATTTTTGATGAGAGGCTGAATAGAAGAAGTTTAATTGCCGGCAAACGAAAACCCGCGATTTCCCGTAAATCACGGACTCGGCCCGTATAGTCAAAAGTATACAAAGAAAGTACCCAGGGAGTAAACTCATTTCCCGAACGATTTTTTAAATTATTTTTTTAGCACTATAACGCATGAGACTTGTAGTTTTCAAAAATGTTTTCATTTTTGGTGAGACGCTGAAAAAAAGAAGTGTAATCCCCGGCAAAGGAAAATCCGCGATTTCACGTAAATCCCGGATCCGGCCCGTATAGTCAAAAGTATACAAAGGAAGTACCCAGGGAGTAAACTCATTTCCCGAACGATTTTTTTAGTTATTTTTTCACCAGTAAAACGAATGAGACTTGTAGTTTTTAAAAATGTTTTCATTTTTGATGAGACGTTGAATAAAAGAAGTTTAATCGCCGGCAAACGAAAACCCGCGATTTCCCGTAAATCCAGGACTCGGACCGTATAGTCAAAAGTATACAAAGAAAGTACCCAAGAAGTAAACTCGTTTCTCAAACTATTTTTTAAATTATTTTTTCAGCACTAAAACGCATGATACTTGTAGTTTTTAAAAATGTTTTTATTTTTGATGAGACGCTGAATAAAAGAAGTTTATTCGCCGGCAAACGAAAACACGCGATTTCCCGTAAATCCCGGAGTCGGCCCGTATAGTCAAGAGTATACAAAGAAAGTACCCAGGGAGTAAACTCATTTCCCGAACGATATTTTAAATAATTTTTTAACCAGTAAAACGCATCAGACTTGTAGTTTTCGAAAATGTTTACATTTTTGATGAGACGCTGATTAAAAGAAGTTTAATCGCCTGCAAACCCAAAACCCGCGACTTCCCCTAAATCCCGGACTCGGCTCGTATAGTCCAAAGTATACAAAGAAAGTACCCAGGGAGTAAACTCATTATCGGAACGATTTTTAAAATTATTTTTTCACCACTAAAAACCCATGAGACTTGTAATTTTCAAAAATGTTTTCATTTTTGCTGAGACGCTGAATAAAAGAAGTTTAATTGCCGGCAAACGAAAACCCGCGATTTCCCGTAAATCTCGGATTCGGCCCGTATAGTCAAAAGTATACAAAGAAAGTACCCAGGGAGCAATCTCATTTCCCGAACGATTTTTTAAATTAGTTTTTCACCATTATAACGCATCAAACTTGTAGTTTTCAAAAATGTTTTCATTTTTGAGGAGACGCTGAATAAAAGACGTTTAATCGCCGGCAAACAAAAACCCGCGATTTCCCCTAAATTCCGGACACGACCCGTATGGTCAAAAGTATAAAAAGAAAGTACCCAGGGAGTAAACTCATTTCCCGAACGATTTTTTAAATTAGTTTTTCACCACTAAAACGCATGAGACTTGTAGTTTTCAAAAATGTTTTCATTTTTGATGAGACCCTGAATAAAAGAAGTTCAATCGCCGGCAAACGAAAACCCGCGATTTCCCGTAAATCCCGGACTCGGTCCGTATAGTGAAAAGTATACAAAAAAGGACCCAGGAAGTAAACTCATTTCCCGAACGATTTTTTAAATTATTTTTTCAGCACTAAAACGCATGAAACTTGTAGTTTTTAAAATGTTTTCATTTTTGATGAGACGCTGAATAAAAGAAGTTTAATCGCCGGCAAACGAAAACCCGCTATTTCCCGTAAATCCCGGAGTCGGCCCGTATAGTCAAAAGTATACAAAGAAAGTACCCAGGGAGTAAACTCATTCCCCGAACGATTTTTTAAATTATTTTTTCATCAGTAAAACGTATGAGACTTGTAGTTTTCAAAAATGTTTTCATTTTTGATGAGACGCTGAATTAAAGCAGTTTAATAGCCGGCAAACGAAAACCCGCGATTTCCCCTAAGTCCTGGCCACGACCCGTATAGTCAAAAGTATATAAAGAAAGTACCCAGGGAGTAAACTCATTTCACAAACGATTTTTTAAATTAGTTTTTTAGTACTAAAACGCATGAGACTTGTAGTTTTCAAAAATGTTTTCATTTTTGATGAGACGCTGAATAAAGGAAGTGTAATCGCCGGCAAACGAAAACCGGCGATTTCGCGTAAATCCCGGACTCGGCCCGTATAGTTAAAAGTATACAAAGAAAGTACCCAGGGAGTAAATTCATTTCCCGAACGATTTTTTAAATTATTTTTTTACCAGTAAAACGCATGATACTTGTAGTTTTTAAAAATGTTTTTATTTTTGATGAGACGCTGAATAAAAGAAGTTTATTCGCCGGCAAACGAAAACACGCGATTTCCCGTAAATCCCGGAGTCGGCCCGTATAGTCAAGAGTATACAAAGAAAGTACCCAGGGAGTAAACTCATTTCCCGAACGATATTTTAAATAATTTTTTAACCAGTAAAACGCATCAGACTTGTAGTTTTCGAAAATGTTTACATTTTTGATGAGACGCTGATTAAAAGAAGTTTAATCGCCTGCAAACCCAAAACCCGCGACTTCCCCTAAATCCCGGACTCGGCTCGTATAGTCCAAAGTATACAAAGAAAGTACCCAGGGAGTAAACTCATTATCGGAACGATTTTTAAAATTATTTTTTCACCACTAAAAACCCATGAGACTTGTAATTTTCAAAAATGTTTTCATTTTTGCTGAGACGCTGAATAAAAGAAGTTTAATTGCCGGCAAACGAAAACCCGCGATTTCCCGTAAATCTCGGATTCGGCCCGTATAGTCAAAAGTATACAAAGAAAGTACCCAGGGAGCAATCTCATTTCCCGAACGATTTTTTAAATTAGTTTTTCACCATTATAACGCATCAAACTTGTAGTTTTCAAAAATGTTTTCATTTTTGAGGAGACGCTGAATAAAAGACGTTTAATCGCCGGCAAACAAAAACCCGCGATTTCCCCTAAATTCCGGACACGACCCGTATGGTCAAAAGTATAAAAAGAAAGTACCCAGGGAGTAAACTCATTTCCCGAACGATTTTTTAAATTAGTTTTTCACCACTAAAACGCATGAGACTTGTAGTTTTCAAAAATGTTTTCATTTTTGATGAGACCCTGAATAAAAGAAGTTCAATCGCCGGCAAACGAAAACCCGCGATTTCCCGTAAATCCCGGACTCGGTCCGTATAGTGAAAAGTATACAAAAAAGGACCCAGGAAGTAAACTCATTTCCCGAACGATTTTTTAAATTATTTTTTCAGCACTAAAACGCATGAAACTTGTAGTTTTTAAAATGTTTTCATTTTTGATGAGACGCTGAATAAAAGAAGTTTAATCGCCGGCAAACGAAAACCCGCTATTTCCCGTAAATCCCGGAGTCGGCCCGTATAGTCAAAAGTATACAAAGAAAGTACCCAGGGAGTAAACTCATTCCCCGAACGATTTTTTAAATTATTTTTTCATCAGTAAAACGTATGAGACTTGTAGTTTTCAAAAATGTTTTCATTTTTGATGAGACGCTGAATTAAAGCAGTTTAATAGCCGGCAAACGAAAACCCGCGATTTCCCCTAAGTCCTGGCCACGACCCGTATAGTCAAAAGTATATAAAGAAAGTACCCAGGGAGTAAACTCATTTCACAAACGATTTTTTAAATTAGTTTTTTAGTACTAAAACGCATGAGACTTGTAGTTTTCAAAAATGTTTTCATTTTTGATGAGACGCTGAATAAAGGAAGTGTAATCGCCGGCAAACGAAAACCGGCGATTTCGCGTAAATCCCGGACTCGGCCCGTATAGTTAAAAGTATACAAAGAAAGTACCCAGGGAGTAAATTCATTTCCCGAACGATTTTTTAAATTATTTTTTTACCAGTAAAACGCATGAGACTTGTAGTTTTCGAAAATGTGTACATGTTTGATGAGACGCTGAATAAAAGAATTTTAATCGCCTGAAAACCCAAAACCCACGACTTCCCCTAAATCCCGGACTCGGCTCGTATAGTCCAAAGTATACAAAGAAAGTACCCAGAGAGTAAACTCATTAACCGAACGATTTTTTAAATTATTTTTTTAGCACTATAACGCATGAGACTTGTAGTTTTCAAAAATGTTTTCATTTTTGGTGAGACGCTGAAAAAAAGAAGTGTAATCCCCGGCAAAGGAAAATCCGCGATTTCACGTAAATCCCGGATCCGGCCCGTATAGTCAAAAGTATACAAAGGAAGTACCCAGGGAGTAAACTCATTTCCCGAACGATTTTTTTAGTTATTTTTTCACCAGTAAAACGAATGAGACTTGTAGTATTCAAAAATGTTTTCATTTTTGATGGGACGCCGAATAAAAGACGTTTAACCGCTGGCAAACAAAAACCTGCGATTTCCTCTAAATTCCGGACACAACCCGTATGGTCAAAAGTATAAAAAGAAAGTACTCAGGGTGTAAACTCATTTCCCAAACGATTTTTTAAATTAGATTTTCACCACTAAAACGTATGAGACTTGTAGTTTTCAAAAATGTTTTCATTTTTGATGAGACGCTGAATAAAAGGAGTTTAATCGCCGGCAAACGAAAACCCGCGATTTCCCGTAAATCCCGGACTCGGCCCGTATAGTCAAAAGTACACAAAGAAAGTACCTAGGTAGTAAACACATTTCCGAACGAATTTTAAATTATTTTTTCAGCAATAAAACGCATAAGACTTGTAGTTTTCAAAAATGTTTTCATTTTTGATGAGAGGCTGAATAGAAGAAGTTTAATTGCCGGCAAACGAAAACCCGCGATTTCCCGTAAATCACGGACTCGGCCCGTATAGTCAAAAGTATACAAAGAAAGTACCCAGGGAGTAAACTCATTTCCCGAACGATTTTTTAAATTATTTTTTCACCAGTAAAACGCATGAGACTTGTAGTTTTCAAAAATGTTCCCGATTTTGATGAGACGCTGAATAGAAGAAGTTTAATCGCTGGCAAACGAAAACCCGCGATTTCCCGTAAATCCCGGACTCGGCCTGTATAGTCAAAAGTATACAAAGAAAGTACCTAGAGAGTAAACTCATTTCCCGAACGATTTTTTAAATTATTTTTTCAGCAATAAAACGTATGAGACTTGTAGTTTTCAAAAATGTTTTCATTTTTGATGAGACGCTGAATAAAAGGAGTTTAATCGCCGGCAAACGAAAACCCGCGATTTCCCGTAAATCCCGGACTCGGCCCGTATAGTCAAAAGTACACAAAGAAAGTACCTAGGTAGTAAACTCATTTCCCGAACGAATTTTAAATTATTTTTTCAGCAATAAAACGCATAAGACTTGTAGTTTTCAAAAATGTTTTCATTTTTGATGAGAGGCTGAATAGAAGAAGTTTAATTGCCCGCAAACGAAAACCCGCGATTTCCCGTAAATCCCGGACTCGGCCCGTATAGTCAAAAGTATGCAAAGAAAGTACCCAGGGAGTAAACTCATTTCCCGAACGATTTTTTAAATTATTTTTTCACCAGTAAAACGCATGAGACTTGTAGTTTTCAAAAATGTTCCCATTTTTGATGAGACGCTGAATAGAAGAAGTTTAATCGCCGGCAAACGAAAACCCGCTATTTCCCGTAAATCCCGGACTCGGCCCGTATAGTCAAAAGTATACAAAGAAAGTACCTAGAGAGTAAACTCATTTCCCGAACGATTTTTTAAATTATTTTTTCAGCAATAAAACGCATGAGACTTGTAGTTTTCAAAAATGTTTTCATTTTTGATGAGAGGCTGAATAAAAGAAGTTTAATCGCCGGCAAACGAAAACCCGCGATTTCCCGTAAATCCCGGACTCGGCCCGTATAGTCAAAAGTATACAAAGAAAGTACCCAGGGAGTAAACTCATTTCCCGAACGATTCTTTAAATTAGTTATTCACCTTTAAAACGCGTGACACTTGTAGTTTTCAAAAATGTTTGCATTTTGATGAGAAGCTGAATAAAAGAAGTTTAATCGCCGGCGAACGAAAACCCGCGATTTTCCGTAAATCCCCGACTCGGCCCGTATAGTCAAAAGTATACAAAGAAAGTACCCAGGGAGTAATCTCATTTCCCGAAAGATTTTTTAAATTATTTTTTCAGCACTAAAACGCATCAGACTTGTAGTTTTCAAAAATGTTCTCATTTTTAATGAGACGCTGAGTAGAAGATGTTTAATCGCCGGCAAACGAAAACCCGCGATTTCCCGTAAATCCCGGACTCGGCCCGTATAGTCAAAAGTATACAAAGAAAGTACCCAGGGAGTAAACTCATTTCCCGAACGATTTTTTAAATTAGTTTTTCACCAGTAAAACGCGTGAGACTTGTAGTTTTCAAAAATGTTTTCATTTTTGATGAGACTCTGAATAAAAGGAGTTTAATCGCCGGCAAACGAAAACCCGCGATTTCCCGTAAATCCCGGACTCGGCCCGTATAGTCAAAAGCATACAAAGAAAGTACCTGGGGAGTAAACTCATTTCCCGAACGATTTTTAAATTAATTTTTCAGCAATAAAACGAATGAGACTTGTAGTTTTCAAAAATGTTTTCATTTTTGATGAGACTCTGAATAAAAGGAGTTTAATCGCCGGCAAACGAAAACCCGCGATTTCCCGTAAATCCCGGACTCGGCCCGTATAGTCATAAGTATACAAAGAAAGTACCCAGGGAGTAAACTCATTTCCCGAACGATTTTTAAATTATTTTTTCAGCAATAAAACGAATGAGACTTGTAGTTTTCAAAAATGTTTTCATTTTTGATGAGACGCTGAATAAAAGAAGTTTAATCGCCGGCAAACAAAAACCTGCCATTTTCGTAAATTCCGGACTCGGCCCGTATAGTCAAAAGTATACAAAGAAAGTACCCAGGGAGTAAACTGATTTCCCGAACGATTTTTAAATTATTTCTGCACCACTAGAACGAATGCGACTTGTAGTATTCAATAATGTTTGCATTTTGATGAGAAGCTGAATAAAAGAAGTTTAATCGCCGGCGAACGAAAACCCGCGATTTCCCGTAAATCCCGGACTCGGCCCGTATAGTAAAAAGTATACAAAGAAAGTACCCAGGGAGTAAACTCATTTCCCGAACGATTTTTTAAATTAGTTTTTCACCACTAAAACGCGTGAGACTTGTAGTTTTCAAAAATGTTTACATTTTTGATGAGACGCTGAATAAAAGGGGTTTAATCGCTGGCAAACGAAAACCCGCGATTTCCCGTAAATCCCGGACTCGGCCCGTATAGTCAAAAGCATACAAAGAAAGTACCTGGGGAGTAAACTCATTTCCCGAATGATTTTTAAATTATTTTTTCAGCAATAAAACGAATGAGACTTGTAGTTTTCAAAAATGTTTTTATTTTTGATGAGACGCTGAATAAAAGAAGTTTAATCGCCGGGAAACAAAAACCCGCGATTTCCGTAAATCCCGGACTCGGCCCGTATAGTCAAAAGTATACAAAGAAAGTACCCAGGGAGTAAACTGATTTCCCGAACGATTTTTAAATTATTTCTGCACCACTAGAACGAATGAGACTTGTAGTATTCAATAATGTTTGCATTTTGATGAGAAGCTGAATAAAAGAAGTTTAATGGCCGGCGAACGAAAACCCGCGATTTTCCGTAAATCCCCGACTCGGCCGTATAGTCAAAAGTATACAAAGAAAGTACCCAGGGAGTAATCTCATTTCCCGAAAGATTTTTTAAATTATTTTTTCAGCACTAAAACGCATCAGACTTGTAGTTTTCAAAAATGTTCTCATTTTTAATGAGACGCTGAGTAGAAGATGTTTAATCGCCGGCAAACGAAAACCCGCGATTTCCCGTAAATCCCGGACTCGGCCCGTATAGTAAAAAGTATACAAAGAAAGTACCCAGGGAGTAAACTCATTTCCCGAACGATTTTTAAATTATTTTTTCAGCAATAAAACGAATGAGACTTGTAGTTTTCAAAAATGTTTTCATTTTTGATGAGACGCTGAATAAAAGAAGTTTAATCGCCGGCAAACAAAAACCTGCCATTTCCGTAAATTCCGGACTCGGCCCGTATAGTCAAAAGTATACAAAGAAAGTACCCAGGGAGTAAACTGATTTCCCGAACGATTTTTAAATTATTTCTGCACCACTAGAACGAATGCGACTTGTAGTATTCAATAATGTTTGCATTTTGATGAGAAGCTGAATAAAAGAAGTTTAATCGCCGGCGAACGAAAACCCGCGATTTCCCGTAAATCCCGGACTCGGCCCGTATAGTAAAAAGTATACAAAGAAAGTACCCAGGGAGTAATCTCATTTCCCGAAAGATTTTTTAAATTATTTTTTCAGCACTAAAACGCATGAGACTTGTAGTTTTCAAAAATGTTTTCATTTTTGATGAGACGCTGAATAAAAGAAGTTTAATTGCCGGCAAACGAAATCCCGCGATTTCCAGTAAATCCCGGACTCGGCCCGTATAGTCAAAAGTATACAAAGAAAGTACCCAGGGAGTAATCTCATTTCCCGAACGATTTTTTAAATTATTTTTTCAGCACTAAAACGCATGAGACTTGTAGTTTTCAAAAATGTTTTCATTTTTGATGAGAGGCTGAATAAAAGAAGTTTAATCGCCGGCAAACGAAAACCCGCAATTTACCGTAAATCCCGGACTCGGCCCATATAGTCAAAAGTATACAAAGAAAGTACCCAGGAAGTAAACTCACTTCCCGAACGATTTTTTAAATTATTTTTTCACCAGTAAAACGCGTGAGACTTGTAGTTTTCAAAAATGTTCTCATTTTTAATGAGACGCTGAGTAGAAGAAGTTTAATCGCCGGCAAACGAAAACCCGCGATTTCCCGTAAATCCCGGATTCGGCCCGTATAGTCAAAAGTATACAAAGAAAGTACCCAGGAAGTAAACTCACTTCCCGAACGATTTTTTAAATTAGTTTTTCACCACTAAAACGCGTGACACTTGTAGTTTTCAAAAATGTTTTCATTTTTGATGAGACTCTGAATAAAAGAAGTTTAATTGCCGGCAAACAAAAACCCGCGATTTCCCGTAAATCCCGGACTCAGCCCGTATAGTCAAAAGTATACAAAGAAAGTACCCAGGGAGTAAATTCATTTCCCGAACGATTTTTTAAATTAGTTTTTCACCACTAAAACGCGTGAGACTTGTAGTTTTAAAAAATGTTTTCATTTTTGATGAGACGCTGAATAAAAGGAGTTTAATCGCCGGCAAACGAAAACCCGCGATTTCCCGTAAATCCTTGACTCGGCCCGTATAGTCAAAAGCATACAAAGAAAGTACCTGGGGAGTAAACTCATTTCCCGAACGATTTTTAAATTAATTTTTCAGCAATAAAACGAATGAGACTTGTAGTTTTCAAAAATGTTTTCATTTTTGATGAGACTCTGAATAAAAGGAGTTTAATCGCCGGCAAACGAAAACCCGCGATTTCCCGTAAATCCCGGACTCGGCCCGTATAGTCATAAGTATACAAAGAAAGTACCCAGGGAGTAAACTCATTTCCCGAACGATTTTTAAATTATTTTTTTAGCAATAAAACGAATGAGACTTGTAGTTTTCAAAAATGTTTTCATTTTTGATGAGACGCTGAATAAAAGAAGTTTAATCGCCGGCAAACAAAAACCTGCCATTTCCGTAAATTCCGGACTCGGCCCGTATAGTCAAAAGTATACAAAGAAAGTACCCAGGGAGTAAACTGATTTCCCGAACGATTTTTAAATTATTTCTGCACCACTAGAACGAATGCGACTTGTAGTATTCAATAATGTTTGCATTTTGATGAGAAGCTGAATAAAAGAAGTTTAATCGCCGGCGAACGAAAACCCGCGATTTCCCGTAAATCCCGGACTCGGCCCGTATAGTAAAAAGTATACAAAGAAAGTACCCAGGGAGTAAACTCATTTCCCGAACGATTTTTTAAATTAGTTTTTCACCACTAAAACGCGTGAGACTTGTAGTTTTCAAAAATGTTTACATTTTTGATGAGACGCTGAATAAAAGGGGTTTAATCGCTGGCAAACGAAAACCCGCGATTTCCCGTAAATCCCGGACTCGGCCCGTATAGTCAAAAGCATACAAAGAAAGTACCTGGGGAGTAAACTCATTTCCCGAATGATTTTTAAATTATTTTTTCAGCAATAAAACGAATGAGACTTGTAGTTTTCAAAAATGTTTTTATTTTTGATGAGACGCTGAATAAAAGAAGTTTAATCGCCGGGAAACAAAAACCCGCGATTTCCGTAAATCCCGGACTCGGCCCGTATAGTCAAAAGTATACAAAGAAAGTACCCAGGGAGTAAACTGATTTCCCGAACGATTTTTAAATTATTTCTGCACCACTAGAACGAATGAGACTTGTAGTATTCAATAATGTTTGCATTTTGATGAGAAGCTGAATAAAAGAAGTTTAATGGCCGGCGAACGAAAACCCGCGATTTTCCGTAAATCCCCGACTCGGCCGTATAGTCAAAAGTATACAAAGAAAGTACCCAGGGAGTAATCTCATTTCCCGAAAGATTTTTTAAATTATTTTTTCAGCACTAAAACGCATCAGACTTGTAGTTTTCAAAAATGTTCTCATTTTTAATGAGACGCTGAGTAGAAGATGTTTAATCGCCGGCAAACGAAAACCCGCGATTTCCCGTAAATCCCGGACTCGGCCCGTATAGTAAAAAGTATACAAAGAAAGTACCCAGGGAGTAAACTCATTTCCCGAACGATTTTTAAATTATTTTTTCAGCAATAAAACGAATGAGACTTGTAGTTTTCAAAAATGTTTTCATTTTTGATGAGACGCTGAATAAAAGAAGTTTAATCGCCGGCAAACAAAAACCTGCCATTTCCGTAAATTCCGGACTCGGCCCGTATAGTCAAAAGTATACAAAGAAAGTACCCAGGGAGTAAACTGATTTCCCGAACGATTTTTAAATTATTTCTGCACCACTAGAACGAATGCGACTTGTAGTATTCAATAATGTTTGCATTTTGATGAGAAGCTGAATAAAAGAAGTTTAATCGCCGGCGAACGAAAACCCGCGATTTCCCGTAAATCCCGGACTCGGCCCGTATAGTAAAAAGTATACAAAGAAAGTACCCAGGGAGTAATCTCATTTCCCGAAAGATTTTTTAAATTATTTTTTCAGCACTAAAACGCATGAGACTTGTAGTTTTCAAAAATGTTTTCATTTTTGATGAGACGCTGAATAAAAGAAGTTTAATTGCCGGCAAACGAAATCCCGCGATTTCCAGTAAATCCCGGACTCGGCCCGTATAGTCAAAAGCATACAAAGAAAGTACCTGGGGAGTAAACTCATTTCCCGAACGATTTTTAAATTAATTTTTCAGCAATAAAACGAATGAGACTTGTAGTTTTTAAAAATGTTTTCATTTTTGATGAGACGCTGAATAAAAGAAGTTTAATCGCCAGCAAACGAAAACCCGCGATTTCCCGTAAATCCCGGACTCAGCCCGTATAGTCAAAAGTATACAAAGAAAGTACCCAGGGAGTAAACTCATTTCCCGAACGATTTTTAAATTATTTTTTCAGCAATAAAACGAATGAGACTTGTAGTTTTCAAAAATGTTTTCATTTTTGATGAGACGCTGAATAAAAGAAGTTTAATCGCCGGCAAACAAAAACCTGCGATTTCCGTAAATTCCGGACTCGGCCCGTATAGTCAAAAGTATACAAAGAAAGTACCCAGGGAGTAAACTGATTTCCCGAACGATTTTTAAATTATTTCTGCACCACTAGAACGAATGCGACTTGTAGTATTCAATAATGTTTGCATTTTTGATGAGACTCTGAATAAAAGGAGTTTAATCGCCGGCAAACGAAAACCCGCGATTTCCCGTAAATCCCGGACTCGGCCCGTATAGTCAAAAGTATACAAAGAAAGTACCCAGGGAGTAAACTCATTTCCCGAACGATTTTTAAATTATTTTTTCAGCAATAAAACGAATGAGACTTGTAGTTTTCAAAAATGTTTTCATTTTTGATGAGACGCTGAATAAAAGAAGTTTAATCGCCGGCAAACAAAAACCTGCCATTTCCGTAAATTCCGGACTCGGCCCGTATAGTCAAAAGTATACAAAGAAAGTACCCAGGGAGTAAACTGATTTCCCGAACGATTTTTAAATTATTTCTGCACCACTAGAACGAATGCGACTTGTAGTATTCAATAATGTTTGCATTTTGATGAGAAGCTGAATAAAAGAAGTTTAATCGCCGGCGAACGAAAACCCGCGATTTCCCGTAAATCCCGGACTCGGCCCGTATAGTCAAAAGTATACAAAGAAAGTACCCAGGGAGTAATCTCATTTCCCGAACGATTTTTTAAATTATTTTTCAGCACTAAAACGCATGAGACTTGTAGTTTTCAAAAATGTTTTCATTTTTGATGAGAGGCTGAATAAAAGAAGTTTAATCGCCGGCAAACGAAAACCCGCAATTTACCGTAAATCCCGGACTCGGCCCGTATAGTCAAAAGTATACAAAGAAAGTACCCAGGAAGTAAACTCACTTCCCGAACGATTTTTTAAATTATTTTTTCACCAGTAAAACGCGTGAGACTTGTAGTTTTCAAAAATGTTCTCATTTTTAATGATACGCTGAGTAGAAGAAGTTTAATCGCCGGCAAACGAAAACCCGCGATTTCCCGTAAATCCCGGATTCGGCCCGTATAGTCAAAAGTATACAAAGAAAGTACCCAGGGAGTAAACTCATTTCCCGAACGATTTTTTAAAATAGTTTTTCACCACTAAAACGCGTGACACTTGTAGTTTTCAAAAATGTTTTCATTTTTGATGAGACTCTGAATAAAAGAAGTTTAATTGCCGGCAAACGAAAACCCGCGATTTCCCGTAAATCCCGGACTCAGCCCGTATAGTCAAAAGTATACAAAGAAAGTACCCAGGGAGTAAATTCATTTCCCGAACGATTTTTTAAATTAGTTTTTCACCACTAAAACGCGTGAGACTTGTAGTTTTAAAAAATGTTTTCATTTTTGATGAGACGCTGAATAAAAGGAGTTTAATCGCCGGCAAGCGAAAACCCGCGATTTCCCGTAAATCCTTGACTCAGCCCGTATAGTCAAAAGCATACAAAGAAAGTACCTGGGGAGTAAACTCATTTCCCGAACGATTTTTAAATTATTTTTTCAACCTTAAAACGCATGAGACTTGTAGTTTTCAAAAAAATTTTCATTTTTGATGAGACGCTGAATAAAAGATGTTTAATCGCCGGCCAACGAAAACCCGCGATTTCCCGTAAATCCCGGACTCGGCCCGTATAGTCAAAAGTATACAAAGAAAGTACCCAGGGAGTAAACTCATTTCCCGAACGATTTTTTAAATTAGTTTTTCACCACTAAAACGCGTGACACTTGTAGTTTTCAAAAATGTTTTCATTTTTGATGAGACTCTGAATAAAAGGAGTTTAATCGCCGGCAAACGAAAACCCGCGATTTCCTGTAAATCCCGGACTCGGCCCGTATAGTCAAAAGCATACAAAGAAAGTACCTGGGGAGTAAACTCATTTCCCGAACGATTTTTAAATTAATTTTTCAGCAATAAAACGAATGAGACTTGTAGTTTTCAAAAATGTTTTCATTTTTGATGAGACGCTGAATAAAAGAAGTTTAATCGCCAGCAAACGAAAACCCGCGATTTCCCGTAAATCCCGGACTCGGCCCGTATAGTCAAAAGTATACAAAGAAAGTACCCAGGGAGTAAACTCATTTCCCGAACGATTTTTAAATTATTTTTTCAGCAATAAAACGAATGAGACTTGTAGTTTTCAAAAAAATTTTCATTTTTGATGAGACGCTGAATAAAAGATGTTTAATCGCCGGCCAACGAAAACCCGCGATTTCCCGTAAATCCCGGACTCGGCCCGTATAGTCAAAAGTATACAAAGAAAGTACCCAGGGAGTAAACGCATTTCCCGAACGATTTTTTAAATTAGTTTTTCACCACTAAAACGCGTGACACTTGTAGTTTTCAAAAATGTTTTCATTTTTGATGAGACTCTGAATAAAAGGAGTTTAATCGCCGGCAAACGAAAACCCGCGATTTCCCGTAAATCCCGGACTCGGCCCGTATAGTCAAAAGCATACAAAGAAAGTACCTGGGGAGTAAACTCATTTCCCGAACGATTTTTAAATTAATTTTTCAGCAATAAAACGAATGAGACTTGTAGTTTTTAAAAATGTTTTCATTTTTGATGAGACGCTGAATAAAAGAAGTTTAATCGCCAGCAAACGAAAACCCGCGATTTCCCGTAAATCCCGGACTCGGCCCGTATAGTCAAAAGTATACAAAGAAAGTACCCAGGGAGTAAACTCATTTCCCGAACGATTTTTAAATTATTTTTTCAGCAATAAAACGAATGAGACTTGTAGTTTTCAAAAATGTTTTCATTTTTGATGAGACGCTGAATAAAAGAAGTTTAATCGCCGGCAAACAAAAACCTGCGATTTCCGTAAATTCCGGACTCGGCCCGTATAGTCAAAAGTATACAAAGAAAGTACCCAGGGAGTAAACTGATTTCCCGAACGATTTTTAAATTATTTCTGCACCACTAGAACGAATGCGACTTGTAGTATTCAATAATGTTTGCATTTTGATGAGAAGCTGAATAAAAGAAGTTTAATCGCCGGCGAACGAAAACCCGCGATTTCCCGTAAATCCCGGACTCGGCCCGTATAGTCAAAAGTATACAAAGAAAGTACCCAGGGAGTAATCTCATTTCCCGAACGATTTTTTAAATTATTTTTCAGCACTAAAACGCATGAGACTTGTAGTTTTCAAAAATGTTTTCATTTTTGATGAGAGGCTGAATAAAAGAAGTTTAATCGCCGGCAAACGAAAACCCGCAATTTACCGTAAATCCCGGACTCGGCCCGTATAGTCAAAAGTATACAAAGAAAGTACCCAGGAAGTAAACTCACTTCCCGAACGATTTTTTAAATTATTTTTTCACCAGTAAAACGCGTGAGACTTGTAGTTTTCAAAAATGTTCTCATTTTTAATGATACGCTGAGTAGAAGAAGTTTAATCGCCGGCAAACGAAAACCCGCGATTTCCCGTAAATCCCGGATTCGGCCCGTATAGTCAAAAGTATACAAAGAAAGTACCCAGGGAGTAAACTCATTTCCCGAACGATTTTTTAAAATAGTTTTTCACCACTAAAACGCGTGACACTTGTAGTTTTCAAAAATGTTTTCATTTTTGATGAGACTCTGAATAAAAGAAGTTTAATTGCCGGCAAACGAAAACCCGCGATTTCCCGTAAATCCCGGACTCAGCCCGTATAGTCAAAAGTATACAAAGAAAGTACCCAGGGAGTAAATTCATTTCCCGAACGATTTTTTAAATTAGTTTTTCACCACTAAAACGCGTGAGACTTGTAGTTTTAAAAAATGTTTTCATTTTTGATGAGACGCTGAATAAAAGGAGTTTAATCGCCGGCAAGCGAAAACCCGCGATTTCCCGTAAATCCTTGACTCAGCCCGTATAGTCAAAAGCATACAAAGAAAGTACCTGGGGAGTAAACTCATTTCCCGAACGATTTTTAAATTATTTTTTCAACCTTAAAACGCATGAGACTTGTAGTTTTCAAAAAAATTTTCATTTTTGATGAGACGCTGAATAAAAGATGTTTAATCGCCGGCCAACGAAAACCCGCGATTTCCCGTAAATCCCGGACTCGGCCCGTATAGTCAAAAGTATACAAAGAAAGTACCCAGGGAGTAAACTCATTTCCCGAACGATTTTTTAAATTAGTTTTTCACCACTAAAACGCGTGACACTTGTAGTTTTCAAAAATGTTTTCATTTTTGATGAGACTCTGAATAAAAGGAGTTTAATCGCCGGCAAACGAAAACCCGCGATTTCCTGTAAATCCCGGACTCGGCCCATATAGTCAAAAGCATACAAAGAAAGTACCTGGGGAGTAAACTCATTTCCCGAACGATTTTTAAATTAATTTTTCAGCAATAAAACGAATGAGACTTGTAGTTTTCAAAAATGTTTTCATTTTTGATGAGACGCTGAATAAAAGAAGTTTAATCGCCAGCAAACGAAAACCCGCGATTTCCCGTAAATCCCGGACTCGGCCCGTATAGTCAAAAGTATACAAAGAAAGTACCCAGGGAGTAAACTCATTTCCCGAACGATTTTTAAATTATTTTTTCAGCAATAAAACGAATGAGACTTGTAGTTTTCAAAAAAATTTTCATTTTTGATGAGACGCTGAATAAAAGATGTTTAATCGCCGGCCAACGAAAACCCGCGATTTCCCGTAAATCCCGGACTCGGCCCGTATAGTCAAAAGTATACAAAGAAAGTACCCAGGGAGTAAACGCATTTCCCGAACGATTTTTTAAATTAGTTTTTCACCACTAAAACGCGTGACACTTGTAGTTTTCAAAAATGTTTTCATTTTTGATGAGACTCTGAATAAAAGGAGTTTAATCGCCGGCAAACGAAAACCCGCGATTTCCCGTAAATCCCGGACTCGGCCCGTATAGTCAAAAGCATACAAAGAAAGTACCTGGGGAGTAAACTCATTTCCCGAACGATTTTTAAATTAATTTTTCAGCAATAAAACGAATGAGACTTGTAGTTTTTAAAAATGTTTTCATTTTTGATGAGACGCTGAATAAAAGAAGTTTAATCGCCAGCAAACGAAAACCCGCGATTTCCCGTAAATCCCGGACTCGGCCCGTATAGTCAAAAGTATACAAAGAAAGTACCCAGGGAGTAAACTCATTTCCCGAACGATTTTTAAATTATTTTTTCAGCAATAAAACGAATGAGACTTGTAGTTTTCAAAAATGTTTTCATTTTTGATGAGACGCTGAATAAAAGAAGTTTAATCGCCGGCAAACAAAAACCTGCGATTTCCGTAAATTCCGGACTCGGCCCGTATAGTCAAAAGTATACAAAGAAAGTACCCAGGGAGTAAACTGATTTCCCGAACGATTTTTAAATTATTTCTGCACCACTAGAACGAATGCGACTTGTAGTATTCAATAATGTTTGCATTTTTGATGAGACTCTGAATAAAAGGAGTTTAATCGCCGGCAAACGAAAACCCGCGATTTCCCGTAAATCCCGGACTCGGCCCGTATAGTCAAAAGTATACAAAGAAAGTACCCAGGGAGTAAACTCATTTCCCGAACGATTTTTAAATTATTTTTTCAGCAATAAAACGAATGAGACTTGTAGTTTTCAAAAATGTTTTCATTTTTGATGAGACGCTGAATAAAAGAAGTTTAATCGCCGGCAAACAAAAACCTGCCATTTCCGTAAATTCCGGACTCGGCCCGTATAGTCAAAAGTATACAAAGAAAGTACCCAGGGAGTAAACTGATTTCCCGAACGATTTTTAAATTATTTCTGCACCACTAGAACGAATGCGACTTGTAGTATTCAATAATGTTTGCATTTTGATGAGAAGCTGAATAAAAGAAGTTTAATCGCCGGCGAACGAAAACCCGCGATTTCCCGTAAATCCCGGACTCGGCCCGTATAGTCAAAAGTATACAAAGAAAGTACCCAGGGAGTAATCTCATTTCCCGAACGATTTTTTAAATTATTTTTCAGCACTAAAACGCATGAGACTTGTAGTTTTCAAAAATGTTTTCATTTTTGATGAGAGGCTGAATAAAAGAAGTTTAATCGCCGGCAAACGAAAACCCGCAATTTACCGTAAATCCCGGACTCGGCCCGTATAGTCAAAAGTATACAAAGAAAGTACCCAGGAAGTAAACTCACTTCCCGAACGATTTTTTAAATTATTTTTTCACCAGTAAAACGCGTGAGACTTGTAGTTTTCAAAAATGTTCTCATTTTTAATGATACGCTGAGTAGAAGAAGTTTAATCGCCGGCAAACGAAAACCCGCGATTTCCCGTAAATCCCGGATTCGGCCCGTATAGTCAAAAGTATACAAAGAAAGTACCCAGGGAGTAAACTCATTTCCCGAACGATTTTTTAAAATAGTTTTTCACCACTAAAACGCGTGACACTTGTAGTTTTCAAAAATGTTTTCATTTTTGATGAGACTCTGAATAAAAGAAGTTTAATTGCCGGCAAACGAAAACCCGCGATTTCCCGTAAATCCCGGACTCAGCCCGTATAGTCAAAAGTATACAAAGAAAGTACCCAGGGAGTAAACTCATTTCCCGAACGATTTTTAAATTATTTTTTCAACCTTAAAACGCATGAGACTTGTAGTTTTCAAAAAAATTTTCATTTTTGATGAGACGCTGAATAAAAGATGTTTAATCGCCGGCCAACGAAAACCCGCGATTTCCCGTAAATCCCGGACTCGGCCCGTATAGTCAAAAGTATACAAAGAAAGTACCCAGGGAGTAAACTCATTTCCCGAACGATTTTTTAAATTAGTTTTTCACCACTAAAACGCGTGACACTTGTAGTTTTCAAAAATGTTTTCATTTTTGATGAGACTCTGAATAAAAGGAGTTTAATCGCCGGCAAACGAAAACCCGCGATTTCCTGTAAATCCCGGACTCGGCCCGTATAGTCAAAAGCATACAAAGAAAGGACCTGGGGAGTAAACTCATTTCCCGAACGATTTTTAAATTAATTTTTCAGCAATAAAACGAATGAGACTTGTAGTTTTCAAAAATGTTTTCATTTTTGATGAGACGCTGAATAAAAGAAGTTTAATCGCCAGCAAACGAAAACCCGCGATTTCCCGTAAATCCCGGACTCGGCCCGTATAGTCAAAAGTATACAAAGAAAGTACCCAGGGAGTAAACTCATTTCCCGAACGATTTTTAAATTATTTTTTCAGCAATAAAACGAATGAGACTTGTAGTTTTCAAAAATGTTTTCATTTTTGATGAGACGCTGAATAAAAGAAGTTTAATCGCCGGCAAACAAAAACCTGCGATTTCCGTAAATTCCGGACTCGGCCCGTATTGTCAAAAGTATACAAAGAAAGTACCCAGGGAGTAAACTGATTTCCCGAACGATTTTTAAATTATTTCTGCACCACTAGAACGAATGCGACTTGTAGTATTCAATAATGTTTGCATTTTGATGAGAAGCTGAATAAAAGAAGTTTAATCGCCGGCAAACAAAAACCTGCGATTTCCGTAAATTCCGGACTCGGCCCGTATAGTCAAAAGTATACAAAGAAAGTACCCAGGGAGTAAACTGATTTCCCGAACGATTTTTAAATTATTTCTGCACCACTAGAACGAATGCGACTTGTAGTATTCAATAATGTTTGCATTTTGATGAGAAGCTGAATAAAAGAAGTTTAATCGCCGGCGAACGAAAACCCGCGATTTCCCGTAAATCCCGGACTCGGCCCGTATAGTAAAAAGTATACAAAGAAAGTACCCAGGGAGTAATCTCATTTCCCGAAAGATTTTTTAAATTATTTTTTCAGCACTAAAACGCATGAGACTTGTAGTTTTCAAAAATGTTTTCATTTTTGATGAGACGCTGAATAAAAGAAGTTTAATTGCCGGCAAACGAAAACCCGCGATTTCCCGTAAATCCCGGACTCGGCCCGTATAGTCAAAAGTATACAAAGAAAGTACCCATGGAGTAATCTCATTTCCCGAACGATTTTTTAAATTATTTTTTCAGCACTAAAACGCATGAGACTTGTAGTTTTCAAAATAGTTTTCATTTTTGATGAGAGGCTGAATAAAAGAAGTTTAATCGCCGGCAAACGAAAACCCGCAATTTACCGTAAATCCCGGACTCGGCCCGTATAGTCAAAAGTATACAAAGAAAGTACCCAGGGAGTAAACTCACTTCCCGAACGATTTTTTAAATTATTTTTTCACCAGTAAAACGCGTGAGACTTGTAGTTTTCAAAAATGTTCTCATTTTTAATGAGACGCTGAGTAGAAGAAGTTTAATCGCCGGCAAACGAAAACCCGCGATTTCCCGTAAATCCCGGACTCGGCCCGTATAGTCAAAAGTATACAAAGAAAGTACCCAGGGAGTAAACTCATTTCCCGAACGATTTTTTAAATTAGTTTTTCACCACTAAAACGCGTGACACTTGTAGTTTTCAAAAATGTTTTCATTTTTGATGAGACTCTGAATAAAAGGAGTTTAATCGCCGGCAAACGAAAACCCGCGATTTTCCGTAAATCCCGGACTCGGCCCGTATAGTCAAAAGCATACAAAGAAAGTACCTGGGGAGTAAACTCATTTCCCGAACGATTTTTAAATTAATTTTTCAGCAATAAAACGAATGAGACTTGTAGTTTTCAAAAATCTTTTCATTTTTGATGAGACGCTGAATAAAAGAAGTTTAATCGCCGGCAAAAGAAAACCCGCGATTTCCGTAAATCCCGGACTCGGCCCGTATAGTCAAAAGTATACAAAGAAAGTACCCAGGGAGTAAACTGATTTCCCGAACGATTTTTAAATTATTTCTGCACCACTAGAACGAATGAGACTTGTAGTATTCAATAATGTTTGCATTTTGATGAGAAGCTGAATAAAAGAAGTTTAATCGCCGGCAAACGAAAACCCGCGATTTCCCGTAAATCCCGGACTCGGCCGAATAGTCAAAAGTATACAAAGAAAGTACCCAGGGAGTAATCTCATTTCCCGAAAGATTTTTTAAATTATTTTTTCAGCACTAAAACGCATGAGACTTGTAGTTTTCAAAAATGTTTTCATTTTTGATGAGACGCTGAATAAAAGAAGTTTAATTGCCGGCAAACGAAAACCCGCGATTTCCCGTAAATCCCGGACTCAGCCCGTATAGTCAAAAGTATACAAAGAAAGTACCCAGGGAGTAATCTCATTTCCCGAACGATTTTTTAAATTATTTTTTCAGCACTAAAACGCATGAGACTTGTAGTTTTCAAAAATGTTTTCATTTTTGATGAGACGCTGAATAAAAGAAGTTTAATTGCCGGCAAACGAAAACCCGCGATTTCCCGTAAATCCCGGACTCAGCCCGTATAGTCAAAAGTATACAAAGAAAGTACCCAGGGAGTAAATTCATTTCCCGAACGATTTTTTAAATTAGTTTTTCACCACTAAAACGCGTGAGACTTGTAGTTTTAAAAAATGTTTTCATTTTTGATGAGACGCTGAATAAAAGGAGTTTAATCGCCGGCAAACGAAAACCCGCGATTTCCCGTAAATCCTTGACTCGGCCCGTATAGTCAAAAGCATACAAAGAAAGTACCTGGGGAGTAAACTCATTTCCCGAACGATTTTTAAATTATTTTTTCAACCTTAAAACGCATGAGACTTGTAGTTTTCAAAAAAATTTTCATTTTTGATGAGACGCTGAATAAAAGAAGTTTAATCGCCGGCCAACGAAAACCCGCGATATCCCCTAAATCCTGGCCACGATCCGTATAGTTAAAAGTATACAAAGAAGGTACCCCGGGAGTAAAATCATTTCACGAACGATTTTTTAAATTATTTTTTCACCACTAAAACCCATGAGACTTGTAATTTTCAAAAATGTTTTCATTTTTGATGAGACGCTGAATAAAAGAAGTTTAATCGCTGGCAAACAAAAACCCACGATTTCCCGTAAATCCCGGGTTTGCCCGTATAGTCGAATGTATATAAAGAAAGTACCCAGGAAGTAAACTGATTTCCCGAACGATTTTTTAAATTAGTTTTTCACCACTAAAACGCATGAGACTTGTAGTTTTCAAAAATGTTTTCATTTTTGATGAGACGCTGAATAAAAGGAGTTTAATCGCCTGCAAACGAAAACCCGCGATTTCCCGTAAATCCCGGACTTGGCCCGTATAGTCAAAAGTATACAAAGAAAGTACCCAGGGAGTAAACTCATCTCCCGAACGATTTTTTAAATTATTTTTTTACCAGTAAAACGTATGAGACTTGTAGTTTTCAAAAATGTTTTCATGTTTGATGAGACGCTGAATAAACGAAGTTTAATAGCCGGCAAACGAAAACCCGCGATTTGCCGTAAATCTCGGACTCGGCCCGTATAGTCAAATGTATACAAAGAAAGTACCAAGGACGTAAACTCATTTCCTGAACGATTTTTTGAATTTTTTATTCATCACTAAAACGCATGAGACTTGTAGTTTTCAAAAAATTTTCATTTTTGATGAGACGCTGCATAAAAGAAGTTTAATCGCCGGCAAACGAAAACCCGCGATTTCCCCTAAATCCTGGCCACGATCCGTATAGTCAAAAATATACAAAGAAGGTACCCAGGGAGTAAACTCATTTCCCGAACGATTTTTTAAATTATTTTTTCACCACTAAGACCCATAAGACTTGTAATTTTCAAAAATGTTTTCATTTTTGATAAGACGCTGAATAAAAGAAGTTTAATCGCTGGCAAACGAAAACCCGCGATTTCCCGTAAATCATGGGCTTTGCCCGTATAGTCGAATGTATATAAACAAAGTACCCAGGGAGTGAACTGATTTCCCGAACGATTTTTTGAATTATTTCTGTACCACTAGAACGAATGAGACTTGTAGTATTCAAAAATGTTTTCATTTTTGATTGGACCCCGAATAAAAGAAGTTTAACCGCCGGCAAACAAAAACCCGCGATTTCCCCTAAATTTCGGACACGACCCGTATGGTCAAAAGTATAAAAAGAAAGTACCCAGGGAGTAAACTCATTTCCCAAACGATTTTTTAAATTAGTTTTTCACCACTAAAACGCATGGGAGTTGTAGTTTTCAAAAATGTTTTCATTTTTGATGAGACGCTGACTAAAAGGAGTTTAATCGCCGGCAAACAAAAACCCGCGATTTCCCGTAAATCCGGGACTCGGCCCGTAAGTCAAAAGTATACAAAGAAAGTACCCAGGAAGTAAACTCATTTCCCGAACGATTTTTTAAATTATTTCTGTACCACTAGAACGAAAGAGACTTGTAGTATTCAAAAACGTTTTCATTTTTGATGGGACGCCGAATAAAAGAAGTTTAACCGCCGGCAAACAAAAACCTGCGATTTCCCTTATATTCCGGACACGACCCGTATGGTCAAAAGTATAAAAAGAAAGTACCCAGGGATTAAACTCATTTCCCGAACGATTTTTTAAATTAGTTTTTCACCACTAAAACGCATGAGACTTGTAGTTTTCAAAAATGTTTTCATTTTTGATGAGACGCTGAATAAGGAGTTTAATCGCCTGCAAACGAAAACCCGGATTTCCCGCAAATCCCGGACTCGGCCCGTATAGTCAAAAGTATACAAAGAAAGTACCAAGGGAGTAAACGCATCTCCCGAACGATTTTTTAAATTATTTTTTTACCAGTAAAACGTATGAGACTTGTAGTTTTCAAAAATGTTTTCATTTTTGATGAGACGCTGAATAAAAGAAGTTTAATAGCCGGCAAACGAAAACCCGCGATTTGCCGTAAATCTCGGACTCGGCCCGTATAGTCAAATGTATACAAAGAAAGTACCAAGGTAGTAAACTCATTTCCCGAACGATTTTTTAAATTATTTTTTCACCAGTAAAACGTATGAGACTTGTAGTTTTCAAAAATGTTTTCATTTCTGATGAGACGTTGAATAAAAGAAGTTTAATAGCCTGCAAACGAAAACCCGCGATTTCCCGTAAATCCCGGACTCGGTCCGTATAGTCAAAAGTATACAAAGAAGGTACCCCGGGAGTAAACTCATTTCCCGAACGATTTTTTAAATTATTTTTTCACCACTAAAACCCATGAGACTTGTAATTTTCAAAAATGTTTTCATTTTTGATGAGACGCTGAATAAAAGAAGTTTAATCGCTGGCAAACAAAAACCCGCGATTTCTCGTAAATCCCGGGTTTGCCCGTATAGTCGAATGTATATAAAGAAAGTACCCAGGGAGTAAACTGATTTCCCGAACGATTTTTTAAATTATTTCTGTACCACTAGAACGAAAGAGACTTGTAGTATTCAAAAATGTTTTCATTTTTGATGGGACGCCGAATAAAAAAAGTTTAACCGCCGGCAAACAAAAACCTGCGATTTCCCTTAAATTCCGGACACGACCCGTATGGTCAAAAGTATAAAAAGAAAGTACCCAGGGATTAAACTCATTTCCCGAACGATTTTTTAAATTAGTTTTTCACCACTAAAACGCATGAGACTTGTAGTTTTCAAAAATGTTTTCATTTTTGATGAGACGCTGAATAAGGAGTTTAATCGCCTGCAAACGAAAACCCGGATTTCCCGTAAATCCCGGACTCGGCCCGTATAGTCAAAAGTATACAAAGAAAGTACCAAGGGAGTAAACGCATCTCCCGAACGATTTTTTAAATTATTTTTTCACCAGTAAAACGTATGAGACTTGTAGTTTTCAAAAATGTTTTCATTTTTGATGAGACGCTGAATAAAAGAAGTTTAATAGCCGGCAAACGAAAACCCGCGATTTGCCGTAAATCTCGGCCTCGGCCCGTATAGTCAAATGTATACAAAGAAAGTACCAAGGGAGTAAACTCATTTCCTGAACGATTTTTTGAATTATTTTTTCATCACTAAAACGCATGAGACTTGTAGTTTTCAAAAAATTTTCATTTTTGATGAGACGCTGCATAAAAGAAGTTTAATCGCCGGCAAAGGAAAACCCGTGATTTCCCCTAAACCCTGGCCACGATCCGTATAGTCAAAAGTATACAAAGAAGGTACCCAGGGAGTAAACTCATTTCCCGAACGATTTTTTAAATTATTTTTTCACCACTAAAACGTATGAGACTTGTAGTTTTCAAAAATGTTTTCATTTTTGATGAGACGTTGAATAAAAGAAGTTTAATAGCCTGCAATCGAAAACCCGCGATTTCCCGTAAATCCCGGAGTCGGTCCGTATAGTCAAAAGTATACAAAGAAAGTACCCAGGGAGTAAACTCATTTCCCGAACGATTTTTTAAATTATTTTTTCAGCACTAAAACGCATGAGCCTTGTAGTTTTTAAAAATGTTTTCATTTTTGATGAGACGCTGAATAAAAGAAGTTTAATCGCCGGCAAACGAAAAACCGGGATATCCCCTAAATCCTGGCCACGATCCGTATAGTCAAAAGTATACAAAGAAGGTACCCCGGGAGTAAACTCATTTCCCGAACGATTTTTTAAATTATTTTTTCACCACTAAAACCCATGAGACTTGTAATTTTCAAAAATGTTTTCATTTTTCATGAGACGCTGAATAAAAGAAGTTTAATCGCTGGCAAACAAAAACCCGCGATTTCCCGTAAATCCCGGGTTTGCCCGTATAGTCGAATGTATATAAAGAAAGTACCCAGGGAATAAACTGATTTCCCGAACGATTTTTTAAATTATTTCTGTACCACTAGAACGAATGAGACTTGTAGTATTCAAAAATGTTTTTATTTTTGATGGGACGCCGAATAAAAGAAGTTTAACCGCCGGCAAACAAAAACCTGCGATTTCCCCTAAATTCCGGACACGACCCGTATGGTCAAAAGTATAAAAAGAAAGTACCCAGGGAGTAAACTCATTTCCCGAACGATTTTTTAAATTAGTTTTTCACCACTAAAACGCTTGAGACTTGTAGTTTTTAAAAATGTTTTTATTTTTGATGAGACGCTGAATAAAAGGAGTTTAATCGCCTGCAATTGAAAACCCGCGATTTCCCGTAAATCCCGGACTCGGCCCGTATAGTCAAAAGTATACAAAGAAAGTACCCAGGGAGTAAACGCATCTCCCGAACGATTTTTAAATTATTTTTTCACCAGTAAAACGTATGAGACTTGTAGTTTTCAAAAATGTTTTCATTTTTGATGAGACGCTGAATAAAAGAAGTTTAATAGCCGGCAAACGAAAACCCGCGATTTGCCGTAAATCTCGGACTCGGCCCCTATAGTCAAATGTATACAAAGAAAGTACCAAGGGAGTAAACTCATTTCCTGAACGATTTTTTGAATTTTTTTTTCATCACTAAAACGCATGAGACTTGTAGTTTTCAAAAAATTTTCATTTTTGATGAGACGCTGCATAAAAGAAGTTTAATCGCCGGCAAAGGAAAACCCGCGATTTCCCCTAAATCCTGGCCACGATCCGTATAGTCAAAAGTATACAAAGAAGGTACCCAGGGAGTAAACTCATTTCCCGAACGATTTTTTAAATTATTTTTTCACCAGTAAAACGTATGAGACTTGTAATTTTTCAAAAATGTTTTCATTTTTGATGAGACGCTGAATAAAAGAAGTTTAATCGCTGGCAAACGAAAACCCGCGATTTCCCGTAAATCCTGGGCTTTGCCCGTATAGTCGAATGTATATAAAGAAAGTACCCAGGGAGTAAACTGATTTCCCGAACGATTTTTTAACTTGTTTCTGTACCACTAGAACGAATGAGACTTGTAGTATTCAAAAATGTTTTCATTTTTGATTGGACGCCGAATAAAAGAAGTTTAACCGCCGGCAAACAAAAACCCGCGATTTCCCCTAAATTCCGGACACGACCGTATGGTCAAAAGTATAAAAAGAAAGTACCCAGGGAGTAAACTCATTTCCCGAACGATTTTTTAAATTAGTTTTTCACCACTAAAACGCATGAGACTTGTAATTTTCAAAAATGTTTTCATTTTTCATGAGACGCTGAATAAAAGAAGTTTAATCGCTGGCAAACAAAAACCCGCGATTTCCCGTAAATCCCGGGTTTGCCCGTATAGTCGAATGTATATAAAGAAAGTACCCAGGGAATAAACTGATTTCCCGAACGATTTTTTAAATTATTTCTGTACCACTAGAACGAATGAGACTTGTAGTATTCAAAAATGTTTTTATTTTTGATGGGACGCCGAATAAAAGAAGTTTAACCGCCGGCAAACAAAAACCTGCGATTTCCCCTAAATTCCGGACACGACCCGTATGGTCAAAAGTATAAAAAGAAAGTACCCAGGGAGTAAACTCATTTCCCGAACGATTTTTTAAATTAGTTTTTCACCACTAAAACGCTTGAGACTTTTAGTTTTTAAAAATGTTTTCATTTTTGATGAGACGCTGAATAAAAGGAGTTTAATCGCCTGCAATTGAAAACCCGCGATTTCCTGTAAATCCCGGACTCGGCCCGTATAGTCAAAAGTATACAAAGAAAGTACCCCGGGAGTAAACTCATTTCCCGAACGATTTTTTAAATTATTTTTTCACCACTAAAACCCATGAGACTTGTAATTTTCAAAAATGTTTTCATTTTTGATGAGACGCTGAATAAAAGAAGTTTAATCGCTGGCAAACAAAAACCCGCGATTTCTCGTAAATCCCGGGTTTGCCCGTATAGTCGAATGTATATAAAGAAAGTACCCAGGGAGTAAACTGATTTCCCGAACGATTTTTTAAATTATTTCTGTACCACTAGAACGAAAGAGACTTGTAGTATTCAAAAATGTTTTCATTTTTGATGGGACGCCGAATAAAAAAAGTTTAACCGCCGGCAAACAAAAACCTGCGATTTCCCTTAAATTCCGGACACGACCCGTATGGTCAAAAGTATAAAAAGAAAGTACCCAGGGATTAAACTCATTTCCCGAACGATTTTTTAAATTAGTTTTTCACCACTAAAACGCATGAGACTTGTAGTTTTCAAAAATGTTTTCATTTTTGATGAGACGCTGAATAAGGAGTTTAATCGCCTGCAAACGAAAACCCGGATTTCCCGTAAATCCCGGACTCGGCCCGTATAGTCAAAAGTATACAAAGAAAGTACCAAGGGAGTAAACGCATCTCCCGAACGATTTTTTAAATTATTTTTTCACCAGTAAAACGTATGAGACTTGTAGTTTTCAAAAATGTTTTCATTTTTGATGAGACGCTGAATAAAAGAAGTTTAATAGCCGGCAAACGAAAACCCGCGATTTGCCGTAAATCTCGGCCTCGGCCCGTATAGTCAAATGTATACAAAGAAAGTACCAAGGGAGTAAACTCATTTCCTGAACGATTTTTTGAATTATTTTTTCATCACTAAAACGCATGAGACTTGTAGTTTTCAAAAAATTTTCATTTTTGATGAGACGCTGCATAAAAGAAGTTTAATCGCCGGCAAAGGAAAACCCGTGATTTCCCCTAAACCCTGGCCACGATCCGTATAGTCAAAAGTATACAAAGAAGGTACCCAGGGAGTAAACTCATTTCCCGAACGATTTTTTAAATTATTTTTTCACCACTAAAACGTATGAGACTTGTAGTTTTCAAAAATGTTTTCATTTTTGATGAGACGTTGAATAAAAGAAGTTTAATAGCCTGCAATCGAAAACCCGCGATTTCCCGTAAATCCCGGAGTCGGTCCGTATAGTCAAAAGTATACAAAGAAAGTACCCAGGGAGTAAACTCATTTCCCGAACGATTTTTTAAATTATTTTTTCAGCACTAAAACGCATGAGCCTTGTAGTTTTTAAAAATGTTTTCATTTTTGATGAGACGCTGAATAAAAGAAGTTTAATCGCCGGCAAACGAAAAACCGGGATATCCCCTAAATCCTGGCCACGATCCGTATAGTCAAAAGTATACAAAGAAGGTACCCCGGGAGTAAACTCATTTCCCGAACGATTTTTTAAATTATTTTTTCACCACTAAAACCCATGAGACTTGTAATTTTCAAAAATGTTTTCATTTTTCATGAGACGCTGAATAAAAGAAGTTTAATCGCTGGCAAACAAAAACCCGCGATTTCCCGTAAATCCCGGGTTTGCCCGTATAGTCGAATGTATATAAAGAAAGTACCCAGGGAATAAACTGATTTCCCGAACGATTTTTTAAATTATTTCTGTACCACTAGAACGAATGAGACTTGTAGTATTCAAAAATGTTTTTATTTTTGATGGGACGCCGAATAAAAGAAGTTTAACCGCCGGCAAACAAAAACCTGCGATTTCCCCTAAATTCCGGACACGACCCGTATGGTCAAAAGTATAAAAAGAAAGTACCCAGGGAGTAAACTCATTTCCCGAACGATTTTTTAAATTAGTTTTTCACCACTAAAACGCTTGAGACTTGTAGTTTTTAAAAATGTTTTTATTTTTGATGAGACGCTGAATAAAAGGAGTTTAATCGCCTGCAATTGAAAACCCGCGATTTCCCGTAAATCCCGGACTCGGCCCGTATAGTCAAAAGTATACAAAGAAAGTACCCAGGGAGTAAACGCATCTCCCGAACGATTTTTAAATTATTTTTTCACCAGTAAAACGTATGAGACTTGTAGTTTTCAAAAATGTTTTCATTTTTGATGAGACGCTGAATAAAAGAAGTTTAATAGCCGGCAAACGAAAACCCGCGATTTGCCGTAAATCTCGGACTCGGCCCCTATAGTCAAATGTATACAAAGAAAGTACCAAGGGAGTAAACTCATTTCCTGAACGATTTTTTGAATTTTTTTTTCATCACTAAAACGCATGAGACTTGTAGTTTTCAAAAAATTTTCATTTTTGATGAGACGCTGCATAAAAGAAGTTTAATCGCCGGCAAAGGAAAACCCGCGATTTCCCCTAAATCCTGGCCACGATCCGTATAGTCAAAAGTATACAAAGAAGGTACCCAGGGAGTAAACTCATTTCCCGAACGATTTTTTAAATTATTTTTTCACCAGTAAAACGTATGAGACTTGTAATTTTCAAAAATGTTTTCATTTTTGATGAGACGCTGAATAAAAGAAGTTTAATCGCTGGCAAACGAAAACCCGCGATTTCCCGTAAATCCTGGGCTTTGCCCGTATAGTCGAATGTATATAAAGAAAGTACCCAGGGAGTAAACTGATTTCCCGAACGATTTTTTAACTTGTTTCTGTACCACTAGAACGAATGAGACTTGTAGTATTCAAAAATGTTTTCATTTTTGATTGGACGCCGAATAAAAGAAGTTTAACCGCCGGCAAACAAAAACCCGCGATTTCCCCTAAATTCCGGACACGACCGTATGGTCAAAAGTATAAAAAGAAAGTACCCAGGGAGTAAACTCATTTCCCGAACGATTTTTTAAATTAGTTTTTCACCACTAAAACGCATGAGACTTGTAATTTTCAAAAATGTTTTCATTTTTCATGAGACGCTGAATAAAAGAAGTTTAATCGCTGGCAAACAAAAACCCGCGATTTCCCGTAAATCCCGGGTTTGCCCGTATAGTCGAATGTATATAAAGAAAGTACCCAGGGAATAAACTGATTTCCCGAACGATTTTTTAAATTATTTCTGTACCACTAGAACGAATGAGACTTGTAGTATTCAAAAATGTTTTTATTTTTGATGGGACGCCGAATAAAAGAAGTTTAACCGCCGGCAAACAAAAACCTGCGATTTCCCCTAAATTCCGGACACGACCCGTATGGTCAAAAGTATAAAAAGAAAGTACCCAGGGAGTAAACTCATTTCCCGAACGATTTTTTAAATTAGTTTTTCACCACTAAAACGCTTGAGACTTTTAGTTTTTAAAAATGTTTTCATTTTTGATGAGACGCTGAATAAAAGGAGTTTAATCGCCTGCAATTGAAAACCCGCAATTTCCTGTAAATCCCGGACTCGGCCCGTATAGTCAAAAGTATACAAAGAAAGTACCCAGGGAGTAAACGCATCTCCCGAACGATTTTTAAATTATTTTTTCACCAGTAAAACGTATGAGACTTGTAGTTTTCAAAAATGTTTTCATTTTTGATGAGACGCTGAATAAAAGAAGTTTAATAGCCGGCAAACGAAAACCCGCGATTTGCCGTAAATCTCGGACTCGGCCCCTATAGTCAAATGTATACAAAGAAAGTACCAAGGGAGTAAACTCATTTCCTGAACGATTTTTTGAATTTTTTTTTCATCACTAAAACGCATGAGACTTGTAGTTTTCAAAAAATTTTCATTTTTGATGAGACGCTGCATAAAAGAAGTTTAATCGCCGGCAAAGGAAAACCCGCGATTTCCCCTAAATCCTGGCCACGATCCGTATAGTCAAAAGTATACAAAGAAGGTACCCAGGGAGTAAACTCATTTCCCGAACGATTTTTTAAATTATTTTTTCACCAGTAAAACGTATGAGACTTGTAATTTTCAAAAATGTTTTCATTTTTGATGAGACGCTGAATAAAAGAAGTTTAATCGCTGGCAAACGAAAACCCGCGATTTCCCGTAAATCCTGGGCTTTGCCCGTATGGTCGAATGTATATAAAGAAAGTACCCAGGGAGTAAACTGATTTCCCGAACGATTTTTTAACTTATTTCTGTACCACTAGAACGAATGAGACTTGTAGTATTCAAAAATGTTTTCATTTTTGATTGGACGCCGAATAAAAGAAGTTTAACCGCCGGCAAACAAAAACCCGCGATTTCCCCTAAATTCCGGACACGACCGTATGGTCAAAAGTATAAAAAGAAAGTACCCAGGGAGTAAACTCATTTCCCGAACGATTTTTTAAATTAGTTTTTCACCACTAAAACGCATGAGACTTGTAGTTTTCAAAAATGTTTTCATTTTTAATGAGACGCTGAATAAAAGGAGTTTAATCTCCGGCAAACGAAAACCCGCGATTTCCCTTAAATCCCGGACTCGGCCCGTATAGTCAAAAGTATACAAAGAAAGTAACCCGGGAGTAAACTCATTTCCCGAACGATTTTTTAAATTATTTCTGTACCACTAGAACGAATGAGACTTGTAGTATTCAAAAATGTTTTCATTTTTGATTGGACGCCGAATAAAAGAAGTTTAACCGCCGGCAAACAAAAACCCGCGATTTCCCCTAAATTCCGGACACGACCCGTATGGTCAAAAGTATAAAAAGAAAGTACCCAGGGAGTAAACTCATTTCCCGAACGATTTTTTAAATTATTTTTTCAGCACTAAAACGCATGAAACTTGTAGTTTTTAAAATGTTTTCATTTTTGATGAGACGCTGAATAAAAGAAGTTTAATCGCCGGCAAACGAAAACCCGCTATTTCCCGTAAATCCCGGAGTCGGCCCGTATAGTCAAAAGTATACAAAGAAAGTACCCAGGGAGTAAACTCATTTCCCGAACGATTTTTTAAATTATTTTTTCATCAGTAAAACGTATGAGACTTGTAGTTTTCAAAAATGTTTTCATTTTTGATGAGACGCTGAATTAAAGAAGTTTAATAGCCGGCAAACGAAAACCGGCGATTTCCCCTAAGTCCTGGCCACGACCCGTATAGTTAAAAGTATACAAAGAAAGTACCCAGAGAGTAAACTCATTAACCGAACGATTTTTTAAATTATTTTTTTAGCACTATAACGCATGAGACTTGTAGTTTTCAAAAATGTTTTCATTTTTGGTGAGACGCTGAAAAAAAGAAGTGTAATCCCCGGCAAAGGAAAATCCGCGATTTCACGTAAATCCCGGATCCGGCCCGTATAGTCAAAAGTATACAAAGAAAGTACCCAGGGAGTAAACTCATTTCCCGAACGATTTTTTTAGTTATTTTTTCACCAGTAAAACGAATGAGACTTGTAGTTTTTAAAAATGTTTTCATTTTTGATGAGACGTTGAATAAAAGAAGTTTAATCGCCGGCAAACGAAAACCCGCGATTTCCCGTAAATCCAGGACTCGGACCGTATAGTCAAAAGTATACAAAGAAAGTACCCAAGAAGTAAACTCGTTTCTCAAACGATTTTTTAAATTATTTTTTCAGCACTAAAACGCATGAGACTTGTAGTTTTTAAAAATGTTTTTATTCTTGATGAGACGCTGAATAAAAGAAGTTTATTCGCCGGCAAACGAAAACACGCGATTTCCCGTAAATCCCGGAGTCGGCCCGTATAGTCAAGAGTATACAAAGAAAGTACCCAGGGAGTAAACTCATTTCCCGAACGATTTTTTAAATAATTTTTTAACCAGTAAAACGCATCAGACTTGTAGTTTTCGAAAATGTTTACATTTTTGATGAGACGCTGATTAAAAGAAGTTTAATCGCCTGCAAACCCAAAACCCGCGACTTCCCCTAAATCCCGGACTCGGCTCGTATAGTCCAAAGTATACAAAGAAAGTACCCAGGGAGTAAACTCATTATCGGAACGATTTTTAAAATTATTTTTTCACCACTAAAAACCCATGAGACTTGTAATTTTCAAAAATGTTTTCATTTTTGCTGAGACGCTGAATAAAAGAAGTTTAATTGCCGGCAAACGAAAACCCGCGATTTCCCGTAAATCTCGGATTCGGCCCGTATAGTCAAAAGTATACAAAGAAAGTACCCAGGGAGCAAACTCATTTCCAGAACGATTTTTTAAATTAGTTTTTTACCACTATAACGCATCAAACTTGTAGTTTTCAAAAATGTTTTCATTTTTGATGAGACGCTGAATAAAAGAAGTTTAATCGCTGGCAAACGAAAACCCGCTATTTCCCGTAAATCCCGGACTCGGTCCGTATAGTCAAAAGTATACAAAGAAAGTACCCAGGGAGTAAACTCATTTCCCGAACGATTTTTTAAATTATTTTTTCAGCACTAAAACGCATGAGACTTGTAGTTTTTAAAATGTTTTCATTTTTGATGAGACGCTGAATAAAAGAAGTTTAATCGCCGGCAAACGAAAACACGCGATTTCCCGTAAATCCCGGAGTCGGCCCGTATAGTCAAAAGTATACAAAGAAAGTACCCAGGGAGTAAAATCATTTCCCGAACGATTTTTTAAATTATTTTTTCATCAGTAAAACGTATGAGACTTGTAGTTTTCAAAAATGTTTTCATTTTTGATGAGACGCTGAATAAAAGAAGTTTAATAGCCGGCAAACGAAAACCCGCGATTTCCCCTAAATCCTGGCCACGACCCGTATAGTCAAAAGTATATAAAGAAAGTACCCAGGGAGTAAACTCATTTCACAAACGATTTTTTAAATTAGTTTTTTAGCACTAAAACACATGACACTTCTAGTTTTCAAAAATGTTTTCATTTTTGATGAGACGCTGAATAAAAGAAGTGTAATCGCCGGCAAACGAAAACCCGCGATTTCGTGTAAATCCCGGACTCGGCCCGTATAGTCAAAAGTATACAAAGAAAGTACCCAGGGAGTAAACTCATTTCCCGAACGATTTTGTAAATTATTTTTTTAGGACTATAACGCATGAGACTTGTAGTTTTCAAAAATGTTTTCATTTTTGGTGAGACGCGGAATAAAAGAAGTGTAATCGCCGGCAAAGGAAAATCCGCGATTTCGCGTAAATCCCGGATCCGGCCCGTATAGTCAAAGGTATACAAAGGAAGTACCCAGGGAGTAAACTCATTTCCCGATCGATTTTTTTAGTTATTTTTTCACCAGTAAAACGCATGAGACTTGTAGTTTTCAAAAATGTTTTCATTTTTGATGAGACGCTGAATAAAAGAAGTTTAATCGCCGGCAAACGAAAACCCGCGATTTCCCGTAAATCCCGGACTCGGACCGTATAGTCAAAAGTATACAAAGAAAGTACGCGAGAAGTAAACTCATTTCTCGAACGATTTTTTAAATTATTTTTTCAGCACTAAAACGCATGAGACTTGTAGTTTTTAAAAATGTTTTCATTTTTGATGAGACGCTGAATAAAAGAAGTTTAATCGCCGGCAAACGAAAACACGCGATTTCCCGTAAATCCCGGAGTCGTCCCGTATAGTCAAAAGTATACAAAGAAAGTACCCAGGAAGTAAACGCATTTCCCGAACTATTTTTTAAATTATTTTTTCACCAGTAAAACGCATGAGACTTGTAGTTTTTAAAAATGTTTTTATTTTTGATGAGACGCTGAATAAAAGAAGTTTAATCGCCGGCAAACCAAAACCCGCGATTTCCCGTAAGTCCCGGACTCGGCCCGTATAGTCAAAAGTATACAAAGAAAGTACCCAGGCAGTAAACTGATTTCCCGAACGATATTTCAAATTATTTCTGCACCACTAAAACGAATCAGACTTGTAGCATTCAGAAATGTTTTCATTTTTGATGAAACGCTGAATAAAAGAAGTTTACTCGCCGGCAAACCAAAACCCGCGATTTCCCCTAACTCCCGGGATCGGCCCTTATAGTCAAAAGTATACAAAGAAAGTACCCAGGCAGTAAACTCATTTCCCGAACGAATTTTTAAATTATTTTTTCACCACTAGAACGCATGAGACTTGTAGTTTTCAAAAATGTTTTCATTTTTGATGAGACGCTGAATAAAAGCAGTTTAATCGCCGGCAAACAAAAACCCGCGATTTCCCGTAAATCTCGGGCTTGGCCCGTATAGTCGAAAATATATAAGAAGAAGTCCCCAGGAAGTAAACTGATTTCCTGAACGATTTTTCAAATTATTTCTGCACCACTAGAACGAATGAGACTTTAGTATTCGAAAATGTTTACATTTTTGATGAGACGCTGAATAAAAGAAGTTTAATCGTTGGCAAACGAAAACGCGCGATTTCCCCTAAATCCTGGCCACGACCCGTATAGTCAAAAGTATATAAAGAAAGTACCCAGGGAGTAAACTCATTTCACAAACGATTTTTTAAATTAGTTCTTTAGCACTAAAACGCATGAGACTTGTAGTTATCAAAAATGTTTTCATTTTTGATGAGACGCTGAATGAAAGAAGTGTAATCGCCGGCAAACGAAAACCCGGGATTTGGCGTAAATCCCGGACTCGGCCCGTATAGTCAAAAGTATACAAAGAAAGAACCCAAGGAGTAAACTCATTTCCCGAACGATTTTTTAAATTAGTTTTTCACCACTAAAACGCATGAGACTTGTAGTTTTCAAAAATGTTTTCATTTTTGATGAGACGCTGAATAAAAGAAGTTTAATCGCCTGCAAACGAAAACCCGCGATTTCCCGTAAATCCCGGGCTTGGCCCGTATAGTTGAATGTATATAAAGAAAGTACCCAGGGAGTAAACTCATTTCCCGAACGATTTTTTAAATTATTTTTTCAGCACTAAAACGCATGAGACTTGTAGTTTTTAAAATGTTTTCATTTTTGATGAGACGCTGAATAAAAGAAGTTTAATCGCCGGCAAACGAAAACACGCGATTTCCCGTAAATCCCGGAGTCGGCCCGTATAGTCAAAAGTATATAAAGAAAGTACCCAGGGAGTAAACTCATTTCACAAACGATTTTTTAAATTAGTTTTTTAGCACTAAAACGCATGAGACTTGTAGTTTTCAAAAATGTTTTCATTTTTGATGGGACGCTGAATAAAAGCAGTTTAATCGCCGGCAAACAAAAACCCGCGATTTCCCGTAAATCTCGGGCTTGGCCCGTATAGTCGAAAATATATAAAAAGAAGTACCCAGGGAGTAAACTGATTTCCTGAACGATTTTTCAAATTATTTCTGCACCACTAGAACGAATGAGACTTTAGTATTCGAAAATGTTTACATTTTTGATGAGACGCTGAATAAAAGAAGTTTAATCGTTGGCAAGCGAAAACGCGCGATTTCCCCTAAATCCTGGCCACGACCCGTATAGTCAAAAGTATATAAAGAAAGTACCCAGGGAGTAAACTCATATCGCAAACGATTTTTTAAATTAGTTTTTTAGCACTAAAACGCATGAGACTTGTAGTTATCAAAAATGTTTTCATTTTTGATGAGACGCTGAATGAAAGAAGTGTAATCGCCGGCAAACGAAAACCCGGGATTTCGCGTAAATACCGGACTCGGCCCGTATAGTCAAAAGTTTACAAAGAAAGAACCCAGGGAGTAAACTCATTTCCCGAACGATTTTTTAAATTATTTTTTCACCACTAAAACGCATGAGACTTGCAGTTTTTAAAAATGTTTTCATTTTTGATGAGACGCTGAATAAAAGAAGTTTAATCGCCTGCAAACGAAAACCCGCGATTTCCCGTAAATCCCGGACTCGGCCCGTATAGTCAAAAGTATACAAAGAAAGTACCCAAGAAGTAAACTCATTTCTTGAACGATTTTTTAAATTATTTTTTCAGCAATAAAACGCAGGAGACATGTAGTTTTTAAAAATGTTTTCATTTTTGATGAGACGCTGAATAAAAGAAGTTTAATCGCCGGCAAACGAAAACCCGCGATTTCCCGTAAATCCCAGACTCGGTCCGTATAGTCAAAAGTATACAAAGAAAGTACCCAGGGAGTAAACTCATTTCACAAACGATTTTTTAAATTAGTTTTTTAGCACTAAAACGCATGAGACTTGTAGTTTTCAAAAATGTTTTCATTTTTGATGAGACGCTGAATAAAAGCAGTTTAATCGCCGGCAAACAAAAACCCGCGATTTCCCGTAAATCTCGGGCTTGGCCCGTATAGTCGAAAATATATAAAAAGAAGTACCCAGGGAGTAAACTGATTTCCTGAACGATTTTTCAAATTATTTCTGCACCACTAGAACGAATGAGACTTTTGTATTCGAAAATGTTTACATTTTTGATGAGACGCTGAATAAAAGAAGTTTAATCGTTGGCAAACGAAAACGCGCGATTTCCCCTAAATCCTGGCCACGACCCGTATAGTCAAAAGTATATAAAGAAAGTACCCAGGGAGTAAACTCATTTCAATAACGATTTTTTAAATTAGTTTTTTAGCACTAAAACGCATGAGACTTGTAGTTTTCAAAAATGTTTTCATTTTTGATGAGACGCTGAATAAAAGAAGTTTAATCGCCTGCAAACGAAAACCCGCGATTTCCCGTAAATCCCGGACTCGGCCCGTATAGTCAAAAGTATACAAAGAAAGTACCCAAGAAGTAAACTCATTTCTCGAACGATTTTTTAAATTATTTTTTCAGCAATAAAACGCAGGAGACATGTAGTTTTTAAAAATGTTTTCATTTTTGATGAGACGCTGAATAAAAGAAGTTTAATCGCCGGCAAACGAAAACCCGCGATTTCCTGTAAATCCCAGACTCGGTCCGTATAGTCAAAAGTATACAAAGAAAGTACCCAGGGAGTAAACTCATTTCCCGAACGAATTTTTAAATTATTTTTTCAGCACTAAAACGCATGAGACTTGTAGTTTTTAAAATGTTTTCATTTTTGATGAGACGCTGAATAAAAGAAGTTTAATCGCCGGCAAACGAAAACACGCGATTTCCCGTAAATCCCGGAGTCGGCCCGTATAGTCAAAAGTATATAAAGAAAGTACCCAGGGAGTAAACTCATTTCACAAACGATTTTTTAAATTAGTTTTTTAGCACTAAAACGCATGAGACTTGTAGTTTTCAAAAATGTTTTCATTTTTGATGAGACGCTGAATAAAAGCAGTTTAATCGCCGGCAAACAAAAACCCGCGATTTCCCGTAAATCTCGGGCTTGGCCCGTATAGTCGAAAATATATAAAAAGAAGTACCCAGGGAGTAAACTGATTTCCTGAACGATTTTTCAAATTATTTCTGCAACACTAGAACGAATGAGACTTTAGTATTCGAAAATGTTTACATTTTTGATGAGACGCTGAATAAAAGAAGTTTAATCGTTGGCAAACGAAAACGCGCGATTTCCCCTAAATCCTGGCCACGACCCATATAGTCAAAAGTATATAAAGAAAGTACCCAGGGAGTAAACTCATTTCAATAACGATTTTTTAAATTAGTTTTTTAGCACTAAAACGCATGAGACTTGTAGTTATCAAAAATGTTTTCATTTTTGATGAGACGCTGAATGAAAGAAGTGTAATCGCCGGCAAACGAAAACCCGGGATTTCGCGTAAATACCGGACTCGGCCAGTATAGTCAAAAGTTTACAAAGAAAGAACCCAGGGAGTAAACTCATTTCCCGAACGATTTTTTAAATTATTTTTTCACCACTAAAACGCATGAGACTTGTAGTTTTTAAAATGTTTTCATTTTTGATGAGACGCTGAATAAAAGAAGTTTAATCGCCGGCAAACGAAAACACGCGATTTCCCGTAAATCCCGGAGTCGGCCCGTATAGTCAAAAGTATATAAAGAAAGTACCCAGGGAGTAAACTCATTTCACAAACGATTTTTTAAATTAGTTTTTTAGCACTAAAACGCATGAGACTTGTAGTTTTCAAAAATGTTTTCATTTTTGATGAGACGCTGAATAAAAGCAGTTTAATCGCCGGCAAACAAAAACCCGCGATTTCCCGTAAATCTCGGGCTTGGCCCGTATAGTCGAAAATATATAAAAAGAAGTACCCAGGGAGTAAACTGATTTCCTGAACGATTTTTCAAATTATTTCTGCACCACTAGAACGAATGAGACTTTAGTATTCGAAAATGTTTACATTTTTGATGAGACGCAGAATAAAAGAAGTTTAATCGTTGGCAAACGAAAACGCGCGATTTCCCCTAAATCCTGGCCACGACCCGTATAGTCAAAAGTATATAAAGAAAGTACCCAGGGAGTAAACTCATTTCAATAACGATTTTTTAAATTACTTTTTTAGCACTAAAACGCATGAGACTTGTAGTTATCAAAAATGTTTTAATTTTTGATGAGACGCTGAATGAAAGAAGTGTAATCGCCGGCAAACAAAAACCCGGGATTTCGCGTAAATACCGGACTCGGCCCGTATAGTCAAAAGTTTACAAAGAAAGAACCCAGGGAGTAAACTCATTTCCCGAACGATTTTTTAAATTATTTTTTCACCACTAAAACGCATGAGACTTGTAGTTTTCAAAAATGTTTTCATTTTTGATGAGACGCTGAATAAAAGAAGTTTAATCGCCTGCAAACAAAAACCCGCGATTTCCCGTAAATCCCGGACTCGGCCCGTATAGTCAAAAGTATACAAAGAAAGTACCCAAGAAGTAAACTCATTTCTCGAACGATTTTTTAAATTATTTTTTCAGCAATAAAACGCAGGAGACATGTAGTTTTTAAAAATGTTTTCATTTTTGATGAGACGCTGAATAAAAGAAGTTTAATCGCCGGCAAACGAAAACCCGCGATTTCCCGTAAATCCCAGACTCGGTCCGTATAGTCAAAAGTATACAAAGAAAGTACCCAGGGAGTAAACTCATTTCCCGAACGATTTTTTAAATTATTTTTTCAGCACTAAAACGCATGAGACTTGTAGTTTTTAAAATGTTTTCATTTTTGATGAGACGCTGAATAAATGAAGTTTAATCGCCGGCAAACGAAAACACGCGATTTCCCGTAAATCCCGGAGTCGGCCCGTATAGTCAAAAGTATATAAAGAAAGTACCCAGGGAGTAAACTCATTTCACAAACGATTTTTTAAATTAGTTTTTTAGCACTAAAACGCATGAGACTTGTAGTTTTCAAAAATGTTTTCATTTTTGATGAGACGCTGAATAAAAGAAGTGTAATCGCCGGCAAACGAAAATCCGCGATTTCGCGTAAATCCCGGATCCGGCCTTTATAGACAAAAGTATACAAAGGAAGTACCCAGGGAGTAAACTCATTTCCCGAACGATTTTTTAAATTATTTTTTTACCAGTAAAACGCATGAGACCAGTAGTTTTCAAAAATGTTTTCATTTTTGATGAGACGCTGAATAAAAGAAGTTTAATCGCCGGCAAACGAAAACCCGGGATTTCGCGTCAATCCCGGACTCGGCCCGTATAGTCAAAAGTATACAAAGAAAGAACCCAGGGAGTAAACTCATTTCCCAAACGATTTTTTAAATTATTTTTTCACCACTAAAACGCATGAGACTTGTAGTTTTCAAAAATGTTTTCATTTTTGATGAGACGCTGAATAAAAGAAGTTTAATCGCCTGCAAACGAAAACCCGCGATTTCCCGTAAATCCCGGACTCGGTCCGTATAGTCAAAAGTATACAAAGAAAGTACCCAGGGAGTAAACTTATTTCCCGAACGATTTTTTAAATTATTTTTTCAGCACTAAAACGCATGAGACTTGTAGTTTTTAAAATGTTTTCATTTTTGATGAGACGCTGAATAAAAGAAGTTTAATCGCCGGCAAACGAAAACACCCGATTTCCCGTAAATCCCGGAGTCGGCCCGTATAGTCAAAAGTATATAAAGAAAGTACCCAGGGAGTAAACTCATTTCACAAACGATTTTTTAAATTAGTTTTTTAGCACTAAAACGCATGAGACTTGTAGTTTTCAAAAATGTTTTCATTTTTGATGAGACGCTGAATAAAAGAAGTGTATTCGCCGGCAGACGAAAACCCGCGATTTCCCGTAAATCCCGGAATCGGTCCGTATAGTCAAAAGTATACAAAGAAAGTACCCAGGGAGTAAACTCATTTCCCGAACGATTTTTTAAATTATTTTTTCAGCACTAAAACGCATGAGACTTGTAGTTTTTAAAATGTTTTCATTTTTGATGAGACGCTGAATAAAAGAAGTTTAATCTCCGGCAAACGAAAACACGCAATTTCCCGTAAATCCCGGAGTCGGCCCGTATAGTCAAAAGTATATAAAGAAAGTACCCAGGGAGTAAACTCATTTCACAAACGATTTTTTAAATTAGTTTTTTAGCACTAAAACGCATGAGACTTGTAGTTTTCAAAAATGTTTTCATTTTTGATGAGACGCTGAATAAAAGAAGTGTAATCGCCGGCAGACGAAAACCCGCGATTTCCCGTAAATCCCGGACTCGGCCCGTATAGTCAAAAGTATACAAAGAAAGTACCCAAGAAGTAAACTCATTTCTCGAACGATTTTTTAAATTATTTTTTCAGCAATAAAACGCAGGAGACATGTAGTTTTTAAAAATGTTTTCATTTTTGATGAGACGCTGAATAAAAGAAGTTTAATCGCCGGCAAACGAAAACCCGCGATTTCCCGTAAATCCCAGACTCGGTCCGTATAGTCAAAAGTATACAAAGAAAGTACCCAGGGAGTAAACTCATTTCCCGAACGATTTTTTAAATTATTTTTTCAGCACTAAAACGCATGAGACTTGTAGTTTTTAAAATGTTTTCATTTTTGATGAGACGCTGAATAAAAGAAGTTTAATCGCTGGCAAACGAAAACACGCGATTTCCCGTAAATCCCGGAGTCGGCCCGTATAGTCAAAAGTATATAAAGAAAGTACCCAGGGAGTAAACTCATTTCACAAACGATTTTTTAAATTAGTTTTTTAGCACTAAAACGCATGAGACTTGTAGTTTTCAAAAATGTTTTCATTTTTGATGAGACGCTGAATAAAAGAAGTTTAATCGCCGGCAAACGAAAACCCGCCATTTCCCGTAAATCCCAGACTCGGTCCGTATAGTCAAAAGTATACAAAGAAAGTACCCAGGGAGTAAACTCATTTCCCGAACGATTTTTTAAATTATTTTTTCAGCACTAAAACGCATGAGACTTGTAGTTTTCGAAAATGTTTACATTTTTGATGAGACGCTGAATAAAAGAAGTTTAATCGCCTGCAAACCCAAAACCCGCGACTTCCCCTAAATCCCGGACTCGGTTCGTATAGTCCAAAGTATACAAAGAAAGTACCCAGGGAGTAAACTCATTAACCGAACGTTTTTTTAAATTATTTTTTTAGCACTATAACGCATGAGACTTGTAGTTTTCAAAAATGTTTTCATTTTTGGTGAGACGCTGAATAAAAGAAGTGTAATCGCCGGCAAACGAAAATCCGCGATTTCGCGTAAATCCCGGATCCGGCCTGTATAGACAAAAGTATACAAAGGAAGTACCCAGGGAGTAAACTCATTTCCCGAACGATTTTTTAAATTATTTTTTCACCACTAAAACGCATGAGACTTGTAGTTTTCAAAAATGTTTTCATTTTTGATGAGACGCTGAATAAAAGAAGTTTAATCGCCTGCAAACGAAAACCCGCGTTTTCCCGTAAATCCCGGACTCGGCCCGTATAGTCAAAAGTATACAAAGAAAGTACCCAAGAAGTAAACTCATTTCTCGAACGATTTTTTAAATTATTTTTTCAGCAATAAAACGCAGGAGACATGTAGTTTTTAAAATGTTTTCATTTTTGATGAGACGCTGAATAAATGAAGTTTAATCGCCGGCAAACGAAAACACGCGATTTCCCGTAAATCCCGGAGTCGGACCGTATAGTCAAAAGTATATAAAGAAAGTACCCAGGGAGTAAACTCATTTCACAAACGATTTTTTAAATCAGTTTTTAGCACTAAAACGCATGAGACTTGTAGTTTTCAAAAATGTTTTCATTTTTGATGGGACGCTGAATAAAAGAAGTGTAATCGCCGGCAGACGAAAACCCGCGACTTCGCGTAAATCCCGGACTCGGCCGTATAGTCAAAAGTATACAAAGAAAGTACCCAGGGAGTAAACTCATTTCCCGAACGATTTTTTAAATTATTTTTTTACCAGTAAAACGCATAAGACTTGTAGTTTTCGAAAATGTTTACATTTTTGATGAGACGCTGAATAAAAGAAGTTTAATCGCCTGCAAACCCAAAACCCGCGACTTCCCCTAAATCCCGGACTCGGCTCGTATAGTCCAAAGTATACAAAGAAAGTACCCAGGGAGTAAACTCATTAACCGAACGTTTTTTTAAATTATTTTTTTAGCACTATAACGCATGAGACTTGTAGTTTTCAAAAATGTTTTCATTTTTGGTGAGACGCTGAATAAAAGAAGTGTAATCGCCGGCAAACGAAAATCCGCGAATTCGCGTAAATCCCGGATCCGGCCTGTATAGACAAAAGTATACAAAGGAAGTACCCAGGAAGTAAACTCATTTCCCGAACGATTTTTTAAATTATTTTTTCACCACTAAAACGCATGAGACTTGTAGTTTTCAAAAATGTTTTCATTTTTGATGAGACGCTGAATAAAAGAAGTTTAATCGCCTGCAAACGAAAACCCGCGATTTCCCGTAAATCCCGGACTCGGCCCGTATAGTCAAAAGTATACAAAGAAAGTACCCAAGAAGTAGACTCATTTCTCGAACGATTTTTTAAATTATTTTTTCAGCAATAAAACGCAGGAGACATGTAGTTTTTAAAAATGTTTTCATTTTTGATGAGACGCTGAATAAAAGAAGTTTAATCGCCGGCAAACGAAAACCCGCGATTTCCCGTAAATCCCAGACTCGGTCCGTATAGTCAAAAGTACACAAAGAAAGTACCCAGGGAGTAAACTCATTTCCCGAACGATTTTTTAAATTATTTTTTCAGCACTAAAACGCATGAGACTTGTAGTTTTTAAAATGTTTTCATTTTTGATGAGACGCTGAATAAATGAAGTTTAATCGCCGGCAAACGAAAACACGCGAGTTCCCGTAAATCCCGGAGTCGGCCCGTATAGTCAAAAGTATATAAAGAAAGTACCCAGGGAGTAAACTCATTTCACAAACGATTTTTTAAATTAGTTTTTTAGCACTAAAACGCATGAGACTTGTAGTTATCAAAAATGTTTTCATTTTTGATGAGACGCTGAATAAAAGAAGTGTAATCGCCGGCAGACGAAAACCCGCGACTTCGCGTAAATCCCGGACTCGGCCGTATAGTCAAAAGTATACAAAGAAAGTACCCAGGGAGTAAACTCATTTCCCGAACGATTTTTTAAATTATTTTTTTACCAGTAAAACGCATAAGACTTGTAGTTTTCGAAAATGTTTACATTTTTGATGAGACGCTGAATAAAAGAAGTTTAATCACCTGCAAACCCAAAACCCGCGACTTCCCCTAAATCCCGGACTCGGCTCGTATAGTCCAAAGTATACAAAGAAAGTACCCAGGGAGTAAACTCATTAACCGAACGTTTTTTTAAATTATTTTTTTAGCACTATAACGCATGAGACTTGTAGTTTTCAAAAATGTTTTCATTTTTGGTGAGACGCTGAATAAAAGAAGTGTAATCGCCGGCAAACGAAAATCCGCGAATTCGCGTAAATCCCGGATCCGGCCTGTATAGACAAAAGTATACAAAGGAAGTACCCAGGAAGTAAACTCATTTCCCGAACGATTTTTTAAATTATTTTTTCACCACTAAAACGCATGAGACTTGTAGTTTTCAAAAATGTTTTCATTTTTGATGAGACGCTGAATAAAAGAAGTTTAATCGCCTGCAAACGAAAACCCGCGATTTCCCGTAAATCCCGGACTCGGCCCGTATAGTCAAAAGTATACAAAGAAAGTACCCAAGAAGTAGACTCATTTCTCGAACGATTTTTTAAATTATTTTTTCAGCAATAAAACGCAGGAGACATGTAGTTTTTAAAAATGTTTCCATTTTTGATGAGACGCTGAATAAAAGAAGTTTAATCGCCGGCAAACGAAAACCCGCGATTTCCCGTAAATCCCAGACTCGGTCCGTATAGTCAAAAGTATACAAAGAAAGTACCCAGGGAGTAAACTCATTTCCCGAACGATTTTTTAAATTATTTTTTCAGCACTAAAACGCATGAGACTTGTAGTTTTTAAAATGTTTTCATTTTTGATGAGACGCTGAATAAATGAAGTTTAATCGCCGGCAAACGAAAACACGCGATTTCCCGTAAATCCCGGAGTCGGCCCGTATAGTCAAAAGTATATAAAGAAAGTACCCAGGGAGTAAACTCATTTCACAAACGATTTTTTAAATTAGTTTTTTAGCACTAAAACGCATGAGACTTGTAGTATTCAAAAATGTTTTCATTTTTGATGAGACGCTGAATAAAAGAAGTGTAATCGCCGGCAGACGAAAACCCGCGACTTCGCGTAAATCCCGGACTCGGCCGTATAGTCAAAAAAATACAAAGAAAGTACCCAGGGAGTAAACTCATTTCCCGAACGATTTTTTGAATTATTTTTTTACCAGTAAAACGCATAAGACTTGTAGTTTTCGAAAATGTTTACATTTTTGATGAGACGCTGAATAAAAGAAGTTTAATCGCCTGCAAACCCAAAACCCGCGACTTCCCCTAAATCCCGGACTCGGCTCGTATAGTCCAAAGTATACAAAGAAAGTACCCAGGGAGTAAACTCATTAACCGAACGATTTTTTAAATTATTTTTTTAGCACTATAACGCATGAGACTTGTAGTTTTCAAAAATGTTTTCATTTTTGGTGAGACGCTGAATAAAAGAAGTGTAATCGCCGGCAAACGAAAATCCGCGATTTCGCGTAAATCCCGGATCCGGCCTGTATAGACAAAAGTATACAAAGGAAGTACCCAGGGAGTAAACTCATTTCCCGAACGATTTTTTAAATTATTTTTTTACCAGTAAAACGCATGAGACCTGTAGTTTTCAAAAATGTTTTCATTTTTGATGAGACGCTGAATAAAAGAAGTTTAATCGCCGGCAAACGAAAACCCGCGATTTCCCGTAAATCCCGGAGTCGGCCCGTATAGTCAAAAGTATATAAAGAAAGTACCCAGGGAGTAAACTCATTTCACAAACGATTTTTTAAATTAGTTTTTTAGCACTAAAACGCATGAGACTTGTAGTTATCAAAAATGTTTTCATTTTTGATGAGACGCTGAATAAAAGAAGTGTAATCGCCGGCAGACGAAAACCCGCGACTTCGCGTAAATCCCGGACTCGGCCGTATAGTCAAAAGTATACAAAGAAAGTACCCAGGGAGTAAACTCATTTCCCGAACGATTTTTTAAATTATTTTTTTACCAGTAAAACGCATAAGACTTGTAGTTTTCGAAAATGTTTACATTTTTGATGAGACGCTGAATAAAAGAAGTTTAATCGCCTGCAAACCCAAAACCCGCGACTTCCCCTAAATCCCGGACTCGGCTCGTATAGTCCAAAGTATACAAAGAAAGTACCCAGGGAGTAAACTCATTAACCGAACGTTTTTTTAAATTATTTTTTTAGCACTATAACGCATGAGACTTGTAGTTTTCAAAAATGTTTTCATTTTTGGTGAGACGCTGAATAAAAGAAGTGTAATCGCCGGCAAACGAAAATCCGCGAATTCGCGTAAATCCCGGATCCGGCCTGTATAGACAAAAGTATACAAAGGAAGTACCCAGGAAGTAAACTCATTTCCCGAACGATTTTTTAAATTATTTTTTCACCACTAAAACGCATGAGACTTGTAGTTTTCAAAAATGTTTTCATTTTTGATGAGACGCTGAATAAAAGAAGTTTAATCGCCTGCAAACGAAAACCCGCGATTTCCCGTAAATCCCGGACTCGGCCCGTATAGTCAAAAGTATACAAAGAAAGTACCCAAGAAGTAGACTCATTTCTCGAACGATTTTTTAAATTATTTTTTCAGCAATAAAACGCAGGAGACATGTAGTTTTTAAAAATGTTTTCATTTTTGATGAGACGCTGAATAAAAGAAGTTTAATCGCCGGCAAACGAAAACCCGCGATTTCCCGTAAATCCCAGACTCGGTCCGTATAGTCAAAAGTATACAAAGAAAGTACCCAGGGAGTAAACTCATTTCCCGAACGATTTTTTAAATTATTTTTTCAGCACTAAAACGCATGAGACTTGTAGTTTTTAAAATGTTTTCATTTTTGATGAGACGCTGAATAAATGAAGTTTAATCGCCGGCAAACGAAAACACGCGATTTCCCGTAAATCCCGGAGTCGGCCCGTATAGTCAAAAGTATATAAAGAAAGTACCCAGGGAGTAAACTCATTTCACAAACGATTTTTTAAATTAGTTTTTTAGCACTAAAACGCATGAGACTTGTAGTATTCAAAAATGTTTTCATTTTTGATGAGACGCTGAATAAAAGAAGTGTAATCGCCGGCAGACGAAAACCCGCGACTTCGCGTAAATCCCGGACTCGGCCGTATAGTCAAAAAAATACAAAGAAAGTACCCAGGGAGTAAACTCATTTCCCGAACGATTTTTTGAATTATTTTTTTACCAGTAAAACGCATAAGACTTGTAGTTTTCGAAAATGTTTACATTTTTGATGAGACGCTGAATAAAAGAAGTTTAATCGCCTGCAAACCCAAAACCCGCGACTTCCCCTAAATCCCGGACTCGGCTCGTATAGTCCAAAGTATACAAAGAAAGTACCCAGGGAGTAAACTCATTAACCGAACGATTTTTTAAATTATTTTTTTAGCACTATAACGCATGAGACTTGTAGTTTTCAAAAATGTTTTCATTTTTGGTGAGACGCTGAATAAAAGAAGTGTAATCGCCGGCAAACGAAAATCCGCGATTTCGCGTAAATCCCGGATCCGGCCTGTATAGACAAAAGTATACAAAGGAAGTACCCAGGGAGTAAACTCATTTCCCGAACGATTTTTTAAATTATTTTTTTACCAGTAAAACGCATGAGACCTGTAGTTTTCAAAAATGTTTTCATTTTTGATGAGACGCTGAATAAAAGAAGTTTAATCGCCGGCAAACGAAAACCCGCGATTTCCCGTAAATCCTGGCCACGACCCGTATAGTCAAAAGTATATAAAGAAAGTACCCAGGGAGTAAACTCATTTCACAAACGATTTTTTAAATTATTTTTTTAGCACTAAAACGCATGAGACTTGTAGTTATCAAAAATGTTTTCATTTTTGATGAGACGCTGAATAAAAGAAGTGTAATCGCCGGCAAACGAAAACCCGGGATTTCGCGTCAATCCCGGACTCGGCCCGTATAGTCAAAAGTATACAAAGAAAGAACCCAGGGAGTAAACTCATTTCCCAAACGATTTTTTAAATTATTTTTTCACCACTAAAACGCATGAGACTTGTAGTTTTTAAAATGTTTTCATTTTTGATGAGACGCTGAATAAAAGAAGTTTAATCTCCGGCAAACGAAAACACGCGATTTCCCGTAAATCCCGGACTCGGCCGTATAGTCAAAAGTATACAAAGAAAGTACCCAGGGAGTAAACTCATTTCCCGAACGATTTTTTAAATTATTTTTTTACCAGTAAAACGCATAGGACTTGTAGTTTTCGAAAATGTTTACATTTTTGATGAGACGCTGAATAAAAGAAGTTTAATCGCCTGCAAACCCAAAACCCGCGACTTCCCCTAAATCCCGGACTCGGCTCGTATAGTCCAAAGTATACAAAGAAAGTACCCAGGGAGTAAACTCATTAACCGAACGATTTTTTAAATTATTTTTTTAGCACTATAACGCATGAGACTTGTAGTTTTCAAAAATGTTTTCATTTTTGGTGAGACGCTGAATAAAAGAAGTGTAATCGCCGGCAAACGAAAATCCGCGATTTCGCGTAAATCCCGGATCCGGCCTGTATAGACAAAAGTATACAAAGGAAGTACCCAGGGAGTAAACTCATTTCCCGAACGATTTTTTAAATTATTTTTTTACCAGTAAAACGCATGAGACCTGTAGTTTTCAAAAATGTTTTCATTTTTGATGAGACGCTGAATAAAAGAAGTTTAATCGCCGGCAAACGAAAACCCGCGATTTCCCGTAAATCCTGGCCACGACCCGTATAGTCAAAAGTATATAAAGAAAGTACCCAGGGAGTAAACTCATTTCACAAACGATTTTTTAAATTATTTTTTTAGCACTAAAACGCATGAGACTTGTAGTTATCAAAAATGTTTTCATTTTTGATGAGACGCTGAATGAAAGAAGTGTAATCGCCGGCACACGAAAACCCGGGATTTCGCGTCAATCCCGGACTCGGCCCGTATAGTCAAAAGTATACAAAGAAAGAACCCAGGGAGTAAACTCATTTCCCAAACGATTTTTTAAATTATTTTTTCACCACTAAAACGCATGAGACTTGTAGTTTTCAAAAATGTTTTCATTTTTGATGAGACGCTGAATAAAAGAAGTTTAATCGCCTGCAAACGAAAACCCGCGATTTCCCGTAAATCCCGGACTCGGTCCGTATAGTCAAAAGTATACAAAGAAAGTACCCAGGGAGTAAACTCATTTCCCGAACGATTTTTTAAATTATTTTTTCAGCACTAAAACGCATGAGACTTGTAGTTTTTAAAATGTTTTCATTTTTGATGAGACGCTGAATAAAAGAAGTTTAATCGCCGGCAAACGAAAACACGCGATTTCCCGTAAATCCCGGAGTCGGCCCGTATAGTCAAAAGTATATAAAGAAAGTACCCAGGGAGTAAACTCATTTCACAAACGATTTTTTAAATTAGTTTTTTAGCACTAAAACGCATGAGACTTGTAGTTTTCAAAAATGTTTTCATTTTTGATGAGACGCTGAATAAAACAAGTGTAATCGCCGGCAGACGAAAACCCGCGATTTCCCGTAAATCCCGGACTCGGCCCGTATAGTCAAAAGTATACAAAGAAAGTACCCAAGAAGTAAACTCATTTCTCGAACGATTTTTTAAATTATTTTTTCAGCAATAAAACGCAGGAGACATGTAGTTTTTAAAAATGTTTTCATTTTTGATGAGACGCTGAATAAAAGAAGTTTAATCGCCGGCAAACGAAAACCCGCGATTTCCCGTAAATCCCAGACTCAGTCCGTATAGTCAAAAGTATACAAAGAAAGTACCCAGGGAGTAAACTCATTTCCCGAACGATTTTTTAAATTATTTTTTCAGCACTAAAACGCATGAGACTTGTAGTTTTTAAAATGTTTTCATTTTTGATGAGACGCTGAATAAAAGAAGTTTAATCGCCGGCAAACGAAAACACGCGATTTCCCGTAAATCCCGGAGTCGGCCCGTATAGTCAAAAGTATATAAAGAAAGTACCCAGGGAGTAAACTCATTTCACAAACGATTTTTTAAATTAGTTTTTTAGCACTAAAACGCATGAGACTTGTAGTTTTCAAAAATGTTTTCATTTTTGATGAGACGCTGAATAAAACAAGTGTAATCGCCGGCAGACGAAAACCCGCGATTTCCCGTAAATCCCGGACTCGGCCCGTATAGTCAAAAGTATACAAAGAAAGTACCCAAGAAGTAAACTCATTTCTCGAACGATTTTTTAAATTATTTTTTCAGCAATAAAACGCAGGAGACATGTAGTTTTTAAAAATGTTTTCATTTTTGATGAGACGCTGAATAAAAGAAGTTTAATCGCCGGCAAACGAAAACCCGCGATTTCCCGTAAATCCCAGACTCAGTCCGTATAGTCAAAAGTATACAAAGAAAGTACCCAGGGAGTAAACTCATTTCCCGAACGATTTTTTAAATTATTTTTTCAGCACTAAAACGCATGAGACTTGTAGTTTTTAAAATGTTTTCATTTTTGATGAGACGCTGAATAAAAGAAGTTTAATCGCCGGCAAACGAAAACACGCGATTTCCCGTAAATCCCGGAGTCGGCCCGTATAGTCAAAAGTATATAAAGAAAGTACCCAGGGAGTAAACTCATTTCACAAACGATTTTTTAAATTAGTTTTTTAGCACTAAAACGCATGAGACTTGTAGTTTTCAAAAATGTTTTCATTTTTGATGAGACGCTGAATAAAAGAAGTGTAATCGCCGGCAGACGAAAACCCGCGACTTCGCGTAAATCCCGGACTCGGCCGTATAGTCAAAAGTATACAAAGAAAGTACCCAGGGAGTAAACTCATTTCCCGAACGATTTTTTAAATTATTTTTTTACCAGTAAAACGCATAAGACTTGTAGTTTTCGAAAATGTTTACATTTTTGATGAGACGCTGAATAAAAGAAGTTTAATCGCCTGCAAACCCAAAACCCGCGACTTCCCCTAAATCCCGGACTCGGCTCGTATAGTCCAAAGTATACAAAGAAAGTACCCAGGGAGTAAACTCATTAACCGAACGATTTTTTAAATTATTTTTTTAGCACTATAACGCATGAGACTTGTAGTTTTCAAAAATGTTTTCATTTTTGGAGAGACGCTGAATAAAAGAAGGGTAATCGCCGGCAAACGAAAATCCGCGATTTCGCGTAAATCCCGGATCCGGCCTGTATAGACAAAAGTATACAAAGGAAGTACCCAGGGAGTAAACTCATTTCCCGAACGATTTTTTAAATTATTTTTTTAGCAGTAAAACGCATGAGACCTGTAGTTTTTAAAAATGTTTTCATTTTTGATGAGACGCTGAATAAAAGAAGTTTAATCGCCTGCAAACGAAAACCCGCGATTTCCCGTAAATCCCGGACTCGGTCCGTACAGTCAAAAGTATACAAAGAAAGTACCCAGGGAGAAAACTCATTTCCCGAACGATTTTTTAAATTATTTTTTCAGCACTAAAACGCATGAGACTTGTAGTTTTTAAAATGTTTTCATTTTTGATGAGACGCTGAATAAAAGAAGTGTAATCGCCGGCAGACGAAAACCCGCAACTTCGCGTAAATCCCGGACTCGGCCGTATAGTCAAAAGTATACAAAGAAAGTACCCAGGTAGTAAACTCATTTCCCGAACGATTTTTTAAATTATTTTTTTACCAGTAAAACGCATGAGACTTGTAGTTTTCGAAAATGTTTACATTTTTGATGAGACTCTGAATAAAAGAAGTTTAATCGCCGGCAAACCCAAAACCCGCGACTTCCCCTAAATCCCGGACTCGGCTCGTATAGTCCAAAGTATACAAAGAAAGTACCCAGGGAGTAAACACATTAACCGAACGATTTTTTAAATTATTTTTTTAGCACTATAACGCATGAGACTTGTAGTTATCAAAAATGTTTTCATTTTTGATGAGACGCTGAATGAAAGAAGTGTAATCGCTGGCAAACGAAAAACCGGGATTTCGCGTCAATCCCGGACTCGGCCCGTATAGTCAAAAGTATACAAAGAAAGAACCCAGGGAGTAAACTCATTTCCCAAACGATTTTTTAAATTATTTTTTCACCACTAAAACGCATGAGACTTGTAGTTTTCAAAAATGTTTTCATTTTTGATGAGACGCTGAATAAAAGAAGTTTAATCGCCTGCAAACGAAAACCCGCGATTTCCCGTAAATCCCGGACTCGGTCCGTATAGTCAAAAGTATACAAAGAAAGTACCCAGGGAGTAAACTCATTTCCCGAACGATTTTTTAAATTATTTTTTCAGCACTAAAACGCATGAGACTTGTAGTTTTTAAAATGTTTTCATTTTTGATGAGACGCTGAATAAAAGAAGTTTAATCGCCGGCAAACGAAAACACGCGATTTCCCGTAAATCCCAGAGTCGGCCCGTATAGTCAAAAGTATATAAAGAAAGTACCCAGGGAGTAAACTCATTTCACAAACGATTTTTTAAATTAGTTTTTTAGCACTAAAACGCATGAGACTTGTAGTTTTCAAAAATGTTTTCATTTTTGATGAGACGCTGAATAAAAGAAGTGTAATCGCCGGCAGACGAAAACCCGCAACTTCGCGTAAATCCCGGACTCGGCCGTATAGTCAAAAGTATACAAAGAAAGTACCCAGGTAGTAAACTCATTTCCCGAACGATTTTTTAAATTATTTTTTTACCAGTAAAACGCATGAGACTTGTAGTTTTCGAAAATGTTTACATTTTTGATGAGACTCTGAATAAAAGAAGTTTAATCGCCTGCAAACCCAAAACCCGCGACTTCCCCTAAATCCCGGACTCGGCTCGTATAGTCCAAAGTATACAAAGGAAGTACCCAGGGAGTTAACTCATTTCCCGAACGATTTTTTAAATTATTTTTTTACCAGTAAAACGCATGAGACCTGTAGTTTTCAAAAATGTTTTCATTTTTGATGAGACGCTGAATAAAAGAAGTTTAATCGCCGGCAAACGAAAACCCGCGATTTCCCGTAAATCCTGGCCTCGACCCGTATAGTCAAAAGTATATAAAGAAAGTACCCAGAGAGTAAACTCATTTCACAAACAATTTTTTAAATTAGTTTTTTAGCACTAAAACGCATGAGACTTGTAGTTATCAAAAATGTTTTCATTTTTGATGAGACGCTGAATGCAAGAATTGTAATCGCCGGCAAACGAAAACCCGGGATTTCGCGTAAATCCCGGACTCGGCCCGTATAGTCAAAAGTATATAAAGAAAGAACCCAGGGAGTAAACTCATTTGCCGAACGATTTTTTAAATTATTTTTTCACCACTAAAACGCATGAGACTTGTAGTTTTCAAAAATGTTTTCATTTTTGATGAGACGCTGAATAAAAGAAGTTTAATCGCCTGCAAACGAAAACCCGCGATTTCCCGTAAATCCCGGACTCGGCCCGTATAGTCAAAAGTATACAAAGAAAGTACCCAAGAAGTAAACTCATTTCTCGAACGATTTTTTAAATTATTTTTTCAGCAATAAAACGCAGGAGACATGTAGTTTTTAAAAATGTTTTCATTTTTGATGAGACGCTGAATAAAAGAAGTTTAATCGCCGGCAAACGAAAACCCGCGATTTCCCGTAAATCCTGGCCACGACCCGTATAGTCAAAAGTATATAAAGAAAGTACCCAGGGAGTAAACTCATTTCACAAACGATTTTTTAAATTAGTTTTTTAGCACTAAAACGCATGAGACTTGTAGTTATCAAAAATGTTTTCATTTTTGATGAGACGCTGAATGAAAGAAGTGTAATCGCCGGCAAACGAAAACCCGGGATTTCGCGTAAATCCCGGACTCGGCCCGTATAGTCAAAAGTATACAAAGAAAGTACCCAGGGAGTAAACTCATTTCCCGAACGATTTTTTAAATTATTTTTTCAGCACTAAACGCATGAGACTTGTAGTTTTTAAAATGTTTTCATTTTTGATGAGACGCTGAATAAAAGAAGTTTAATCGCCGGCAAACGAAAACACGCGATTTCCCGTAAATCCCGGAGTCGGCCCGTATAGTCAAAAGTATATAAAGAAAGTACCCAGGGAGTAAACTCATTTCACAAACGATTTTTTAAATTAGTTTTTTAGCACTAAAACGCATGAGACTTGTAGTTTTCAAAAATGTTTTCATTTTTGATGAGACGCTGAATAAAAGAAGTGTAATCGCCGGCAGACGAAAACCCGCAACTTCGCGTAAATCCCGGACTCGGCCGTATAGTCAAAAGTATACAAAGAAAGTACCCAGGTAGTAAACTCATTTCCCGAACGATTTTTTAAATTATTTTTTTACCAGTAAAACGCGTGAGACTTGTAGTTTTCGAAAATGTTTACATTTTTGATGAGACTCTGAATAAAAGAAGTTTAATCGCCTGCAAACCCAAAACCCGCGACTTCCCCTAAATCCCGGACTCGGCTCGTATAGTCCAAAGTATACAAAGAAAGTACTTAGGGAGTAAACTCATTAACCGAACGATTTTTTAAATTATTTTTTTAGCACTATAACGCATGAGACTTGTAGTTTTCAAAAATGTTTTCATTTTTGGTGAGACGCTGAATAAAAGAAGTGTAATCGCCGGCAAACGAAAATCCGCGATTTCGCGTAAATCCCGGATCCGGCCCGTATAGACAAAAGTATACAAAGGAAGTACCCAGGGAGTAAACTAATTTCCCGAACGATTTTTTAAATTATTTTTTCACCAGTAAAACGCATGAGACCTGTAGTTTTCAAAAATGTTTTCATTTTTGATGAGACGCTGAATAAAAGAAGTTTAATCGCCGGCAAACGAAAACCCGCGATTTCCCGTAAGTCCTGGCCTCGACCCGTATAGTCAAAAGTATATAAAGAAAGTACCCAGAGAGTAAACTCATTTCACAAACGATTTTTTAAATTAGTTTTTTAGCACTAAAACGCATGAGACTTGTAGTTATCAAAAATGTTTTCATTTTTGATGAGACGCTGAATGCAAGAATTGTAATCGCCGGCAAACGAAAACCCGGGATTTCGCGTAAATCCCGGACTCGGCCCGTATAGTCAAAAGTATACAAAGAAAGAACCCAGGGAGTAAACTCATTTCCCGAACGATTTTTTAAATTATTTTTTCACCACTAAAACGCATGAGACTTGTAGTTTTCAAAAATGTTTTCATTTTTGATGAGACGCTGAATAAAAGAAGTTTAATCGCCTGCAAACGAAAACCCGCGATTTCCCGTAAATCCCGGACTCGGCCCGTATAGTCAAAAGTATACAAAGAAAGTACCCAAGAAGTAAACTCATTTCTCGAACGATTTTTTAAATTATTTTTTCAGCAATAAAACGCAGGAGACATGTAGTTTTTAAAAATGTTTTCATTTTTGATGAGACGCTAAATAAAAGAAGTTTAATCGCCGGCAAACGAAAACCCGCGATTTCCCGTAAATCCCGGACTCGGTCCGTATAGTCAAAAGTATACAAAGAAAGTACCCAGGGAGTAAACTCATTTCCCGAACGATTTTTTAAATTATTTTTTCAGCACTAAAACGCATGAGACTTGTAGTTTTTAAAATGTTTTCATTTTTGATAAGACGCTGAATAAAAGAAGTTTAATCGCCGGCAAACGAAAACACGCGATTTCCCGTAAATCCCGGATTCTGCCCGTATAGTCAAAAGTATATAAAGAAAGTACCCAGGGAGTAAACTCATTTCACAAACGATTTTTTAAATTAGTTTTTTAGCACTAAAACGCATGAGACTTGTAGTTTTCAAAAATGTTTTCATTTTTGATGAGACGCTAAATAAAAGAAGTGTAATCGCCGGCAGACGAAAACCCGCGACTTCGCGTAAATCCCGGACTCGGCCGTATAGTCAAAAGTATACAAAGAAAGAACCCAGGGAGTAAACTCATTTCCCAAACGATTTTTTAAATTATTTTTTCACCACTAAAACGCATGAGACTTGTAGTTTTCAAAAATGTTTTCATTTTTGATGAGACGCTGAATAAAAGAAGTTTAATCGCCTGCAAACGAAAACCCGCGATTTCCCGTAAATCCCGGACTCGGTCCGTATAGTCAAAAGTATACAAAGAAAGTACCCAGGGAGTAAACTCATTTCCCGAACGATTTTTTAAATTATTTTTTCAGCACTAAAACGCATGAGACTTGTAGTTTTTAAAATGTTTTCATTTTTGATGAGACGCTGAATAAAAGAAGTTTAATCGCCGGCAAACGAAAACACGCGATTTCCCGTAAATCCCAGAGTCGGCCCGTATAGTCAAAAGTATATAAAGAAAGTACCCAGGGAGTAAACTCATTTCACAAACGATTTTTTAAATTAGTTTTTTAGCACTAAAACGCATGAGACTTGTAGTTTTCAAAAATGTTTTCATTTTTGATGAGACGCTGAATAAAAGAAGTGTAATCGCCGGCAGACGAAAACCCGCAACTTCGCGTAAATCCCGGACTCGGCCGTATAGTCAAAAGTATACAAAGAAAGTACCCAGGTAGTAAACTCATTTCCCGAACGATTTTTTAAATTATTTTTTTACCAGTAAAACGCATGAGACTTGTAGTTTTCGAAAATGTTTACATTTTTGATGAGACTCTGAATAAAAGAAGTTTAATCGCCTGCAAACCCAAAACCCGCGACTTCCCCTAAATCCCGGACTCGGCTCGTATAGTCCAAAGTATACAAAGGAAGTACCCAGGGAGTTAACTCATTTCCCGAACGATTTTTTAAATTATTTTTTTACCAGTAAAACGCATGAGACCTGTAGTTTTCAAAAATGTTTTCATTTTTGATGAGACGCTGAATAAAAGAAGTTTAATCGCCGGCAAACGAAAACCGGCGATTTCCCGTAAATCCTGGCCTCGACCCGTATAGTCAAAAGTATATAAAGAAAGTACCCAGAGAGTAAACTCATTTCACAAACAATTTTTTAAATTAGTTTTTTAGCACTAAAACGCATGAGACTTGTAGTTATCAAAAATGTTTTCATTTTTGATGAGACGCTGAATGCAAGAATTGTAATCGCCGGCAAACGAAAACCCGGGATTTCGCGTAAATCCCGGACTCGGCCCGTATAGTCAAAAGTATATAAAGAAAGAACCCAGGGAGTAAACTCATTTGCCGAACGATTTTTTAAATTATTTTTTCACCACTAAAACGCATGAGACTTGTAGTTTTCAAAAATGTTTTCATTTTTGACGAGACGCTGAATAAAAGAAGTTTAATCGCCTGCAAACGAAAACCCGCGATTTCCCGTAAATCCCGGACTCGGCCCGTATAGTCAAAAGTATACAAAGAAAGTACCCAAGAAGTAAACTCATTTCTCGAACGATTTTTTAAATTATTTTTTCAGCAATAAAACGCAGGAGACATGTAGTTTTTAAAAATGTTTTCATTTTTGATGAGACGCTGAATAAAAGAAGTTTAATCGCCGGCAAACGAAAACCCGCGATTTCCCGTAAATCCTGGCCACGACCCGTATAGTCAAAAGTATATAAAGAAAGTACCCAGGGAGTAAACTCATTTCACAAACGATTTTTTAAATTAGTTTTTTAGCACTAAAACGCATGAGACTTGTAGTTATCAAAAATGTTTTCATTTTTGATGAGACGCTGAATGAAAGAAGTGTAATCGCCGGCAAACGAAAACCCGGGATTTCGCGTAAATCCCGGACTCGGCCCGTATAGTCAAAAGTATACAAAGAAAGAACCCAGGGAGTAAACTCATTTCCCGAACGATTTTTTAAATTATTTTTTCACCACTAAAACGCATGAGACTTGTAGTTTTCAAAAATGTTTTCATTTTTGATGAGACGCTGAATAAAAGAAGTTTAATCGCCTGCAAACGAAAACCCGCGATTTCCCGTAAATCACGGACTCGGTCCGTATAGTCAAAAGTATACAAAGAAAGTACCCAGGGAGTAAACTCATTTCCCGAACGATTTTTTAAATTATTTTTTCAGCACTAAACGCATGAGACTTGTAGTTTTTAAAATGTTTTCATTTTTGATGAGACGCTGAATAAAAGAAGTTTAATCGCCGGCAAACGAAAACACGCGATTTCCCGTAAATCCCGGAGTCGGCCCGTATAGTCAAAAGTATATAAAGAAAGTACCCAGGGAGTAAACTCATTTCACAAACGATTTTTTAAATTAGTTTTTTAGCACTAAAACGCATGAGACTTGTAGTTATCAAAAATGTTTTCATTTTTGATGAGACGCTGAATGAAAGAAGTGTAATCGCCGGCAAACGAAAACCCGGGATTTCGCGTAAATCCCGGACTCGGCCCGTATAGTCAAAAGTATACAAAGAAAGAACCCAGGGAGTAAACTCATTTCCCGAACGATTTTTTAAATTATTTTTTCACCACTAAAACGCATGAGACTTGTAGTTTTCAAAAATGTTTTCATTTTTGATGAGACGCTGAATAAAAGAAGTTTAATCGCCTGCAAACGAAAACCCGCGATTTCCCGTAAATCACGGACTCGGTCCGTATAGTCAAAAGTATACAAAGAAAGTACCCAGGGAGTAAACTCATTTCCCGAACGATTTTTTAAATTATTTTTTCAGCACTAAACGCATGAGACTTGTAGTTTTTAAAATGTTTTCATTTTTGATGAGACGCTGAATAAAAGAAGTTTAATCGCCGGCAAACGAAAACACGCGATTTCCCGTAAATCCCGGAGTCGGCCCGTATAGTCAAAAGTATATAAAGAAAGTACCCAGGGAGTAAACTCATTTCACAAACGATTTTTTAAATTAGTTTTTTAGCACTAAAACGCATGAGACTTGTAGTTTTCAAAAATGTTTTCATTTTTGATGAGACGCTGAATAAAAGAAGTGTAATCGCCGGCAGACGAAAACCCGCAACTTCGCGTAAATCCCGGACTCGGCCGTATAGTCAAAAGTATACAAAGAAAGTACCCAGGTAGTAAACTCATTTCCCGAACGATTTTTTAAATTATTTTTTTACCAGTAAAACGCATGAGACTTGTAGTTTTCGAAAATGTTTACATTTTTGATGAGACTCTGAATAAAAGAAGTTTAATCGCATGCAAACCCAAAACCCGCGACTTCCCCTAAATCCCGGACTCGGCTCGTATAGTCCAAAGTATACAAAGAAAGTACTTAGGGAGTAAACTCATTAACCGAACGATTTTTTAAATTATTTTTTTAGCACTATAACGCATGAGACTTGTAGTTTTCAAAAATGTTTTCATTTTTGGTGAGACGCTGAATAAAAGAAGTGTAATCGCCGGCAAACGAAAATCCGCGATTTTGCGTAAATCCCGGATCCGGCCCGTATAGACAAAAGTATACAAAGGAAGTACCCAGGGAGTAAACTCATTTCCCGAACGATTTTTTAAATTATTTTTTTACCAGTAAAACGCATGAGACCTGTAGTTTTCAAAAATGTTTTCATTTTTGATGAGACGCTGAATAAAAGAAGTTTAATCGCCGGCAAACGAAAACCCGCGATTTCCCGTAAGTCCTGGCCTCGACCCGTATACTCAAAAGTATATAAAGAAAGTACCCAGAGAGTAAACTCATTTCACAAACGATTTTTTAAATTAGTTTTTTAGCACTAAAACGCATGAGACTTGTAGTTATCAAAAATGTTTTCATTTTTGATGAGACGCTGAATGCAAGAATTGTAATCGCCGGCAAACGAAAACCCGGGATTTCGCGTAAATCCCGGACTCGGCCCGTATAGTCAAAAGTATACAAAGAAAGAACCCAGGGAGTAAACTCATTTCCCGAACGATTTTTTAAATTATTTTTTCACCACTAAAACGCATGAGACTTGTAGTTTTCAAAAATGTTTTCATTTTTGATGAGACGCTGAATAAAAGAAGTTTAATCGCCTGCAAACGAAAACCCGCGATTTCCCGTAAATCCCGGACTCGGCCCGTATAGTCAAAAGTATACAAAGAAAGTACCCAAGAAGTAAACTCATTTCTCGAACGATTTTTTAAATTATTTTTTCAGCAATAAAACGCAGGAGACATGTAGTTTTTAAAAATGTTTTCATTTTTGATGAGACGCTGAATAAAAGAAGTTTAATCGCCGGCAAACGAAAACCCGCGATTTCCCGTAAATCCCGGACTCGGTCCGTATAGTCAAAAGTATACAAAGAAAGTACCCAAGGAGTAAACTCATTTCCCGAACGATTTTTTAAATTATTTTTTCAGCACTAAAACGCATGAGACTTGTAGTTTTTAAAATGTTTTCATTTTTGATAAGACGCTGAATAAAAGAAGTTTAATCGCCGGCAAACGAAAACACGCGATTTCCCGTAAATCCCGGATTCTGCCCGTATAGTCAAAAGTATATAAAGAAAGTACCCAGGGAGTAAACTCATTTCACAAACGATTTTTTAAATTAGTTTTTTAGCACTAAAACGCATGAGACTTGTAGTTTTCAAAAATGTTTTCATTTTTGATGAGACGCTAAATAAAAGAAGTGTAATCGCCGGCAGACGAAAACCCGCGACTTCGCGTAAATCCCGGACTCGGCCGTATAGTCAAAAGTATACAAAGAAAGTACCCAGGGAGTAAACTCATTTCCCGAACGATTTTTTAAATTATTTTTTTACCAGTAAAACGCATGAGACTTGTAGTTTTCGAAAATGTTTACATTTTTGATGAGACACTGAATAAAAGAAGTTTAATCGCCGGCAAACGAAAACCCGCGATTTCCCGTAAATCCCGGACTCGGCCCGTATAGTCAAAAGTATACAAAGAAAGTACCCAAGAAGTAAACTCATTACTCGAACGATTTTTTAAATTATTTTTTCAGCACTAAAACGCATGAGACTTGTAGTTTTTAAAAATGTTTTCATTTTTGATGAGACGCTGAATAAAAGAAGTTTAATCGCCGGCAAACGAAAACACGCGATTTCCCGTAAATCCCGGAGTCGGCCCGTATAGTCAAAAGTATATAAAGAAAGTACCCAGGGAGTAAACTCATTCCACAAACGATTTTTTAAATTAGTTTTTTAGCACTAAAACACATGAGACTTGTAGTTTTCAAAAATGTTTTCATTTTTGATGAGACGCTGAATAAAAGAAGTGTAATCGCCGGCAGACGAAAACCCGCGACTTCGCGTAAATCCCGGACTCGGCCGTATAGTCAAAAGTATATAAAGAAAGTACCCAGGGAGTAAACTCATTTCACAAACGATTTTTTAAATTAGTTTTTTAGCACTAAAACGCATGAGACTTGTAGTTATCAAAAATGTTTTCATTTTTGATGAGACGCTGAATGCAAGAATTGTAATCGCCGGCAAACGAAAACCCGGGATTTCGCGTAAATCCCGGACTCGGCCCGTATAGTCAAAAGTATACAAAGAAAGAACCCAGGGAGTAAACTCATTTCCCGAACGATTTTTTAAATTATTTTTTCACCACTAAAACGCATGAGACTTGTAGTTTTCAAAAATGTTTTCATTTTTGATGAGACGCTGAATAAAAGAAGTGTAATCGCCGGCAGACGAAAACCCGCGACTTCGCGTAAATCCCGGACTCGGCCGTATAGTCAAAAGTATACAAAGAAAGTACCCAGGGAGTAAACTCATTTCCCGAACGATTTTTTAAATTATTTTTTTACCAGTAAAACGCATGAGACTTGTAGTTTTCGAAAATGTTTACATTTTTGATGAGACACTGAATAAAAGAAGTTTAATCGCCTGCAAACCCAAAACCCGCGACTTCCCCTAAATCCCGGACTCGGCTCGTATAGTCCAAAGTATACAAAGAAAGTACCCAGGGAGTAAACTCATTAACCGAACGATTTTTTAAATTATTTTTTTAGCACTATAACGCATGAGACTTGTAGTTTTCGAAAATGTTTACATTTTTGATGAGACGCTGAATAAAAGAAGTTTAATCGCCTGCAAACCCAAAACCCGCGACTTCCCCTAAGTCCCGGACTCGGCTCGTATAGTCCAAAGTATACAAAGAAATTACCCAGGGAGTAAACTCATTAACCGAACGATCTTTTAAATTATTTTTTTAGCACTATAACGCATGAGACTTGTAGTTTTCAAAAATGTTTTCATTTTTGATGAGACGCTGAATAAAAGAAGTGTAATCGCCGGCAGACGAAAACCCGCGACTTCGCGTAAATCCCGGACTCGGCCGTATAGTCAAAAGTATATAAAGAAAGTACCCAGGGAGTAAACTCATTTCACAAACGATTTTTTAAATTAGTTTTTTAGCACTAAAACGCATGAGACTTGTAGTTATCAAAAATGTTTTCATTTTTGATGAGACGCTGAATGCAAGAATTGTAATCGCCGGCAAACGAAAACCCGGGATTTCGCGTAAATCCCGGACTCGGCCCGTATAGTCAAAAGTATACAAAGAAAGAACCCAGGGAGTAAACTCATTTCCCGAACGATTTTTTAAATTATTTTTTCACCACTAAAACGCATGAGACTTGTAGTTTTCAAAAATGTTTTCATTTTTGATGAGACGCTGAATAAAAGAAGTGTAATCGCCGGCAGAGGAAAACCCGCGACTTCGCGTAAATCCCGGACTCGGCCGTATAGTCAAAAGTATACAAAGAAAGTACCCAGGGAGTAAACTCATTTCCCGAACGATTTTTTAAATTATTTTTTTACCAGTAAAACGCATGAGACTTGTAGTTTTCGAAAATGTTTACATTTTTGATGAGACACTGAATAAAAGAAGTTTAATCGCCTGCAAACCCAAAACCCGCGACTTCCCCTAAATCCCGGACTCGGCTCGTATAGTCCAAAGTATACAAAGAAAGTACCCAGGGAGTAAACTCATTAACCGAACGATTTTTTAAATTATTTTTTTAGCACTATAACGCATGAGACTTGTAGTTTTCGAAAATGTTTACATTTTTGATGAGACGCTGAATAAAAGAAGTTTAATCGCCTGCAAACCCAAAACCCGCGACTTCCCCTAAGTCCCGGACTCGGCTCGTATAGTCCAAAGTATACAAAGAAATTACCCAGGGAGTAAACTCATTAACCGAACGATCTTTTAAATTATTTTTTTAGCACTATAACGCATGAGACTTGTACTTTTCAAAAATGTTTTCATTTTTGGTGAGACGCTGAATAAAAGAAGTGTAATCGCCGGCAAACGAAAATCCGCGATATCGCGTAAATCCCGGACTCAATCCGTATAGTCAAAAGTATACAAAGAAAGTACCCAGGGAGTAAACTCATTTCCCGAACGATTTTTTAAATTATTTTTTCAGCACTAAAACGCATGAGACTTGTAGTTTTTAAAATGTTTTCATTTTTGATGAGACGCTGAATAAAAGAAGTTTAATCGCCGGCAAACGAAAACACGCGATTTCCCGTAAATCCCGGAGTCGGCCCGTATAGTCAAAAGTATATAAAGAAAGTACCCGGGGAGTAAACTCATTTCACAAACGATTTTTTAAATTAGTTTTTTAGCACTAAAACGCATGAGACTTGTAGTTTTCAAAAATGTTTTCATTTTTGATGAGACGCTGAATAAAAGAAGTGTAATCGCCGGCAGACGAAAACCCGCGACTTCGCGTAAATCCCGGACTCGGCCGTATAGTCAGAAGTATACAAAGAAAGTACCCAGGGAATAAACTCATTTCCCGAACGATTTTTTAAATTATTTTTTTACCAGTAAAACGCATGAGACTTGTAGTTTTCGAAAATGTTTACATTTTTGATGAGACTCTGAATAAAAGAAGTTTAATCGCCTGCAAACCCAAAACCCGCGACTTCCCCTAAATCCCGGACTCGGCTCGTATAGTCCAAAGTATACAAAGAAAGTACCCAGGGAGTAAACTCATTAACCGAACGATTTTTTAAATTATTTTTTTAGCACTATAACGCATGGAACTTGTAGTTTTCAAAAATGTTTTCATTTTTGGTGAGACGCTGAATAAAAGAAGTGTAATCGCCGGCAAACGAAAATCCGCGATTTCGCGTAAATCCCGGATCCGGCCCGTATAGACAAAAGTATACAAAGGAAGTACCCAGGGAGTTAACTCATTTCCCGAACGATTTTTTAAATTATTTTTTTACCAGTAAAACGCATGAGACCTGTAGTTTTCAAAAATGTTTTCATTTTTGATGAGACGCTGAATAAAAGAAGTTTAATCGCCGGCAAACGAAAACCCGCGATTTCCCGTAAATCCTGGCCTCGACCCGTATAGTCAAAAGTATATAAAGAAAGTACCCAGGGAGTAAACTCATTTCACAAACGATTTTTTAAATTAGTTTTTTAGCACTAAAACGCATGAGACTTGTAGTTATCAAAAATGTTTTCATTTTTGATGAGACGCTGAATGCAAGAATTGTAATCGCCGGCAAACGAAAACCCGGGATTTCGCGTAAATCCAGGACTCGGCCCGTATAGTCAAAAGTATACAAAGAAAGAACCCAGGGAGTAAACTCATTTCCCGAACGATTTTTTAAATTATTTTTTTACCACTAAAACGCATGAGACTTGTAGTTTTCAAAAATGTTTTCATTTTTGATGAGACGCTGAATAAAAGAAGTTTAATCGCCTGCAAACGAAAACCCGCGATTTCCCGTAAATCCCGGACTCGGCCCGTATAGTCAAAAGTATACAAAGAAAGTACCCAAGAAGTAAACTCATTTCTCGAACGATTTTTTAAATTATTTTTTCAGCAATAAAACGCAGGAGACATGTAGTTTTTAAAAATGTTTTCATTTTTGATGAGACGCTGAATAAAAGAAGTTTAATCGCCGGCAAACGAAAACCCGCGATTTCCCGTAAATCCCGGACTCGGTCCGTATAGTCAAAAGTATACAAAGAAAGTACCCAGGGAGTAAACTCATTTCCCGAACGATTTTTTAAATTATTTTTTCAGCACTAAAACGCACGAGACTTGTAGTTTTTAAAATGTTTTCATTTTTGATGAGACGCTGAATAAAAGAAGTTTAATCGCCGGCAAACGAAAACCCGCGATTTCCCGTAAATCCCGGACTCGGTCCGTATAGTCAAAAGTATACAAAGAAAGTACCCAGGGAGTAAACTCATTACCCGAACGATTTTTTAAATTATTTTTTCAGCACTAAAACGCATGAGACTTGTAGTTTTTAAAATGTTTTCATTTTTGATGAGACGCTGAATAAAAGAAGTTTAATCGCCCGCAAACGAAAACACGCGATTTCCCGTAAATCCCGGAGTCGGCCCGTATAGTCAAAAGTATATAAAGAAAGTACCCAGGGAGTAAACTCATTTCACAAACGATTTTTTAAATTAGTTTTTTAGCACTAAAACGCATGAGACTTGTAGTTTTCAAAAATGTTTTCATTTTTGATGAGACGCTGAATAAAAGAAGTGTAATCGCCGGCAGACGAAAACCCGCGACTTCGCGTAAATCCCGGACTCGGCCGTATAGTCAAAAGTATACAAAGAAAGTACCCAGGGAGTAAACTCATTTCCCGAACGATTTTTTAAATTATTTTTTTACCAGTAAAACGCATGAGACTTGTAGTTTTCGAAAATGTTTACATTGTTGATGAGACACTGAATAAAAGAAGTTTAATCGCCTGCAAACCCAAAACCCGCGACTTCCCCTAAATTCCGGACTCGGCTCGTATAGTCCAAAGTATACAAAGAAAGTACCCAGGGAGTAAACTCATTAACCGAACGATTTTTTAAATTATTTTTTTAGCACTATAACGCATGAGACTTGTAGTTTTCAAAAATGTTTTCATTTTTGGTGAGACGCTGAATAAAAGAAGTGTAATCGCCGGCAAACGAAAATCCGCGATTTCGCGTAAATCCCGGATCCGGCCCGTATAGACAAAAGTATACAAAGGAAGTACCCAGGGAGTAAACTCATTTCCCGAACGATTTTTTAAATTATTTTGTTACCAGTAAAACGCATGAGACCTGTAGTTTTCAAAAATGTTTTCATTTTTGATGAGACGCTGAATAAAAGAAGTTAAATCGCCGGCAAACGAAAACCCGCGATTTCCCGTAAATCCCGGACTCGGCCCGTATAGTCAAAAGTATACAAAGAAAGTACCCAAGAAGTAAACTCATTTCTCGAACGATTTTTTAAATTATTTTTTCAGCACTAAAACGCATGAGACTTGTAGTTTTTAAAAATGTTTTTATTTTTGATGAGACGCTGAATAAAAGAAGTTTAATCGCCGGCAAATGAAAACACGCGATTTCCCGTAAATCCCGGAGTCGGCCCGTATAGTCAAAAGTATATAAAGAAAGTACCCAGGGAGTAAACTCATTTCACAAACGATTTTTTAAATTAGTTTTTTAGCACTAAAACGCATGAGACTTGTAGTTTTCAAAAATGTTTTTATTTTTGATGAGACGCTGAATAAAAGAAGTGTAATCGCCGGCAGACGAAAACCCGCGACTTCGCGTAAATCCCGGACTCGGCCGTATAGTCAAAAGTATACAAAGAAAGTACCCAGGGAGTAAACTCATTAACCGAACGATTTTTTAAATTATTTTTTTAGCACTATAACGCATGAGACTTGTAGTTTTCAAAAATGTTTTCATTTTTGGTGAGACGCTGAATAAAAGAAGTGTAATCGCCGGCAAACGAAAATCCGCGATTTCGCGTAAATCCCGGATCCGGCCCGTATAGACAAAAGTATACAAAGGAAGTACCCAGGGAGTAAACTCATTTCCCGAACGATTTTTTAAATTATTTTTTTACCAGTAAAACGCATGAGACTTGTAGTTTTCGAAAATGTTTACATTTTTGATGAGACGCTGAATAAAAGAAGTTTAAATGCCTGCAAACCCAAAACCCGCGACTTCCCCTAAATCCCGGACTCGGCTCGTATAGTCCAAAGTATACAAAGAAAGTACCCAGGGAGTAAACTCATTAACCGAACGATTTTTTAAATTATTTTTTTAGCACTATAACGCATGAGACTTGTAGTTTTCAAAAATGTTTTCATTTTTGGTGAGACGCTGAATAAAAGAAGTGTAATCGCCGGCAAACGAAAATCCGCGATTTCGCGTAAATCCCGGATCCGGCCCGTATAGACAAAAGTATACAAAGGAAGTACCCAGGGAGTAAACTCATTTCCCGAACGATTTTTTAAATTATTTTTTTACCAGTAAAACGCATGAGACCTGTAGTTTTCAAAAATGTTTTCATTTTTGATGAGACGCTGAATAAAAGAAGTTTAATCGCCGGCAAACGAAAACCTGCGATTTCCCGTAAATCCCAGACTCGGCCCGTATAGTCAAAAGTATACAAAGAAAGTACCCAAGAAGTAAACTCATTTCTCGAACGATTTTTTAAATTATTTTTTCAGCACTAAAACGCATGAGACTTGTAGTTATCAAAAATGTTTTCATTTTTGATGAGACGCTGAATGCAAGAATTGTAATCGCCGGCAAACGAAAACCCGGGATTTCGCGTAAATCCAGGACTCGGCCCGTATAGTCAAAAGTATACAAAGAAAGAACCCAGGGAGTAAACTCATTTCCCGAACGATTTTTTAAATTATTTTTTTACCACTAAAACGCATGAGACTTGTAGTTTTCAAAAATGTTTTCATTTTTGATGAGACGCTGAATAAAAGAAGTTTAATCGCCTGCAAACGAAAACCCGCGATTTCCCGTAAATCCCGGACTCGGTCCGTATAGTCAAAAGTATACAAAGAAAGTACCCAGGGAGTAAACTCATTTCCCGAACGATTTTTTAAATTATTTTTTCAGCACTAAAACGCATGAGACTTGTAGTTTTTAAAATGTTTTCATTTTTGATGAGACGCTGAATAAAAGAAGTTTAATCGCCGGCAAACGAAAACCCGCGATTTCCCGTAAATCCCTGACTCGGTCCGTATAGTCAAAAGTATACAAAGAAAGTACCCAGGGAGTAAACTCATTTCCCGAGCGATTTTTTAAATTATTTTTTCACCACTAAAACGCATGAGACTTGTAGTTGTCAAAAATGTGTTCATTTTTTATGAGACGCTGAATAAAAGAAGTGTAATCGCCGGCAAACGAAAACCCGCGATTTCCCGTAAATCCCGGACTCGGTCCGTATAGTCAAAAGTATACAAAGAAAGTACCCAGGGAGTAAACTCATTACCCGAACGATTTTTTAAATTATTTTTTCAGCACTAAAACGCATGAGACTTGTAGTTTTTAAGATGTTTTCATTTTTGATGAGACGCTGAATAAAAGAAGTTTAATCGCCGGCAAACGAAAACACGCGATTTCCCGTAAATCCCGGAGTCGGCCCTTATAGTCAAAAGTATATAAAGAAAGTACCCAGGGAGTAAACTCATTTCACAAACGATTTTTTAAATTAGTTTTTTAGCACTAAAACGCATGAGACTTGTAGTTTTCAAAAATGTTTTCATTTTTGATGAGACGCTGAATAAAAGAAGTGTAATCGCCGGCAGACGAAAACCCGCGACTTCGCGTAAATCCCGGACTCGGCCGTATAGTCAAAAGTATACAAAGAAAGTACCCAGGGAGTAAACTCATTTCCCGAACGATTTTTTAAATTATTTTTTTACCAGTAAAACGCATGAGACTTGTAGTTTTCGAAAATGTTTACATTGTTGATGAGACACTAAATAAAAGAAGTTTAATCGCCTGCAAACCCAAAACCCGCGACTTCCCCTAAATTCCGGACTCGGCTCGTATAGTCCAAAGTATACAAAGAAAGTACCCAGGGAGTAAACTCATTAACCGAACGATTTTTTAAATTATTTTTTTAGCACTATAACGCATGAGACTTGTAGTTTTCAAAAATGTTTTCATTTTTGGTGAGACGCTGAATAAAAGAAGTGTAATCGCCGGCAAACAAAAATCCGCGATTTCGCGTAAATCCCGGATCCGGCCCGTATAGACAAAAGTATACAAAGGAAGTACCCAGGGAGTAAACTCATTTCCCGAACGATTTTTTAAATTATTTTGTTACCAGTAAAACGCATGAGACCTGTAGTTTTCAAAAATGTTTTCATTTTTGATGAGACGCTGAATAAAAGAAGTTAAATCGCCGGCAAACGAAAACCCGCGATTTCCCGTAAATCCCGGACTCGGCCCGTATAGTCAAAAGTATACAAAGAAAGTACCCAAGAAGAAAACTCATTTCTCGAACGATTTTTTAAATTATTTTTTCAGCACTAAAACGCATGAGACTTGTAGTTTTTAAAAATGTTTTTATTTTTTATGAGACGCTGAATAAAAGAAGTTTAATCGCCGGCAAACGAAAACACGCGATTTCCCGTAAATCCCGGAGTCGGCCCGTATAGTCAAAAGTATATAAAGAAAGTACCCAGGGAGTAAACTCATTTCACAAACGATTTTTTAAATTAGTTTTTTAGCACTAAAACGCATGAGACTTGTAGCTTTCAAAAATGTTTTCATTTTTGATGAGACGCTGAATAAAAGAAGTGTAATCGCCGGCAGACGAAAACCCGCGACTTCGCGTAAATCCCGGACTCGGCCGTATAGTCAAAAGTATACAAAGAAAGTACCCAGGGAGTAAACTCATTTCCCGAACGATTTTTCAAATTATTTTTTTACCAGTAAAACGCATGAGACTTGTAGTTTTCGAAAATGTTTACATTTTTGATAAGACGCTGAATAAAAGAAGTTTAAATGCCTGCAAACCCAAAACCCGCGACTTCCCCTAAATCCCGGACTCGGCTCTTATAGTCCAAAGTATACAAAGAAAGTACCCAGGGAGTAAACTCATTAACTGAACGATTTTTTAAATTATTTTTTTAGCACTATAACGCATGAGACTTGTAGTTTTCAAAAATGTTTTCATTTTTGGTGAGACGCTGAATAAAAGAAGTGTAATCGCCGGCAAACGAAAATCCGCGATTTCGCGTAAATCCCGGATCCGGCCCGTATAGACAAAAGTATACAAAGGAAGTACCCAGGGAGTAAACTCATTTCCCGAACGATTTTTTAAATTATTTTTTTACCAGTAAAACGCATGAGACCTGTAGTTTTCAAAAATGTTTTCATTTTTGATGAGACGCTGAATAAAAGAAGTTTAATCGCCGGCAAACGAAAACCCGCGATTTCCCGTAAATCCCGGACTCGGCCCGTATAGTCAAAAGTATACAAAGAAAGTACCCAAGAAGTAAACTCATTTCTCGAACGATTTTTTAAATTATTTTTTCAGCACTAAAACGCATGAGACTTGTAGTTTTTAAAAATGTTTTCATTTTTGATGAGACGCTGAATAAAAGAAGTTTAATCGCCGGCAAACGAAAACACGCGATTTCCCGTAAATCCCGGAGTCGGCCCGTATAGTCAAAAGTATATAAAGAAAGTACCCAGGGAGTAAACTCATTTCACAAACGATTTTTTAAATTAGTTTTTTAGCACTAAAACGCATGAGACTTGTAGTTTTCAAAAATGTTTTCATTTTTGATGAGACGCTGAATAAAAGAAGTGTAATCGCCGGCAGACGAAAACCCGCGACTTCGCGTAAATCCCGGACTCGGCCCGTATAGTCAAAAGTATACAAAGAAAGTACCCAGGGAGTAAACTCATTTCCCGAACGATTTTTTAAATTATTTTTTTACCAGTAAAACGCATGAGACTTGTAGTTTTCGAAAATGTTTACATTTTTGATGAGACGCTGAATAAAAGAAGTTTAAATGCCTGCAAACCCAAAACCCGCGACTTCCCCTAAATCCCGGACTCGGCTCGTATAGTCCAAAGTATACAAAGAAAGTACCCAGGGAGTAAACTCATTAACCGAACGATTTTTTAAATTATTTTTTTAGCACTATAACGCATGAGACTTGTAGTTTTCAAAAATGTTTTCATTTTTGGTGAGACGCTGAATAAAAGAAGTTTAATCGCCGGCAAACGAAAATCCGCGATTTCGCGTAAATCCCGGATCCGGCCCGTATAGACAAAAGTATACAAAGGAAGTACCCAGGGAGTAAACTCATTTCCCGAACGATTTTTTAAATTATTTTTTTACCAGTAAAACGCATGAGACCTGTAGTTTTCAAAAATGTTTTCATTTTTGATGAGACGCTGAATAAAAGAAGTTTAATCGCCGGCAAACGAAAACCCGCGACTTCCCGTAAATCCCGGACTCGGCCCGTATAGTCAAAAGTATACAAAGGAAGTACCCAGGGAGTAAACTCATTTCCCGTACGATTTTTTAAATTATTTTTTTACCAGTAAAACGCATGAGACTTGTAGTTTTCAAAAATGTTTTCATTTTTGGTGAGACGCTGAATAAAAGAAGTGTAATCGCCGGCAAACTAAAATCCGCGATTTCGCGTAAATCCCGGATCCGGCCCGTATAGACAAAAGTATACAAAGGAAGTACCCAGGGAGTAAACTCATTTCCCGAACGATTTTTTAAATTATTTTTTTACTAGTAAAACGCATGAGACCTGTAGTTTTCAAAAATGTTTTCATTTTTGATGAGACGCTGAATAAAAGAAGTTTAATCGCCGGCAAACGAAAACCCGCGATTTCCCGTAAATCCCGGACTCGGCCAGTATAGTCAAAAGTATACAAAGAAAGTACCCAAGAAGTAAACTCATTTCTCGAACGATTTTTTAAATTATTTTTTCAGCACTAAAACGCATGAGACTTGTAGTTTTTAAAAATGTTTTCATTTTTGATGAGACGCTGAATAAAAGAAGTTTAATCGCCGGCAAACGAAAACACGCGATTTCCCGTAAATCCCGGAGTCGGCCCGTATAGTCAAAAGTATATAAAGAAAGTACCCAGGGAGTAAACTCATTTCACAAACGATTTTTTAAATTAGTTTTTTAGCACTAAAACGCATGAGACTTGTAGTTTTCAAAAATGTTTTCATTTTTGATGAGACGCTGAATAAAAGAAGTGTAATCGCCGGCAGACGAAAACCCGCGACTTCGCGTAAATCCCGGACTCGGCCCGTATAGTCAAAAGTATACAAAGAAAGTACCCAGGGAGTAAACTCATTTCCCGAACGATTTTTTAAATTATTTTTTTACCAGTAAAACGCATGAGACTTGTAGTTTTCGAAAATGTTTACATTTTTGATGAGACGCTGAATAAAAGAAGTTTAAATGCCTGCAAACCCAAAACCCGCGACTTCCCCTAAATCCCGGACTCGGCTCGTATAGTCCAAAGTATACAAAGAAAGTACCCAGGGAGTAAACTCATTAACCGAACGATTTTTTAAATTATTTTTTTAGCACTATAACGCATGAGACTTGTAGTTTTCAAAAATGTTTTCATTTTTGGTGAGACGCTGAATAAAAGAAGTGTAATCGCCGGCAAACAAAAATCCGCGATTTCGCGTAAATCCCGGATCCGGCCCGTATAGACAAAAGTATACAAAGGAAGTACCCAGGGAGTAAACTCATTTCCCGAACGATTTTTTAAATTATTTTTTTACCAGTAAAACGCATGAGACCTGTAGTTTTCAAAAATGTTTTCATTTTTGATGAGACGCTGAATAAAAGAAGTTTAATCACCGGCAAACGAAAACCCGCGATTTCCCGTAAATCCCGGACTCGGCCCGTATAGTCAAAAGTATACAAAGAAAGTACCCAAGAAGTAAACTCATTTCTCGAACGATTTTTTAAATTATTTTTTCAGCACTAAAACGCATGAGACTTGTAGTTTTTAAAAATTTTTTCATTTTTGATGAGACGCTGAATAAAAGAAGTTTAATCGCCGGCAAACGAAAACACGCGATTTCCCGTAAATCCCGGAGTCGGCCCGTATAATCAAAAGTATATAAAGAAAGTACCCAGGGAGTAAACTCATTTCACAAACGATTTTTTAAATTAGTTTTTTAGCACTAAAACGCATGAGACTTGTAGTTTTCAAAAATGTTTTCATTTTTGATGAGACGCTGAATAAAAGAAGTGTAATCGCCGGCAGACGAAAACCCGCGACTTCGCGTAAATCCCGGACTCGGCCGTATAGTCAAAAGTATACAAAGAAAGTACCAAGGGAGTAAACTCATTTCCCGAACGATTTTTTAAATTATTTTTTTACCAGTAAAACGCATGAGACTTGTAGTTTTCGAAAATGTTTACATTTTTGATGAGACGCTGAATAAAAGAAGTTTAAATGCCTGCAAACCCAAAACCCGCGACTTCCCCTAAATCCCGGACTCGGCTCGTATAGTCCAAAGTATACAAAGAAAGTACCCAGGGAGTAAACTCATTAACCGAACGATTTTTTAAATTATTTTTTTAGCACTATAACGCATGAGACTTGTAGTTTTCAAAAATGTTTTCATTTTTGGTGAGACGCTGAATAAAAGAAGTGTAATCGCCGGCACACGAAAATCCGCGATTTCGCGTAAATCCCGGATCCGGCCCGTATAGACAAAAGTATACAAAGGAAGTACCCAGGGAGTAAACTCATTTCCCGAACGATTTTTTAAATTATTTTTTTACCAGTAAAACGCATGAGACCTGTAGTTTTCAAAAATGTTTTCATTTTTGATGAGACGCTGAATAAAAGAAGTTTAATCGCCGGCAAACGAAAACCTGCGATTTCCCGTAAATCCCGGACTCGGCCCGTATAGTCAAAAGTATACAAAGAAAGTACCCAAGAAGTAAACTCATTTCTCGAACGATTTTTTAAATTATTTTTTCAGCACTAAAACGCATGAGACTTGTAGTTTTTAAAAATGTTTTCATTTTTGATGAGACGCTGAATAAAAGAAGTTTAATCGCCGGCAAACGAAAACATGCGATTTCCCGTAAATCCCGGAGTCGGCCCGTTTAGTCAAAAGTATACAAAGAAAGTACCGAGGGAGTAAACTCATTTCCCGAACTATTTTTTAAATTATTTTTTCACCAGTAAAACGCATGAGACTTGTAGTTTTCAAAAATGTTTTTATTTTTGATGAGACGCTGAATAAAAGAAGTTTAATCACCGGCAAACCAAAACCCACGATTTCCCGTAAGTCCCGGACTCGGCCAGTATAGTCAAAAGTATACAAAGAAAGTACCCAGGGAGTAAACTGATTTCCCGAACGATATTTCAAATTATTTTTGCACCACTAAAACGAATCAGACTTGTAGCATTCAGAAATGTTTTCATATTTGATGAAACGCTGAATAAAAGAAGTTTAATCGCCGGCAAACCAAAACCCGCGATTTCCCCTAACTCCCGGGATCGGCCCTTATAGTCAAAAGTATACAAAGAAAGTACCCAGAGTGTAAACTCATTTCCCGAACGATTTTTTAAATTATTTTTTCACCACTAAATAGCATGAGACTTGTAGTTTTCAAAAATGTTTTCATTTTTGATGAGACGCTGAATAAAAGCAGTTTAATCGCAGGCAAACAAAAACCCGCGATTTCCCCTAACTCCCGGGATCGGCCCCTATAGTCAAAAGTATACAAAGAAAGTACCCAGAGTGTAAACTCATTTCCCGAACGATTTTTTAAATTATTTTTTCACCACTAAATAGCATGAGACTTGTAGTTTTCAAAAATGTTTTCATTTTTGATGAGACGCTGAATAAAAGCAGTTTAATCGCAGGCAAACAAAAACCCGCGATTTCCCGTAAATCTCGGGTTTGGCCCGTATAGTCGAAAATATATAAAAAGAAGTACCCAGGGAGTAAACTGATTTCCTGAACGATTTTTCAAATTATTTCTGCACCACTAGAACGAATGAGACTTTAGTATTCGAAAATGTTTACATTTTTGATGAGACGCTGAATAAAAGAAGTTTAATCGTTGGCAAACGAAAACCCGCGATTTCCCCTAAATCCTGGCCACGACCCGTATAGTCAAAAGTATATAAAGAAAGTACCCAGGGAGTAAACTGATTTCACAAAGGATTTTTTAATTTAGTTTTTTAGCACTAAAACGCATGAGACTTGTAGTTATCAAAAATGTTTTCATTTTTGATGTGACGCGGAATGAAAGAAGTGTAATCGCCGGCAAACGAAAACCCGCGATATCGCGTAAATCCCGGACTCGGCCCGTATAGTCAAAAGTATACAAAGAAAGTACCCAGGGAGTAAACTCATTTCCCGAACGATTTTTTAAATTATTTTTTCACCACTAAAACGCATGAGACTTGTAGTTTTTAAAAATGTTTTCATTTTTGATGAGACGCTGAATAAAAGAAGTTTAATCGCCGGCAAACGAAAACCCGCGATTTCCCGTAAATCCCGGACTCGGCCCGTATAGTCAAAAGTATACAAAGAAAGTACCCAAGAAGTAAACTCATTTCTCGAACGATTTTTTAAATTATTTTTTCAGCACTAAAACGCATGAGACATGTAGTTTTTAAAAATGTTTTCATTTTTGATGAGACGCTGAATAAAAGAAGTGCAATCGCCGGCAAACGAAAACCCGCGATTTCCCGTAAATCCCGGAGTCGGCCCGTATAGTCAAAAGTATATAAAGAAAGTACCCAGGGAGTAAACTCATTTCACAAACGATCTTTTAAATTAGTGTTTTAGCACTAAAACGCATGAGACTTGTAGTTTTCAAAAATGTTTTCATTTTTGATGAGACGCTGAATAAAAGAAGTGTAATCGCCGGCAGACGAAAACCCGCGACTTCGCGTAAATCCCGGACTCGGCCGTATAGTCAAAAGTATACAAAGAAAGTACCCAGGGAGTAAACTCATTTCCCGAACGATTTTTTAAATTATTTTTTTACCAGTAAAACGCATGAGACTTGTAGTTTTCGAAAATGTTTACATTGTTGATGAGACACTGAATAAAAGAAGTTTAATCGCCTGCAAACCCAAAACCCGCGACTTCCCCTAAATTCCGGACTCGGCTCGTATAGTCCAAAGTATACAAAGAAAGTACCCAGGGAGTAAACTCATTAACCGAACGATTTTTTAAATTATTTTTTTAGCACTATAACGCATGAGACTTGTAGTTTTCAAAAATGTTTTCATTTTTGGTGAGACGCTGAATAAAAGAAGTGTAATCGCCGGCAAACGAAAATCCGCGATTTCGCGTAAATCCCGGATCCGGCCCGTATAGACAAAAGTATACAAAGGAAGTACCCAGGGAGTAAACTCATTTCCCGAACGATTTTTTAAATTATTTTGTTACCAGTAAAACGCATGAGACCTGTAGTTTTCAAAAATGTTTTCATTTTTGATGAGACGCTGAATAAAAGAAGTTAAATCGCCGGCAAACGAAAACCCGCGATTTCCCGTAAATCCCGGACTCGGCCCGTATAGTCAAAAGTATACAAAGAAAGTACCCAAGAAGTAAACTCATTTCTCGAACGATTTTTTAAATTATTTTTTCAGCACTAAAACGCATGAGACTTGTAGTTTTTAAAAATGTTTTTATTTTTGATGAGACGCTGAATAAAAGAAGTTTAATCGCCGGCAAACGAAAACACGCGATTTCCCGTAAATCCCGGAGTCGGCCCGTATAGTCAAAAGTATATAAAGAAAGTACCCAGGGAGTAAACTCATTTCACAAACGATTTTTTAAATTAGTTTTTTAGCACTAAAACGCATGAGACTTGTAGTTTTCAAAAATGTTTTCATTTTTGATGAGACGCTGAATAAAAGAAGTGTAATCGCCGGCAGACGAAAACCCGCGACTTCGCGTAAATCCCGGACTCGGCCGTATAGTCAAAAGTATACAAAGAAAGTACCCAGGGAGTAAACTCATTTCCCGAACGATTTTTTAAATTATTTTTTTACCAGTAAAACGCATGAGACTTGTAGTTTTCGAAAATGTTTACATTTTTGATGAGACGCTGAATAAAAGAAGTTTAAATGCCTGCAAACCCAAAACCCGCGACTTCCCCTAAATCCCGGACTCGGCTCGTATAGTCCAAAGTATACAAAGAAAGTACCCAGGGAGTAAACTCATTAACCGAACGATTTTTTAAATTATTTTTTTAGCACTATAACGCATGAGACTTGTAGTTTTCAAAAATGTGTTCATTTTTGGTGAGACGCTGAATAAAAGAAGTGTAATCGCCGGCAAACGAAAATTCGCGATTTCGCATAAATCCCGGATCCGGCCCGTATAGACAAAAGTATACAAAGGAAGTACCCAGGGAGTAAACTCATTTCCCGAACGATTTTTTAAATTATTTTTTTACCAGTAAAACGCATGAGACCTGTAGTTTTCAAAAATGTTTTCATTTTTGATGAGACGCTGAATAAAAGAAGTTTAATCGCCGGCAAACGAAAACCCGCGATTTCCCGTAAATCCCGGACTCGGCCCGTATAGTCAAAAGTATACAAAGAAAGTACCCAAGAAGTAAACTCATTTCTCGAACGATTTTTTAAATTATTTTTTCAGCACTAAAACGCATAAGACTTGTAGTTTTTAAAAATGTTTTCATTTTTGATGAGACGCTGAATAAAAGAAGTTTAATCGCCGGCAAACGAAAACACGCGATTTCCCGTAAATCCCGGAGTCGGCCCGTATAGTCAAAAGTATATAAAGAAAGTACCCAGGGAGTAAACTCATTTCACAAACGATTTTTTAAATTAGTTTTTTAGCACTTAAACGCATGAGACTTGTAGTTTTCAAAAATGTTTTCATTTTTGATGAGACGCTGAATAAAAGAAGTGTAATCGCCGGCAGACGAAAACCCGCGACTTCGTGTAAATCCCGGACTCGGCCGTATAGTCAAAAGTATACAAAGAAAGTACCCAGGGAGTAAACTCATTTCCCGAACGATTTTTTAAATTATTTTTTTACCAGTAAAACGCATGAGACTTGTAGTTTTCGAAAATGTTTACATTTTTGATGAGACGCTGAATAAAAGAAGTTTAAATGCCTGCAAACCCAAAACCCGCGACTTCCCCTAAATCCCGGACTCGGCTCGTATAGTCCAAAGTATACAAAGAAAGTACCCAGGGAGTAAACTCATTAACCGAACGATTTTTTAAATTATTTTTTTAGCACTATAACGCATGAGACTTGTAGTTTTCAAAAATGTTTTCATTTTTAGTGAGACGCTGAATAAAAGAAGTGTAATCGCCGGCAAACGAAAATCCGCGATTTCGCGTAAATCCCGGATCCGGCCCGTATAGACAAAAGTATACAAAGGAAGTACCCAGGGAGTAAACTCATTTCCCGAACGATTTTTTAAATTATTTTTTTACCAGTAAAACGCATGAGACCTGTAGTTTTCAAAAATGTTTTCATTTTTGATGAGACGCTGAATAAAAGAAGTTTAATCGCCGGCAAACGAAAACCTGCGATTTCCCGTAAATCCCGGACTCGGCCCGTATAGTCAAAAGTATACAAAGAAAGTACCCAAGAAGTAAACTCATTTCTCGAACGATTTTTTAAATTATTTTTTCAGCACTAAAACGCATGAGACTTGTAGTTTTTAAAAATGTTTTCATTTTTGATGAGACGCTGAATAAAAGAAGTTTAATCGCCGGCAAACGAAAACACGCGATTTCCCGTAAATCCCGGAGTTGGCCCGTTTAGTCAAAAGTATACAAAGAAAGTACCGAGGGAGTAAACTCATTTCCCGAACTATTTTTTAAATTATTTTTTCACCAGTAAAACGCATGAGACTTGTAGTTTTCAAAAATGTTTTTATTTTTGATGAGACGCTGAATAAAAGAAGTTTAATCACCGGCAAACCAAAACCCACGATTTCCCGTAAGTCCCGGACTCGGCCAGTATAGTCAAAAGTATACAAAGAAAGTACCCAGGGAGTAAACTGATTTCCCGAACGATATTTCAAATTATTTTTGCACCACTAAAACGAATCAGACTTGTAGCATTCAGAAATGTTTTCATATTTGACGAAACGCTGAATAAAAGAAGTTTAATCGCCGGCAAACCAAAACCCGCGATTTCCCCTAACTCCCGGGATCGGCCCCTATAGTCAAAAGTATACAAAGAAAGTACCCAGAGTGTAAACTCATTTCCCGAACGATTTTTTAAATTATTTTTTCACCACTAAATAGCATGAGACTTGTAGTTTTCAAAAATGTTTTCATTTTTGATGAGACGCTGAATAAAAGCAGTTTAATCGCAGGCAAACAAAAACCCGCGATTTCCCGTAAATCTCGGGTTTTGCCCGTATAGTCGAAAATATATAAAAAGAAGTACCCAGGGAGTAAACTGATTTCCTGAACGATTTTTCAAATTATTTCTGCACCACTAGAACGAATGAGACTTTAGTTTTCGAAAATGTTTACATTTTTGATGAGACGCTGAATAAAAGAAGTTTAATCGTTGGCAAACGAAAACCCGCGATTTCCCCTAAATCCTGGCCACGATCCGTATAGTCAAAAGTATATAAAGAAAGTACCCAGGGAGTAAACTCATTTCACAAAGGATTTTTTAATTTAGTTTTTTAGCACTAAAACGCATGAGACTTGTAGTTATCAAAAATGTTTTCATTTTTGATGTGACGGGGAATGAAAAAAGTGTAATCGCCGGCAAACGAAAACCTGCGATATCGCGTAAATCCCGGACTCGGCCCGTATAGTCAAAAGTATACAAAGAAAGTCCCCAGGGAGTAAACTCATTTCCCGAACGATTTTTTAAATTATTTTTTCACCACTAAAACGCATGAGACTTGTAGTTTTTAAAAATGTTTTCATTTTTGATGAGACGCTGAATAAAAGAAGTTTAATCGCCGGCAAACGAAAACCCGCGATTTCCCGTAAATCCCGGACTCGGCCCGTATAGTCAAAAGTATACAAAGAAAGTACCCAAGAAGTAAACTCATTTCTCCAACGATTTTTTAAATTATTTTTTCAGCACTAAAACGCATGAGACATGTAGTTTTTAAAAATGTTTTCATTTTTGATGAGACGCTGAATAAAAGAAGTGCAATCGCCGGCAAACGAAAACCCGCGATTTCCCGTAAATCCCGGACTCGGCCCGTATAGTCAAAAGTATACAAAGAAAGTACCCAGGGAGTAAACTCATTTCCCGAACGATTTTTTAAATTATTTTTTCAGCACTAAAACGCATGAGACTTGTAGTTTTTAAAATGTTTTCATTTTTGATGAGACGCTGAATAAAAGAAGTTTAATCGGCGGCAAACGAAAACACGCGATTTCCCGTAAATCCCGGAGTCGGCCCGTATAGTCAAAAGTATATAAAGAAAGTACCCAGGGAGTAAACTCATTTCACAAACGATTTTATAAATTAGTTTTTTAGCACTAAAACGCATGAGACTTGTAGTTTTCAAAAATGTTTTCATTTTTGATGAGACGCTGAATAAAAGAAGTGTAATCGCCGGCAAACGAAAATCCGCGATTTCGCGTAAATCCCGGATCCGGCCCGTATAGTCAAAAGTGTACAAAGAAAGTACCCAGGGAGTAAACTCATTTCCCGAACGATTTTTTAAATTATTTTTTCACCACTAAAACGCATGAGACTTGTAGTTTTTAAAAATGTTTTCATTTTTGATGAGACGCTGAATAAAAGAAGTTTAATCGCCGGCAAACGAAAACCCGCGATTTCCCGTAAATCCCGGACTCGGCCCGTATAGTCAAAAGTATACAAAGAAAGTACCCAAGAAGTAAACTCATTTCTCCAACGATTTTTTAAATTATTTTTTCAGCACTAAAACGCATGAGACATGTAGTTTTTAAAAATGTTTTCATTTTTGATGAGACGCTGAATAAAAGAAGTGCAATCGCCGGCAAACGAAAACCCGCGATTTCCCAAAAATCCCGGACTCGGCCCGTATAGTCAAAAGTATACAAAGAAAGTACCCAGGGAGTAAACTCATTTCCCGAACGATTTTTTAAATTATTTTTTCAGCACTAAAACGCATGAGACTTGTAGTTTTTAAAATGTTTTCATTTTTGATGAGACGCTGAATAAAAGAAGTTTAATCGCCGGCAAACGAAAACACGCGATTTCCCGTAAATCCCGGAGTCGGCCCGTATAGTCAAAAGTATATAAAGAAAGTACCCAGGGAGTAAACTCATTTCACAAACGATTTTATAAATTAGTTTTTTAGCACTAAAACGCATGAGACTTGTAGTTTTCAAAAATGTTTTCATTTTGAATGAGACGCTGAATAAAAGAAGTGTAATCGCCGGCAAACGAAAATCCGCGATTTCGCGTAAATCCCGGATCCGGCCCGTATAGTCAAAAGTATACAAAGGAAGTACCCAGGGAGTAAACTCCTTTCCCGTACGATTTTTTAAATTATTTTTTTACCAGTAAAACGCATGAGACTTGTAGTTTTCAAAAATGTTTTCATTTTTGATGAGACGCTGAATAAAAGAAGTTTAATCGCCGGCAAACGAAAACCCGCGATTTCCCGTAAATCCCGGACTCGGCCCGTATAGTCAAAAGTATACAAAGAAAGTACCCAAGAAGTAAACTCATTTCTCGAACGATTTTTTAAATTATTTTTTCAGCCCTAAAACGCATGAGACTTGTAGTTTTTAAAAATGTTTTCATTTTTGATGAGACGCTGAATAAAAGAAGTTTAAACGCCGGCAAACGAAAACACGTGATTTCCCGTAAATCCCGGAGTCGGCCCGTATATTCAAAAGTATACAAAGAAAGTACCCAGGGAGTAAACTGATTTCCCGAACGATATTTCAAATTATTTTTGCACCACTAAAACGAATCAGACTTGTAGCATTCAGAAATGTTTTCATATTTGACGAAACGCTAAATAAAAGAAGTTTAATCGCCGGCAAACCAAAACCCGCGATTTCCCCTAACTCCCGGGATCGGCCCTTATAGTCAAAAGTATTCAAAGAAAGTACCCAGGGAGTAAACTCATTTCCCGAACGATTTTTTAAATTATTTTTTCACCACAAAATAGCATGAGACTTGTAGTTTTCAAAAATGTTTTCATTTTTGATGAGACGCTGAATAAAAGCAGTTTAATCGCCGGCAAACAAAAACCCGCGATTTCCTGTAAATCTCGGGTTTGGCCCGTATAGTCGAAAATATATAAAAAGAAGTACCCAGGGAGTAAACTGATTTCCTGAACGATTTTTCAAATTATTTCTGTACCACTAGAACGAATGAGACTTTAGTATTCGAAAATGTTTACATTTTTGATGAGACGCTAAATAAAAGAAGTTTAATCGTTGGCAAACGAAAACCCGCGATTTCCCCTAAATCCTGGCCACGACCCGTATAGTCAAAAGTATATAAAGAAAGTACCCAGGGAGTAAACTCATTTCACAAACGATTTTTTAAATTAGTTTTCTAGCACTAAAACGCATGAGACTTGTAGTTATCAAAAATGTTTTCATTTTTGATGAGACGCTGAATAAAAGAAGTGCAATCGCCAGCAAACGAAAACCCGCGATTTTGCGTAAATCCCGGACTCGGCCCGTATAGTCCAAAGTATACAAAGAAAGTACCCAGGGAGTAAACTCATTATCCGAACGATTTTTTAAATTCTTTTTTCACCACTAAAACGCATGAGACTTGTAGTTTTCAAAAATGTTTTCATTTTTGATGAGACGCTGAATAAAAGAAGTTTAATCGCCGGCAAACGAAAACCAGCGCTTTCCCGTAAATCCCGGACTCGGTCCGTATAGTCAAAAGTATACAAAGAAAGTACCCAGGGAGTAAACTCATTTCCCGAACGATTTTTTAAATTATTTTTTCAGCACTAAAACGCATGAGACTTGTAGTTTTTAAAATGTTTTCATTTTTGATGAGACGCTGAATAAAAGAAGTTTAATCGCCGGCAAACGAAAACACGCGATTTCCCGTAAATCCCGGAGTCGGCCCGTATAGTCAAAAGTATATAAAGAAAGTACCCAGGGAGTAAACTCATTTCACAAACGATTTTATAAATTAGTTTTTTAGCACTAAAACGCATGAGACTTGTAGTTTTCAAAAATGTTTTCATTTTTGATGAGACGCTGAATAAAAGAAGTGTAATCGCCGGCAAACGAAAATCCGCGATTTCGCGTAAATCCCGGATCCGGCCCGTATAGTCAAAAGTATACAAAGGAAGTACCCAGGGATTAAACTCCTTTCCCGTACGATTTTTTAAATTATTTTTTTACCAGTAAAACGCATGAGACTTGTAGTTTTCAAAAATGTTTTCATTTTTGATGAGACGCTGAATAAAAGAAGTTTAATCGCCGGCAAACGAAAACCCGCGATTTCCCGTAAATCCCGGACTCGGCCCGTATAGTCAAAAGTATACAAAGAAAGTACCCAAGAAGTAAACTCATTTCTCGAACGATTTTTTAAATTATTTTTTCAGCCCTAAAACGCATGAGACTTGTAGTTTTTAAAAATGTTTTCATTTTTGATGAGACGCTGAATAAAAGAAGTTTAATCGCCGGCAAACGAAAACACGTGATTTCCCGTAAATCCCGGAGTCGGCCCGTATATTCAAAAGTATACAAAGAAAGTACCCAGGGAGTAAACTCATTTCCCGAACGATTTTTTAAATTATTTTTTCACCACTAAAACGCATGAGACTTGTCGTTTTCGAAAATGTTTTCATTTTTGATGAGACGCTGAATAAAAGAAGTTTAATCGCCGGCAAACGAAAACCCGCGATTTCCCGTAAATCCCGGACTCGGCCCGTATAGTCAAAAGTATAAAAAGAAAGTACCCAAGAAGTAAACTCTTTTCTCGAACGATTTTTTAAATTATTTTTTCAGCACTAAAACGCATGAGACATGTAGTTTTTAAAAATGTTTTCATTTTTGATGAGACGCTGAATAAAAGAAGTGCAATCGCCAGCAAACGAAAACCCGCGATTTCGCGTAAATCCCGGACTCGGCCCGTATAGTCAAAAGTATACAAAGAAAGTACCCAGGGAGTAAACTCATTTCCCGAACGATTTTTTAAATTATTTTTTCACCAGTAAAACGAATGAGACTTGTAGTTTTCGAAAATGTTTACATTTTTGATGAGACGCTGAGTAAAAGAAGTTTAATCGCCTGCAAACTCAAAACCCGCGACTTCCCCTAAATCCCGGACTCGGCTCGTATAGTCCAAAGTATACAAAGAAAGTACCCAGGGAGTAAACTCATTATCCGAACGATTTTTTAAATTATTTTTTTACCACTACAACGCATGAGACTTGTAGTTTTCAAAAATGTTTTCATTTTTGATGAGACGCTGAATAAAAGAAGTTTAATCGCCGGCAAACGAAAACCAGCGATTTCCCGTAAATCCCGGACTCGGTCCGTATAGTCAAAAGTATACAAAGAAAGTACCCAGGGAGTAAACTCATTTCCCGAACGATTTTTTAAATTATTTTTTCAGCACTAAAACGCATGAGACTTGTAGTTTTTAAAATGTTTTCATTTTTGATGAGACGCTGAATAAAAGAAGTTTAATCGCCGGCAAACGAAAACACGCGATTTCCCGTAAATCCCGGAGTCAGCCCGTATAGTCAAAAGTATATAAAGAAAGTACCCAGGGAGTAAACTCATTTCACAAACGATTTTTTAAATTAGTTTTTTAGCACTAAAACGCATGAGACTTGTAGTTTTCAAAAATGTTTTCATTTTTGATGAGACGCTGAATAAAAGAAGTGTAATCGCCGGCAAACGAAAATCCGCGATTTCGCGTAAATCCCGGATCCGGCCCGTATAGTCAAAAGTATACAAAGGAAGTACCCAGGGATTAAACTCCTTTCCCGTACGATTTTTTAAATTATTTTTTTACCAGTAAAACGCATGAGACTTGTAGTTTTCAAAAATGTTTTCATTTTTGATGAGACGCTGAATAAAAGAAGTTTAATCGCCGGCAAACGAAAACCCGCGATTTCCCGTAAATCCCGGACTCGGCCCGTATAGTCAAAAGTATACAAAGAAAGTACCCAAGAAGTAAACTCATTTCTCGAACGATTTTTTAAATTATTTTTTCAGCCCTAAAACGCATGAGACTTGTAGTTTTTAAAAATGTTTTCATTTTTGATGAGACGCTGAATAAAAGAAGTTTAATCGCCGGCAAACGAAAACACGTGATTTCCCGTAAATCCCGGAGTCGGCCCGTATATTCAAAAGTATACAAAGAAAGTACCCAGGGAGTAAACTCATTTCCCGAACGATTTTTTAAATTATTTTTTCACCACTAAAACGCATGAGACTTGTCGTTTTCGAAAATGTTTTCATTTTTGATGAGACGCTGAATAAAAGAAGTTTAATCGCCGGCAAACGAAAACCCGCGATTTCCCGTAAATCCCGGACTCGGCCCGTATAGTCAAAAGTATAAAAAGAAAGTACCCAAGAAGTAAACTCTTTTCTCGAACGATTTTTTAAATTATTTTTTCAGCACTAAAACGCATGAGACATGTAGTTTTTAAAAATGTTTTCATTTTTGATGAGACGCTGAATAAAAGAAGTGCAATCGCCAGCAAACGAAAACCCGCGATTTCGCGTAAATCCCGGACTCGGCCCGTATAGTCAAAAGTATACAAAGAAAGTACCCAGGGAGTAAACTCATTTCCCGAACGATTTTTTAAATTATTTTTTCACCAGTAAAACGAATGAGACTTGTAGTTTTCGAAAATGTTTACATTTTTGATGAGACGCTGAGTAAAAGAAGTTTAATCGCCTGCAAACTCAAAACCCGCGACTTCCCCTAAATCCCGGACTCGGCTCGTATAGTCCAAAGTATACAAAGAAAGTACCCAGGGAGTAAACTCATTATCCGAACGATTTTTTAAATTATTTTTTTACCACTACAACGCATGAGACTTGTAGTTTTCAAAAATGTTTTCATTTTTGATGAGACGCTGAATAAAAGAAGTTTAATCGCCGGCAAACGAAAACCAGCGATTTCCCGTAAATCCCGGACTCGGTCCGTATAGTCAAAAGTATACAAAGAAAGTACCCAGGGAGTAAACTCATTTCCCGAACGATTTTTTAAATTATTTTTTCAGCACTAAAACGCATGAGACTTGTAGTTTTTAAAATGTTTTCATTTTTGATGAGACGCTGAATAAAAGAAGTTTAATCGCCGGCAAACGAAAACACGCGATTTCCCGTAAATCCCGGAGTCAGCCCGTATAGTCAAAAGTATATAAAGAAAGTACCCAGGGAGTAAACTCATTTCACAAACGATTTTTTAAATTAGTTTTTTAGCACTAAAACGCATGAGACTTGTAGTTTTCAAAAATGTTTTCATTTTTGATGAGACGCTGAATAAAAGAAGTGTATTCGCCGGCAAACGAAAATCTGCGATTTTGCGTAAATCCCGGATCCGGCCCGTATAGTCAAAAGTATACAAAGGAAGTACCCAGGGAGTAAACTCATTTCCCGTACGATTTTTTAAATTATTTTTTTACCAGTAAAACGCATGAGACTTGTAGTTTTCAAAAATGTTTTCATTTTTGATGAGACGCTAAATAAAAGAAGTTTAATCGCCGGCAAACGAAAACCCGCGACTTCCCCTAAATCCCGGACTCGGCTCGTATAGTCCAAAGTATACAAAGAAAGTACCCAGGGAGTAAACTGATTTCCCAAACGATATTTCAAATTATTTTTGCACCACTAAAACGAATCAGACTTGTAGCATTCAGAAATGTTTTCATATTTGATGAAACGCTAAATAAAAGAAGTTTAATCGCCGGCAAACCAAAACCCGCGATTTCCCCTAACTCCCGGGATCGGCCCTTATAGTCAAAAGTATACAAAGAAAGTACCCAGGGAGTAAACTCATTTCCCGAACGATTTTTTAAATTATTTTTTCACCACAAAATAGCATGAGACTTGTAGTTTTCAAAAATGTTTTCATTTTTGATGAGACGCTGAATAAAAGCAGTTTAATCGCCGGCAAACAAAAACCCGCGATTTCCTGTAAATCTCGGGTTTGGCCCGTATAGTCGAAAATATATAAAAAGAAGTACCCAGGGAGTAAACTGATTTCCTGAACGATTTTTCAAATTATTTCTGTACCACTAGAACGAATGAGACTTTAGTATTCGAAAATGTTTACATTTTTGATGAGACGCTAAATAAAAGAAGTTTAATCGTTGGCAAACGAAAACCCGCGATTTCCCCTAAATCCTGGCCAAGACCCGTATAGTCAAAAGTATATAAAGAAAGTACCCAGGGAGTAAACTCATTTCACAAACGATTTTTTAAATTTATTTTTTTAGCACTAAAACGCATGAGACTTGTAGTTATCAAAAATGTTTTCATTTTTGATGAGACGCGGAATGAAAGGAGTTTAATCGCCGGCAAACGAAAACCCGCGATTTCCCGTAAATCCCGGACTCGGTCCGTATAGTCAAAAGTATACAAAGAAAGTACCCAGGGAATAAACTCATTTCTCGAACGATTTTTTAAAATATTTTTTCAGCACTAAAACGCATGAGACTTGTAGTTTTTAAAATGTTTTCATTTTTGATGAGACGCTGAATAAAAGAAGTGTAATCGCCGGCAAACGAAAACACGCGATTTCCCGTAAATCCCGGAGTCGGCCCGTATAGTCAAAAGTATATAAAGAAAGTACCCAGGGAGTAAACTCATTTCCCGAACGATTTTTTAAATTATTTTTTCACCACTAAATAGCATGAGACTTGTAGTTTTCAAAAATGTTTTCATTTTTGATGAGACGCTAAATAAAAGCAGTTTAATCGCCGTCAAACAAAAACCCGTGATTTCCCGTAAATCTCGGGTTTGGCCCGTATAGTCGAAAATTTATAAAAAGAAGTACCCAGGGAGTATACTGATTTCCTGAACGATTTTTCAAATTATTTCTGCACCACTAGAACGAATGAGACTTTAGTATTCGAAAATGTTTACATTTTTGATGAGACGCTGAATAAAAGAAGTTTAATCGTTGGCAAACAAAAACCCGCAATTTCCCCTAAATCCTGGCCACGACCCGTATAGTCAAAAGTATATAAAGAAAGTACCCAGGGAGTAAACTCATTTCACAAACGATTTTTTAAATTATTTTTTCAGCACTAAAACGCATGAGACTTGTAGTTTTTAAAAATGTTTTCATTTTTGATGAGACGCTGAATAAAAGAAGTTTAATCGCCGGCAAACGAAAACACGTGATTTCCCGTAAATCCCGGACTCGGCCCGTATAGTCAAAAGTATACAAAGAAAGTACCCAGGGAGTAAACTCATTTCCCGAACGATTTTTTAAATTATTTTTTTACCACTAAAACGCATGAGACTTGTAGTTTTCGAAAATGTTTTCATTTTTGATGAGACGCTGAATAAAAGAAGTTTAATCGCCGGCAAACAAAAACTCGCGATTTTCCGTAAATCCCGGACTCGGCCCGTATAGTCAAAAGTATAAAAAGAAAGTACCCAAGAAGTAAACTCATTTCTCGAACGATTTTTTAAATTATTTTTTCAGCACTAAAACGCATGAGACATGTAGTTTTTAAAAATGTTTTCATTTTTGATGAGACGCTGAATAAAAGAAGTGCAATCGCCAGCAAACGAAAACCCGCGATTTCGCGTAAATCCCGGACTCGGCCCGTATAGTCAAAAGTATACAAAGAAAGTACCCAGGGAGTAAACTCATTTCCCGAACGATTTTTTAAATTATTTTTTTACCAGTAAAACGCATGAGACTTGTAGTATTTGAAAATGTTTACATTTTTGATGAGACGCTGAGTAAAAAAAGTTTAATCGCCTGCAAACCCAAAACCCGCGACTTCCCCTAAATCCCGGACTCGGCTCGTATAGTCCAAAGTATACAAAGAAAGTACCCAGGGAGTAAACTCATTTCTCAAACGATTTTTTAAAATATTTTTTCAGCACTAAAACGCATGAGACTTGTAGTTTTTAAAAATGTTTTCATTTTTGATGAGACGCTGAATAAAAGAAGTTTAATCACCGGCAAACCAAAACCCACGATTTCCCGTAAGTCCCGGACTCGGCCAGTATAGTCAAAAGTATACAAAGAAAGTACCCAGGGAGTAAACTGATTTCCCGAACGATATTTCAAATTATTTTTGCACCACTAAAACGAATCAGACTTGTAGCATTCAGAAATGTTTTCATATTTGATGAAACGCTGAATAAAAGAAGTTTAATCGCCGGCAAACCAAAACCCGCGATTTCCCCTAACTCCCGGGATCGGCCCTTATGGTCAAATGTATACAAAGAAAGTACCCAGAGTGTAAACTCATTTCCCGAACGATTTTTTAAATTATTTTTTCACCACTAAATAGCATGAGACTTGTAGTTTTCAAAAATGTTTTCATTTTTGATGAGACGCTGAATAAACGCAGTTTAATCGCCGGCAAACAAAAACCCGCGATTTCCCGTAAATCTCGGGTTTGGCCCGTATAGTCGAAAATATATAAAAAGAAGTACCCAGGGAGTAAACTGATTTCCTGAAGGATTTTTCAAATTATTTCTGCACCACTAGAACGAATGAGACTTTAGTATTCGAAAATGTTTACATTTTTGATGAGACGCTGAATAAAAGAAGTTTAATCGTTGGCAAACGAAAACCGGCGATTTCCCCTAAATCCTGGCCACGACCCGTATAGTCAAAAGTATATAAAGAAAGTACCCAGGGAGTAAACTCATTTCACAAACGATTTTTTAATTTAGTTTTTTAGCACTAAAACGCATGAGACTTGTAGTTATCAAAAATGTTTTGATTTTTGATGTGACGCGGAATGAAAGAAGTGTAATCGCCGGCAAACGAAAACCCGCGATATCGCGTAAATCCCGGACTCGGCCCGTATAGTCAAAAGTATACAAAGAAAGTACCCAGGGAGTAAACTCATTTCCCGAACGATTTTTTAAATTATTTTTTCACCACTAAAACGCATGAGACTTGTAGTTTTCAAAAATGTTTTCATTTTTGATGAGACGCTGAATAAAAGAAGTTTAATCGCCGGCAAACGAAAACCCGCGATTTCCCGTAAATCCCGGACTCGGCCCGTATAGTCAAAAGTATACAAAGAAAGTACCCAAGAAGTAAACTCATTTCTCGAACGATTTTTTAAATTATTTTTTCACCACTAAAACGCATGAGACTTGTAGTTTTCAAAAGTGTTTTCATTTTTGATGAGACGCTGAATAAAAGAAGTGCAATCGCCGGCAAACGAAAACCCGCGATTTCGCGTAAATCCCGGACTCGGCCCGTATAGTCAAAAGTATACAAAGAAAGTACGATATTTCCCGAACGATATTTCAAATTATTTTTGCACCACTAAAACGAATCAGACTTGTAGCATTCAGAAATGTTTTCATATTTGATGAAACGCTAAATAAAAGAAGTTTAATCGCCGGCAAACCAAAACCCGCGATTTCCCCTAACTCCCGGGATCGGCCCTTATAGTCAAAAGTATACAAAGAAAGTACCCAGGGAGTAAACTCATTTCCCGAACGATTTTTTAAATTATTTTTTCACCACTAAATAGCATGAGACTTGTAGTTTTCAAAAATGTTTTCATTTTTGATGAGACGCTGAATAAAAGCAGTTTAATCGCCGGCAAACAAAGAAAGTACCCAGGGAGTAAACTCATTTCCCGAACGATTTTTTAAATTATTTTTTTACCAGTAAAACGCATGAGACTTGTAGTTTTCGAAAATGTGTACATTTTTGATGAGACGCTGAGTAAAAGAAGTTTAATCGCCTGCAAACCCAAAACCCGCGACTTCCCCTAAATCCCGGACTCGGCTCGTATAGTCCAAAGTATACAAAGAAAGTACCCAGGGAGTAAACTCATTATCCGAACGATTTTTTAAATTATTGTTTCACCACTAAAACGCATGAGACTTGTAGTTTTCAAAAATGTTTTCATTTTTGATGAGACGCTGAATAAAAGGAGTTTAATCGCCGGCAAACAAAAACCCGCGATTTCCCGTAAATCCCGGACTCGGTCCGTATAGTCAAAAGTATACAAAGAAAGTACCCAGGGAATAAACTCATTTCTCGAACGATTTTTTAAAATATTTTTTCAGCACTAAAACGCATGAGACTTGTAGTTTTTAAAATGTTTTTATTTTTGATGAGACGCTGAATAAAAGAAGTTTAATCGCCGGCAAACGAAAACACGCGATTTCCCGTAAATCCCGGAGTCGGCCCGTATAGTCAAAAGTATATAAAGAAAGTACCCAGGAAGTAAACTCATTTCCCGAACGATTTTTTAAATTATTTTTTCACCACTAAATAGCATGAGACTTGCAGTTTTCAAAAATTTTTTCATTTTTGATGAGACGCTAAATAAAAGCAGTTTAATCGCCGTCAAACAAAAACCCGCGATTTCCCGTAAATCTCGGGTTTAGCCCGTATAGTCGAAAATATATAAAAAGAAGTACCCAGGGAGTAAACTGATTTCCTGAACGTTTTTTCAAATTATTTCTGCACCACTAGAACGAATGAGACTTTAGTATTCGAAAATGTTTACATTTTTGATGAGACGCTGAATAAAAGAAGTTTAATCGTTGGCAAACAAAAACCCGCGATTTCCCCTAAATCCTGGCCACGACCCGTATAGTCAAAAGTATATAAAGAAAGTACCCAGGGAGTAAACTCATTTCACAAACGATTTTTTAAATTAGTTTTTTAGCACTAAAACGCATGGGACTTGTAGTTATCAAAAATGTTTTCATTTTGGATGAGACGCTGAATGAAAGAAGTGTAATCGCCGGCAAACGAAAACCCGCGATTTCGCGTAAATCCCGGACTCGGCCCGTATAGTCAAAAGTATACAAAGAAAGTACCCAGGGAGTAAACTCATTTCACGAACGATTTTTTAAATTATTTTTTTACCAGTAAAACGCATGAGACTTGTAGTTTTCGAAAATGTTTACATTTTTGATGAGACGCTGAGTAAAAGAAGTTTAATCGCCTGCAAACCCAAAACCCGCGACTTCCCCTAAATCCCGGACTCGGCTCGTATAGTCCAAAGTATACAAAGAAAGTACCCAGGGAGTAAACTCATTATCCGAACGATTTTTTAAATTATTTTTTCACCACTAAAACGCATGAGACTTGTAGTTTTTAAAATGTTTTAATTTTTGATGAGACGCTGAATAAAAGAAGTTTAATCGCCGGCAAATGAAAACACGCGATTTCCCGTAAATCCCGGACTCGGCCCGTATAGTCAAAAGTATATAAAGAAAGTACCCAGGGAGTAAACTCATTTCAATAACGATTTTTTAAATTAGTTTTTTAGCACTAAAACGCATGAGACTTGTAGTTTTCAAAAATGTTTTCATTATTGATGAGACGCTGAATAAAAGAAGTGTAATCGCTGGCAAACGAAAATCCGCGATTTCGCGTAAATCCCGGATCCGGCCCGTATAGTCAAAAGTATACAAAGGAAGTACCCAGGGAGTAAACTCATTTCCCGTACGATTTTTTAAATTATTTTTTTACCAGTAAAACGCATGAGACTTGTAGTTTTCAAAAATGTTTTCATTTTTGATGAGACGCTGAATAAAAGAAGTTTAATCGCCGGCAAACGAAAACCCGCGATTTCCCGTAAATCCCGGACTCGGCCCGTATAGTCAAAAGTATACAAAGAAAGTACCCAAGAAGTAAACTCATTTCTCGAACGATTTTTTAAATTATTTTTTCAGCACTAAAACGCATGAGACTTGTAGTTTTTAAAAATGTTTTCATTTTTGATGAGACGCTGAATAAAAGAAGTTTAATCGCCGGCAAACGAAAACACGTGATTTCCCGTAAATCCCGGATCCGGCTCGTATAGACAAAAGTATACAAAGGAAGTACCCAGGGAGTAAACTCATTTCCCGAACGATTTTTTAAATTATTTTGTTACCAGTAAAACGCATGAGACCTGTAGTTTTCAAAAATGTTTTCATTTTTGATGAGACGCTGAATAAAAGAAGTTAAATCGCCGGCAAACGAAAACCCGCGATTTCCCGTAAATCCCGGACTCGGCCCGTATAGTCAAAAGTATACAAAGAAAGTACCCAAGAAGTAAACTCATTTCTCGAACGATTTTTTAAATTATTTTTTCAGCACTAAAACGCATGAGACTTGTAGTTTTTAAAAATGTTTTTATTTTTGATGAGACGCTGAATAAAAGAAGTTTAATCGCCGGCAAACGAAAACACGCGATTTCCCGTAAATCCCGGAGTCGGCCCGTATAGTCAAAAGTATATAAAGAAAGTACCCAGGGAGTAAACTCATTTCACAAACGATTTTTTAAATTAGTTTTTTAGCACTAAAACGCATGAGACTTGTAGTTTTCAAAAATGTTTTCATTTTTGATGAGACGCTGAATAAAAGAAGTGTAATCGCCGGCAGACGAAAACCCGCGACTTCGCGTAAATCCCGGACTCGGCCGTATAGTCAAAAGTATACAAAGAAAGTACCCAGGGAGTAAACTCATTTCCCGAACGATTTTTCAAATTATTTTTTTACCAGTAAAACGCATGAGACTTGTAGTTTTCGAAAATGTTTACATTTTTGATGAGACGCTGAATAAAAGAAGTTTAAATGCCTGCAAACCCAAAACCCGCGACTTCCCCTAAATCCCCGACTCGGCTCGTATAGTCCAAAGTATACAAAGAAAGTACCCAGGGAGTAAACTCATTAACCGAACGATTTTTTAAATTATTTTTTTAGCACTATAACGCATGAGACTTGTAGTTTTCAAAAATGTTTTCATTTTTGGTGAGACGCTGAATAAAAGAAGTGTAATCGCCGGCAAACGAAAATCCGCGATTTCGCGTAAATCCCGGATCCGGCCCGTATAGACAAAAGTATACAAAGGAAGTACCCAGGGAGTAAACTCATTTCCCGAACGATTTTTTAAATTATTTTTTTACCAGTAAAACGCATGAGACCTGTAGTTTTCAAAAATGTTTTCATTTTTGATGAGACGCTGAATAACAGAAGTTTAATCGCCGGCAAACGAAAACCCGCGATTTCCCGTAAATCCCGGACTCGGCCCGTATAGTCAAAAGTATACAAAGAAAGTACCCAAGAAGTAAACTCATTTCTCGAACGATTTTTTAAATTATTTTTTCAGCACTAAAACGCATGAGACTTGTAGTTTTTAAAAATGTTTTCATTTTTGATGAGACGCTGAATAAAAGAAGTTTAATCGCCGGCAAACGAAAACACGCGATTTCCCGTAAATCCCGGAGTCGGCCCGTATAGTCAAAAGTATATAAAGAAAGTACCCAGGGAGTAAACTCATTTCACAAACGATTTTTTAAATTAGTTTTTTAGCACTAAAACGCATGAGACTTGTAGTTTTCGAAAATGTTTTCATTTTTGATGAGACGCTGAATAAAAGAAGTGTAATCGCCGGCAGACGAAAACCCGCGACTTCGCGTAAATCCCGGACTCGGCCGTATAGTCAAAAGTATACAAAGAAAGTACCCAGGGAGTAAACTCATTTCCCGAACGATTTTTTAAATTATTTTTTTACCAGTAAAACGCATGAGACCTGTAGTTTTCAAAAATGTTTTCATTTTTGATGAGACGCTGAATAAAAGAAGTTTAATCGCCGGCAAACGAAAACCTGCGATTTCCCGTAAATCCCGGACTCGGCCCGTATAGTCAAAAGTATACAAAGAAAGTACCCAAGAAGTAAACTCATTTCTCGAACGATTTTTTAAATTATTTTTTCAGCACTAAAACGCATGAGACTTGTAGTTTTTAAAAATGTTTTCATTTTTGATGAGACGCTGAATAAAAGAAGTTTAATCGCCGGCAAACGAAAACACGCGATTTCCCGTAAATCCCGGAGTCGGCCCGTATAGTCAAAAGTATATAAAGAAAGTACCCAGGGAGTAAACTCATTTCACAAACGATTTTTTAAATTAGTTTTTTAGCACTAAAACGCATGAGACTTGTAGTTTTCACAAATGTTTTCATTTTTGATGAGACGCTGAATAAAAGAAGTGTAATCGCCGGCAGACGAAAACCCGCGACTTCGCGTAAATCCCGGACTCGGCCGTATAGTCAAAAGTATACAAAGAAAGTACCCAGGGAGTAAACTCATTTCCCGAACGATTTTTTAAATTATTTTTTTACCAGTAAAACGCATGAGACCTGTAGTTTTCAAAAATGTTTTCATTTTTGATGAGACGCTGAATAAAAGAAGTTTAATCGCCGGCAAACGAAAACCTGCGATTTCCCGTAAATCCCGGACTCGGCCCGTATAGTCAAAAGTATACAAAGAAAGTACCCAAGAAGTAAACTCATTTCTCGAACGATTTTTTAAATTATTTTTTCAGCACTAAAACGCATGAGACTTGTAGTTATCAAAAATGTTTTCATTTTTGATGAGACGCTGAATGCAAGAATTGTAATCGCCGGCAAACGAAAACCCGGGATTTCGCGTAAATCCAGGACTCGGCCCGTATAGTCAAAAGTATACAAAGAAAGAACCCAGGGAGTAAACTCATTTCCCGAACGATTTTTTAAATTATTTTTTTACCACTAAAACGCATGAGACTTGTAGTTTTCAAAAATGTTTTCATTTTTGATGAGACGCTGAATAAAAGAAGTTTAATCGCCTGCAAACGAAAACCCGCGATTTCCCGTAAATCCCAGGCTCGGCCCGTATAGTCAAAAGTATACAAAGAAAGTACCCAGGGAGTAAACTCATTTCCCGAACGATTTTTTAAATTATTTTTTCAGCACTAAAACGCATGAGACTTGTAGTTTTTAAAATGTTTTCATTTTTGATGAGACGCTGAATAAAACAAGTTTAATCGCCGGCAAACGAAAACACGCGATTTCCCGTAAATCCCGGAGTCGGCCCTTATAGTCAAAAGTATATAAAGAAAGTACCCAGGGAGTAAACTCATTTCACAAACGATTTTTTAAATTAGTTTTTTAGCACTAAAACGCATGAGACTTGTAGTTTTCAAAAATGTTTTCATTTTTGATGAGACGCTGAATAAAAGAAGTGTAATCGCCGGCAGACGAAAACCCGCGACTTCGCGTAAATCCCGGACTCGGCCGTATAGTCAAAAGTATACAAAGAAAGTACCCAGGGAGTAAACTCATTTCCCGAACGATTTTTTAAATTATTTTTTTACCAGTAAAACGCATGAGACTTGTAGTTTTCGAAAATGTTTACATTGTTGATGAGACACTGAATAAAAGAAGTTTAATCGCCTGCAAACCCAAAACCCGCGACTTCCCCTAAATTCCGGACTCGGCTCGTATAGTCCAAAGTATACAAAGAAAGTACCCAGGGAGTAAACTCATTAACCGAACGATTTTTTAAATTATTTTTTTAGCACTATAACGCATGAGACTTGTAGTTTTCAAAAATGTTTTCATTTTTGGTGAGACGCTGAATAAAAGAAGTGTAATCGCCGGCAAACGAAAATCCGCGATTTCGCGGAAATCCCGGATCCGGCCCGTATAGACAAAAGTATACAAAGGAAGTACCCAGGGAGTAAACTCATTTCCCGAACGATTTTTTAAATTATTTTGTTACCAGTAAAACGCATGAGACCTGTAGTTTTCAAAAATGTTTTCATTTTTGATGAGACGCTGAATAAAAGAAGTTAAATCGCCGGCAAACGAAAACCCGCGATTTCCCGTAAATCCCGGACTCGGCCCGTATAGTCAAAAGTATACAAAGAAAGTACCCAAGAAGTAAACTCATTTCTCGAACGATTTTTTAAATTATTTTTTCAGCACTAAAACGCATGAGACTTGTAGTTTTTAAAATTGTTTTTATTTTTGATGAGACGCTGAATAAAAGAAGTTTAATCGCCGGCAAACGAAAACACGCGATTTCCCGTAAATCCCGGAGTCGGCCCGTATAGTCAAAAGTATATAAAGAAAGTACCCAGGGAGTAAACTCATTTCACAAACGATTTTTTAAATTAGTTTTTTAGCACTAAAACGCATGAGACTTGTAGTTTTCAAAAATGTTTTCATTTTTGATGAGACGCTGAATAAAAGAAGTGTAATCGCCGGCAGACGAAAACCCGCGACTTCGCGTAAATCCCGGACTCGGCCGTATAGTCAAAAGTATACAAAGAAAGTACCCAGGGAGTAAACTCATTTCCCGAACGATTTTTTAAATTATTTTTTTACCAGTAAAACGCATAAGACTTGTAGTTTTCGAAAATGTTTACATTTTTGATGAGACGCTGAATAAAAGAAGTTTAATCGCCTGCAAACCCAAAACCCGCGACTTCCCCTAAATCCCGGACTCGGCTCGTATAGTCCAAAGTATACAAAGAAAGTACCCAGGGAGTAAACTCATTAACCGAACGTTTTTTTAAATTATTTTTTTAGCACTATAACGCATGAGACTTGTAGTTTTCAAAAATGTTTTCATTTTTGGTGAGACGCTGAATAAAAGAAGTGTAATCGCCGGCAAACGAAAATCCGCGAATTCGCGTAAATCCCGGATCCGGCCTGTATAGACAAAAGTATACAAAGGAAGTACCCAGGAAGTAAACTCATTTCCCGAACGATTTTTTAAATTATTTTTTCACCACTAAAACGCATGAGACTTGTAGTTTTCAAAAATGTTTACATTTTTGGTGAGACGCTGAATAAAAGAAGTTTAAATGCCTGCAAACCCAAAACCCGCGACTTCCCCTAAATCCCGGACTCGGCTCGTATAGTCCAAAGTATACAAAGAAAGTACCCAGGGAGTAAACTCATTAACCGAACGATTTTTTAAATTATTTTTTTAGCACTATAACGCATGAGACTTGTAGTTTTCAAAAATGTTTTCATTTTTGGTGAGACGCTGAATAAAAGAAGTGTAATCGCCGGCAAACGAAAATCCGCGATTTCGCGTAAATCCCGGATCCGGCCCGTATAGACAAAAGTATACAAAGGAAGTACCCAGGGAGTAAACTCATTTCCCGAACGATTTTTTAAATTATTTTTTTACCAGTAAAACGCATGAGACCTGTAGTTTTCAAAAATGTTTTCATTTTTGATGAGACACTGAATAAAAGAAGTTTAATCGCCGGCAAACGAAAACCCGCGATTTCCCGTAAATCCCGGACTCGGCCCGTATAGTCAAAAGTATACAAAGAAAGTACCCAAGAAGTAAACTCATTTCTCGAACGATTTTTTAAATTATTTTTTCAGCACTAAAACGCATGAGACTTGTAGTTTTTAAAAATGTTTTCATTTTTGATGAGACGCTGAATAAAAGAAGTTTAATCGCCGGCAAACGAAAACACGCGATTTCCCGTAAATCCCGGAGTCGGCCCGTATAGTCAAAAGTATATAAAGAAAGTACCCAGGGAGTAAACTCATTTCACAAACGATTTTTTAAATTAGTTTTTTAGCACTAAAACGCATGAGACTTGTAGTTTTCAAAAATGTTTTCATTTTTGATGAGACGCTGAATAAAAGAAGTGTAATCGCCGGCAGACGAAAACCCGCGACTTCGCGTAAATCCCGGACTCGGCCGTATAGTCAAAAGTATACAAAGAAAGTACCCAGGGAGTAAACTCATTTCCCGAACGATTTTTTAAATTATTTATTTACCAGTAAAACGCATGAGACTTGTAGTTTTCGAAAATGTTTACATTTTTGATGAGACGCTGAATAAAAGAAGTTTAAATGCCTGCAAACCCAAAACCCGCGACTTCCCCTAAATCCCGGACTCGGCTCGTATAGTCCAAAGTATACAAAGAAAGTACCCAGGGAGTAAACTCATTAACCGAACGATTTTTTAAATTATTTTTTTAGCACTATAACGCATGAGACTTGTAGTTTTCAAAAATGTTTTCATTTTTGGTGAGACGCTGAATAAAAGAAGTGTAATCGCCGGCAAACGAAAATCCGCGATTTCGCGTAAATCCCGGATCCGGCCCGTATAGACAAAAGTATACAAAGGAAGTACCCAGGGAGTAAACTCATTTCCCGAACGATTTTTTAAATTATTTTTTTACCAGTAAAACGCATGAGACCTGTAGTTTTCAAAAATGTTTTCATTTTTGATGAGACGCTGAATAAAAGAAGTTTAATCGCCGGCAAACGAAAACCCGCGATTTCCCGTAAATCCCGGACTCGGCCCGTATAGTCAAAAGTATACAAAGAAAGTACCCAAGAAGTAAACTCATTTCTCGAACGATTTTTTAAATTATTTTTTCAGCACTAAAACGCATGAGACTTGTAGTTTTTAAAAATGTTTTCATTTTTGATGAGACGCTGAATAAAAGAAGTTTAATCGCCGGCAAACGAAAACACGCGATTTCCCGTAAATCCCGGAGTCGGCCCGTATAGTCAAAAGTATATAAAGAAAGTACCCAGGGAGTAAACTCATTTCACAAACGATTTTTTAAATTAGTTTTTTAGCACTAAAACGCATGAGACTTGTAGTTTTCGAAAATGTTTACATTTTTGATGAGACGCTGAATAAAAGAAGTTTAAATGCCTGCAAACCCAAAACCCGCGACTTCCCCTAAATCCCGGACTCGGCTCGTATAGTCCAAAGTATACAAAGAAAGTACCCAGGGAGTAAACTCATTAACCGAACGATTTTTTAAATTATTTTTTTAGCACTATAACGCATGAGACTTGTAGTTTTCAAAAATGTTTTCATTTTTGGTGAGACGCTGAATAAAAGAAGTGTAATCGCCGGCAAACGAAAATCCGCGATTTCGCGTAAATCCCGGATCCGGCCCGTATAGACAAAAGTATACAAAGGAAGTACCCAGGGAGTAAACTCATTTCCCGAACGATTTTTTAAATTATTTTTTTACCAGTAAAACGCATGAGACCTGTAGTTTTCAAAAATGTTTTCATTTTTGATGAGACGCTGAATAAAAGAAGTTTAATCGCCGGCAAACGAAAACCTGCGATTTCCCGTAAATCCCGGACTCGGCCCGTATAGTCAAAAGTATACAAAGAAAGTACCCAAGAAGTAAACTCATTTCTCGAACGATTTTTTAAATTATTTTTTCAGCACTAAAACGCATGAGACTTGTAGTTTTTAAAAATGTTTTCATTTTTGATGAGACGCTGAATAAAAGAAGTTTAATCGCCGGCAAACGAAAACATGCGATTTCCCGTAAATCCCGGAGTCGGCCCGTTTAGTCAAAAGTATACAAAGAAAGTACCGAGGGAGTAAACTCATTTCCCGAACTATTTTTTAAATTATTTTTTCACCAGTAAAACGCATGAGACTTGTAGTTTTCAAAAATGTTTTTATTTTTGATGAGACGCTGATTAAAAGAAGTTTAATCACCGGCAAACCAAAACCCACGATTTCCCGTAAGTCCCGGACTCGGCCAGTATAGTCAAAAGTATACAAAGAAAGTACCAAGGGAGTAAACTGATTTCCCGAACGATATTTCAAATTATTTTTGCACCACTAAAACGAATCAGACTTGTAGCATTCAGAAATGTTTTCATATTTGATGAAACGCTGAATAAAAGAAGTTTAATCGCCGGCAAACCGAAACCCGCGATTTCCCCTAACTCCCGGGATCGGCCCTTATAGTCAAAAGTATACAAAGAAAGTACCCAGAGTGTAAACTCATTTCCCGAACGATTTTTTAAATTATTTTTTCACCACTAAATAGCATGAGACTTGTAGTTTTCAAAAATGTTTTCATTTTTGATGAGACGCTGAATAAAAGCAGTTTAATCGCAGGCAAACAAAAACCCGCGATTTCCCGTAAATCTCGGGTTTGGCCCGTATAGTCGAAAATATATAAAAAGAAGTACCCAGGGAGTAAACTGATTTCCTGAACGATTTTTCAAATTATTTCTGCACCACTAGAACGAATGAGACTTTAGTGTTCGAAAATGTTTACATTTTTGATGAGACGCTGAATAAAAGAAGTTTAATCGTTGGCAAACGAAAACCCGCGATTTCCCCTAAATCCTGGCCACGACCCGTATAGTCAAAAGTATATAAAGAAAGTACCCAGGGAGTAAACTCATTTCACAAAGGATTTTTTAATTTAGTTTTTTAGCACTAAAACGCATGAGACTTGTAGTTATCAAAAATGTTTTCATTTTTGATGTGACGCGGAATGAAAGAAGTGTAATCGCCGGCAAACGAAAACCCGCGATATCGCGTAAATCCCGGACTCGGCCCGTATAGTCAAAAGTATACAAAGAAAGTACCCAGGGAGTAAACTCATTTCCCGAACGATTTTTTAAATTATTTTTTCACCACTAAAACGCATGAGACTTGTAGTTTTTAAAAATGTTTTCATATTTGATGAGACGCTGAATAAAAGAAGTTTAATCGCCGGCAAACGAAAACCCGCGATTTCCCGTAAATCCCGGACTCGGCCCGTATAGTCAAAAGTATACAAAGAAAGTACCCAAGAAGTAAACTCATTTCTCGAACGATTTTTTAAATTATTTTTTCAGCACTAAAACGCATGAGACATGTAGTTTTTATAAATGTTTTCATTTTTGATGAGACGCTGAATAAAAGAAGTGCAATCGCCGGCAAACGAAAACCCGCGATTTCCCGTAAATCCCGGAGTCGGCCCGTATAGTCAAAAGTATATAAAGAAAGTACCCAGGGAGTAAACTCATTTCACAAACGATTTTTTAAATTAGTTTTTTAGCACTAAAACGCATGAGACTTGTAGTTTTCAAAAATGTTTTCATTTTTGATGAGACGCTGAATAAAAGAAGTGTAATCGCCGGCAGACGAAAACCCGCGACTTCGCGTAAATCCCGGACTCGGCCGTATAGTCAAAAGTATACAAAGAAAGTACCCAGGGAGTAAACTCATTTCCCGAACGATTTTTTAAATTATTTTTTTACCAGTAAAACGCATGAGACTTGTAGTTTTCGAAAATGTTTACATTGTTGATGAGACACTGAATAAAAGAAGTTTAATCGCCTGCAAACCCAAAACCCGCGACTTCCCCTAAATTCCGGACTCGGCTCGTATAGTCCAAAGTATACAAAGAAAGTACCCAGGGAGTAAACTCATTAACCGAACGATTTTTTAAATTATTTTTTTAGCACTATAACGCATGAGACTTGTAGTTTTCAAAAATGTTTTCATTTTTGGTGAGACGCTGAATAAAAGAAGTGTAATCGCCGGCAAACGAAAATCCGCGATTTCGCGTAAATCCCGGATCCGGCCCGTATAGACAAAAGTATACAAAGGAAGTACCCAGGGAGTAAACTCATTTCCCGAACGATTTTTTAAATTATTTTGTTACCAGTAAAACGCATGAGACCTGTAGTTTTCAAAAATGTTTTCATTTTTGATGAGACGCTGAATAAAAGAAGTTAAATCGCCGGCAAACGAAAACCCGCGATTTCCCGTAAATCCCAGACTCGGCCCGTATAGTCAAAAGTATACAAAGAAAGTACCCAAGAAGTAAACTCATTTCTCGAACGATTTTTTAAATTATTTTTTCAGCACTAAAACGCATGAGACTTGTAGTTTTTAAAAATGTTTTTATTTTTGATGAGACGCTGAATAAAAGAAGTTTAATCGCCGGCAAACGAAAACACGCGATTTCCCGTAAATCCCGGAGTCGGCCCGTATAGTCAAAAGTATATAAAGAAAGTACCCAGGGAGTAAACCCATTTCACAAACGATTTTTTAAATTAGTTTTTTAGCACTAAAACGCATGAGACTTGTAGTTTTCAAAAATGTTTTCATTTTTGATGAGACGCTGAATAAAAGAAGTGTAATCGCCGGCAGACGAAAACCCGCGACTTCGCGTAAATCCCGGACTCGGCCGTATAGTCAAAAGTATACAAAGAAAGTACCCAGGGAGTAAACTCATTTCCCGAACGATTTTTTAAATTATTTTTTTACCAGTAAAACGCATGAGACTTGTAGTTTTCGAAAATGTTTACATTTTTGATGAGACGCTGAATAAAAGAAGTTTAAATGCCTGCAAACCCAAAACCCGCGACTTCCCCTAAATCCCGGACTCGGCTCGTATAGTCCAAAGTATACAAAGAAAGTACCCAGGGAGTAAACTCATTTCCCGAACGATTTTTTAAATTATTTTTTTACCAGTAAAACGCATGAGACCTGTAGTTTTCAAAAATGTTTTCATTTTTGATGAGACGCTGAATAAAAGAAGTTTAATCGCCGGCAAACGAAAACCCGCGATTTCCCGTAAATCCCAGACTCGGCCCGTATAGTCAAAAGTATACAAAGAAAGTACCCAAGAAGTAAACTCATTTCTCGAACGATTTTTTAAATTATTTTTTCAGCACTAAAACGCATGAGACTTGTAGTTTTTAAAAATGTTTTTATTTTTGATGAGACGCTGAATAAAAGAAGTTTAATCGCCGGCAAACGAAAACACGCGATTTCCCGTAAATCCCGGAGTCGGCCCGTATAGTCAAAAGTATATAAAGAAAGTACCCAGGGAGTAAACTCATTTCACAAACGATTTTTTAAATTAGTTTTTTAGCACTAAAACGCATGAGACTTGTAGTTTTCAAAAATGTTTTCATTTTTGATGAGACGCTGAATAAAAGAAGTGTAATCGCCGGCAGACGAAAACCCGCGACTTCGCGTAAATCCCGGACTCGGCCGTATAGTCAAAAGTATACAAAGAAAGTACCCAGGGAGTAAACTCATTTCCCGAACGATTTTTTAAATTATTTTTTTACCAGTAAAACGCATGAGACTTGTAGTTTTCGAAAATGTTTACATTTTTGATGAGACGCTGAATAAAAGAAGTTTAAATGCCTGCAAACCCAAAACCCGCGACTTCCCCTAAATCCCGGACTCGGCTCGTATAGTCCAAAGTATACAAAGAAAGTACCCAGGGAGTAAACTCATTTCCCGAACGATTTTTTAAATTATTTTTTTACCAGTAAAACGCATGAGACCTGTAGTTTTCAAAAATGTTTTCATTTTTGATGAGACGCTGAATAAAAGAAGTTTAATCGCCGGCAAACGAAAACCCGCGATTTCCCGTAAATCCCGGACTCGGCCCGTATAGTCAAAAGTATACAAAGAAAGTACCCAAGAAGTAAACTCATTTCTCGAACGATTTTTTAAATTATTTTTTCAACACTTAAACGCATGAGACTTGTAGTTTTTAAAAATGTTTTCATTTTTGATGAGACGTTGAATAAAAGAAGTTTAATTGCCGGCAAACGAAAACACGCGATTTCCCGTAAATCCCGGAGTCGGCCCGTATAGTCAAAAGTATATAAAGAAAGTACCCAGGGAGTAAATTCATTTCACAAACGATTTTTTAAATTAGTTTTTTAGCACTTAAACGCATGAGACTTGTAGTTTTCAAAAATGTTTTCATTTTTGATGAGACGCTGAATAAAAGAAGTGTAATCGCCGGCAGACGAAAACCCGCGACTTCGCGTAAATCCCGGACTCGGCCGTATAGTCAAAAGTATACAAAGAAAGTACCCAGGGAGTAAACTCATTTCCCGAACGATTTTTTAAATTATTTTTTTACCAGTAAAACGCATGAGACTTGTAGTTTTCGAAAATGTTTACATTTTTGATGAGACGCTGAATAAAAGAAGTTTAAATGCCTGCAAACCCAAAACCCGCAACTTCCCCTAAATCCCGGACTCGGCTCGTATAGTCCAAAGTATACAAAGAAAGTACCCAGGGAGTAAACTCATTAACCGAACGATTTTTTAAATTATTTTTTTAGCACTATAACGCATGAGACTTGTAGTTTTCAAAAATGTTTTCATTTTTGGTGAGACGCTGAATAAAAGAAGTGTAATCGCCGGCAAACGAAAATCCGCGATTTCGCGTAAATCCCGGATCCGGCCCGTATAGTCAAAAGTATACAAAGAAAGTACCCAAGAAGTAAACTCATTTCTCGAACGATTTTTTAAATTATTTTTTCAGCACTAAAACGCATGAGACTTGTAGTTTTTAAAAATGTTTTCATTTTTGATGAGACGCTGAATAAAAGACGTTTAATCGCCGGCAAACGAAAACACGCGATTTCCCGTAAATCCCGGAGTCGGCTCGTTTAGTCAAAAGTATACAAAGAAAGTACCGAGGGAGTAAACTCATTTCCCGAACTATTTTTTAAATTATTTTTTCACCAGTAAAACGCATGAGACTTGTAGTTTTCAAAAATGTTTTTATTTTTGATGAGACGCTGAATAAAAGAAGTTTAATCACCGGCAAACCAAAACCCACGATTTCCCGTAAGTCCCGGACTCGGCCAGTATAGTCAAAAGTATACAAAGAAAGTACCCAGGGAGTAAACTGATTTCCCGAACGATATTTCAAATTATTTTTGCACCACTAAAACGAATCAGACTTGTAGCATTCAGAAATGTTTTCATATTTGATGAAACGCTGAATAAAAGAAGTTTAATCGCCGGCAAACCAAAACCCGCGATTTCCCCTAACTCCCGGGATCGGCCCCTATAGTCAAAAGTATACAAAGAAAGTACCCAGAGTGTAAACTCATTTCCCGAACGATTTTTTAAATTATTTTTTCACCACTAAATAGCATGAGACTTGTAGTTTTCAAAAATGTTTTCATTTTTGATGAGACGCTGAATAAAAGCAGTTTAATCGCAGGCAAACAAAAACCCGCGATTTCCCGTAAATCTCGGGTTTGGCCCGTATAGTCGAAAATATATAAAAAGAAGTACCCAGGGAGTAAACTGATTTCCTGAACGATTTTTCAAATTACTTCTGCACCACTAGAACGAATGAGACTTTAGTATTCGAAAATGTTTACATTTTTGATGAGACGGTGAATAAAAGAAGTTTAATCGTTGGCAAACGAAAACCCGCGATTTCCCCTAAATCCTGGCCACGACCCGTATAGTCAAAAGTATATAAAGAAAGTACCCAGGGAGTAAACTCATTTCACAAAGGATTTTTTAATTTAGTTTTTTAGCACTAAAACGCATGAGACTTGTAGTTATCAAAAATGTTTTCATTTTTGATGTGACGCGGAATGAAAGAAGTGTAATCGCCGGCAAACGAAAACCCGCGATATCGCGTAAATCCCGGACTCGGCCCGTATAGTCAAAAGTATACAAAGAAAGTACCCAGGGAGTAAACTCATTATCCGAACGATTTTTTAAATTCTTTTTTCACCACTAAAACGCATGAGACTTGTAGTTTTCAAAAATGTTTTCATTTTTGATGAGACGCTGAATAAAAGAAGTTTAATCGCCGGCAAACGAAAACCAGCGATTTCCCGCAAATCCCGGACTCGGTCCGTATAGTCAAAAGTATACAAAGAAAGTACCCAGGGAGTAAACTTATTTCCCGAACGATTTTTTAAATTATTTTTTCAGCACTAAAACGCATGAGACTTGTAGTTTTTAAAATGTTTTCATTTTTGATGAGACGCTGAATAAAAGAAGTGTAATCGCCGGCAAACGAAAATCCGCGATTTCGCGTAAATCCCGGATCCGGCCCGTATAGTCAAAAGTATACAAAGGAAGTACCCAGGGAGTAAACTCCTTTCCCGTACGATTTTTTAAATTATTTTTTTACCAGTAAAACGCATGAGACTTGTAGTTTTCAAAAATGTTTTCATTTTTGATGAGACGCTGAATAAAAGAAGTTTAATCGCCGGCAAACAAAAACCCGCGATTTCCCGTAAATCCCGGACTCGGCCCGTATAGTCAAAAGTATACAAAGAAAGTACCCAAGAAGTAAACTCATTTCTCGAACGATTTTTTAAATTATTTTTTCAGCACTAAAACGCATGAGACTTGTAGTTTTTAAAAATGTTTTCATTTTTGATGAGACGCTGAATAAAAGAAGTTTAATCGCCGGCAAACGAAAACACGTGATTTCCGTAAATCCCGGAGTCGGCCCGTATATTCAAAAGTATACAAAGAAAGTACCCAGGGAGTAAACTCATTTCCCGAACGATTTTTTAAATTATTTTTTCACCACTAAAACGCATGAGACTTGTAGTTTTCGAAAATGTTTTCATTTTTGATGAGACGCTGAATAAAAGAAGTTTAATCGCCGGCAAACGAAAACCCGCGATTTCCCGTAAATCCCGGACTCGGCCCGTATAGTCAAAAGTATAAAAAGAAAGTACCCAAGAAGTAAACTCATTTCTCGAACGATTTTTTAAATTATTTTTTCAGCACTAAAACGCATGAGACATGTAGTTTTTAAAAATGTTTTCATTTTTGATGAGACGCTGAATAAAAGAAGTGCAATCGCCAGCAAACGAAAACCCGCGATTTCGCGTAAGTCCCGGACTCGGCCCGTATAGTCAAAAGTATACAAAGAAAGTACCCAGGGAGTAAACTCATTTCCCGAACGATTTTTTAAATTATTTTTTCACCAGTAAAACGAATGAGACTTGTAGTTTTCGAAAATGTTTACATTTTTGATGAGACGCTGAGTAAAAGAAGTTTAATCGCCTGCAAACGCAAAACCCGCGACTTCCCCTAAATCCCGGACTCGGCTCGTGTAGTCCAAAGTATACAAAGAAAGTACCCAGGGAGTAAACTCATTATCCGAACGATTTTTTAAATTATTTTTTCACCACTACAACGCATGAGACTTGTAGTTTTCAAAAATGTTTTCATTTTTGATGAGACGCTGAATAAAAGAAGTTTAATCGCCGGCAAACGAAAACCAGCGATTTCCCGTAAATCCCGGACTCGGTCCGTATAGTCAAAAGTATACAAAGAAAGTACCCAGGGAGTAAACTCATTTCCCGAACGATTTTTTAAATTATTTTTTCAGCACTAAAACGCATGAGACTTGTAGTTTTTAAAATGTTTTCATTTTTGATGAGACGCTGAATAAAAGAAGTTTAATCGCCGGCAAACGAAAACACGCGATTTCCCGTAAATCCCGGAGTCAGCCCGTATAGTCAAAAGTATATAAAGAAAGTACCCAGGGAGTAAACTCATTTCACAAACGATTTTTTAAATAGTTTTTTAGCACTAAAACGAATGAGACTTGTAGTTTTCGAAAATGTTTACATTTTTGATGAGACGCTGAGTAAAAGAAGTTTAATCGCCTGCAAACGCAAAACCCGCGACTTCCCCTAAATCCCGGACTCGGCTCGTGTAGTCCAAAGTATACAAAGAAAGTACCCAGGGAGTAAACTCATTATCCGAACGATTTTTTAAATTATTTTTTCACCACTACAACGCATGAGACTTGTAGTTTTCAAAAATGTTTTCATTTTTGATGAGACGCTGAATAAAAGAAGTTTAATCGCCGGCAAACGAAAACCAGCGATTTCCCGTAAATCCCGGACTCGGTCCGTATAGTCAAAAGTATACAAAGAAAGTACCCAGGGAGTAAACTCATTTCCCGAACGATTTTTTAAATTATTTTTTCAGCACTAAAACGCATGAGACTTGTAGTTTTTAAAATGTTTTCATTTTTGATGAGACGCTGAATAAAAGAAGTTTAATCGCCGGCAAACGAAAACACGCGATTTCCCGTAAATCCCGGAGTCAGCCCGTATAGTCAAAAGTATATAAAGAAAGTACCCAGGGAGTAAACTCATTTCACAAACGATTTTTTAAATAGTTTTTTAGCACTAAAACGCATGAGACTTGTAGTTTTCAAAAATGTTTTCATTTTTGATGAGACGCTGAATAAAAGAAGTTTAATCGCCGGCAAACGAAAACACGTGATTTCCGTAAATCCCGGAGTCGGCCCGTATATTCAAAAGTATACAAAGAAAGTACCCAGGGAGTAAACTCATTTCCCGAACGATTTTTTAAATTATTTTTTCACCACTAAAACGCATGAGACTTGTAGTTTTCGAAAATGTTTTCATTTTTGATGAGACGCTGAATAAAAGAAGTTTAATCGCCGGCAAACGAAAACCCGCGATTTCCCGTAAATCCCGGACTCGGCCCGTATAGTCAAAAGTATAAAAAGAAAGTACCCAAGAAGTAAACTCATTTCTCGAACGATTTTTTAAATTATTTTTTCAGCACTAAAACGCATGAGACATGTAGTTTTTAACAATGTTTTCATTTTTGATGAGACGCTGAATAAAAGAAGTGCAATCGCCAGCAAACGAAAACCCGCGATTTCGCGTAAGTCCCGGACTCGGCCCGTATAGTCAAAAGTATACAAAGAAAGTACCCAGGGAGTAAACTCATTTCCCGAACGATTTTTTAAATTATTTTTTCACCAGTAAAACGAATGAGACTTGTAGTTTTCGAAAATGTTTACATTTTTGATGAGACGCTGAGTAAAAGAAGTTTAATCGCCTGCAAACGCAAAACCCGCGACTTCCCCTAAATCCCGGACTCGGCTCGTGTAGTCCAAAGTATACAAAGAAAGTACCCAGGGAGTAAACTCATTATCCGAACGATTTTTTAAATTATTTTTTCACCACTACAACGCATGAGACTTGTAGTTTTCAAAAATGTTTTCATTTTTGATGAGACGCTGAATAAAAGAAGTTTAATCGCCGGCAAACGAAAACCAGCGATTTCCCGTAAATCCCGGACTCGGTCCGTATAGTCAAAAGTATACAAAGAAAGTACCCAGGGAGTAAACTCATTTCCCGAACGATTTTTTAAATTATTTTTTCAGCACTAAAACGCATGAGACTTGTAGTTTTTAAAATGTTTTCATTTTTGATGAGACGCTGAATAAAAGAAGTTTAATCGCCGGCAAACGAAAACACGCGATTTCCCGTAAATCCCGGAGTCAGCCCGTATAGTCAAAAGTATATAAAGAAAGTACCCAGGGAGTAAACTCATTTCACAAACGATTTTTTAAATAGTTTTTTAGCACTAAAACGCATGAGACTTGTAGTTTTCAAAAATGTTTTCATTTTTGATGAGACGCTGAATAAAAGAAGTGTATTCGCCGGCAAACGAAAATCTGCGATTTTGCGTAAATCCCGGATCCGGCCCGTATAGTCAAAAGTATACAAAGGAAGTACCCAGGGAGTAAACTCATTTCCCGTACGATTTTTTAAATTATTTTTTTACCAGTAAAACGCATGAGACTTGTAGTTTTCAAAAATGTTTTCATTTTTGATGAGACGCTAAATAAAAGAAGTTTAATCGCCGGCAAACGAAAACCCGCAACTTCCCGTAAATCCCGGACTCGGCCCGTATAGTCAAAAGTATACAAAGAAAGTACCCAAGAAGTAAACTCATTTCTCGAACGATTTTTTAAATTATTTTTCAGCACTAAAACGCATGAGACTTGTAGTTTTCGAAAATGTTTACATTTTTGATGAGACGCTGAGTAAAAGAAGTTTAATCGCCTGCAAACCCAAAACCCGCGACTTCCCCTAAATCCCGGACTCGGCTCGTATAGTCCAAAGTATACAAAGAAAGTACCCAGGGAGTAAACTGATTTCCCGAACGATATTTCCAATTATTTTTGCACCACTAAAACGAATCAGACTTGTAGCATTCAGAAATGTTTTCATATTTGATGAAACGCTAAATAAAAGAAGTTTAATCGCCGGCAAACCAAAACCCGCGATTTCCCCTAACTCCCGGGATCGGCCCTTATAGTCAAAAGTATACAAAGAAAGTACCCAGGGAGTAAACTCATTTCCCGAACGATTTTTTAAATTATTTTTGCACCACAAAATAGCATGAGACTTGTAGTTTTCAAAAATGTTTTCATTTTTGATGAGACGCTGAATAAAAGCAGTTTAATCGCCGGCAAACAAAAACCCGCGATTTTCCGTAAATCTCGGGTTTGGCCCGTATAGTCGAAAATATATAAAAAGAAGTACCCAGGGAGTAAACTGATTTCCTGAACGATTTTTCAAATTATTTCTGTACCACTAGAACGAATGAGACTTTAGTATTCGAAAATGTTTACATTTTTGATGAGACGCTAAATAAAAGAAGTTTAATCGTTGGCAAACGAAAACCCGCGATTTCCCCTAAATCCTGGCCAAGACCCGTATAGTCAAAAGTATATAAAGAAAGTACCCAGGGAGTAAACTCATTTCACAAACGATTTTTTAAATTAGTTTTTTAGCACTAAAACGCATGAGACTTGTAGTTATCAAAAATGTTTTCATTTTTGATGAGATGCGGAATGAAAGAAGTGTAATCGCCGGCAAACGAAAACCCGCGATATCGCGTAAATCCCGGACTCGGCCCGTATAGTCAAAAGTAACAAAGAAAGTACCCAGGGAGTAAACTCATTTCCCGAACAATTTTTTAAATTATTTTTTCACCACTAAAACGCATGAAACTTGTAGTTTTCAAAAATGTTTTCATTTTTGATGAGACGCTGAATAAAAGAAGTTTAATCGCCGGCAAACGAAAACCCGCGATTTCCCGTAAATCCCGGACTCGGCCCGTATAGTCAAAAGTATACAAAGAAAGTACCCAAGAAGTAAACTCATTTCTCGAACGATTTTTTAAATTATTTTTTCAGCACTAAAACGCAAGAGACATGTAGTTTTTAAAAATGTTTTCATTTTTGATGAGACGCTGATTAAAAGAAGTGCAATCGCCGGCAAACGAAAACCCGCGATTTCGCGTAAATCCCGGACTCGGCCCGTATAGTCAAAAGTATACAAAGAAAGTACCCAGGGAGTAAACTCATTTCCCGAACGATTTTTTAAATTATTTTTTTACCAGTAAAACGCATGAGACTTGTAGATTTTGAAAATGTTTACATTTTTGATGAGACGCTGAGTAAAAGAAGTTTAATCGCCTGCAAACCCAAAACCCGCGACTTCCCCTAAATCCCGGACTCGGCTCGTATAGTCCAAAGTATACAAAGAAAGTACCCAGGGAGTAAACTCATTATCCGAACGATTTTTTAAATTATTGTTTTACCACTAAAACGCATGAGACTTGTAGTTTTCAAAAATGTTTTCATTTTTGATGAGACGCTGAATAAAAGGAGTTTAATCGCCGGCAAACGAAAACCCGCGATTTCCCGTAAATCCCGGACTCGGTCCGTATAGTCAAAAGTATACAAAGAAATTACCCAGGGAATAAACTCATTTCTCGAACGATTTTTTAAAATATTTTTTCAGCACTAAAACGCATGAGACTTGTAGTTTTTAAAATGTTTTCATTTTTGATGAGACGCTGAATAAAAGAAGTGTAATCGCCGGCAAACGAAAACACGCGATTTCCCGTAAATCCCGGAGTCGGCCCGTATAGTCAAAAGTATATAAAGAAAGTACCCAGGGAGTAAACTCATTTCCCGAACGATTTTTTAAATTATTTTTTCACCATTAAATAGCATGAGACTTGTAGTTTTCAAAAATGTTTTCATTTTTGATGAGACGCTAAATAAAAGCAGTTTAATTGCCGTCAAACAAAAACCCGTGATTTCCCGTAAATCTCGGGTTAGGCCCGTATAGTCGAAAATTTATAAAAAGAAGTACCCAGGAAGTATACTGATTTCCTGAACGATTTTTCAAATTATTTCTGCACCACTAGAACGAATGAGACTTTAGTATTCGAAAATGTTTACATTTTTGATGAGACGCTGAATAAAAGAAGTTTAATCGTTGGCAAACAAAAACCCGCGATTTCCCCTAAATCCTGGCCACGACCCGTATAGTCAAAAGTATATAAAGAAAGTACCCAGGGAGTAAACTCATTTCACAAACGATTTTATAAATTAGTTTTTTAGCACTAAAACGCATGGGACTTGTAGTTATCAAAAATGTTTTCATTTTTGATGAGACGCTGAATGAAAGAAGTGTAATCGCCGGCAAACGAAAACCCGCGATTTCGCGTAAATCCCGGACTCGGCCCGTATAGTCAAAAGTATAAAAAGAAAGTACCCAGGGAGTAAACTCATTTCCCGAATGATTTTTTAAATTATTTTTTTACCAGTAAAACGCATGAGACTTGTAGTTTTCGAAAATGTTTACATTTTTGATGAGACGCTGAGTAAAAGAAGTTTAATCGCCTGCAAACCCAAAACCCGCGACTTCCCCTAAATCCCGGACTCGGCTCGTATAGTCCAAAGTATACAAAGAAAGTACCCAGGGAGTAAACTCATTATCCGAACGATTTTTTAAATAATTTTTTCACCACTAAAACGCATGAGACTTGTAGTTTTTAAAATGTTTTCATTTTTGATGAGACGCTGAATAAAAGAAGTTTAATCGCCGGCCAATGAAAACACGCGATTTCCCGTAAATCCCGGACTCGGCCCGTATAGTCAAAAGTATATAAAGAAAGTACCCAGGGAGTAAACTCATTTCAATAACGATTTTTTAAATTAGTTTTTTAGCACTAAAACGCATGAGACTTGTAGTTTTCAAAAATGTTTTCATTATTGATGAGACGCTGAATAAAAGAAGTGTAATCGCCGGCAAACGAAAATCCGCGATTTCGCGTAAATCCCGGATCCGGCCCGTATAGTCAAAAGTATACAAAGGAAGTACCCGGGGAGTAAACTCATTTCCCGTACGATTTTTTAAATTATTTTTTTACCAGTAAAACGCATGAGACTTGTAGTTTTCAAAAATGTTTTCATTTTTGATGAGACGCTGAATAAAAGAAGTTTAATCGCCGGCAAACGAAAACCCGCGATTTCCCGTAAATCCCGGACTCGGCCCGTATAGTCGAAAGTATACAAAGAAAGTACCCAAGAAGTAAACTCATTTCTCGAACGATTTTTTAAATTATTTTTTCAGCACTAAAACGCATGAGACTTGTAGTTTTTAAAAATGTTTTCATTTTTGATGAGACGCTGAATAAAAGAAGTTTAATCGCCGGCAAACGAAAACACGTGATTTCCCGTAAATCCCGGACTCGGCCCGTATAGTCAAAAGTATACAAAGAAAGTACCCAGGGAGTAAACTCATTTCCCGAACGATTTTTTAAATTATTTTTTTACCACTAAAACGCATGAGACTTGTAGTTTTCGAAAATGTTTTCATTTTTGATGAGACGCTGAATAAAAGAAGTTTAATCGCCGGCAAACAAAAACCCGCGATTTTCCGTAAATCCCGGACTCGGCCCGTATAGTCAAAAGTATAAAAAGAAAGTACCCAAGAAGTAAACTCATTTCTCGAACGATTTTTTAAATTATTTTTTCAGCACTAAAACGCATGAGACATGTAGTTTTTAAAAATGTTTTCATTTTTAATGAGACGCTGAATAAAAGAAGTGCAATCGCCAGCAAACGAAAACCCGCGATTTCGCGTAAATCCCGGACTCGGCCCGTATAGTCAAAAGTATACAAAGAAAGTACCCAGGGAGTAAACTCATTTCCCGAACGATTTTTTAAATTATTTTTTTACCAGTAAAACGCATGAGACTTGTAGTATTTGAAAATGTTTACATTTTTGATGAGACGCTGAGTAAAAAAAGTTTAATCGCCTGCAACCCCAAAACCCGCGACTTCCCCTAAATCCCGGACTCGGCTCGTGTAGTCCAAAGTATACAAAGAAAGTACCCAGGGAGTAAACTCATTTCTCGAACGATTTTTTAAAATATTTTTTCAGCACTAAAACGCATGAGACTTGTAGTTTTTAAAAATGTTTTCATTTTTGATGAGACGCTGAATAAAAGAAGTTTAATCGCCGGCAAACGAAAACACGCGATTTCCCGTAAATCCCGGAGTCGGCCCGTTTAGTCAAAAGTATACAAAGAAAGTACCGAGGGAGTAAACTCATTTCTCGAACTATTCTTTAAATTATTTTTTCACCAGTAAAACGCATGAGACTTGTAGTTTTCAAAAATGTTTTTATTTTTGATGAGACGCTGAATAAAAGAAGTTTAATCACCGGCAAACCAAAACCCACGATTTCCCGTAAGTCCCGGACTCGGCCAGTATAGTCAAAAGTATACAAAGAAAGTACCCAGGGAGTCAACTGATTTCCCGAACGATATTTCAAATTATTTTTGCACAACTAAAACGAATCAGACTTGTAGCATTCAGAAATGTTTTCATATTTGATGAAACGCTGAATAAAAGAAGTTTAATCGCCGGCAAACAAAAACCCGCGATTTCCCCTAACTCCCGGGATCGGCCCTTATGGTCAAATGTATACAAAGAAAGTACCCAGAGTGTAAACTCATTTCCCGAACGATTTTTTAAATTATTTTTTCACCACTAAATAGCATGAGACTTGTAGTTTTCAAAAATGTTTTCATTTTTGATGAGACGCTGAATAAAAGCAGTTTAATCGCCGGCAAACAAAAACCCGCGATTTCCCGTAAATCTTGGGTTTGGCCCGTATAGTCGAAAATATATAAAAAGAAGTACCCAGGGAGTAAACTGATTTCCTGAACGATTTTTCAAATTATTTCTGCACCACTAGAACGAATGAGACTTTAGTATTCGAAAATGTTTACATTTTTGATGAGACGCTGAATAAAAGAAGTTTAATCGTTGGCAAACGAAAACCGGCGATTTCCCCTAAATCCTGGCCACGACCCGTATAGTCAAAAGTATATAAAGAAAGTACCCAGGGAGTAAACTCATTTCACAAACGATTTTTTAATTTAGTTTTTTAGCACTAAAACGCATGAGACTTGTAGTTACCAAAAATGTTTTCATTTTTGATGTGACGCGGAATGAAAGAAGTGTAATCGCCGGCAAACGAAAACCCGCGATATCGCGTAAATCCCGGACTCGGCCCGTATAGTCAAAAGTATACAAAGAAAGTACCCAGGGAGTAAACTCATTTCCCGAACGATTTTTTAAATTATTTTTTCACCACTAAAACGCATGAGACTTGTAGTTTTCAAAAATGTTTTCATTTTTGATGAGACGCTGAATAAAAGAAGTTTAATCGCCGGCAAACGAAAACCCGCGATTTCCCGTAAATCCCGGACTCGGCCCGTATAGTCAAAAGTATACAAAGAAAGTACCCAAGAAGTAAACTCATTTCTCGAACGATTTTTTAAATTATTTTTTCACCACTAAAACGCATGAGACTTGTAGTTTTCAAAAATATTTTCATTTTTGATGAGACGCTGAATAAAAGAAGTGCAATCGCCGGCAAACGAAAACCCGCGATTTCGCGTAAATCCCGGACTTGGCCCGTATAGTCAAAAGTATACAAAGAAAGTACCCAGGGAGTAAACTCATTTCCCGAACGATTTTTTAAATTATTTTTTTACCAGTAAAACGCATGAGACTTGTAGTTTTTGAAAATGTTTACATTTTTGATGAGACGCTGAGTAAAAGAAGTTTAATCGCTTGCAAACCCAAAACCCGCGACTTCCCCTAAATCCCGGACTCGGCTCGTATAGTCCAAAGTATACAAAGAAAGTACCCAGGGAGTAAACTCATTATCCGAACGATTTTTTAAATTATTTTTTCACCACTAAAACGCATGAGACTTGTAGTTTTCAAAAATGTTTTCATTTTTGATGAGACGGTGAATAAAAGGAGTTTAATCGCCGGCAAACCAAAACCCGCGATTTCCCGTAAATCCCGGACGCGGTCCGTATAGTCAAAAGTATACAAAGAAAGTACCCAAGAAGTAAACTCATTTCTCGAACGATTTTTTAAATTATTTTTTCAGCACTAAAACGCAAGAGACATGTAGTTTTTAAAAATGTTTTCATTTTTGATGAGACGCTGAATAAAAGAAGTGCAATCGCCGGCAAACGAAAACCCGCGATTTCGCGTAAATCCCGGACTCGGCCCGTATAGTCAAAAGTATACAAAGAAAGTACCCAGGGAGTAAACTCATTTCCCGAACGATTTTTTAAATTATTTTTTTACCAGTAAAACGCATGAGACTTGTAGTTTTCGAAAATGTGTACATTTTTGATGAGACGCTGAGTAAAAGAATTTTAATCGCCTGCAAACCCAAAACCCGCGACTTCCCCTAAATCCCGGACTCGGCTCGTATAGTCCAAAGTATACAAAGAAAGTACCCAGGGAGTAAACTCATTATCCGAACGATTTTTTAAATTATTGTTTCACCACTAAAACGCATGAGACTTGTAGTTTTCAAAAATGTTTTCATTTTTGATGAGACGCTGAATAAAAGGAGTTTAATCGCCGGCAAACAAAAACCCGCGATTTCCCGTAAATCCCGGACTCGGTCCGTATAGTCAAAAGTATACAAAGAAAGTACCCAGGGAATAAACTCATTTCTCGAACGATTTTTTAAAATATTTTTTCAGCACTAAAACGCATGAGACTTGTAGTTTTTAAAATGTTTTTATTTTTGATGAGACGCTGAATAAAAGACGTTTAATCGCCGGCAAACGAAAACACGCGATTTCCCGTAAATCCCGGAGTCGGCCCGTATAGTCAAAAGTATATAAAGAAAGTACCCAGGAAGTAAACTCATTTCCCGAACGATTTTTTAAATTATTTTTTCACCACTAAATAGCGTGAGACTTGTAGTTTTCAAAAATGTTTTCATTTTTGATGAGACGCTAAATAAAAGCAGTTTAATCGCCGTCAAACAAAAACCCGCGATTTCCCCTAAATCCTGGCCACGACCCGTATAGTCAAAAGTATATAAAGAAAGTACCCAGGGAGTAAACTCATTTCACAAACGATTTTTTAAATTAGTTTTTTAGCACTAAAACGCATGGGACTTATAGTTTTTAAAATGTTTTAATTTTTGATGAGACGCTGAATAAAAGAAGTTTAATCGCCGGCAAATGGAAACACGCGATTTCCCGTAAATCCCGGACTCGGCCCGTATAGACAAAAGTATATAAAGAAAGTACCCAGGGAGTAAACTCATTTCAATAACGATTTTTTAAATTAGTTTTTTAGCACTAAAACGCATGAGACTTGTAGTTTTCAAAAATGTTTTCATTATTGATGAGACGCTGAATAAAAGAAGTGTAATCGCTGGCAAACGAAAATCCGCAATTTCGCGTAAATCCCGGATCCGGCCCGTATAGTCAAAAGTATACAAAGGAAGTACCCAGGGAGTAAACTCATTTCCCGTACGATTTTTTAAATTATTTTTTTACCAGTAAAACGCATGAGACTTGTAGTTTTCAAAAATGTTTTCATTTTTGATGAGACGCTGAATAAAAGAAGTTTAATCGCCGGCAAACGAAAACCCGCGATTTCCCGTAAATCCCGGACTCGGCCCGTATAGTCAAAAGTATACAAAGAAAGTACCCAAGAAGTAAACTCATTTCTCGAACGATTTTTTAAATTATTTTTTCAGCACTAAAACGCATGAGACTTGTAGTTTTTAAAAATGTTTTCATTTTTGATGAGACGCTGAATAAAAGAAGTTTAATCGCCGGCAAACGAAAACACGTGATTTCCCGTAAATCCCGGAGTCGGCCCGTATAGTCAAAAGTATACAAAGAAAGTACCCAGGGAGTAAACTCATTTCCCGAACGATTTTTTAAATTATTTTTTCACCACTAAAACGCATGAGACTTGTAGTTTTCGAAAATGTTTTCATTTTTGATGAGACGCTGAATAAAAGAAGTTTAATCGCCGGCAAACGAAAACCCGCGATTTCCCGTAAATCCCGGACTCGGCCCGTATAGTCAAAAGCATAAAAAGAAAGTACCCAAAAAGTAAACTCATTTCTCGAACGATTTTTTAAATTATTTTTTCAGCACTAAAACGCATGAGACATGTAGTTTTTAAAAATGTTTTCATTTTTGATGAGACGCTGAATAAAAGAAGTGCAATCGCCAGCAAACGAAAACCCGCGATTTTGCGTAAATCCCGGAATTGGCCCGTATAGTCCAAAGTATACAAAGAAAGTACCCAGGGAGTAAACTCATTATCCGAACGATTTTTTAAATTCTTTTTTCACCACTAAAACGCATGAGACTTGTAGTTTTCAAAAATGTTTTCATTTTTGATGAGACGCTGAAAAAAAGAAGTTTAATCGCCGGCAAACGAAAACCAGCGATTTCCCGTAAATCCCGGACTCGGTCCGTATAGTCAAAAGTATACAAAGAAAGTACCCAGGGAGTAAACTCATTTCCCGAACGATTTTTTAAATTATTTTTTCAGCACTAAAACGCATGAGACTTGTAGTTTTTAAAATGTTTTCATTTTTGATGAGACGCTGAATAAAAGAAGTTTAATCGCCGGCAAACGAAAACACGCGATTTCCCGTAAATCCCGGAGTCGGCCCGTATAGTCAAAAGTATATAAAGAAATTACCCAGGGAGTAAACTCATTTCACAAACGATTTTTTAAATTAGTTTTTTAGCACTAAAACGCATGAGACTTGTAGTTTTCAAAAATGTTTTCATTTTTGATGAGACGCTGAATAAAAGAAGTGTAATCGCCGGCAAACGAAAATCCGCGATTTCGCGTAAATCCCGGATCCGGCCCGTATAGTCAAAAGTATACAAAGGAAGTACCCAGGGAGTAAACTCATTTCCCGTACGATTTTTTAAATTATTTTTTTACCAGTAAAACGCATGAGACTTGTAGTTTTCAAAAATGTTTTCATTTTTGATGAGACGCTGAATAAAAGAAGTTTAATCGCCGGCAAACGAAAACCCGCGATTTCCCGTAAATCCCGGACTCGGCCCGTATAGTCAAAAGTATACAAAGAAAGTACCCAAGAAGTAAACTCATTTCTCGAACGATTTTTTAAATTATTTTTTCAGCACTAAAACGCATGAGACTTGTAGTTTTTAAAAATGTTTTCATTTTTGATGAGACGCTGAATAAAAGAAGTTTAATCGCCGGCAAACGAAAACACGTGATTTCCCGTAAATCCCGGAGTCGGCCCGTATAGTCAAAAGTATACAAAGAAAGTACCCAGGGAGTAAACTCATTTCCCGAACGATTTTTTAAATTATTTTTTCACCACTAAAACGCATGAGACTTGTAGTTTTCGAAAATGTTTTCATTTTTGATGAGACGCTGAATAAAAGAAGTTTAATCGCCGGCAAACGAAAACCCGCGATTTCCCGTAAATCCCGGACTCGGCCCGTATAGTCAAAAGTATAAAAAGAAAGTACCCAAGAAGTAAACTCATTTCTCGAACGATTTTTTAAATTATTTTTTCAGCACTAAAACGCATGAGACATGTAGTTTTTAAAAATGTTTTCATTTTTGATGAGACGCTGAATAAAAGAAGTGCAATCGCCAGCAAACGAAAACCCGCGATTTCGCGTAAATCCCGGACTCGGCCCGTATAGTCAAAAGTATACAAAGAAAGTACCCAGGGAGTAAACTCATTTCCCTAACGATTTTTTAAATTATTTTTTCACCAGTAAAACGAATAAGACTTGTAGTTTTCGAAAATGTTTACATTTTTGATGAGACGCTGAGTAAAAGAAGTTTAATCGCCTGCAAACCCAAAACCCGCGACTTCCCCTAAATCCCGGACTCGGCTCGTATAGTCCAAAGTATACAAAGAAAGTACCCAGGGAGTAAACTCATTATCCGAACGATTTTTTAAATTATTTTTTCACCACTACAACGCATGAGACTTGTAGTTTTCAAAAATGTTTTCATTTTTGATGAGACGCTGAATAAAAGAAGTTTAATCGCCGGCAAACGAAAACCAGCGATTTCCCGTAAATCCCGGACTCGGTCCGTATAGTCAAAAGTATACAAAGAAAGTACCCAGGGAGTAAACTCATTATCCGAACGATTTTTTAAATTATTTTTTCACCACTAAAACGCATGAGACTTGTAGTTTTTAAAATGTTTTAATTTTTGATGAGACGCTGAATAAAAGAAGTTTAATCGCCGGCAAATGAAAACACGCGATTTCCCGTAAATCCCGGACTCGGCCCGTATAGTCAAAAGTATATAAAGAAAGTACCCAGGGAGTAAACTCATTTCAATAACGATTTTTTAAATTAGTTTTTTAGCACTAAAACGCATGAGACTTGTAGTTTTCAAAAATGTTTTCATTATTGATGAGACGCTGAATAAAAGAAGTGTAATCGCTGGCAAACGAAAATCCGCGATTTCGCGTAAATCCCGGATCCGGCCCGTATAGTCAAAAGTATACAAAGGAAGTACCCAGGGAGTAAACTCATTTCCGTACGATTTTTTAAATTATTTTTTTACCAGTAAAACGCATGAGACTTGTAGTTTTCAAAAATGTTTTCATTTTTGATGAGACGCTGAATAAAAGAAGTTTAATCGCCAGCAAACGAAAACCCGCGATTTCCCGTAAATCCCGGACTCGGCCCGTATAGTCAAAAGTATACAAAGAAAGTACCCAAGAAGTAAACTTATTTCTCGAACGATTTTTTAAATTATTTTTTCAGCACTAAAATGCATGAGACTTGTAGTTTTTAAAAATGTTTTCATTTTTGATGAGACGCTGAATAAAAGAAGTTTAATCGCCGGCAAACGAAAACACGTGATTTCCAGTAAATCCCGGAGTCGGCCCGTATAGTCAAAAGTATACAAAGAAAGTACCCAGGGAGTAAACTCATTTCCCGAACGATTTTTTAAATTATTTTTTCACCACTAAAACGCATGAGACTTGTAGTTTTCGAAAATGTTTTCATTTTTGATGAGACACTGAATAAAAGAAGTTTAATCGCCGGCAAACGAAAACCCGCGATTTCCCGTAAATCCCGGACTCGGCCCGCATATTCAAAAGTATAAAAAGAAAGTACCCAAGAAGTAAACTTATTTCTCGAACGATTTTTTAAATTATTTTTTCAGCACTAAAACGCATGAGACATGTAGTTTTTAAAAATGTTTTCATTTTTGATGAGACGCTGAATAAAAGAAGTGCAATCGCCAGCAAACGAAAACCCGCGATTTTGCGTAAATCCCGGACTCGGCCCGTATAGTCCAAAGTATACAAAGAAAGTACCAAGGGAGTAAACTCATTATCCGAACGATTTTTTAAATTCTTTTTTCAGCACTAAAACGCATGAGACATGTAGTTTTTAAAAATGTTTTCATTTTTGATGAGACGCTGAATAAAAGAAGTGCAATCGCCAGCAAACGAAAACCCGCGATTTTGCGTAAATCCCGGACTCGGCCCGTATAGTCCAAAGTATACAAAGAAAGTACCAAGGGAGTAAACTCATTATCCGAACGATTTTTTAAATTCTTTTTTCACCACTAAAACGCATGAGACTTGTAGTTTTCAAAAATGTTTTCATTTTTGATGAGACGCTGAATAAAAGAAGTTTAATCGCCGGCAAACGAAAACCAGCGATTTCCCGTAAATCCCGGACTCGGTCCGTATAGTCAAAAGTATACAAAGAAAGTACCCAGGGAGTAAACTCATTTCCCGAACGATTTTTTAAATTATTTTTTCAGCACTAAAACGCATGAGACTTGTAGTTTTTAAAATGTTTTCATTTTTGATGAGACGCTGAATAAAAGAAGTTTAATCGCCGGCAAACGAAAACACGCGATTTCCCGTAAATCCCGGAGTCGGACCGTATAGTCAAAAGTATATAAAGAAAGTACCCAGGGAGTAAACTCATTTCACAAACGATTTTTTAAATTAGTTTTTTAGCACTAAAACGCATGAGACTTGTAGTTTTCAAAAATGTTTTCATTTTTGATGAGACGCTGAATAAAAGAAGTGTAATCGCCGGCAAACGAGAATCCGCGATTTCGCGTAAATCCCGGATCCGGCCCGTATAGTCAAAAGTATACAAAGGAAGTACCCAGGGAGTAAACTCATTTCCCGTACGATTTTTTAAATTATTTTTTTACCAGTAAAACGCATGAGACTTGTAGTTTTCAAAAATGTTTTCATTTTTGATGAGACGCTCAATAAAAGAAGTTTAATCGCCGGCAAACGAAAACCCGCGATTTCCCGTAAATCCCGGACTCGGCCCGTATAGCCAAAAGTATACAAAGAAAGTACCCAAGAAGTAAACTCATTTCTCGAACGATTTTTTAAATTATTTTTTCAGCACTAAAACGCATGAGACTTGTAGTTTTTAAAAATGTTTTCATTTTTGATGAGACGCTGAATAAAAGAAGTTTAATCGCCGGCAAACGAAAACACGTGATTTCCCGTAAATCCCGGAGTCGGCCCGTATATTCAAAAGTATACAAAGAAAGTACCCAGGGAGTAAACTCATTTCCCGAACGATTTTTTAAATTATTTTTTCACCACTAAAACGCATGAGACTTGTAGTTTTCGAAAATGTTTTCATTTTTGATGAGACGCTGAATAAAAGAAGTTTAATCGCCGGCAAACGAACACCCGCGATTTCCCGTAAATCCCGGACTCGGCCCGTATAGTCAAAAGTATAAAAAGAAAGTACCCAAGAAGTAAACTCATTTCTCAAACGATTTTTTAAATTATTTTTTCAGCACTAAAACGCATGAGACATGTAGTTTTTAAAAATGTTTTCATTTTTGATGAGACGCTGAATAAAAGAAGTGCAATCGCCAGCAAACGAAAACTCGCGATTTCGCGTAAATCCCGGACTCGGCCCGTATAGTCAAAAGTATACAAAGAAAGTACCCAGGGAGTAAACTCATTTCCCGAACGATTTTTTAAATTATTTTTTCACCAGTAAAACGAATGAGACTTGTAGTTTTCGAAAATGTTTACATTTTTGATGAGACGCTGAGTAAAAGAAGTTTAATCGCCTGCAAACCCAAAACCCGCGACTTCCCCTAAATCCCGGACTCGGCTCGTATAGTCCAAAGTATACAAAGAAAGTACCCAGGGAGTAAACTCATTATCCGAACGATTTTTTAAATTATTTTTTCACCACTACAACGCATGAGACTTGTAGTTTTCAAAAATGTTTTCATTTTTGATGAGACGCTGAATAAAAGAAGTTTAATCGCCGGCAAACGAAAACCAGCGATTTCCCGTAAATCCCGGACTCGGTCCGTATAGTCAAAAGTATACAAAGAAAGTACCCAGGGAGTAAACTCATTTCCCGAACGATTTTTTAAATTATTTTTTCAGCACTAAAACGCATGAGACTTGTAGTTTTTAAAATGTTTTCATTTTTGATGAGACGCTGAATAAAAGAAGTTTAATCGCCGGCAAACGAAAACACGCGATTTCCCGTAAATCCCGGAGTCGGCCCGTATAGTCAAAAGTATATAAAGAAAGTACCCAGGGAGTAAACTCATTTCACAAACGATTTTTTAAATTAGTTTTTTAGCACTAAAACGCATGAGACTTGTAGTTTTCAAAAATGTTTTCATTTTTGATGAGACGCTGAATAAAAGAAGTGTAATCGCCGGCAAACGAAAATCCGCGATTTTGCGTAAATCCCGGATCCGGCCCGTATAGTCAAAAGTATACAAAGGAAGTACCCAGGGAGTAAACTCATTTCCCGTACGATTTTTTAAATTATTTTTTCAGCACTAAAACGCATGAGACTTGTAGTTTTCGAAAATGTTTACATTTTTGATGAGACGCTGAGTAAAAGAAGTTTAATCGCCTGCAAACCCAAAACCCGCGACTTCCCCTAAATCCCGGACTCGGCTCGTATAGTCCAAAGTATACAAAGGAAGTACCCAGGGAGTAAACTCATTATCCGAACGATTTTTTAAATTATTTTTTCACCACTAAAACGCATGAGACTTGTAGTTTTCAAAAATGTTTTCATTTTTGATGAGACTCTGAATAAAAGAAGTTTAATCGCCAGCAAACGAAAACCCGCGATTTCCCGTAAATCCCGGACTCGGCCCGTATAGTCAAAAGTATACAAAGAAAGTACCCAAGAAGTAAACTTATTTCTCGAACGATTTTTTAAATTATTTTTTCAGCACTAAAATGCATGAGACTTGTAGTTTTTAAAAATGTTTTCATTTTTGATGAGACGCTGAATAAAAGAAGTTTAATCGCCGGCAAACGAAAACACGTGATTTCCAGTAAATCCCGGAGTCGGCCCGTATAGTCAAAAGTATACAAAGAAAGTACCCAGGGAGTAAACTCATTTCCCGAACGATTTTTTAAATTATTTTTTCACCACTAAAACGCATGAGACTTGTAGTTTTCGAAAATGTTTTCATTTTTGATGAGACACTGAATAAAAGAAGTTTAATCGCCGGCAAACGAAAACCCGCGATTTCCCGTAAATCCCGGACTCGGCCCGCATATTCAAAAGTATAAAAAGAAAGTACCCAAGAAGTAAACTTATTTCTCGAACGATTTTTTAAATTATTTTTTCAGCACTAAAACGCATGAGACATGTAGTTTTTAAAAATGTTTTCATTTTTGATGAGACGCTGAATAAAAGAAGTGCAATCGCCAGCAAACGAAAACCCGCGATTTTGCGTAAATCCCGGACTCGGCCCGTATAGTCCAAAGTATACAAAGAAAGTACCAAGGGAGTAAACTCATTATCCGAACGATTTTTTAAATTCTTTTTTCAGCACTAAAACGCATGAGACATGTAGTTTTTAAAAATGTTTTCATTTTTGATGAGACGCTGAATAAAAGAAGTGCAATCGCCAGCAAACGAAAACCCGCGATTTTGCGTAAATCCCGGACTCGGCCCGTATAGTCCAAAGTATACAAAGAAAGTACCAAGGGAGTAAACTCATTATCCGAACGATTTTTTAAATTCTTTTTTCACCACTAAAACGCATGAGACTTGTAGTTTTCAAAAATGTTTTCATTTTTGATGAGACGCTGAATAAAAGAAGTTTAATCGCCGGCAAACGAAAACCAGCGATTTCCCGTAAATCCCGGACTCGGTCCGTATAGTCAAAAGTATACAAAGAAAGTACCCAGGGAGTAAACTCATTTCCCGAACGATTTTTTAAATTATTTTTTCAGCACTAAAACGCATGAGACTTGTAGTTTTTAAAATGTTTTCATTTTTGATGAGACGCTGAATAAAAGAAGTTTAATCGCCGGCAAACGAAAACACGCGATTTCCCGTAAATCCCGGAGTCGGACCGTATAGTCAAAAGTATATAAAGAAAGTACCCAGGGAGTAAACTCATTTCACAAACGATTTTTTAAATTAGTTTTTTAGCACTAAAACGCATGAGACTTGTAGTTTTCAAAAATGTTTTCATTTTTGATGAGACGCTGAATAAAAGAAGTGTAATCGCCGGCAAACGAGAATCCGCGATTTCGCGTAAATCCCGGATCCGGCCCGTATAGTCAAAAGTATACAAAGGAAGTACCCAGGGAGTAAACTCATTTCCCGTACGATTTTTTAAATTATTTTTTTACCAGTAAAACGCATGAGACTTGTAGTTTTCAAAAATGTTTTCATTTTTGATGAGACGCTCAATAAAAGAAGTTTAATCGCCGGCAAACGAAAACCCGCGATTTCCCGTAAATCCCGGACTCGGCCCGTATAGCCAAAAGTATACAAAGAAAGTACCCAAGAAGTAAACTCATTTCTCGAACGATTTTTTAAATTATTTTTTCAGCACTAAAACGCATGAGACTTGTAGTTTTTAAAAATGTTTTCATTTTTGATGAGACGCTGAATAAAAGAAGTTTAATCGCCGGCAAACGAAAACACGTGATTTCCCGTAAATCCCGGAGTCGGCCCGTATATTCAAAAGTATACAAAGAAAGTACCCAGGGAGTAAACTCATTTCCCGAACGATTTTTTAAATTATTTTTTCACCACTAAAACGCATGAGACTTGTAGTTTTCGAAAATGTTTTCATTTTTGATGAGACGCTGAATAAAAGAAGTTTAATCGCCGGCAAACGAACACCCGCGATTTCCCGTAAATCCCGGACTCGGCCCGTATAGTCAAAAGTATAAAAAGAAAGTACCCAAGAAGTAAACTCATTTCTCAAACGATTTTTTAAATTATTTTTTCAGCACTAAAACGCATGAGACATGTAGTTTTTAAAAATGTTTTCATTTTTGATGAGACGCTGAATAAAAGAAGTGCAATCGCCAGCAAACGAAAACTCGCGATTTTGCGTAAATCCCGGACTCGGCCCGTATAGTCCAAAGTATACAAAGAAAGTACCAAGGGAGTAAACTCATTATCCGAACGATTTTTTAAATTCTTTTTTCACCACTAAAACGCATGAGACTTGTAGTTTTCAAAAATGTTTTCATTTTTGATGAGACGCTGAATAAAAGAAGTTTAATCGCCGGCAAACGAAAACCAGCGATTTCCCGTAAATCCCGGACTCGGTCCGTATAGTCAAAAGTATACAAAGAAAGTACCCAGGGAGTAAACTCATTTCCCGAACGATTTTTTAAATTATTTTTTCAGCACTAAAACGCATGAGACTTGTAGTTTTTAAAATGTTTTCATTTTTGATGAGACGCTGAATAAAAGAAGTTTAATCGCCGGCAAACGAAAACACGCGATTTCCCGTAAATCCCGGAGTCGGACCGTATAGTCAAAAGTATATAAAGAAAGTACCCAGGGAGTAAACTCATTTCACAAACGATTTTTTAAATTAGTTTTTTAGCACTAAAACGCATGAGACTTGTAGTTTTCAAAAATGTTTTCATTTTTGATGAGACGCTGAATAAAAGAAGTGTAATCGCCGGCAAACGAGAATCCGCGATTTCGCGTAAATCCCGGATCCGGCCCGTATAGTCAAAAGTATACAAAGGAAGTACCCAGGGAGTAAACTCATTTCCCGTACGATTTTTTAAATTATTTTTTTACCAGTAAAACGCATGAGACTTGTAGTTTTCAAAAATGTTTTCATTTTTGATGAGACGCTCAATAAAAGAAGTTTAATCGCCGGCAAACGAAAACCCGCGATTTCCCGTAAATCCCGGACTCGGCCCGTATAGCCAAAAGTATACAAAGAAAGTACCCAAGAAGTAAACTCATTTCTCGAACGATTTTTTAAATTATTTTTTCAGCACTAAAACGCATGAGACTTGTAGTTTTTAAAAATGTTTTCATTTTTGATGAGACGCTGAATAAAAGAAGTTTAATCGCCGGCAAACGAAAACACGTGATTTCCCGTAAATCCCGGAGTCGGCCCGTATATTCAAAAGTATACAAAGAAAGTACCCAGGGAGTAAACTCATTTCCCGAACGATTTTTTAAATTATTTTTTCACCACTAAAACGCATGAGACTTGTAGTTTTCGAAAATGTTTTCATTTTTGATGAGACGCTGAATAAAAGAAGTTTAATCGCCGGCAAACGAACACCCGCGATTTCCCGTAAATCCCGGACTCGGCCCGTATAGTCAAAAGTATAAAAAGAAAGTACCCAAGAAGTAAACTCATTTCTCAAACGATTTTTTAAATTATTTTTTCAGCACTAAAACGCATGAGACATGTAGTTTTTAAAAATGTTTTCATTTTTGATGAGACGCTGAATAAAAGAAGTGCAATCGCCAGCAAACGAAAACTCGCGATTTCGCGTAAATCCCGGACTCGGCCCGTATAGTCAAAAGTATACAAAGAAAGTACCCAGGGAGTAAACTCATTTCCCGAACGATTTTTTAAATTATTTTTTCACCAGTAAAACGAATGAGACTTGTAGTTTTCGAAAATGTTTACATTTTTGATGAGACGCTGAGTAAAAGAAGTTTAATCGCCTGCAAACCCAAAACCCGCGACTTCCCCTAAATCCCGGACTCGGCTCGTATAGTCCAAAGTATACAAAGAAAGTACCCAGGGAGTAAACTCATTATCCGAACGATTTTTTAAATTATTTTTTCACCACTACAACGCATGAGACTTGTAGTTTTCAAAAATGTTTTCATTTTTGATGAGACGCTGAATAAAAGAAGTTTAATCGCCGGCAAACGAAAACCAGCGATTTCCCGTAAATCCCGGACTCGGTCCGTATAGTCAAAAGTATACAAAGAAAGTACCCAGGGAGTAAACTCATTTCCCGAACGATTTTTTAAATTATTTTTTCAGCACTAAAACGCATGAGACTTGTAGTTTTTAAAATGTTTTCATTTTTGATGAGACGCTGAATAAAAGAAGTTTAATCGCCGGCAAACGAAAACACGCGATTTCCCGTAAATCCCGGAGTCGGCCCGTATAGTCAAAAGTATATAAAGAAAGTACCCAGGGAGTAAACTCATTTCACAAACGATTTTTTAAATTAGTTTTTTAGCACTAAAACGCATGAGACTTGTAGTTTTCAAAAATGTTTTCATTTTTGATGAGACGCTGAATAAAAGAAGTGTAATCGCCGGCAAACGAAAATCCGCGATTTTGCGTAAATCCCGGATCCGGCCCGTATAGTCAAAAGTATACAAAGGAAGTACCCAGGGAGTAAACTCATTTCCCGTACGATTTTTTAAATTATTTTTTCAGCACTAAAACGCATGAGACTTGTAGTTTTCGAAAATGTTTACATTTTTGATGAGACGCTGAGTAAAAGAAGTTTAATCGCCTTCAAACCCAAAACCCGCGACTTCCCCTAAATCCCGGACTCGGCTCGTATAGTCCAAAGTATACAAAGGAAGTACCCAGGGAGTAAACTCATTATCCGAACGATTTTTTAAATTATTTTTTCACCACTAAAACGCATGAGACTTGTAGTTTTCAAAAATGTTTTCATTTTTGATGAGACTCTGAATAAAAGAAGTTTAATCGCCGGCAAACGAAAACCCGCGATTTCCCGTAAATCCCGGACTCGGTCCGTATAGTCAAAAGTATACAAAGAAAGTACCCAGGGAGTAAACTCATTTCCCGAACGATTTTTTAAATTATTTTTTCAGCACTAAAACGCATGAGACTTGTAGTTTTTAAAATGTTTTCATTTTTGATCAGACGCTGAATAAAAGAAGTTTAATCGCCGGCAAACGAAAACACGCGATTTCCCGTAAATCCCGGAGTCGGCCCGTATAGTCAAAAGTATATAAAGAAAGTACCCAGGGAGTAAACTCATTTCACAAACGATTTTTTAAATTAGTTTTTTAGCACTAAAACGCATGAGACTTGTAGTTTTCAAAAATGTTTTCATTTTTGATGAGACGCTGAATAAAAGAAGTTTAATCGCCGGCAAACGAAAATCCGCGATTTCGCGTAAATCCCGGATCCGGCCCGTATAGTCAAAAGTATACAAAGGAAGTACCCAGGGAGTAAACTCATTTCCCGTACGATTTTTTAAATAATTTTTTTACCAGTAAAACGCATGAGACTTGTAGTTTTCAAAAATGTTTTCATTTTTGATGAGACGCTGAATAAAAGAAGTTTAATCGCCGGCAAACGAAAACACGCGATTTCCCGTAAATCCCGGACTCGGCCCGTATAGTCAAAAGTATACAAAGAAAGTACCCAAGAATTAAACTCATTTCTCGAACGATTTTTTAAATTATTTTTTCAGCACTAAAACGCATGAGACATGTAGTTTTTAAAAATGTTTTCATTTTTGATGAGACGCTGAATAAAAGAAGTGCAATCGCCAGCAAACGAAAACCCGCGATTTCGCGTAAATCCCGGCTCGGCCCGTATAGTCAAAAGTATACAAAGAAAGTACCCAGGGAGTAAACTCATTTCCCGAAAGATTTTTTAAATAATTTTTTTACAAGTAAAACGCATGAGACTTGTAGTTTTCAAAAATGTTTTCATCTTTGATGAGACGCTGAATAAAAGAAGTTTAATCGCCGGCAAACAAAAACCCGCGATTTCCCGTAAATCCCGGACTCGGCCCGTATAGTCAAAAGTATACAAAGAAAGTACCCAAGAAGTAAACTCATTTCTCGAACGATTTTTTAAATTATTTTTTCAGCACTAAAACGCATGAGACTTGTAGTTTTTAAAAATGTTTTCATTTTTGATGAGACGCTGAATAAAAGAAGTGTAATCGCCGGCAAACGAAAACACGTGATTTCCCGTAAATCCCGGAGTCGGCCCGTATAGTCAAAAGTATACAAAGAAAGTACCCAGGGAGTAAACTCATTTCCCGAACGATTTTTTAAATTATTTTTTCACCACTAAAACGCATGAGACTTGTAGTTTTCAAAAATGTTTTCATTTTTGATGAGACGCTGAATAAAAGAAGTTTAATCGCCGGCAAACGAAAACACGCGATTTCCCGTAAATCCCGGACTCGGCCCGTATAGTCAAAAGTATACAAAGAAAGTACCCAAGAGTTAAACTCATTTCTCGAACGATTTTTTAAATTATTTTTTCAGCACTAAAACGCATGAGACATGTAGTTTTTAAAAATGTTTTCATTTTTGATGAGACGCTGAATAAAAGAAGTGCAATCGCCAGCAAACGAAAACCCGCGATTTCGCGTAAATCCCGGCTCGGCCCGTATAGTCAAAAGTATACAAAGGAAGTACCCAGGGAGTAAACTCATTTCCCGTACGATTTTTTAAATAATTTTTTTACCAGTAAAACGCATGAGACTTGTAGTTTTCAAAAATGTTTTCATTTTTGATGAGACGCTGAATAAAAGAAGTTTAATCGCCGGCAAACGAAAACACGCGATTTCCCGTAAATCCCGGACTCGGCCCGTATAGTCAAAAGTATACAAAGAAAGTACCCAAGAATTAAACTCATTTCTCGAACGATTTTTTAAATTATTTTTTCAGCACTAAAACGCATGAGACATGTAGTTTTTAAAAATGTTTTCATTTTTGATGAGACGCTGAATAAAAGAAGTGCAATCGCCAGCAAACGAAAACCCGCGATTTCGCGTAAATCCCGGCTCGGCCCGTATAGTCAAAAGTATACAAAGAAAGTACCCAGGGAGTAAACTCATTTCCCGAAAGATTTTTTAAATAATTTTTTTACAAGTAAAACGCATGAGACTTGTAGTTTTCAAAAATGTTTTCATCTTTGATGAGACGCTGAATAAAAGAAGTTTAATCGCCGGCAAACAAAAACCCGCGATTTCCCGTAAATCCCGGACTCGGCCCGTATAGTCAAAAGTATACAAAGAAAGTACCCAAGAAGTAAACTCATTTCTCGAACGATTTTTTAAATTATTTTTTCAGCACTAAAACGCATGAGACTTGTAGTTTTTAAAAATGTTTTCATTTTTGATGAGACGCTGAATAAAAGAAGTGTAATCGCCGGCAAACGAAAACACGTGATTTCCCGTAAATCCCGGAGTCGGCCCGTATAGTCAAAAGTATACAAAGAAAGTACCCAGGGAGTAAACTCATTTCCCGAACGATTTTTTAAATTATTTTTTCACCACTAAAACGCATGAGACTTGTAGTTTTCAAAAATGTTTTCATTTTTGATGAGACGCTGAATAAAAGAAGTTTAATCGCCGGCAAACGAAAACACGCGATTTCCCGTAAATCCCGGACTCGGCCCGTATAGTCAAAAGTATACAAAGAAAGTACCCAAGAGTTAAACTCATTTCTCGAACGATTTTTTAAATTATTTTTTCAGCACTAAAACGCATGAGACATGTAGTTTTTAAAAATGTTTTCATTTTTGATGAGACGCTGAATAAAAGAAGTGCAATCGCCAGCAAACGAAAACCCGCGATTTCGCGTAAATCCCGGCTCGGCCCGTATAGTCAAAAGTATACAAAGAAAGTACCCAGGGAGTAAACTCATTTCCCGAAAGATTTTTTAAATAATTTTTTTACAAGTAAAACGCATGAGACTTGTAGTTTTCAAAAATGTTTTCATTTTTGATGAGACGCTGAATAAAAGAAGTTTAATCGCCGGCAAACAAAAACCCGCGATTTCCCGTAAATCCCGGACTCGGCCCTTATATTCAAAAGTATACAAAGAAAGTACCCAAGAAGTAAACTCATTTCTCGAACGATTTTTTAAATTATTTTTTCAGCACTAAAACGCATGAGACTTGTAGTTTTTAAACATGTTTTCATTTTTGATGAGACGCTGAATAAAAGAAGTTTAATCGCCGGCAAACGAAAACACGTGATTTCCCGTAAATCCCGGAGTCGGCCCGTATAGTCAAAAGTATACAAAGAAAGTACCCAGGGAGTAAACTCATTTCCCGAACGATTTTTTAAATTATTTTTTCACCACTAAAACGCATGAGACTTGTAGTTTTCAAAAATGTTTTCATTTTTGATGAGACGCTGAATAAAAGAAGTTTAATCGCCGGCAAACGAAAACACGCGATTTCCCGTAAATCCCGGACTCGGCCCGTATAGTCAAAAGTATACAAAGAAAGTACCCAGGGAGTAAACTCATTTCCCGAACGATTTTTTAAATTATTTTTTCACCACTAAATAGCATGAGACTTGTAGTTTTCAAAAATGTTTTCATTTTTGATGAGACGCTAAATAAAAGCAGTTTAATCGCCGTCAAACAAAAACCCGCGATTTCCCGTAAATCTCGGGTTTGGCCCGTATAGTCGAAAATATATAAAAAGAAGTACCCAGGGAGTAAACTGATTTCCTGAACGATTTTTCAAATTATTTCTGCACCACTAGAACGAATGAGACTTTAGTATTCGAAAATGTTTACATTTTTGATGAGACGCTGAATAAAAGAAGTTTAATCGTTGGCAAACAAAAACCCGCGATTTCCCCTAAATCCTGGCCACGACCCGTATAGTCAAAAGTATATAAAGAAAGTACCCAGGGAGTAAACTCATTTCACAAACGATTTTTTAAATTAGTTTTTTAGCACTAAAACGCATGGGACTTGTAGTTATCAAAAATGTTTTCATTTTGAATGAGACGCTGAATGAAAGAAGTGTAATCGCCGGCAAACGAAAACCCGCGATTTTGCGTAAATCCCGGACTCGGCCCGTATAGTCAAAAGTATACAAAGAAAGTACCCAGGGAGTAAACTCATTTCCCGAACGATTTTTTAAATTATTTTTTTACCAGTAAAACGCATGAGACTTGTAGTTTTCGAAAATGTTTACATTTTTGATGAGACGCTGAGTAAAAGAAGTTTAATCGCCTGCAAACCCAAAACCCGCGATTTCCCCTAAATCCCGGACTCGGCTCGTATAGTCCAAAGTATACAAAGAAAGTACCCAGGGAGTAAACTCATTATCCGAACGATTTTTAAAATTAATTTTTCACCACTAAAACGCATGAGACTTGTAGTTTTTAAAACGTTTTAATTTTTGATGAGACGCTGAATAAAAGAAGTTTAATCGCCGGCAAATGAAAACACGCGATTTCCCGTAAATCCCGGACTCGGCCCGTATAGTCAAAAGTATATAAAGAAAGTACCCAGGGAGTAAACTCATTTCAATAACGATTTTTTAAATTAGTTTTTTAGCACTAAAACGCATGAGACTTGTAGTTTTCAAAAATGTTTTCATTATTGATGAGACGCTGAATAAAAGAAGTGTAATCGCCGGCAAACGAAAATCCGCGATTTCGCGTAAATCCCGGATCCGGCCCGTATAGTCAAAAGTATACAAAGGAAGTACCCAGGGAGTAAACTCATTTCCCGTACGATTTTTTAAATTATTTTTTTACCAGTAAAACGCATGAGACTTGTAGTTTTCAAAAATGTTTTCATTTTTGATGAGACGCTGAATAAAAGAAGTTTAATCGCCGGCAAACGAAAACCCGCGATTTCCCGTAAATCCCGGACTCGGCCCGTATAGTCAAAAGTATACAAAGAAAGTACCCAAGAAGTAAACTCATTTCTCGAACGATTTTTTAAATTATTTTTTCAGCACTAAAACGCATGAGACTTGTAGTTTTTAAAAATGTTTTCATTTTTGATGAGACGCTGAATAAAAGAAGTTTAATCGCCGGCAAACGAAAACCCGTGATTTCCCGTAAATCCCGGAGTCGGCCCGTATAGTCCAAAGTATACAAAGAAAGTACCCAGGGAGTAAACTCATTATCCGAACGATTTTTAAAATTATTTTTTCACCACTAAAACGCATGAGACTTGTAGTTTTTAAAACGTTTTAATTTTTGATGAGACGCTGAATAAAAGAAGTTTAATCGCCGGCAAATGAAAACACGCGATTTCCCGTAAATCCCGGACTCGGCCCGTATAGTCAAAAGTATATAAAGAAAGTACCCAGGGAGTAAACTCATTTCAATAACGATTTTTTAAATTAGTTTTTTAGCACTAAAACGCATGAGACTTGTAGTTTTCAAAAATGTTTTCATTATTGATGAGACGCTGAATAAAAGAAGTGTAATCGCCGGCAAACGAAAATCCGCGATTTCGCGTAAATCCCGGATCCGGCCCGTATAGTCAAAAGTATACAAAGGAAGTACCCAGGGAGTAAACTCATTTCCCGTACGATTTTTTAAATTATTTTTTTACCAGTAAAACGCATGAGACTTGTAGTTTTCAAAAATGTTTTCATTTTTGATGAGACGCTGAATAAAAGAAGTTTAATCGCCGGCAAACGAAAACCCGCGATTTCCCGTAAATCCCGGACTCGGCCCGTATAGTCAAAAGTATACAAAGAAAGTACCCAAGAAGTAAACTCATTTCTCGAACGATTTTTTAAATTATTTTTTCAGCACTAAAACGCATGAGACTTGTAGTTTTTAAAAATGTTTTCATTTTTGATGAGACGCTGAATAAAAGAAGTTTAATCGCCGGCAAACGAAAACACGTGATTTCCCGTAAATCCCGGAGTCGGCCCGTATAGTCAAAAGTATACAAAGAAAGTACCCAGGGAGTAAACTCATTTCCCGAACGATTTTTTAAATTATTTTTTCACCACTAAAACGCATGAGACTTGTAGTTTCGAAAATGTTTTCATTTTTGATGAGACGCTGAATAAAAGAAGTTTAATCGCCGGCAAACGAAAACCAGCGATTTCCCGTAAATCCCGGACTCGGTCCGTATAGTCAAAAGTATACAAAGAAAGTACCCAGGGAGTAAACTCATTTCCCGAACGATTTTTTAAATTATTTTTTCAGCACTAAAACGCATGAGACTTGTAGTTTTTAAAATGTTTTCATTTTTGATGAGACGCTGAATAAAAGAAGTTTAATCGCCGGCAAACGAAAACACGCGATTTCCCGTAAATCCCGGAGTCGGCCCGTATAGTCAAAAGTATATAAAGAAAGTACCCAGGGAGTAAACTCATTTCACAAACGATTTTTTAAATTAGTTTTTTAGCACTAAAACGCATGAGACTTGTAGTTTTCAAAAATGTTTTCATTTTTGATGAGACGCTGAATAAAAGAAGTGTAATCGCCGGCAAACGAAAATCCGCGATTTTGCGTAAATCCCGGATCCGGCCCGTATAGTCAAAAGTATACAAAGGAAGTACCCAGGGAGTAAACTCATTTCCCGTACGATTTTTTAAATTATTTTTTTACCAGTAAAACGCATGAGACTTGTAGTTTTCAAAAATGTTTTCATTTTTGATGAGACGCTAAATAAAAGAAGTTTAATCGCCAGCAAACGAAAACCCGCAATTTCCCGTAAATCCCGGACTCGGCCCGTATAGTCAAAAGTATACAAAGAAAGTACCCAAGAAGTAAACTCATTTCTCGAACGATTTTTTAAATTATTTTTTCAGCACTAAAACGCATGAGACTTGTAGTTTTCGAAAATGTTTTCATTTTTGATGAGACTCTGAATAAAAGAAGTTTAATCGCCTGCAAACCCAAAACCCGCGACTTCCCCTAAATCCCGGACTCGGCTCGTATAGTCCAAAGTATACAAAGGAAGTACCCAGGGAGTAAACTCATTATCCGAACGACTTTTTAAATTATTTTTTCACCACTAATACGCATGAGACTTGTAGTTTTCAAAAATGTTTTCATTTTTGATGAGACTCTGAATAAAAGAAGTTTAATCGCCGGCAAACGAAAACCCGCGATTTCCCGTAAATCCCGGACTCGGTCCGTATAGTCAAAAGTATACAAAGAAAGTACCCAGGGAGTAAACTCATTTCCCGAACGATTTTTTAAATTATTTTTTCAGCACTAAAACGCATGAGACTTGTAGTTTTTAAAATGTTTTCATTTTTGATCAGACGCTGAATAAAAGAAGTTTAATCGCCGGCAAACGAAAACACGCGATTTCCCGTAAATCCCGGAGTCGGCTCGTATAGTCAAAAGTATATAAAGAAAGTACCCAGGGAGTAAACTCATTTCACAAACGATTTTTTAAATTAGTTTTTTAGCACTAAAACGCATGAGACTTGTAGTTTTCAAAAATGTTTTCATTTTTGATGTGACGCTGAATAAAAGAAGTGTAATCGCCGGCAAACGAAAATCCGCGATTTCGCGTAAATCCCGGATCCGGCCCGTATAGTCAAAAGTATACAAAGGAAGTACCCAGGGAGTAAACTCATTTCCCGTACGATTTTTTAAATAATTTTTTTACCAGTAAAACGCATGAAACTTGTAGTTTTCAAAAATGTTTTCATTTTTGATGAGACGCTGAATAAAAGAAGTTTAATCGCCGGCAAACGAAAACACGCGATTTCCCGTAAATCCCGGACTCGGCCCGTATAGTCAAAAGTATACAAAGAAAGTACCCAAGAATTAAACTCATTTCTCGAACGATTTTTTAAATTATTTTTTCAGCACTAAAACGCATGAGACATGTAGTTTTTAAAAATGTTTTCATTTTTGATGAGACGCTGAATAAAAGAAGTGCAATCGCCAGCAAACGAAAACCCGCGATTTCGCGTAAATCCCGGCTCGGCCCGTATAGTCAAAAGTATACAAAGAAAGTACCCAGGGAGTAAACTCATTTCCCGAAAGATTTTTTAAATAATTTTTTTACAAGTAAAACGCATGAGACTTGTAGTTTTCAAAAATGTTTTCATTTTTGATGAGACGCTGAATAAAAGAAGTTTAATCGCCGGCAAACAAAAACCCGCGATTTCCCGTAAATCCCGGACTCGGCCCGTATAGTCAAAAGTATACAAAGAAAGTACCCAAGAAGTAAACTCATTTCTCGAACGATTTTTTAAATTATTTTTTCAGCACTAAAACGCATGAGACTTGTAGTTTTTAAAAATGTTTTCATTTTTGATGAGACGCTGAATAAAAGAAGTTTAATCGCCGGCAAACGAAAACACGTGATTTCCCGTAAATCCCGGAGTCGGCCCGTATAGTCAAAAGTATACAAAGAAAGTACCCAGGGAGTAAACTCATTTCCCGAACGATTTTTTAAATTATTTTTTCACCACTAAAACGCATGAGACTTGTAGTTTTCAAAAATGTTTTCATTTTTGATGAGACGCTGAATAAAAGAAGTTTAATCGCCGGCAAACGAAAACACGCGATTTCCCGTAAATCCCGGACTCGGCCCGTATAGTCAAAAGTATACAAAGAAAGTACCCAAGAATTAAACTCATTTCTCGAACGATTTTTTAAATTATTTTTTCAGCACTAAAACGCATGAGACATGTAGTTTTTAAAAATGTTTTCATTTTTGATGAGACGCTGAATAAAAGAAGTGCAATCGCCAGCAAACGAAAACCCGCGATTTCGCGTAAATCCCGGCTCGGCCCGTATAGTCAAAAGTATACAAAGAAAGTACCCAGGGAGTAAACTCATTTCCCGAACGATTTTTTAAATTATTTTTTCACCACTAAATAGCATGAGACTTGTAGTTTTCAAAAATGTTTTCATTTTTGATGAGACGCTAAATAAAAGCAGTTTAATCGCCGTCAAACAAAAACCCGCGATTTCCCGTAAATCTCGGGTTTGGCCCGTATAGTCGAAAATATATAAAAAGAAGTACCCAGGGAGTAAACTGATTTCCTGAACGATTTTTCAAATTATTTCTGCACCACTAGAACGAATGAGACTTTAGTATTCGAAAATGTTTACATTTTTGATGAGACGCTGAATAAAAGAAGTTTAATCGTTGGCAAACAAAAACCCGCGATTTCCCCTAAATCCTGGCCACGACCCGTATAGTCAAAAGTATATAAAGAAAGTACCCAGGGAGTAAACTCATTTCACAAACGATTTTTTAAATTAGTTTTTTAGCACTAAAACGCATGGGACTTGTAGTTATCAAAAATGTTTTCATTTTGGATGAGACGCTGAATGAAAGAAGTGTAATCGCCGGCAAACGAAAACCCGCGATTTCGCGTAAATCCCGGACTCGGCCCGTATAGTCAAAAGTATACAAAGAAAGTACCCAGGGAGTAAACTCATTTCCCGAACGATTTTTTAAATTATTTTTTTACCAGTAAAACGCATGAGACTTGTAGTTTTCGAAAATGTTTACATTTTTGATGAGACGCTGAGTAAAAGAAGTTTAATCGCCTGCAAACCCAAAACCCGCGACTTCCCCTAAATCCCGGACTCGGCTCGTATAGTCCAAAGTATACAAAGAAAGTACCCAGGGAGTAAACTCATTATCCGAACGATTTTTTAAATTATTTTTTCACCACTAAAACGCATGAGACTTGTAGTTTTTAAAACGTTTTAATTTTTGATGAGACGCTGAATAAAAGAAGTTTAATCGCCGGCAAATGAAAACACGCGATTTCCCGTAAATCCCGGACTCGGCCCGTATAGTCAAAAGTATATAAAGAAAGTACCCAGGGAGTAAACTCATTTCAATAACGATTTTTTAAATTAGTTTTTTAGCACTGAAACGCATGAGACTTGTAGTTTTTAAAAATGTTTTCATTTTTGATGAGACGCTGAATAAAAGAAGTTTAATCGCCGGCAAACAAAAACCCGCGATTTCCCGTAAATCCCGGACTCGGCCCGTATAGTCAAAAGTATACAAAGAAAGTACCCAAGAAGTAAACTCATTTCTCGAACGATTTTTTAAATTATTTTTTCAGCACTAAAACGCATGAGACTTGTAGTTTTTAAAAATGTTTTCATTTTTGATGAGACGCTGAATAAAAGAAGTTTAATCGCCGGCAAACGAAAACACGTGATTTCCCGTAAATCCCGGAGTCGGCCCGTATAGTCAAAAGTATACAAAGAAAGTACCCAGGGAGTAAACTCATTTCCCGAACGATTTTTTAAATTATTTTTTCACCACTAAAACGCATGAGACTTGTAGTTTTCAAAAATGTTTTCATTTTTGATGAGACGCTGAATAAAAGAAGTTTAATCGCCGGCAAACGAAAACACGCGATTTCCCGTAAATCCCGGACTCGGCCCGTATAGTCAAAAGTATACAAAGAAAGTACCCAAGAATTAAACTCATTTCTCGAACGATTTTTTAAATTATTTTTTCAGCACTAAAACGCATGAGACATGTAGTTTTTAAAAATGTTTTCATTTTTGATGAGACGCTGAATAAAAGAAGTGCAATCGCCAGCAAACGAAAACCCGCGATTTCGCGTAAATCCCGGCTCGGCCCGTATAGTCAAAAGTATACAAAGAAAGTACCCAGGGAGTAAACTCATTTCCCGAACGATTTTTTAAATTATTTTTTCACCACTAAATAGCATGAGACTTGTAGTTTTCAAAAATGTTTTCATTTTTGATGAGACGCTAAATAAAAGCAGTTTAATCGCCGTCAAACAAAAACCCGCGATTTCCCGTAAATCTCGGGTTTGGCCCGTATAGTCGAAAATATATAAAAAGAAGTACCCAGGGAGTAAACTGATTTCCTGAACGATTTTTCAAATTATTTCTGCACCACTAGAACGAATGAGACTTTAGTATTCGAAAATGTTTACATTTTTGATGAGACGCTGAATAAAAGAAGTTTAATCGTTGGCAAACAAAAACCCGCGATTTCCCCTAAATCCTGGCCACGACCCGTATAGTCAAAAGTATATAAAGAAAGTACCCAGGGAGTAAACTCATTTCACAAACGATTTTTTAAATTAGTTTTTTAGCACTAAAACGCATGGGACTTGTAGTTATCAAAAATGTTTTCATTTTGGATGAGACGCTGAATGAAAGAAGTGTAATCGCCGGCAAACGAAAACCCGCGATTTCGCGTAAATCCCGGACTCGGCCCGTATAGTCAAAAGTATACAAAGAAAGTACCCAGGGAGTAAACTCATTTCCCGAACGATTTTTTAAATTATTTTTTTACCAGTAAAACGCATGAGACTTGTAGTTTTCGAAAATGTTTACATTTTTGATGAGACGCTGAGTAAAAGAAGTTTAATCGCCTGCAAACCCAAAACCCGCGACTTCCCCTAAATCCCGGACTCGGCTCGTATAGTCCAAAGTATACAAAGAAAGTACCCAGGGAGTAAACTCATTATCCGAACGATTTTTTAAATTATTTTTTCACCACTAAAACGCATGAGACTTGTAGTTTTTAAAACGTTTTAATTTTTGATGAGACGCTGAATAAAAGAAGTTTAATCGCCGGCAAATGAAAACACGCGATTTCCCGTAAATCCCGGACTCGGCCCGTATAGTCAAAAGTATATAAAGAAAGTACCCAGGGAGTAAACTCATTTCAATAACGATTTTTTAAATTAGTTTTTTAGCACTGAAACGCATGAGACTTGTAGTTTTTAAAAATGTTTTCATTTTTGATGAGACGCTGAATAAAAGAAGTTTAATCGCCGGCAAACGAAAACACGTGATTTCCCGTAAATCCCGGAGTCGGCCCGTATAGTCAAAAGTATACAAAGAAAGTACCCAGGGAGTAAACTCATTTCCCGAACGATTTTTTAAATTATTTTTTCACCACTAAAACGCATGAGACTTGTAGTTTTCAAAAATGTTTTCATTTTTGATGAGACGCTGAATAAAAGAAGTTTAATCGCCGGCAAACGAAAACACGCGATTTCCCGTAAATCCCGGACTCGGCCCCTATAGTCAAAAGTATACAAAGAAAGTACCCAAGAATTAAACTCATTTCTCGAACGATTTTTTAAATTAATTTTTCAGCACTAAAACGCATGAGACATGTAGTTTTTAAAAATGTTTTCATTTTTGATGAGACGCTGAATAAAAGAAGTGCAATCGCCAGCAAACGAAAACCCGCGATTTCGCGTAAATCCCGGCTCGGCCCGTATAGTCAAAAGTATACAAAGAAAGTACCCAGGGAGTAAACTCATTTCCCGAACGATTTTTTAAATTATTTTTTCACCACTAAATAGCATGAGACTTGTAGTTTTCAAAAATGTTTTCATTTTTGATGAGACGCTAAATAAAAGCAGTTTAATCGCCGTCAAACAAAAACCCGCGATTTCCCGTAAATCTCGGGTTTGGCCCGTATAGTCGAAAATATATAAAAAGAAGTACCCAGGGAGTAAACTGATTTCCTGAACGATTTTTCAAATTATTTCTGCACCACTAGAACGAATGAGACTTTAGTATTCGAAAATGTTTACATTTTTGATGAGACGCTGAATAAAAGAAGTTTAATCGCCGGCAAACGAAAACACGTGATTTCCCGTAAATCCCGGAGTCGGTCCGTATAGTTAAAAGTATACAAAGAAAGTACCCAGGGAGTAAACTCATTTCCCGAACGATTTTTTAAATTATTTTTTTACCAGTAAAACGCATGAGACTTGTAGTTTTCGAAAATGTTTACATTTTTGATGAGACGCTGAGTAAAAGAAGTTTAATCGCCTGCAAACCCAAAACCCGCGACTTCCCCTAAATCCCGGACTCGGCTCGTATAGTCCAAAGTATACAAAGAAAGTACCCAGGGAGTAAACTCATTATCCGAACGATTTTTTAAATTATTTTTTCACCACTAAAACGCATGAGACTTGTAGTTTTTAAAACGTTTTAATTTTTGATGAGACGCTGAATAAAAGAAGTTTAATCGCCGGCAAATGAAAACACGCGATTTCCCGTAAATCCCGGACTCGGCCCGTATAGTCAAAAGTATATAAAGAAAGTACCCAGGGAGTAAACTCATTTCAATAACGATTTTTTAAATTAGTTTTTTAGCACTAAAACGCATGAGACTTGTAGTTTTCAAAAATGTTTTCATTATTGATGAGACGCTGAATAAAAGAAGTGTAATCGCCGGCAAACGAAAATCCGCGATTTCGCGTAAATCCCGGATCCGGCCCGTATAGTCAAAAGTATACAAAGGAAGTACCCAGGGAGTAAACTCATTTCCCGTACGATTTTTTAAATTATTTTTTTACCAGTAAAACGCATGAGACTTGTAGTTTTCAAAAATGTTTTCATTTTTGATGAGACGCTGAATAAAAGAAGTTTAATCGCCGGCAAACGAAAACCCGCGATTTCCCGTAAATCCCGGACTCGGCCCGTATAGTCAAAAGTATACAAAGAAAGTACCCAAGAAGTAAACTCATTTCTCGAACGATTTTTTAAATTATTTTTTCAGCACTAAAACGCATGAGACTTGTAGTTTTTAAAAATGTTTTCATTTTTGATGAGACGCTGAATAAAAGAAGTTTAATCGCCGGCAAACGAAAACACGTGATTTCCCGTAAATCCCGGAGTCGGCCCGTATAGTCAAAAGTATACAAAGAAAGTACCCAGGGAGTAAACTCATTTCCCGAACGATTTTTTAAATTATTTTTTCACCACTAAAACGCATGAGACTTGTAGTTTTCGAAAATGTTTTCATTTTTGATGAGACGCTGAATAAAAGAAGTTTAATCGCCGGCAAACGAAAACCCGCGATTTCCCGTAAATCCCGGACTCGGCCCGTATAGTCAAAAGTATAAAAAGAAAGTACCCAAGAAGTAAACTCATTTCTCGAACGATTTTTTAAATTATTTTTTCAGCACTAAAACGCATGAGACATGTAGTTTTTAAAAATGTTTTCATTTTTGATGAGACGCTGAATAAAAGAAGTGTAATCGCCAGCAAACGAAAACCCGCGATTTTGCGTAAATCCCGGACTCGGCCCGTATAGTCAAAAGTACAAAAAGAAAGTACCCAGGGAGTAAACTCACTTCCCGAACGATTTTTTAAATTATTTTTTTACCAGTAAAACGCATGAGACTTGTAGTTTTCGAAAATGTTTACATTTTTGATGAGACGCTGAATAAAAGAAGTTTAATCGCCTGCAAACCCAAAACCCGCGACTTCCCCTAAATCCCGGACTCGGCTCGTATAGTCCAAAGTATACAAAAAAAGTACCCAGGGAGTAAACTCTTTATCCGAACGATTTTTTAAATTCTTTTTTCACCACTAAAACGCATGAGACTTGTAGTTTTCAAAAATGTTTTCATTTTTGATGAGACGCTGAATAAAAGAAGTTTAATCGCCGGCAAACGAAAACCAGCGATTTCCCGTAAATCCCGGACTCGGTCCGTATAGTCAAAAGTATACAAAGAAAGTACCCAGGGAGTAAACTCATTTCCCGAACGATTTTTTAAATTATTTTTTCAGCACTAAAACGCATGAGACTTGTAGTTTTTAAAATGTTTTCATTTTTGATGAGACGCTGAATAAAAGAAGTTTAATCGCCGGCAAACGAAAACACGCGATTTCCCGTAAATCCCGGAGTCGGCCCGTATAGTCAAAAGTATATAAAGAAAGTACCCAGGGAGTAAACTCATTTCACAAACGATTTTTTAAATTATTTTTTTAGCACTAAAACGCATGAGACTTGTAGTTTTCAAAAATGTTTTCATTTTTGATGAGACGCTGAATAAAAGAAGTGTAATCGCCGGCAAACGAAAATCCGCGATTTCGCGTAAATCCCGGATCCGTCCCGTATAGTCAAAAGTATACAAAGGAAGTACCCAGGGAGTAAACTCATTTCCCGTACGATTTTTTAAATTATTTTTTTACCAGTAAAACGCATGAGACTTGTAGTTTTCAAAAATGTTTTCATTTTTGATGAGACGCTGAATAAAAGAAGTTTAATCGCCGGCAAACGAAAACCCGCGATTTCCCGTAAATCCCGGACTCGGCCCGTATAGTCAAAAGTATAAAAAGAAAGTACCCAAGAAGTAAACTCATTTTTCGAACGATTTTTTAAATTATTTTTTCAGCACTAAAACGCATGAGACATGTAGTTTTTAAAAATGTTTTCATTTTTGATGAGACGCTGAATAAAAGAAGTGCAATCGCCAGCAAACGAAAACCCGCGATTTCGCGTAAATCCCGGACTCGGCCCGTATAGTCAAAAGTATACAAAGAAAGTACCCAGGGAGTAAACTCATTTCCCGAACGATTTTTTAAATTATTTTTTTACCAGTAAAACGAATGAGACTTGTAGTTTTCGAAAATGTTTACATTTTTGATGAGACGCTGAGTAAAAGAAGTTTAATCGCCTGCAAACCCAAAACCCGCGACTTCCCCTAAATCCCGGACTCGGCTCGTATAGTCCAAAGTATACAAAGAAAGTACCCAGGGAGTAAACTCATTATCCGAACAATTTTTTAAATTATTTTTTCACCACTACAACGCATGAGACTTGTAGTTTTCAAAAATGTTTTCATTTTTGATGAGACGCTGAATAAAAGAAGTTTAATCGCCGGCAAACGAAAACCAGCGATTTCCCGTAAATCCCGGACTCGGTCCGTATAGTCAAAAGTATACAAAGAAAGTACCCAGGGAGTAAACTCATTTCCCGAACGATTCTTTAAATTATTTTTTCAGCACTAAAACGCATGAGACTTGTAGTTTTTAAAATGTTTTCATTTTTGATGAGACGCTGAATAAAAGAAGTTTAATCGCCGGCAAACGAAAACACGCGATTTCCCGTAAATCCCGGAGTCGGCCCGTATAGTCAAAAGTATATAAAGAAAGTACCCAGGGAGTAAACTCATTTCACAAACGATTTTTTAAATTAGTTTTTTAGCACTAAAACGCATGAGACTTGTAGTTTTCAAAAATGTTTTCATTTTTGATGAGACGCTGAATAAAAGAAGTGTAATCGCCGGCAAACGAAAATCCGCGATTTTGCGTAAATCCCGGATCCGGCCCGTATAGTCAAAAGTATACAAAGGAAGTACCCAGGGAGTAAACTCATTTCCCGTACGATTTTTTAAATTATTTTTTTACCAGTAAAACGCATGAGACTTGTAGTTTTCAAAAATGTTTTCATTTTTAATGAGACGCTAAATAAAAGAAGTTTAATCGCCGGCAAACGAAAACCCGCAATTTCCCGTAAATCCCGGACTCGGCCCGTATAGTCAAAAGTATACAAAGAAAGTACCCAAGAAGTAAACTCATTTCTCGAACGATTTTTTAAATTATTTTTTCAGCACTAAAAGGCATGAGACTTGTAGTTTTCGAAAATGTTTACATTTTTGATGAGACGCTGAGTAAAAGAAGTTTAATCGCCTGCAAACCCAAAACCCGCGACTTCCCCTAAATCCCGGACTCGGCTCGTATAGTCCAAAGTATACAAAGGAGGTACCCAGGGAGTAAACTCATTATCCGAACGATTTTTTAAATTATTTTTTCAGCACTAAAACGCATGAGACTTGTAGTTTTTAAAATGTTTTCATTTTTGATCAGACGCTGAATAAAAGAAGTTTAATCGCCGGCAAACGAAAACCAGCGATTTCCCGTAAATCCCGGACTCGGTCCGTATAGTCAAAAGTATACAAAGAAAGTACCCAGGGAGTAAACTCATTTCCCGAACGATTTCTTAAATTATTTTTTCAGCACTAAAACGCATGAGACTTGTAGTTTTTAAAATGTTTTCATTTTTGATGAGACGCTGAATAAAAGAAGTTTTATCGCCGGCAAACGAAAACACGCGATTTCCCGTAAATCCCGGAGTCGGCCCGTATAGTCAAAAGTATATAAAGAAAGTACCCAGGGAGTAAACTTATTTCACAAACGATTTTTTAAATTAGTTTTTTAGCACTAAAACGCATGAGACTTGTAGTTTTCGAAAATGTTTTCATTTTTGATGAGACACTGAATAAAAGAAGTTTAATCGCCGGCAAACGAAAACCCGCCATTTCCCGTAAATCCCGGACTCGGCCCGTATAGTCAAAAGTATAAAAAGAAAGTACCCAAGAAGTAAACTCATTTCTCGAACGATTTTTTAAATTATTTTTTCAGCACTAAAACGCATGAGACATGTAGTTTTTAAAAATGTTTTCATTTTTGATGAGACGCTGAATAAAAGAAGTGCAATCGCCAGCAAACGAAAAACCGCGATTTCGCGTAAATCCCGGACTCGGCCCGTATAGTCAAAAGTATACAAAGAAAGTACCCAGGGAGTAAACTCATTTCCCGAACGATTTTTTAAATTATTTTTTTACCAGTAAAACGAATGAGACTTGTAGTTTTCGAAAATGTTTACATTTTTGATGAGACGCTGAGTAAAAGAAGTTTAATCGCCTGCAAACCCAAAACCCGCGACTTCCCCTAAATCCCGGACTCGGCTCGTATAGTCCAAAGTATACAAAGAAAGTACCCAGGGAGTAAACTCATTATCCGAACGATTTTTTAAATTATTTTTTCACCACTACAACGCATGAGACTTGTAGTTTTCAAAAATGTTTTCATTTTTGATGAGACGCTGAATAAAAGAAGTTTAATCGCCGGCAAACGAAAACCAGCGATTTCCCGTAAATCCCGGACTCGGTCCGTATAGTCAAAAGTATACAAAGAAAGTACCCAGGGAGTAAACTCATTTCCCGAACGATTTTTTAAATTATTTTTTCAGCACTAAAACGCATGAGACTTGTAGTTTTTAAAATGTTTTCATTTTTGATGAGACGCTGAATAAAAGAAGTTTAATCGCCGGCAAACGAAAACACGCGATTTCCCGTAAATCCCGGAGTCGGCCCGTATAGTCAAAAGTATATAAAGAAAGTACCCAGGGAGTAAACTCATTTCACAAACGATTTTTTAAATTAGTTTTTTAGCACTAAAACGCATGAGACTTGTAGTTTTCAAAAATGTTTTCATTTTTGATGAGACGCTGAATAGAAGAAGTGTAATCGCCGGCAAACGAAAATCCGCGATTTTGCGTAAATCCCGGATCCGGCCCGTATAGTCAAAAGTATACAAAGGAAGTACCCAGGGAGTAAACTCATTTCCCGTACGATTTTTTAAATTATTTTTTTACCAGTAAAACGCATGAGACTTGTAGTTTTCAAAAATGTTTTCATTTTTGATGAGACGCTAAATAAAAGAAGTTTAATCGCCGGCAAACGAAAACCCGCAATTTCCCGTAAATCCCGGACTCGGCCCGTATAGTCAAAAGTATACAAAGAAAGTACCCAAGAAGTAAACTCATTTCTCGAACGATTTCTTAAATTATTTTTTCAGCACTAAAACGCATGAGACTTGTAGTTTTTAAAATGTTTTCATTTTTGATGAGACGCTGAATAAAAGAAGTTTTATCGCCGGCAAACGAAAACACGCGATTTCCCGTAAATCCCGGAGTCGGCCCGTATAGTCAAAAGTATATAAAGAAAGTACCCAGGGAGTAAACTTATTTCACAAACGATTTTTTAAATTAGTTTTTTAGCACTAAAACGCATGAGACTTGTAGTTTTCGAAAATGTTTTCATTTTTGATGAGACGCTGAATAAAAGAAGTTTAATCGCCGGCAAACGAAAACCCGCCATTTCCCGTAAATCCCGGACTCGGCCCGTATAGTCAAAAGTATAAAAAGAAAGTACCCAAGAAGTAAACTAATTTCTCGAACGATTTTTTAAATTATTTTTTTAGCACTAAAACGCATGAGACATGTAGTTTTTAAAAATGTTTTCATTTTTGATGAGACGCTGAATAAAAGAAGTGCAATCGCCAGCAAACGAAAAACCGCGATTTCGCGTAAATCCCGGACTCGGCCCGTATAGTCAAAAGTATACAAAGAAAGTACCCAGGGAGTAAACTCATTTCCCGAACGATTTTTTAAATTATTTTTTTACCAGTAAAACGAATGAGACTTGTAGTTTTCGAAAATGTTTACATTTTTGATGACACGCTGAGTAAAAGAAGTTTAATCGCCTGCAAACCCAAAACCCGCGACTTCCCCTAAATCCCGGACTCGGCTCGTATAGTCCAAAGTATACAAAGAAAGTACCCAGGGAGTAAACTCATTATCCGAACGATTTTTTAAATTATTTTTTCTGCACTACAACGCATGAGACTTGTAGTTTTCAAAAATGTTTTCATTTTTGATGAGACGCTGAATAAAAGAAGTTTAATCGCCGGCAAACGAAAACCCGCAATTTCCCGTAAATCCCGGACTCGGCCCGTATAGTCAAAAGTATACAAAGAAAGTACCCAAGAAGTAAACTCATTTCTCGAACTATTTTTTAAATTATTTTTTCAGCACTAAAACGCATGAGACTTGTAGTTTTCAAAAATGTTTACATTTTTGATGAGACGCTGAGTAAAAGAAGTTTAATCGCCTGCAAACCCAAAACCCGCGACTTCCCCTAAATCCCGGACTCGGCTCGTATAGTCCAAAGTATACAAAGGAAGTACCCAGGGAATAAACTCATTATCCGAACGATTTTTTAAATTATTTTTTCACCACTAAAACGCATGAGACTTGTAGTTTTCAAAAATGTTTTCATTTTTGATGAGACTCTGAATAAAAGAAGTTTAATCGCCGGCAAACGAAAACCCGCGATTTCCCGTAAATCCCGGACTCGGTCCGTATAGTCAAAAGTATACAAAGAAAGTACCCAGGGAGTAAACTCATTTCCCGAACGATTTTTTAAATTATTTTTTCAGCACTAAAACGCATGAGACTTGTAGTTTTTAAAATGTTTTCACTTTTGATCAGACGCTGAATAAAAGAAGTTTAATCGCCGGCAAACGAAAACACGCGATTTCCCGTAAATCCCGGAGTCGGCCCGTATAGTCAAAAGTATATAAAGAAAGTACCCAGGGAGTAAACTCATTTCACAAACGATTTTTTAAATTAGTTTTTTAGCACTAAAACGCATGAGACTTGTAGTTTTCAAAAATGTTTTCATTTTTGATGAGACGCTGAATAAAAGAAGTGTAATCGCCGGCAAACGAAAATCCGCGATTTCGCGTAAATCCCGGATCCGGCCCGTATAGTCAAAAGTATACAAAGGAAGTACCCAGGGAGTAAACTCATTTCCCGTACGATTTTTTAAATAATTTTTTACCAGTAAAACGCATGAGACTTGTAGTTTTCAAAAATGTTTTCATTTTTGATGAGACGCTGAATAAAAGAAATTTAATCGCCGGCAAACGAAAACCCGCGATTTCCCGTAAAACCCGGACTCGGCCCGTATAGTCTAAGTATACAAAGAAAGTACCCAAGAAGTAAACTCATTTCTCGAACGATTTTTTAAATTATTTTTTCAGCACTAAAACGCATGAGACTTGTAGTTTTTAAAAATGTTTTCATTTTTGATGAGACGCTGAATAAAAGAAGTTTAATCGCCGGCAAACGAAAACACGTGATTTCCCGTAAATCCCGGAGTCGGCCCGTATAGTCAAAAGTATACAAAGAAAGTACCCAGGGAGTAAACTCATTTCCCGAACGATTTTTTAAATTATTTTTTCACCACTAAAACGCATGAGACTTGTAGTTTTCAAAAATGTTTTCATTTTTGATGAGACGCTGAATAAAAGAAGTTTAATCGCCGGCAAACGAAAACACGCAATTTCCCGTAAATCCCGGACTCGGCCCGTATAGTCAAAAGTATACAAAGAAAGTACCCAAGAATTAAACTCATTTCTCGAACGATTTTTTAAATTATTTTTTCAGCACTAAAACGCATGAGACATGTAGTTTTTAAAAATGTTTTCATTTTTGATGAGACGCTGAATAAAAGAAGTGCAATCGCCAGCTAACTAAAACCCGCGATTTCGCGTAAATCCCGGCTCGGCCCGTATAGTCAAAAGTATACAAAGAAAGTACCCAGGGAGTAAACTCATTTCCCGAAAGATTTTTTAAATAATTTTTTTACAAGTAAAACGCATGAGACTTGTGGTTTTCAAAAATGTTTTCATTTTTGATGAGACGCTGAATAAAAGAAGTGTAATCGCCGGCAAACGAAAATCCGCGATTTCGCGTAAATCCCGGATCCGGCCCGTATAGTCAAAAGTATACAAAGAAAGTACCCAGGGAGTAAACTCATTTCCCGTACGATTTTTTAAATAATTTTTTACCAGTAAAACGCATGAGACTTGTAGTTTTCAAAAATGTTTTCATTTTTGATGAGACGCTGAATAAAAGAAATTTAATCGCCGGCAAACGAAAACCCGCGATTTCCCGTAAATCCCGGACTCGGCCCGTATAGTCTAAGTATACAAAGAAAGTACCCAAGAAGTAAACTCATTTCTCGAACGATTTTTTAAATTATTTTTTCAGCACTAAAACGCATGAGACTTGTAGTTTTTAAAAATGTTTTCATTTTTGATGAGACGCTGAATAAAAGAAGTTTAATCGCCGGCAAACGAAAACACGTGATTTCCCGTAAATCCCGGAGTCGGCCCGTATAGTCAAAAGTATACAAAGAAAGTACCCAGGGAGTAAACTCATTTCCCGAACGATTTTTTAAATTATTTTTTCACCACTAAAACGCATGAGACTTGTAGTTTTCAAAAATGTTTTCATTTTTGATGAGACGCTGAATAAAAGAAGTTTAATCGCTGGCAAACGAAAACACGCAATTTCCCGTAAATCCCGGACTCGGCCCGTATAGTCAAAAGTATACAAAGAAAGTACCCAAGAATTAAACTCATTTCTCGAACGATTTTTTAAATTATTTTTTCAGCACTAAAACGCATGAGACATGTAGTTTTTAAAAATGTTTTCATTTTTGATGAGACGCTGAATAAAAGAAGTGCAATCGCCAGCAAACTAAAACCCGCGATTTCGCGTAAATCCCGGCTCGGCCCGTATAGTCAAAAGTATACAAAGAAAGTACCCAGGGAGTAAACTCATTTCCCGAAAGATTTTTTAAATAATTTTTTCACAAGTAAAACGCATGAGACTTGTGGTTTTCAAAAATGTTTTCATTTTTGATGAGACGCTGAATAAAAGAAGTTTAATCGCCGGCAAACGAAAACCCGCGATTTCCCGTAAATCCCGGACTCGGCCCGTATAGTCAAAAGTATACAAAGAAAGTACCCAAGAAGTAAACTCATTTCTCGAACGATTTTTTAAATTATTTTTTCAGCACTAAAACGCATGAGACTTGTAGTTTTTAAAAATGTTTTCATTTTTGATGAGACGCTGAATAAAAGAAGTTTAATCGCCGGCAAACGAAAACACGTGATTTCCCGTAAATCCCGGAGTCAGGCCGTATAGTCAAAAGTATACAAAGAAAGTACCCAGGAAGTAAACTCATTTCCCGAACGATTTTTTAAATTATTTTTTCACCACTAAAACGCATGAGACTTGTAGTTTTCAAAAATGTTTTCATTTTTGATGAGACGCTGAATAAAAGAAGTTTAATCGCCGGCAAACGAAAACACGCGATTTCCCGTAAATCCCGGACTCGGCCCGTATAGTCAAAAGTATACAAAGAAAGTACCCAAGAATTAAACTCATTTCTCGAACGATTTTTTAAATTATTTTTTCAGCACTAAAACGCATGAGACATGTAGTTTTTAAAAATGTTTTCATTTTTGATGAGACGCTGAATAAAAGAAGTGCAATCGCCAGCAAACGAAAACCCGCGATTTCGCGTAAATCCCGGCTCGGCCCGTATAGTCAAAAGTATACAAAGAAAGTACCCAGGGAGTAAACTCATTTCACGAAAGATTTTTTAAATTATTTTTTTACCAGTAAAGCGCATGAGACTTGTAGTTTTCGAAAATGTTTACATTTTTGATGAGACGCTGAATAAAAGAAGTTTAATCGCCGGCAAACGAAAACCCGCGATTTCCCGTAAATCCCGGACTCGGCCCGTATAGTCAAAAGTATACAAAGAAAGTACCCAAGAAGTAAACTCATTTCTCGAACGATTTTTTAAATTATTTTTTCACCACTAAAACGCATGAGACTTGTAGTTTTCAAAAATGTTTTCATTTTTGATGAGACGCTGAATAAAAGAAGTTTAATCGCCGGCAAACGAAAACACGCGATTTCCCGTAAATCCCGGACTCGGCCCGTATAGTCAAAAGTATACAAAGAAAGTACCCAAGAATTAAACTCATTTCTCGAACGATTTTTTAAATTATTTTTTCAGCACTAAAACGCATGAGACATGTAGTTTTTAAAAATGTTTTCATTTTTGATGAGACGCTGAATAAAAGAAGTGCAATCGCCAGCAAACGAAAACCCGCGATTTCGCGTAAATCCCGGCTCGGCCCGTATAGTCAAAAGTATACAAAGAAAGTACCCAGGGAGTAAACTCATTTCACGAAAGATTTTTTAAATTATTTTTTTACCAGTAAAGCGCATGAGACTTGTAGTTTTCGAAAATGTTTACATTTTTGATGAGACGCTGAGTAAAAGAAGTTTAATCGCCTGCAAACCCAAAACCCGCGACTTCCCCTAAATCCCGGACTCGGCTCGTATAGTCTAAAGTATACAAAGAAAGTACCCAGGGAGTAAACTCATTTCCCGAAAGATTTTTTAAATAATTTTTTTACAAGTAAAACGCATGAGACTTGTAGTTTTCAAAAATGTTTTCATTTTTGATGAGACGCTGAATAAAAGAAGTTTAATCGCCGGCAAACGAAAACCCGCGATTTCCCGTAAATCCCGGACTCGGCCCGTATAGTCAAAAGTATACAAAGAAAGTACCCAAGAAGTAAACTCATTTCTCGAACGATTTTTTAAATTATTTTTTCAGCACTAAAACGCATGAGACTTGTAGTTTTTAAAAATGTTTTCATTTTTGATGAGACGCTGAATAAAAGAAGTTTAATCGCCGGCAAACGAAAACACGTGATTTCCCGTAAATCCCGGAGTCGGCCCGTATAGTCAAAAGTATACAAAGAAAGTACCCAGGGAGTAAACTCATTTCCCGAACGATTTTTTAAATTATTTTTTCACCACTAAAACGCATGAGACTTGTAGTTTTCAAAAATGTTTTCATTTTTGATGAGACGCTGAATAAAAGAAGTTTAATCGCCGGCAAACGAAAACACGCGATTTCCCGTAAATCCCGGACTCGGCCCGTATAGTCAAAAGTATACAAAGAAAGTACCCAAGAATTAAACTCAATTCTCGAACGATTTTTTAAATTATTTTTTCAGCACTAAAACGCATGAGACATGTAGTTTTTAAAAATGTTTTCATTTTTGATGAGACGCTGAATAAAAGAAGTGCAATCGCCAGCAAACGAAAACCCGCGATTTCGCGTAAATCCCGGCTCGGCCCGTATAGTCAAAAGTATACAAAGAAAGTACCCAGGGAGTAAACTCATTTCCCGAAAGATTTTTTAAATAATTTTTTTACAAGTAAAACGCATGAGACTTGTAGTTTTCAAAAATGTTTTCATTTTTGATGAGACGCTGAATAAAAGAACTTTAATCGCCGGCAAACGAAAACCCGCGATTTCCCGTAAATCCCGGACTCGGCCCGTATAGTCAAAAGTATACAAAGAAAGTACCCAAGAATTAAACTCATTTCTCGAACGATTTTTTAAATTATTTTTTCAGCACTAAAACGCATGAGACATGTAGTTTTTAAAAATGTTTTCATTTTTGATGAGACGCTGAATAAAAGAAGTGCAATCGCCAGCAAACGAAAACCCGCGATTTCGCGTAAATCCCAGCTCGGCCCGTATAGTCAAAAGTATACAAAGAAAGTACCCAGGGAGTAAACTCATTTCCCGAAAGATTTTTTAAATTATTTTTTTACCAGTAAAGCGCATGAGACTTGTAGTTTTCGAAAATGTTTACATTTTTGATGAGACGCTGAGTAAAAGAAGTTTGATCGCCTGCAAACCCAAAACCCGCGACTTCCCCTAAATCCCGGACTCGGCTCGTATAGTCCAAAGTATACAAAGAAAGTACCCAGGGAGTAAACTCATTTCCCGAAAGATTTTTTAAATAATTTTTTTACAAGTAAAACGCATGAGACTTGTAGTTTTCAAAAATGTTTTCATTTTTGATGAGACGCTGAATAAAAGAAGTTTAATCGCCGGCAAACGAAAACCCGCGATTTCCCGTAAATCCCGGACTCGGCCCGTATAGTCAAAAGTATACAAAGAAAGTACCCAAGAAGTAAACTCATTTCTCGAACGATTTTTTAAATTATTTTTTCAGCACTAAAACGCATGAGACTTGTAGTTTTTAAAAATGTTTTCATTTTTGATGAGACGCTGAATAAAAGAAGTTTAATCGCCGGCAAACGAAAACACGTGATTTCCCGTAAATCCCGGAGTCGGCCCGTATAGTCAAAAGTATACAAAGAAAGTACCCATGGAGTAAACTCATTTCCCGAACGATTTTTTAAATTATTTTTTCACCACTAAAACGCATGAGACTTGTAGTTTTCAAAAATGTTTACATTTTTGATGAGACGCTGAATAAAAGAAGTTTAATCGCCGGCAAATGAAAACACGCGATTTCCCGTAAATCCCGGACTCGGCCCGTATAGTCAAAAGTATACAAAGAAAGTACCCAAGAATTAAACTCATTTCTCGAACGATTTTTTAAATTATTTTTTCAGCACTAAAACGCATGAGACATGTAGTTTTTAAAAATGTTTTCATTTTTGATGAGACGCTGAATAAAAGAAGTGCAATCGCCAGCAAACGAAAATCCGCGATTTCGCGTAAATCCCGGCTCGGCCCGTATAGTCAAAAGTATACAAAGAAAGTACCCAGGGAGTAAACTCATTTCCCGAAAGATTTTTTAAATAATTTTTTTACAAGTAAAACTCATGAGACTTGTAGTTTTCAAAAATGTTTTCATTTTTGATGAGACGCTGAATAAAAGAAGTTTAATCGCCGGCAAACGAAAACCCGCGATTTCCCGTAAATCCCGGACTCGGCCCGTATAGTCAAAAGTATACAAAGAAAGTACCCAAGAAGTAAACTCATTTCTCGAACGATTTTTTAAATTATTTTTTCAGCACTAAAACGCATGAGACTTGTAGTTTTTAAAAATGTTTTCATTTTTGATGAGACGCTGAATAAAAGAAGTTTAATCGCCAGCAAACGAAAACCCGCGATTTCGCGTAAATCCCGGCTCGGCCCGTATAGTCAAAAGAATACAAAGAAAGTACCCAGGGAGTAAACTCATTTCCCGAAAGATTTTTTAAATTATTTTTTTACCAGTAAAGCGCATGAGACTTGTAGTTTTCGAAAATGTTTACATTTTTGATGAGACGCTGAGTAAAAGAAGTTTAATCGCCTGCAAACCCAAAACCCGCGACTTCCCCTAAATCCCGGACTCGGCTCGTATAGTCCAAAGTATACAAAGAAAGTACCCAGGGAGTAAACTCATTATCCGAACGATTTTTTAAATTATTTTTTCAGCACTAAAACGCATGAGACATGTAGTTTTTAAAAATGTTTTCATTTTTGATGAGACGCTGAATAAAAGAAGTGCAATCGCCAGCAAACGAAAACCCGCGATTTCGCGTAAATCCCGGCTCGGCCCGTATAGTCAAAAGTATACAAAGAAAGTACCCAGGGAGTAAACTCATTTCCCGAAAGATTTTTTAAATAATTTTTTTACAAGTAAAACTCATGAGACTTGTAGTTTTCAAAAATGTTTTCATTTTTGATGAGACGCTGAATAAAAGAAGTTTAATCGCCGGCAAACGAAAACCCGCGATTTCCCGTAAATCCCGGACTCGGCCCGTATAGTCAAAAGTATACAAAGAAAGTACCCAAGAAGTAAACTCATTTCTCGAACGATTTTTTAAATTATTTTTTCAGCACTAAAACGCATAAGACTTGTAGTTTTTAAAAATGTTTTCATTTTTGATGAGACGCTGAATAAAAGAAGTTTAATCGCCAGCAAACGAAAACCCGCGATTTCGCGTAAATCCCGGCTCGGCCCGTATAGTCAAAAGAATACAAAGAAAGTACCCAGGGAGTAAACTCATTTCCCGAAAGATTTTTTAAATTATTTTTTTACCAGTAAAGCGCATGAGACTTGTAGTTTTCGAAAATGTTTACATTTTTGATGAGACGCTGAGTAAAAGAAGTTTAATCGCCTGCAAACCCAAAACCCGCGACTTCCCCTAAATCCCGGACTCGGCTCGTATAGTCCAAAGTATACAAAGAAAGTACCCAGGGAGTAAACTCATTATCCGAACGATTTTTTAAATTATTTTTTCACCACTAAGACGCATGAGACTTGTATTTTTCAAAAATGTTTTCATTTTTGATGAGACGCTGAATAAAAGAAGTTTAATCGCCGGCAAACGAAAACCCGCGATTTCCCGTAAATCCCGGACTCCGTCCATTTAGTCAAAAGTATACAAAGAAAGTACCCAGGGAGTAAACTCATTTCCCGAACGATTTTTTAAATTATTTTTTCAGCAATAAAACGCATGAGACTTGTAGTTTTTAAAATGTTTTCATTTTTGATGAGACGCTGAATAAAAGAAGTTTAATCGCCGGCAAACGAAAACACGTGATTTCCCGTAAATCCCGGAGTCGGCCCGTATAGTCAAAAGTATACAAAGAAAGTACCCAGGGAGTAAACTCATTTCCCGAACGATTTTTTAAATTATTTTTTCACCACTAAAACGCATGAGACTTGTAGTTTTCAAAAATGTTTTCATTTTTGATGAGACGCTGAATAAAAGAAGTTTAATCGCCGGCAAACGAAAACACGCGATTTCCCGTAAATCCCGGACTCGGCCCGTATAGTCAAAAGTATACAAAGAAAGTACCCAAGAAGTAAACTCATTTCTCGAACGATTTTTTAAATTATTTTTTCAGCACTAAAACGCATGAGACATGTAGTTTTTAAAAATGTTTTCATTTTTGATGAGACGCTGAATAAAAGAAGTGCAATCGCCAGCAAACGAAAACCCGCGATTTCGCGTAAATCTCGGCTCGGCCCGTATAGTCAAAAGTATACAAAGAAAGTACCCAGGGAGTAAACTCATTTCCTGAAAGATTTTTCAAATTATTTTTTTACCAGTAAAGCGCATGAGACTTGTAGTTTTCGAAAATGTTTACATTTTTGATGAGACGCTGAGTAAAAGAAGTTTAATCGCCTGCAAACCCACAACCCGCGACTTCCCCTAAATCCCGGACTCGGCTCGTATAGTCCAAAGTATACAAAGAAAGTACCCAGGGAGTAAACTCATTATCCGAACGATTTTTTAAATTATTTTTTCACCACTAAAACGCATGAGACTTGTATTTTTCAAAAATGTTTTCATTTTTGATGAGACGCTGAATAAAAGAAGTTTAATCGCCGGCAAACGAAAACCCGCGATTTCCCGTAAATCCCGGACTCGGTCCGTTTAGTCAAAAGTATACAAAGAAAGTACCCAGGGAGTAAACTCATTTCCCGAACGATTTTTTAAATTATTTTTTCACCACGAAAACGCATGAGACTTGTAGTTTTTAAAAATGTTTTCATTTTTGATGAGACGCTGGATAAAAGAAGTTTAATCGCCGGCAAACGAAAACCAGCGATTTCCCGTAAATCCCGGACTCGGCCCGTATAGTCAAAAGTATACAAAGAAAGTACCCAAGAAGTAAACTCATTTCTCCAACGATTTTTTAAACTATTTTTTCAGCACTAAAACGCATGAGACATGTAGTTTTTAAAAATGTTTTCATTTTTGATGACACGCTGAATAAAAGAAGTGTAATCGCCGGCAAACGAAAATCCGCGATTTCGCGTAAATCCCGGATCCGGCCCGTATAGTCAAAAGTATACAAAGGAAGTACCCAGGGAGTAAACTCATTTCCCGTACGATTTTTTAAATTATTTTTTTACCAGTAAAACGCATGAGACTTGTAGTTTTCAAAAATGTTTTCATTTTTGATGAGACGCTGAATAAAAGAAGTTTAATCGCCAGCAAACGAAAACCCGCGATTTCCCGTAAATCCCGGACTCGGCCCGTATAGTCAAAAGTATACAAAGAAAGTACCCAAGAAGTAAACTCATTTCTCGAACGATTTTTTAAATTATTTTTTCAGCACTAAAACGCATGAGACATGTAGTTTTTAAAAATGTTTTCATTTTTGATGAGACGCTGAATAAAAGAAGTGCAATCGCCAGCAAACGAAAACACGCGATTTCGCGTAAATCCCGGCTCGGCCCGCATAGTCAAAAGTATACAAAGAAAGTACCCAGGGAGTAAACTCATTTCCCGAAAGATTTTTTAAATTATTTTTTTACCAGTAAAGCGCATGAGACTTGTAGTTTTCGAAAATGTTTACATTTTTGATGAGACGCTGAGTAAAAGAAGTTTAATCGCCTGCAAACCCAAAACCCGCGACTTCCCCTAAATCCCGGACTCTGCTCGTATAGTCCAAAGTATAGAAAGAAAGTACCCAGGGAGTAAACTCATTATCAAAACGATTTTTTAAATTATTTTTTCACCACTAAAACGCATGAGACTTGTATTTTTCAAAAATGTTTTCATTTTTGATGAGACGCTGAATAAAAGAAGTTTAATCGCCGGCAAACGAAAACCCGCGATTTCCCGTAAATCCCGGACTCGGACCGTTTAGTCAAAAGTATACAAAGAAAGTACCCAGGGAGTAAACTCATTTCCCGAACGATTTTTTAAATTATTTTTTCAGCAATAAAACGCATGAGACTTGTAGTTTTTAAAATGTTTTCATTTTTGATGAGACGCTGAATAAAAGAAGTTTAATCGTTGGCAAACGAAAACCCGCGATTTCCCTTAAATCCTGGCCACGACCCGTATACTCAAAAGTATATAAAGAAAGTACCCAGGGAGTAAGCTCATTTCACAAACGATTTTTTAAATTAGTTTTTTAGCACTAAAACGCATGAGACTTGTAGTTATCAAAAATGTTTTCATTTCTGATGAGACGCTGAATGAAAGAAGTGTAATTGCCGGCAAACGAAAACCCGCGATTTCGCGTAAATCCCGGACTCGGCCCGTATAGTCAAAAGTATACAAAGAAAGTACCCAGGGAGTAAACTCATTTCCCGAACGATTTTTTAAATTATTTTTTCACCACGAAAACGCATGAGACTTGTAGTTTTTAAAAATGTTTTCATTTTTGATGAGACGCTGAATAAAAGAAGTTTAATCGCCGGCAAACGAAAACCAGCGATTTCCCGTAAATCCCGGACTCGGCCCGTATAGTCAAAGTATACAAAGAAAGTACCCAAGAAGTAAACTCATTTCTCGAACGATTTTTTAAATTATTTTTTCAGCACTAAAACGCATGAGACATGTAGTTTTTAAAAATGTTTTCATTTTTGATGAGACGCTGAATAAAAGAAGTGCAATCGCCGGCAAACGAAAACCCGCGATTTCGCGTAAATCCCGGACTCGGCCCGTATAGTCAAAAGTAAACAAAGAAAGTACCCAGGGAGTAAATTCATTTCCCGAACGATTTTTTAAATTATTTTTTTACCGGTAAAACGCATGAGACTTGTAGTTTTCGAAAATGTTTACATTTTTGATGAGACGCTGAGTAAAAGAAGTTTAATCGCCTGCAAACCCAAAACCCGCGACTTCCCTTAAATCCCCGACTCGGCTCGTATAGTCAAAAGTAAACAAAGAAAGTACCCAGGGAGTAAATTCATTTCCCGAACGATATTTCAAATTATTTCTGCACCACTAGAACGAATGAGACTTTAGTATTCGAAAATGTTTACATTTTTGATGAGACGCTGAATAAAAGAAGTTTAATCGTTGGCAAACGAAAACCCGCGATTTCCCCTAAATCCTGGCCACGACCCGTATAGTCAAAAGTATATAAAGAAAGTACCCAGGGAGTAAGCTCATTTCACAAACGATTTTTTAAATTAGTTTTTTAGCACTAAAACGCATGAGACTTGTAGTTATCAAAAATGTTTTCATTTTTGATGAGACGCTGAATGAAAGAAGTGTAATTGCCGGCAAACGAAAACCCGCGATTTCGCGTAAATCCCGGACTCGGCCCGTATAGTCAAAAGAAAACAAAGAAAGTACCCAGGGAGTAAATTCATTTCCCGAACGATTTTTTAAATTATTTTTTTACCAGTAAAACGCATGAGACTTGTAGTTTTCAAAAATGTTTTTATTTTTGATGAGACGCTGAATAAAAGAAGTTTAATCGCCGGCAAACCAAAACCCGCGATTTTCCGTAAGTCCCGGACTCGGCCCGTATAGTCAAAAGTATACAAAGAAAGTACCCAGGGAGTAAACTGATTTCCTGAACGATTTTTCAAATTATTTCTGCACCACTAGAACGAATGAGACTTTAGTATTCGAAAATGTTTACATTTTTGATGAGACGCTGAGTAAAAGAAGTTTAATCGCCTGCAAACCCAAAACCCGCGACTTCCCCTATATCCCGGAATCGGCTCGTATAGTCCAAAGTATACAAAGAAAGTACCCAGGGAGTAAACACATTATCCGAACGATTTTTTAAATTATTTTTTCACCACTAAAACGCATGAGACTTGTAGTTTTCAAAAATGTTTTCATTTTTGATGAGACGCTAAATAAAAGAAGTTTAATCGCCGGCAAACGAAAACCCGCGATTTCCCGTAAATCCCGGACTCGGTCCGTATAGTCAAAAGTATACAAAGAAAGTACCCAGGGAGTAAACTCATTTCCCGAACGATTTTTTAAATTATTTTTTTACCAGTAAAACGCATGAGACTTGTAGTTTTCGAAAATGTTTACATTTTTGATGGGACGCCGAATAAAAAAAGTTTAACCGCCGGCAAACGAAAACCTGCGATTTCCCCTAAATTCCGGACACGACCCGTATGGTCAAAAGTATACAAAGAAAGTACCCAGGGAGTAAACTCATTTCCCGAACGATTTCTTAAATTAGTTTTTCACCACTAAAACGCATGAGACTTGTAGTTTTCAAAAATGTTTTCATTTTTGATGAGACGCTGAATAAAAGAAGTTTAATCGTTTGCAAACGAAAACCCGCGATTTCTCCTAAATCCTGGCCACGACCCGTATAGTCAAAAGTATATAAAGAAAGTACCCAGGGAGTAAACTCATTTAACAAACGATTTTTCAAATTAGTTTTTTAGCACTAAAACGCAGGAGACTTGTAGTTATCAAAATGTTTTCATTTTTGATGAGACGCTGAATGAAAAAAGTGTAATCGCCGGCAAACGAAAACCCGCGATTTCGCGTAAATCCCGGACTCGGCCCGTATAGTCAAAAGTATACAAAGAAAGTACCCAGGAAGTAAACTCATTTCCCGAACGATTTTTTAAATTATTTTTTAACCACTAAAACGCATGAGACTTGTAGTTTTCAAAAATGTTTTCATTTTTGATGAGACGCTGAATAAAAGAAGTTTAATCGCCGGCAAACGAAAACCCGCGATTTCCGTAAATCCCGGACTCGGCATGTATAGTCAAAAGTATACAAAGAAAGTACCCAAGAAGTAAACTCATTTCTCGAACGATTTTTTAAATTATTTTTTCAGCACTAAAACGCATGAGACATGTAGTTTTCAAAAATGTTTTCTTTTTTGATGAGACGCTGAATAAAAGAAGTTTAATCGCCGGCAAACGAAAACCCGCAAATTCCCGTAAATCTCGGGCTGCGCCCGTATAGTCGAATGTATATAAAAAGAAGTACCCTGGGAGTAAACTGATTTCCTGAACGATTTTTCAAATTATTTCTGCACCACTAGAACGAATGAGACTTTAGTATTCGAAAATGTTTACATTTTTGATGAGACGCTGAATAAAAGAAGTTTAATCGCCTGCAAACCCAAAACCCGCGACTTCCCCTAAATCCCGGACTCGGCTCGTATAGTCCAAAGTATACAAAGAAAGTACCCAGGGAGTAAACTCATTTCCCGAACGATTTTTTAAATTGGTTTTTTAGCACTAAAACGCATGAGACTTGTAGTTATCAAAATGTTTTCATTTTTGATGAGACGCTGAATGAAAGAAGTGTAATCGCCGGCAAACGAAAACCCGCGATTTCGCGTAAATCCCGGACTCGGCCCGTATAGTCAAAAGTATACAAAGAAAGTACCCAGGAAGTAAACTCATTTCCCGAACGATTTTTTAAATTATTTTTTCACCACTAAAACGCATGAGACTTGTAGTTTTCAAAAATGTTTTCATTTTTGATGAGACGCTAAATAAAAGAAGTTTAATCGCCGGCAAACGAAAACCCGCGATTTCCCGTAAATCCCGGACTCGGCCCGTATAGTCAAAAGTGTACAAAGAAAGTACCCAAGAAGTAAACTCATTTCTCGAACGATTTTTTAAATTATTTTTTCAGCACTAAAACGCATGAGACATGTAGTTTTCAAAAATGTTTTCATTTTTGATGAGACGCTGAATAAAAGAAGTTTAATCGCCGGCAAACGAAATCCCGCAAATTCCCGTAAATCTCGGGCTTGGCCCGTATAGTCGAATGTATATAAAAAGAAGTACCCTGGGAGTAAACTGATTTCCTGAACGATTTTTCAAATTATTTCTGCACCACTAGAACGAATGAGACTTTAGTATTCGAAAATGTTTACATTTTTGATGAGACGCTGAATAAAAGAAGTTTAATCGCCGGCAAACGAAAACCCGCGATTTCCCTTAAATCCTGGCCACGACTCGTATAGTCAAAAGTATATAAAGAAAGTACCCAGGGATTAAACTCATTTCACAAACGATTTTTTAAATTAGTTTTTTAGCACTAAAACGCATGAGACTTGTAGTTTTCAAAAATGTTTTCATTTTTGATGAGACGCTGAAAAAAAGAAGTGTAATCGCCGGCAAACGAAAACCCGCGACTTCGCGTAAATCCCGGACTCGGCCCGTATAGTCCAAAGTATACAAAGAAAGTACCCAGGGAGTAAACTCATTTCCCGAACGATTTTTTAAGTTATTTTTTTACCAGTAAAACGCATGAGACTTGTAGTTTTCAAAAATGTTTTCATTTTTGATGAGACTCTGAATAAAAGAAGTTTAATCGCCGGCAAACGAAAACCCGCGATTTTCCGTAAATCCCGGACTCGGCCCGTATAGTCAAAAGTATATAAAGAAAGTACCCAAGAGGTAAACTCATTTCTCGAACGATTTTTTAAATTATTTTTTCAGCACTAAAACGCATGAGACATGTAGTTTTTAAATATTTTTTCATTTTTAATGAGAGGCTGAATAAAAGAAGTTTAATCGCCGACAAACGAAAACACGCGATTTCCCGTAAATCCCGGGGTCGGCCCGTATAGTCAAAAGTGTACAAAGAAAGTACCCAGGGATTAAACTCATTTCACAAACGATTTTTTAAATTAGTTTTTTAGCACTAAAACGAACGATTTTTTAAATTATTTTGCAGCACTAAAACGCATGAGACATATAGTTTTCAAAAATGTTTTCATTTTTGATGAGACGCTGAATAAAAGAAGTTTAATCGCCGGCAAACGAAAACCAACAAATTCCCGTAAATCTCGGGCTTGGCCCGTATAGTCGAATGTATATAAAAAGAAGTACCCTGGGAGTAAACTGATTTCCTGAACGATTTTTCAAATTATTTCTGCACCACTAGAACGAATGAGACTTTAGTATTCGAAAATGTTTACATTTTTGATGAGACGCTGAATAAAAGAAGTTTAATCGCCGGCAAACGAAAACCCGCGATTTCCCTTAAATCCTGGCCACGACTCGTATAGTCAAAAGTATATAAAGAAAGTACCCACGGATTAAACTCATTTCACAAACGATTTTTTAAATTAGTTTTTTAGCACTAAAACGCATGAGACTTGTAGTTTTCAAAAATGTTTTCATTTTTGATGAGACGCTGAAAAAAAGAAGTGTAATCGCCGGCAAACGAAAACCCGCGACTTCGCGTAAATCCCGGACTCGGCCCGTATAGTCCAAAGTATACAAAGAAAGTACCCAGGGAGTAAACTCATTTCCCGAACGATTTTTTAAATTATTTTTTTACCAGTAAAACGCATGAGACTTGTAGTTTTCAAAAATGTTTTCATTTTTGATGAGACTCTGAATAAAAGAAGTTTAATCGCCGGCAAACGAAAACCCGCGATTTCCCGTAAATCCCGGACTCGGCCCGTATAGTCAAAAGTATACAAAGAAAGTACCCAAGAGGTAAACTCATTTCTCGAACGATTTTTTAAATTATTTTTCAGCACTAAAACGCATGAGACATGTAGTTTTTAAAAATGTTTTCATTTTTGATGAGACGCTGAATAAAAGAAGTTTAATCGCCGGCAAACCAAAACCCGCGATTTCCCGAAAGTCCCGGACTCGGCCCGTATAGTCAAAAGTATACAAAGAAAGTACCCAGGGAGTAAACTGATTTCCCGAACGATATTTCAATTTATTTCTGCACCACTAAAACGAATGAGACTTTAGTATTCGAAAATGTTTACATTTTTGATGGGACGTTGAATAAAAGAATTTTAATCGCCGGCAAACGAAAACCCGCGATTTCCCCTACATCCTGGCCACGACCCGTACAGTCAAAAGTATATAAAGAAAGTACCCAGGGAGTAAACTCATTTCACAAACGATTTTTTAAGTTAGTTTTTTAGCACTAAAACGCATGAGACTTGTAGTTTTCAAAAATGTTTTCATTTTTAATGAGACGCTGAATAAAAGAAGTTTAATCGCCGACAAACGAAAACACGCGATTTCCCGTAAATCCCGGGGTCGGCCCGTATAGTCAAAAGTGTACAAAGAAAGTACCCAGGGAGTAAACTTATTTCCCGAACGATTTTTTAAATTATTTTTTCACCAGTAAAACGCATGAGACTTGTAGTTTTTAAAAATGTTTTCATTTTTGATGAGACGCTGAATAAAAGAAGTTTAATCGCCGGCAAACCAAAACCCGCGATTTCCCGAAAGTCCCGGACTCGGCCCGTATAGTCAAAAGTATACAAAGAAAGTACCCAGGGAGTAAACTGATTTCCCGAACGATATTTCAATTTATTTCTGCACCACTAAAACGAATGAGACTTTAGTATTCGAAAATGTTTACATTTTTGATGGGACGTTGAATAAAAGAATTTTAATCGCCGGCAAACGAAAACCCGCGATTTCCCCTACATCCTGGCCACGACCCGTATAGTCAAAAGTATATAAAGAAAGTACCCAGGGAGTAAACTCATTTCACAAACGATTTTTTAAGTTAGTTTTTTAGCATTAAAACGCATGAGACTTGTAGTTTTCAAAAATGTTTTCATTTTTGATGACACGCTGAATAAAAGAAGTGTAATCGCCGGCAAACGGAAACCCGCGATTTCGCGTAAATGCCGGACTCGGCCCGTATAGTCAAAAGTATACAAAGAAAGTACCCAGGGAGTAAACTGATTTCCCGAACGATATTTCAAATTATTTCTGCACCACTAAAACGAATTAGACTTGTAGCATTCAGAAATGTTTTCATATTTGGTGAAACGCTGAATAAAAGCAGTGTAATCGCTGGCAAACAAAAACCCGCGATTTCCCGTAAATCTCGGGCTTGGCCCGTATAGTCGAAAATATATAAAAAGAAGTACCCAGGGAGTAAACTGATTTCCTGAACGATTTTTCAAATTATTTCTACACCACTAGAACGAATGAGACTTTAGTATTCGAAAATGTTTACATTTGTGATGAGACGCTGAGTAAAAGAAGTTTAATCGCCTGCAAACCCAAAACCCGCGACTTCCTCTAAATCCCGGAATCGGCTCGTATAGTCCAAAGTATACAAAGAAAGTACCCAGGGAGTAAACACATTATCCGAACGATTTTTTAAATTATTTTTTCACCACTAAAACGCATGAGACTTGTAGTTTTCAAAAATGTTTTCATTTTTGATGAGACGCTAAATAAAAGAAGTTTAATCGCCGGCAAACAAAAACCCGCGATTTCCCGTAAATCCCGGACTCGGTCCGTATAGTCAAAAGTATACAAAGAAAGTACCCAGGGAGTAAACTCATTTCCCGAACGATTTTTTAAATTATTTTTTTACCAGTAAAACGCATGAGACTTGTAGTTTTCGAAAATGTTTACATTTTTGATGGGACGCCGAATAAAAAAAGTTTAACCGCCGGCAAACGAAAACCCGCAATTTCCCCTAAATTCCGGACACGACCCGTATGGTCAAAAGTATACAAAGAAAGTACCCAGGGAGTAAACTCATTTCCCGAACGATTTCTTAAATTAGTTTTTCACCACTAAAACGCATGAGACTTGTAGTTTTCAAAAATGTTTTCATTTTTGATGAGACGCTGAATAAAAGAAGTTTAATCGTTTGCAAACGAAAACCCGCGATTTCTCCTAAATCCTGGCCACGACCCGTATAGTCAAAAGTATATAAAGAAAGTACCCAGGGAGTAAACTCATTTAACAAACGTTTTTTTAAATTAGTTTTTTAGCACTAAAACGCATGAGACTTGTAGTTATCAAAATGTTTTCATTTTTGATGAGACGCTGAATGAAAGAAGTGTAATCGCCGGCAAACGAAAACCCGCGATTTCGCGTAAATCCCGGACTCGGCCCGTATAGTCAAAAGTATACAAAGAAAGTACCCAGGAAGTAAACTCATTTCCCGAACGATTTTTTAAATTATTTTTTCACCACTAAAACGCATGAGACTTGTAGTTTTCAAAAATGTTTTCATTTTTGATGAGACGCTGAATAAAAGAAGTTTAATCGCCGGCAAACGAAAACCCGCAAATTCCCGTAAATCTCGGGCTTCGCCCGTATAGTCGAATGTATATAAAAAGAAGTACCCTGGGAGTAAACTGAGTTCCTGAACGATTTTTCAAATTATTTCTGCACCACTAGAACGAATGAGACTTTAGTATTCGAAAATGTTTACATTTTTGATGAGACGCTGAATAAAAGAAGTTTAATCGCCTGCAAACCCAAAACCCGCGACTTCCCCTAAATCCCGGACTCGGCTCGTATAGTCCAAAGTATACAAAGAAAGTACCCAGGGAGTAAACTCATTATCCGAACGATTTTTTAAATTGTTTTTTCACCACTAAAACGCATGAGACTTGTAGTTTTCAAAAATGTTTTCATTTTTGATGAGACGCTAAATAAAACAAGTTTAATCGCCGGCAAACGAAAACCCGCGATTTCCCGTAAATCCCGGACTCGGTCCGTATAGTCAAAAGTATACAAAGAAAGTACCCAGGGAGAAAACTCATTTCCCGAACTATTTTTTAAATTATTTTTTTACCAGTAAAACCCATGAGACTTGTAGTTTTCGAAAATGTTTACATTTTTGATTAGACGCGGAATAAAAGAAGTGTAATCGCCGGCAAACGGAAACCCGCGATTTCGCGTAAATGCCGGACTCGGCCCGTATAGTCAAAAGTATACAAAGAAAGTACCCAGGGAGTAAACTGATTTCCCGAACGATATTTCAAATTATTTCTGCACCACTAAAACGAATTAGACTTGTAGCATTCAGAAATGTTTTCATATTTGGTGAAACGCTGAATAAAAGCAGTGTAATCGCTGGCAAACAAAAACCCGCGATTTCCCGTAAATCTCGGGCTTGGCCCGTATAGTCGAAAATATATAAAAAGAAGTACCCAGGGAGTAAACTGATTTCCTGAACGATTTTTCAAATTATTTCTACACCACTAGAACGAATGAGACTTTAGTATTCGAAAATGTTTACATTTCTGATGAGACGCTGAGTAAAAGAAGTTTAATCGCCTGCAAACCCAAAACCCGCGACTTCCTCTAAATCCCGGAATCGGCTCGTATAGTCCAAAGTATACAAAGAAAGTACCCAGGGAGTAAACACATTATCCGAACGATTTTTTAAATTATTTTTTCACCACTAAAACGCATGAGACTTGTAGTTTTCAAAAATGTTTTCATTTTTGATGAGACGCTAAATAAAAGAAGTTTAATCGCCGGCAAACAAAAACCCGCGATTTCCCGTAAATCCCGGACTCGGTCCGTATAGTCAAAAGTATACAAAGAAAGTACCCAGGGAGTAAACTCATTTCCCGAACGATTTTTTAAATTATTTTTTTACCAGTAAAACGCATGAGACTTGTAGTTTTCGAAAATGTTTACATTTTTGATGGGACGCCGAATAAAAAAAGTTTAACCGCCGGCAAACGAAAACCCGCAATTTCCCCTAAATTCCGGACACGACCCGTATGGTCAAAAGTAGACAAAGAAAGTACCCAGGGAGTAAACTCATTTCCCGAACGATTTCTTAAATTATTTTTTCACCACTAAAACGCATGAGACTTGTAGTTTTCAAAAATGTTTTCATTTTTGATGAGACGCTGAATAAAAGAAGTTTAATCGTTTGCAAACGAAAACCCGCGATTTCTCCTAAATCCTGGCCACGACCCGTATAGTCAAAAGTATATAAAGAAAGTACCCAGGGAGTAAACTCATTTAACAAACGATTTTTTAAATTAGTTTTTTAGCACTAAAACGCATGAGACTTGTAGTTATCAAAATGTTTTCATTTTTGATGAGACGCTGAATGAAAGAAGTGTAATCGCCGGCAAACGAAAACCCGCGATTTCGCGTAAATCCCGGACTCGGCCCGTATAGTCAAAAGTATACAAAGAAAGTACCCAGGAAGTAAACTCATTTCCCGAACGATTTTTTAAATTATTTTTTCACCACTAAAACGCATGAGACTTGTAGTTTTCAAAAATGTTTTCATTTTTGATGAGACGCTGAATAAAAGAAGTTTAATCGCCGGCAAACGAAAACCCGCAAATTCCCGTAAATCTCGGGCTTCGCCCGTATAGTCGAATGTATATAAAAAGAAGTACCCTGGGAGTAAACTGATTTCCTGAACGATTTTTCAAATTATTTCTGCACCACCAGAACGAAAGAGACTTTAGTATTCGAAAATGTTTACATTTTTGATGAGACGCTGAATAAAAGAAGTTTAATCGCCTGCAAACCCAAAACCCGCGACTTCCCCTAAATCCCGGACTCGGCTCGTATAGTCCAAAGTATACAAAGAAAGTACCCAGGGAGTAAACTCATTATCCGAACGATTTTTTAAATTGTTTTTTCACCACTAAAACGCATGAGACTTGTAGTTTTCAAAAATGTTTTCATTTTTGATGAGACGCTAAATAAAACAAGTTTAATCGCCGGCAAACGAAAACCCGTGATTTCCCGTAAATCCCGGACTCGGTCCGTATAGTCAAAAGTATACAAAGAAAGTACCCAGGGAGTAAACTCATTTCCCGAACTATTTTTTAAATTATTTTTTTACCAGTAAAACCCATGAGACTTGTAGTTTTCGAAAATGTTTACATTTTTGATTACACGCGGAATAAAAAAAGTTTAACCGCCGGCAAACGAAAACCCGCGATTTCCCCTAAATTCCGGACACGACCCGTATGGTCAAAAGTATACAAAGAAAGTACCCAGGGAGTAAACTCATTTCCCGAACGATTTTTTAAATTGGTTTTTTAGCACTAAAACGCATGAGACTTGTAGTTATCAAAATGTTTTCATTTTTGATGAGACGCTCAATGAAAGAAGTGTAATCGCCGGCAAACGAAAACCCGCGATTTCGCGTAAATCCCGGACTCGGCCCGTATAGTCAAAAGTATACAAAGAAAGTACCCAGGAAGTAAACTCATTTCCCGAACGATTTTTTAAATTATTTTTTCACCACTAAAACGCATGAGACTTGTAGTTTTCAAAAATGTTTTCATTTTTGATGAGACGCTGAATAAAAGAAGTTTAATCGCCGGCAAACGAAAACCCGCAAATTCCCGTAAATCTCGGGCTTCGCCCGTATAGTCGAATGTATATAAAAAGAAGTACCCTGGGAGTAAACTGATTTCCTGAACGATTTTTCAAATTATTTCTGCACCACTAGAACGAATGAGACTTTAGTATTCGAAAATGTTTACATTTTTGATGAGACGCTGAATAAAAGAAGTTTAATCGCCTGCAAACCCAAAACCCGCGACTTCCCCTAAATCCCGGACTCGGCTCGTATAGTCCAAAGTATACAAAGAAAGTACCCAGGGAGTAAACTCATTATCCGAACGATTTTTTAAATTGTTTTTTCACCACTAAAACGCATGAGACTTGTAGTTTTCAAAAATGTTTTCATTTTTGATGAGACGCTAAATAAAACAAGTTTAATCGCCGGCAAACGAAAACCCGCGATTTCGCGTAAATCCCGGACTCGGCCCGTATAGTCAAAAGTATACAAAGAAAGTACCCAGGAAGTAAACTCATTTCCCGAACGATTTTTTAAATTATTTTTTCACCACTAAAACGCATGAGACTTGTAGTTTTCAAAAATGTTTTCATTCTTGATGAGACGCTGAATAAAAGAAGTTTAATCGCCGGCAAACGAAAACCCGCGATTTCCCGTAAATCCCGGACTCGGCCCGTATAGTCAAAAGTATACAAAGAAAGTACCCAAGAAGTAAACTCATTTCTCGAACGATTTTTTAAATTATTTTTTCAGCACTAAAACGCATGAGACATGTAGTTTTCAAAAATGTTTTCATTTTTGATGAGACGCTGAATAAAAGAAGTTTAATCGCCGGCAAACGAAAACCCGCAAATTCCCGTAAATCTCGGACTTGGCCCGTATAGTCGAATGTATATAAAAAGAAGTACCCTGGGAGTAAACTGATTTCCTGAACGATTTTTCAAATTATTTCTGCACCACTAGAACGAATGAGACTTTAGTATTCGAAAATGTTTACATTTCTGATGAGACGCTGAGTAAAAGAAGTTTAATCGCCTGCAAACCCAAAACCCGCGACTTCCTCTAAATCCCGGAATCGGCTCGTATAGTCCAAAGTATACAAAGAAAGTACCCAGGGAGTAAACACATTATCCGAACGATTTTTTAAATTATTTTTTCACCACTAAAACGCATGAGACTTGTAGTTTTCAAAAATGTTTTCATTTTTGATGAGACGCTAAATAAAAGAAGTTTAATCGCCGGCAAACAAAAACCCGCGATTTCCCGTAAATCCCGGACTCGTTTCGTATAGTCAAAAGTATACAAAGAAAGTACCCAGGGAGTAAACTCATTTCCCGAACGATTTTTTAAATTATTTTTTTACCAGTAAAACGCATGAGACTTGTAGTTTTCGAAAATGTTTACATTTTTGATGGGACGCCGAATAAAAAAAGTTTAACCGCCGGCAAACGAAAACCCGCGATTTCCCCTAAATTCCGGACACGACCCGTATGGTCAAAAGTATACAAAGAAAGTACCCAGGGAGTAAACTCATTTCCCGAACGATTTCTTAAATTAGTTTTTCACCACTAAAACGCATGAGACTTGTAGTTTTCAAAAATGTTTTCATTTTTGATGAGACGCTGAATAAAAGAAGTTTAATCGTTTGCAAACGAAAACCCGCGATTTCTCCTAAATCCTGGCCACGACCCGTATAGTCAAAAGTATATAAAGAAAGTACCCAGGGAGTAAACTCATTTAACAAACGATTTTTTAAATTAGTTTTTTAGCACTAAAACGCATGAGACTTGTAGTTATCAAAATGTTTTCATTTTTGATGAGACGCTGAATGAAAGAAGTGTAATCGCCGGCAAACGAAAACCCGCGATTTCGCGTAAATCCCGGACTCGGCCCGTATAGTCAAAAGTATACAAAGAAAGTACCCAGGAAGTAAACTCATTTCCCGAACGATTTTTTAAATTATTTTTTCACCACTAAAACGCATGAGACTTGTATTTTTCAAAAATGTTTTCATTTTTGATGAGACGCTGATAAAAAGAAGTTTAATCGCCGGCAAACAAAAACCCGCAAATTCCCGTAAATCTCGGGCTTCGCCCGTATAGTCGAATGTATATAAAAAGAAGTACCCTGGGAGTAAACTGATTTCCTGAACGATTTTTCAAATTATTTCTGCACCACTAGAACGAATGAGACTTTAGTATTCGAAAATGTTTACATTTTTGATGAGACGCTGAATAAAAGAAGTTTAATCGCCTGCAAACCCAAAACCCGCGACTTCCCCTAAATCCCGGACTCGGCTCGTATAGTCCAAAGTATACAAAGAAAGTACCCAGGGAGTAAACTCATTATCCGAACGATTTTTTAAATTATTTTTTCACCACTAAAACGCATGAGACTTGTAGTTTTCAAAAATGTTTTCATTTTTGATGAGACGCTAAATAAAAGAAGTTTAATCGCCGGCAAACGAAAACCCGCGATTTCCCGTAAATCCCGGACTCGGTCCGTATAGTCAAAAGTATACAAAGAAAGTACTCAGGGAGTAAACTCATTTCCCGAACTATTTTTTAAATTATTTTTTTACCAGTAAAACCCATGAGACTTGTAGTTTTCGAAAATGTTTACATTTTTGATTAGACGCGGAATAAAAAAAGTTTAACCGCCGGCAAACGAAAACCCGCGATTTCCCCTAAATTCCGGACACGACCCGTATGGTCAAAAGTATACAAAGAAAGTACCCAGGGAGTAAACTCATTTCCCGAACGATTTTTTAAATTGGTTTTTTAGCACTAAAACGCATGAGACTTGTAGTTTTCAAAAATGTTTTTATTTTTGATGAGACGCTGAATAAAAGAAGTTTACTCGCCGGCAAACGAAAACCCGCGATTTCCCGTAAATCCCGGACTCGGCCCGTATAGTCAAAAGTGTACAAAGAAAGTACCCAAGAAGTAAACTCATTTCTCGAACGATTTTTTAAATTATTTTTTCAGCACTAAAACGTATGAGACATGTAGTTTTCAAAAATGTTTTCATTTTTGATGAGACGCTGAATAAAAGAAGTTTAATCGCCGGCAAACGAAAACCCGTAAATTCCCGTAAATCTCGGTCTTGGCCCGTATAGTCGAATGTATATAAAAAGAAGTACCCTGGGAGTAAACTGATTTCCTGAACGATTTTTCAAATTATTTCTGCACCACTAAAACGAATGAGACTTTAGTATTCGAAAATGTTTACATTTTTGATGAGACGCTAAATAAAAGAAGTTTAATCGCCGGCAAACGAAAACCCGCGATTTCCCTTAAATTCTGGCCACGACTCGTATAGTCAAAAGTATATAAAGAAAGTACCCAAGGATTAAACTCATTTCACAAACGATTTTTTAAATTAGTTTTTTAGCACTAAAACGCATGAGACTTGTAGTTTTCAAAAATGTTTTCATTTTTGATGAGACGCTGAAAAAAAGAAGTGTAATCGCCGGCAAACGAAAACCCGCGACTTCGCGTAAATCCCGGACTCGGCCTGTATAGTGCAAAGTATACAAAGAAAGTACCCAGGGAGTAAACTCATTTCCCGAACGATTTTTTAAATTATTTTTTTACCAGTAAAACGCATGAGACTTGTAGTTTTCAAAAATGTTTTCATTTTTGATGAGACTCTGAATAAAAGAAGTTTAATCGCCGGCAAACGAAAACCCGCGATTTCCCGTAAATCCCGGACTCGGCCCGTATAGTCAAAAGTATACAAAGAAAGTACCCAAGAGGTAAACTTATTTCTCGAACGATTTTTTAAATTATTTTTCAGCACTAAAACGCATGAGACATGTAGTTTTTATATATTTTTTCATTTTTCATGAGACGCTGAATAAAAGAAGTTTAATCGCCGGCAAACGAAAACCCGCGATTTCCGTAAATCCCGGACTCGGCATGTATAGTTAAAAGTATACAAAGAAAGTACCCAAGAAGTAAACTCATTTCTCGAACGATTTTTTAAATTATTTTTTCAGCACTAAAACGCATGAGACATGTAGTTTTCAAAAATGTTTTCATTTTTGATGAGACGCTGAATAAAAGAAGTTTAATCGCCGGCAAACGAAAACCCGCAAATTCCCGTAAATCTCGGGCTTCGCCCGTATAGTCGAATGTATATAAAAAGAAGTACCCTGGGAGTAAACTGATTTCCTGAACGATTTTTCAAATTATTTCTGCACCACTAGAACGAATGAGACTTTAGTATTCGAAAATGTTTACATTTTTGACGAGACGCTGAATAAAAGAAGTTTAATCGCCTGCAAACCCAAAACCCGCGACTTCCCCTAAATCCCGGACTCGGCTCGTATAGTCCAAAGTATACAAAGAAAGTACCCAGGGAGTAAACTCATTATCCGAACGATTTTTTAAATTATTTTTTCACCACTAAAACGCATGAGACTTGTAGTTTTCAAAAATGTTTTCATTTTTGATGAGACGCTAAATAAAAGAAGTTTAATCGCCGGCAAACGAAAACCCGCGATTTCCCGTAAATCCCGGACTCGGTCCATATAGTCAAAAGTATACAAAGAAAGTACCCAGGGAGCAAACTCATTTCCCGAACGATTTTTTAAATTATTTTCTTACCAGTAAAACCCATGAGACTTGTAGTTTTCGAAAATGTTTACATTTTTGATTAGACGCGGAATAAAAAAAGTTTAACCGCCGGCAAACGAAAACCCGCGATTTCCCCTAAATTCTGGACACGACCCGTATGGTCAAAAGTATACAAAGAAAGTACCCAGGGAGTAAACTCATTTCCCGAACGATTTTTTAAATTGGTTTTTTAGCACTAAAACGCATGAGACTTGTAGTTATCAAAATGTTTTCATTTTTGATGAGACGCTGAATGAAAGAAGTGTAATCGCCGGCAAACGAAAACCCGCGATTTCGCGTAAATCCCGGACTCGGCCGGTTTAGTCAAAAGTATACAAAGAAAGTACCCAGGAAGTAAACTCATTTCCCGAACGATTTTTTAAATTATTTTTTCACCACTAAAACGCATGAGACTTGTAGTTTTCAAAAATGTTTTCATTTTTGGTGAGACGCTGAATAAAAGAAGTTTAATCGCCGGCAAACGAAAACCCGCAAATTCCCGTAAATCTCGTGCTTGGCCCGTATAGTCGAATGTATATAAAAAGAAGTACCCTGGGAGTAAACTGATTTCCTGAACGATTTTTCAAAATATTTCTGCACCACTAGAACGAATGAGACTTTAGTATTCGAAAATGTTTAGATTTTTGATGAGACGCTGAATAAAAGAAGTTTAATCGCCGGCAAACGAAAACCCGCGATTTCCCTTAAATCCTGGCCACGACTCGTATAGTCAAAAGTATATAAAGAAAGTACCCAGGGATTAAACTCATTTCACAAACGATTTTTTAAATTAGTTTTTTAGCACTAAAACGCATAAGACTTGTAGTTTTCAAAAATGTTTTCATTTTTGATGAGACGCTGAAAAAAAGAAGTGTAATCGCCGGCAAACGAAAACCCGCGACTTCGCGTAAATCCCGGACTCGGCCCGTATAGTCCAAAGTATACAAAGAAAGTACCCAGGGAGTAAACTCATTTCCCGAACGATTTTTTAAATTATTTTTTTACCAGTAAAACGCATGAGACTTGTAGTTTTCAAAAATGTTTTCATTTTTGATGAGACTCTGAATAAAAGAAGTTTAATCGCCGGCAAACGAAAACCCGCGATTTCCCGTAAATCCCGGACTCGGCCCGTATAGTCAAAAGTATACAAAGAAAGTACCCAAGAGGTAAACTCATTTCTCGAACGATTTTTTAAATTATTTTTCAGCACTAAAACGCATGAGACATGTAGTTTTTAAATATTTTTTCATTTTTCATGAGACGCTGAATAAAAGAAGTTTAATCGCCGACAAACGAAAACACGCGATTTCCCGTAAATCCCGGGGTCGGCCCGTAAAGTCAAAAGTGTACAAAGAAAGTACCCAGGGAGTAAACTTATTTTCCGAACGGTTTTTTAAATTATTTTTTCACCAGTAAAACGCATGAGACTTGTAGTTTTTAAAAATGTTTTCACTTTTGATGAGACGCTGAATAAAAGAAGTTTAATCGCCGGCAAACGGAATCCCGCGATTTCGCGTAAATCCCGGACTCGGCCCGTATAGTCAAAAGTATACAAAAAAGTACCCAGGGAGTAAACTCATTTCCCGAACGATTTTTTAAATTATTTTTTCACCACAAAAACGCATGAGACTTGTAGTTTTCAAAAATGTTTTCATTTTAATGAGACGCTGAATAAAAGAAGTTTAATCGCAGGCAAACGAAATCCCGCGATTTCCCGTAAATTCCGGGCTTGTCCCGTATAGTCGAATGTATATAAAGAAAGTGCTAGGGAGTAAACGGATTTCCTGAACGATTTTTCAACTTATTTCTGCACCACTTAATCGCATGAGATTTGTAGTTTTCAAAAATGCTTTCATTTTTGATGAGACGCTGAATAAAAGAAAATTAATCGCCGGCAAACAACAACTCGCGATTTCCCGTTATTCCCGGGCTTGGCCCGTATAGTCGAATGTATATATTACCAGGTTGCATGGCTTTTAACAGTGAAACAATTGACTGTGGGACTCAATTGAACTGATTTTTATACTTTGAACTGATAAATGTGATAAATGAGACAATTGGACTCCAGGAAATAACATTCTCCTTAATTTGACACGATTGCATGAACTCAGCCATCACACTGGGCGCTGCGGTAGCGCTTTATTAAAAAAATTAGATAAATAAGTCATTTTGTACTGTGGGACCAATCCTAGACGATAGCGCACGCTGTAGAAATAGAGACAGTTTCAAAAATTACATTTCATTGACTTTCTAACGGTATCAGTCCGTTTGAGTTAAAACTGTTGCGTCACATATTCGTACCAACATGTATTTAACATTATTTTTCTGACTCTACTAGGTTGCATCGCTTTTAACAATGAAACGATTGCCTGTGGGACTTAATTGAAAGGATTTTGGACTTTGACCCTAGAAATATGATCAACGAGACAACTGGACTCCAAGAGAAAATGTTCTTCTTAATTTGAAATGATTACTGGAACAGAGTATTTCCAATGGGCGCTGTGGTAGCGCTTTATTAAAAAATGTAGATAAATAAGTCATATTTTGCTGCGGGACCAATCCTAGCCGTTAACTTGCGCTGAAGAAATAGAGACATTTTCAAAAACTACATTTCCTTGACTTTGTAACGGTATCAGTCCGTTTGAGTTACAACGGTTGCGTCACATAATCGTACCAACATGTATTTAGCGATGTGTTTCTGATATTACCAGGTTGGATGGCTTTTAACAGTGAAACAATTGTCTGTGGGACTGAATTGAACTGATTTTGGACTTTAAACTGATAAATGTGATAAATGAGACAATTGGACTCCAAGAAATAACATTCTTCTTAATTTGACATGATTGTTCGAACTCAACGATTACACTGGGCGCTGTGGTAGCGTTTTATTTCAAAATGTAGATAAATAAGTGTTTCTTTTACTGTGGGACCAATCCTGGCCGTTAGTGCCGCTGAAGAAATACCGACAGTTTCAAAAGCTACATTTCATTGACTTTCTAACGGTATCAGTCCGTTTGAGTCACGACGGTTGTGTCACATATTTGTACCAACATGTATTTAGTGATATGTTTCAGATATTACCAGGTTGCATGACTTTTAACAGTGAAACAATTAACTGTGGGACTTAATTGAACTGATTTCGGACTTTGAACTTATAAATGTGATAAAGGAGACAATTGGACTCCAAGAAATAACATTCTTCTCAATTTGACATGATTGCTGTAACTCAGCGATTAAACTGGGCGCTGTGATAGCACTTTATTTAAAAATGTAGAAAACTAAATCATTTTTTACTGTGGGACCAATCCTAGCCGTTAGCGCGCGCTGAGGAAATGGAGACAGTCTCAAAAACTTTATTTCATTGACTTTCTAACGATATCACTCCGTTTGAGTTACAACGGTTGCGTCACATATTCGTACCAACATGTATTTAGCGATATGTTTCTGATATTACAAGGTTGCATCGTTTTTAACAGTGAAACGACTGCCTGTGGGACTTAATTGAACTGATTTCGACTTTGACTTCATAAATGTGATAAATGAGCCAATTGGTCTCCAAGAAATAACATTCTTCTTAATTTGACATGATTGCTCGAACTCAACGATTACACTGGGCGGTGTGATAGCGCTTTACTAAAAAATGTAGATAGAAAAGTCATAATTTGCTGTGGGACCAATCCTAGCTGTTAGCAGGCTGCTGCAGAAATAAAGGCAGTTTCAAAAACTACATTTCATTGAGTTTCTAACGGTATCAGTCCGTTTGAGTTACAACTGTTGCATCACATATTCGTACCAACATGTATTAAGCGAAATGTTTCTGACATTACTAGGTTGCATCGCTTATAACAGTGAAACAATTGACTGTGGGACTCAATTGATCTGATTTTGGACTTTGAACTGATAAATGTGATAAATGAGACAATTGGACTCCAAGAAATAACATTCTTCTCAATTTGCATGATTGTTCGAACTCAACGATTACACTGGGCGCTGTGGTAGCGTTTTATTTCAAATTGTAGATAAATAAGTCATTTTTTTTACTGTGAGACCAATCCTAGCCGTTAGAGCCGCTGAAAAAATACCGACAGTTTCAAAAGCTACATTTCATTGACTTTCTAACGGTATCAGTCCATTTGAGTTACAACGGTTGCGTCACATATTCGTACCAACGTGTATTTGGCGATATGTTTCTGATATTACCAGATTGCATTCGTTTCAACAGTGAAACAATTGACTGTGGGACTTAATTGAACTGATTTGAGACTCTGAACTTATAAATGTGATAAATGAGACAATTGGACTCCAAGAAATAACATTCTTCTTAATTTGACATGATTGTTCGAACTCAACGATTACACTGGGCGCTGTGGTAGCGTTTTATTTCAAAATGTAGATAAATAAGTGTTTCTTTTACTGTGGGACCAATCCTGGCCGTTAGTGCCGCTGAAGAAATACCGACAGTTTCAAAAGCTACATTTCATTGACTTTCTAACAGTATCAGTCCGTTTGAGTCACGACGGTTGTGTCACATATTTGTACCAACATGTATTTAGTGATATGTTTCAGATATTACCAGGTTGCATGGCTTTTAACAGTGAAACAATTAACTGTGGGACTTAATTGAACTGATTTCGGACTTTGAACTTATAAATGTGATAAATGAGACAATTGGACTCCAAGAAAAAACATTCTTCTCAATTTGATATGATTGCTGTAACTCAGCGATTAAACTGGGCGCTGTGATAGCACTTTATTTGAAAATGTAGAAAACTAAATCATTTTTTACTGTGGGACCAATCCTAGCCGTTAGCGCGCGCTGAGGAAATGGAGACAGTCTCAAAAACTTTATTTCATTGACTTTCTAACGATATCACTCCGTTTGAGTTACAACGGTTGCGTCACATATTCGTACCAACATGTATTTAGCGATATGATTCTGATATTACAAGGTTGCATCGTTTTTAACAGTGAAACGACTGCCTGTGGGACTTAATTGAACTGATTTCGACTTTGACTTCATAAATGTGATAAATGAGCCAATTGGTCTCCAAGAAATAACATTCTTCTTAATTTGACATGATTGCTCGAACTCAACGATTACACTGGGCGGTGTGATAGCGCTTTACTAAAAAATGTAGATAGAAAAGTCATAATTTGCTGTGGGACCAATCCTAGCTGTTAGCAGGCTGCTGAAGAAATAAAGGCAGTTTCAAAAGCTACATTTCATTGAGTTTCTAACGGTATCAGTCCGTTTGAGTTACAACTGTTGCATCACATATTCGTACCAACATGTATTAAGCGAAATGTTTCTGACATTACTAGGTTGCATCGCTTATAACAGTGAAACATTTTACTGTGGGACTCAATTGATCTGATTTTGGACTTTGAACTGATAAATGTGATAAATGAGACAATTGGACTCCAAGAAATAACATTCTTCTTAATTTGAGATGATTGATTCAACTCAACGATTACACTGGGCGCTGTGGTGGCGCTTTATTTAAAAATGTAGATAAATAAGTCATTTTATACTGTGGGACCAATCCTAGCCGTTAGCGCCCGCTGAAGAAATAGCGACAGATTGAAAAACTATATTTCATTGAGTTTCTAACAGTATCAGTCCGTTTGAGTCACAACGGTTGCGTCACATATTCGTACCAACATATATGTAGTGATGTGTTTCAGATATTACCAGGTTGCATGGCATTTAACAGTGAAACAATTGACTGTGGGACTCAATTGAACTGATCTTTTTACTTTGAACTGATAAATGTGATAAATGAGACAATTGGACTACAGGAAATAACATTCTCCTTAATTTGACACGATTGCATGAACTCAGCGATTACACTGGGCGCTGCGGTAGCGCTTTATTAAAAAATGTAGATAAATAAGTCATTTTTTACTGTGGGACCAATCCTAACCGTTAGTTTGCGTTGAAGAAATAGAGACATTTTCAAAAACTAAATTTCATTGACTTTCTAACGGTATCAGTCCGTTTGAGTTACAACGGTTGTGTCACATATTCGTACCAACATGTACTTAGCGATATGTTTCAGATATTACTAGGTTGCGTCGCTTTTAACAGGGAAACGATTGCCTGTGGAACTTAATTGAACTGATTTTGGACTTTGAACTTATAAATGTGATAAATGAGCCAATTGGTCACCAAGAAATAACATTCTTCTTATTTTGACATGATTGCTGGAATTCAGCGGTTACACTGGGCGCTGCGGTAGCGCTTCATTTAGAAATTTAGATAAATAAGTCTTTCTGTACTGTGGGACCAATTTTAGACGTTAGCGCGCGCTTAGAAAACAGAGACGTTTTCAAAAACTAAATTTCCTTGACTTTCTAACGGTATCAGTCCGTTTGAGTTACAACGGTTGCGTCACATATTCGTACCAACATGTACTTAGCGATATGTTTCAGATATTACTAGGTAGCGTCGCTTTTAACAGTGAAATGATTGACCGTGGGACTTAATTGAACTGATTTTTGACTTTGAAGTTATGAATGTGATGAATGAACAAATTGGACTCCAAGAAATAACAATCTTCTTATTTTGACATGATGGCTGGAATTCAGCGGTTACACTGGGCGCTGCGGCAGCGCTTCATTTAGAAATTTAGATAAATAAGTCATTCTGTACTGTGGGACCAATCTTAGCCGTTAGCGCGCTGAGGAAATGGAAAGAGCTTCAAAAATTTTATTTCATTGACTTTCTAACGGTATCACTCCGTTTGAGGTACAACGGTTGCGTCACATATTCATACCAACATGTATTTAGCGATATGTTTCTGATATTATAAGGTTGCATCGCTTTTAACAGTGAAACGATTGCCTGTGGAACTTAATTGAACTGATTTTGGACTTTTAGCTTATAAATGTGATAAATGAGCCAATTGGACTCCAAGAAATAACATTCTTCTTATTTTGACATGATTGCTGGAATTCAGCGGTTACACTGGGCTCTGTGGTAGCGTTTCATTTAGAAATTTAGAAAAATAAGTCATTCTGTACTGTGGGACCAATCTTAGACGTTAGCGCGCGCTGAGAAAATGCAGACAGTTTCAAAAACTTTATATCATTGACTTTCTAACGATATTACTCCGTTTGAGTTACAACGGTTGTGTCACATATTCGTACCAACATGTATTTAGCGATATGTTTCTGATATTACTAGGTTGCATCGCTTTTAACAGTGAAACGATTGACTGTGGGACTTAATTGAAAGGATTTTGGACTTTGACCCTAGAAATATGATCAACGAGACAACTGGACTCCAAGAGAAAACGTTCTTCTTAATTTGAAATGATTGCTGGAACAGAGTATTTCCAATTGGCGCTGTGGTAGCGCTTTAATAAAAAATGTAGATAAATAAGTCATATTTTGCTGCGGGACCAATCCTAGCCGTTAGCTTGCGCTGAAGAAATAGAGACATTTTCAAAAACTACATTTCCTTGACTTTGTAACGGTATCAGTCCGTTTCAGTTACAACGGTTGCGTCACATAATCGTACCAACATGTATTTAGCGATGTGTTTCTGATATTACCAGGTTGGATGGCTTTTAACAGTGAAACGACTGCCTGTGGGACTTAATTGAACTGATTTCGACTTTGACTTCATAAATGTGATAAATGAGCCAATTGGTCTCCAAGAAATAACATTCTTCTTAATTTGACATGATTGCTCGAACTCAACGATTACACTGGGCGGTGTGATAGCGCTTTACTAAAAAATGTAGATAGAAAAGTCATAATTTGCTGTGGGACCAATCCTAGCTGTTAGCAGGCTGCTGAAGAAATAAAGGCAGTTTCAAAAACTACATTTCATTGAGTTTCTAACGGTATCAGTCCGTTTGAGTTACAACTGTTGCATCACATATTCGTACCAACATGTATTAAGCGAAATGTTTCTGACATTACTAGGTTGCATCGCTTATAACAGTGAAACAATTGACTGTGGGACTCAATTGATCTGATTTTGGACTTTGAACTGATAAATGTGATAAATGAGACAATTGGACTCCAAGAAATAACATTCTTCTCAATTTGCATGATTGTTCGAACTCAACGATTACACTGGGCGCTGTGGTAGCGTTTTATTTCAAATTGTAGATAAATAAGTCATTTTTTTTACTGTGGGACCAATTCTAGCCGTTAGAGCCGCTGAAAAAATACCGACAGTTTCAAAAGCTACATTTCATTGACTTTCTAACGGTATCAGTCCATTTGAGTTACAACGGTTGCGTCACATATTCGTACCAACATGTATTTGGCGATATTTTTCTGATATTACCAGATTGCATTCGTTTCAACAGTGAAACAATTGACTGTGGGACTTAATTGAATTGATTTGAGACTCTGAACTTATAAATGTGATGAATGAGACAATTGGACTCCAAGAAATAACATTCTTCTTAATTTGAGATGATTGATTGAACTCAACGATTACACTGGGCGCTGTGGTAGCGCTTTATTTAAAAATGTAGATAAATAAGTCATTTTATACTGTGGGACCAATCCTAGCCGTTAGCGCCCGCTGAAGAAATAGCGACAGATTGAAAAACTATATTTCATTGAGTTTCTAACAGTATCAGTCCGTTTGAGTCACAACGGTTGCGTCACATATTCGTACCAACATATATGTAGTGATGTGTTTCAGATATTACCAGGTTGCATGGCCTTTAACAGTGAAACAATTGACTGTGGGACTCAATTGAACTGATCTTTTTACTTTGAACTGATAAATGTGATAAATGAGACAATTGGACTACAGGAAATAACATTCTCCTTAATTTGACACGATTGCATGAACTCAGCGATTACACTGGGCGCTGCGGTAGCGCTTTATTAAAAAATGTAGATAAATAAGTCATTTTTTACTGTGAGACCATTCCTAACCGTTAGTTTGCGCTGAAGAAGTAGAGACATTTTCAAAAACTAAGTTTCATTGACTTTCTAACGGTATCAGTCCGTTTGAGTTACAACGGTTGCGTCACATATTCGTACCAACATGTACTTAGCGATATGTTTCAGATATTACTAGGTTGCGTCGCTTTTAACAGTGAAACGATTGACCGTGGGACTTAATTGAACTGATTTTTGACTTTGAAGTTATGAATGTGATGAATGAACAAATTGGACTCCAAGAAATAACATTTTTCTTATTTTGACATGATTGCTGGAATTCAGCGGTTACACTGGGCGCTGCGGCAGCGCTTCATTTAGAAATTTAGATAAATAAGTCATTCTGTACTGTGGGACCAATCTTAGACGTTAGCGCGCGCTGAAAAAATGGAGACAGTTTCAAAAACTTTATTTCATTGACTTTCTAACGATATCACTCCGTTTGAGTTACAACAGTTGCGTCACATATTCGTACCAACATGTATTTATCGATATGTTTCTGATATTACCAGGTTGCATCACTTTTAACAGTGAAACGATTGACTGTGGGACTTAATTGAACTGATTTTGGACTTTAAACTGATAAATGTGATAAATGAGACAATTGGACTCCAAGAAATAACATTCTTCTTAATTTGACATGATTGTTCGAACTCAACGATTACACTGGGCGCTGTGGTAGCGTTTTATTTCAAAATGTAGATAAATAAGTGTTTCTTTTACTGTGGGACCAATCCTGGCCGCTAGTACCGCTGAAGAAATACCGACAGTTTCAAAAGCTACATTTCATTGACTTTCTAACGGTATCAGTCCGTTTGAGTCACGACGGTTGTGTCACATATTTGTACCAACATGTATTTAGTGATATGTTTCAGATATTACCAGGTTGCATGGCTTTTAACAGTGAAACAATTAACTGTGGGACTTAATTGAACTGATTTCGGACTTTGAACTTATAAATGTGATAAATGAGACAATTGGACTCCAAGAAATAACATTCTTCTCAATTTGACATGATTGCTGTAACTCAGCGATTAAACTGGGCGCTGTGATAGCACTTTATTTAAAAATGTAGAAAACTAAATCATTTTTTACTGTGAGACCAATCCTAGCCGTTAGCGCGCGCTGAGGAAATGGAGACAGTCTCAAAAACTTTATTTCATTGACTTTCTAACGATATCACTCCGTTTGAATTACAACGGTTGCGTCACATATTCGTACCAACATGTATTTAGCGATATGTTTCTGATATTACAAGGTTGCATCGTTTTTAACAGTGAAACGACTGCCTGTGGGACTTAATTGAACTGATTTCGACTTTGACTTCATAAATGTGATAAATGAGCCAATTGGTCTCCAAGAAATAAAATTCTTCTTAATTTGACATGATTGGTCGAACTCAACGATTACACTGGGCGGTGTGATAGCGCTTTACTAAAAAATGTAGATAGAAAAGTCATAATTTGCTGTGGGACCAATCCTAGCTGTTAGCAGGCTGCTGAAGAAATAAAGGCAGTTTCAAAAACTACATTTCATTGAGTTTCTAACGGTATCAGTCCGTTTGAGTTACAACTGTTGCATCACATATTCGTACCAACATGTATTAAGCGAAATGTTTCTGACATTACTAGGTTGCATCGCTTATAACAGTGAAACAATTGACTGTGGGACTCAATTGATCTGATTTTGGACTTTGAACTGATAAATGTGATAAATGAGACAATTGGACTCCAAGAAATAACATTCTTCTCAATTTGCATGATTGTTCGAACTCAACGATTACACTGGGCGCTGTGGTAGCGTTTTATTTCAAATTGTAGATAAATAAGTCATTTTTTTTACTGTGGGACCAATCCTAGCCGTTAGAGCCGCTGAAAAAATACCGACAGTTACAAAGATAACAAAGACCAACATATATGTAGTGATGTGTTTCAGATATTACCAGGTTGCATGGCCTTTAACAGTGAAACAATTGACTGTGGGACTCAATTGAACTGATCTTTTTACTTTGAACTGATAAATGTGATAAATGAGACAATTGGACTACAGGAAATAACATTCTCCTTAATTTGACACGATTGCATGAACTCAGCGATTACACTGGGCGCTGCGGTAGCGCTTTATTAAAAAATGTAGATAAATAAGTCATTTTTTACTGTGAGACCATTCCTAACCGTTAGTTTGCGCTGAAGAAGTAGAGACATTTTCAAAAACTAAATTTCATTGACTTTCTAACGGTATCAGTCCGTTTGAGTTACAACGGTTGCGTCACATATTCGTACCAACATGTACTTAGCGATATGTTTCAGATATTACTAGGTTGCGTCGCTTTTAACAGTGAAACGATTGACCGTGGGACTTAATTGAACTGATTTTTGACTTTGAAGTTATGAATGTGATGAATGAACAAATTGGACTCCAAGAAATAACATTTTTCTTATTTTGACATGATTGCTGGAATTCAGCGGTTACACTGGGCGCTGCGGCAGCGCTTCATTTAGAAATTTAGATAAATAAGTCATTCTGTACTGTGGGACCAATCTTAGACGTTAGCGCGCGCTCAAAAAATGGAGACAGTTTCAAAAACTTTATTTCATTGACTTTCTAACGATATCAATCCGTTTGAGTTACAACGGTTGCGTCACATATTCGTACCAACATGTATTTAGCGATATGTTTCTGATATTACCAGGTTGCATCACTTTTAACAGTGAAACGATTGACTGTGGGACTTAATTGAACTGATTTTGGACTTTGACTTTATAAATGTGATAAATGAGCCATTGGACTCCAAGAAATAACATTATTCTTATTTTGACATGATTGCTGGAATTCAGCGGTTACACTGGGCGCTGCAGTAGCACTTTATTTAGAAATTTAGGTAAATAAGTCATTCTGTACTGTGGGGCCAATCTTAGCCGTTAGTGCGCGCTGAAGAAATGGAGACAGCCTCAAAAACTTTATTTCATTGACTTTCAGACGATATCACTCCGTTTGAGTTACAACGGTTGCGTCACTTATTCGTACCAACATGTATTTAGCGATATGTTTCTGATATTACAAGATTGCATCGTTTTTAACAGTGAAACGACTGCCTGTGGGACTTAATTGAACTAATTTCGGACTTTGACTTTATAAATGTGATAAATGAGCTAATTGGACTCCAAGAAAAAACATTCTTCTTAATCTGACATGGTTGCTGGAACTCAGCGATTACACTGCGCGCTGTGGTAGCGATTCAATTACAAATTTAGATAAATAAGCCATTTTTTACTGTGGGACCAATTCTAGCCGTTAGCACGCGCTGAAGATATAGAGACAGTTTCAAAAACTACATTTCATTGAGTTTCTAACGGTATCCGTCCGCTCAATGCACAACGGTCGTGTCACATATTCATACCAACATGTGTTTAGCGATATGTTTCATATATTACCAAGTTGCATGGCTTTTAACAGTGCACCAATTGACTGTGGGACTTAATTGAACTTATTTTGGACTTTGAACTTATAAATGTGATAAATGAGACAATTGGACTCCAAGAAATAACAGTCTTCTTAATTTGACATGATTGCTTGAACTCAACGATTACACTGGGAGCTGTGACAGCGCTTTATTAAAAAATGTAGATAAATAAGTCATTTTTTACTGTGGGACCAATCCTAACCGTTAGTTTGTGTTGAAGAAATAGAGACATTTTCAAAAACTAAATTTCATTGACTTTCTAACGGTATCAGTCCGTTTGAGTTACAACGGTTGTGTCACATATTCGTACCAACATGTACTTAGCGATATGTTTCAGATATTACTAGGTTGCGTCGCTTTTAACAGGGAAAAGATTGCCTGTGGAACTTAATTGAACTGATTTTGGACTTTGAACTTATAAATGTGATAAATGAGCCAATTGGTCACCAAGAAATAACATTCTTCTTATTTTGACTTGATTGCTGGAATTCAGCGGTTACACTGGGCGCTGCGGTAGCGCTTCATTTAGAAATTTAGATAAATAAGTCTTTCTGTACTGTGGGACCAATCTTAGACGTTAGCGCGCGCTTAGAAAACAGAGACGTTTTCAAAAACTAAATTTCCTTGACTTTCTAACGGTATCAGTCCGTTTGAGTTACAACGGTTGCGTCACATATTCGTACCAACATGTGCTTAGCGATATGTTTCAGATATTACTAGGTAGCGTCGCTTTTAACAGTGAAATGATTGACCGTGGGACTTAATTGAACTGATTTTTGACTTTGAAGTTATGAATGTGATGAATGAACAAATTGGACTCCAAGAAATAACATTCTTCCTACTTTGACATGATTGCTGGAATACAGCGGTTACACTGGGCGCTGCCGTTATGCTTCACTTAGAAATTTAGATAAATAAGTCATTCTGTACTGTGGGACCAATCTTAGTCGTTAGCGCGCTGAGGAAATGGAAAGAGCTTCAAAAATTTTATTTCATTGACTCTCTAACGGTATCACTCCGTTTGAGGTACAACGGTTGCGTCACATATTCATACCAACATGTATTTAGCGATATGTTTCTGATATTATAAGGTTGCATCGCTTTTAACAGTGAAACGATTGACTGTGGGACTTTATTGAACTGATTTTGGACTTCGAACTTATAAATGTGATAAATGAGCCAATTGGACTCCAAGAAATAACATTCTTCTTATTTTGACATAATTGCTGGAATTCAGCGGTTACACTGGGCGCTGCGGTTATGCTTCATTTAGAAATTTAGATAAATATGTCATTCTGTACTGTGGGACCAATCTTAGCCGTTAGCGCGCTGAGGAAATGGAAACAGCTTCAAAAATTTTATTTCATTGACTTTCTAACGGTATCACTCCGTTTCAGGTACAACGATTGCGTCACATATTCATACCAACATGTATTTAGCGATATGTTTCTGATATTATAAGGTTGCATCGCTTTTAACAGTGAAACGATTGCCTGTGGAACTTAATTGAACTGATTTTGGACTTTGAACTTATAAATGTGCTAATTGAGCCAATTGGACTCCCAGAAATAGCATTCTTCTTATTTTGACATGATTGCTGGAATTCAGCGGTTACACTGGGCGCTGCGGTAGCGTTTTGTTTAGAAATTTAGATAAATAAGTCATTCTGTACTGTGGGACCAATCTTAGACGTTAGCGCCCGCTGAAAAAATGGAGACAGTTTCAAAAACTTTATTTCATTGACTTTCTAACGATATCACTCCGTTTGAGTTACAACGGTTGCGTCACATATTCGTACCAACATGTATTTAGCGATATGTTTCTGATATTACCAGGTTGCATCACTTTTAACAGTGAAACGATTGACTGTGGGACTTAATTGAACTGATTTTGGACTTTGACTTTATAAATGTGATAAATGAGCCAATTGGACTCCAAGAAATAACAGTCTTCGCAATTTGACATGATTGCTGTAACTCAGCGATTAAACTGGGCGCTGTGATAGCGCTTTATTTAAAAATGTTGATAAATAAGTCATTCTGTACTGTGGGACCAATCTTAGCCGTTAGCGCGCTGAGGAAATGGAAACAGCTTCAAAAATTTTATTTCATTGACATTCTAACGGTATCACTCCGTTTGCGGTACAACGGTTGCGTCACATATTCATACCAACATGTATTTAGCGATATGTTTCTGATATTACCAGGTTGCATCGCTTTAACAGTGAAACGATTGACTGTGGAACTTAATTGAACTGATTTTGGACTTCGAACTTATAAATGTGATAAATGAGCCAATTGGACTCCAAGAAATAACATTCTTCCTACTTTGACATGATTGCTGGAATTCAGCGGTTACACTGGGCGCTGCCGTTATGCTTCATTTAGAAATTTAGATAAATATGTCATTCTGTACTGTGGGACCAATCTTAGCCGTTATCGCGCTGAGGAAATGGAAACAGCTTCAAAAATGTTATTTCATTGACTTTCTAACGGTATCACTCCGTTTGAGGTACAACGGTTGCGTCACATATTCATACCAACATGTATTTAGCGATATGTTTCTGATATTATAAGGTTGCATCGCTTTTAACAGTGAAACGATTGCCTGTGGAACTTAATTGAACTGATTTTGGACCTTGACTTTATAAATGTGATAAATGAGCCAATTGGACTCCAAGAAATAACAGTCTTCGCAATTTGACATGATTGCTGTAACTCAGCGATTAAACTGGGCGCTGTGATAGCGCTTTATTTAAAAAAGTAGATAAATAAGTCATTTCTTACTGTGGGACCAATCCTAGCCGTTAGCTCGCGCTGAAGAAAGAGAGACATTTTCGAAAATTAAATTTCATTGAATTTCTAACGGTATCACTCCGTTTGAGTTAAAACTTTTGCGTCACATATTCGTACCAACATGTATTGAGCGATATGTTTTTAATATTACCAGGTTGCATCGCTTTTAACCGTGAAACGATTAACTGTGGGACTTAATTGAACTTATTTTGGACTTTGAACTTATAAATGTGATACATGAGCCAATTCGACTCCAAGAAAGAACATTCTTCTTCATCTGACATGGTTGCTGGAACTCAGCGATTACAGTGGCCGCTGTGGTAGCGCTTCATTTATAAATTTAGATAAATAAGTTATTTTTTACTGTGGGAGCAATCCTAACCGTTAGAACGCGCTGAAGATATAGAGACAGTTTCAAAAACTACATTTCATTGAGTTTCTAACGGTATCCGTCCGCTTGAAACACAGCGGTCGCGTCACATAATCGTACCAACATGTGTTTAGCGATTTCTTTCAGATATTACCAAGTTGCATGGCTTTTAACAGTGAACCAATTTACTGTGGGACTTAATTGAACTGATTTTGGACTTTGAACTTATAAATGTGATAAATGAGACAATTGGACTCAAAAAAATAGCATTCTTCTTAATTTGACATGATTGCTTGAACTCAACGATTACACTGGGCGCTGTGATAGCGCTTTATTAAAAAATGTATATAAATAAGTCATTTTTTACTGTGGGACCAATCCTAGCCGTTAGCTCGCGCTGAAGAAATAGAGACAATTTCAAAAACTAAATTTCATTGACTTTGTAACGGTATCACTCCGTTTGAGTTACAACGGTTGCGTCACATATTCATACCAACATGTATTTAGCTATATGTTTCTGATATTACCAGGTTGCATCGCTTTTAACAGTGAAACGATTGACTGTGGGACTTAATTGAAATGATTTTGGACTTTGACCCTAGAAATATGATCAATAAGACAACTAGGCTCCAAGAAAAAACGTTCTTCTTAATTTGAAATGATTGCTGGAACAGAGCATTTTCGCTGGGCGCTGTGGTAGCGCTTTATTAAAAAATTTTGATAAATAAAGCATTTTTTACTGTGGGACCAATCCTAACCGTTAGCTTGCGCTGAAGAAAGAGAGACAGTTTCAAAAACTTTATTTCATTGACTTTCTAACGATATCACTCCGTTTGAGTTACAACGGTTGCGTCACATATTCGTACCAACATGTATTTAGCGATATGTTTCTGATATTACCAGGTTGCATCACTTTTAACAGTGAAACGATTGACTGTGGGACTTAATTGAACTGATTTTGGACTTTGACCCTAGAAATATGATCAATAAGACAACTGGACTCCAAGAAAAAACTTTCTTCTTAATTTGAAATGATTGCTGGAACAGAGCATTTTCGCTGGGCGCTGTGGTAGCGCTTTATTTAAAAATGTAGATAAATAAGTCATTCTGTACTGTGGGACCAATCTTAGCCGTTAGCGCATTGAGGAAATGGAAACAGCTTCAAAAATTTTATTTCATTGACTTTCTAACGGTATCACTCCGTTTGAGGTACAACGGTAGCGTCACATATTCATACCAACATGTATTTAGCGATATGTTTCTGATATTATAAGGTTGCATCGCTTTTAACAGTGAAACGATTGCCTGTGGAACTTAATTGAACTGATTTTGGACTTTTAGCTTATAAATGTGATAAATGAGCCAATTGGACTCCAAGAAATAACATTCTTCTTATTTTGACATGATTGCTGGAATTCAGCGGTTACACTGGGCGCTGCGGTAGCGCTTCATTTAGAAATTTAGATAAATAAGTCATTCTGTACTGTGGGACCAATCTTAGACGTTAGCGCGCGCTGAGAATATGGAGACAGTTTCAAAAACTTTATTTCATTGACTTTCTAACGATATCACTCCGTTTGAGTTACAACGGTTGCGTCACATATTCGTACCAACATGTATTTAGCGATATGTTTCTGATATTACCAGGTTGCATCGCTTTTAACAGTGAAACGATTGCCTGTGGAACTTAATTGAACTGATTTTGGACTTTGAACTTATAAATGTGATAAATGAGACAATTGGACTCCAAGAAATAACATTCTTCTCAATTTGACATGATTGCTGTTACTCAGCGATTAAACTGGGCGCTGTGATAGCACTTTATTTAAAAATGTAGAAAACTAAATCATTTTTTACTGTGAGACCAATCCTAGCCGTTAGCGCGCGCTGAGGAAATGGAGACAGTCTCAAAAACTTTATTTCATTGACTTTCTAACGATATCACTCCGTTTGAATTACAACGGTTGCGTCACATATTCGTACCAACATGTATTTAGCGATATGTTTCTGATATTACAAGGTTGCATCGTTTTTAACAGTGAAACGACTGCCTGTGGGACTTAATTGAACTGATTTCGACTTTGACTTCATAAATGTGATAAATGAGCCAATTGGTCTCCAAGAAATAAAATTCTTCTTAATTTGACATGATTGCTCGAACTCAACGATTACACTGGGCGGTGTGATAGCGCTTTACTAAAAAATGTAGATAGAAAAGTCATAATTTGCTGTGGGACCAATCCTAGCTGTTAGCAGGCTGCTGAAGAAATAAAGGCAGTTTCAAAAACTACATTTCATTGAGTTTCTAACGGTATCAGTCCGTTTGAGTTACAACTGTTGCATCACATATTCGTACCAACATGTATTAAGCGAAATGTTTCTGACATTACTAGGTTGCATCGCTTATAACAGTGAAACAATTGACTGTGGGACTCAATTGATCTGATTTTGGACTTTGAACTGATAAATGTGATAAATGAGACAATTGGACTCCAAGAAATAACATTCTTCTCAATTTGCATGATTGTTCGAACTCAACGATTACACTGGGCGCTGTGGTAGCGTTTTATTTCAAATTGTAGATAAATAAGTCATTTTTTTTACTGTGGGACCAATCCTAGCCGTTAGAGCCGCTGAAAAAATACCGACAGTTTCAAAAGCTACATTTCATTGACTTTCTAATGGTATCAGTCCATTTGAGTTACAACGGTTGCGTCACATATTTTTTTTTTTTTTTTTTTTTTTTTTTAATTAATTTATTTATAGTTGACAAATTTACAAGAAAATGTAGCTCTGAGGCTAATTAAAGTCAACTTTAAAAACATTAAAAACAATAAATAACTGAATATAAAAAATCTATAAGGAATACCGTATATACCATTTTTTTTTTTTTAAGTATTTTAAATAATATAAATAATATGTCAAAAATATGTCAAGGCTATGTAGTGGTGGTTCCAGGAACTCAGTCAAATTTCCCAGGCAGGGGTCGAGAGAAAATAATATACAACCAGATAATAAGGCTAGAATATTCTCATATGATACCACCCCACCTAAACCGTCGCACCGCAAGACATGTTTAACTGAGTTCCCGCTCCACAACTGGCAAAGGAAGACAACGGGGAAACTAAAGAAAACCTAATTCAGGTATAAAAGTTTTGCATATTCTGCAAGGACAATGGTTTGGAATCCAGTTTCTTATTTTGTTTCTAAACTCAATTAAAGTACCAGCGTTCCGATACTCGTTAGGCAAAGAGTTCCAAAGCTTTAACCCAACATTAGACAGTGTTTCGATCCCATATCTCACTGAAAATATTTTGTTACTCTTAAGTTTGTCCTTCCTCAAATTATACACTGGTTCAGGAAAAATAAAAATTTCATTCAACATTTCTGGACCTGTTTTTGTTTTAGCTTTATACAGCTCAGTAACAAGGATGCGTAAGTTCGTTTGGTGAATTGTAACGCTCCCATTTTTTGATAAAAGCTCTTCAAATGAGGATTGATAGTCTTGATAGATAATTCTTAGTGCTCTTTCATGTATATGGTTTATCCTATTGTTTAATTTACGACTGTGAAACATCCATACTAATGGACAGTACGAAAAATGACTAGTGACAAAAGCATTAATAATCAGCTTTCGCTGGTCTAATGTCATGAAGGAAGATAACCTTGCAAGCGCACTAACTTTCTGGCCTGCCTTGTTACAGAGCTGATTAACATGTTCCTCGAAAGAAAGTTTGTGGTCTATGGTTATACCAAGCAGTTTCTCAGTTTGAGAATTGTTTAGAAGTTCATCACAAACTTTTAATCGTACATCAGTTTTGTTAGTAAAAAAATGTGATTTTTCTGGGTTGGCTTTCATACCGTTATTTTCAAACCAAGTAAATATTATAATTGCTGCATATTCAATCTTTTCAATAACTTCGTTGATATTCTTTCCTATTGAAAATGGGGTTGTATCATCAGCATAGTTGACAATGTCCATATATGGGACAAAAAGGAAAAGGTCGCATAAAAATATATTGAAAAGCAAAGGACCCAAAATTGATCCTTGCGGTACGCCGTATTTTATTTTTTTCCATGTACTATAATTGTTATTTATACGCACTCGCTGTTTCCTGTCAATTAGGTACGATTTTATAAACAGCAAAGAGTTCATATCAAAGCCATATGCATGAAGTTTTGCTAGTAATAGCTCGTGTGGTATGCAGTCAAATGCCTTAGACAAATCAGTTAAAAGCGCTCCAAATGTGCCACCTTTGTCAAGACTGTTTTTCCATTTTTCAATCATACTTATGAGGCATTGTTGTGAACTGTGCCCCTTGCGAAAACCAAATTGAAGTTTCGAAAATAATGGCTCGAAGAAGGTGTATATTTGGTCATACATGCATCTTTCATAGATTTTTGAGATGTTCGATAGGACGCTTACAGGTCTATAGTTCGCCTTTTCAGTGCGCAGTCCTTTTTTGTGTGTAGGAGTAATATCTGCGTTTTTCAAAGATGTTGGAAATTCAGAACTTTTTAACGATTGATTAAAATTTTCAGTAATGAATTGGCTAAAAATATCACTGTTTTCTTTGATGATGTTAGTAGGAATATCATCTTTTTGCTGCGCCTTTTTTGGATCAAGTTTTCGAATGTATTTTTCAACATCTTCAAATGCAGTTTGTTTAAAAGAAAATTTTGTGTTGCTTTTTGCGCTTTTTCTTATCTTTTCTACACTAGGATGAGATTTATATTTATATATTATCGAATTTATTTGATCTTTGGGTCTGTTTTCATTACTTGAAGGTTGTATATTTGATGACTTTATGCCTAAATTTTCAACAACACTGCCAAAATAATTGTTGAATATTTCAGTAATATCTTTATCATGAGATATTGTAGTCCCATTTTCAACTAAGGTAATATTTTCACTTGTAACTGTCTTGTTAGAGAAACATGGTTTTACTGTTTTCCAGAATAACCTATTGTCAGTTATATTTTTAACATTAAGGTTGTTGAAGAATTTGTATTTACTTTTTCTTATTAGTGAAACACAAAAATTCCTTTGTTTATTGTATGCTAATTTACTCTCTGGAGTTTTATCCTTCCTATGCTTATTTAAAAGTTTTGATCTCTTCATAATTGCCTTGTTTATTTCTTTACTCATAAAAGCTGCCTGATTATGACGTACATACCTTTTCTTTCGAGGAGCATGATTATCTAAGATGCTTAAAACACTGTTTTTGAAATTTTCAAACATTTTAAAATCATCGAGATTTTTGTCATCATTTAGAGCACCCATTATATCATGGCGGAAATTTACATTATTGAAATTCCGATATGCTCTATAATTTATAATTTTTGGTTTTCGTTTAGCAAAGTTGGCTTTTAAAACAGTCATTGTCAATTTATGAAAATCAGACAAGCCTGTTTCAATAGCCCTGGAGTGACAAAAAGATCCTGGGTGGTTTGTTAAGATGAGATCTATGTTTGTAGGGTTATCTATGCTTTTGAAGCATGTAGGCTCTTTTATTAAAGAGTTAAGTTTATATGTTGTTAAAAATTCATTTACATGTAGATTCGTACCAACATGTATTTGGCGATATGTTTCTGATATTACCAGATTGCATTCGTTTCAACAGTGAAACAATTGACTGTGGGACTTAATTGAACTGATTTGAGACTCTGAACTTATAAATGTGATGAATGAGACAATTGGACTCCAAGAATTAACATTCTTCTTAATTTGAGATGATTGATTGAACTCAACGATTACACTGGGCGCTGTGGTAGCGCTTTATTTAAAAATGTAGATAAATAAGTCATTTTATACTGTGGGACCAATCCTAGCCGTTAGCGCCCGCTGAAGAAATAGCGACAGATTGAAAAACTATATTTCATTGAGTTTCTAACAGTATCAGTCCGTTTGAGTCACAACGGTTGCGTCACATATTCGTACCAACATATATGTAGTGATGTGTTTCAGATATTACCAGGTTGCATGGCCTTTAACAGTGAAACAATTGACTGTGGGACTCAATTGAACTGATCTTTTTACTTTGAACTGATAAATGTGATAAATGAGACAATTGGACTACAGGAAATAACATTCTCCTTAATTTGACACGATTGCATGAACTCAGCGATTACACTGGGCGCTGCGGTAGCGCTTTATTAAAAAATGTAGATAAATAAGTCATTTTTTACTGTGAGACCATTCCTAACCGTTAGTTTGCGCTGAAGAAGTAGAGACATTTTCAAAAACTAAATTTCATTGACTTTCTAACGGTATCAGTCCGTTTGAGTTACAACGGTTGCGTCACATATTCGTACCAACATGTATTTAGCGATATGTTTCTGATATTACCAGGTTGCATCACTTTTAACAGTGAAACGATTGACTGTGGGACTTAATTGAACTGATTTTGGACTTTGACTTTATAAATGTGATAAATGAGCCAATTGGACTCCAAGAAATAACATTATTCTTATTTTGACATGATTGCTGGAATTCAGCGGTTACACTGGGCGCTGCAGTAGCACTTTATTTAGAAATTTAGGTAAATAAGTCATTCTGTACTGTGGGACCAATCTTAGCCGTTAGTGCGCGCTGAAGAAATGGAGACAGCCTCAAAAACTTTATTTCATTGACTTTCAGACGATATCACTCCGTTTGAGTTACAACGGTCGTGTCACATATTCATACCAACATGTGTTTAGCGATATGTTTCATATATTACCAAGTTGCATGGCTTTTAACAGTGCACCAATTGACTGTGGGACTTAATTGAACTTATTTTGGACTTTGAACTTATAAATGTGATAAATGAGACAATTGGACTCCAAGAAATAACAGTCTTCTTAATTTGACATGATTGCTTGAACTCAACGATTACACTGGGAGCTGTGACAGCGCTTTATTAAAAAATGTAGATAAATAAGTCATTTTTTACTGTGGGACCAATCCTAACCGTTAGTTTGTGTTGAAGAAATAGAGACATTTTCAAAAACTAAATTTCATTGACTTTCTAACAGTATCAGTCCGTTTGAGTTACAACGGTTGTGTCACATATTCGTACCAACATGTACTTAGCGATATGTTTCAGATATTACTAGGTTGCATCGCTTTTAACAGTGAAACGATTGACTGTGGGACTTTATTGAACTGATTTTGGACTTCGAACTTATAAATGTGATAAATGAGCCAATTGGACTCCAAGAAATAACATTCTTCTTATTTTGACATAATTGCTGGAATTCAGCGGTTACACTGGGCGCTGCGGTTATGCTTCATTTAGAAATTTAGATAAATATGTCATTCTGTACTGTGGGACCAATCTTAGCCGTTAGCGCGCTGAGGAAATGGAAACAGCTTCAAAAATTTTATTTCATTGACTTTCTAACGGTATCACTCCGTTTCAGGTACAACGATTGCGTCACATATTCATACCAACATGTATTTAGCGATATGTTTCTGATATTATAAGGTTGCATCGCTTTTAACAGTGAAACGATTGCCTGTGGAACTTAATTGAACTGATTTTGGACTTTGAACTTATAAATGTGCTAATTGAGCCAATTGGACTCCAAGAAATAGCATTCTTCTTATTTTGACATGATTGCTGGAATTCAGCGGTTACACTGGGCGCTGCGGTAGCGTTTTGTTTAGAAATTTAGATAAATAAGTCATTCTGTACTGTGGGACCAATCTTAGACGTTAGCGCCCGCTGAAAAAATGGAGACAGTTTCAAAAACTTTATTTCATTGACTTTCTAACGATATCACTCCGTTTGAGTTACAACGGTTGCGTCACATATTCGTACCAACATGTATTTAGCGATATGTTTCTGATATTACCAGGTTGCATCACTTTTAACAGTGAAACGATTGACTGTGGGACTTAATTGAACTGATTTTGGACTTTGACTTTATAAATGTGATAAATGAGCCAATTGGACTCCAAGAAATAACAGTCTTCGCAATTTGACATGATTGCTGTAACTCAGCGATTAAACTGGGCGCTGTGATAGCGCTTTATTTAAAAATGTTGATAAATAAGTCATTCTGTACTGTGGGACCAATCTTAGCCGTTAGCGCGCTGAGGAAATGGAAACAGCTTCAAAAATTTTATTTCATTGACATTCTAACGGTATCACTCCGTTTGCGGTACAACGGTTGCGTCACATATTCATACCAACATGTATTTAGCGATATGTTTCTGATATTACCAGGTTGCATCGCTTTTAACAGTGAAACGATTGACTGTGGAACTTAATTGAACTGATTTTGGACTTCGAACTTATAAATGTGATAAATGAGCCAATTGGACTCCAAGAAATAACATTCTTCCTACTTTGACATGATTGCTGGAATTCAGCGGTTACACTGGGCGCTGCCGTTATGCTTCATTTAAAAATTTAGATAAATATGTCATTCTGTACTGTGGGACCAATCTTAGCCGTTATCGCGCTGAGGAAATGGAAACAGCTTCAAAAATGTTATTTCATTGACTTTCTAACGGTATCACTCCGTTTGAGGTACAACGGTTGCGTCACATATTCATACCAACATGTATTTAGCGATATGTTTCTGATATTATAAGGTTGCATCGCTTTTAACAGTGAAACGATTGCCTGTGGAACTTAATTGAACTGATTTTGGACTTTGACTTTATAAATGTGATAAATGAGCCAATTGGACTCCAAGAAATAACAGTCTTCGCAATTTGACATGATTGCTGTAACTCAGCGATTAAACTGGGCGCTGTGATAGCGCTTTATTTAAAAAAGTAGATAAATAAGTCATTTCTTACTGTGGGACCAATCTTAGCCGTTAGCTCGCGCTGAAGAAAGAGAGACATTTTCGAAAATTAAATTTCATTGAATTTCTAACGGTATCACTCCGTTTGAGTTAAAACTTTTGCGTCACATATTCGTACCAACATGTATTGAGCGATATGTTTTTAATATTACCAGGTTGCATCGCTTTTAACCGTGAAACGATTAACTGTGGGACTTAATTGAACTTATTTTGGACTTTGAACTTATAAATGTGATACATGAGCCAATTCGACTCCAAGAAAGAACATTCTTCTTCATCTGACATGGTTGCTGGAACTCAGCGATTACAGTGGCCGCTGTGGTAGCGCTTCATTTATAAATTTAGATAAATAAGTTATTTTTTACTGTGGGAGCAATCCTAACCGTTAGAACGCGCTGAAGATATAGAGACAGTTTCAAAAACTACATTTCATTGAGTTTCTAACGGTATCCGTCCGCTTGAAACACAGCGGTCGCGTCACATAATCGTACCAACATGTGTTTAGCGATTTCTTTCAGATATTACCAAGTTGCATGGCTTTTAACAGTGAACCAATTTACTGTGGGACTTAATTGAACTGATTTTGGACTTTGAACTTATAAATGTGATAAATGAGACAATTGGACTCAAAAAAATAGCATTCTTCTTAATTTGACATGATTGCTTGAACTCAACGATTACACTGGGCGCTGTGATAGCGCTTTATTAAAAAATGTATATAAATAAGTCATTTTTTACTGTGGGACCAATCCTAGCCGTTAGCTCGCGCTGAAGAAATAGAGACAATTTCAAAAACTAAATTTCATTGACTTTGTAACGGTATCACTCCGTTTGAGTTACAACGGTTGCGTCACATATTCATACCAACATGTATTTAGCGATATGTTTCTGATATTACCAGGTTGCATCGCTTTTAACAGTGAAACGATTGACTGTGGGACTTAATTGAAATGATTTTTGACTTTGACCCTAGAAATATGATCAATAAGACAACTAGGCTCCAAGAAAAAACGTTCTTCTTAATTTGAAATGATTGCTGGAACAGAGCATTTTCGCTGGGCGCTGTGGTAGCGCTTTATTAAAAAATTTTGATAAATAAAGCATTTTTTACTGTGGGACCAATCCTAACCGTTAGCTTGCGCTGAAGAAAGAGAGACAGTTTCAAAAACTTTATTTCATTGACTTTCTAACGATATCACTCCGTTTGAGTTACAACGGTTGCGTCACATATTCGTACCAACATGTATTTAGCGATATGTTTCTGATATTACCAGGTTGCATCACTTTTAACAGTGAAACGATTGACTGTGGGACTTAATTGAACTGATTTTGGACTTTGACCCTAGAAATATGATCAATAAGACAACAGGACTCCAAGAAAAAACGTTCTTCTTAATTTGAAATGATTGCTGGAACAGAGCATTTTCGCTGGGCGCTGTGGTAGCGCTTTATTTAAAAATGTAGATAAATAAGTCATTTTGTACTGTGGGACCAATCTTAGCCGTTAGCGCATTGAGGAAATGGAAACAGCTTCAAAAATTTTATTTCATTGACTTTCTAACGGTATCACTCCGTTTGAGGTACAACGGTAGCGTCACATATTCATACCAACATGTATTTAGCGATATGTTTCTGATATTATAAGGTTGCATCGCTTTTAACAGTGAAACGATTGCCTGTGGAACTTAATTGAACTGATTTTGGACTTTTAGCTTATAAATGTGATAAATGAGCCAATTGGACTCCAAGAAATAACATTCTTCTTATTTTGACATGATTGCTGGAATTCAGCGGTTACACTGGGCGCTGCGGTAGCGCTTCATTTAGAAATTTAGATAAATAAGTCATTCTGTACTGTGGGACCAATCTTAGACGTTAGCGCGCGCTGAGAATATGGAGACAGTTTCAAAAACTTTATTTCATTGACTTTCTAACGATATCACTCCGTTTGAGTTACAACGGTTGCGTCACACATTCGTACCAACATGTATTTAGCGATATGTTTCTGATATTACCAGGTTGCATCGCCTTTAACAGTGAAACGATTGACTGTGGGACTTAATTGAAATGATTTTGGACTTTGACCCTAGAAATATGATCAATAAGACAACTGGGCTCCAAGAAAAAACGTTCTTCTTAATTTGAAATGATTGCTGGAACAGAGCATTTTCGCTGGGCGCTGTGGTAGCGCTTTATTAAAAAATTTTGATAAATAAAGCATTTCTTACTGTGGGACCAATCCTAACCGTTAGTTCGCGCTGAAGAAAGAGAGACAGTTTCAAAAACTTTATTTCATTGACTTTCTAACGATATCACTCCGTTTGAGTTACAACGGTTGCGTCACATATTCGTACCAACATGTATTTAGCGATATGTTTCTGATATTACCAGGTTGCATCACTTTTAACAGTGAAACGATTGACTGTGGGACTTAATTGAACTGATTTTGGACTTTGACTTTATAAATGTGATAAATGAGCCAATTGGACTCCAAGAAATAACAGTCTTCGCAATTTGACATGATTGCTGTAATTCAGCGATTAAACTGGGCGCTGTGATAGCGCTTTATTTAAAAATGTAGATAAATAAGTCATTTTGTACTGTGGGACCAATCTTAGACGTTAGCGCGCGCTGAGAAGATGGAGACAGTTTCAAAAACTTTGTTTCATTGACTTTCTAACGATATCACTCCGTTTGAGGTACAACGGTTGCGTCACATATTTATACCAACATGTATTTAGCGATATGTTTCTGATATTATAAGGTTGCATCGCTTTTAACAGTGAAACGATTGCCTGTGGAACTTAATTGAACTGATTTTGGACTTTTAGCTTATAAATGTGATAAATGAGCCAATTGGACTCCAAGAAATAACATTCTTCTTATTTTGACATGATTGCTGAAATTCAGCGGTTACACTGGGCGCTGCGGTAGCGCTTCATTTAGAAATTTAGATAAATAAGTCATTCTGTACTGTGGGACCAATCTTAGACGTTAGCGCGCGCTGAGAATATGGAGACAGTTTCAAAAACTTTATTTCATTGACTTTCTAACGATATCACTCCGTTTGAGTTACAACGGTTGCGTCACATATTCGTACCAACATGTATTTAGCGATATGTTTCTGATATTACCAGGTTGCATCGCTTTTAACAGTGAAACGATTGCCTGTGGAACTTAATTGAACTGATTTTGGACTTTGAACTTATAAATGTGATAAATGAGCCAATTGGACTCCAAGAAATAACAGTCTTTGCAATTTGACATGATTGCTGTAACTCAGCGATTAAACTGGGCCTGCGGTAGCGTTTCATTTAGAAATTTAGATAAATAAGTCATTCTGTACTGTGGGAACAATCTTAGACGTTAGCGCGCGCTGAAAAAATGGAGACAGTTTCAAAAACTTTATTTCATTGACTTTCTAACGATATCACTCCGTTTGAGTTACAACGGTTGCGTCACATATTCGTACCAACATGTATTTAGCGATATGTTTCTGATATTACCAGGTTGCATCACTTTTAACAGTGAAACGATTGACTGTGGGACTTAATTGAACTTATTTTGGACTTTGACTTTATAAATGTGATAAATGAGCCAATTGGACTCCAAGAAATAACATTCTTCTTATTTTGACATGATTGCTAGAATTCAACGGTTACACTGGGCGCTGCGGTTATGCTTCATTTAGAAATTTAGATAAATATGTCATTCTGTACTGTGGGACCAATCTTAGCCGTTATCGCGCTGAGGAAATGGAAACAGCCTCAAAAATTTTATTTCATTGATTTTCTAACGGTATCACTCCGTTTGAGGTACAACGGTTGCGTCACATATTCATACCAACATGTATTTAGCGATATGTTTCTGATATTATAAGGTTGCGTCGCTTTTAACAGTGAAACGATTGCCTGTGGAACTTAATTGAACTGATTTTGGACTTTGAACTTATAAATGTGATAAATGAGACAATTGGACTCAAAAAAATAGCATTCTTCTTAATTTGACATGATTGCTTGAACTCAACGATTACACTTGGCGCTGTGATAGCGCTTTATTAAAAAATGTATATAAATAAGTCATTTTTTAATGTGGGACCAATCCTAGCCGTTAGCTCGCGCTGAAGAAATAGAGACATTTTCAAAAACTAATTTTCATTGACTTTGTAACGGTATCACTCCGTTTGAGTTACAACGGTTGCGTCACATATTCATACCAACATGTATTTAGCGATATGTTTCTGATATTACTAGGTTGCATCGCTTTTAACAGTGAAACGATTGACTGTGGGACTTAATTGAAATGATTTTGGACTTTGACCCTAGAAATATGATCAATAAGACAACTGGACTCCAAGAAAAAACGTTCTTCTTAATTTGAAATGATTGCTGGAATTCAGCGGTTACACTGGGCGCTGCGGTAGCGTTTTGTTTAGAAATTTAGATAAATAAGTCATTCTGTACTGTGGGACCAATCTTAGACGTTAGCGCCCGCTGAAAAAATGGAGACAGTTTCAAAAACTTTATTTCATTGACTTTCTAACGATATCACTCCGTTTGAGTTACAACGGTTGCGTCACATATTCGTACCAACATGTATTTAGCGATATGTTTCTGATATTACCAGGTTGCATCACTTTTAACAGTGAAACGATTGACTGTGGGACTTAATTGAACTGATTTTGGACTTTGACTTTATAAATGTGATAAATGAGCCAATTGGACTCCAAGAAATAACAGTCTTCGCAATTTGACATGATTGCTGTAACTCAGCGATTAAACTGGGCGCTGTGATAGCGCTTTATTTAAAAATGTTGATAAATAAGTCATTCTGTACTGTGGGACCAATCTTAGCCGTTAGCGCGCTGAGGAAATGGAAACAGCTTCAAAAATGTTATTTCATTGACTTTCTAACGGTATCACTCCGTTTGAGGTACAACGGTTGCGTCACATATTCATACCAACATGTATTTAGCGATATGTTTCTGATATTATAAGGTTGCATCGCTTTTAACAGTGAAACGATTGCCTGTGGAACTTAATTGAACTGATTTTGGACTTTGACTTTATAAATGTGATAAATGAGCCAATTGGACTCCAAGAAATAACATTCTTCCTACTTTGACATGATTGCTGGAATTCAGCGGTTACACTGGGCGCTGCGGTTATGCTTCATTTAGAAATTTAGATAAATATGTCATTCTGTACTGTGGGACCAATCTTAGCCGTTATCGCGCTGAGGAAATGGAAACAGCTTCAAAAATGTTATTTCATTGACTTTCTAACGGTATCACTCCGTTTGAGGTACAACGGTTGCGTCACATATTCATACCAACATGTATTTAGCGATATGTTTCTGATATTATAAGGTTGCATCGCTTTTAACAGTGAAACGATTGCCTGTGGAACTTAATTGAACTGATTTTGGACTTTGACTTTATAAATGTGATAAATGAGCCAATTGGACTCCAAGAAATAACAGTCTTCGCAATTTGACATGATTGCTGTAACTCAGCGATTAAACTGGGCGCTGTGATAGCGCTTTATTTAAAAAAGTAGATAAATAAGTCATTTCTTACTGTGGGACCAATCCTAGCCGTTAGCTCGCGCTGAAGAAAGAGAGACATTTTCGAAAATTAAATTTCATTGAATTTCTAACGGTATCACTCCGTTTGAGTTAAAACTTTTGCGTCACATATTCGTACCAACATGTATTGAGCGATATGTTTTTAATATTACCAGGTTGCATCGCTTTTAACCGTGAAACGATTAACTGTGGGACTTAATTGAACTTATTTGGGACTTTGAACTTATAAATGTGATACATGAGCCAATTCGACTCCAAGAAAGAACATTCTTCTTCATCTGACATGGTTGCTGGAACTCAGCGATTACAGTGGCCGCTGTGGTAGCGCTTCATTTTTAAATTTAGATAAATAAGTTATTTTTTACTGTGGGAGCAATCCTAACCGTTAGAACGCGCTGAAGATATAGAGACAGTTTCAAAAACTACATTTCATTGAGTTTCTAACGGTATCCGTCCGCTTGAAACACAGCGGTCGCGTCACATAATCGTACCAACATGTGTTTAGCGATTTCTTTCAGATATTACCAAGTTGCATGGCTTTTAACAGTGAACCAATTTACTGTGGGACTTAATTGAACTGATTTTGGACTTTGAACTTATAAATGTGATAAATGAGACAATTGGACTCAAAAAAATAGCATTCTTCTTAATTTGACATGATTGCTTGAACTCAACGATTACACTGGGCGCTGTGATAGCGCTTTATTAAAAAATGTATATAAATAAGTCATTTTTTACTGTGGGACCAATCCTAGCCGTTAGCTCGCGCTGAAGAAATAGAGACAATTTCAAAAACTAAATTTCATTGACTTTGTAACGGTATCACTCCGTTTGAGTTACAACGGTTGCGTCACATATTCATACCAACATGTATTTAGCGATATGTTTCTGATATTACCAGGTTGCATCGCTTTTAACAGTGAAACGATTGACTGTGGGACTTAATTGAAATGATTTTGGACTTTGACTTTATAAATGTGATAAATGAGCCAATTGGACTCCAAGAAATAACAGTCTTCGCAATTTGACATGATTGCTGTAACTCAGCGATTAAACTGGGCGCTGTGATAGCGCTTTATTTAAAAATGTAGATAAATAAGTCATTTTGTACTGTGGGACCAATCTTAGACGTTAGCGCGCGCTGAGAAAATGGAGACAGTTTCAAAAACTTTGTTTCATTGACTTTCTAACGATATCACTCCGTTTGAGGTACAACGGTTGCGTCACATATTTATACCAACATGTATTTAGCGATATGTTTCTGATATTATAAGGTTGCATCGCTTTTAACAGTGAAACGATTGCCTGTGGAACTTAATTGAATTGATTTTGGACTTTTAGCTTATAAATGTGATAAATGAGCCAATTGGACTCAAAGAAATAACATTCTTCTTATTTTGACATGATTGCTGGAATTCAGCGGTTACACTGGGCGCTGCGGTAGCGCTTCATTTAGAAATTTAGATAAATAAGTCATTCTGTACTGTGGGACCAATCTTAGACGTTAGCGCGCGCTGAGAATATGGAGACAGTTTCAAAAACTTTATTTCATTGACTTTCTAACGATATCACTCCGTTTGAGTTACAACGGTTGCGTCACATATTCGTACCAACATGTATTTAGCGATATGTTTCTGATATTACCAGGTTGCATCGCTTGTAACAGTGAAACGATTGCCTGTGGAACTTAATTGAACTGATTTTGGACTTTGAACTTATAAATGTGATAAATGAGCCAATTGGACTCCAAGAAATAACAGTCTTCGCAATTTGACATAATTGCTGTAACTCAGCGATTAAACTGGGCGCTGTGATAGCGCTTTATTTAAAAAAGTAGATAAATAAGTCATTTCTTACTGTGGGACCAATCCTAGCCGTTAGCTCGCGCTGAAAAAAGAGAGACATTTTCGAAAATTAAATTTCATTGAGTTTCTAACGGTATCACTCCGTTTAAGTTAAAACTGTTGCGTCACATATTCATACCAACATGTATTTAGCGATATGTTTCTGATATTACCAGGTTGCATCGCTTTTAACAGTGAAACGATTGACTGTGGGACTTAATTGAAATGATTTTGGACTTTGACCCTAGAAATATGATCAATAAGACAACTGGGCTCCAAGAAAAAACGTTCTTCTTAATTTGAAATGATTGCTGGAACAGAGCATTTTCGCTGGGCGCTGTGGTAGCGCTTTATTAAAAAATTTTAATAAATAAAGCATTTCTTACTGTGGGACCAATCCTAACCGTTAGCTCGCGCTGAAGAAAGAGAGACAGTTTCAAAAACTTTATTTCATTGACTTTCTAACGATATCACTCCGTTTGAGTTACAACGGTTGCGTCACATATTCGTACCAACATGTATTTAGCGATATGTTTCTGATATTACCAGGTTGCATCACTTTTAACAGTGAAACGATTGACTGTGGGACTTAATTGAACTGATTTTGGACTTTGACTTTATAAATGTGATAAATGAGCCAATTGGACTCCAAGAAATAACAGTCTTCGCAATTTGACATGATTGCTGTAACTCAGCGATTAAACTGGGCGCTGTGATAGCGCTTTATTTAAAAATGTAGATAAATAAGTCATTTTGTACTGTGGGACCAATCTTAGACGTTAGCGCGCGCTGAGAAAATGGAGACAGTTTCAAAAACTTTGTTTCATTGACTTTCTAACGATATCACTCCGTTTGAGGTACAACGGTTGCGTCACATATTTATACCAACATGTATTTAGCGATATGTTTCTGATATTATAAGGTTGCATCGCTTTTAACAGTGAAACGATTGCCTGTGGAACTTAATTGAACTGATTTTGGACTTTTAGCTTATAAATGTGATAAATAAGCCAATTGGACTCCAAGAAATAACATTCTTCTTATTTTGACATGATTGCTGAAATTCAGCGGTTACACTGGGCGCTGCGGTAGCGCTTCATTTAGAAATTTAGATAAATAAGTCATTCTGTACTGTGGGACCAATCTTAGACGTTAGCGCGCGCTGAGAATATGGAGACAGTTTCAAAAACTTTATTTCATTGACTTTCTAACGATATCACTCCGTTTGAGTTACAACGGTTGCGTCACATATTTGTACCAACATGTATTTAGCGATATGTTTCTGATATTACCAGGTTGCATCGCTTTTAACAGTGAAACGATTGCCTGTGGAACTTAATTGAACTGATTTTGGACTTTGAACTTATAAATGTGATAAATGAGCCAATTGGACTCCAAGAAATAACAGTCTTTGCAATTTGACATGATTGCTGTAACTCAGCGATTAAACTGGGCCTGCGGTAGCGTTTCATTTAGAAATTTAGATAAATAAGTCATTCTGTACTGTGGGAACAATCTTAGACGTTAGCGCGCGCTGAAAAAATGGAGACAGTTTCAAAAACTTTATTTCATTGAATTTCTAACGATATCACTCCGTTTGAGTTACAACGGTTGCGTCACATATTCGTACCAACATGTATTTAGCGATATGTTTCTGATATTACCAGGTTGCATCACTTTTAACAGTGAAACGATTGCCTGTGGAACTTAATTGAACTGATTTTGGACTTTGAACTTATAAATGTGATAAATGAGACAATTGGACTCAAAAAATAGCATTCTTCTTAATTTGACATGATTGCTTGAACTCAACGATTACACTGGGCGCTGTGATAGCGCTTTATTAAAAAGTGTATATAAATAAGTCATTTTTTACTGTGGGACCAATCCTAGCCGTTAGCTCGCGCTGAAGAAATAGAGACATTTTCAAAAACTAAATTTCATTGACTTTGTAACGGTATCACTCCGTTTGAGTTACAACGGTTGCGTCACATATTCATACCAACATGTATTTAGCGATATGTTTCTGATATTACCAGGTTGCATCGCTTTTAACAGTGAAACGATTGACTGTGGGACTTAATTGAAATGATTTTGGACTTTGACCCTAGAAATATGATCAATAAGACAACTGTACTCCAAGAAAAAACGTTCTTCTTAATTTGAAATGATTGCTGGAACAGAGCATTTTCGCTGGGCGCTGTGGTAGCGCTTTATTAAAAAATTTTGATAAATAAAGCATTTTTTACTGTGGGACCAATCCTAACCGTTAGCTCGCGCTGAAGAAAGAGAGACAGTTTCAAAAACTTTATTTCATTGACTTTCTAACGATATCACTCCGCTTGAGTTACAACGGTTGCGTCACATATTCGTACTAACATGTATTTAGCGATATGTTTCTGATATTACCAGGTTGCATCACTTTTAACAGTGAAACGATTGACTGTGGGACTTAATTGAACTGATTTTGGACTTTGACTTTATAAATGTGATAAATGAGCCAATTGGACTCCAAGAAATAACAGTCTTCGCAATTTGACATGATTGCTGTAACTCAGCGATTAAACTGGGCGCTGTGATAGCGCTTTATTTAAAAATGTAGATAAATAAGTCATTCTGTACTGTGGGACCAATCTTAGCCGTTAGCGCGCTGATGAAATGGAAACAGCTTCAAAAATTTTATTTCATTGACTTTCTAACGGTAATACTCCGTTTGAGGTACAACGGTTGCGTCACATATTCATACCAACATGTATTTAGCGATATGTTTCTGATATTATAAGGTTGCATCGCTTTTAACAGTGAAACGATTGCCTGAGGAACTTAATTGAACTGATTTTGGACTTTTAGCTTATAAATGTGATAAATGAGCCAATTGGACTCCAAGAAATAACATTCTTCTTATTTTGACATGATTGCTGGAATTCTGCGGTTACACTGGGCGCTGCGGTAGCGCTTCATTTAGAAATTTAGGTAAATAAGTCATTCTGTACTGTGGGACCAATCTTAGACGTTAGCGCGCGCTGAGAAAATGGAGACAGCTTCAAAAACTTTATTTCGTTGACTTTCTAACGATATCACTCCGTTTGAGTTACAACGGTTGCGTCACATATTCGTACCAACATGTATTTAGCGATATGTTTCTGATATTACCAGGTTGCATCTCATTTAACAGTGAAACGATTGACTGTGGGACTTAATTGAACTGATTTTAGACTTCGAACTTATAAATGTGATAAATGAGCCAATTGGACTCCAAGAAATAACATTCTTCTTATTTTGACATGATTGCTGGAATTCAGCGGTTACACTGGGCGCTGCGGTTATGCTTCATTTAGAAATTTAGATAAATAAGTCATTCTGTACTGTGGGACCAATCTTAGACGTTAGCGCGCGCTGAAAAAATGGAGACAGTTTCAAAAACTTTATTTCATTGACTTTCTAACGATATCACTCCGTTTGAGTTACTACGGTTGCGTCACATATTCGTACCAACATGTATTTAGCGATATGTTTCTGATATTACCAGGTTGCATCACTTTTAACAGTGAAACGATTAACTGTGGGACTTAATTGAACTTATTTTGGACTTTGACTTTATAAATGGGATAAATGAGCCAATTGGACTCCAAGAAATAACAGTCTTCGCAATTTGACATGATTGCTGTAACTCAGCGATTAAACTGGGCGCCGTGATAGCGCTTTATTTAAAAATGTAGATAAATAAGTCATTCCTTACTGTGGGACCAATCCTAGGCGTTAGCTTGCGCTGAAGAAAGAGAGACATTTTCGAAAATTAAATTTCATTGACTTTGTAACGGTATCACACCGTTTGAGTTAAAACTGTTGCGTCACATATTCGTACCAACATGTATTGAGCAATATGTTTCTAATATTACCAGGTTGCATCGCTTTTAACTGTGAAACGATTAACTGTGGGACTTAATTGAACTTATTTTGGACTTTGAACTTATAAATGTGATACATGAGCCAATTCGACTCCAAGAAAGAACATTCTTCTTCATCTGACATGGTTGCTAGAACTCAGCGATTACAGTGGGCGCTGTGGTAGCGCTTCATTTATAAATTTAGATAAATAAGTCATTTTTTACTGTGGGAGCAATCCTAACCGTTAGAACGCGCTGAAGATATAGAGACAGTTTCAAAAACTTTATTTCATTGACTTTCTAACGATATCACTCCGTTTGAGTTACAACGGTTGCGTCACATAATCGTACCAACATGTGTTTAGCGATTTCTTTCAGATATTACCAAGTTGCATGGGTTTTAACAGTGAACCAATTTACTGTGGGACTTAATTGAACTGATTTTGGACTTTGAACTTATAAATGTGATAAATGAGACAATTTGACTCAAAAAAATAGCATTCTTCTTAATTTGACATGATTGCTTGAACTCAACGATTACACTGGGCGCTGTGATAGCGCTTTATTAAAAAATGTATATAAATAAGTCATTTTTTACTGTGGGACCAATCCTAGCCGTTAGCTCGCACTGAAGAAATAGAGAAATTTTCAAAAACTAAATTTCATTGACTTTGTAACGGTATCACTCCGTTTGAGTTACAACGGTTGCGTCACATATTCATACCAACATGTATTTAGCTATATGTTTCTGATATTACCAGGTTGCATCACTTTTAACAGTGAAACGATTGACTGTGGGACTTAATTGAACTTATTTTGGACTTTGACTTTATAAATGTGATAAATGAGCCAATTGGACTCCAAGAAATAACATTCTTCTTATTTTGACATGATTGCTAGAATTCAGCGGTTACACTGGGCGCTGCGGTTATGCTTCATTTAGAAATTTAGATAAATATGTCATTCTGTACTGTGGGACCAATCTTAGCCGTTATCGCGCTGAGGAAATGGAAACAGCCTCAAAAATTTTATTTCATTGACTTTCTAACGGTATCACTCCGTTTGAGTTACAACGGTTGCGTCACATATTCATACCAACATGTATTTAGCGATATGTTTCTGATATTACCAGGTTGCATCGCTTTTAACAGTGAAACGATTGACTGTGGGACTTAATTGAAATGATTTTGGACTTTGACCCTAGAAATATGATCAATAAGACAACTGGACTCCAAGAAAAAACGTTCTTCTTAATTTGCAAGGATTGCTGGAACAGAGCATTTTCGCTGGGCGCAGTGGTAGCGCTTTATTTAAAAATGTAGATAAATAATTCATTCTGTACTGTGGGACCAATCTTAGCCGTTAGCGCGCTGAGGAAATGGAAACAGCTTCAAAAATTTTATTTCATTGACTTTCTAACGGTATCACTCCGTTTGAGGTACAACGGTTGCGTCACATATTCATACCAACATGTATTTAGCGATATGTTTCTGATATTATAAGGTTGCATCGCTTTTAACAGTAAAACGATTGCCTGTGGAACTTAATTGAACTGATTTTGGACTTTTAGCTTATAAATGTGATAAATGAGCCAATTGGACTCTAAGAAATAACATTCTTCTTATTTTGACATGATTGCTGGAATTCAGCGGTTACACTGGGCGCTGCGGTAGCGCTTCATTTAGAAATTTAGATAAATAAGTCATTCTGTACTGTGGGACCAATCTTAGACGTTAGCGCGCGCTGAGAAAATGGAGACAGTTTCAAAAACTTCATTTCATTGACTTTCTGACGGTATCACTCCGTTTGAGTTACAACGGTTGCGTCACATATTCGTACCAACATGTATTTAGCGATATGTTTCTGATATTACCAAGTTGCATGGGTTTTAACAGTGAACCAATTTACTGTGGGACTTAATTGAACTGATTTTGGACTTTGAACTTATAAATGTGATAAATGAGACAATTTGACTCAAAAAAATAGCATTCTTCTTAATTTGACATGATTGCTTGAACTCAACGATTACACTGGGCGCTGTGATAGCGCTTTATTAAAAAATGTATATAAATAAGTCATTTTTTACTGTGGGACCAATCCTAGCCGTTAGCTCGCGCTGAAGAAATAGAGTCATTTTCAAAAACTAAATTTCATTGACTTTGTAACGGTATCACTCCGTTTGAGTTACAACGGTTGCGTCACATATTCATACCAACATGTATTTAGCGATATGTTTCTGATATTACCAGGTTGCATCGCTTTTAACAGTGAAACGATTGACTGTGGGACTTAATTGAAATGATTTTGGACTTTGACCCTAGAAATATGATCAATAAGACAACTGGACTCCAAGAAAAAACGTTCTTCTTAATTTGAAATGATTGCTGGAACAGAGCATTTTCGCTGGGCGCTGTGGTAGCGCTTTATTAAAAAATTTTGATAAATAAAGCATTTTTTACTGTGGGACCAATCCTAACCGTTAGCTCGCGCTGAAGAAAGAGAGACAGTTTCAAAAACTTTATTTCATTGACTTTCTAACGATATCACTCCGTTTGAGTTACAACGGTTGCGTCACATATTCGTACTAACATGTATTTAGCGATATGTTTCTGATATTACCAGGTTGCATCACTTTTAACAGTGAAACGATTGACTGTGGGACTTAATTGAACTGATTTTGGACTTTGACTTTATAAATGTGATAAATGAGCCAATTGGACTCCAAGAAATAACAGTCTTCGCAATTTGACATGATTGCTGTAACTCAGCGATTAAACTGGGCGCTGTGATAGCGCTTTATTTAAAAATGTAGATAAATAAGTCATTCTGTACTGTGGGACCAATCTTAGCCGTTAGCGCACTGAGGAAATGGAAACAGCTTCAAAAATTTTATTTCATTGACTTTCTAACGGTATCACTCCGTTTGAGGTACAACGGTTGCGTCACATATTCATACCAACATGTATTTAGCGATATGTTTCTGATATTATAAGGTTGCATCGCTTTTAACAGTGAAACGATTGCCTGTGGAACTTAATTGAACTGATTTTGGACTTTTAGCTTATAAATGTGGTAAATGAGACAATTGGACTCCAAGAAATAACATTCTTCTTATTTTGACATGATTGCTGGAATTCTGCGGTTACACTGGGCGCTGCGGTAGCGCTTCATTTAGAAATTTAGGTAAATAAGTCATTCTGTACTGTGGGACCAATCTTAGACGTTAGCGCGCGCTGAGAAAATGGAGACAGTTTCAAAAACTTTATTTCGTTGACTTTCTAACGATATCACTCCGTTTGAGTTACAACGGTTGCGTCACATATTCGTACCAACATGTATTTAGCGATATGTTTCTGATATTACCAGGTTGCATCGTATTTAACAGTGAAACGATTGACTGTGGGACTTAATTGAACTGATTATAGACTTCGAACTTATAAATGTGATAAATGAGCCAATTGGACTCCAAGAAATAACATTCTTCTTATTTTGACATGATTGCTGGAATTCAGCGGTTACACTGGGCGCTGCGGTTATGCTTCATTTAGAAATTTAGATAAATAAGTCATTCTGTACTGTGGGACCAATCTTAGACGTTAGCGCGCGCTGAAAAAATGGAGACAGTTTCAAAAACTTTATTTCATTGACTTTCTAACGATATCACTCCGTTTGAGTTACTACGGTTGCGTCACATATTCGTACCAACATGTATTTAGCGATATGTTTCTGATATTACCAGGTTGCATCACTTTTAACAGTGAAACGATTGACTGTGGGACTTAATTGAACTTATTTTGGACTTTGACTTTATAAATGGGATAAATGAGCCAATTGGACTCCAAGAAATAACAGTCTTCGCAATTTGACATGATTGCTGTAACTCAGCGATTAAACTGGGCGCCGTGATAGCGCTTTATTTAAAAATGTAGATAAATAAGTCATTCCTTACTGTGGGACCAATCCTAGGCGTTAGCTCGCGCTGAAGAAAGAGAGACATTTTCAAAAATTAAATTTCATTGACTTTGTAACGGTATCACACCGTTTGAGTTAAAACTGTTGCGTCACATATTCGTACCAACATGTATTGAGCGATATGTTTCTAATATTACCAGGTTGCATCGCTTTTAACCGTGAAACGATTAACTGTGGGACTTAATTGAACTTATTTTGGACTTTGAACTTATAAATGTGATACATGAGCCAATTCGACTCCAAGAAAGAACATTCTTCTTCATCTGACATGGTTGCTAGAACTCAGCGATTACAGTGGGCGCTGTGGTAGCGCTTCATTTATAAATTTAGATAAATAAGTCATTTTTTACTGTGGGAGCAATCCTAACCGTTAGAACGCGCTGAAGATATAGAGACAGTTTCAAAAACTTTATTTCATTGACTTTCTAACGATATCACTCCGTTTGAGTTACAACGGTTGCGTCACATAATCGTACCAACATGTGTTTAGCGATTTCTTTCAGATATTACCAAGTTGCATGGGTTTTAACAGTGAACCAATTTACTGTGGGACTTAATTGAACTGATTTTGGACTTTGAACTTATAAATGTGATAAATGAGACAATTTGACTCAAAAAAATAGCATTCTTCTTAATTTGACATGATTGCTTGAACTCAACGATTACACTGGGCGCTGTGATAGCGCTTTATTAAAAAATGTATATAAATAAGTCATTTTTTACTGTGGGACCAATCCTAGCCGTTAGCTCGCGCTGAAGAAATAGAGACATTTTCAAAAACTAAATTTCATTGACTTTGTAACGGTATCACTCCGTTTGAGTTACAACGGTTGCGTCACATATTCATACCAACATGTATTTAGCTATATGTTTCTGATATTACCAGGTTGCATCACTTTTAACAGTGAAACGATTGACTGTGGGACTTAATTGAACTTATTCTGGACTTTGACTTTATAAATGTGATAAATGAGCCAATTGGACTCCAAGAAATAACATTCTTCTTATTTTGACATGATTGCTAGAATTCAGCGGTTACCATGGGCGCTGCGGTTATGCTTCATTTAGAAATTTAGATAAATATGTCATTCTGTACTGTGGGACCAATCTTAGCCGTTATCGCGCTGAGGAAATGGAAACAGCCTCAAAAATTTTATTTCATTGACTTTCTAACGGTATCACTCCGTTTGAGGTACAACGGTTGCGTCAGATATTCATACCAACATGTATTTAGCGATATGTTTCTGATATTATAAGGTTGCGTCGCTTTTAACAGTGAAACGATTGCCTGTGGAACTTAATTGAACTGATTTTGGACTTTGAACTTATAAATGTGATAAATGAGATAATTGGACTCAAAAAAATAGCATTCTTCTTAATTTGACATGATTGCTTGAACTCAACGATTACACTGGGCGCTGTAATAGCGCTTTATTAAAAAATGTATATAAATAAGTCATTTTTTACTGTGGGACCAATCCTAGCCGTTAGCTCGCGCTGAAGAAATAGAGACATTTTCAAAAACTAAATTTCATTGACTTTGTAACGGTATCACTCCGTTTGAGTTACAACGGTTGCGTCACATATTCATACCAACATGTATTTAGCGATATGTTTCTGATATTACCAGGTTGCATCGCTTTTAACAGTGAAACGATTGACTGTGGGACTTAATTGAAAAGATTTTGGACTTTGACCCTAGAAATATGATCAATAAGACAACTGGACTCCAAGAAAAAACGTTCTTCTTAATTTGAAATGATTGCTGGAACAGAGCATTTTCGCTGGGCGCTGTGGTAGCGCTTTATTTAAAAATGTAGATAAATAAGTCATTCTGTACTGTGGGACCAATCTTAGCCGTTAGCGCGCTGAGGAAATGGAAACAGCTTCAAAAATTTTATTTCATTGACTTTCTAACGGTATCACTCCGTTTGAGGTACAACGGTAGCGTCACATATTCATACCAACATGTATTTAGCGATATGTTTCTGATATTATAAGGTTGCATCGCTTTTAACAGTAAAACGATTGCCTGTGGAACTTAATTGGACTGATTTTGGACTTTTAGCTTATAAATGTGATAAATGAGCCAATTGGACTCCAAGAAATAACATTCTTCTTATTTTGACATGATTGCTGGAATTCAGCGGTTACACTGGGCGCTGCGGTAGCGCTTCATTTAGAAATTTAGATAAATAAGTGATTCTGTACTGTGGGACCAATCTTAGACGTTAGCGCGCGCTGAGAAAATGGAGACAGTTTCAAAAACTTCATTTCATTGACTTTCTAACGATATCACTCCGTTTGAGTTACAACGGTTGCGTCACATATTCGTACCAACATGTATTTAGCGATATGTTTCTTTTATTACCAGGTTGCATCGCATTTAACAGTGAAACGATTGACTGTGGGACTTAATTGAACTGATTTTAGACTTCGAACTTATAAATGTGATAAATGAGCCAATTGGACTCCAAGAATTAACATTCTTCTTATTTTGACATGATTGCTGGAATTCAGCGGTTATGCTTCATTTTGAAATTTAGATAAATAAGTCATTCTGTACTGTAGGACCAATCTCAGACGTTAGCGCGCGCGGAAAAAATGGAGACAGTTTCAAAAACTTTATTTCATTTACTTTCTAACGATATCACTCCGTTTGAGTTACAACGGTTGCGTCACATATTCGTACCAACATGTATTTAGCGATATGTTTCTGATATTACCAGATTGCATCACTTTTAACAGTGAAACGATTGACTGTGGGACTTAATTGAACTTATTTTGGACTTTGACTTTATAAATGTGATAAATGAGCCAATTGGACTCCAAGAAATAACAGTCTTCGCAATTTGACATGATTGCTGTAACTCAGCGATTAAACTGGGCGCCGTGATAGCGCTTTATTTAAAAATGTAGATAAATAAGTCATTCCTTACTGTGGGACCAATCCTAACCGTTAGAACGCGCTGAAGATATAGAGACAGTTTCAAAAACTTTATTTCATTGACTTTCTAACGATATCACTCCGTTTGAGTTACAACGGTTGCGTCACATAATCGTACCAACATGTGTTTAGCGATTTCTTTCAGATATTACCAAGTTGCATGGGTTTTAACAGTGAACCAATTTACTGTGGGACTTAATTGAACTGATTTTGGACTTTGAACTTATAAATGTGATAAATGAGACAATTGGACTCAAAAAAATAGCATTCTTCTTAATTTGACATGATTGCTTGAACTCAACGATTACACTGGGCGCTGTGATAGCGCTTTATTAAAAAATGTATATAAATAAGTCATTTTTTACTGTGGGACCAATCCTAGCCGTTAGCTTGCGTTGAAGAAATAGAGACATTTTTAAAAACTAAATTTCATTGACTTTGTAACGGTATCACTCCGTTTGAGTTACAACGGTTGCGTCACATATTCATACCAACATGTATTTAGCGATGTGTTTCTGATATTACCAGGTTGCATTGCTTTTAACAGTGAAACGATTGACTGTGGGACTTAATTAAAATGATTTTGGACTTTGTACCTAGAAATATGATCAATAAGACAACTGGACTCCAAGAAAAAACGTTCTTCTTAATTTGAAATGATTGCTGGAACAGAGCATTTTCGCTGGGCGCTGTGGTAGCGCTTTATTAAAATATTTTGATAAATAAAGCATTTTTTACTGTGGGACCAATCCTAACCGTTAGCTCGCGCTGAAGAAAGAGAGACAGTTTCAAAAACTTTATTTCATTGACTTTCTAACGATATCACTCCGTTTGAGTTACAACGGTGGTGTCACATATTCGTACTAACATGTATTTAGCGATATGTTTCTGATATTACCAGGTTGCATCACTTTTAACAGTGAAACGATTGACTGTGGGACTTAATTGAACTGATTTTGGACTTTGACTTTATAAATGTGATAAATGAGCCAATTGGACTCCAAGAAATAACAGTCTTCGCAATTTGACATGATTGCTGTAACTCAGCGATTAAACTGGGCGCTGTGATAGCGCTTTATTTAAAAATGTAGATAAATAAGTCATTCTGTACTGTGGGACCAATCCTAGGCGTTAGCTCGCGCTGAAGAAAGAGAGACATTTTCGAAAATTAAATTTCATTGACTTTGTAACGGTATCACACCGTTTGAGTTAAAACTGTTGCGTCACATATTCGTACCAACATGTATTGAGCGATATGTTTCTAATATTACCAGGTTGCATCGCTTTTAACCGTGAAACGATTAACTGTGGGACTTAATTGAACTTATTTTGGACTTTGAACTTATAAATGTGATACATGAGCCAATTCGACTCCAAGAAAGAACATTCTTCTTCATCTGACATGGTTGCTAGAACTCAGCGATTACAGTGGGCGCTGTGGTAGCGCTTCATTTATAAATTTAGATAAATAAGTCATTTTTTACTGTGGGAGCAATCCTAACCGTTAGAACGCGCTGAAGATATAGAGACAGTTTCAAAAACTTTATTTCATTGACTTTCTAACGATATCACTCCGTTTGAGTTACAACGGTTGCGTCACATAATCGTACCAACATGTGTTTAGCGATTTCTTTCAGATATTACCAAGTTGCATGGGTTTTAACAGTGAACCAATTTACTGTGGGACTTAATTGAACTGATTTTGGACTTTGAACTTATAAATGTGATAAATGAGACAATTTGACTCAAAAAAATAGCATTCTTCTTATTTTGACATGATTGCTTGAACTCAACGATTACACTGGGCGCTGTGATAGCGCTTTATTAAAAAATGTATATAAATAAGTCATTTTTTACTGTGGGACCAATCCTAGCCGTTAGCTCGCGCTGAAGAAATAGAGACATTTTCAAAAACTAAATTTCATTGACTTTGTAACGGTATCACTCCGTTTGAGTTACAACGGTTGCGTCACATATTCATACCAACATGTATTTAGCTATATGTTTCTGATATTACCAGGTTGCATCACTTTTAACAGTGGGACTTAATTGAACTTATTTTGGACTTTGACTTTATAAATGGGACTAACAGTGGGACTTAATTGAACTTATTTTGGACTTTGACTTTATAAATGTGATAAATGAGCCAATTGGACTCCAAGAAATAACATTCTTCTTATTTTGACATGATTGCTAGAATTCAGCGGTTACACTGGGCGCTGCGGTTATGCTTCATTTAGAAATTTAGATAAATATGTCATTCTGTACTGTGGGACCAATCTTAGCCGTTATCGCGCTGAGGAAATGGAAACAGCCTCAAAAATTTTATTTCATTGACTTTCTAACGGTATCACTCCGTTTGAGGTACAACGGTTGCGTCAGATATTCATACCAACATGTATTTAGCGATATGTTTCTGATATTATAAGGTTGCGTCGCTTTTAACAGTGAAACGATTGCCTGTGGAACTTAATTGAACTGATTTTGGACTTTGAACTTATAAATGTGATAAATGAGACAATTGGACTCAAAAAAATAGCATTCTTCTTAATTTGACATGATTGCTTGAACTCAACGATTACACTGGGCGCTGTGATAGCGCTTTATTAAAAAATGTATATAAATAAGTCATTTTTTACTGTGGGACCAATCCTAGCCGTTAGCTCGCGCTGAAGAAATAGAGACATTTTCAAAAACTAAATTTCATTGACTTTGTAACGGTATCACTCCGTTTGAGTTACAACGGTTGCGTCACATATTCATACCAACATGTATTTAGCGATATGTTTCTGATATTACCAGGTTGCGTCGCTTTTAACAGTGAAACGATTGACTGTGGGACTTAATTGAAATGATTTTGGACTTTGACCCTAGAAATATGATCAATAAGACAACTGGACTCCAAGAAAAAACGTTCTTCTTAATTTGAAATGATTGCTGGAACAGAGCATTTTCGCTGGGCGCTGTGGTAGCGCTTTATTTAAAAATGTAGATAAATAAGTCATTCTGTACTGTGGGACCAATCTTAGCCGTTAGCGCGCTGAGGAAATGGAAACAGCTTCAAAATTTTTATTTCATTGACTTTCTAACGGTATCACTCCGTTTGAGGTACAACGGTTGCGTCACATATTCATACCAACATGTATTTAGCGATATGTTTCTGATATTATAAGGTTGCATCGCTTTTAACAGTAAAACGATTGCCTGTGGAACTTAATTGAACTGATTTTGGACTTTTAGCTTATAAATGTGATAAATGAGCCAATTGGACTCCAAGAAATAACATTCTTCTTATTTTGACATGATTGCTGGAATTCAGCGGTTACACTGGGCGCTGCGGTAGCGCTTCATTTAGAAATTTAGATAAATAAGTCATTCTGTACTGTGGGACCAATCTTAGACGTTAGCGCGCGCTGAGAAAATGGAGACAGTTTCAAAAACTTCATTTCATTGACTTTCTAACGATATCACTCCGTTTGAGTTACAACGGTTGCGTCACATATTCGTACCAACATGTATTTAGCGATATGTTTCTGATATTACCAGGTTGCATCGCATTTAACAGTGAAACGATTGACTGTGGGACTTAATTGAACTGATTTTAGACTTCGAACTTATAAATGTGATAAATGAGCCAATTGGACTCCAAGAAATAACATTCTTCTTATTTTGACATGATTGCTGGAATTCAGCGGTTACACTGGGCGCTGCGGTTATGCTTCATTTTGAAATTTAGATAAATAAGTCATTCTGTACTGTAGGACCAATCTTAGACGTTAGCGCGCGCGGAAAAAATGGAGACAGTTTCAAAAACTTTATTTCATTGACTTTCTAACGATATCACTCCGTTTGAGTTACAACGGTTGCGTCACATATTCGTACCAACATGTATTTAGCGATATGTTTCTGATATTACCAGATTGCATCACTTTTAACAGTGAAACGATTGACTGTGGGACTTAATTGAACTTATTTTGGACTTTGACTTTATAAATGTGATAAATGAGCCAATTGGACTCCAAGAAATAACAGTCTTCGCAATTTGACATGATTGCTGTAACTCAGCGATTAAACTGGGCGCCGTGATAGCGCTTTATTTAAAAATGTAGATAAATAAGTCATTCCTTACTGTGGGACCAATCCTAACCGTTAGAACGCGCTGAAGATATAGAGACAGTTTCAAAAACTTTATTTCATTGACTTTCTAACGATATCACTCCGTTTGAGTTACAACGGTTGCGTCACATAATCGTACCAACATGTGTTTAGCGATTTCTTTCAGATATTACCAAGTTGCATGGGTTTTAACAGTGAACCAATTTACTGTGGGACTTAATTGAACTGATTTTGGACTTTGAACTTATAAATGTGATAAATGAGACAATTGGACTCAAAAAAATAGCATTCTTCTTAATTTGACATGATTGCTTGAACTCAACGATTACACTGGGCGCTGTGATAGCGCTTTATTAAAAAATGTATATAAATAAGTCATTTTTTACTGTGGGACCAATCCTAGCCGTTAGCTCGCGCTGAAGAAATAGAGACATTTTCAAAAACTAAATTTCATTGACTTTGTAACGGTATCACTCCGTTTGAGTTACAACGGTTGCGTCACATATTCATACCAACATGTATTTAGCGATGTGTTTCTGATATTCCCAGGTTGCATTGCTTTTAACAGTGAAACGATTGACTGTGGGACTTAATTAAAATGATTTTGGACTTTGACCCTAGAAATATGATCAATAAGACAACTGGACTCCAAGAAAAAACGTTCTTCTTAATTTGAAATGATTGCTGGAACAGAGCATTTTCGCTGGGCGCTGTGGTAGCGCTTTATTAAAAAATTTTGATAAATAAAGCATTTTTTACTGTGGGACCAATCCTAACCGTTAGCTCGCGCTGAAGAAAGAGAGACAGTTTCAAAAACTTTATTTCATTGACTTTCTAACGATATCACTCCGTTTGAGTTACAACGGTTGCGTCACATATTCGTACTAACATGTATTTAGCGATATGTTTCTGATATTACCAGGTTGCATCACTTTTAACAGTGAAACGATTGACTGTGGGACTTAATTGAACTGATTTTGGACTTTGACTTTATAAATGTGATAAATGAGCCAATTGGACTCCAAGAAATAACAGTCTTCGCAATTTGACATGATTGCTGTAACTCAGCGATTAAACTGGGCGCTGTGATAGCGCTTTACTTAAAAATGCAGATAAATAAGTCATTCTGTACTGTGGGACCAATCTTAGCCGTTAGCGCGCTGAGGAAATGGAAACAGCTTCAAAAATTTTATTTAATTGACTTTCTAACGGTATCACTCCGTTTGAGTTACAACGGTTGCGTCACATATTCATACCAACATGTATTTAGCGATATGTTTCTGATATTACCAGGTTGCATCGCTTTTAACAGTGAAACGATTGACTGTGGGACTTAATTGAAATGATTTTGGACTTTGACCCTAGAAATATGATCAATAAGACAACTGGACTCCAAGAAAAAACGTTCTTCTTAATTTGAAATGATTGCTGGAACAGAGCATTTTCGCTGGGCGCTGTGGTAGCGCTTTATTTAAAAATGTAGATAAATAAGTCATTCTGTACTGTGGGACCAATCTTAGCCGTTAGCGCGCTGAGGAAATGGAAACAGCTTCAAAATTTTTATTTCATTGACTTTCTAACGGTATCACTCCGTTTGAGGTACAACGGTTGCGTCACATATTCATACCAACATGTATTTAGCGATATGTTTCTGATATTATAAGGTTGCATCGCTTTTAACAGTAAAACGATTGCCTGTGGAACTTAATTGAACTGATTTTGGACTTTTAGCTTATAAATGTGATAAATGAGCCAATTGGACTCCAAGAAATAACATTCTTCTTATTTTGACATGATTGCTGGAATTCAGCGGTTACACTGGGCGCTGCGGTAGCGCTTCATTTAGAAATTTAGATAAATAAGTCATTCTGTACTGTGGGACCAATCTTAGACGTTAGCGCGCGCTGAGAAAATGGAGACAGTTTCAAAAACTTCATTTCATTGACTTTCTAACGATATCACTCCGTTTGAGTTACAACGGTTGCGTCACATATTCGTACCAACATGTATTTAGCGATATGTTTCTGATATTACCAGGTTGCATCGCATTTAACAGTGAAACGATTGACTGTGGGACTTAATTGAACTGATTTTAGACTTCGAACTTATAAATGTGATAAATGAGCCAATTGGACTCCAAGAAATAACAGTCTTCGCAATTTGACATGATTGCTGTAACTCAGCGATTAAACTGGGCGCCGTGATAGCGCTTTATTTAAAAATGTAGATAAATAAGTCATTCCTTACTGTGGGACCAATCCTAACCGTTAGAACGCGCTGAAGATATAGAGACAGTTTCAAAAACTTTATTTCATTGACTTTCTAACGATATCACTCCGTTTGAGTTACAACGGTTGCGTCACATAATCGTACCAACATGTGTTTAGCGATTTCTTTCAGATATTACCAAGTTGCATGGGTTTTAACAGTGAACCAATTTACTGTGGGACTTAATTGAACTGATTTTGGACTTTGAACTTATAAATGTGATAAATGAGACAATTGGACTCAAAAAAATAGCATTCTTCTTAATTTGACATGATTGCTTGAACTCAACGATTACACTGGGCGCTGTGATAGCGCTTTATTAAAAAATGTATATAAATAAGTCATTTTTTACTGTGGGACCAATCCTAGCCGTTAGCTCGCGCTGAAGAAATAGAGACATTTTCAAAACTAAATTTCATTGACTTTGTAACGGTATCACTCCGTTTGAGTTACAACGGTTGCGTCACATATTCATACCAACATGTATTTAGCGATGTGTTTCTGATATTACCAGGTTGCATTGCTTTTAACAGTGAAACGATTGACTGTGGGACTTAATTAAAATGATTTTGGACTTTGACCCTAGAAATATGATCAATAAGACAACTGGACTCCAAGAAAAAACGTTCTTCTTAATTTGAAATGATTGCTGGAACAGAGCATTTTCGCTGGGCGCTGTGGTAGCGCTTTATTAAAAAATTTTGATAAATAAAGCATTTTTTACTGTGGGACCAATCCTAACCGTTAGCTCGCGCTGAAGAAAGAGAGACAGTTTCAAAAACTTTATTTCATTGACTTTCTAACGATATCACTCCGTTTGAGTTACAACGGTTGCGTCACATATTCGTACTAACATGTATTTAGCGATATGTTTCTGATATTACCAGGTTGCATCACTTTTAACAGTGAAACGATTGACTGTGGGACTTAATTGAACTGATTTTGGACTTTGACTTTATAAATGTGATAAATGAGCCAATTGGACTCCAAGAAATAACAGACTTCGCAATTTGACATGATTGCTGTAACTCAGCGATTAAACTGGGCGCTGTGATAGCGCTTTACTTAAAAATGTAGATAAATAAGTCATTCTGTACTGTGGGACCAATCTTAGCAGTTAGCGCGCTGAGGAAATGGAAACAGCTTCAAAAATTTTATTTAATTGACTTTCTAACGGTATCACTCCGTTTGAGGTACAACGGTTGCGTCACATATTCATACCAACATGTATTTAGCGATATGTTTCTGATATTATAAGGTTGCATCGCTTTTAACAGTGAAACGATTGCCTGTGGAACTTAATTGAACTGATTTTGGACTTTTAGCTTATAAATGTGATAAATGAGCCAATTGGACTCCAAGAAATAACATTCTTCTTATTTTGACATGATTGCTGGAATTCAGCGGTTACACTGGGCGCTGCGGTAGCGTTTCATTTAGAAATTTAGATAAATAAGTCATTCTGTACTGTGGGACCAATCTTAGACGTTAGCGTGCGCTGAAAAAATGGAGACAGTTTCAAAAACTTTATTTCATTGACTTTCTATCGATATCACTCCGTTTGACTTACAACGGTTGGGTCACATATTCGTACCAACATGTATTTAGCGATATGTTTCTGATATTACCAGGTTGCATCACTTTCAACAGTGAAACGATTGACTGTGGGAATTAATTGAACTGATTTTGGACTTTGACTTTATAAATGTGATAAATGAGCCAATTGGACTCCAAGAAATAACAGTCTTCGCAATTTGACATGATTGCTGTAACTCAGCGATTAAACTGGGCGCTGTGATAGCGCTTTATTTAAAAATGTAGATAAATAAGTCATTTCTTACTGTGGGACCAATCCTAGCCGTTAGCTCGCGCTGAAGAAAGAGAGACATTTTCGAAAATTAAATTTCATTGACTTTGTAACGGTATCACTCCGTTTGAGTTAAAACTGTTGCGTCACATATTCGTACCAACATGTATTGAGCGATATGTTTCTGATATTACCAGGTTGCATCGCTTTTAACAGTGAAACGATTGACTGTGGGACTTAATTAAAATGATTTTGGACTTTGACCCTAGAAATATGATCAATAAGACAACTGGACTCTAAGAAAAAACGTTCTTCTTAATTTGAAATGATTGCTGGAACAGAGCATTTTCGCTGGGCGCTGTGCTAGCGCTTTATTAAAACATTTTGATAAATAAAGCATTTTTTACTGTGGGACCAATCCTAACCGTTAGCTCGCGCTGAAGAAAGAGAGACAGTTTCAAAAACTTTATTTCATTGACTTTCTAACGATATCACTCCGTTTGAGTTACAACGGTTGCGTCACATATTCGTACTAACATGTATTTAGCGATATGTTTCTGATATTACCAGGTTGCATCACTTTTAACAGTGAAACAATTGACTGTGGGACTTAATTGAACTGATTTTGGACTTTGACTTTATAAATGTGATAAATGAGCCAATTGGACTCCAAGAAATAACAGTCTTCGCAATTTGACATGATTGCTGTAACTCAGCGATTAAACTGGGCGCTGTGATAGCGCTTTATTTAAAAATGTAGATAAATAAGTCATTCTGTACTGTGGGACCAATCTTAGCCGTTAGCGCGCTGAGGAAATGGAAACAGCTTCAAAAATTTTATTTAATTGACTTTCTAACGGTATCACTCCGTTTGAGGTACAACGGTTGCGTCACATATTCATACCAACATGTATTTAGCGATATGTTTCTGATATTATAAGGTTGCATCGCTTCTAACAGTGAAACGATTGCCTGTGGAACTTAATTGAACTGATTTTGGACTTTTAGCTTATAAATGTGATAAATGAGCCAATTGGACTCCAAGAAATAACATTCTTCTTATTTTGACATGATTGCTGGAATTCAGCGGTTACACTGGGCGCTGCGGTAGCGCTTCATTTAGAAATTTAGATAAATAAGTCATTCTGTACTGTGGGACCAATCTTAGACGTTAGCGCGCGCTGAGAAAATGGAGACAGTTTCAAAAACTTTATTTCATTGACTTTCTAACGATATCACTCCGTTTGAGTTACAACGGTTGCGTCACATATTCGTACCAACATGTATTTAGCGATATGTTTCTGATATTACCAGGTTGCATCGCCTTTAACAGTGAAACGATTGACTGTGGGACTTAATTGAACTGATTTTAGACTTCGAACTTATAAATGTGATAAATGAGCCAATTGGACTCCAAGAAATAACATTCTTCTTATTTTGACATGATTGCTGGAATTCAGCGGTTACACTGGGCGCTGCGGTTATGCTTCATTTAGAAATTTAGATAAATATGTCATTCTGTACTGTGGGACCAATCTTAGCCGTTATCGCGCTGAGGAAATGGAAACAGCTTCAAAAATTTTATTTCATTGACTTTCTAACGGTATCACTCCGTTTGAGTTACAACGGTTGCGTCACATAATCGTACCAACATGTGTTTAGCGATTTCTTTCAGATATTACCAAGTTGCATGGGTTTTAACAGTGAACCAATTCACTGTGGGACTTAATTGAACTGATTTTGGACTTTGAACTTATAAATGTGATAAATGAGACAATTGGACTCAAAAAAATAGCATTCTTCTTAATTTGACATGATTGCTTGAACTCAACGATTACACTGGGCGCTGTGATAGCGCTTTATTAAAAAATGTATATAAATAAGTCATTTTTTACTGTGGGACCAATCCTAGCCGTTAGCTCGCGCTGAAGAAATAGAGACATTTTCAAAAACTAAATTTCATTGACTTTGTAACGGTATCACTCCGTTTGAGTTACAACGGTTGCGTCACATATTCATACCAACATGTATTTAGCGATGTGTTTCTGATATTACCAGGTTGCATCGCTTTTAACAGTGAAACGATTGACTGTGGGACTTAATTAAAATGATTTTGGACTTTGACCCTAGAAATATGATCAATAAGACAACTGGACTCTAAGAAAAAACGTTCTTCTTAATTTGAAATGATTGCTGGAACAGAGCATTTTCGCTGGGCGCTGTGCTAGCGCTTTATTAAAAAATTTTGATAAATAAAGCATTTTTTACTGTGGGACCAATCCTAACCGTTACCTCGCGCTGAAGAAATAGAGACATTTTCAAAAACTAAATTTCATTGACTTTGTAACGGTATCACTCCGTTTGAGTTACAACGGTTGCGTCACATATTCATACCAACATGTATTTAGCGATATGTTTCTGATATTATAAGGTTGCATCGCTTTTAACAGTGAAACGATTGCCTGTGGAACTTAATTGAACTGATTTTGGACTTTTAGCTTATAAATGTGATAAATGAGCCAATTGGACTCCAAGAAATAACATTCTTCTTATTTTGACATGATTGCTGGAATTCAGCGGTTACACTGGGCGCTGCGGTAGCGTTTCATTTAGAAATTTAGATAAATAAGTCATTCTGTACTGTGGGACCAATCTTAGACGTTAGCGCGCGCTGAAAAAATGGAGACAGTTTCAAAAACTTTATTTCATTGACTTTCTAACGATATCACTCCGTTTGACTTACAACGGTTGGGTCACATATTCGTACCAACATGTATTTAGCGATATGTTTCTGATATTACCAGGTTGCATCACTTTTAACAGTGAAACGATTGACTGTGGGAATTAATTGAACTGATTTTGGACTTTGACTTTATAAATGTGATAAATGAGCCAATTGGACTCCAAGAAATAACAGTCTTCGCAATTTGACATGATTGCTGTAACTCAGCGATTAAACTGGGCGCTGTGATAGCGCTTTATTTAAAAATGTAGATAAATAAGTCATTTCTTACTGTGGGACCAATCCTAGCCGTTAGCTCGCGCTGAAGAAAGAGAGACATTTTCGAAAATTAAATTTCATTGACTTTGTAACGGTATCACTCCGTTTGAGTTAAAACTGTTGCGTCACATATTCGTACCAACATGTATTGAGCGATATGTTTCTGATATTACCAGGTTGCATAGCTTTTAACAGTGAAACGATTGACTGTGGGACTTAATTAAAATGATTTTGGACTTTGACCCTAGAAATATGATCAATAAGACAACTGGACTCTAAGAAAAAACGTTCTTCTTAATTTGAAATGATTGCTGGAACAGAGCATTTTCGCTGGGCGCTGTGCTAGCGCTTTATTAAAAAATTTTGATAAATAAAGCATTTTTTACTGTGGGACCAATCCTAACCGTTACCTCGCGCTGAAGAAAGAGAGACAGTTTCAAAAACTTTATTTCATTGACTTTCTAACGATATCACTCCGTTTGAGTTACAACGGTTGCGTCACATATTCGTACTAACATGTATTTAGCGATATGTTTCTGATATTACCAGGTTGCATCACTTTTAACAGTGAAACGATTGACTGTGGGACTTAATTGAACTGATTTTGGACTTTGACTTTATAAATGTGATAAATGAGCCAATTGGACTCCAAGAAATAACAGTCTTCGCAATTTGACATGATTGCTGTAACTCAGCGATTAAACTGGGCGCTGTGATAGCGCTTTATTTAAAAATTTAGATAAATAAGTCATTCTGTACTGTGGGACCAATCTTAGACGTTAGCGCGCGCTGAGAAAATGGAGACAGTTTCAAAAACTTTATTTCATTGACTTTCTAACGATATCACTCCGTTTGAGTTACAACGGTTGCGTCACATATTCGTACCAACATGTATTTAGCGATATGTTTCTGATATTACCAGGTTGCATCGCCTTTAACAGTGAAACGATTGACTGTGGGACTTAATTGAACTGATTTTAGACTTCGAACTTATAAATGTGATAAATGAGCCAATTGGACTCCAAGAAATAACATTCTTCTTATTTTGACATGATTGCTGGAATTCAGCGGTTACACTGGGCGCTGCGGTTATGCTTCATTTAGAAATTTAGATAAATATGTCATTCTGTACTGTGGGACCAATCTTAGCCGTTATCGCGCTGAGGAAATGGAAACAGCTTCAAAAATTTTATTTCATTGACTTTCTAACGGTATCACTCCGTTTGAGGTACAACGGTTGCGTCATATATTCATACCAACATGTATTTAGCGATATGTTTCTGATATTATAAGGTTGCGTCGCTTTTAACAGTGAAACGATTGCCTGTGGAACTTAATTGAACTGATTTTGGACTTTGAACTTATAAATGTGATAAATGAGACAATTGGACTCCAAGAAATAAAATTCTTCTTATTTTGACATGATTGCTGGAATTCAGCGGTTATACTGGGCGCTGCGGTAGCGTTTCATTTAGAAATTTAGATAAATAAGTCATTCTGTACTGTGGGACCAATCTTAGACGTTAGCGCGCGCTGAAAAAATGGAGACAGTTTCAAAAACTTTATTTCATTGACTTTCTAACGATATCACTCCGTTTGACTTACAACGGTTGGGTCACATATTCGTACCAACATGTATTTAGCGATATGTTTCTGATATTACCAGGTTGCATCACTTTTAACAGTGAAACGATTGACTGTGGGAATTAATTGAACTGATTTTGGACTTTGACTTTATAAATGTGATAAATGAGCCAATTGGACTCCAAGAAATAACAGTCTTCGCAATTTGACATGATTGCTGTAACTCAGCGATTAAACTGGGCGCTGTGATAGCGCTTTATTTAAAAATGTAGATAAATAAGTCATTTCTTACTGTGGGCCCAATCCTAGCCGTTAGCTCGCGCTGAAGAAAAAGAGACATTTTCGAAAATTAAATTTCATTGACTTTGTAACGGTATCACTCCGTTTGAGTTAAAACTGTTGCGTCACATATTCGTACCAACATGTATTGAGCGATATGTTTCTAATATTACCAGGTTGCATCGCTTTTAACCGTGAAACGATTAACTGTGGGACTTAATTGAACTTATTTTGGCCTTTGAACTTATAAATGTGATACATGAGCCAATTCGACTCCAAGAAGGAACATTCTTCTTCATCTGACATGGTTGCTGGAACTCAGCGATTACAGTGGGCGCTGTGGTAGCGCTTCATTTGTAAATTTAGAGAAATAAGTCATTTTTTACTGTGAGAGCAATCCTAACCGTTAGAACGCGCTGAAGATATAGAGACAGTTTCAAAAACTACATTTCATTGAGTTTCTAACGGTATCCGTCCGCTTGAAATACAGCGGTCGCGTCACATAATCGTACCAACATGTGTTTAGCGATTTCTTTCAGATATTACCAAGTTGCATGGCTTTTAACAGTGAACCAATTTACTGTGGGACTTAATTGAACTGATTTTGGACTTTGAACTTACAAATGTAATAAATGAGACAATTGGACTCAAAAAAATAGCATTCTTCTTAATTTGACATGAATGCTTGAACTCAACGATTACACTGGGCGCTGTGATAGCGCTTTATTAAAAAATGTATATAAATAAGTCATTTTTTACTGTGGGACCAATCCTAGCCGTTAGCTCGCGCTGAAGAAATAGAGACATTTTCAAAAACTAAATTTCATTGACTTTGTAACGGTATCACTCCGTTTGAGTTACAACGGTTGCGTCACATATTCATACCAACATGTATTTAGCGATATGTTTCTGATATTACCAGGTTGCATCGCTTTTAACAGTGAAACGATTGACTGTGGGACTTAATTGAAATGATTTTGGACTTTGACCCTAGAAATATGATCAATAAGACAACTGGACTCCAAGAAAAAACGTTCTTCTTAATTTGAAATGATTGCTGGAACAGAGCATTTTCGCTGGGCGCTTTGGTAGCGCTTTATTAAAAAATTTTGATAAAAAAAGCATTTTTTACTGTGGGACCAATCCTAACCGTTAGCTCGCGCTGAAGAAAGAGAGACATTTTCGAAAATTAAATTTCATTGACTTTGTAACGGTATCACTCCGTTTGAGTTACAACTGTTGCGCCACATATTCGTACCAACATGTATTTAGCGATATGTTTCTGATGTTACCATGCTGCATCGCTTTTAACAGTGAGACGATTGACTGTGGGACTTAATTGAACTGATTGTGGACTTTGAACTTATAAATGTGATAAATGAGACAATTGGGCTCCAAGAAATAACATTCTTCTTATTTTGACATGATTGCTGGAATTCAGCGGTTACACTAGGCGCTGCGGCAGCGCTTCATTTAGAAATTTAGATAAATATGTCATTCTGTACTGTGGGACCAATCTTAGCCGCTAGCGCGCTGAGGAAATTGAGACAGCTTCAAAAACTTTATTTCATTGACTTTCTAACGGTATCACTCCGTTTGAGGTACAACGGTTGCGTCACATATTCATACCAACATGTATTTAGCGATATGTTTCGGATATTACAAGGTTGCATCGCTTTTAACAGTGTAACGATTGCCTATGGAACTTAATTGAACTGATTTTGGACTTTGACATTATGAATGTGATAAATGAGACAATTGGACTCCAAGAAATAACATTTTTCTTAATTGTATATGATTGTGGAATTTAGCGATTACACTGGGCGCTACGGTAGCGCTTCATCTAAAAATATAGATAAATAAGTCATTTTGTGCTGTGGGACCAATCTTTGCCGTTAGCGCGCGCTGAAGAAATGGAGACAATTTCAAAAACTACATTACATTGGGTTTCTAACGGTATCCGTCCACTTGAAGTACAACGGTTGCGTCACATATTCGTACCAACATGTATTTAGCGATATCTTTCAGATATTACCAAGTTGCAGTGCTTTTAACAGTGAACCAATTTACTGTGGGACTTAATAGAACTGATTTTGAACTTTGAACTTATAAATGTGATAAATGAGACAATTGGTCTCCAAGAAATAACATTCTCCCTAATTTGACACGATTGCTGGAATTCAGCGATTACACTGGGCGCTGCTGTAGCACTTCATTAAAAAATTTAGATGAATAAGTCATTTTGTACTCTGGGACCAATCCTAGACGATAGCGCACGCTGAAGAAATACAGACAGTTTCAAAAATTACGTTTCATTGACTTTCTAACAGTATCGGTCCGTTTGACTTACAACTGTTGCGTCACATATTCGTACCAACATGCATTTAGCGTCATTTTTCTGACTCTACTAGGTTGCATCCCTTTTAACAATGAAACGATTGACTGTGGGACTTATTTGAAATGATTTTGGACTTTGACTTTATAAATGTGATAAATGAGCCAATTGGACTCCAAGAAATAACAGTCTTCGCAATTTGACATGATTGCTGTAACTCAGCGATTAAACTGGGCGCTGTGATAGCGCTTTATTTAAAAATGTAGATAAATAAGTCATTCTGTACTGTGGGACCAATCTTAGCCGTTAGCGCGCTGAGGAAATGGAAGCAGCTTCAAAAATTTTATTTAATTGACTTTCTAACGGTATCACTCCGTTTGAGGTACAACGGTTGCGTCACATATTCATACCAACATGTATTTAGCGATATGTTTCTGATATTATAAGGTTGCATCGCTTCTAACAGTGAAACGATTGCCTGTGGAACTTAATTGAACTGATTTTGGACTTTTCGCTTATAAATGTGATAAATGAGCCAATTGGACTCCAAGAAATAACATTCTTCTTATTTTGACATGATTGCTGGAATTCAGCGGTTACACTGGGCGCTGCGGTAGCGCTTCATTTAGAAATTTAGATAAATAAGTCATTCTGTACTGTGGGACCAATCTTAGACGTTAGCGCGCGCTGAGAAAATGGAGACAGTTTCAAAGACTTTATTTTATTGACTTTCTAACGATATCACTCCGTTTGAGTTACAACGGTTGCGTCACATATTCGTACCAACATGTATTTAGCGATATGTTTCTGATATCACCAGGTTGCATCACTTTTAACAGTGAAACGATTGACTGTGGGAATTAATTGAACTGATTTTGGACTTTGACTTTATAAATGTGATAAATGAGCCAATTGGACTCCAAGAAATAACAGTCTTCGCAATTTGACATGATTGCTGTAACTCAGCGATTAAACTGGGCGCTGTGATAGCGCTTTATTTAAAAATGTAGATAAATAAGTCATTTCTTACTGTGGGCCCAATCCTAGCCGTTAGCTCGCGCTGAAGAAAGAGAGACATTTTCGAAAATTAAATTTCATTGACTTTGTAACGGTATCACTCCGTTTGAGTTAAAACTGTTGCGTCACATATTCGTACCAACATGTATTGAGCGATATGTTTCTAATATTACCAGGTTGCATCGCTTTTAACCGTGAAACGATTAACTGTGGGACTTAATTGAACTTATTTTGGCCTTTGAACTTATAAATGTGATACATGAGCCAATTCGACTCCAAGAAAGAACATTCTTCTTCATCTGACATGGTTGCTGGAACTCAGCGATTACAGTGGGCGCTGTGGTAGCGCTTCATTTGTAAATTTAGAGAAATAAGTCATTTTTTACTGTGAGAGCAATCCTAACCGTTAGAACGCGCTGAAGATATAGAGACAGTTTCAAAAACTACATTTCATTGAGTTTCTAACGGTATCCGTCCGCTTGAAATACAGCGGTCGCGTCACATAATCGTACCAACATGTGTTTAGCGATTTCTTTCAGATATTACCAAGTTGCATGGCTTTTAACAGTGAACCAATTTACTGTGGGACTTAATTGAACTGATTTTGGACTTTGAACTTACAAATGTAATAAATGAGACAATTGGACTCAAAAAAATAGCATTCTTCTTAATTTGACATGATTGCTTGAACTCAACGATTACACTGGGCGCTGTGATAGCGCTTTATTATAAAATGTATATAAATAAGTCATTTTTTACTGTGGGACCAATCCTAGCCGTTAGCTCGCGCTGAAGAAATAGAGACATTTTCAAAAACTAAATTTCATTGACTTTGTAACGGTATCACTCCGTTTGAGTTACAACGGTTGCGTCACATATTCATACCAACATGTATTTAGCGATATGTTTCTGATATTACCAGGTTGCATCGCTTTTAACAGTGAAACGATTGACTGTGGGACTTAATTGAAATGATTTTGGACTTTGACCCTAGAAATATGATCAATAAGACAACTGGACTCCAAGAAAAAACGTTCTTCTTAATTTGAAATGATTGCTGGAACAGAGCATTTTCGCTGGGCGCTTTGGTAGCGCTTTATTAAAAAATTTTGATAAAAAAAGCATTTTTTACTGTGGGACCAATCCTAACCGTTAGCTCGCGCTGAAGAAAGAGAGACATTTTCGAAAATTAAATTTCATTGACTTTGTAACGGTATCACTCCGTTTGAGTTACAACTGTTGCGCCACATATTCGTACCAACATGTATTTAGCGATATGTTTCTGATGTTACCAGGTTGCATCGCTTTTAACAGTGAGACGATTGACTGTGGGACTTAATTGAACTGATTGTGGACTTTGAACTTATAAATGTGATAAATGAGACAATTGGGCTCCAAGAAATAACATTCTTCTTATTTTGACATGATTGCTGGAATTCAGCGGTTACACTAGGCGCTGCGGCAGCGCTTCATTTAGAAATTTAGATAAATATGTCATTCTGTACTGTGGGACCAATCTTAGCCGCTAGCGCGCTGAGGAAATTGAGACAGCTTCAAAAACTTTATTTCATTGACTTTCTAACGGTATCACTCCGTTTGAGGTACAACGGTTGCGTCACATATTCATACCAACATGTATTTAGCGATATGTTTCGGATATTACAAGGTTGCATCGCTTTTAACAGTGTAACGATTGCCTATGGAACTTAATTGAACTGATTTTGGACTTTGACATTATGAATGTGATAAATGAGACAATTGGACTCCAAGAAATAACATTTTTCTTAATTGTATATGATTGTGGAATTTAGCGATTACACTGGGCGCCACGGTAGCGCTTCATCTAAAAATATAGATAAATAAGTCATTTTGTGCTGTGGGACCAATCTTTGCCGTTAGCGCGCGCTGAAGAAATGGAGACAATTTCAAAAACTACATTACATTGGGTTTCTAACGGTATCCGTCCACTTGAAGTACAACGGTTGCGTCACATATTCGTACCAACATGTATTTAGCGATATCTTTCAGATATTACCAAGTTGCAGTGCTTTTAACAGTGAACCAATTTACTGTGGGACTTAATAGAACTGATTTTGAACTTTGAACTTATAAATGTGATAAATGAGACAATTGGTCTCCAAGAAATAACATTCTCCCTAATTTGACACGATTGCTGGAATTCAGCGATTACACTGGGCGCTGCTGTAGCACTTCATTAAAAAATTTAGATGAATAAGTCATTTTGTACTCTGGGACCAATCCTAGACGATAGCGCACGCTGAAGAAATACAGACAGTTTCAAAAATTACGTTTCATTGACTTTCTAACAGTATCGGTCCGTTTGACTTACAACTGTTGCGTCACATATTCGTACCAACATGCATTTAGCGTCATTTTTCTGACTCTACTAGGTTGCATCCCTTTTAACAATGAAACGATTGACTGTGGGACTTATTTGAAATGATTTTGGACTTTGACTTTATAAATGTGATAAATGAGCCAATTGGACTCCAAGAAATAACAGTCTTCGCAATTTGACATGATTGCTGTAACTCAGCGATTAAACTGGGCGCTGTGATAGCGCTTTATTTAAAAATGTAGATGAATAAGTCATTTTGTACTCTGGGACCAATCCTAGACGATAGCGCACGCTGAAGAAATACAGACAGTTTCAAAAATTACGTTTCATTGACTTTCTAACAGTATCGGTCCGTTTGACTTACAACTGTTGCGTCACATATTCGTACCAACATGCATTTAGCGTCATTTTTCTGACTCTACTAGGTTGCATCCCTTTTAACAATGAAACGATTGACTGTGGGACTTATTTGAAATGATTTTGGACTTTGACTTTATAAATGTGATAAATGAGCCAATTGGACTCCAAGAAATAACAGTCTTCGCAATTTGACATGATTGCTGTAACTAAGCGATTAAACTGGGCGCTGTGATAGCGCTTTATTTAAAAATGTAGATAAATAAGTCATTCTGTACTGTGGGACCAATCTTAGCCGTTAGCGCGCTGAGGAAATGGAAGCAGCTTCAAAAATTTTATTTAATTGACTTTCTAACGGTATCACTCCGTTTGAGGTACAACGGTTGCGTCACATATTCATACCAACATGTATTTAGCGATATGTTTCTGATATTATAAGGTTGCATCGCTTCTAACAGTGAAACGATTGCCTGTGGAACTTAATTGAACTGATTTTGGACTTTTAGCTTATAAATGTGATAAATGAGCCAATTGGACTCCAAGAAATAACATTCTTCTTATTTTGACATGATTGCTGGAATTCAGCGGTTACACTGGGCGCTGCGGTAGCGCTTCATTTAGAAATTTAGATAAATAAGTCATTCTGTACTGTGGGACCAATCTTAGACGTTAGCGCGCGATGAGAAAATGGAGACAGTTTCAAAGACTTTATTTCATTGACTTTCTAACGATATCACTCCGTTTGAGTTACAACGGTTGCGTCACATATTCGTACCAACATGTATTTAGCGATATGTTTCTGATATTACCAGGTTGCATCGCCTTTAACAGTGAAACGATTGACTGTGGGACTTAATTAAACTGATTTTAGACTTCGAACTTATAAATGTGATAAATGAGCCAATTGGACTCCAAGAAATAACATTCTTCTTATTTTGACATGATTGCTGGAATTCAGCGGTTACACTGGGTGCTGCGGTTATGCTTCATTTAGAAATTTAGATAAATATGTCATTCTGTACTGTGGGACCAATCTTAGCCGTTATCGCGCTGAGGAAATGGAAACAGCTTCAAAAATTTTATTTCATTGACGTTCTAACGGTATCACTCCGTTTGAGGTACAACGGTTGCGTCACATATTCGTACCAACATGTATTTAGCGATATGTTTCTGATATTACCAGGTTGCATCACTTTTAACAGTGAAACGATTGACTGTGGGAATTAATTGAACTGATTTTGGACTTTGACTTTATAAATGTGATAAATGAGCCAATTGGACTCCAAGAAATAACAGTCTTCGCAATTTGACATGATTGCTGTAACTCAGCGATTAAACTGGGCGCTGTGATAGCGCTTTATTTAAAAATGTAGATAAATAAGTCATTTCTTACTGTGGGCCCAATCCTAGCCGTTAGCTCGCGCTGAAGAAAGAGAGACATTTTCGAAAATTAAATTTCATTGACTTAGTAACGGTATCACTCCGTTTGAGTTAAAACTGTTGCGTCACATATTCGTACCAACATGTATTGAGCGATATGTTTCTAATATTACCAGGTTGCATCGCTTTTAACCGTGAAACGATTAACTGTGGGACTTAATTGAACTGATTGTGGACTTTGAACTTATAAATGTGATCAATAAGACAACTGGACTCAAAAAATAGCATTCTTCTTAATTTGACATGATTGCTTGAACTCAACGATTACACTGGGTGCTTTGGTAGCGCTTTATTAAAAAATTTTGATAAATAAAGCATTTTTTACTGTGGGACCAATCCTAACCGTTAGCTCGCGCTGAAGAAAGAGAGACATTTTCGAAAATTAAATTTCATTGACTTTGTAACGGTATCACTCCGTTTGAGTTACAACTGTTGCGCCACATATTCGTACCAACATGTATTTAGCGATATGTTTCTGATGTTACCAGGTTGCATCGCTTTTAACAGTGAGACGATTGACTGTGGGACTTAATTGAACTGATTGTGGACTTTGAACTTATAAATGTGATAAATGAGACAATTGGGCTCCAAGAAATAACATTCTTCTTATTTTGACATGATTGCTGGAATTCAGCGGTTACACTAGGCGCTGCGGCAGCGCTTCATTTAGAAATTTAGATAAATATGTCATTTTGTACTGTGGGACCAATCTTTGCCGTTAGCGCGCGCTGAAGAAATGGAGACAATTTTAAAAACTACATTACATTGAGTTTCTAACGGTATCCGTCTGCTTGAAGTACAACGGTTGCGTCACATATTCGTAGCAACATGTATTTAGCGATATCTTTCAGATATTACCAAGTTGCAGTGCTTTTAACAGTGAACCAATTTACTTTGGGACTTAATAGAACTGATTTTGAACTTTGAACTTATAAATGTGATAAATGAGACAATTGGACTCCAAGAAATAACATTCTTCCTTATTTGACATGATTGCTTGAACTCAACGATTACACTGGGCGCTGTGATAGCGCTTTATTAAAAAATGTAGATAAATAAGTCATTTTTTACTGTGGGACCATTCCTAGCCGTTAGCTCGCGTTGAAGAAATAGAGACATTTTCGAAAACTAAATTTCATTGACTTTGTAACGGTATCACTCCGTTTGAGTTACAACGATTGCGTCACATATTCGTACCAACATGTATTTCGCGTTAGTTTTCTGACTCTATTAAGTTGCAGCGCTTTTAACAATGAAACGATTGACTGTGGGACTTAATTGAAATGATTGTGGACTTTGACCCTGGAAATATGATCAATAAGATAACTGGACTCCAAGAAAAAACGTTCTTCTTAACTTGAAATGATTGCTGGAACAGAGCATTTCCACTGGGCGCAGTGGTAGCGCTTTATTAAAAAATGTAGATAAATAAGCCATTTTTTACTGTGGGACCAATCCTAGACGTTAGCGCGCTCTGAAGAAATAGAGACAGTTTCAAAAATTACATTTTATTGTCTTTCTAACGTTATCAGCCTGTTTGAGCTACAACGGTTGCGTCACATATCCGTACCAACATGTATTTAGGGATATGTTTCTGATATTACCAAGTTGCATGGCTTTTAACAGTGAACCGATTTACTGTGGGACTTAATTGAACTGATTTTGGACTTTGAACTTATAAATGTGGTAAATGAGACAATTGGACTCCAAGAAATAACATTTTTCTTAATTTGACATGATTGCTTGAACTCAACGATTACACTGGGCGCTGTGATAGCGCTTTATTAAAAAATGTAGATAAATAAGTCATTTTTTACTGTAGGACCAATCCTAGCCGTTAGCTCGCGCAGAAGAAATAGAGACATTTTCAAAAACTAAATTTCATTGACTTTGTAACGGTATCACTCCGTTTGAGTTACAACGGTTGTGTCACATGTTCATACCAACATGTATTTAGCGATATGTTTCTGATATTACCAGGTTGCATCGCTTTTAACAGTGAAACGATTGACTGTGGAACTTAATTGAGCTGATTTTGGACTTTGAACTTATAAATGTGATGAATGAGGCAATTGGACTCCAAGAATTAACATTCTTCTTATTCTGACATGGTTGCTGGAATTTAGCGATTACACTGGGCGCTACGGTAGCGCTTCATTTAAAAATATAGATAAATAAGTCATTTTGTACTGTGGGACCAATCTTTGCCGTTAGCGCGCGCTGAAGAAATGGAGACAATTTCAAAAACTATATTTCATTGACTTTCTAACGGTATCAGTCCGTTTGAGTTACAACGGTTGCGTCATATATTCGTACCAACATGTACTTAGCGATATGTTTCAGATATTACTAGGTTGCGTCGCTTTTAACAGTGAAACGATTGACCGTGGGACTTAATTGAACTGATTTTGGACTTTGAACTTATAAATGTGATACCTGAGCCAATTCGACTCCAAGGAAGAACATTTTTCTTCATCTGACATGGTTGCTGGAACTCAGCGATTACACTGGGCGCTGTGGTAGCGCTTCATTTATAAATTTAGATAAATAAGTCATTTTTACTGTGGGAGCAATACTAACCGTTAGAACACGCTGAAGATATAGAGACAGTTTCAAAAAATACATTTCATTGAGTTTCTAACGGTATCCGTCCGCTTGAAGTACAGCGGTCGCGTCACATAATCGTACCAACATGTGTTTAGCGATATCTTTCAGTTATTACCAAGTTGCATGGCTTTTAACAGTGAAACAATTTACTGTGGGACTTAATTGAATTGATTTTGGACTTTGAACTTATAAATGTGATAAATGAGACAATTGGACTCCAAGAAATAACATTCTTCTAAATTTGACATGATTGCTTGAACTCAACGATTACACTGGGCGCTGTGATAGCGCTTTATTAAAAAACGTAGATAAATAAGTCATTTTTTACTGTAGAACCAATCCTAGCCGTTAGCTCGCGCAGAAGAAATAGAGACATTTTCAAAAACTAAATTTTATTGACTTTGTAACGGTATCACTCCGTTTGAGTTATAACGGTTGCGTCACATGCTCGTACCAACATGTATTTTGCGATATGTTTCTGATATTACCAGGTTGCATCGCTTTTAACAGTGAACCAATTTACTGAGGGACTTAATAGAACTGATTTTGGACTTTGAACTTATAAATGTGATAAATGAGACAATTGGACTCCAAGAAATTACATTCTTCTTAATTTGACATGATTGCTTGAACTCAACGATTACACTGGGCGCTGTGATAGCGCTTTATTAAAAAATGTAGATAAATAAGTCATTTTGTACTTTGGGACCAATCCTAGACGGTAGCGCACGCTGCAGAAATACAGACAGTATCAAAAATTACATTTCGTTAACTTTCTAACAGTATCGGTCCGTTTGACTTACAACTGTTGCGTCACATATTCGTGCCAACATGCATTTAGCGTCATTTTTCTGACTCTACTAGGTTGCATCGCTTTTAAGAATGAAACGACTGACTGTGGGACTTAATTGAAATGATTTTGGACTTTGACCCTAGAAATATGATCAATAAGACAACTGGACTCCAAGAAAAAACGTTCTTCTTAATTTGAAATGATTGCTGGAACAAAGCATTTCCACTGGGCGCTGTGGTAGCGCTTTATTAAAAAATGTAGATAAATAAGCCATTTTGTACTTTGGGACCAATCATAGACGATAGCGTACGCTGCAGAAATACAGACAGTTTCAAAAACTAAATTTCATTGAGTTTCTAACGGTATCCGTCCGTTGAAGTACAACGGTTGGGTCACATATTTGTACCAACATGTGTTTAGCGATATCTTTCAGATATTACCAAGTTGCAGTGCTTTTAACAGTGAACCAATTTATTGTGGGACTTAACTGAACTGATTTTGGACTTTGACATTAGGAATGTGATAAATTAGACAATTGGACTCCAAGAAATAACATTTTTCTTAATTGTATATGATTGTGGAATTTAGCGATTACACTGGGTGCTACGGTAGGGCTTCATCTAAAAATATAGATAAATAAGTCATTTTGTACTGTGGGACCAATCTTTGCCGTTAGCGCGCGCTGAAGAAATGGAGACAATTTTAAAAACTACATTACATTGAGTTTCTAACGGTATCCGTCCGCTTGAAGTACAACGGTTGCGTCACATATTCGTACCAACATGTATTTAGCGATATCTTTCAGATATTACCAAGTTGCAGTGTTTTTAACAGTGAACCAATTTACTGTGGGACTTAATAGAACTGATTTTGAACTTTGAACTTATAAATGTGATAAATGAGACAATTGGACTTCAAGAAATAACATTCTTCCTTATTTGACATGATTGCTTGAACTCAACGATTACACTGGGCGCTGTGATAGCGTTTTATTAAAAAATGTAGATAAATAAGTCATTTTTTACTGTGGGACCATTCCTAGCCGTTAGCTTGCGTTGAAGAAATAGAGACATTTTCGAAAACTAAATTTCATTGACTTTGTAACGGTATCACTCCGTTTGAGTTACAACGGTTGCGTCACATATTCGTACCAACATGTATTTCGCGTTAGTTTTCAGACTCTACTAGGTTGCAGCGCTTTTAACAATGACACGATTGACTGTGGGACTTAATTGAAATGATTGTGGACTTTGAACCTGGAAATATGATCAATAAGACAACCGGACTACAAGAAAAAACGTTCTTCTTAACTTGAAATGATTGTTGGAACAGAGCTTTTCCACTGGGCGCTGTGGTAGCGCTTTATTAAAAAATGTAGATAAATAAGCCATTTTTTACTGTGGGACCAAATCTAGACGTTAGCGCGCTCTGAAGAAATAGAGACAGTTTCAAAAATTACATTTTATTGTCTTTCTAACGTTATCAGTCTGTTTGAGCTACAACGGTTGCGTCACATATCCGTACCAACATGTATTTAGCGATATGCTTCTGATATTACCAAGTTGCATGGCTTTTAACAGTGAACCGATTTACTGTGGGACTTAATTGAACTGATTTTGGACTTTGAACTTATAAATGTGATAAATGAGACAATTGGACTCCAAGAAATAACATTCTTCTTAATTTGACATGATTGCTTGAACTCAACGATTACACTGGGCGCTGTGATAGCGCTTTATTAAAAAATGTAGATAAATAAGTCATTTTTTACTGTAGGACCAATCCTAGCCGTTAGCTCGCGCAGAAGAAATAGAGACATTTTCAAAAACTAAATTTCATTGACTTTGTAACGGTATCACTCCGTTTGAGTTACAACGGTTGCGTCACATGTTCATACCAACATGTATTCAGCGATATGTTTCCGATATTACCAGGTTGCATCGCTTTTAACAGTGAAACGATTGACTGTGGGACTTAAATGAAATGATTTTGGACTTTGACCCTAGAAATCGGATCAATAAGACAACTGGACTCCAAGAAAAAACGTTCTTCTTAATTTGACACGATTGCTGGAATTCAGCGATTACACTGGGCGCTGCGGTAGAGCTTCATTAAAAAATTTAGATAAATAAGTCATTTTGTACTTTGGGACCAATCCTAGACGATAGCGCACGCTGCAGAAATACAGACAGTTTCAAAAATTACATTTCATTAACTTTCTGACAGTATCGGTTCGTTTGACTTACAACTGTTGCGTCACATATTCGTGCCAACATGCATTTAGCGTCATTTTTCTGACTCTACTAGGTTGCATCGCTTTTAAGAATGAAACGATTGACTGTGGGACTTAATTGAAATGATTTTGGACTTTGACCCTAGAAATATGATCAATAAGACAACCGGACTACAAGAAAAAACGTTCTTCTTAACTTGAAATGATTGTTGGAACAGAGCTTTTCCACTGGGCGCTGTGGTAGCGCTTTATTAAAAAATGTAGATAAATAAGCCATTTTTTACTGTGGGACCAAATCTAGACGTTAGCGCGCTCTGAAGAAATAGAGACAGTTTCAAAAATTACATTTTATTGTCTTTCTAACGTTATCAGTCTGTTTGAGCTACAACGGTTGCGTCACATATCCGTATCAACATGTATTTAGCGATATGCTTCTGATATTACCAAGTTGCATGGCTTTTAACAGTGAACCGATTTACTGTGGGACTTAATTGAACTGATTTTGGACTTTGAACTTATAAATGTGATAAATGAGACAATTGGACTCCAAGAAATAACATTCTTCTTAATTTGACATGATTGCTTGAACTCAACGATTACACTGGGCGCTGTGATAGCGCTTTATTAAAAAATGTAGATAAATAAGTCATTTTTTACTGTAGGACCAATCCTAGCCGTTAGCTCGCGCAGAAGAAATAGAGACATTTTTAAGAACTAAATTTCATTGACTTTGTAACGGTATCACTCCGTTTGAGTTACAACGGTTGCGTCACATGTTCATACCAACATGTATTTAGCGATATGTTTCCGATATTACCAGGTTGCATCGCTTTTAACAGTGAAACGATTGACTGTGGGACTTAAATGAAATGATTTTGGACTTTGACCCTAGAAATCGGATCAATAAGACAACTGGACTCCAAGAAAAAACGTTCTTCTTAATTTGACACGATTGCTGGAATTCAGCGATTACACTGGGCGCTGCGGTAGAGCTTCATTAAAAAATTTAGATAAATAAGTCATTTTGTACTTTGGGACCAATCCTAGACGATAGCGCACGCTGCAGAAATACAGACAGTTTCAAAAATTACATTTCAATAACTTTCTGACAGTATCGGTCCGTTTGACTTACAACTGTTGCGTCACATATTCGTGCCAACATGCATTTAGCGTCATTTTTCTGACTCTACTAGGTTGCATCGCTTTTAAGAATGAAACGATTGACTGTGGGACTTAATTGAAATGATTTTGGACTTTGACCCTAGAAATATGATCAATAAGAAAACTGGACTCCAAGAAAAAACGTTCTTCTTAATTTGAAATGATTGCTGGAACAGAGCATTTCCACTGGGCGCTGCGGTAGCGCTTCATTAAAAAATTGAGATAAAAAAGTCATTTTTTACTGTGGTACCAATCCTAGCCGTTAGCACGCGCTGAAGATATAGAGACACTTTCAAAAACTACATTACATTGACTTTCTAACGTTATCAGTCTGTTTGAGCTACAACGGTTGCGTCACATATCCGTACCAACATGTATTTAGCGATATGTTTCTGATATTACCAAGTTGCATGGCTTTTAACAGTAAACCAATTTACTGTGAGACTTAATTGAACTGATTTTGAACTTTGAACTTATAAATGTGATAAATGAGACAATTGGACTCCAAGAAATAACATTCTTCTTAATTTGACATGATTGCTTGAACTCAACGATTACACTGGGCGCTGTGATAGCGCTTTATTAAAAAATGTAGATAAATAAGTCGTTTTTTACTGTAGGACCAATCCTAACCGTTAGCTCGCGCAGAGGAAATAGAGACATTTTCAAAAACTAAATTTCATTGACTTTGTAACGGTATCACTCCGTTTGAGTTACAACGGTTGCGTCACATGTTCATACCAACATGTATTTAGCGATATGTTTCTGATATTACCAGGTTGCATCGCTTTTAACAGTGAAACGATTGACTGTGGGACTTAATTGAGCTGATTTTGGACTTTGAACTTATAAATGTGATAAATGAGACAATTGGACTCCAAGAAATAACATTCTTCTTAATTTGACATGATTGCTTGAACTCAACGATTACACTGGGCGCTGTGATAGCGCTTTAATAAAAAATGTAGATAAATAAGTCACTTTTTACTGTGGTACCAATCCTAGCCGTTAGCACGCGCTGAAGATATAGAGACACTTTTAAAAACTACATTACATTGAGTTTCTAACAGTATCCGTCCGCTTGAAGTGCAACGGTTGCGTCACATATTCGTACCAACATGTATTTAGCGATATGTTTCAGATATTACTAGGTTGCATCGCTTTTAACAGTGAAACGATTAATTCTGGGACTTAATTGAACTGATTTTGGACTTTGAACTTATAAATGTGATGAATGAGACAATTGGTCTCCATGAAATAACATTCTCCATAATTTGACACGATTGCTGGAATTCAGCGATTACACTGGGCGCTGCGGTAGCGCTTCATTAAAAAATTTAGATAAATAAGTCATTTTGTACTTTGGGACCAATCCTAGACGAGAGCGCACGCTGCAGAAATACAGACAGTTTCAAAAATTACATTTCATTAACTTTCTGACAGTATCGGTTCGTTTGACTTACAACTGTTGCGTCACATATTCGTGCCAACATGCATTTAGCGTCATTTTTCTGACTCTACTAGGTTGCATCGCTTTTAAGAATGAAACGATTGACTGTGGGACTTAATTGAAATGATTTTGGACTTTGACCCTAGAAATATGATCAATAAGACAACTGGACTCCAAGAAAAAACGTTCTTCTTAATTTGAAATGATTGCTGGAACAAAGCATTTCCACTGGGCGCTGTGGTGGCGCTTTATTAAAAAATGTAGATAAATAAGCCATTTTGTACTTTGGGACCAACCCTAGACGATAGCGCACGCTGCAGAAATACAGACAGTTTCAAAAACTAAATTTCATTGAGTTTCTAACGGTATCCTTCCGTTGAAGTACAACGGTTGCGTCACATATTTGTACCAACATGTGTTTAGCGATATCTTTCAGATATTACCAAGTTGCAGTGCTTTTAACAGTGAACCAATTTACTGTGGGACTTAATTGAACTGATTTTGGACTTTGACCCTAGAAATATGATCAATAAGACAACTGGACTCCAAGAAAAAAGGTTCTTCTTAATTTGAAATGTTGCTGGAACAGAGCATTATAGCTGGGCGCTGTGGTAGCGCTTTATTAAAAAATTTAAATAAATAAGACATTTTTTACTGTGTGACCAATCCTAGTCGATAGCGCACGCTGAAGAAATAGAGACAGTTTCAAAAATTACATTTTATTGACTTTGTAACGGTATCACTCCGTTTGAGTTCCAACGGTTGCGTCACATATTCGTACCAACATGTATTTCGCGTTAGTTTTCTGACTCTACTAGGTTGCAGCGCTGTTAACATTGAAACGATTGACTGTGGGACTTAATTGAAATGATTGTGGACTTTGACCCTGGAAATATGATCAATAAGACAACTGGACTCCAAGAAAAAACGTTCTTCTTAACTTGAAATGATTGCTGGAACAGAGCATTTCCACTGGGCGCTGTGGTAGCGCTTTATTAAAAAATGTAGATAAATAAGCCATTTTTTACTGTGGGACCAATTCTAGACGTTAGCGCGCTCTGAAGAAATAGAGACAGTTTCAAAAATTACATTTTATTGTCTTTCTAACGTTATCAGTCTGTTTGAGCTACAACGGTTGCGTCAAATATCCGTACCAACATGTATTTAGCGATATGTTTCTGATATTACCAAGTTGCATGGCCTTTAACAGTGAACCGATTTACTGTGGGACTTAATTGAACTGATTTTGGACTTTGAACTTATAAATGTGATAAATGAGACAATTGGACTCCAAGAAATAACATTCTTCTTAATTTGACATGGTTGCTGGAACTCAGCGATTACACTGGGCGCTGTGGTAGCGCTTCATTTATAAATTTAGATAAATAAGTCATTTTTACTGTGGGAGCAATACTAACCGTTAGAACGCGCTGAAGATATAGAGACAGTTTCAAAAACTACATTTCATTGAGTTTCTAACAGTATCCGTCCGCTTGAAGTACAGCGGTCGCGTCACATAATCGTACCAACATGTGTTTAGCGATATCTTTCAGATATTACCAAGTTGCATGGCTTTTAACAGTGAAACAATTTACTGTGTGACTTAATTGAACTGATTTTGGACTTTGAACTTATAAATGTGATAAATGAAACAATTGGACTCAAAGAAATAGCATTCTTCTTAATTTGACATGATTGCTTGAACTCAACGATTACACTGGGTGCTGTGATAGGGCTTTATTAAAAAATGTAGATAAATAAGTCATTTTTTATTGTGGGACCAATCCTAGCCGTTAGCTCGCGCTGAAGAAATAGAGACAGTTTCAAAAACTAAATTTCATTGACTTTATGACGGTATCACTCCGTTTGAGTTGCAACGGTTGCGTCACATATTTGTACCAACATGTATTTTGGGATATGTTTCTGATATTACCAGGTTGCATCGCTTTTAACAGTGAACCAATTTACTGTGGGACTTAATAGAACTGATTTTGGACTTTGAACTTATAAATGTGATAAATGAGACAATTGGACTCCAAGAAATAACATTCTTCTTAAATTGACATGATTGCTTGAACTCAACGATTACACTGGGCGCTGTGATAGCGCTTTATTAAAAAATGTAGATAAAAAAGTCACTTTTTACTGTGGGACCATTCCTAGCCGTTAGCTCGCGTTGAAGAAATAGAGACATTTTCGAAAACTAAATTTCATTGTCTTTGTAACAGTATCACTCCGTTTGAGTTACAACGGTTGCGTCACATATTCGTACCAACATGTATTTCGCGTTAGTTTTCTGACTCTACTGGGTTGCAGCGCTTTAACAATGAAACGATTGAATGTGGGACTTAATTGAAATGATTGTGGTCTTTGACCCTGGAAATACGATTAATAAGACAACTGGACTCCAAGAAAAAACGTTCTTCTTAACTTGAAATGATTGCTGGAACAGGGCATTTCCACTGGGTGCTGTGGTAGCGCTTTATTAAAAAATGTAGATAAATAAGTCATTTTTTACTGTGGGACCAATCCTAGACGTTAGCGCGCTCTGAAGAAATAGAAACAGTTTCAAAAATTACATTTTATTGACTTTCTAACGTTATCAGTCTGTTTGAGCTACAACGGTTGCGTCACATATCCGTACCAACATGTATTTAGCGATATATTTCTGATATTACAAAGTTGCATGGCTTTTACCAGTGAACCAATTTACTGTGGGACTTAATTGAACTGATTTTGGACTTTGAACTTATAAATGTGATAAATGAGACAATTGGACTCCAAGAAATAACATTCTTCTTAATTTGACATGATTGCTTGGACTCAACGATTACACTGGGCTCTGTGATAGCGCTTTATTAAAAAATGTAGATAAATAAGTCATTTTTTACTGTAGGACCAATCCTAGCCGTTGGCTCGCGCAGAAGAAATAGAGACATTTTCAAAAACTAAATTTCATTGACTTTGTAACGGTATCACTCCGTTTGAGTTATAACGGTTGCGTCACATGTTCGTACCAACATGTATTTTGCGATATGTTTCTGATATTACCAGGTTGCATCGCTTTTAACAGTGAAACGATTGAATGTGGGACTTAATTGAGCTGATTTTGGATTTTGAACTTATAAATGTGATGAATGAGCCAATTGGACTCCAAGAATTACCATTCTTCTTATTCTGACATGGTTGCTGGAACTCAGCAATTACACTGGGCGCTGTGGTAGCGCTTCATTTAAAAATTTAGATAAATAAGTCATTTTTTACTGTGGTACCAATCCTAGCCGATAGCACGCGCTGAAGATGTAGAGACACTTTTAAAAACTACATTACATTGAGTTTCTAACAGTATCCGTCCGCTTGAAGTGCAACGGTTGCGTCACATATTCGTACCAACATGTATTTAGCGATATGTTTCAGATATTACTAGGTTGCATCGCTTTTAACAATGAAACGATTAATTCTGGGACTTAATTGAACTGATTTTGGACTTTGACATTATAAATGTGATGAATGAGACAATTGGTCTCCAAGAAATAATATTCTCCATAATTTGACACGATTGCTGGAATTCAGCGATTACACTGGGCGCTGTGGTAGCGCTTCATTAAAAAATTTAGATAAATAAGTCATTTTGTACTTTGGGACCAATCCTAGACGAGAGCGCACGCTGCAGAAATACAGACAGTTTCAAAAATTACATTTCATTAACTTTCTAACAGTATCGGTCCGTTTGACTTACAACTGTTGCGTCACATATTCGTGCCAACATGCATTTAGCGTCATTTTTCTGACTCTACTAGGTTGCATCGCTTTTAACAATGAAACGATTGACTGTGGGACTTAATTGAAATGATTTTGGACTTTGACCCTAGAAATATGATCAATAAGACAACTGGACTCCAAGAAAAAACGTTCTTCTTAATTTGAAATGATTGCTGGAACAAAGCATTTCCACTGGGCGCTGTGGTGGCGCTTTATTAAAAAATGTAGATAAATAAGGCATTTTGTACTTTGGGACCAAACCTAGACGATAGCGCACGCTGCAGAAATACAGACAGTTTCAAAAACTAAATTTCATTGAGTTTCTAACGGTATCCGTCCGTTGAAGTACAACGGTTGCGTCACATATTTGTACCAACATGTGTTTAGCGATATCTTTCAGATATTACCAAGTTGCAGTGCTTTTAACAGTGTACCCATTGACTGTGGGACTTAATTGAACTGATTTTGGTCTTTGACCCTAGAAATATGATCAATAAGACAACTGGACTCCAAGAAAAAAGGTTCTTCTTAATTTGAAATGATTGCTGGAACAGAGCATTTTCGCTGGGCGCTGTGGTAGCGCTTTATTAAAAAATTTAGATAAATAAGACATTTTTTACTGTGGGACCAATCCTAGTCGATAGCGCACGCTGAAGAAATAGAGACAGTTTCAAAAATTACTTTTTATTGACTTTGTAACGGTATCACTCCGTTTGAGTTACAACGGTTGCGTCACATATTCGTACCAACATGTATTTCGCGTTAGTTTTCTGACTCTACTAGGTTGCATCGTTTTTAAGAATGAAACGATTGACTGTGGGACTTAATTGAAATGATTTTGGACTTTGACCCTAGAAATAAGATCAATAAGACAACTGGACTCCAAGAAAAAACGTTCTTCTTAATTTGAAATGATTGCTGGAACAAAGCATTTCCACTGGGCGCTGTGGTGGCGCTTTATTAAAAAATGTAGATAAATAAGCCATTTTGTACTTTGGGACCAATCCTAGACGATAGCGCACGCTGCAGAAATACAGACAGTTTCAAAAACTAAATTTCATTGAGTTTCTAACGGTATCCGTCCGTTGAAGTACAACGGTTGCGTCACATATTTGTACCAACATGTGTTTAGCGATATCTTTCAGATAGTACCAAGTTGCAGTGCTTTTAACAGTGAACCAATTTACTGTGGGACTTAATTGAACTGATTTTGGACTTTGACCCTAAAAATATGATCAATAAGACAACTGGAGTCCAAGAAAAAAGGTTCTTCTTAATTTGAAATGATTGCTGGAACAGAGCATTTTCGCTGGGCGCTGTGGTAGCGCTTTATTAAAAAATTTAGATAAATAAGACATTTTTTACTGTGGGACCATTCCTAGCCGTTAGCCCGCGTTGAAGAAATAGAGACATTTTTAAAAACTAAATTTCATTGACTTTGTAACGGTATCACTCCGTTTGAGTTACAACGGTTGCGTCACATGTTTGTACCAACATGTATTTTGCGATATGTTTCTGATATTACCAGGTTGCATCGCTTTTAACAGTGAAACGATTGAATGTGGGACTTAATTGAGCTGATTTTGGACTTTGAACTTATAAATGTGATGAATGAGCCAATTAGACTCCAAGAATTAACATTCTTCTTATTCTGACATGGTTGCTGGAACTCAGCAATTACACTGGGAGCTGTGGTAGCGCTTCATTTAAAAATTTAGATAAATAAGTCATTTTTTACTGTAGGACCAATCCTAGCTGTTAGCTCGCGCAGAAGAAATAGAGACATTTTCAAAAACTAAATTTCATTGACTTTGTAACGGTATCACTCCGTTTGAGTTACAACGGTTGCGTCACATATTCGTACAAACATGTATTTAGCGATATGTCTCAGATATTACCAGGTTGCATCGCTTTTAACAATGAAACGATTGACTGTGGGACTTAATTGAAATGATTTTGAACTTTGACCCTAGAGATATGATCAATAAGACAACTGGACTCCAAGAAAAAACGTTCTTCTTAATTTGAAATGATTGCTGGAACAAAGCATTTCCACTGGGCGCTGTGTTAGCGCTTTATTAAAAAATGTAGATAAATAAGCCATTTTGTACTTTGGGACCAATCCTAGACGATAGCACACGCTGAATAAATGGACACAATTTCAAAAACTATATTTCATTGACTTTCTAACGGTATCAGTCCGTTTGAGTTACAACGGTTGCGTCACATATTCGTACAAACATGTACTTAGCGATATGTTTCAGATATTACTAGGTTGCGTCGCTTTTAACAGTGAAACGATTGACCGAGGGACTTAATTCGACTGATTTTGGACTTTGAAATTATGAATGTGATGAATGAACAAATTGGACTCCAAGAAATAACATTCTTCTTATTTTGACATGATTGCTGGAATTCAGCGGTAACACTGGGCGCTGCGGCAGCGCTTCATTTAGAAATTTAGATAAATAAGTCATTTTTTGCTGTGGGACCGACCATTCCTAGCCGTTAGCCTGCGTTGAAGAAATAGAGACATTTTTAAAAACTAAATTTCATTGACTTTGTAACGGTATCACTCCGTTTGAGTTACAACGGTTGCGTCACATGTTCGTACCAACATGTATTTTGCGATATGTTTCTGATATTACCAGGTTGCATCGAATTTAACAGTGAAACGATTGAATGTGGGACTTAATTGAGCTGATTTTGGACTTTGAACTTATAAATGTGATGAATGAGCCAATTGGACTCCAAGAATTAACATTCTTCTTATTCTGACATGGTTGCTGGAACTCAGCAATTACACTGGGCGCTGTGGTAGCGCTTCATTTAAAAATTTAGATAAATAAGTCATTTTGTACTTTGGGACCAATCCTAGACGATAGCTCACGCTGCAGAAATACAGACAGTTTCAAAAATTACATTTCAATAACTTTCTAACAGTATCGGTCCGTTTGACTTACAACTGTTGCGTCACATATTCGTGCCAACATGCATTTAGCGTCATTTTTCTGACTCTACTAGGTTGCATCGCTTTTAACAATGAAACGATTGACTAAGGGACTTAATTGAAATGATTTTGGACTTTGACCCTAGAAATATGATCAATAAGACAACTGGACTCCAAGAAAAAACGTTCTTCTAAATTTGAAATGATTGCTGGAACAAAGCATTTCCACTGGGCGCTGTGGTAGCGCCTCATTAAAAAATGTAGATAAATAAGCCATTTTGTACTTTGGGACCAATCCTAGACGATAGCGCACGCTGCAGAAATACAGACAGTTTTAAAAACTAAATTTCATATTGAGTTTCTAACGGTATCCGTCCGTTGAAGTACAACGGTTGCGTCACATGTTCGTACCAACATGTATTTTGCGATATGTTTCTGATATTACCAGGTTGCATCGCTTTTAACAGTGAAACGATTGAATGTGGGACTTAATTGAGCTGATTTTGGACTTTGAACTTATAAATGTGATGAATGAGCCAATTGGACTCCAAGAATTAACATTCTTCTTATTCTGACATGGTTGCTGGAACTCAGGAATTACACTGGGCGCTGTGGTAGCGCTTCATTTAAAAATTTAGATAAATAAGTCATTCTTTACTGTGGTACCAATCCTAGCCGTTAGCACGCGCTGAAGATATAGAGACACTTTCAAAAACTACATTACATTGAGTTTCTAACAGTATCCGTCCGCTTGAAGTGCAACGGTTGCGTCACATATCGTACCAACATGTATTTAGCGATATGTTTCAGATATTACTAGGTTGCGTCGCTTTTAACATAGAAACGTTTAATTCTGGGACTTAATTGAACTGATTTTGGACTTTGACATTATAAATGTGATGAATGAGACAATTGGTCTCCAAGAAATAACATTCTCCATAATTTGACACGATTGCTGGAATTCAGCGATTACACTGGGCGCTGCGGTAGCGCTTCATTAAAAAATTTAGATAAATAAGTCATTTTGTACTTTGGGGCCAATCCTAGACGATAGCGCACGCTGCAGAAATACAGACAGTTTCAAAAATTACATTTCATTGACTTTACAACAGTATCTGTCCGTTTGATTTACAACTGTTGCGTCACATATTCGTGCCAACATGCATTTAGCATCATTTTTCTGACTCTACTAGGTTGCATCACTTTTAACAATGAAACGATTGACTGAGGGACTTAATTGAAATGATTTTGGACTTTGACCCTAGAATTATGATCAATAAGACAACTGGACTCCAAGAAAAAACGTTCTTCTTAATTTGAAATGATTGCCGGAACAAAGCATTTCCACTGGGCGTTGTGGTAGCGCTTTATTAAAAAATGTAGATAAATAAGCCATTTTGTACTTTGGGACCAATCCTAGACGATAGCTCACGCTGCAGAAATACAGACAGTTTTAAAAACTAAATTTCATTGAGTTTCTAACGGTATCCGTCCGTTGAAGTACAACGGTTGCGTCACATATTTGTACCAACATGTGTTTAGCGATATCTTTCAGATATTACCAAGTTGCAGTGCTTTTAACAGTGAACCAATTTACTGTGGGACTTAATTGAACTGATTTTGGACTTTGACCCTAGAAATATGATCAATAAGACAACTGGACCCCAAGAAAAAAGGTTCTTCTTAATTTGAAATGATTGCTGGAACAGAGTATTTTCGCTGGGCGCTGTGTAGCGCTTTATTAAAAAATTTAGATAAATAAGACATTTTTTACTGTGGGACCATTCCTAGCCGTTAGCCCGCGTTGAAGAAATAGAGACATTTTCGAAAACTAAATTTCATTGACATTGTAACGGTATCACTCCGTTTGAGTTACAAAGGTTGCGTCACATAATCGTACCTACATGTATTTCGCGTTATTTTTCTAAATTTACTAGGTTGCAGCGCTTTTAACAATGAAACGGTTGACTGTGGGACTTAATTGAAATGATTTTGGACTTTGAACTTATAAATGTGATAAATGAGACAATTGGACTCCAAGAAATAACATTCTTCTTAATTTGACATGATTGCTTGAACTCAACGATAACGCTTTATTAAAAAATGTAGATAAATAAGTCATTTTTTACTGTGGGACCATTCCTAGCCGTTAGCTCGCGTTGAAGAAATTGAGACATTCTCGAAAACTAAATTTCATTAAATTTGTAACGGTATCACTCCGTTTGAGTTACAACGGTTGCGTCACATATTCGTACCAACATGTATTTCGCGTTAGTTTTCTGACTCTACTAGGTTGCAGCGCTTTCAACAATGAAACGATTGACTGTGGAACTTAATTGAAGTGATTGTGGTCTTTGACCCTGGAAACATGATTAATAAGACAACTGGACTCCAAGAAAAAACGTTCTTCTTAACTTGAAATGAGTGCTGGAACAGGGCATTTCCACTGGGCGCTGTGGTAGCGCTTTATTAAAAAATGTAGATAAATAAGCCATTTTTTACTGTGGGACCAATCCTAGACGTTAGCGCGCTCTGAAGAAATAGAGAAAGTCTCAAAAATTACATTTTATTGACTTTCTAACATTATTAGTCTGTTTGAGCTACAACGGTTGCGTCACATATCCGTACCAACATGTATTTAGCGATATATTTCTGATATTACCAAGTTGCATGGCTTTTAACAGTGAACCAATTTACTGTGGGACTTAATTGAACTGATTTTGGACTTTGAACTTATAAATGTGATAAATGGGACAATTGGACTCCAAGAAATAACATTCTTCTTAATTTGACATGATTGCTTGAACTCAACGATTACACTGGGCGCTGTGATAGCGCTTTATTAAAAAATGTAGATAAATAAGTCATTTTTTACTGCAGGACCAATCCTAGCCGGTAGCTCGCGCAGAAGAAATAGAGACATTTTCAAAAACTAAATTTCATTGACTTTGTAACGGTATCACTCCGTTTGAGTTACAACGGTTGCGTCACATATTCGTACCAACATGTATTTCGCATTATTTTGCTGACTCTACTAGGTTGCAGCGCTGTTAACAATGAAACGATTGACTGTGGGACTTAATTGAAATGATTGTGGTATTTGACCCTGGAAATATGATTAATAAGACAACTGGACTCCAAGAAAAAACGTTCTTCTTAACTTGAAATGATTGCTGGAACAGGTCATTTCCACTGGGCACTGTGGTAGCGCTTTATTAAAAAATGTAGATAAATAAGCCATTTTTTACTGTGGGACCAATCCTAGACGTTAGCGCGCTCTGAAGAAATAGAGACAGTTTCAAAAATTACATTATATTGACTTTCTAACGGTATCAGTCTGTTTGAGCTACAACGGTTGCGTCACATATCCGTACCAACATGTATTTAGCGATATGTTTCTGATATTACCAGGTTGCATCGCTTTTAACAGTGAAACGATTGAATGTGGGACTTAATTGAGCTGATTTTGGACTTTGAACTTATAAATGTGATGAATGAGCCAATTGGACTCCAAGAATTAACATTCTTCTTATTCTGACATGGTTGCTGGAACTCAGCAATTACACTGGGCGCTGTGGTAGCGCTTCATTTAAAAATTTAGATAAATAAGTCATTCTTTACTGTGGTACCAATCCTAGCCGTTAGCACGCGCTGAAGATATAGAGACTCTTTCAAAAATTACATTACATTGAGTTTCTAACAGAATCCGTCCGCTTGAAGTGCAACGGTTGCGTCACATATCGTACCAACATGTATTTAGCGATAAGTTTCAGATATTACTAGGTTGCGTCGCTTTTAACAGTGAAACGACTAATTCTAGGACTTAATTGAACTGATTTTGGACTTTGACATTATAAATGTGATGAATGAGACAATTGGTCTCCAAGAAATAACATTCTCCATAATTTGACACAATTGCTGGAATTCAGCGATTACACTGGGCGCTGCGGTAGCGCTTCATTAAAAAATTTAGATAAATAAGTCATTTTGTACTTTGGGACCAATCCTAGACGATAGCGCACGCTGCAGAAATACAGACAGTTTCAAAAATTACATTTCAATAACTTTCTAACAGTATCGGTCCGTTTGACTTACAACTGTTGTGTCACATATTCGTGCCAACATGCATTTAGCGTCATTTTTCTGACTCTACTAGGTTGCATCGCTTTTAACAATGAAACAATTGACTAAGGGACTTAATTGAAATGATTTTGGACTTTGACCCTAGAAATATGATCAATAAGACAACTGGACTCCAAGAAAAAACGTTCTTCTAAATTTGAAATGATTGTTGGAACAAAGCATTTCCACTGGGCGCTGTGGTAGCGCCTCATTAAAAAATGTAGATAAATAAGCCATTTTGTACTTTGGGACCAATCCTAGACGATAGCGCACGCTGCAGAAATACAGACAGTTTCAAAAATTACATTTCATTAACTTTCTAACAGTATCGGTCCGTTTGACTTACAACTGTTGTGTCACATATTCGTGCCAACATGCATTTAGCGTCATTTTTCTGACTCTACTAGGTTGCATCGCTTTTAACAATGAAACGATTGACTGTGGGACTTAATTGAAATGATTTTGGACTTTGACCCTAGAAATATGATCAATAAGACAACCTGACTCCAAGAAAAAACGTTCTTCTTAATTTGAAATGATTGCTGGAACAAAGCATTTCCACTGGGCGCTGTGGTAGCGCTTTATTAAAAAATGTAGAGAAATAAGCCATTTTGTACTTTGGGACCAATCCTAGACGATAGCGCACGCTGCAGAAATACAGACAGTTTTAAAAACTAAATTTCATAATGAGTTTCTAACGGTATCCGTCCGTTGAAGTACAACGGTTGCGTCACATATTTGTACCAACATGTGTTTAGCGATATCTTTCAGATATTACCAAGTTGCAGTGCTTTTAACAGTGAACCAATTTACTGTGGGACTTAATTGAACTGATTTTGGACTTTGACCCTAGAAATATGATCAATAAGACATCTGGACTCCAAGAAAAAAGGTTCTTCTTAATTTGAAATGATTGCTGGAACAGAGTATTTTCGCTTGGCGCTGTGGTAGCGCGTTATTAAAAAATTTAGATAAATAAGACATTTTTTACTGTGGGACCATTCCTAGCCGTTAGCTCGCGTTGAAGAAATAGAGACACTTTCGAAAACTAAATTTCATTGACATTGTAACGGTATCACTCCGTTTGAGTTACAACGGTTGCGTCACATGTTCGTACCAACATGTATTTTGCGATATGTTTCTGATATTACCAGGTTGCATCGCTTTTAACAGTGAAATGTTTGAATGTGGGACTTAATTGAGCTGATTTTGGACTTTGAACTTATAAATGTGATGAATGAGCCAATTGGACTCCAAGAATTAACATTCTTCTTATTCTGACATGGTTGCTGGAACTCAGCAATTACAGTGGGCGCTGTGGTAGCGCTTCATTTAAAAATTTAGATAAATAAGTCATTCTTTACTGTGGTACCAATCCTAGCCGTTAGCACGCGCTGAAGATATAGAGACACTTTCAAAAACTACATTACATTGAGTTTCTAACAGTATCCGTCCGCTTGAAGTGCAACGGTTGCGTCACATATCGTACCAACATGTATTTAGCGATATGTTTCAGATATTACTAGGTTGCGTCGCTTTTAACATAGAAACGTTTAATTCTGGGACTTAATTGAACTGATTTTGGACTTTGATATTATAAATGTGATGAATGAGACAATTGGTCTCCAAGAAATAACATTCTCCATAATTTGACACGATTGCTGGAACTCAGCGATTACACTGGGCGCTGCGGTAGCGCTTCATTAAAAAATTTAGATAAATAAGTCATTTTGTTCTTTGGGACCAATCCTAGACGATAGCGCACGCTGCAGAAATACAGACAGTTTCAAAAATTACATTTCATTAACTTTCTAACAGTATCGGTCCGTTTGATTTACAACTGTTGCGTCACATATTCGTGCCAACATGCACTTAGCGTCATTTTTCTGACTCTACTAGGTTGCATCGCTTTTAACAATGAAACGATTGACTGAGGGACTTAATTAAAATGATTTTGGACTTTGACCATAGAAATATGATCAATAAGACAACTGGACTCCAAGAAAAAACGTTCTTCTAAATTTGAAATGATTGCTGGAACAAAGCATTTCCACTGGGCGCTGTGGTAGCGCTTTATTAAAAAATGTAGATAAATAAGCCATTTTTTACTGTGGGACCAATCCTAGACGTTAGCGCGCTCTGAAGAAAAAAGAGACAGTTTCAAAAATTACATTTTATTGACTTTCTAAAGTTATCAGTCTGTTTGAGCTACAACGGTTGCGTCACATATCCGTACCAACATGTATTTAGCGATATGTTTCTGATATTACCAAGTTGCATGGCTTTTAACAGTGAACCAATTTACTGTGGGACTTAATTGAACTGATTTTGGACTTTGAACTTATAAATGTAATAAATGAGACAATTGGACTCCAAGAAATAACATTCTTCTTAATTTGACATGATTGCTTGAACTCAACGATTACACTGGGCGCTGTGATAGCGCTTTATTAAAAAATGTAGATAAATAAGTCATTTTTTACTGTGGGACCATTCCTAGCCGTTAGCTCGCGTTGAAGAAATAGAGACATTCTCGAAAACTAAATTTCATTGACTTTGTAACGGTATCACTCCGTTTGAGTTACAACGGTTGCGTCACATATTCGTACCAACATGTATTTCGCGTTATTTTTCTGACTCTACTAGGTTGCAGCGCTTTCAACAATGAAACGATTGACTGTGGAACTTAATTGAAGTGATTGTGGTCTTTGACCCTGGAAACATGATTAATAAGACAACTGGACTCCAAGAAAAAACGTTCTTCTTAACTTGAAATGATTGCTGGAACAGGGCATTTCCACTGGGCGCTGTGGTAGCGCTTTATTAAAAAATGTAGATAAATAAGCCATTTTTTACTGTGGGACCAATCCTAGACGTTAGCGCGCTCTGAAGAAATAGAGACAGTCTCAAAAATTACATTTTATTGACTTTCTAACGTTATTAGTCTGTTTGAGCTACAACGGTTGCGTCACATATCCGTACCAACATGTATTTAGCGATATGTTTCTGATATTACCAAGTTGCAGTGCTTTTAACAGTGAACCAATTTACTGTGGGACTTAATTGAACTGGTTTTGGACTTTGAACTTATAAATGTGATAAATGAGACAATTGGACTCCAAGAAAAAACATTCTTCTTAATTTAACATGATTGCTTGAACTTAACGATTACACTGGGCGCTCTGATAGCGCTTTATTAAAAAATGTAGATAAATAAGTCATTTTTTACTGTAGGACCAATCCTAGCCGTTAGCTCGTGAAGAAGAAATAGAGACATTTTCAAAAACTAAATTTCATTGACTTTGTAACGGTATCACTCCGTTTGAGTTACAACGGTTGCGTCACATGTTCGTACCAACATGTATTTCGCGTTATTTTTCTGACTCTACTAGGTTGCAGCGCTTTTAACAATGAAACGATTGACTGTGTGACTTAATTGAAATGATTGTGGTCTTTGACCCTGGAAATATGATCAATAAGACAACTGGACTCCAAGAAAAAACGTTCTTCTTAACTTGAAATGATTGCTGGAACAGGGCATTTCCACTGGGCGCTGTGGTAGCGCTTTATTAAAAAATGTAGATAAATAAGCCATTTTTTACTGTGGGACCAATCCTAGACGTTAGCGCGCTCTGAAGAAATAGAGACAGTTTCAAAAATTACATTTTATTGACTTTCTAACGTTATCAGTCTGTTTGTGCTACAACGGTTGCGTCACATATTCGTACCAACATGTATTTAGCGATATGTTTCTGATATTACCAAGTTGCATGGCTTTTAACAGTGAACCGATTTACTGTGGGACTTAATTGAACTGGTTTTGGACTTTGAACTTATAAATGTGATAAATGAGACAATTGGACTCCAAGAAATAACATTTTTTTTAATTTAACATGATTGCTTGAACTTAACGATTACACTCGGCGCTCTGATAGCGCTTTATTAAAAAATGTAGATAAATAAGTCATTTTTTACTGTAGGACCAATCCTAGCCGTTAGCTCGCGCAGAAGAAATAGAGACATTTTCAAAAACTAAATTTCATTGACTTTGTAACGGTATCACTCCGTTTGAGTTACAACGGTTGCGTCACATGTTCGTACCAACATGTATTTTGCGATATGTTTCTGATATTACCAGGATGCATCGCTTTTAACAGTGAAACGATTGACTGTGGGACTTAATTGAGCTGATTTTGGACTTTGAACTTATAAATGTTATGAATGAGCCAATTGGACTCCAAGAATTAACATTCTTCTTATTCTGACATGGTTGCTGGAACTCAGCAATTACACTGGGCGCTGTGGTAGCGCTTCATTTAAAAATTTAGATAAATAAGTCATTCTTTACTGTGGTACCAATCCTAGCCGTTAGCACGCGCTGAAGATATAGAGACACTTTCAAAAACTACATTACATTGAGTTTCTAACAGTATCCGTCCGCTTGAAGTGCAACGGTTGCGTCACATATCGTACCAACATGTATTTAGCGATATGTTTCAGATATTACTAGGTTGCGTCGCTTTTAACATAGAAACGTTTAATTCTGGGACTTAATTGAACTGATTTTGGACTTTGACATTATAAATGTGATGAATGAGACAATTGGTCTCCAAGAAATAACATTCTCCATAATTTGACACGATTGCTGGAATTCAGCGATTACACTGGGCGCTGCGGTAGCGCTTCATTAAAAAATTTAGATAAATAAGTCATTTTGTTCTTTGGGACCAATCCTAGACGATAGCGCACGCTGCAGAAATACAGACAGTTTCAAAAATTACATTTCATTAACTTTCTAACAGTATCGGTCCGTTTGATTTACAACTGTTGCGTCACATATTCGTGCCAACATGCACTTAGCGTCATTTTTCTGACTCTACTAGGTTGCATCGCTTTTAACAATGAAACGATTGACTGAGGGACTTAATTAAAATGATTTTGGACTTTGACCCTAGAAATATGATCAATAAGACAACTGGACTCCAAGAAAAAACGTTCTTCTAAATTTGAAATGATTGCTGGAACAAAGCATTTCCACTGGGCGCTGTGGTAGCGCTTTATTAAAAAATGTAGATAAATAAGCCATTTTTTACTGTGGGACCAATCCTAGACGTTAGCGCGCTCTGAAGAAAAAAGAGACAGTTTCAAAAATTACATTTTATTGACTTTCTAAAGTTATCAGTCTGTTTGAGCTACAACGGTTGCGTCACATATCCGTACCAACATGTATTTAGCGATATGTTTCTGATATTACCAAGTTGCATGGCTTTTAACAGTGAACCAATTTACTGTGGGACTTAATTGAACTGATTTTGGACTTTGAACTTATAAATGTAATAAATGAGACAATTGGACTCCAAGAAATAACATTCTTCTTAATTTGACATGATTGCTTGAACTCAACGATTACACTGGGCGCTGTGATAGCGCTTTATTAAAAAATGTAGATAAATAAGTCATTTTTTACTGTGGGACCATTCCTAGCCGTTAGCTCGCGTTGAAGAAATAGAGACATTCTCGAAAACTAAATTTCATTGACTTTGTAACGGTATCACTCCGTTTGAGTTACAACGGTTGCGTCACATATTCGTACCAACATGTATTTCGCGTTATTTTTCTGACTCTACTAGGTTGCAGCGCTTTCAACAATGAAACGATTGACTGTGGAACTTAATTGAAGTGATTGTGGTCTTTGACCCTGGAAACATGATTAATAAGACAACTGGACTCCAAGAAAAAACGTTCTTCTTAACTTGAAATGATTGCTGGAACAGGGCATTTCCACTGGGCGCTGTGGTAGCGCTTTATTAAAAAATGTAGATAAATAAGCCATTTTTTATTGTGGGACCAATCCTAGACGTTAGCGCGCTCTGAAGAAATAGAGACAGTCTCAAAAATTACATTTTATTGACTTTCTAACGTTATTAGTCTGTTTGAGCTACAACGGTTGCGTCACATATCCGTACCAACATGTATTTAGCGATATGTTTCTGATATTACCAAGTTGCAGTGCTTTTAACAGTGAACCAATTTACTGTGGGACTTAATTGAACTGGTTTTGGACTTTGAACTTATAAATGTGATAAATGAGACAATTGGACTCCAAGAAAAAACATTCTTCTTAATTTAACATGATTGCTTGAACTTAACGATTACACTGGGCGCTCTGATAGCGCTTTATTAAAAAATGTAGATAAATAAGTCATTTTTTACTGTAGGACCAATCCTAGCCGTTAGCTCGTGAAGAAGAAATAGAGACATTTTCAAAAACTAAATTTCATTGACTTTGTAACGGTATCACTCCGTTTGAGTTACAACGGTTGCGTCACATGTTCGTACCAACATGTATTTCGCGTTATTTTTCTGACTCTACTAGGTTGCAGCGCTTTTAACAATGAAACGATTGACTGTGTGACTTAATTGAAATGATTGTGGTCTTTGACCCTGGAAATATGATCAATAAGACAACTGGACTCCAAGAAAAAACGTTCTTCTTAACTTGAAATGATTGCTGGAACAGGGCATTTCCACTGGGCGCTGTGGTAGCGCTTTATTAAAAAATGTAGATAAATAAGCCATTTTTTACTGTGGGACCAATCCTAGACGTTAGCGCGCTCTGAAGAAATAGAGACAGTTTCAAAAATTACATTTTATTGACTTTCTAACGTTATCAGTCTGTTTGTGCTACAACGGTTGCGTCACATATTCGTACCAACATGTATTTAGCGATATGTTTCTGATATTACCAAGTTGCATGGCTTTTAACAGTGAACCGATTTACTGTGGGACTTAATTGAACTGGTTTTGGACTTTGAACTTATAAATGTGATAAATGAGACAATTGGACTCCAAGAAATAACATTTTTTTTAATTTAACATGATTGCTTGAACTTAACGATTACACTCGGCGCTCTGATAGCGCTTTATTAAAAAATGTAGATAAATAAGTCATTTTTTACTGTAGGACCAATCCTAGCCGTTAGCTCGCGCAGAAGAAATAGAGACATTTTCAAAAACTAAATTTCATTGACTTTGTAACGGTATCACTCCGTTTGAGTTACAACGGTTGCGTCACATGTTCGTACCAACATGTATTTTGCGATATGTTTCTGATATTACCAGGATGCATCGCTTTTAACAGTGAAACGATTGACTGTGGGACTTAATTGAGCTGATTTTGGACTTTGAACTTATAAATGTTATGAATGAGCCAATTGGACTCCAAGAATTAACATTCTTCTTATTCTGACATGGTTGCTGGAACTCAGCAATTACACTGGGCGCTGTGGTAGCGCTTCATTTAAAAATTTAGATAAATAAGTCATTCTTTACTGTGGTACCAATCCTAGCCGTTAGCACGCGCTGAAGATATAGAGACACTTTCAAAAACTACATTACATTGAGTTTCTAACAGTATCCGTCCGCTTGAAGTGCAACGGTTGCGTCACATATCGTACCAACATGTATTTAGCGATATGTTTCAGATATTACTAGGTTGCGTCGCTTTTAACATAGAAACGTTTAATTCTGGGACTTAATTGAACTGATTTTGGACTTTGACATTATAAATGTGATGAATGAGACAATTGGTCTCCAAGAAATAACATTCTCCATAATTTGACACGATTGCTGGAATTCAGCGATTACACTGGGCGCTGCGGTAGCGCTTCATTAAAAAATTTAAATAAATAAGTCATTTTGTACTTTGGGACCAATCCTAGACGATAGCGCACGCTGCAGAAATACAGACAGTTTCAAAAATAACATTTCATTAACTTTCTAACAGTATCGGTCCGCTTGAGTTACAAAGGTTGCGTCACATATTCGTACCAACATGTATTTCGCGTTATTTTTCTGACTTTACTAGGTTGCATCGCTTTTAACAATGAAACGATTGACTGTGGGACTTAATTGAAATGATTTTGGACTTTGACCCTAGAAATATAATCAATAAGACAACTGGACTCCAAGAAAAAACGTTCTTCTAAATTTGAAATGATTGCTGGAACAAAGCATTTCCACTGGGCGCTGTGGTAGCGCCTCATTAAAAAATGTAGATAAATAAGCCATTTTGTACTTTGGGACCAATCCTAGACGATAGCGCACGCTGCAGAAATACAGACAGTTTCAAAAATTACATTTCATTAACTTTCTAACAGTATCGGTCCGTTTGACTTACAACTGTTGCGTCACATATTCGTGCCAACATGCATTTAGCGTCATTTTTCTGACTCTACTAGGTTGCATCGCTTTTAAGAATGAAACGATTGACTGTGGGACTTAATTGAAATGATTTTGGACTTTGACCCCAGAAATATGATCAATAAGACAACTGGACTCCAAGAAAAAACGTTCTTCTTACTTTGAAATGATTGCTGGAACAAAGCATTTCCACTGGGCGCTGTGGTAGCGCCTCATTAAAAAATGTAGATAAATAAGCCATTTTGTACTTTGGGACCAATCCTAGACGATAGCGCACGCTGCAGAAAAACAGACAGTTTTAAAAACTAAATTTCATTGAGTTACTAACGGTATCCGTCCGTTGAAGTACAACGGTTGCGTCACATATTTGTACCAACATGTGTTTAGCGATATCTTTCAGATATTACCAAGTTGCAGTGCTTTTAACAGTGAACCAATTTACTGTGGGACTTAATTGAACTGATTTTGGACTTTGACCCTAGAAATATGATCAATAAGACAACTGGACTCCAAGAAAAAAGGTTCTTCTTAATTTGAAATGATTGCTGGAACAGAGTATTTTCGCTGGGCGCTGTGGTTGCGCTTTATTAAAAAATTTAGATAAATAAGACATTTTTTACTGTGGGAACATTCCTAGCCGTTAGCTCGCGTTGAAGAAATAGAGACATTTTCGAAAACTAAATTTCATTGACATTGTAACAGTATCACTCCGTTTGAGTTACAAAGGTTGCGTCACATATTCGTACCAACATGTATTTCGCGTTATTTTTCTGACTTTACTAGGTTGCAGCGCTTTTAACAATGAAACGATTGACTGTGGGACTTAATTGAAATGATTGTGGTCTTTGACCCTGGAAATATGATCAATAACACAACTGGACTCCAAGAAAAAACGTTCTTCTTAACTTGAAATGATTGCTGGAACAAGGCATTTCCACTGGGCGCTGTGGTAGCGCTTTATTAAAAAATGTAGATAAATAAGCCATTTTTTACTGTGGGACCAATCCTAGACGTTAGCGCGCTCTGAAGAAAGAGAGACAGTTTCAAAAATTACATTTTATAGACCTTCTAAAGTTATCAGTCTGTTTGGGCTACAACGGTTGCGTCACATATCCGTACCAACATGTATTTAGCGATATGTTTCTGATATTACCAAGTTGCAGTGCTTTTAACAGTGAACCAATTTACTGTGGGACTTAATAGAACTGATTTTGGACTTTGAGCTTATTAATGTGATAATTGAGACAATTGATCTCCAAGAAATAACATTCTTCTTAATTTGACATGATTGCTTGAACTCAACGTTTACACTGGGCGCTGTGATAGCGCTTTATTAAAAAATGTAGATAAATAAGTCATTTTTTACTGTGGGACCATTCCTAGCCGTTAGTTCGCGTTGAAGAAATAGAGACATTTTCGAAAACTAAATTTCATTGACTTTGTAACGGTATCACTCCGTTTGAGTTACAACGGTTGCGTCACATATTCGTACCAACATGTATTTCGCGTTATTTTTCTGACTCTACTAGGTTGCAGCGCTTTTAACAATGAAACGATTGACTGTGGGACTTAATTGAAATGATTGTGGTCTTTGACCTTGGAAATATGATCAATAAGACAACTGGACTCCAAGAAAAAACCTTCTTCTTAACTTGAAATGATTGCTGGAACAGGGCATTTCCACTGGACGCTGTGGTAGCGCTTTATTAAAAAATGTAGATAAATAAGCCATTTTTTACTGTGGGACCAATCCTAGACGTTAGCGCGCTTTGAAGAAATAGAGACAGTTTCAAAAATTACATTTTATTGACTTTCTAACGTTATCAGTCTGTTTGAGCTACAACGGTTGCGTCACATATCCGTACCAACATGTATTTAGCGATATGTTTCTGATATTACCAAGTTGCATGGCTTTTAACAGTGAACCGATTTACTGTGGGACTTAATTGAACTGGTTTTGGACTTTGAACTTATAAATGTGATAAATGAGACAATTGGACTCCAAGAAATAACATTCTTCTTAATTTAACATGATTGCTTGAACTTAACGATTACACTGGGCGCTCTGATAGCGCTTTATTTAAAAATGTAGATAAATAAGTAATTTTTTACTGTAGGACCAATCCTAGCCGTTAGCTCGCGCAGAAGAAATAGAGACATTTTCAAAAACTAAATTTCATTGACTTTGTAACGGTATCACTCCGTTTGAGTTACAACGGTTGCGTCACATGTTCGTACCAACATGTATTTTGCGATATGTTTCTGATATTACCAGGATGCATCGCTTTTAACAGTGAAACGATTGACTGTGGGACTTAATAGAACTGATTTTGGACTTTGAACTTATAAATGTGATAAATGAGAAAATTGGACTCCAAGAAATAACATTCTTCTTAATTTGACATGATTGCTTGAACTCAAGGATTACACTGGGCGCTGTGATAGCGCTTTATTAAAAAATGTAGATAAATAAGTCTTTTTTTACTGTGGGACCATTCCTAGCCGTTAGCTCGTGTTGAAGAAATAGAGACATTTTCGAAAACTAAATTTCATTGACTTTGTAACGGTATCACTCCGTTTGAGTTACAACGGTTGCGTCACATATTCGTACCAACATGTATTTAGCGATATGTTTTTGATATTACCAAGTTACATGGCTTTTAACAGTGAACAAATTTACTGTGGGACTTAATTGAACTGATTTTGAACTTTGAACTTATAAATGTGATAAATGAGACAATTGGACTCCAAGAAATAAAATTCTTCTTAATTTGACATGATTGCTTGAACTCAACGATTACACTGGGCGCTGTGATAGCGCTTTATTAAAAAATGTAGATAAATAAGTCGTTTTTTACTGTAGGACCCATCCTAGCCGTTAGCTCGCGCAGAAGAAATAGAGACATTTTCAAAAACTAAATTTCATTGACTTTGTAACGGTATCACTCCGTTTGAGTTACAACGGTTGCGTCACATGTTCGTACCAACATGTATTTTGCGGTATGTTTCTGATATTACCAGGTTGCATTACTTTTAACAGTGAAACGATTGAATGTGGGACTTAATTGAGCTGATTTTGGACTTTGAACTTATAAATGTGATGAATGAGCCAATTGGATTCCAAGAATTAACATTCTTCTTATTCTGACATGGTTGCTGGAACTCAGCAATTACACTGGGCGCTTTGGTAGCGCTTTATTTAAAAATTTAGATAAATAAGTCATTTTTTACTGTGGTACCAATCCTAGCCGTTAGCACGCGCTGAAGATATAGAGACACTTTCAAAAACTACATTACATTGAGTTTCTAACAGTATCCGTCCGCTTGAAGTGCAACGGTTGCGTCACATATTCGTACCAACATGTATTTAGCGATATGTTTCAGATATTACTAGGTTGCATCGCTTTTAACAGTGAAACGATTAATTCTGGGACTTAATTGAACTGATTTTGGACTTTGACATTATAAATGTGATGAATGAGACAATTGGTCTCCAAGAAATAACATTCTTCATAATTTGACACGATTGCTGGATTTCAGCGATTACACTGGGCGCTGCGGTAGCGCTTCATTAAAAAATTTAGATAAATAAGTAATTTTGTACTTTGGGACCAATCCTAGACGATAGCGCACGCTGCAGAAATGCAGACAGTTTCAAAAATTACATTTCATTAACTTTCTAACAGGATCGGTCCGTTTGACTTACAACTGTTGCGTCACATATTCGTGCCAACATGCATTTAGCGTCATTTTTCTGACTCTACTAGGTTGCATCGCTTTTAACAATGAAACGATTGACTGTGGGACTTAATTGAAATGATTTTGGACTTTGACCCTAGAAATATGATCAATAAGACAACTGGACTCCAAGAAAAAACGTTCTTCTTAATTTGAAATGATTGCTGGAACAAAGCATTTCCACTGGACGCTGTGGTAGCGCCTCATTAAAAAATGTAGATAAATAAGCCATTTTGTACTTTGGGACCAATCCTAGACGATAGCGCACGCTGAAGAAATGGAGACAATTTCAAAAACTATATTTCATTGACTTTCTAACGGTATCAGTCCGTTTGAGTTGCAACGGTTGCGTCACATATTCGTACCAACATGTATTTAGCGATATGTTTTTGATATTACCAAGTTACATGGCTTTTAACAGTGAACAAATTTACTGTGGGACTTAATTGAGCTGATTTTGGACTTTGAACTTATAAATGTGATGAATGAGCCAATTGGATTCCAAGAATTAACATTCTTCTTATTCTGACATGGTTGCTGGAACTCAGCAATTACACTGGGCGCTTTGGTAGCGCTTCATTTAAAAGTCTGGATAAATAAGTCATTTTTTACTGTGGTACCAATCCTAGCCGTTAGCACGCGCTGAAGATATAGGGACACTTTCAAAAACTACATTACATTGAGTTTCTAACAGTATCCGTCCGCTTGAAGTGCAACGGTTGCGTCACATATTCGTACCAACATGTATTTAGCGATATGTTTCAGATATTACTAGGTTGCATCGCTTTTAACAGTGAAACGATTAATTCTGGGACTTAATTGAACTGATTTTTGACTTTGACATTATAGGTGTGATGAATGAGCTAATTGGTCTCCAGGAAATAACATTCTCCATAATTTGACACGATTGCTGGAATTCAGCGATTACACTGGGCGCTGCGGTAGCCCTTCATTAAAAAATTTAGATAAATAAGTCATTTTGTACTTTGGGACCAATCCTAGACGATAGCGCACGCTGCAGAAATGCAGACAGTTTCAAAAATTACATTTCATTAACTTTCTAACAGTATCGGTCCGTTTGACTTACAACTGTTGCGTCACATATTCGTGCCAAGATGCTTTTAGCGTCATTTTTCTGACTCTACTAGGTTGCATCGCTTTTAACAGTGAAACGATTGACTGTGGGACTTAATTGAAATGATTTTGGACTTTGACCCTAGAAATATGATCAATAAGACAACTGGACTCCAAGAAAAAGCGTTCTTCTTAATTTAAAATGATTGCTGGAACAGGGCATTTCCACTGGGCGCTGTGGTAGCGCTTTATTAAAAAATGTAGATAAATAAGCCATTTTTTACTGTGGGACCAATCCTAGACCTTAGCGCGCTCTGAAGAAATAGAGACAGTTTCAAAAATTACATTTTATTGACTTTCTAACGTTATCAGTCTGTTTGAGCTACAACGGTTGCGTCACATGTTCGTACCAACATGTATTTTGCGATATGTTTCTGATATTACCAGGTTGCCTCGCTTTTAACAGTGAAACGATTGAATGTGGGACTTAATTGAGCTGACTTTGGACTTTGAACTTATAAATGTGATGAATGAGCCAATTGGACTCCAAGAATTAACATTCTTCTTATTCTGACATGGTTGCTGGAACTCAGCAATTACACTGGGCGCTTTGGTAGCGCTTTATTTAAAAATTTAGATAAATAAGTCATTTTTTACTGTGGTACCAATCCTAGCCGTTAGCACGCGCTGAAGATATAGAGACACTTTCAAAAACTACATTACATTGAGTTTCTAACAGTATCCGTCCGCTTGAAGTGCAACGGTTGCGTCACATATTCGTACCAACATGTATTTAGCGATATGTTTCAGATATTACTAGGTTGCATCGCTTTTAACAGTGAAACGATTAATTCTGGGACTTAATTGAACTGATTTTGGACTTTGAAATTATAAATGTGATGAATGAGACAATTGGTCTCCAAGAAATAACATTCTTCATAATTTGACACGATTGCTGGATTTCAGCGATTACACTGGGCGCTGCGGTAGCGCTTCATTAAAAAATTTAGATAAATAAGTCATTTTTTACTGTGGTACCGATCCTAGCCGTTAGCACGCGCTGAAGACATAGAGACACTTTCAAAAACTACATTACATTGACTTTCTAACGTTATCAGTCTGTTTGAGCTACAACGGTTGCGTCACATATCCGTACCAACATGTATTTAGCGATATGTTTTTGATATTACCAAGTTGCATGGCTTTTAACAGTAAACCAATTTACTGTGGGACTTAATTGAACTGATTTTGAACTTTGAACTTATAAATGTGATAAATGAGACAATTGGACTCCAAGAAATAACATTCTTCTTAATTTGACATGATTGCTTGAACTCAACGATTACACTGGGCGCTGTGATAGCGCTTTATTAAAAAATGTAGATAAATAAGTCGTTTTTTACTGTAGGACCAATCCTAACCGTTAGCTCGCGCAGAGGAAATAGAGACATTTTCAAAAACTAAATTTCATTGACTTTGTAACGGTATCACTCCGTTTGAGTTACAACGGTTGCGTCACATGTTCGTACCAACATGTATTTTGCGATATGTTTCTGATATTACCAGGTTGCATTGCTTTTAACAGTGAAACGATTGAATGTGGGACTTAATTGAGCTGATTTTGGACTTTGAACTTATAAATGTGATGAATGAGCCAATTGGACTCCAAGAATTAACATTCTTCTTATTCTGACATGGTTGCTGGAACTCAGCAATTACACTGGGCGCTTTGGTAGCGCTTCATTTAAAAATTTAGATAAATAAGTCATTTTTTACTGTGGTACCAATCCTAGCCGTTAGCACGCGCTGAAGATATAGAGACACTTTCAAAAACTACATTACATTGAGTTTCTAACAGTATCCGTCCGCTTGAAGTGCAATGGTTGCGTCACATATTTGTACCAACATGTATTTAGCGATATGTTTCAGATATTACTAGGTTGCATCGCTTTTAACAGTGAAACGATTAATTCTGGGACTTAATTGAACTGATTTTGGACTTTGACATTATAGGTGTGATGAATGAGACAATTGGTCTCCAAGAAATAACATTCTCCATAATTTGACACGATTGCTGGAATTCAGCGATTACACCGGGCGCTGCGGTAGCGCTTCATTAAAAAATTTAGATAAATAAGTAATTTTGTACTTTGGGACCAATCCTAGACGATAGCGCACGCTGCAGAAATGCAGACAGTTTCAAAAATTACATTTCATTAACTTTCTAACAGGATCAGTCCGTTTGACTTACAACTGTTGCGTCACATATTCGTGCCAACATGCATTTAGCGTCATTTTTCTGACTCTACTAGGTTGCATCGCTTTTAACAATGAAACGATTAACTGTGGGACTTAATTGAAATGATTTTGGACTTTGACCCTAGAAATATGATCAATAAGACAACTGGACTCCAAGAAAAAACGTTCTTCTTAATTTGAAATGATTGCTGGAACAAAGCATTTCCACTGGACGCTGTGGTAGCGCCTCATTAAAAAATGTAGATAAATAAGCCATTTTGTACTTTGGGACCAATCCTAGACGATAGCGCACGCTGAAGAAATGGAGACAATTTCAAAAACTATATTTCATTGACTTTCTAACGGTATCAGTCCGTTTGAGTTACAACGGTTGCGTCACATATCCGTACCAACATGTATTTAGCGATATGTTTTTGATATTACCAAGTTGCATGGCTTTTAACAGTAAACCAATTTACTGTGGGACTTAATTGAACTGATTTTGAACTTTGAACTTATAAATGTGATAAATGAGCCAATTGGACTCCAAGAATTAACATTCTTCTTATTCTGACATGGTTGCTGGAACTCAGCAATTACACTGGGCGCTTTGGTAGCGCTTCATTTAAAAATTTAGATAAATAAGTCATTTTTTACTGTGGTACCAATCCTAGCCGTTAGCACGCGCTGAAGATATAGAGACACTTTCAAAAACTACATTACATTGAGTTTCTAACAGTATCCGTCCGCTTGAAGTGCAATGGTTGCGTCACATATTTGTACCAACATGTATTTAGCGATATGTTTCAGATATTACTAGGTTGCATCGCTTTTAACAGTGAAACGATTAATTCTGGGACTTAATTGAACTGATTTTGGACTTTGACATTATAGGTGTGATGAATGAGACAATTGGTCTCCAAGAAATCACATTCTCCATAATTTGACACGATTGCTGGAATTCAGCGATTACACCGGGCGCTGCGGTAGCGCTTCATTAAAAAATTTAGATAAATAAGTAATTTTGTACTTTGGGACCAATCCTAGACGATAGCGCACGCTGCAGAAATGCAGACAGTTTCAAAAATTACATTTCATTAACTTTCTAACAGGATCGGTCCGTTTGACTTACAACTGTTGCGTCACATATTCGTGCCAACATGCATTTAGCGTCATTTTTCTGACTCTACTAGGTTGCATCGCTTTTAACAATGAAACGATTGACTGTGGGACTTAATTGAAATGATTTTGGACTTTGACCCTAGAAATATGATCAATAAGACAACTGGACTCCAAGAAAAAACGTTCTTCTTAATTTGAAATGATTGCTGGAACAAAGCATTTCCACTGGACGCTGTGGTAGCGCCTCATTAAAAAATGTAGATAAATAAGCCATTTTGTACTTTGGGACCAATCCTAGACGATAGCGCACGCTGAAGAAATGGAGACAATTTCAAAAACTATATTTCATTGACTTTCTAACGGTATCAGTCCGTTTGAGTTACAACGGTTGCGTCACATATCCGTACCAACATGTATTTAGCGATATGTTTTTGATATTACCAAGTTACATGGCTTTTAACAGTGAACAAATTTACTGTGGGACTTAATTGAGCTGATTTTGGACTTTGAACTTATAAATGTGATGAATGAGCCAATTGGATTCCAAGAATTAACATTCTTCTTATTCTGACATGGTTGCTGGAACTCAGCAATTACACTGGGCGCTTTGGTAGCGCTTCATTTAAAAGTCTGGATAAATAAGTCATTTTTTACTGTGGTACCAATCCTAGCCGTTAGCACGCGCTGAAGATATAGGGACACTTTCAAAAACTACATTACATTGAGTTTCTAACAGTATCCGTCCGCTTGAAGTGCAACGGTTGCGTCACATATTCGTACCAACATGTATTTAGCGATATGTTTCAGATATTACTAGGTTGCATCGCTTTTAACAGTGAAACGATTAATTCTGGGACTTAATTGAACTGATTTTTGACTTTGACATTATAGGTGTGATGAATGAGCTAATTGGTCTCCAGGAAATAACATTCTCCATAATTTGACACGATTGCTGGAATTCAGCGATTACACTGGGCGCTGCGGTAGCCCTTCATTAAAAAATTTAGATAAATAAGTCATTTTGTACTTTGGGACCAATCCTAGACGATAGCGCACGCTGCAGAAATGCAGACAGTTTCAAAAATTACATTTCATTAACTTTCTAACAGTATCGGTCCGTTTGACTTACAACTGTTGCGTCACATATTCGTGCCAAGATGCTTTTAGCGTCATTTTTCTGACTCTACTAGGTTGCATCGCTTTTAACAGTGAAACGATTGACTGTGGGACTTAATTGAAATGATTTTGGACTTTGACCCTAGAAATATGATCAATAAGACAACTGGACTCCAAGAAAAAGCGTTCTTCTTAATTTAAAATGATTGCTGGAACAGGGCATTTCCACTGGGCGCTGTGGTAGCGCTTTATTAAAAAATGTAGATAAATAAGCCATTTTTTACTGTGGGACCAATCCTAGACCTTAGCGCGCTCTGAAGAAATAGAGACAGTTTCAAAAATTACATTTTATTGACTTTCTAACGTTATCAGTCTGTTTGAGCTACAACGGTTGCGTCACATGTTCGTACCAACATGTATTTTGCGATATGTTTCTGATATTACCAGGTTGCCTCGCTTTTAACAGTGAAACGATTGAATGTGGGACTTAATTGAGCTGACTTTGGACTTTGAACTTATAAATGTGATGAATGAGCCAATTGGACTCCAAGAATTAACATTCTTCTTATTCTGACATGGTTGCTGGAACTCAGCAATTACACTGGGCGCTTTGGTAGCGCTTTATTTAAAAATTTAGATAAATAAGTCATTTTTTACTGTGGTACCAATCCTAGCCGTTAGCACGCGCTGAAGATATAGAGACACTTTCAAAAACTACATTACATTGAGTTTCTAACAGTATCCGTCCGCTTGAAGTGCAACGGTTGCGTCACATATTCGTACCAACATGTATTTAGCGATATGTTTCAGATATTACTAGGTTGCATCGCTTTTAACAGTGAAACGATTAATTCTGGGACTTAATTGAACTGATTTTGGACTTTGAAATTATAAATGTGATGAATGAGACAATTGGTCTCCAAGAAATAACATTCTTCATAATTTGACACGATTGCTGGATTTCAGCGATTACACTGGGCGCTGCGGTAGCGCTTCATTAAAAAATTTAGATAAATAAGTCATTTTTTACTGTGGTACCGATCCTAGCCGTTAGCACGCGCTGAAGACATAGAGACACTTTCAAAAACTACATTACATTGACTTTCTAACGTTATCAGTCTGTTTGAGCTACAACGGTTGCGTCACATATCCGTACCAACATGTATTTAGCGATATGTTTTTGATATTACCAAGTTGCATGGCTTTTAACAGTAAACCAATTTACTGTGGGACTTAATTGAACTGATTTTGAACTTTGAACTTATAAATGTGATAAATGAGACAATTGGACTCCAAGAAATAACATTCTTCTTAATTTGACATGATTGCTTGAACTCAACGATTACACTGGGCGCTGTGATAGCGCTTTATTAAAAAATGTAGATAAATAAGTCGTTTTTTACTGTAGGACCAATCCTAACCGTTAGCTCGCGCAGAGGAAATAGAGACATTTTCAAAAACTAAATTTCATTGACTTTGTAACGGTATCACTCCGTTTGAGTTACAACGGTTGCGTCACATGTTCGTACCAACATGTATTTTGCGATATGTTTCTGATATTACCAGGTTGCATTGCTTTTAACAGTGAAACGATTGAATGTGGGACTTAATTGAGCTGATTTTGGACTTTGAACTTATAAATGTGATGAATGAGCCAATTGGACTCCAAGAATTAACATTCTTCTTATTCTGACATGGTTGCTGGAACTCAGCAATTACACTGGGCGCTTTGGTAGCGCTTCATTTAAAAATTTAGATAAATAAGTCATTTTTTACTGTGGTACCAATCCTAGCCGTTAGCACGCGCTGAAGATATAGAGACACTTTCAAAAACTACATTACATTGAGTTTCTAACAGTATCCGTCCGCTTGAAGTGCAATGGTTGCGTCACATATTTGTACCAACATGTATTTAGCGATATGTTTCAGATATTACTAGGTTGCATCGCTTTTAACAGTGAAACGATTAATTCTGGGACTTAATTGAACTGATTTTGGACTTTGACATTATAGGTGTGATGAATGAGACAATTGGTCTCCAAGAAATAACATTCTCCATAATTTGACACGATTGCTGGAATTCAGCGATTACACCGGGCGCTGCGGTAGCGCTTCATTAAAAAATTTAGATAAATAAGTAATTTTGTACTTTGGGACCAATCCTAGACGATAGCGCACGCTGCAGAAATGCAGACAGTTTCAAAAATTACATTTCATTAACTTTCTAACAGGATCAGTCCGTTTGACTTACAACTGTTGCGTCACATATTCGTGCCAACATGCATTTAGCGTCATTTTTCTGACTCTACTAGGTTGCATCGCTTTTAACAATGAAACGATTAACTGTGGGACTTAATTGAAATGATTTTGGACTTTGACCCTAGAAATATGATCAATAAGACAACTGGACTCCAAGAAAAAACGTTCTTCTTAATTTGAAATGATTGCTGGAACAAAGCATTTCCACTGGACGCTGTGGTAGCGCCTCATTAAAAAATGTAGATAAATAAGCCATTTTGTACTTTGGGACCAATCCTAGACGATAGCGCACGCTGAAGAAATGGAGACAATTTCAAAAACTATATTTCATTGACTTTCTAACGGTATCAGTCCGTTTGAGTTACAACGGTTGCGTCACATATCCGTACCAACATGTATTTAGCGATATGTTTTTGATATTACCAAGTTGCATGGCTTTTAACAGTAAACCAATTTACTGTGGGACTTAATTGAACTGATTTTGAACTTTGAACTTATAAATGTGATAAATGAGCCAATTGGACTCCAAGAATTAACATTCTTCTTATTCTGACATGGTTGCTGGAACTCAGCAATTACACTGGGCGCTTTGGTAGCGCTTCATTTAAAAATTTAGATAAATAAGTCATTTTTTACTGTGGTACCAATCCTAGCCGTTAGCACGCGCTGAAGATATAGAGACACTTTCAAAAACTACATTACATTGAGTTTCTAACAGTATCCGTCCGCTTGAAGTGCAATGGTTGCGTCACATATTTGTACCAACATGTATTTAGCGATATGTTTCAGATATTACTAGGTTGCATCGCTTTTAACAGTGAAACGATTAATTCTGGGACTTAATTGAACTGATTTTGGACTTTGACATTATAGGTGTGATGAATGAGACAATTGGTCTCCAAGAAATCACATTCTCCATAATTTGACACGATTGCTGGAATTCAGCGATTACACCGGGCGCTGCGGTAGCGCTTCATTAAAAAATTTAGATAAATAAGTAATTTTGTACTTTGGGACCAATCCTAGACGATAGCGCACGCTGCAGAAATGCAGACAGTTTCAAAAATTACATTTCATTAACTTTCTAACAGGATCGGTCCGTTTGACTTACAACTGTTGCGTCACATATTCGTGCCAACATGCATTTAGCGTCATTTTTCTGACTCTACTAGGTTGCATCGCTTTTAACAATGAAACGATTGACTGTGGGACTTAATTGAAATGATTTTGGACTTTGACCCTAGAAATATGATCAATAAGACAACTGGACTCCAAGAAAAAACGTTCTTCTTAATTTGAAATGATTGCTGGAACAAAGCATTTCCACTGGACGCTGTGGTAGCGCCTCATTAAAAAATGTAGATAAATAAGCCATTTTGTACTTTGGGACCAATCCTAGACGATAGCGCACGCTGAAGAAATGGAGACAATTTCAAAAACTATATTTCATTGACTTTCTAACGGTATCAGTCCGTTTGAGTTACAACGGTTGCGTCACATATCCGTACCAACATGTATTTAGCGATATGTTTTTGATATTACCAAGTTGCATGGCTTTTAACAGTAAACCAATTTACTGTGGGACTTAATTGAACTGATTTTGAACTTTGAACTTATAAATGTGGTAAATGAGACAATTGGACTCCAAGAAATAACATTCTTCTTAATTTGACATGATTGCTTGAACTCAACGATTACACTGGGCGCTGTGATAGCGCTTTATTAAAAAATGTAGATAAATAAGTCGTTTTTTACTGTAGGACCAATCCTAACCGTTAGCTCGCGCAGAGGAAATAGAGACATTTTCAAAAACTAAATTTCATTGACTTTGTAACGGTATCACTCCGTTTGAGTTACAACGGTTGCGTCACATGTTCGTACCAACATGTATTTTGCGATATGTTTCTGATATTACCAGGTTGCATTGCTTTTAACAGTGAAACGATTGAATGTGGGACTTAATTGAGCTGATTTTGGACTTTGAACTTATAAATGTGATGAATGAGCCAATTGGACTCCAAGAATTAACATTCTTCTTATTCTGACATGGTTGCTGGAACTCAGCAATTACACTGGGCGCTTTGGTAGCGCTTCATTTAAAAATTTAGATAAATAAGTCATTTTTTACTGTGGTACCAATCCTAGCCGTTAGCACGCGCTGAAGATATAGAGACACTTTCAAAAACTACATTACATTGAGTTTCTAACAGTATCCGTCCGCTTGAAGTGCAATGGTTGCGTCACATATTTGTACCAACATGTATTTAGCGATATGTTTCAGATATTACTAGGTTGCATCGCTTTTAACAGTGAAACGATTAATTCTGGGACTTAATTGAACTGATTTTGGACTTTGACATTATAGGTGTGATGAATGAGACAATTGGTCTCCAAGAAATAACATTCTCCATAATTTGACACGATTGCTGGAATTCAGCGATTACACCGCGCGCTGCGGTAGCGCTTCATTAAAAAATTTAGATAAATAAGTAATTTTGTACTTTGGGACCAATCCTAGACGATAGCGCACGCTGCAGAAATGCAGACAGTTTCAAAAATTACATTTCATTAACTTTCTAACAGGATCGGTCCGTTTGACTTACAACTGTTGCGTCACATATTCGTGCCAACATGCATTTAGCGTCATTTTTCTGACTCTACTAGGTTGCATCGCTTTTAACAATGAAACGATTGACTGTGGGACTTAATTGAAATGATTTTGGACTTTGACCCTAGAAATATGATCAATAAGACAACTGGACTCCAAGAAAAAACGTTCTTCTTAATTTGAAATGATTGCTGGAACAAAGCATTTCCACTGGACGCTGTGGTAGCGCCTCATTAAAAAATGTAGATAAATAAGCCATTTTGTACTTTGGGACCAATCCTAGACGATAGCGCACGCTGAAGAAATGGAGACAATTTCCAAAACTATATTTCATTGACTTTCTAACGGTATCAGTCCGTTTGAGTTACAACGGTTGCGTCACATATTCGTACCAACATGTATTTAGCGATATGTTTTTGATATTACCAAGTTGCATGGCTTTTAACAGTGAACAAATTTACTGTGGGACTTAATTGAACTGATTTTGAACTTTGAACTTATAAATGTGATAAATGAGACAATTGGACTCCAAGAAATAAAATTCTTCTTAATTTGACATGATTGCTTGAACTCAACGATTACACTGGGCGCTGTGATAGCGCTTTATTAAAAAATGTAGATAAATAAGTCGTTTTTTACTGTAGGACCAATCCTAGCCGTTAGCTCGCGCAGAAGAAATAGAGACATTTTCAAAAACTAAATTTCATTGACTTTGTAACGGTATCACTCCGTTTGAGTTACAACGGTTGCGTCACATGTTCGTACCAACATGTATTTTGCGGTGTGTTTCTGATATTACCAGGTTGCATTGCTTTTAACAGTGAAACGATTGAATGTGGGACTTAATTGAGCTGATTTTGGACTTTGAACTTATAAATGTGATGAATGAGCCAATTGGATTCCAAGAATTAACATTCTTCTTATTCTGACATGGTTGCTGGAACTCAGCAATTACACTGGGCGCTTTGGTAGCGCTTCATTTAAAAATCTGGATAAATAAGTCATTTTTTACTGTGGTACCAATCCTAGCCGTTAGCACGCGCTGAAGATATAGAGACACTTTCAAAAACTACATTACATTGAGTTTCTAACAGTATCCGTCCGCTTGAAGTGCAACGGTTGCGTCACATATTCGTACCAACATGTATTTAGCGATATGTTTCAGATATTACTAGGTTGCATCGCTTTTAACAGTGAAACGATTAATTCTGGGACTTAATTGAACTGATTTTTGACTTTGACATTATAGGTGTGATGAATGAGCCAATTGGTCTCCAGGAAATAACATTCTCCATAATTTGACACGATTGCTGGAATTCAGCGATTACACTGGGCGCTGCGGTAGCGCTTCATTAAAAAATTTAGATAAATAAGTCATTTTGTACTTTGGGACCAATCCTAGACGATAGCGCACGCTGCAGAAATGCAGACAGTTTCAAAAATTACATTTCATTAACTTTCTAACAGTATCGGTCCGTTTGACTTACAACTGTTGCGTCACATATTCGTGCCAACATGCATTTAGCGTCATTTTTCTGACTCTACTAGGTTGCATCGCTTTTAACAATGAAACGATTGACTGTGGGACTTAATTGAAATGATTTTGGAATTTGACCCTAGAAATATGATCAATAAGACAACTGGACTCCAAGAAAAAGCGTTCTTCTTAATTTGAAATGAGTGCTGGAACAAAGCATTTCCACTGGGCGCTGTGGTAGCGCCTCATTAAAAAATGTAGATAAATAAGCCATTTTGTACTTTGGGACCAATCCTAGACGATAGCGCACGCTGAAGAAATGGAGACAATTTCAAAAACTATATTTCATTGACTTTCTAACGGTATCAGTCCGTTTGAGTTACAACGGTTGCGTCACATATTCGTACCAACATATACTTAGCGATATGTTTCAGATATTACTAGGTTGCGTCGCTTTTAACAGTGAAACGATTGACCGTGGGACTTAATTGAACTGATTTTGGACTTTGAAGTTATGAATGTGATGAATAAACTAATTGGACTCCAAGAAATAACATTCTTCTTATTTTGACATGATTGCTGGAATTCAGCGGTTACACTGGGCAGTGCGGCAGCCCTTCATTTAGAAATTTAGATAAATAAGTCATATTGTACTGTGGGACCAATCTTGGCCGTTAGCTCGCGCTGAAGAAATAGAGACAGTTTCAAAAACTAAATTTCATTGGGTTTCTAACGGTATCCGTCCGTTAAAGTACAACGGTTGCGTCACATATTTGTACCAACATGAGTTTAGCGATATCTTTCAGATATTACCAAGTTGCAGTGCTTTTAACAGTGAAACAATTTACTGTGGGACTTAACAGAACTGATTTTGGACTTTGAACTTATAAATGTGATAAATGAGACAATTGGACTCCAAGAAATAACATTTTTCTTAATTTGATATGGTTGCTTGAACTCAGCAATTACACTGGGCGCTTTGGTAGCGCTTTATTAAAAAATGTAGATAAATAAGCCATTTTTTACTGTGGGACCAATCCTACACGTTAGCGCGCTCTGCAGAAATAGAGACAGTTTCAAAAATTACATTTTATTGACTTTCTAACATTATCAGTCTGTTTGAGCTACAACGGTTGCGTCACATATCCGTACCAACATGTACTTAGCGATATGTTTCAGATATTACTAGGTTTCGTCGCTTTCAACAGTGAAACGATTGACCGTGGGACTTAATTGAACTGATTTTAGACTTTGAAGTTATGAATGTGATGAATGAACAAATTGGACTCCAAGAAATAACATTCTTCTTATTTTGACATGGTTGCTGGAACTCAGCAATTACACTGGGCGCTTTGGTAGCGCTTCATTTAAAAATTTAGATAAATAAGTCTTTTTTTACTGTGGTACCAATCCTAGCCGTTAGCACGCGCTGAAGATATAAAGACACTTTCAAAAACTACATTACATTGAGTTTCTAACAGTATCCGTCCGCTTGAAGTGCAACGGTTGCGTCACATATTCGTACCAACATGTATTTAGCGATATGTTTCAGATATTACTAGGTTGCATCGCTTTTAACAGTGAAACGATTAATTCTGGGACTTAATTGAACTGATTTTGGACTTTGAAGTTATGAATGTGATGAATGAGACAATTGGTCTCCAAGAAATAATATTCTCCATAATTTGACACGATTGCTGGAATTCAGCAATTACACTGGGCGCTGCGGTAGCGCTTCATTAAAAAATTTAGATAAATAAGTCATTTTGTAATTTGGGACCAATCCTAGACGATAGCGCACGCTGCAGAAATACAGACAGTTTCAAAAATTACATTTCATTAACTTTCTAACAGTATCGGTCCGTTTGACTTACAACTGTTGCGTCACATATTCGTGCCAACATGCATTTAGCGTCATTTTTCTGACTCTACTAGGTTGCATCGCTTTTAACAATGAAACGATTGACTGTGGGACTTAATTGAAATGATTTTGGACTTTGACCCTAGAAATATGATCAATAAGACAACTGGACTCCAAGAAAAAACGTTCTTCTGAATTTGAAATGATTGCTGGAACAAAGCATTTCCACTGGACGCTGTGGTAGTGCCTCATTAAAAAATGTAGATAAATAAGCCATTTTGTACTTTGGGACCAATCCTAGACGATAGCGCACACTGAAGAAATGGAGACAATTTCAAAAACTATATTTCATTGACTTTCTAACGGTATCAGTCCGTTTGAGTTAAAACGGTTGCGTCACATATTCGTACCAACATATACTTAGCTATATGTTTCTGATATTACCAAGTTGCATGGCTTTTAACAGTGAACCAATTTACTGTGGGACTTAATTGAACTGATTTTGGACTTTGAACTTATAAATGTAATAAATGAGACAATTGGACTCCAAGAAATAACATTCTTCTTAATTTGACATGATTGCTTGAACTCAACGATTACACTGGGCGCTGTTATAGCGCTTTATTAAAAAATGTAGATAAATAAGTCATTTTTTACTGTAGGACCAATCCTAGCCGTTAGCTCGCGCAGAAGAAATAGAGACATTTTCAAAAACTAAATTTCATTGACTTAGTAACGGTATCACTCCGTTTGAGTTACAACGGTTGCGTCACATGTTCGTACCAACATGTATTTTGCGATATGTTTCTGATATTACCAGGTTGCATCGCTTTTAACAGTGAAACGATTGACTGTGGGACTTAATTGAACTTATTTTGGACTTTGAACTTCTAAATGTGATGAATGAGCCAATTGGACTCCAAGAATTAACATTCTTCTTATTCTGACATGGTTGCTGGAACTCAGCAATTACACTGGGCGCTGTGGTAGCGCTTCATTTAAAAATTTAGATAAATAAGTCACCTTTTTCTGTGGTACCAATCCTAACCGTTAGCACGCGCTGAAGATATAGAGACAATTTCAAAAACTTTATTTCATTGACTTTCTAACGGTATCACTCCGTTTGAAGTACAACAGTTGCGTCACATATTCATACCGAAATGTATTTAGCGATATGTTTCTGATATTACAAGGTTGCATCGCTTTTAACAGTATAACGATTGCCTGTCGAACTTAATTGAACTGATTTTGGACTTTGACATTATGAATGTGATAAATGAGACAATTGGACTCCAAGAAATAACATTTTCCTTAATTGTATATGATTGCTGGAATTTAGCGATTACACTGGGCGCTACGGTAGCGCTTCATTTAAAAATACAGATAAATAAGTCATTTTGTACTGTGGGACCAATCTTTGCCGTTACCGCGCGCTGAAGAAATGGAGACAATTTCAAAAACTATATTTCATTGACTTTCTAACGGTATCGGTCCGTTTGACTTACAACTGTTGCGTCACATATTCGTGCCAACATGCATTTAGCGTCATTTTTCTGACTCTACTAGGTTGCATCGCTTTTAACAGTGAAACGATTAATTCTGGGACTTAATTGAACTGATTTTGGACTTTGACATTATAAATGTGATGAATGAAACAATTGGTCTCCAAGAAATAATATTCTCCATAATTTGACACGATTGCTGGAATTCAGCGATTACACTGGGCGCTGCGGTAGTGCTTCATTAAAAAATTTAGATAAATAAGTCATTTTGTACTTTGGGACCAATCCTAGACGATAGCGCACGCTCCAGAAATACAGACAGTTTCAAAAATTACATTTCATTAACTTTCTAACAGTATCGGTCCGTTTGACTTACAACTGTTGCGTCACATATTCGTGCCAACATGCATTTAGCGTCATTTTTCTGACTCTACTAGGTTGCATCGCTTTTAACAATGAAACGATTGACTGTGGGACTTAATTGAAATGATTTTGGAATTTGACCCTAGAAATATGATCAATAAGACAACTGGACTCCAAGAAAAAACGTTCTTCTTAATTTGAAATGATTGCTGGAACAAAGCATTTCCACTGGGCGCTGTGGTAGCGCCTCATTAAAAAATGTAGATAAATAAGCCATTTTGTACTTTGGGACCAATCCTAGACGATAGCGCACGCTGAAGAAGTGGAGACAATTTCAAAAACTATATTTCATTGACTTTCTAACGGTATCAGTCCGTTTGAGTTACAACGGTTGCGTCACATATTCGTACCAACATATACTTAGCGATATGTTTCAGATATTACTAGGTTGCGTCGCTTTTAACAGTGAAACGATTGACTGTGGGACTTAATTGAACTGATTTTGGACTTTGAAGTTATGAATGTGATGAATAAACTAATTGGACTCCAAGAAATAACATTCTTCTTATTTTGACATGATTGCTGGAATTCAGCGGTTACACTGGGTGCTGCGGCAGCGCTTCATTTAGAAGTTTAGATAAATAAGTCATACTGTACTGTGGGACCAATCTTGGCCGTTAGCTCGCGCTGAAGAAATAGAGACAGTTTCAAAAACTAAATTTCATTGGGTTCTAACGGTATCCGTCCGTTGAAGTACAACGGTTGCGTCACATATTTGTACCAACATGTATTTCGCGTTAATTTTCTGACTCTACTAGGTTGCAGCGCTTTTAACAATGAAACGATTGACTGTGTGACTTAATTGAAATGATTGTGGTCTTTGACCCTGGAAATATGATCAATAAGACAACTGGACTCCAAGAAAAACGTTCTTCTTAACTTGAAATGATTGCTGGAACAAGGCATTTCCACTGGGCGTTGTGGTAGCGCTTTATTAAAAAATGTAGATAAATAAGCCATTTTTTACTGTGGGACCAATCCTACACGTTAGCGCGCTCTGCAGAAATAGAGACAGTTTCAAAAATTACATTTTATTGACTTTCTAACATTATCAGTCTGTTTGAGCTACAACGGTTGCGTCACATATCCGTACCAACATGTATTTAGCGATATGTTTCTGATATTACCAAGTTGCATGGCTTTTAACAGTGAACCAATTTACTGTGGGACTTAATTGAACTGATTTTGGACTTTGAACTTATAAATGTAATAAATGAGACAATTGGACTCCAAGAAATAACATTCTTCTTAATTTGACATGATTGCTTGAACTCAACGATTACACTGGGCGCTGTTATAGCGCTTTATTAAAAAATGTAGATAAATAAGTCATTTTTTACTGTAGGACCAATCCTAGCCGTTAGCTCGCGCAGAAGAAATAGAGACCTTTTCAAAAAGTAAATTTCATTGACTTAGTAACGGTATCACTCCGTTTGAGTTACAACGGTTGCGTCACATGTTCGTACTAACATGTATTTTGCGATATGTTTCTGATATTACCAGGTTGCATCGCTTTTAACAGTGTAACGATTGACTGTGGGACTTAATTCAACTTATTTTGGACTTTGAACTTATAAATGTGATGAATGAGCCAATTGGACTCCAAGAATTAACATTCTTCTTATTCTGACATGGTTGCTGGATCTCAGCAATTACACTGGGCGCTGTGGTAGCGCTTCATTTAAAAATACAGATAAATAAGTCATTTTGTACTGTGGGACCAATCTTTGCCGTTACCGCGCGCTGAAGAAATGGAGACAATTTCAAAAACTATATTTCATTGACTTTCTAACGGTATCACTCCGTTTGAGGTACAACGGTTGCGTCACATATTCATGCCAACATGTATTTAGGGATATGTTTCTGATATTACAAGGTTGCATCGCCTTTAACAGTGAAACGATTGCCTGTGGAACTTAATTGAACTTATTTTGGGCTTTGAACTTATAAATGTGATAAATGAGCCAATTGGACTCCAAGAAATAACATTCTTCTTATTTTCACATGATTGCTGGAATTCAGCGGCTACACTGGGCGCTGCGGTAGCGCTTCATTTAAAAATTTAGATAAATAAGTCATTCTGTACTGTAGGACCAATTTAGACGTTAGCGCGCGCTGAGGAAATAGAGACAGTTTCAAAAACTTTATTTCATTGACTTTCTAACGATATCACTCCGTTTGAGTTACAACAGTTGCGTCACATATTCGTACCAACATGTGCTTAGCGATATGTTTCAGATATTACTACTTTGCGTCGCTTTTAACAGTGAAACGATTGACCGTGGGACTTAATTGAACTGATTTTGGACTTTGAAGTTATGAATGTGATGAATGAACAAATTGGACTCCAAGAAATAACATTCTTCTTATTTTGACATGATGGCTGGAATTCAGCGGTTACACTGGGCGCTGCGGCAGCGCTTCATTTATAAATTTAGATAAATAAGTCATTCTGTACTGTGGGACCAACCTTAGCCGTTAGCGCGCTGAGGAAATGGATACAGCTTCAAAAACTTTATTTCATTGACTTTATAACGGTATCGCTCCGTTTGAGTTACAACGGTTGCGTCACATATTCATACCAACATGTATTTAGCGATATGTTTCTGATATTACTAGGTTGCGTCGCTTTTAACAGTGAAACGACTGACCGTGGGACTTAATTGAACTGATTTTGGACTTTGAAGTTATGAATGTGATGAATGAAGAAATTGGACTTCAAGAAATAACATTCTTCTTATTTTGACATGATTTCTGGAATTCAGCGGTTACACTGGGCGTTGCGGCAGCGCTTCATTTAGAAATGTAGATAAATAAGTCATTCTGTACTGTGGGACCAATCTTAGCCGTTAGCGCGCTGAGGAAATGGAGACAGCATCAAAAATTTTATTTCATTGACTTTCTAACGGTATCACTCCGTTTGAGGTACAACGGTTGCGTCACATATTCATGCCAACATGTATTTAGGGATATATTTCTGATATTACAAGGTTGCATCGCCTTTAACAGTGAAACGATTGCCTTTGGAACTTAATTGAACTTATTTTGGACTTTGAACTTATAAATGTGATAAATGAGCGAATTGGACTCCAAGAAATAACATTCTTCTTATTTTCACATGATTGCTGGAATTCAGCGGTTACACTGGGCGCTGCGGTAGCGCTTCATTTAGAAATTTAGATAAATAAGTCATTTTGTACTGTGGGACCAATCTTTGCCGTTAGCGCGCGCTGAAGAAAAGGAGACAATTTCAAAAACTATATTTCATTGACTTTCTAACGGTATCAGTCCGTTTGAGTTATAACGGTTGCGTCACATATTCGTACCAACATGTATTTAGCGATATGTTTCTGATATTACAAGGTTCCATCGCCTTTAACAGTGTAACGATTGCCTGTGGAACTTAATTGAACTGATTTTGGACTTTGACATTATGAATGTGATAAATGAGACAATTGGACTCCAACAAGTAACATTCTCCTTAATTGTATATGATTGCTGAATTTAGCGATTACACTGGGCGCTACGGTAGCGCTTCATTTAAAAATATAGATAAATAAGTCATTTTTTACTGTGGTACCAATCCTAGCCCTTAGCACGCGCTGAAGATATAGAGACACTTTCAAAAACTACATTACATTGAGTTTCTAACAGTATCCGTCCGCTTGAAGTGCAACGGTTGCGTCACATATTCGTACCAACATGTACTTAGCGATTTGTTTCAGATATTACTAGGTTGCGTCGCTTTTAACAGTGAAACGATTGACCGTGGGACTTAATTGAACTGATTTTGGACTTTGAAGTTATGAATGTGATGGATGAACAAATTGGACTCCAAGAAATAAAATTCTTCTTATTTTGACATGATTGCTGGAATTCAGCGGTTACACTGGGCGTTGCGGCAGCGCTTCATTTAGAAATGTAGATAAATAAGTCATTCTGTACTGTGGGACCAATCTTAGCCGTTACCGCGCTGAGGAAATGGAGACAGCTTCAAAAATTTTATTTCATTGACTTTCTAACGGTATCACTCCGCTTGATGTACAACGGTTGCGTCACATATTCATGCCAACATGTATTTAGGGATATATTTCTGATATTACAAGGTTGCATTGCCTTTAACAGTGAAACGATTGCCTGTGGAACTTAATTGAACTTATTTTGGACTTTGAACTTATAAATGTGATAAATGAGCAAATTGGACTCCAAGAAATAACATTCTTCTTATTTTCACATCATTGCTGGAATTCAGCCGTTACACTGCGCGCTGTGGTAGAGCTTCATTTAAAAATTTAGATAAATAAGCCATTTTTTACTGTGGGACCAATCCTAGCCGTTAGCACGCACTGCAGATATAGAGACAGTTTCAAAAACTTTATTTCATTCACTTTTTAACGGTATCAGTCCTTTTGAGTTACAACGGTTGCGTCACATATTCGTACCAACATGTACTTAGCGATATGTTTCAGATTGTACTAGGTTGCTTCGCTTTCAACAGTGAAACGATTGACCGTGGGACTTAATTGAACTGATTTTGGACTTTGAAGTTATGAATGTGATGAATGAACAAATTGGACTCCAGGAAATAACATACTTCTTATTTTGACATGATTGCTGGAATTCAGCGGTTACACTGGGCGCTGCGGCAGCGCTTCATTTAGAAATGTAGATAAATAAGTAATTCTGTACTGTGGGACCAATCTTAGCCGTTAGCGCGCTGAGGAAATGGAGACAGCATCAAAAATTTTATTTCATTGACTTTCTAACGGTATCACTCCGTTTGAGGTACAACGGTTGCGTCACATATTCATGCCAACATGTATTTAGGGATATATTTCTGATATTACAAGGTTGCATCGCCTTTAACAGTGAAACGATTGCCTTTGGAACTTAATTGAACTTATTTTGGACTTTGAACTTATAAATGTGATAAATGAGCGAATTGGACTCCAAGAAATAACATTCTTCTTATTTTCACATGATTGCTGGAATTCAGCGGTTACACTGGGCGCTGCGGTAGCGCTTCATTTAGAAATTTAGATAAATAAGTCATTTTGTACTGTGGGACCAATCTTTGCCGTTAGCGCGCGCTGAAGAAAAGGAGACAATTTCAAAAACTATATTTCATTGACTTTCTAACGGTATCAGTCCGTTTGAGTTATAACGGTTGCGTCACATATTCGTACCAACATGTATTTAGCGATATATTTCTGATATTACAAGGTTGCATCGCCTTTAACAGTGAAACGATTGCCTGTGGAACTTAATTGAACTTATTTTGGACTTTGAACTTATAAATGTGATAAATGAGCAAATTGGAGTCCAAGAAATAACATTCTTCTTATTTTCACATCATTGCTGGAATTCAGCGGTTACACTGCGCGCTGTGGTAGAGCTTCATTTAAAAATTTAGATAAATAAGCCATTTTTTACTGTGGGACCAATCCTAGCCGTTAGCACGCACTGCAGATATAGAGACAGTTTCAAAAACTTTATTTCATTCACTTTTTAACGGTATCAGTCCTTTTGAGTTACAACGGTTGCGTCACATATTCGTACCAACATGTACTTAGCGATATGTTTCAGATTGTACTAGGTTGCGTCGCTTTCAACAGTGAAACGATTGACCGTGGGACTTAATTGAACTGATTTTGGACTTTGAAGTTATGAATGTGATGAATGAACAAATTGGACTCCAGGAAATAACATACTTCTTATTTTGACATGATTGCTGGAATTCAGCGGTTACACTGGGCGCTGCGGCAGCGCTTCAATTATAAATTTAGATAAATAAGTCATTCTGTACTGTGGGACCAATCTTAGCCGTTAGCGCGCTGAGGAAATGGAGACAGTTTCAAAAACTTTATTTCATTCACTTTTTACCGGTATTAGTCCGTTTGAGTTACAACGGTTGCTTCACGTATTCGTACCAACATGTATTTAGCGATATGTTTCTGATGTTACTATTTTGCGTCGCTTTTAACAGTGAAACGATTGACCGTGGGATTTAATTGAACTGATTTTGGATTTTGAAGTTATGAATGTGATGAATGAACAAATTGGACTCCAAGAAATAACATTCTTCTTATTTTGACATGATTGCTGGAGTTCAGCGGTTACACTGGGCACTGCGGCAGCGCTTCATTTAGAAATTTAGATAAATAAGTCATTCTGTACTGTGGGACCAATCTTACCCGTTAGCGCGCTGAGGAAATGGAAACAATTTCAAAAATTTTATTTCATTGACTTTCTAACGGTATCACTCCGTTTGAGGTACAAATGCTGCGTCACATATTCATACCAACATGTATTTAGTGATATTTTTTTGACTCTACTAGGTTGCATCCCTTTTAACAATGAAACGATTGACTGTGGGACTTAATGGCACTGATTTCGGACTTTGAACTTATAAATGTGATAAATGAGACAATTGGACTCCAAGAAATAACATTCTTCTCAATTTGACATGATTGCTGTAACTCAGCGGTTACACTACGCGCTGTGGTAGCGCTTCATTTAAAAATTTAGATAAATAAGCAATTTTTTACTGTGGGATAAATCCTAGCCGTTAGCACGCGCTGCAGACAAAGAGACAGTTTCAAAAACTACATTTCATTGACTTTGTAACGGTATCACTCCGTTTGAGTTACAACTGTTGCGTCACATATCGTACCAACATGTATTTAGCGATATGTTTCTGATATTACCAGGTTGCATCGCTTTTAACAGTGAAACGATTGACTGTCCTTATTTTGGACTTTGAACATATAAATGTGATAAATGAGACAATTGGACTCAAAGAAATAGCATTCCTCCTAATTTGACATGATTGCTTGAACTCAACGATTACACTGGGCGCTGTGATAGAGCTTTATTAAAAAATGTAGATAAATAAGTCATTTTTTACTGTGGGACCAATCCTAGCCGTTAGCTCGCGCTGAAGAAATAGAGACAGTTTCAAAAACTAAATTTCATTGACTTTGTAACGGTATTACTCCGTTTGAGTTGCAACGGTTGCGTCACATATTTGTACAAACATGTATTTTGCGATATGTTTCTGATATTACCAGGTTGCGTCGCTTTTAACAGTGAAATGATTGACCGTGGGACATAATTGAACTGATTTTGGACTTTGAAGTTATAAATGTGATGAATTAACAAATTGGACTCCAAGAAATAACATTCTTCTTATTTTGACATGATTGCTGGAATTCAGCGGTTACACTGGGCGTTGCGGCAGCGCTTCATTTAGAAATGTAGATAAATAAGTCATTCTGTACAGTGGGACCAATCTGAGCCGTTAGTGGGCTGAGGAAATGGAGACAGTTTCAAAAATTTTATTTCATTGACTTTCCAACGGCATCACTCCGTTTGAGGTACAACGGTTGCGTCACATATTCATGCCAACATGTATTTAGGGATATGTTTCTGATATTACAAGGTTGCATCGCCTTTAACAGTGAAACGATTGCCTGTCGAATTAATTGAACTTATTTTGGACTTTGAACTTATAAATGTGATAAATGAGCCAATTGGACTCCAAGAAATAACATTCTTCTTATTTTGACATGATTGCTGGAATTCAGCGGTTACACTGGGCGCTGCGGCAGCGCTTCATTTATAAATTTAGATAAATAAGTCATTTTGTACTGTGCCATTAGCGCGCGCTGAAGAAATGGAGACAATTTCAAAAATTATATTTCATTGACTTTCTATTGGTATCAGTCCGTTTGAGTTACAACGGTTGCGTCACATATTTGTACCAACATGTACTTATTATTATTATTATTATTATTATTATTATTATTATTAAACATATATTTGGCATCCATAATTTACAAATGGTTCTTCTGCCTACAAAAAAATAAAAACTATAAAAATCTATAAAATCTATAAGGTCAGTAAAAAAATATATTGAATCTAAGTGCATAATGAAATAAATGGGCTCACAGAGTACGAAATGGTGCCGGTAGAGTAAGTAGACACATTGAACAAGAAAAAAAAAAAAGAAGAGACTAATTAAAGATAAATAAATTGATGGCACCGATGTAAGGACACACAAAAAAGGTAGAACTATAATGAAAAGATGGGGGGAAATAGGTAGCCTACATGCATAGAGTTATTCACATTATTTGGATAAAAGTTTGCACAAAGCACTATCGTGTAAAAATAATTTGACTTTTTTGATAAATTCTTTATGGTTGACAACGGAACGAATATTGCCAGGAAGATCATTAAACAACGCTGATGAGCAATCCATAAATGTTTTTCGGAATGTGTCGCTTTGTAGTTTATTTTTGTTTTCTGCATCAGATCGCAGGCTTCGACCATTTTTGTACCATTTCAGTGTAAGGTATTCAGGTGAGCATTCGTCATACAACACCTTGTGTGCCAGTTTTAGTATCGATAAATTTACACGCTCTTGCACTGGCAGCCATTTCAGTATTACTAACACATCGTTAGTGGAAGCATATCTCTGAAGAACAAAGCTGGCAGCGACATTTAGAACTCTTTGTAACCTTTTCATTTGATATTGTGGAATATTATTATAGACAAGATTTCCGTAGTCTATCTTTGATAATATCAGTGCTTCAGCGAGATTCTTTCTCACGTGAAAAGGTGCCAAACGTTTCAATCGCTTTAATGTCGAAATCGTAGCGTATGATGATCTAATGACGTTATTCACATGTGTAGACCACGTCATATGTTCATCGAATGTTATGCCCAGTATCTTGAGAGAGGATACCCGCTCAATCTCAGCACCATTACTATGGAATTTGAATAAGTTACTGAAGTTTAAATTGTTTATACAGCTTAACTGGCTAGTCGAGTACATAATTGATTTTGTCTTTATGGAATTAAACATCAGATTGTTTATCTTTGACCATGTTGTTATTTGGTTAATGTCACTTTGAAGCTTTGCTGTTGCGATATCCATTTCTTTTAGTTTGAAGTGTATGTAAAGATTTGTGTCATCTGCGTACTGGATAGAATTACACGACGAATTCAACGATAGGTCAGAGACATAGATGTTGAACAAGATCGGACCAAGAATAGATCCCTGGGGAACACCGTATTTGATCAGCAAGGTGTCCGATTTTTTGTCATCAATTTGCACAAACTGCTGGCGATTTGACAAATAGTTAGAGATCAAATTGATGAATGCAGGAGACATTTGGAGTTTCTTCAACTTATTAATCAGAACGTCATATTTCACAGTATCAAATGCTTTGGAGTAATCTGCTGACACTGATAAAGTTACTTTACCTCTTTGCATAGCCTTCAAAATGTCGTCCTTTAATTTTAAGAGTATCGTGATGCACGAGTGACCTTTGCGAAAACCAGATTGAGTTGAAGCGTAAATGTTATATCTATCAATGAAGTCACAAAGCTGTGATAAAATGACTTTCTCATATACTTTCGACAGTACAGGAAGTATTGATATTGGACGAAAATCTTCTAGTTGTGAAGCACCTGGAACTTTAGGTACCGGACAGATACGTGATTTCTTCCAGCATGTTGGAAATACGTTTGCATCGATGCAGTTATGCAAAATCTTTGTTAGGACTGGCGACAATTGGGCTGCGACTGGTTTTATGAATTTCGCTGGTATGTTATCACCACCAGTAGAGCAATCACTTCTCAATGAATTCAAATGTTTGAGAACATCCTCTTTGGTAGCGTGACGAAGGTCAAATAAGTCCATTGCCGGTACAGCCTCATCATTCATGGTGGGAGAAATGTTTAACTCATTTGTATTGCTTAACTTTATTGCAATGGAATTGAAATAATCATTGATGGTATCGGGATTCTGCCTGATTTGTTTGAACTGTGGTTTAATAATAGTTCTTATGGTTTTCCATACTTCCTTTGAACGGTTACTTGATAAAGCCTTTTGATAGAAGGTTCTTCTAGAGTGTTTGATAGCCTTCTTCAATTTATTTCTCGTTTTTAGCGATATGTTTCAGATATTACTAGGTTGCGTCGCTTTTAACAGTGAAACGATTGACCATGGGACTTAATTGAACTGATTTTGGACTTTGAAGTTATGAATGTGATGAATGAACAAATTGGACTCCAAGAAATAAAATTTCCTCTTATTTTGACATGATTGCTGGAATTCAGCGGTTACACTGGGCGCTGCGGCAGCGCTTCATTTATAAATTTAGATAAATAAGTCATTCTGTACTGTGGGACCAATCTTAGCCGTTAGCGCGCTGAGGAAATGGAGACAGTTTCAAAAACTTTATTTCATTCACTTTTTACCGGTATCAGTCCGTTTGAGTTACAACGGTTGCTTCACGTATTCGTACCAACATGTATTTAGCGATATGTTTCTGATGTTACTATTTTGCGTCGCTTTTAACAGTGAAACGATTGACCGTGGGATTTAATTGAACTGATTTTGGACTTTGAAGTTATGAATGTGATGAATGAACAAATTGGACTCCAAGAAATAACATTCTTCTTATTTTGACATGATTGCTGGAGTTCAGCGGTTACACTGGGCACTGCGGCAGCGCTTCATTTAGAAATTTAGATAAATAAGTCATTCTGTACTGTGGGACCAATCTTACCCGTTAGCGCGCTGAGGAAATGGAAACAGTTTCAAAAATTTTATTTCATTGACTTTCTAACGGTATCACTCCGTTTGAGGTACAAATGTTGCGTCACATATTCATACCAACATGTATTTAGTGATATTTTTTTGACTCTACTAGGTTGCATCCCTTTTAACAATGAAACGATTGACTGTGGGACTTAATGGCACTTATTTCGGACTTTGAACTTATAAATGTGATAAATGAGACAATTGGACTCCAAGAAATAACATTCTTCTCAATTTGACATGATTGCTGTAACTCAGCGATTACACTGCGCGCTGTGGTAGCGCTTCATTTAAAAATTTAGATAAATAAGCAATTTTTTACTGTGGGATAAATCCTAGCCGTTAGCACGCGCTGCAGACAAAGAGACAGTTTCAAAAACTACATTTCATTGAGTTTGTAACGGGACCACTCCGTTTGAGTTACAACTGTTGCGTCACATATCGTACCAACATGTATTTAGCGATATGTTTCTGATATTACCAGGTTGCATCGCTTTTAACAGTGAAACGATTGACTGTCCTTATTTTGGACTTTGAATATATAAATGTGATAAATGAGACAATTGGACTCAAAGAAATAGCATTCCTCCTAATTTGACATGATTGCTTGAACTCAACGATTACACTGGGCGCTGTGATAGCGCTTTATTAAAAAATGTAGATAAATAAGTCATTTTTTACTGTGGGACCAATCCTAGCCGTTAGCTCGCGCTGAAGAAATAGAGACAGTTTCAAAAACTAAATTTCATTGACTTTGTAACGGTATTACTCCGTTTGAGTTGCAACGATTGCGTCACATATTTGTACAAACATGTATTTTGCGATATGTTTCTGATATTACCAGGTTGCATCGCTTTTAACAGTGAAACGATTGACTGTGGGACTTAATTGAACTTATTTTGGACTTTGAACTTATAAAAGTGATAAATGAGCCAATTGGACTCCAAGAAATAACATTCTTCTTATTCTGACATGGTTGCTGGAACTCGCGATTACACTGGGCGCTGTGGTAGCGGTTCATTTAAAAATACATATAAATAAGTCATTTTGTACTATGGGACCAATCTTTGCCGTTACCGCGCGCTGAAGAAATGGAGACAATTTCAAAAACTATATTTCATTGACTTTCTAACGGTATCAGTCCGTTTGAGTTCACCGGTTGCGTCACAAATTCGTACCAACATGTACTTAGCGATATGTTTCAGATATTACTAGGTTGCGTCGCTTTTAACAGTGAATTGATTGACCGTGGGACTTAATTGAACTGATTTTGGACTTTGAAGTTATAAATGTGATGAATTAACAAATTGGACTCCAAGAAATAACATTCTTCTTATTTTGACATGATTGCTGGAATTCAGCGGTTACACTGGGCGTTGCGGCAGCGCTTCATTTAGAAATGTAGATAAATAAGTCATTCTGTACAGTGGGACCAATCTTAGCCGTTAGTGCGCTGAGGAAATGCAGACAGTTTCAAAAATTTTATTTCATTGACTTTCTAACGGTATCACTCCGTTTGAGGTACAACGGTTGCGTCACATATTCATGCCAACATGTATTTAGGGATATGTTTCTGATATTACAAGGTTGTATCGCCTTTAACAGTGAAACGATTGCCTGTGGAATTAATTGAACTTATTTTGGACTTTGAACTTATAAATGTGATAAATGAGCCAATTGGACTCCAAGAAATAACATTCTTCTTATTTTGACATGATTGCTGGAATTCAGCGGTTACACTGGGCGCTGCGGCAGCGCTTCATTTATAAATTTAGATAAATAAGTCATTCTGTGCTGTGGGACCAATTTTAGCCGTTAGCGCGCTGAGGAAATGGAGACAGGTTCAAAAACTTTATTTCATTGACTTTCTAACGGTATCACTCCGTTTGAGGTACAACAGTTGCGTCACATATTCATACCAACATGTATTTAGCGATATGTTTCTGATATTACAAGGTTGCATCGCCTTTAACAGTGTAACGATTGCCTGTGGAACTTAATTGAACTGTTTTTGGACTTTGACATTATGAGTGTGATAAATGAGACAATTGGACTCCAACAAGTAACATTTTCCTTAATTGTATATGATTGCTGAAATTTAGCGATTACACTGGGCGCTACGGTAGCGCTTCATTTAAAAATATAGATAAATAAGTCATTTTGTGCTGTGCCATTAGCGCGCGCTGAAGAAATGGAGACAATTTCAAAAATTATATTTCATTGACTTTCTATTGGTATCAGTCCGTTTGAGTTACAACGGTTGCGTCACATATTCGTACCAACATATACTTAGCGATATGTTTCAGATATTACTAGGTTGCGTTGCTTTTAACAGTGAAACGATTGACTGTGGGACTTAATTGAACTGATTGTGGACTTTGAACTTATATTTGTGATAAATGAGACAATTGGGCTCCAAGAAATAACATTCTCCTTAATTTGACATGATTGCTGGAATTCAGCAATTACACGGGGCGCTGCGGTAGCGTTTCATTTAAAAATTTAGATAAATAAGTCATTTTGTACTGGGGGACCAATCTTTGCCGTTAGCGCGCGCTGAAGAAATGGAGACAATTTCAAAAACTATATTTCATTGACTTTCTAACGGTATCAGTCCGTTTGAGTTACAACGGTTGCGTCACAGATTCGTACCAACATGCACTTAGCGATGTGTTTCAGATGTTACTAGGTTGCGTCGCTTTAAACAGTGAAACGATTGACCGTGGGACTTAATTGAACTGATTTTGGACTTTGAAGTTATGAATGTGATGAATGAACAAATTGGACTCCAAGAAATAACATTCTTCTTATTTTGACATGATTGCTGGAATTCAGCGGTTACACTGGACGCTGCGGCAGCGCTTCATTTAGAAAATTAGATAAATAAGTCATTCTGTACTGTTGGACCAATCTTAGCCGTTAGCGCGCTGAGGAAATGGGGACAGTTTCAAAAATTTTATTTCATTGACTTTCTAACAGTATCACTCCGTTTGAGGTACAAATGTTGCGTCACATATTCATACCAACATGTCTTTAGCGATATGTTTCTGATATTACAAGGTTGCATCGCTTTTAACAGTGTAACGATTGCCTGTGGAACTTAATTGAACTGATTGTGGACTTTGAACTTATACTTGTGATAAATGAGACAATTGGGCTCCAAGAAATAACATTCTTCTTATTATGACATGATTGCTGGAATTCAGCGGTTACACTGGGCGCTACGGTAGCGCTTCATTTAAAAATATAGATAAATAAGTCATTTTGTACTGTGGGACCAATCTTTGCCGTTAGCGCGCGCTGAAGAAATGGAGACAACTTCAAAAACTATATTTCATTGAATTTCTAACGATATCACTCCGTTTGAGTTATAACGGTTGCGTCACATATTCGTACCAACATGTATATAGCGATATGTTTCTGATATCACAAGGTTGCATTGTTTTTAACAGTGAAACGACTGCCTGTGGGACTTAATTTAACTTATTTTGGACTTTGAACTTATAAATGCGATAAATGAGACAATTGGACTCCAAGAAATAACATTCTTCTTAATTTGACATGATTGCTTGAACTCAACGATTACACTGGGAGCTGTGATAGCGCTTTATTAAAAAATGTAGATAAATAAGTCATTTTTTACTGTGGGACCAATCCTAACCGTTACCTCGCGCTGAAGAAATAGAGACATTTTCAAAAACAAAATTTCATTGACTTTGTAACGGTATCACTCCGTTTGAGTTACAACGGTTGCGTCACATATTCGTACCAACATGTATTTGGCGTTATTTTTCTAACTCTACTAGGTGGCATCGCTTTTAACAGTGAAACGATTGACTGTGGGAGTTAATTAAAATGGTTTTGAACTTTGACCGTAGAAATATGATCAATAAGACAACCGGACTCCAAGAAAAAACGTTCTTCTTAATTTGAAATGATTGCTGGAACAGATCATTTTCGGTAGGCGCTGTGGTAGCGCTTTATTAAAAAATTTAGATAAATAAGACATTTTTTACTGTGGGACCAATCCTAGTCGATAGCGCACGCTGAAGAAATAGAGACAGTTTCAAAAATTACATTTCATTGACTTTGTAACGGTATCACTCCGTTTGAGTTACAACGGTTGCGTCACATATTCGTACCAACATGTATTTGGCGTTATTTTTCTAACTCTACTAGGTGGCATCGCTTTTAACAGTGAAACGATTGACTGTGGGAGGTAATTAAAATGGTTTTGAACTTTGACCGTAGAAATATGATCAATAAGACAACTGGACTCCAAGAAAAAACGTTCTTCTTAATTTGAAATGATTGCTGGAACAGATCATTTTCGCTTGGCGCTGTGGTAGCGCTTTATTAAAAAATTTAGATAAATAAGACATTTTTTACTGTGGGACCAATCCTAGTCGATAGCGCACGCTGAAGAAATAGAGACAGTTTCAAAAATTACATTTCATTGACTTTGTAACGGTATCACTCCGTTTGAGTTACAACTGTTGCGTCACATATCGTACAACATGTATTTAGCGATATGTTTCTGATATTTACCAGGTTGCATCGCTTTTAACAGTGAAACGATTGACTGTGGGACTTAATTGAACTTATTTTAGACTTTGAACATATAAATGTGATAAATGAGACAATTGGACTCAAAGAAATAGCATTCCTCCTAATTTGACATGATTGCTTGAACTCAACGATTACACTGGACGCTGTGATAGCGCTTTATTAAAAAATGTAGATAAATAAGTCATTTTTTACTGTTTGACCAATCCTAGCCGTTAGCTCGCGCTGAAGAAATAGAGACAGTTTCAAAAGCTAAATTTCATTGACTTTGCAACGGTATTACTCCGTTTGAGTTGCAACGGTTGCGTCACATATTTGTACCAACATGTATTTTGCGATATGTTTCTGATTTACCAGGTTGCATCGCTTTTAACAGTGAAACGATTGACTGTGGGACTTAATTGAACTTATTTTGGTCTTTGAACTTATAAATGTGATAAATGAGCCAATTGGACTCAAAGAAAAAACATTCTTCTTAATCTGACATGGTTGCTGGAACTTAGCGATTACACTGGTCGCTGTGGTAGCGGTTCATTTAAAAATTTAGATAAATAAGTCATTTTTTACTGTGGGACCAATGCTAGCCGTTAGCACGCGCTGAAGATATAGAAACAGTTTCAAAAACTACATTCCATTGAGTTTCTAACGGTATCCGCCCGTTGAAGTACAACGGTTGCGTCACATATTCGTACCAACAAGTGTTTAGCGATATCTTTCAGATATTACCAAGTTGCATCCCTTTTAACAATGAAACGATTGACTGTGGGACTTAATGGAACTGATTTCGGACTTTGAACTTAAAAATGTGATAAATGAGACAATTGGACTCCAAGAAATAACATTCTTCTCAATTTGACATGATTGCTGTAACTCAGCGATTACACTGCGCGCTGTGGTAGCGCTTCATTAAAAAATTTAGATAAATAAGCAATTTTTTACTGTGGGATAAATCCTAGCCGTTAGCACGCGCTGCAAACAAAGAGACAGTTTCAAAAACTACATTTCATTGACTTTGTAACGGTATCACTCCGTTTGAGTTACAACTGTTGCGTCACATATGGTACCAACATGTATTTAGCGATATGTTTCTGATATTACCAGGTTGTATCGCTTTTAACAGTGAAACGATTGACTGTCCTTATTTTGGAATTTGAAAATATAAATGTGATAAATGAGACAATTGAACTCAAAGAAATAGCATTACTCCTAATTTGACATGATTGCTTGAACTCAACGATTACACTGGGCGCTGTGATAGCGCTTTATTAAAAAATGTAGATAAATAAGTCATTTTTTACTCTGGGACCAATCCTAGCCGTTAGCTCGCGCTGAAGAAATAGAGACAGTTTCAAAAACTAAATTTCATTGACTTTGTAACGGTATTACTCCGTTTCAGTTGCAACGGTTGCGTCACATATTTGTACCAACATGTATTTAGCGATATGTTTCTGATATTACAAGGTTGCATCGCCTTTAACAGTGTAACGATTGCCTGTGGAACTTAATTGAACTGATTTTGGACTTTGACATTATGAGTGTGATAAATGAGACAATTGGACTCCAACAAGTAACATTTTCCTTAATTGTATATGATTGCTGAAATTTAGCGATTACACTGGGCGCTACGGTAGCGCTTCATTTAAAAATATAGATAAATGAGTCATTTTGTACTGTGCCATTAGCGCGCGCTGAGGAAATGGAGACAGTTTCAAAAATTTTATTTCATTGACTTTCTAACGGTATCACTCAGTTTGAGGTACAAATGTTGCGTCACATATTCATACCAACATGTCTTTAGCGATATGTTTCTGATATTACAAGGTTGCATCGCTTTTAACAGTGTAACGATTGCCTGTGGAACTTAATTGAACTGATTGTGGACTTTGAACTTATACTTGTGATAAATGAGACGATTGGGCTCCAACAAATAATATTTTCCTTAATTGTATATGATTGCTGAAATTTAGCGATTACACTGGGCGCTACGGTAGCGCTTCATTTAAAAATATAGATAAATAAGTCATTTTGTACTGTGGGACCAATCTTTGCCGTTAGCGCGCGCTGAAGAAATGGAGACAACTTCAAAAACTATATTTCATTGACTTTCTAACGATATCACTCCGTTTGAGTTACAACGGTTGCGTCACATATTCGTACCAACATGTATATAGCGATATGTTTCTGATATCACAAGGTTGCATTGTTTTTAACAGTGAAACGACTGCCTGTGGGACTTAATTTAACTTACTTTGGACTTTGAACTTATAAATGCGATAAATGAGACAATTGGACTCCAAGAAATAACATTCTTCTTAATTTGACATGATTGCTTGAACTCAACGATTACACTGGGAGCTGTGATAGCGCTTTATTAAAAATGTAGATAAATAAGTCATTTTTTACTGTGGGACCAATCCTAACCGTTACCTCGCGCTGAAGAAATAGAGACATTTTCAAAAACAAAATTTCATTGACTTTGTAACGGTATCACTCCGTTTGAGTTACAACGGTTGCGTCACATATTCGTACCAACATGTATTTGGCGTTATTTTTCTAACTCTACTAGGTGGCATCGCCTTTAACAGTGAAACGATTGACTGTGAGAGTTAATTAAAATGGTTTTGAACTTTGACCGTAGAAATATGATCAATAAGACAACTGGACTCCAAGAAAAAACGTTCTTCTTAATTTGAAATGATTGCTGGAACAGATCATTTTCGCTAGGCGCTGTGGTAGCGCTTTATTAAAAAATTTAGATAAATAAGACATTTTTTACTGTGGGACCAATCCTAGTCGATAGCGCACGCTGAAGAAATAGAGACAGTTTCAAAAATTACATTTCATTGACTTTGTAACGGTATCACTCCGTTTGAGTTACAACTGTTGCGTCACATATCGTACAACATGTATTTAGCGATATGTTTCTGATATTTACCAGGTTGCATCGCTTTTAACAGTGAAACGATTGACTGTGGGACTTAATTGAACTTATTTTAGACTTTGAACATATAAATGTGATAAATGAGACAATTGGACTCAAAGAAAAAGCATTCCTCCTAATTTGACATGATTGCTTGAACTCAACGATTACACTGGGCGCTGTGATAGCGCTTTATTAAAAAATGTAGATAAATAAGTCATTTTTTACTGTTTGACCAATCCTAGCCGTTAGCTCGCGCTGAAGAAATAGAGACAGTTTCAAAAACTAAATTTCATTGACTTTGTAACGGTATTACTCCGTTTGAGTTGCAACGGTTGCGTCACATATTTGTACCAACATGTATTTTGCGATATATTTCTGATTTACCAGGTTGCATCGCTTTTAACAGTGAAACGATTGACTGTGGGACTTAATTGAACTTATTTTGGTCTTTGAACTTATAAATGTGATAAATGAGCCAATTGGACTCAAAGAAAAAACATTCTTCTTAATCTGACATGGTTGCTGGAACTCAGCGATTACACTGGTCGCTGTGGTAGCGGTTCATTTAAAAATTTAGATAAATAAGTCATTTTTTACTGTGGGACCAATGCTAGCCGTTAGCACGCGCTGAAGATATAGAAACAGTTTCAAAAACTACATTTCATTGAGTTTCTAACGGTATCCGCCCGTTGAAGTACAACGGTTGCGTCACATATTCGTACCAACAAGTGTTTAGCGATATCTTTCAGATATTACCAAGTTGCAGAGCTTTTAACAGTGAACCAATTTGCTGTGGGACTTAATAGAACTGATTTTGGACTTTGAACTTATAAATGTGATAAATGAGACAATTGGACTCAAAGAAAAAACATTCTTCTTATTTTGACATGATTGCTGGAATTCAGCGGTTACACTGGGCGCTGCAGCGGCGCTTCATTTAGAAATTTAGATAAATAAGTCATTCTGTACTGTTGGACCAATCTTAGCCGTTAGCGCGCTGAGGAAATGGAGACAGTTTCAAAAATTTTATTTCATTGACTTTCTAACGGTATCACTCCGTTTGAGGTACAAATGTTGCGTCACATATTCATACCAACATGTCTTTAGCGATATGTTTCTGATATTACAAGGTTGCATCGCTTTTAACAGTGTAACGATTGCCTGTGGAACTTAATTGAACTGATTGTGGACTTTGAACTTATACTTGTGATAAATGAGACAATTGGGCTCCAACAAATAATATTTTCCTTAATTGTATATGATTGCTGAAATTTAGCGATTACACTGGGCGCTACGGTAGCGCTTCATTTAAAAATATAGATAAATAAGTCATTTTGTACTGTGGGACCAATCTTTGCCGTTAGCGCGCGCTGAAGAAATGGAGACAACTTCAAAAACTATATTTCATTGACTTTCTAACGATATCACTCCGTTTGAGTTACAACGGTTGCGTCACATATTCGTACCAACATGTATATAGCGATATGTTTCTGATATCACAAGGTTGCATTGTTTTTAACAGTGAAACGACTGCCTGTGGGACTTAATTTAACTTACTTTGGACTTTGAACTTATAAATGCGATAAATGAGACAATTGGACTCCAAGAAATAACATTCTTCTTAATTTGACATGATTGCTTGAACTCAACGATTACACTGGGAGCTGTGATAGCGCTTTATTAAAAAATGTAGATAAATAAGTCATTTTTTTCTGTGGGACCAATCCTAACCGTTACCTCGCGCTGAAGAAATAGAGACATTTTCAAAAACAAAATTTCATTGACTTTGTAACGGTATCACTCCGTTTGAGTTACAACGGTTGCGTCACATATTCGTACCAACATGTATTTGGCGTTATTTTTCTAACTCTACTAGGTGGCATCGCTTTTAACAGTGAAACGATTGACTGTGGGAGTTAATTAAAATGGTTTTGAACTTTGACCGTAGAAATATGATCAATAAGACAACTGAACTCCAAGAAAAAACGTTCTTCTTAATTTGAAATGATTGCTGGAACAGATCATTTTCCCTAGGCGCTGTGGTAGCGCTTTATTAAAAAATTTAGATAAATAAGACATTTTTTACTGTGGGACCAATCCTAGTCGATAGCGCACGCTGAAGAAATAGAGACAGTTTCAAAAATTACATTTCATTGACTTTGTAACGGTATCACTCCGTTTGAGTTACAACTGTTGCGTCACATATCGTACAACATGTATTTAGCGATATGTTTCTGATATTTACCAGGTTGCATCGCTTTTAACAGTGAAACGATTGACTGTGGGACTTAATTGAACTTATTTTGGACTTTGAACATATAAATGTGATAAATGAGACAATTGGACTCAAAGAAATAGCATTCCTCCTAATTTGACATGATTGCTTGAACTCAACGATTACACTGGGCGCTGTGATAGCGCTTTATTAAAAAATGTAGATAAATAAGTCATTTTTTACTGTTTGACCAATCCTAGCCGTTAGCTCGCGCTGAAGAAATAGAGACAGTTTCAAAAACTAAATTTCATTGACTTTGTAACGGTATTACTCCGTTTGAGTTGCAACGGTTGCGTCACATATTTGTACCAACATGTATTTTGCGATATGTTTCTGATTTACCAGGTTGCATCGCTTTTAACAGTGAAACGATTGACTGTGGGACTTAATTGAACTTATTTTGGACTTTGAACTTATAAATGCGATAAATGAGACAATTGGACTCCAAGAAATAACATTCTTCCTAATTTGACATGATTGCTTGAACTCAACGATTACACTGGGAGCTGTGATAGCGCTTTATTAAAAAATGTAGATAAATAAGTCATTTTTTACTGTGGGACCAATCCTAACCGTTACCTCGCGCTGAAGAAATAGAGACATTTTCAAAAACAAAATTTCATTGACTTTGTAACGGTATCACTCCGTTTGAGTTACAACGGTTGCGTCACATATTCGTACCAACATGTATTTGGCGTTATTTTTCTAACTCTACTAGGTGGCATCGCTTTTAACAGTGAAACGATTGACTGTGGGAGTTAATTAAAATGGTTTTGAACTTTGACCGTAGAAATATGATCAATAAGACAACTGGATTCCAAGAAAAAACGTTCTTCTTAATTTGAAATGATTGCTGGAACAGATCATTTTCGCTAGGCGCTGTGGTAGCGCTTTATTAAAAAATTTAGATAAATAAGACATTTTTTACTGTGGGACCAATCCTAGTCGATAGCGCACGCTGAAGAAATAGAGACAGTTTCAAAAATTACATTTCATTGACTTTGTAACGGTATCACTCCGTTTGAGTTACAACTGTTGCGTCACATATCGTACAACATGTATTTAGCGATATGTTTCTGATATTTACCAGGTTGCATCGCTTTTAACAGTGAAACGATTGACTGTGGGACTTAATTGAACTTATTTTAGACTTTGAACATATAAATGTGATAAATGAGACAATTGGACTCAAAGAAAAAGCATTCCTCCTAATTTGACATGATTGCTTGAACTCAACGATTACACTGGGCGCTGTGATAGCGCTTTATTAAAAAATGTAGATAAATAAGTCATTTTTTACTGTTTGACCAATCCTAGCCGTTAGCTCGCGCTGAAGAAATAGAGACAGTTTCAAAAACTAAATTTCATTGACTTTGTAACGGTATTACTCCGTTTGAGTTGCAACGGTTGCGTCACATATTTGTACCAACATGTATTTTGCGATATATTTCTGATTTACCAGGTTGCATCGCTTTTAACAGTGAAACGATTGACTGTGGGACTTAATTGAACTTATTTTGGTCTTTGAACTTATAAATGTGATAAATGAGCCAATTGGACTCAAAGAAAAAACATTCTTCTTAATCTGACATGGTTGCTGGAACTCAGCGATTACACTGGTCGCTGTGGTAGCGGTTCATTTAAAAATTTAGATAAATAAGTCATTTTTTACTGTGGGACCAATGCTAGCCGTTAGCACGCGCTGAAGATATAGAAACAGTTTCAAAAACTACATTTCATTGAGTTTCTAACGGTATCCGCCCGTTGAAGTACAACGGTTGCGTCACATATTCGTACCAACAAGTGTTTAGCGATATCTTTCAGATATTACCAAGTTGCAGAGCTTTTAACAGTGAACCAATTTGCTGTGGGACTTAATAGAACTGATTTTGGACTTTGAACTTATAAATGTGATAAATGAGACAATTGGACTCAAAGAAAAAGCATTCCTCCTAATTTGACATGATTGCTTGAACTCAACGATTACACTGGGCGCTGTGATAGCGCTTTATTAAAAAATGTAGATAAATAAGTCATTTTTTACTGTTTGACCAATCCTAGCCGTTAGCTCGCGCTGAAGAAATAGAGACAGTTTCAAAAACTAAATTTCATTGACTTTGTAACGGTATTACTCCGTTTGAGTTACAACGGTTGCGTCACATATTCGTACCAACATGTATTTGGCGTTATTTTTCTAACTCTACTAGGTGGCATCGCTTTTAACAGTGAAACGATTGACTGTGGGAGTTAATTAAAATGGTTTTGAACTTTGACCGTAGAAATATGATCAATAAGACAACTGGATTCCAAGAAAAAACGTTCTTCTTAATTTGAAATGATTGCTGGAACAGATCATTTTCGCTAGGCGCTGTGGTAGCGCTTTATTAAAAAATTTAGATAAATAAGACATTTTTTACTGTGGGACCAATCCTAGTCGATAGCGCACGCTGAAGAAATAGAGACAGTTTCAAAAATTACATTTCATTGACTTTGTAACGGTATCACTCCGTTTGAGTTACAACTGTTGCGTCACATATCGTACAACATGTATTTAGCGATATGTTTCTGATATTTACCAGGTTGCATCGCTTTTAACAGTGAAACGATTGACTGTGGGACTTAATTGAACTTATTTTAGACTTTGAACATATAAATGTGATAAATGAGACAATTGGACTCAAAGAAAAAGCATTCCTCCTAATTTGACATGATTGCTTGAACTCAACGATTACACTGGGCGCTGTGATAGCGCTTTATTAAAAAATGTAGATAAATAAGTCATTTTTTACTGTTTGACCAATCCTAGCCGTTAGCTCGCGCTGAAGAAATAGAGACAGTTTCAAAAACTAAATTTCATTGACTTTGTAACGGTATTACTCCGTTTGAGTTGCAACGGTTGCGTCACATATTTGTACCAACATGTATTTTGCGATATATTTCTGATTTACCAGGTTGCATCGCTTTTAACAGTGAAACGATTGACTGTGGGACTTAATTGAACTTATTTTGGTCTTTGAACTTATAAATGTGATAAATGAGCCAATTGGACTCAAAGAAAAAACATTCTTCTTAATCTGACATGGTTGCTGGAACTCAGCGATTACACTGGTCGCTGTGGTAGCGGTTCATTTAAAAATTTAGATAAATAAGTCATTTTTTACTGTGGGACCAATGCTAGCCGTTAGCACGCGCTGAAGATATAGAAACAGTTTCAAAAACTACATTTCATTGAGTTTCTAACGGTATCCGCCCGTTGAAGTACAACGGTTGCGTCACATATTCGTACCAACAAGTGTTTAGCGATATCTTTCAGATATTACCAAGTTGCAGAGCTTTTAACAGTGAACCAATTTGCTGTGGGACTTAATAGAACTGATTTTGGACTTTGAACTTATAAATGTGATAACTGAGACAATTGGACTCAAAGAAAAAGCATTCCTCCTAATTTGACATGATTGCTTGAACTCAACGATTACACTGGGCGCTGTGATAGCGCTTTATTAAAAAATGTAGATAAATAAGTCATTTTTTACTGTTTGACCAATCCTAGCCGTTAGCTCGCGCTGAAGAAATAGAGACAGTTTCAAAAACTAAATTTCATTGACTTTGTAACGGTATTACTCCGTTTGAGTTGCAACGGTTGCGTCACATATTTGTACCAACATGTATTTTGCGATATATTTCTGATTTACCAGGTTGCATCGCTTTTAACAGTGAAACGATTGACTGTGGGACTTAATTGAACTTATTTTGGTCTTTGAACTTATAAATGTGATAAATGAGCCAATTGGACTCAAAGAAAAAACATTCTTCTTAATCTGACATGGTTGCTGGAACTCAGCGATTACACTGGTCGCTGTGGTAGCGGTTCATTTAAAAATTTAGATAAATAAGTCATTTTTTACTGTGGGACCAATGCTAGCCGTTAGCACGCGCTGAAGATATAGAAACAGTTTCAAAAACTACATTTCATTGAGTTTCTAACGGTATCCGCCCGTTGAAGTACAACGGTTGCGTCACATATTCGTACCAACAAGTGTTTAGCGATATCTTTCAGATATTACCAAGTTGCAGAGCTTTTAACAGTGAACCAATTTGCTGTGGGACTTAATAGAACTGATTTTGGACTTTGAACTTATAAATGTGATAAATGAGACAATTGGACTCAAAGAAAAAGCATTCCTCCTAATTTGACATGATTGCTTGAACTCAACGATTACACTGGGCGCTGTGATAGCGCTTTATTAAAAAATGTAGATAAATAAGTCATTTTTTACTGTTTGACCAATCCTAGCCGTTAGCTCGCGCTGAAGAAATAGAGACAGTTTCAAAAACTAAATTTCATTGACTTTGTAACGGTATTACTCCGTTTGAGTTGCAACGGTTGCGTCACATATTTGTACCAACATGTATTTTGCGATATATTTCTGATTTACCAGGTTGCATCGCTTTTAACAGTGAAACGATTGACTGTGGGACTTAATTGAACTTATTTTGGTCTTTGAACTTATAAATGTGATAAATGAGCCAATTGGACTCAAAGAAAAAACATTCTTCTTAATCTGACATGGTTGCTGGAACTCAGCGATTACACTGGTCGCTGTGGTAGCGGTTCATTTAAAAATTTAGATAAATAAGTCATTTTTTACTGTGGGACCAATGCTAGCCGTTAGCACGCGCTGAAGATATAGAAACAGTTTCAAAAACTACATTTCATTGAGTTTCTAACGGTATCCGCCCGTTGAAGTACAACGGTTGCGTCACATATTCGTACCAACAAGTGTTTAGCGATATCTTTCAGATATTACCAAGTTGCAGAGCTTTTAACAGTGAACCAATTTGCTGTGGGACTTAATAGAACTGATTTTGGACTTTGAACTTATAAATGTGATAAATGAGACAATTGGACTCAAAGAAAAAACATTCTTCTTATTTTGACATGATTGCTGGAATTCAGCGGTTACACTGGGCGCTGCGGCAGCGCTTCATTTAGAAATTTAGATAAATAAGTCATTCTGTACTGTTGGACCAATCTTAGCCGTTAGCGCGCTGAGGAAATGGAGACAGTTTCAAAAATTTTATTTCATTGACTTTCTAACGGTATCACTCCGTTTGAGGTACAAATGTTGCGTCACATATTCATACCAACATGTCTTTAGCGATATGTTTCTGATATTACAAGGTTGCATCGCTTTTAACAGTGTAACGATTGCCTGTGGAACTTAATTGAACTGATTGTGGACTTTGAACTTATACTTGTGATAAATGAGACAATTGGGCTCCAACAAATAATATTTTCCTTAATTGTATATGATTGCTGAAATTTAGCGATTACACTGGGCGCTACGGTAGCGCTTCATTTAAAAATATAGATAAATAAGTCATTTTGTACTGTGGGACCAATCTTTGCCGTTAGCGCGCGCTGAAGAAATGGAGACAACTTCAAAAACTATATTTCATTGACTTTCTAACGATATCACTCCGTTTGAGTTACAACGGTTGCGTCACATATTCGTACCAACATGTATATAGCGATATGTTTCTGATATCACAAGGTTGCATTGTTTTTAACAGTGAAACGACTGCCTGTGGGACTTAATTTAACTTACTTTGGACTTTGAACTTATAAATGCGATAAATGAGACAATTGGACTCCAAGAAATAACATTCTTCTTAATTTGACATGATTGCTTGAACTCAACGATTACACTGGGAGCTGTGATAGCGCTTTATTAAAAAATGTAGATAAATAAGTCATTTTTTACTGTGGGACCAATCCTAACCGTTACCTCGCGCTGAAGAAATAGAGACATTTTCAAAAACAAAATTTCATTGACTTTGTAACGGTATCACTCCGTTTGAGTTACAACGGTTGCGTCACATATTCGTACCAACATGTATTTGGCGTTATTTTTCTAACTCTACTAGGTGGCATCGCTTTTAACAGTGAAACGATTGACTGTGGGAGTTAATTAAAATGGTTTTGAACTTTGACCGTAGAAATATGATCAATAAGACCACTGGACTCCAAGAAAAAACGTTCTTCTTAATTTGAAATGATTGCTGGAACAGATCATTTTCGCTAGGCGCTGTGGTAGCGCTTTATTAAAAAATTTAGATAAATAAGACATTTTTTACTGTGGGACCAATCCTAGTCGATAGCGCACGCTGAAGAAATAGAGACAGTTTCAAAAATTACATTTCATTGACTTTGTAACGGTATCACTCCGTTTGAGTTACAACTGTTGCGTCACATATCGTACAACATGTATTTAGCGATATGTTTCTGATATTTACCAGGTTGCATCGCTTTTAACAGTGAAACGATTGACTGTGGGACTTAATTGAACTTATTTTAGACTTTGAACATATAAATGTGATAAATGAGACAATTGGACTCAAAGAAATAGCATTCCTCCTAATTTGACATGATTGCTTGAACTCAACGATTACACTGGGCGCTGTGATAGCGCTTTATTAAAAAATGTAGATAAATAAGTCATTTTTTACTGTTTGACCAATCCTAGCCGTTAGCTCGCGCTGAAGAAATAGAGACAGTTTCAAAAACTAAATTTCATTGACTTTGTAACGGTATTACTCCGTTTGAGTTACAACTGTTGCGTCACATATCGTACAACATGTATTTAGCGATATGTTTCTGATATTTACCAGGTTGCATCGCTTTTAACAGTGAAACGATTGACTGTGGGACTTAATTGAACTTATTTTAGACTTTGAACATATAAATGTGATAAATGAGACAATTGGACTCAAAGAAATAGCATTCCTCCTAATTTGACATGATTGCTTGAACTCAACGATTACACTGGGCGCTGTGATAGCGCTTTATTAAAAAATGTAGATAAATAAGTCATTTTTTACTGTTTGACCAATCCTAGCCGTTAGCTCGCGCTGAAGAAATGGAGACAACTTCAAAAACTATATTTCATTGACTTTCTAACGATATCACTCCGTTTGAGTTACAACGGTTGCGTCACATATTCGTACCAACATGTATATAGCGATATGTTTCTGATATCACAAGGTTGCATTGTTTTTAACAGTGAAACGACTGCCTGTGGGACTTAATTTAACTTACTTTGGACTTTGAACTTATAAATGCGATAAATGAGACAATAGGACTCCAAGAAATAACATTCTTCTTAATTTGACATGATTGCTTGAACTCAACGATTACACTGGGAGCTGTGATAGCGCTTTATTAAAAAATGTAGATAAATAAGTCATTTTTTACTGTGGGACCAATCCTAACCGTTACCTCGCGCTGAAGAAATAGAGACATTTTCAAAAACAAAATTTCATTGACTTTGTAACGGTATCACTCCGTTTGAGTTACAACGGTTGCGTCACATATTCGTACCAACATGTATTTGGCGTTATTTTTCTAACTCTACTAGGTGGCATCGCCTTTAACAGTGAAACGATTGACTGTGGGAGTTAATTAAAATGGTTTTGAACTTTGACCGTAGAAATATGATCAATAAGACAACTGCACTCCAAGAAAAAACGTTCTTCTTAATTTGAAATGATTGCTGGAACAGATCATTTTCGCTAGGCGCTGTGGTAGCGCTTTATTAAAAAATTTAGATAAATAAGACATTTTTTACTGTGGGACCAATCCTAGTCGATAGCGCACGCTGAAGAAATAGAGACAGTTTCAAAAATTACATTTCATTGACTTTGTAACGGTATCACTCCGTTTGAGTTACAACTGTTGCGTCACATATCGTACAACATGTATTTAGCGATATGTTTCTGATATTTACCAGGTTGCATCGCTTTTAACAGTGAAACGATTGACTGTGGGACTTAATTGAACTTATTTTAGACTTTGAACATATAAATGTGATAAATGAGACAATTGGACTCAAAGAAAAAGCATTCCTCCTAATTTGACATGATTGCTTGAACTCAACGATTACACTGGGCGCTGTGATAGCGCTTTATTAAAAAATGTAGATAAATAAGTCATTTTTTACTGTTTGACCAATCGTAGCCGTTAGCTCGCGCTGAAGAAATAGAGACAGTTTCAAAAACTAAATTTCATTGACTTTGTAACGGTATTACTCCGTTTGAGTTGCAACGGTTGCGTCACATATTTGTACCAACATGTATTTTGCGATATATTTCTGATTTACCAGGTTGCATCGCTTTTAACAGTGAAACGATTGACTGTGGGACTTAATTGAACTTATTTTGGTCTTTGAACTTATAAATGTGATAAATGAGCCAATTGGACTCAAAGAAAAAACATTCTTCTTAATCTGACATGGTTGCTGGAACTCAGCGATTACACTGGTCGCTGTGGTAGCGGTTCATTTAAAAATTTAGATAAATAAGTCATTTTTTACTGTGGGACCAATGCTAGCCGTTAGCACGCGCTGAAGATATAGAAACAGTTTCAAAAACTACATTTCATTGAGTTTCTAACGGTATCCGCCCGTTGAAGTACAACGGTTGCGTCACATATTCGTACCAACAAGTGTTTAGCGATATCTTTCAGATATTACCAAGTTGCAGAGCTTTTAACAGTGAACGAATTTGCTGTGGGACTTAATAGAACTGATTTTGGACTTTGAACTTATAAATGTGATAAATGAGACAATTGGACTCCAAGAAATAACATTCTTCTTAATTTGACATGATTGCTTGAACTCAACGATTACACTGGGCGCTGTTATAGCGCTTTATTAAAAAATGTAGATAAATAAGACATTTTTTACTGTGGGACAATTCCTAGCCGTTAGCTCGCGTTGAAGAAATAGAGACATTTTCGAAAACTAAATTTCATTGACTTTGTAACGGTATCACTCCGTTTGAGGTACAAATGTTGCGTCACATATTCATACCAACATGTATTTAGTGATATTTTTTTGACTCTACTAGGTTGCATCCCTTTTAACAATGAAACGATTGACTGTGGGACTTAATGGAACTGATTTCGCACTTTGAACTTAAAAATGTGATAAATGAGACAATTGGACTCCAAGAAATAACATTCTTCTCAATTTGACATGATTGCTGTAACTCAGCGATTACACTGCGCGCTGTGGTAGCGCTTCATTAAAAAATTTAGATAAATAAGCAATTTTTTACTGTGGGATAAATCCTAGCCGTTAGCACGCGCTGCAAACAAAGAGACAGTTTCAAAAACTACATTTCATTGACTTTGTAACGGTATCACTCCGTTTGAGTTACAACTGTTGCGTCACATATCGTACCAACATGTATTTAGCGATATGTTTCTGATATTACCAGGTTGCATCGCTTTTAACAGTGAAACGATTGACTGTCCTTATTTTACACTTTGAAAATATAAATGTGATAAATGAGACAATTGGACTCAAAGAAATAGCATTCCTCCTAATTTGACATGATTGCTTGAACTCAACGATTACACTGGGCGCTGTGATAGCGCTTTATTAAAAAATGTAGATAAATAAGTCATTCTTTACTGTGGGACCAATCCTAGCCGTTAGCTCGCGCTGAAGAAACAGAGACAGTTTCAAAAACTAAATTTCATTGACTTTGTAACGGTATTACTCCGTTTCAGTTGCAACGGTTGCGTCACATATTTGTACAAACATGTATTTTGCGATATGTTTCTGATATTACCAGGTTGCATCGCTTTTAACAGTGAAACGATTGACTGTGTGACTTAATTGAACTTATTTTGGACTTTGAACTTATAAAAGTGATAAATGAGCCAATTGGACTCCAAGAAATAACATTCTTCTTAATCTGACATGGTTGCTGGAACTCAGCAATTACACTGGGCGTTGCGGCAGCGCTTCATTTAGAAATGTAGATAAATAAGTCATTCTGTACAGTGGGACCAATCTTAGCCGTTAGTGCGCTGAGGAAATGGAGACATTTTCAAAAATTTTATTTCATTGACTTTCTAACGGCATCACTCCGTTTGAGGTACAACGGTTGCGTCACAAATTCGTACCAACATGTACTTAGCGATATGTTTCAGATATTACTAGGTTGCGTCGCTTTTAACAGTGAAATGATTGACCGTGGGACTTAATTGAACTGATTTTGGACTTTGAAGTTATAAATGTGATGAATTAACAAATTGGACTCCAAGAAATAACATTCTTCTTATTTTGACATGATTGCTGGAATTCAGCGGTTACACTGGGCGTTGCGGCAGCGCTTCATTTAGAAATGTAGATAAATAAGTCATTCTGTACAGTGGGACCAATCTTAGCCGTTAGTGCGCTGAGGAAATGGAGACATTTTCAAAAATTTTATTTCATTGACTTTCTAACGGCATCACTCCGTTTGAGGTACAACGGTTGCGTCACATATTCATGCCAACATGTATTTAGGGATATGTTTCTGATATTACAAGGTTGCATCGCCTTTAACAGTGAAACAATTGCCTGTGGAATTAATTGAACTTATTTTGGACTTTGAACTTATAAATGTGATAAATGAGCCAATTGGACTCCAAGAAATAACATTCTTCTTATTTTGACATGATTGCTGGAATTCAGCGGTTACACTGGGCGCTGCGGCAGCGCTTCATTTATAAATTTAGATAAATAAGTCATTCTGTGCTGTGGGACCAATCTTAGCCGTTAGCGCGCTGAGGAAATGGAGACAATTTCAAAAACTATATTTCATTGACTTTCTAACGGTATCAGTCCGTTTGAGTTACAACGGTTGCGTCACATATTCGTACCAACATGTACTTAGCGATATGTTTCAGATATTACTAGGTTGCGTCGCTTTTAACAGTGAAACGATTGACTGTGAGACTTAATTGAACTGATTGTGGACTTTGAACTTATATTTGTGATAAATGAGACAATTGGGCTCCAAGAAATAACATTCTCCTTAATTTGACATGATTGCTGGAATTCAGCAATTACACGGGGCGCTGCGGTAGCGTTTCATTTAAAAATTTAGATAAATAAGTCATTTTGTACTGGGGGACCATTCTTTGCCGTTAGCGCGCGCTGAAGAAATGGAGACAATTTCAAAAACTATATTTCATTGACTTTGTAACGGTATCAGTCCGTTTGAGTTACAACGGTTGCGTCACAGATTCGTACCAACATGTACTTAGCGATGTGTTTCAGATGTTACTAGGTTGCGTCGCTTTAAACAGTGAAACGATTGACCGTGGGACTTAATTGAACTGATTTTGGACTTTGAAGATATGAATGTGATGAATGAACAAATTGGACTCCAAGAAATAACATTCTTCTTATTTTGACATGATTGCTGGATTTCAGCGGTTACACTGGGCGCTGCGGCAGCGCTTCATTTAGAAATTTAGATAAAAAAGTCATTCTGTACTGTTGGACCAATCTTAGCCGTTAGCGCGCTGAGGAAATGGGGACAGTTTCAAAAATTTTATTTCATTGACTTTCTAACGGTATCACTCCGTTTGAGGTACAAATGTTGCGTCACATATTCATACCAACATGTCTTTAGCGATATGTTTCTGATATTACAAGGTTGCATCGCTTTTAACAGTGTAACGATTGCCTGTGGAACTTAATTGAACTGATTGTGGACTTTGAACTTATACTTGTGATAAATGAGACAATTGGGCTCCAACAAAGAATATTTTCCTTAATTGTATATGATTGCTGAAATTTAGCGATTACACTGGGCGCTACGGTAGCGCTTCATTTAAAAATATAGATAAATAAGTCATTTTGTACTGTGGGACCAATCTTTGCCGTTAGCGCGCGCTGAAGAAATGGAGACATTTTCAAAAACAAAATTTCATTGACTTTGTAACGGTATCACTCCGTTTGAGTTACAACGGTTGCGTCACATATTCGTACCAACATGTATTTGGCGTTATTTTTCTAACTCTACTAGGTGGCATCGCTTTTAACAGTGAAACGATTGACTGTGGGAGTTATTTAAAATGGTTTTGGACTTTGACCGTAGAAATATGATCAATAAGACAACTGGACTCCAAGAAAAAAGGTTCTTCTTAATTTGAAATGATTGCTGGAACAGATCATTTTCGCTAGGTGCTGTGGTAGCGCTTTATTAAAAAATTTAGATAAATAAGACATTTTTTACTGTGGGACCAATCCTAGTCGATAGCGCACGCTGAAGAAATAGAGACAGTTTCAAAAATTACATTTCATTAACTTTGTAACGGTATCACTCCGTTTGAGTTACAACTGTTGCGTCACATATCGTACCAACATGTATTTAGCGATATTTTTCTGATATTTACCAGGTTGCATCGCTTTTAACAGTGAAACGATTGACTGTGGGACTTAATTGAACTTATTTTGGACTTTGAACATATAAATGTGATAAATGAGACAATTGGACTCAAAGAAATAGCATTCCTCCTAATTTGACATGATTGCTTGAACTCAACGATTACACTGGGCGCTGTTATAGCGCTTTATTAAAAAATGTAGATAAATAAGTCATTTTTTACTGTTTGACCAATCCTAGCCGTTAGCTCGCGCTGAAGAAATAGAGACAGTTTCAAAAACTAAATTTCATTGACTTTGTAACGGTATTACTCCGTTTGAGTTGCAACGGTTGCGTCACATATTTGTACCAACATGTATTTTGCGATATGTTTCTGATTTACCAGGTTGCATCGCTTTTAACAGTGAAACGATTGACTGTGGGACTTAATTGAACTTATTTTGGACTTTGAACTTATAAATGCGATAAATGAGACAATTGGACTCCAAGAAATAACATTCTTCCTAATTTGACATGATTGCTTGAACTCAACGATTACACTGGGAGCTGTGATAGCGCTTTATTAAAAAATGTAGATAAATAAGTCATTTTTTACTGTGGGACCAATCCTAACCGTTACCTCGCGCTGAAGAAATAGAGACATTTTCAAAAACAAAATTTCATTGACTTTGTAACGGTATCACTCCGTTTGAGTTACAACGGTTGCGTCACATATTCGTACCAACATGTATTTGGCGTTATTTTTCTAACTCTACTAGGTGGCATCGCTTTTAACAGTGAAACGATTGACTGTGGGAGTTAATTAAAATGGTTTTGAACTTTGACCGTAGAAATATGATCAATAAGACAACTGGATTCCAAGAAAAAACGTTCTTCTTAATTTGAAATGATTGCTGGAACAGATCATTTTCGCTAGGCGCTGTGGTAGCGCTTTATTAAAAAATTTAGATAAATAAGACATTTTTTACTGTGGGACCAATCCTAGTCGATAGCGCACGCTGAAGAAATAGAGACAGTTTCAAAAATTACATTTCATTGACTTTGTAACGGTATCACTCCGTTTGAGTTACAACTGTTGCGTCACATATCGTACCAACATGTATTTAGCGATATGTTTCTGATATTTACCAGGTTGCATCGCTTTTAACAGTGAAACGATTGACTGTGGGACTTAATTGAACTTATTTTGGACTTTGAACATATAAATGTGATAAATGAGACAATTGGACTCAAAGAAATAGCATTCCTCCTAATTTGACATGATTGCTTGAACTCAACGATTACACTGGGCGCTGTGATAGCGCTTTATTATAAAATGTAGATAAAAAAGTCATTTTTTACTGTTTGACCAATCCTAGCCGTTAGCTCGCGCTGAAGAAATAGAGACAGTTTCAAAAACTAAATTTCCTTGACTTTGTAACGGTATTACTCCGTTTGAGTTGCAACGGTTGCGTCACATATTTGTACCAACATGTATTTTGCGATATGTTTCTGATTTACCAGGTTGCATCGCTTTTAACAGTGAAACGATTGACTGTGGGACTTAATTGAACTTATTTTGGTCTTTGAACTTATAAATGTGATAAATGAGCCAATTGGACTCAAAGAAAAAACATTCTTCTTATTTTGACATGATTGCTGGAATTCAGCGGTTACACTGGGCGCTGCGGCAGCGCTTCATTTAGAAATTTAGATAAATAAGTCATTCTGTACTGTTGGACCAATCTTAGCCGTTAGCGCGCTGAGGAAATGGAGACAGTTTCAAAAATTTTATTTCATTGACTTTCTAACGGTATCACTCCGTTTGAGGTACAAATGTTGCGTCACATATTCATACCAACATGTCTTTAGCGATATGTTTCTGATATTACAAGGTTGCATCGCTTTTAACAGTGTAACGATTGCCTGTGGAACTTAATTGAACTGATTGTGGACTTTGAACTTATACTTGTGATAAATGAGACGATTGGGCTCCAACAAATAATATTTTCCTTAATTGTATATGATTGCTGAAATTTAGCGATTACACTGGGCGCTACGGTAGCGCTTCATTTAAAAATATAGATAAATAAGTCATTTTGTACTGTGGGACCAATCTTTGCCGTTAGCGCGCGCTGAAGAAATGGAGACAACTTCAAAAACTATATTTCATTGACTTTCTAACGATATCACTCCGTTTGAGTTACAACGGTTGAGTCACATATTCGTACCAACATGTATATAGCGATATGTTTCTGATATCACAAGGTTGCATTGTTTTTAACAGTGAAACGACTGCCTGTGGGACTTAATTTAACTTACTTTGGACTTTGAACTTATAAATGCGATAAATGAGACAATAGGACTCCAAGAAATAACATTCTTCTTAATTTGACATGATTGCTTGAACTCAACGATTACACTGGGAGCTGTGATAGCGCTTTATTAAAAAATGTAGATAAATAAGTCATTTTTTACTGTGGGACCAATCCTAACCGTTACCTCGCGCTGAAGAAATAGAGACATTTTCAAAAACAAAATTTCATTGACTTTGTAACGGTATCACTCCGTTTGAGTTACAACGGTTGCGTCACATATTTGTACCAACATGTATTTGGCGTTATTTTTCCAACTCTACTAGGTGGCATCGCCTTTAACAGTGAAACGATTGACTGTGGGAGTTAATTAAAATGGTTTTGAACTTTGACCGTAGAAATATGATCAATAAGACAACTGGACTCCAAGAAAAAACGTTCTTCTTAATTTGAAATGATTGCTGGAACAGATCATTTTCGCTAGGCGCTGTGGTAGCGCTTTATTAAAAAATTTAGATAAATAAGACATTTTTTACTGTGGGACCAATCCTAGTCGATAGCGCACGCTGAAGAAATAGAGACAGTTTCAAAAATTACATTTCATTGACTTTGTAACGGTATCACTCCGTTTGAGTTACAACTGTTGCGTCACATATCGTACAACATGTATTTAGCGATATGTTTCTGATATTTACCAGGTTGCATCGCTTTTAACAGTGAAACGATTGACTGTGGGACTTAATTGAACTTATTTTAGACTTTGAACATATAAATGTGATAAATGAGACAATTGGACTCAAAGAAAAAGCATTCCTCCTAATTTGACATGATTGCTTGAACTCAACGATTACACTGGGCGCTGTGATAGCGCTTTATTAAAAAATGTAGATAAATAAGTCATTTTTTACTGTTTGACCAATCCTAGCCGTTAGCTCGCGCTGAAGAAATAGAGACAGTTTCAAAAACTAAATTTCATTGACTTTGTAACGGTATTACTCCGTTTGAGTTGCAACGGTTGCGTCACATATTTGTACCAACATGTATTTAGCGATATGTTTCTGATATTACCAGGTTGCATCGCTTTTAACAGTGAAACGATTGACTGTCCTTATTTTAGACTTTGAAAATATAAATGTGATAAATGAGACAATTGGACTCAAAGAAATAGCATTCCTCCTAATTTGACATGATTGCTTGAACTCAACGATTACACTGGGCGCTGTGATAGCGCTTTATTAAAAAATGTAGATAAATAAGTCATTCTTTACTGTGGGACCAATCCTAGCCGTTAGCTCGCGCTGAAGAAACAGAGACAGTTTCAAAAACTAAATTTCATTGACTTTGTAACGGTATTACTCCGTTTCAGTTGCAACGGTTGCGTCACATATTTGTACAAACATGTATTTTGCGATATGTTTCTGATATTACCAGGTTGCATCGCTTTTAACAGTGAAACGATTGACTGTGTGACTTAATTGAACTTATTTTGGACTTTGAACTTATAAAAGTGATAAATGAGCCAATTGGACTCCAAGAAATAACATTCTTCTTAATCTGACATGGTTGCTGGAACTCAGCAATTACACTGGGCGTTGCGGCAGCGCTTCATTTAGAAATGTAGATAAATAAGTCATTCTGTACAGTGGGACCAATCTTAGCCGTTAGTGCGCTGAGGAAATGGAGACATTTTCAAAAATTTTATTTCATTGACTTTCTAACGGCATCACTCCGTTTGAGGTACAACGGTTGCGTCACAAATTCGTACCAACATGTACTTAGCGATATGTTTCAGATATTACTAGGTTGCGTCGCTTTTAACAGTGAAATGATTGACCGTGGGACTTAATTGAACTGATTTTGGACTTTGAAGTTATAAATGTGATGAATTAACAAATTGGACTCCAAGAAATAACATTCTTCTTATTTTGACATGATTGCTGGAATTCAGCGGTTACACTGGGCGTTGCGGCAGCGCTTCATTTAGAAATGTAGATAAATAAGTCATTCTGTACAGTGGGACCAATCTTAGCCGTTAGTGCGCTGAGGAAATGGAGACATTTTCAAAAATTTTATTTCATTGACTTTCTAACGGCATCACTCCGTTTGAGGTACAACGGTTGCGTCACATATTCATGCCAACATGTATTTAGGGATATGTTTCTGATATTACAAGGTTGCATCGCCTTTAACAGTGAAACAATTGCCTGTGGAATTAATTGAACTTATTTTGGACTTTGAACTTATAAATGTGATAAATGAGCCAATTGGACTCCAAGAAATAACATTCTTCTTATTTTGACATGATTGCTGGAATTCAGCGGTTACACTGGGCGCTGCGGCAGCGCTTCATTTATAAATTTAGATAAATAAGTCATTCTGTGCTGTGGGACCAATCTTAGCCGTTAGCGCGCTGAGGAAATGGAGACAATTTCAAAAACTATATTTCATTGACTTTCTAACGGTATCAGTCCGTTTGAGTTACAACGGTTGCGTCACATATTCGTACCAACATGTACTTAGCGATATGTTTCAGATATTACAAGGTTGCATCGCTTTTAACAGTGTAACGATTGCCTGTGGAACTTAATTGAACTGATTGTGGACTTTGAACTTATACTTGTGATAAATGAGACAATTGGGCTCCAACAAACAATATTTTCCTTAATTGTATATGATTGCTGAAATTTAGCGATTACACTGGGCGCTACGGTAGCGCTTCATTTAAAAATATAGATAAATAAGTCATTTTGTACTGTGGGACCAATCTTTGCCGTTAGCGCGCGCTGAAGAAATGGAGACATTTTCAAAAACAAAATTTCATTGACTTTGTAACGGTATCACTCCGTTTGAGTTACAACGGTTGCGTCACATATTCGTACCAACATGTATTTGGCGTTATTTTTCTAACTCTACTAGGTGGCATCGCTTTTAACAGTGAAACGATTGACTGTGGGAGTTAGTTAAAATGGTTTTGGACTTTGACCGTAGAAATATGATCAATAAGACAACTGGACTCCAAGAAAAAAGGTTCTTCTTAATTTGAAATGATTGCTGGAACAGATCATTTTCGCTAGGTGCTGTGGTAGCGCTTTATTAAAAAATTTAGATAAATAAGACATTTTTTACTGTGGGACCAATCCTAGTCGATAGCGCACGCTGAAGAAATAGAGACAGTTTCAAAAATTACATTTCATTAACTTTGTAACGGTATCACTCCGTTTGAGTTACAACTGTTGCGTCACATATCGTACCAACATGTATTTAGCGATATTTTTCTGATATTTACCAGGTTGCATCGCTTTTAACAGTGAAACGATTGACTGTGGGACTTAATTGAACTTATTTTGGACTTTGAACATATAAATGTGATAAATGAGACAATTGGACTCAAAGAAATAGCATTCCTCCTAATTTGACATGATTGCTTGAACTCAACGATTACACTGGGCGCTGTTATAGCGCTTTATTAAAAAATGTAGATAAATAAGTCATTTTTTACTGTGGGACAATTCCTAGCCGTTAGCTCGCGTTGAAGAAATAGAGACATTTTTCGAAAACTAAAATTTCATTGACTTTGTAACGGTATCACTCCGTTTGAGTTACAACGGTTGCGTCACATATTCGTACCAACATGTATTTCGCGTTATTTTTCTGACTCTACTAGGTTGCAGCGCTTTTAACAATGAAACGATTGACTGTGGGACTTAATTGAAATGATTGTGGATTTTGAACCTGGAAATATGATCAATAAGACAACTGGACTCCAAGAAAAAACGTTCTTCTTATCTTGAAATGATTGCTGGAACAGAGCATTTCCACTGGGCGCTGTGGTAGCGCTTTATTAAAAAATGTAGATAAATAAACCATTTTTTACTGTGGGACCAATCCTAGATGTTAGCGCGCTCTGAAGAAATAGAGAGAGGTTCAAAAATTACATTTTATTGTCTTTCTAACGTTATCAGTCTGTTTGAGCTACAACGGTTGCGTCACATATTTGTACCAACATCTGTTTAGCGATATGTTTCTGAATCTGCTAGGTTGCATCGCTTTTAACAATGAAACGATCGGCTGTGGGACTTAATGGAACTGATTTCGGACTTTGAACTTATAAATGTGATAAATGAGCCAATTGGACTCCAAGAAATAACATTTTTCTCAATTTGACATGATTGCTGTAACTCAGCGATTACACTGCGCGCTGTGGTAGCGTTTCATTTAAAAATTTAGATATATCAGTCATTTTGTACTGTGGGACCAATCTTTGCCGTTGGCGCGCGCTGAAGAAATGGAGACAATTTCAAAAACTATATTATATTGACTTTCTAACGGTATCAGTCCGTTTGAGTTACAACGGTTGCGTCACATATTCGTACCAACATGTACTTAGGGATATGTTTCTGATGTTACAAGGTTGCATCGCTTTTAACAATGAAACGATTGCCTGTGGAACTTAATTGAACTAATTTTGGACTTTGAACTTATAAATGTGATAAATGAGACAATTGGACTCCAAGAAATAACATTCTTCTTAATTTGACATGATTGCTTGAACTCAACGATTACACTGGCCGCTGTTATAGCGCTTTAATAAAAAATGTAGATAAATAAGTCATTTTTTACTGTGGGACAATTCCTAGCCGTTAGCTCGCGTTGAAGAAATAGAGACATTTTCGAAAACTAAATTTCATTGACTTTGTAACGGTATCACTCCGTTTGAGTTACAACGGTTGCGTCACATATTCGTGCCAACATGTATTTCGCGTTATTTTTCTGACTCTACTAGGTTGCAGCGCTTTTAACAATGAAACGATTGACTGTGGGACTTAATTGAACTGAATTTGGACTTTGAACTTATAAATGTGATAAATGAGCCAATTGGACTCCAAGAAATAACATTTTTCTCAATTTGACATGATTGCTGGAATTCAGCGGTTACACTGGGAGCTGTGATAGCGCTTTATTAAAAAATGTAGATAAAAAAGTCATTTTTTACTGTGGGACAAATCCTAACCGTTACCTCGCGCTGAAGAAATAGAGACATTTTCGAAAACTAAATTTCATTGACTTTTTAACAGTATCACTCCGTTTGAATTACAACGGTTGCGTCACATATTCGTACCAACATGTATTTCGCGTTATTTTTCTGACTCTACTAGGTTGCAGCGCTTTTAACAATGAAACGATTGACTGTGGGACTTAATTGAAATGATTGTGGATTTTGAACCTGGAAATATGATCAATAAGACAACTGGACTCCAAGAAAAAACGTTCTTCTTATCTTGAAATGATTGCTGGAACAGAGCATTTCCACTGGGCGCTGTGGTAGCGCTTTATTAAAAAATGTAGATAAATAAACCATTTTTTACTGTGGGACCAATCCTAGATGTTAGCGCGCTCTGAAGAAATAGAGAGAGGTTCAAAAATTATATTTTATTGTCTTTCTAACGTTATCAGTCTGTTTGAGCTACAACGGTTGCGTCACATATTCGTACCAACATGTGTTTAGCGATATGTTTCTGAATCTGCTAGGTTGCATCGCTTTTAACAATGAAACGATCGGCTGTGGGACTTAATGGAACTGATTTCGGACTTTGAACTTATAAATGTGATAAATGAGCCAATTGGACTCCAAGAAATAACATTTTTCTCAATTTGACATGATTGCTGTAACTCAGCGATTACACTGCGCGCTGTGGTAGCGCTTCATTTAAAAATTTAGATAAATAAGCCATTTTTTACTGTGGGACCAATCCTAGCTGTTAGCACGCGCTGCAGATATAGAGACAGTTTCAAAAACTACATTTCATTGACTTTGTAACGGTATCAGTCCGTTTGAGTTACAACGGTTGCTTCACGTATTCGTACCAACATGTATTTAGCGATATGTTTCTGATGTTACCAGGTTGCATCGTTTTAATAGTGAGACGATTGACTGTGGGACTTAATTGAACTGGTTATGGACTTTGACCGTAGAAGTATGATCAATAAGACAACTGGACTCCAAGAAAAAACGTTCTTCTTAATTTGAAATGATTGCTGGAACAGAGCATTTTTGCTCTTCGCTGTGGTAGCGCTTTATTAAAAAATTTAGATAAATAAGACATTTTTTACTGTGGGACCAATTCTAGTCGATAGTGCACGCTGAAGAAATAGAGACAGTTTCAAAAATAACATTTCATTGACTTTCTAACGGTATCGGTCCGTTTCAGTTACAACAGCTGCGTCACATATTCGTACCAACATGTATTTAGCGTTATTTTTCTGACTCTGCTAGTCTGCATCGCTTTTAACAATGAAACGATTGACTGTGGGACTTAATGGAACTGATTTCGGACTTTGAACTTATAAATGTGATAAATGAGACAATTGGACTCCAAGAAATAACATTCTTCTTAATTTGACATGATTGCTTGAACTCAACGACTACAATGGGAGCTGCGATAGCGCTTTATTAAAAAATGTAGATAAATAAGTTATTTTTTACTGTGGGACCAATCCTAACCGTTAGCTCGCCCTGAAGAAATAGAGACATTTTCGAAAACTAAATTTCATTGAATTTGTAACGGTATCACTCCGTTTGAGTTACAACTGTTGAGTCACATATTCGTACCAACATGTATTTAGCGATATGTTTCTGATATTACAAGGTGGCATCGCTTTTAACAATGAAACAATTGACTGTGGGACTTAATTAAAATGATTTTGGACTTTGACCGTAAAAGTATGATCAACAAGACAACTGGACTCCAAGAAAAAAACGTTCTTCTTAATTTGAAATGATTGCTGGAACAGAGCATTTTTGCTCTGCGCTGTGGTAGCGCTTTATTAAAAAATTTAGATAAATAAGACATTTTTTACTGTGGGACCAATTCTAGTCGATAGCGCACGCTGAAGAAATAGAGATAGTTTCAAAAATAACATTTCATTGACTTTCTAACGGTATCGGTCCGTTTCAGTTACAACAGCTGCGTCACATATTCGTACCAACATGTATTTAGCGTTATTTTTCTGACTCTCCTAGGCTGCATCGCTTTTAACAATGAAACGATTGACTGTGGGACTTAATGGAACTGATTTCGGACTTTGAACTTATAAATGTGATAAATGAGAGAATTGGACTCCAAGAAATAACATTCTTCTTAATTTGACATGATTGCTTGAACTCAACGATTACAATGGGAGCTGTGATAGCGCTTTATTAAAATATGTAGATAAATAAGTCATTTTTTACTGTGGGACCAATCCTAACCGTTAGCTCGCCCTGAAGAAATAGAGACATTTTCGAAAACTAAATTTCATTGAATTTGTAACGGTATCACTCCGTTTGAGTTACAACTGTTGAGTCACATATTCGTACCAACATGTATTTAGCGATATGTTTCTGATATTACAAGGTGGCATCGCTTTTAACAATGAAACAATTGACTGTGGGACTTAATTAAAATAATTTTGGACTTTGACCGTAGAAGTATGATCAATAAGACAACTGGACTCCAAGAAAAAACGTTCTTCTTAATTATAAATGATTGCTGGAACAGAGCATTTTCGCTGGGCGCTGTGGTAGCGCTTTATTAAAAAATTTAGATAAATAAGACATTTTTTACTGTGGGACCAATTCTAGTCGATAGCGCACCCTGAAGAAATAGAGACAGTTTCAAAAATAACATTTCATTGACTTTCTAACGGTATCGGTCCGTTTCAGTTACAACAGCTGCCTCACATATTCGTACCAACATGTATTTAGCGTTATTTTTCTGACTCTCCTAGGCTGCATCGCTTTTAACAATGAAACGATTGACTGTGGGACTTAATGGAACTGATTTCGGACTTTGAACTTATAAATGTGATAAATGAGAGAATTGTACTCCAAGAAATAACATTCTTCTTAATTTGACATGATTGCTTGAACTCAACGATTACAATGGGAGCTGTGATAGCGCTTTATTAAAATATGTAGATAAATAAGTCATTTTTTACTGTGGGACCAATCCTAACCGTTAGCTCGCCCTGAAGAAATAGAGACATTTTCGAAAACTAAATTTCATTGAATTTGTAACGGTATCACTCCGTTTGAGTTACAACTGTTGAGTCACATATTCGTACCAACATGTATTTAGCGATATGTTTCTGATATTACAAGGTGGCATCGCTTTTAACAATGAAACAATTGACTGTGGGACTTAATTAAAATGATTTTGGACTTTGACCGTAGAAGTATGATCAATAAGACAACTGGACTCCAAGAAAAAACGTTCTTCTTAATCATAAATGATTGCTGGAACAGAGCATTTTCGCTGGGCGCTGTGGTAGCGCTTTATTAAAAAATGTAGATAAATAAGTCATTTTTTACTGTGGGACCAATCCTAACCGTTAGCTCGCCCTGAAGAAATAGAGACATTTTCGAAAACTAAATTTCATTGGATTTGTAACGGTATCACTTCGTTTAAGTTACAACTGTTGAGTCACGTATTCGTACCAACATGTATTTCGCGTTATTTTTCTGACTCTACTAGGTTGCAGCGCTTTTAACAATGAAACAATTGACTGTGGGACTTAATTAAAATGATTTTGGACTTTGACCGTAGAAGTATGATCAACAAGACAACTGAACTCCAAGAAAAAAACGTTCTTCTTAATTTGAAATGATTGCTGGAAAAGAGCATTTTTGCTCTGCGCTGTGGTAGCGCTTTATCAAAAAATTTAGATAAATAAGACATTTTTTACTGTGGGACCAATTCTAGTCGATAGCGCACGCTGAAGAAATAGAGACAGTTTCAAAAATAACATTTCATTGACTTTATAACGGTATCGGTCCGTTTCAGTTACAACAGCTGCGTCACATATTCGTACCAACATGTATTTAGCGTTATTTTTCCGACTCTGCTAGGCTGCATCGCTTTTAACAATGAAACGATTGACTGTGGGACTTAATGGAACTGATTTCGGACTTTGAACTTATAAATGTGATAAATGAGAGAATTGGACTCCAAGAAATAACATTCTTCTTAATTTGACATGATTGCTTGAACTCAACGATTACAATGGGAGCTGTGATAGCGCTTTATTAAAATATGTAGATAAATAAGTCATTTTTTACTGTGGGACCAATCCTAACCGTTAGCTCGCCCTGAAGAAATAGAGACATTTTCGAAAACTAAATTTCATTGAATTTGTAACGGTATCACTCCGTTTGAGTTACAACTGTTGAGTCACATATTCGTACCAACATGTATTTAGCGATATGTTTCTGATATTACAAGGTGGCATCGCTTTTAACAATGAAACAATTGACTGTGGGACTTAATTAAAATGATTTTGGACTTTGACCGTAGAAGTATGATCAATAAGACAACTGGACTCCAAGAAAAAACGTTCTTCTTAATTATAAATGATTGCTGGAACAGAGCATTTTCTCTGGGCGCTGTGGTAGCGCTTTATTAAAAAATTTAGATAAATAAGACATTTTTTCCTGTGGGACCAAACCTAATCGATAGCGCACGCTGAAGAAATAGAGACAGTTTCAAAAATTACATTTCATTGACTTTCTAACGGTATCGGTCCGTTTGAGTTACAACAGCTGCGTCACATAATCGTACCAACATGTATTTAGCGTTATTTTTCTGACTCTGCTAGGTTGCATCGCTTTTAACAATGAAACAATTGACTGTGGGACTTAATGGAACTGATTTCGGACTTTGAACTTATAAATGTGATAAATGAGCCAATTGGACTCCAAGAAATAACATTCTTCTTAATTTGACATGATTGCTTGAACTCAACGATTACACTGGGAGCTGTGATAGCGCTTTATTAAAAAATGTAGATAAATAAGTCATTTTTTACTGTGGGACCAATCCTAACCGTTAGCTCGCCCTGAAGAAATAGAGACATTTTCGAAAACTAAATTTCATTGGATTTGTAACGGTATCACTCCGTTTAAGTTACAACTGTTGAGTCACGTATTCGTACCAACATGTATTTAGCGATATGTTTCTGATATTACAAGGTTGCATCGTTTTTAACAGTGAAACGACTGCCTGTGGACTTAATTTAACTGATTTCGGACTTTGACTTTATAAATGTGATAAATGAGCCAATTGGACTCCAAGAAAAAACATTCTTCTCAATTTGACATGTTGCTGTAACTCAGCGATTAAACTGGGCGCTGTGATAGCGTTTTATTTAAAAATGTAGATAAATAAGTCATTTTTTACTGTGGGACCAATCCTAGCCGTTAGCTCGCGCTGGAGAATTAGAGACATTTTCAAAAACTAAATTTCATTGACTTTGCAACGGTATCACTCCGTTTAAGTTACAACCGTTGCGTCACATATTCGTACCAACATGTATTTCGCGTTATTTTTCTGACTCTACTAGGTTGCAGCGCTTTTAACAATGAAACGATTGACTGTGGGACTTAATTGAAATGATTGTGGACTTTGAACCTGGAAATATGATCAATAAGACAACTGGACTCCAAGAAAAAACGTTCTTCTTAACTTGAAATGATTGCTGGAACAGAGCATTTCCACTGGGCGCTGTGGTAGCGCTTTATTAAAAAATGTAGATAAATAAACCATTTTTTACTGTGGGACCAATCCTAGATGTTAGCGCGCTCTGAAGAAATGGAGAGAGGTTCAAAAATTACATTTTATTGTCTTTCTAACGGTATCGATCCGTTTGAGTTACAACAGCTGCGTCACATAATCGTACCAACATGTATTTAGCGTTATTTTTCTGACTCTGCTAGGTTGCATCGCTTTTAACAATGAAACAATTGACTGTGGGACTTAATGGAACTGATTTCGGACATTGAACTTATAAATGTGATAAATGAGTCAATTGGATTCCAAGAAATAACATTCTTCTCAATTTGACATGATTGCAGTAACTCAGCGATTAAACTGGGTGCTGGGGTAGCGCTTCATTTAGAATTTTAGATAAATAAGTCATTCTGTACTGTGGGACCAATCTTAGCCGTTGGCGCGTGCTGAAGATATAGAGACAGTTTCAAAAACTAAATTCCATTGTCTTTGTAACGGTATCACTCTGTTTGAGTTACAACGGTTTCGTCACATATTCGTACCAACATGTATTTGGCGTTATTTTTCTGACTCTACTAGGTAGCATCGCTTTTAACAATGAAACGATTGACTGTGGGACTTAATTAAAATGATTTTGGACTTTGACCGTAGAAGTATGATCAATAAGACAACTGAACTCCAAGAAAAAACGTTCTTCTTAATTTGAAATGATTGCTGGAACAGAGCATTTTCGCTCTGCGCTGTGGTAGCGCTTTATTAAAAAATTTAGATAAATAAGACATTTTTTGCTGTGGGACCAATTCTATTCGATAGCGCACGCTGAAGAAATAGAGACAGTTTCAAAAATAACATTTCATTGACTTTCTAACGGTATCGGTCCGTTTCAGTTACAACAGCTGCCTCACATATTCGTACCAACATGTATTTAGCGTTATTTTTCTGACTCTCCTAGGCTGCATCGCTTTTAACAATGAAACGATTGACTGTGGGAGTTAATGGAACGGATTTCAGACTTTGAACTTATAAATGTGATAAATGAGACAATTGGACTCCAAGAAATAACATTCTTCTTAATTTGACATGATTGCTTGAACTCAACGATTACAATGGGAGCTGTGATAGCGCTTTATTAAAAAATGTAGATAAATAAGTCATTTTTTACTGTGGGACCAATCCTAACCGATATCTCGCCCTGAAGAAATAGAGACATTTTCGAAAACTAAATTTCATTGAATTTGTAACGGTATCACTCCGTTTGAGTTACAACTGTTGAGTCACATATTCGTACCAACATTTATTTGGCGTTATTTTTCTGATATTACAAGGTTGCATCGTTTTTAACAGTGAAACGACTGCCTGTGGACTTAATTTAACTGATTTCGGACTTTGACTTTATAAATGTGATAAATGAGCCAATTGGACTCCAAGAAATAACATTCTTCTTAATTTGACATGATTGCTTGAACTCAACGATTACAATGGGAGCTGTGATAGCGCTTTATTAAAAAATGTAGATAAGTAAGTCATTATTTACTGTGGGACCAATCCTAACCGTTAGCTCGCCCTGAAGAAATAGAGACATTTTTGAAAACTAAATTTCATTGAATTTGTAACGGTATCACTCCGTTTGAGTTACAACTGTTGAGTCACATATTCGTACCAACATGTATTTAACGATATGTTCTGATATTACAAGGTGGCATCGCTTTTAACAATGAAACAATTGACTGTGGGACTAAATAAAAATGATTTTGGATATTGACCGTAGAAGTATGATCAATAGGACAACTGGACTCCAAGAAAAAACGTTCTTCTTAATTTGAAATGATTGCTGGAACAGAGCATTTTCGCTGGGCGCTGTGGTAGCGTTTTATTAACAAATTTAGATAAATAAGACATTTTTTACTGTGGGACCAATCCTAGTCGATAGCGCACGCTGAAGAAATAGAGACAGTTTCAAAAATTACATTTCATTGACTTTCTAACGGTATCGGTCCGTTTGAGTTACAACAGCTGCGTCACATAATCGTACCAACATGTATTTAGCGTTGTTTTTCTGACTCTGCTAGGTTGCATCGCTTTTAACAGTGGGACCAATTCTAGTCAATAGCGCACGCTGAAGAAATAGAGACAGTTTCTAAAATAACATTTCATTGACTTTCTAACGGTATCGGTCCGTTTCAGTTACAACAGCTGCCTCACATATTCGTACCAACATGTATTTAGCGTTATTTTTCTGACTCTCCTAGGCCGCATCGCTTTTAACAATGAAACGATTGACTGTGGGACTTAATGGAACGGATTTCAGACTTTGAACTTATAAATGTGATAAATGAGACAATTGGACTCCAAGAAATAACATTCTTCTTAATTTGACATGATTGCTTGAACTCAACGATTACAATGGGAGCTGTGATAGCGCTTTATTAAAAAATGTAGATAAATAAGTCATTTTTTACTGTGGGACCAATCCTAACCGATAGCTCGCCCTGAAGAATTAGAGACATTTTCGAAAACTAAATTTCATTGAATTTGTAACGGTATCACTCCGTTTGAGTTACAACTGTTGAGTCACATATTCGTACCAACATTTATTTGGCGTTATTTTTCTGATATTACAAGGTTGCATCGTTTTTAGCAGTGAAACGACTGCCTGTGGACTTAATTTAACTGATTTCGAACTTTGACTTTATAAATGTGATAAATGAGCCAATTGGACTCCAAGAAAAAACATTCTTCTCAATTTGACATGTTGCTGTAACTCAGCGATTAAACTGGGCGCTGTGATAGCGTTTTATTTAAAAATGTAGATAAATAAGTCATTTTTTACTGTGGGATCAATCCTAGCCGTTAGCTCGCGCTGAAGAATTAGAGACATTTTCAAAAACTAAATTTCATTGACTTTGTAACGGTATCACTCCGTTTGAGTTACAACGGTTGCGTCACATATTCGTACCAACATGTATTTGGCGTTATTTTTCTGACTCAACTAGGTGGCATCGCTTTTAACAATGAAACGCTTGACTGTGGGATTTAATTAAAATGATTTTGGACTTTGACCGTAGAAGTATGATCAATAAGACAACTGGACTCCAAGAAAAAACGTTCTTCTTAATTTGAAATGATTGCTGGAACAGAGCATTTTCGCTGGGCGCTGTGGTAGCGGTTTATTAAAAAATTTAGATAAATAAGACATTTTTTACTGTGGACCAATCCTAGTCGATAGCGCACGCAGAAGAAATAGAGATAGTTTCAAAAATTACATTTCATTGACTTTCTAACGGTATCGGTCCGTTTGAGTTACAACAGCTGCGTCACATATTCGTACCAACATGTATTTAGCGTTATTTTTCTGACTCTGTTAAATTGCATTGCTTTTAACAATGAAACGATTGACTGTGGGACTTAATGGAACTGATTTCGGACTTTGAAATTATAAATATGATAAATGAGACAATTGGACTCCAAGAAATAACATTCTTCTTAATTTGACATGATTGCTTGAACTCAACGATTACACTGGGAACTGTGATAGCGCTTTATTAAAAAATGTAGATAAATAAGTCATTCTTTACTGTGGGACCAATCCTAGTCGATAGCGCACGCTGAAGAAATAGAGACAGTTTCAAAAATTACATTTCATTGACTTTCTAACGGTATCGGTCCGTTTGAGTTACAACAGCTGCGTCACATAATCGTACCAACATGTATTTAGCGTTATTTTTCTGACTCTGCTAGGTTGCATCGCTTTTAACAATGAAACAATTGACTGTGGGACTTAATGGAACTGATTTCGGACTTTGAACTTATAAATGTGATAAATGAGACATTTGGACTCCAAGAAATAACATTCTTCTTAATTTGACATGATTGCTTGAACTCAACGATTACACTGGGAGCTGTGATAGCGCTTTATTAAAAAATGTAGATAAATAAGTCATTTTTTACTGTGGGACCAATCCTAACCGTTAACTCGCCCTGAAGAAATAGAGACATTTTTGAAAACTAAATTTCATTGGATTTGTAACGGTATCACTCCATTTGAGTTACAACTGTTGAGTCACATATTCGTACCAACATGTATTTAGCGATATGTTTCTGATATTACAAGGTTGCATCGTTTTTAACAGTGAAACGACTGCCTGTGGACTTAATTTAACTGATTTCGGACTTTGACTTTATAAATGTGATAAATGAGCCAATTGGACTCCAAGAAAAAACATTCTTCTCAATTTGACATGTTGCTGTAACTCAGCGATTAAACTGGGCGCTGTGATAGCGTTTTATTTAAAAATGTAGATAAATAAGTCATTTTTTACTGTGGGACCAATCCTAGCCGTTAGCTCGCGCTGAAGAATTAGAGACATTTTCGAAAACTAAATTTCATTGACTTTGTAACTGTATCACTCCGTTTGAGTTACAACGGTTGCGTCACATATTCGTGTCAACATGTATTTCGCGTTATTTTTCTGACTCTACTAGGTTGCAGCGCTTTTAACAATGAAAGGATTGACTGTGGGACTTAATTGAAATGATTGTGGACTTTGAACCTGGAAATATGATCAATAAGACAACTGGACTCCAAGAAAAAACGTTCTTCTTAACTTGAAATGATTGCTGGAACAGAGCATTTCCACTGGGCGCTGTGGTAGCGCTTTATTAAAAAATGTAGATAAATAAGTCATTTTTTACTGTGGGACCAATCCTAACCGTTAGCTCGCCCTGAAGAAATAGAGACATTTTCGAAAACTAAATTTCATTGAATTTGTAACGGTATCACTCCGTTTGAGTTACAACTGTTGAGTCACATATTCGTACCAACATGTATTTAGCGATATGTTTCTGATATTACAAGGTGGCATCGCTTTTAACAATGAAACAATTGACTGTGGGACTTAATAAAAATGATTTTGGACTTTGACCGTAGAAGTATGATCAATAAGACAACTGGACTCCAAGAAAAAACGTTCTTCTTAATTTGAAATGATTGCTGGAACAGAGCATTTTCGCTGGGCGCTGTGGTAGCGCTTTATTAAAAAATTTAGATAAATAAGACATTTTTTACTGTGGGACCAATCCTAGTCGATAGCGCACGCTGAAGAAATAGAGACATTTTCGAAAATTACATTTCATTGACTTTCTAACGGTATCGGTCCGTTTGAGTTACAACAGCTGCGTCACATAATCGTACCAACATGTATTTAGCGTTATTTTTCTGACTGTGCTAGGTTGCATCGCTTTTAACAGTGAAACAATTGACTGTGGGACTTAATGGAACTGATTTCGGACTTTGAACTTATAAATGTGATAAATGAGACAATTGAACTCCAAGAAATAACATTCTTCTTAATTTGACATGATTGCTTGAACTCAACGATTACACTGGGCGCTGTGATAGCGCTTTATTAAAAAATGTAGATAAATAAGTCATTTTTTACTGTGGGACCAATCCTAACCGTTAGCTCGCCCTGAAGAAATAGAGACATTTTCGAAAACTAAATTTCATTGGATTTGTAACGGTATCACTCCGTTTGAGTTACAACTGTTGAGTCACATATTCGTACCAACATGTATTTAGCGATATGTTTCTGATATTACAAGGTTGCATCGTTTTTAACAGTGAAACGACTGCCTGTGGACTTAATTTAACTGATTTCGGACTTTGACTTTATAAATTTGATAAATGAGCCAATTGGACTCCAAGAAAAAACATTCTTCTCAATTTGACATGTTGCTGTAACTTAGCGATTAAACTGGGCGCTGTGATAGCGTTTTATTTAAAAATGTAGATAAATAAGTCATTTTTTACTGTAAGACCAATCCTAGCCGTTAGCTCGCGCTGAAGAATTAGAGACATTTTCAAAAACTAAATTTCATTGACTTTGTAACGGTATCACTCCGTTTGAGTTACAACGGTTGCGTCACATATTCGTACCAACATGTATTTCGCGTTATTTTTCTGACTCTACTAGGTTGCAGCGCTTTTAACAATGAAAAGATTGACTGTGGGACTTAATTGAAATGATTGTGGACTTTAAACCTAGAAATATGAAAAATAAAACAACTGGACTCCAAGAAAAAACCTTCTTCTTAACTTGAAATGATTGCTGGAACAGAGCATTTCCACTGGGCGCTGTGGTAGCGCTTTATTAAAAAATGTAGATAAATAAACCATTTTTTACTGTGGGACCAATCCTAGATGTTAGCGCGCTCTGAAGAAATAGAGAGAGGTTCAAAAATTACATTTTATTGTCTTTCTAACGTTATCAGTCTGTTTGAGCTACAACGGTTGCGTCACATATTCGTACCAACATGTGTTTAGCGATATGTTTCTGAATTTACTAGGTTGCATCGCTTTTAACAATGAAACGATCGACTGTGGGACTTAATGGAACTGATTTCGGACATTGAACTTATAAATGTGATAAATGAGCCAATTGGACTCCAAGAAATAACATTCTTCTTATTTTCACATGATTGCTGGAATTCAGCGGTTACACTGGGTGCTGCGGTAGCGCTTCATTTAGAAATTTAGATAAATGAGTCATTCTGTACTGTGGGACCAATCTTAGACGTTATCGCGCGCTGAGGAAGTGGAGACAGTTTCACAAACTTTATTTCATTGACCTTCTAACGATATCACTCCGTTTGAGTTACAACTGTTGCGTCACATATTCGTACCAACATGTATTTAGCGATATCTTTCTAATATTACAAGGTTGCATTGTTTTTAACAGTGAAACGACTGCCTGTGGGACTTAATTTAACTGATTTCGGACTTTGACTTTATAAATGTGATAAATGAGTCAATTGGATTCCAAGAAATGACATTCTTCTCAATTTGACATGATTGCAGTAACTCAGCGATTAAACTGGGCGCTTGGGTAGCGCTTCATTTAAAATTTTAGATAAATAAGTCATTCTGTACTGTGGGACCGATCTTAGCCGTTGGCGCGTGCTGAAGATATAGAGACAGTTTCAAAATCTAAATTCCATTGTCTTTGTAACGGTATCACTCTGTTTGAGTTACAACGGTTTCGTCACATATTCGTACCAACATGTATTTGGCGTTATTTTTCTGACTCTACTAGGTAGCATCGCTTTCAACAATGAAACGACTGACTGTGGGACTTAATTAAAATGATTTTGGACTTTGACCGTGGAAGTATGATCAATAAGACAACTGGACTCCAAGAAAAAACGTTCTTCTTAATTTGAAATGATTGCTGGAACAGAGCATTTTCGCTCTGCGCTGTGGTAGCGCTTTATTAAAAAATTTAGATAAATAAGACATTTTTTGCTGTGGGACCAATTCTAGTCGATAGCGCACGCTGAAGAAATAGAGACAGTTTCAAAAATTAAATTTCATTGACTTTCTAACGGTATCGGTCCGTTTGAGTTACAACAGCTGCGTCACATAATCGTACCAACATGTATTTAGCGTTATTTTTCTGACTCTGCTAGGTTGCATCGCTTTAAACAGTGAAACAATTGACTGTGGGACTTAATGGAACTGATTTCGGACTTTGAACTTATAAATGTGATAAATGAGACAATTGGACTCCAAGAAATAACATTCTTCTTAATTTGACATGATTGCTTGAACTCAACGATTACACTGGGCGCTGTGATAGCGCTTTATTAAAAAATGTAGATAAATAAGTCATTTTTTACTGTGAGACCAATCCTAACCGTTAGCTCGCCCTGAAGAAATAGAGACATTTTCGTAAACTAAATTTCATTGGATTTGTAACGGTATCACTCCGTTTGAGTTACAACTGTTGAGTCACATATTCGTACCAACATGTATTTAGCGATATGTTTCTGATATTACAAGGTTGCATCGTTTTTAACAGTGAAACGACTGCCTGTGGACTTAATTTAACTGATTTCGGACTTTGACTTTATAAATGTGATAAATGAGCCAATTGGACTCCAAGAAAAAACATTCTTCTCAATTTGACATGTTGCTGTAACTCAGCGATTAAACTGGGCGCTGTGATAGCGTTTTATTTAAAAATGTAGATAAATAAGTCATTTTTTACTGTAGGACCAATCCTAGCCGTTAGCTCGCGCTGAAGAATTAGAGACATTTTCAAAAACTGAATTTCATTAACTTTGTAACGGTATCACTCCGTTTGAGTTACAACGGTTGCGTCACATATTCGTACCAACATGTATTTCGCGTTATTTTTCTGACTCTACTAGGTTGCAGCGCTTTTAACAATGAAAAGATTGACTGTGGGACTTAATTGAAATGATTGTGGACTTTGAACCTGGAAATATGAAAAATAAGACAACTGGACTCCAAGAAAAAACTTTCTTCTTAACTTGAAATGATTGCTGGAACAGAGCATTTCCACTGGGCGCTGTGGTAGCGCTTTATTAAAAAATGTAGATAAATAATCCATTTTTTACTGTGGGACCAATCCTAGATGTTAGCGCGCTCTGAAGAAATAGAGAGAGGTTCAAAAATTACATTTTATTGTCTTTCTAACGTTATCAGTCTGTTTGAGCTACAACGGTTGCGTCACATATTCGTACCAACATGTGTTTAGCGATATGTTTCTGAATTTACTAGGTTGCATCGCTTTTAACAATGAAACGATCGACTGTGGGACTTAATGGAACTGATTTCGGACATTGAACTTATAAATGTGATAAATGAGCCAATTGGACTCCAAGAAATAACATTTTTCTCAATTTGACATGATTGCTGTAACTCAGCGATTACACTGCGCGCTGTGGTAGCGCTTCATTTAAAAATTTAGATAAATAAGCCATTTGTTACTATTATATTGACTTTCTAACGGTATCAGTCCGTTTGAGTTACAACGGTTGCGTCACATATTCGTACCAACATGTACTTAGGGATATGTTTCTGATGTTACAAGGTTGCATCGCTTTTAACAATGAAACGATTGCCTGTGGAACTTAATTGAACTGATTTTGGACTTTGAACTTATAAATGTGATAAATGAGCCAATTGGACTCCAAGAAATAACATTCTTCTTATTTTCACATGATTGCTGGAATTCAGCGGTTACACTGGGTGCTGCGGTAGCGCTTCATTTAGAAATTTAGATAAATGAGTCATTCTGTACTGTGGGACCAATCTTAGACGTTATCGCGCGCTGAGGAAGTGGAGACCGTTTCAAAAACTTTATTTCATTGACCTTCTAACGATATCACTCCGTTTGAGTTACAACGGTTGCGTCACATATTCGTACCAACATGTATTTAGCGATATCTTTCTAATATTACAAGGTTGCATTGTTTTTAACAGTGAAACGACTGCCTGTGGGACTTAATTTAACTGATTTCGGACTTTGACTTTATAAATGTGATAAATGAGTCAATTGGATTCCAAGAAATAACATTCTTCTCAATTTGACATGATTGCAGTAACTCAGCGATTAAACTGGGCGCTTGGGTAGCGCTTCATTTAGAATTTTAGATAAATAAGTCATTCTGTACTGTGGGACCGATCTTAGCCGTTGGCGCGTGCTGAAGATATAGAGACAGTTTCAAAAACTAAATTCCATTGTCTTTGTAACGGTATCACTCTGTTTGAGTTACAACGGTTTCGTCACATATTCGTACCAACATGTATTTGGCGTTATTTTTCTGACTCTACTAGGTATCATCGCTTTTAACAATGAAACGACTGACTGTGGGACTTAATTAAAATGATTTTGGACTTTGACCGTGGAAGTATGATCAATAAGACAACTGGACTCCAAGAAAAAACGTTCTTCTTAATTTGAAATGATTGCTGGAACAGAGCATTTTCGCTCTGCGCTGTGGTAGCGCTTTATTAAAAAATTTAGATAAATAAGACATTTTTTGCTGTGGTACCAATTCTAGTCGATAGCGCACGCTGAAGAAATAGAGACAGTTTCAAAAATAACATTTCATTGACTTTCTAACGGTATCGGTCCGTTTCAGTTACAACAGCTGCCTCACATATTCGTACCAACATGTATTTAGCGTTATTTTTCTGACCCTCCTAGGCTGCATCGCTTTTAACAATGAAACGATTGACTGTGGGACTTAATGGAACTGATTTCGGACTTTGAACTTATAAATGTGATAAATGAGACAATTGGACTCCAAGAAATGACATTCTTCTTAATTTGACATGATTGCTTGAACTCAACGATTACAATGGGAGCTGTGATAGCGCTTTATTAAAAAATGAAGATAAATAAGTCATTTTTTACTGTGGGACCAATCCTAACCGTTAGCTCGCCCTGAAGAAAGAGAGACATTTTCGAAAACTAAATTTCATTGAACTTGTAACGGTATCACTCCGTTTGAGTTACAACGGTTGCGTCACATATCCGTACCAACATGTATTTAGCGATATATTTCTGATATTACTAGATTGCATCGCATTTAACAGTAAAACGATTGACTGTGGGACTTAACGGAACTCATTTTGAACTTTGAACTTATAAATTTGATAAATGAGATAATTGGACTCCAAGAAATAACATTCTTCTTAATTTAAAGTGATTCCTGGAACAGAGCATTTCCACTGTGCGCTGTGATAGCGCTTTATTAAAAAATGTAGATAAATAAGCCATTTTTTACTGTGGGACCAATCCTAGCCGTTAGCACGCGCTGCAGATATAGAATCAATTTCAAAAATTACATTTCATTGACTTTGTAACGGTATCACTCCGTTTGAGTTACAACTGTTGCGTCACATATTCGTACCAACATGCATTTAGCGATATGTTTTGATATTACCAGGTTGCATCGCTTTTAACAGTGAGACGATTGACTGTGGGACTTAATTGAACTTATTTTGGACTTTGAACGTATAAATAAGATACATGAGCCAATTCGACTTCAAGAAAAAACATTATTCTTCATCTGACATGGTTGATGGAACTCAGCGATTACACTGGGCGCTGTGGTAGCGCTTCATTTATTAATTTAGATAAATAAGTCATTTTTTACTGTGGGTGCAATCCTAACCGTTAGAACGCTCTGAAGATATAGAGACAGTTTCAAAAACTACATTTCATTGAGTTTCTAACGGTGTCCGTCCGCTTGAAGTACAGCGGTCGCGTCACATAATCGTACCAACATGTGTTTAGCGATATCTTTCAGATATTACCAAGTTGCATGGCTTTTAACAGTGAACCAATTGACTGTGGGACTTAATTGAACTTATTTTGGACTTTGAACTTATAAATGTGATAAATGAGACAATTGGACTCCAAGAAATTACATTCTTCTTAATTTGACATGATTGCTTGAACTCAACGATTACACTTGGAGCTGTGATAGCGCTTTATTAAAAAATGTAGATAAATAAGTCATTTCTTACTGTGGGACCAATCCTAACCGTTAGATCGCGCTGAAGAAATAGAGACATTTCCAAAAACTACATTTCATTGAATTTGTAACGGTATCATTCCGTTTGAGTTACAACGGTTGCGTCACATATTCGTACCAACATGTAGTTAGGGATATGTTTCTGATGTTACAAGGTTGCATCGCTTTTAACAATGAAACGATTGCCTGTGGAACTTAATTGAACTGATTTTGGACTTTGAACTTATAAATGTGATAAATGAGCCAATTGGACTCCAAGAAATAACATTCTTCTTATTTTCACATGATTGCTGGAATTCAGCGGTTACACTGGGTGCTGCGGTAGCGCTTCATTTAGAAATTTAGATAAATGAGTCATTCTGTACTGTGGGACCAATCTTAGACGTTAACGCGCGCTGAGGAAGTGGAGACAGTTTCAAAAACTTTATTTCATTGACCTTCTAACGATATCACTCCGTTTGAGTTACAACGGTTGCGTCACATATTCGTATCAACATGTATTTAGCGATATCTTTCTAATATTACAAGTTTGCATTGTTTTTAACAGTGAAACGACTGCCTGTGGGACTTAATTTAACTGATTTCGGACTTTGACTTTATAAATGTGATAAATGAGTCAATTGGATTCCAAGAAATAACATTCTTCTCAATTTGACATGATTGCAGTAACTCAGCGATTAAACTGGGCGCTGGGGTAGCGCTTCATTTAGAATTTTTGATAAATAAGTCATTCTGTACTGTGCGACCAATCTTAGCCGTTGGCGCGTGCTGAAGATTTATAGACAGTTTCAAAAACTAAATTCCATTGTCTTTGTAACGGTATCACTCTGTTTGAGTTACAACGGTTTCGTCACATATTCGTATCAACATGTATTTGGCGTTATTTTTCTGACTCTACTAGGTAGCATCGTTTTAACAATGAAACGATTGACTGTGGGACTTAATTAAAATGATTTTGGACTTTGACCGTAGAAGTATGATCAATAAGACAACTGGACTCCAAGAAAAAACGTTCTTCTTAATTTGAAATGATTGCTGGAACAGAGCATTTTCGCTCTGCGCTGTGGTAGCGCTTTATTAAAAAATTTAGATAAATAAGACATTTTTTGCTGTGGGACCAATTCTAGTCGATAGCGCACGCTGAAGAAATAGAGACAGTTTCAAAAATAACATTTCATTGACTTTCTAACGGTATCGGTCCGTTTCAGTTACAACAGCTGCCTCACATATTCGTACCAACATGTATTTAGCGTTATTTTCTGACTCTTCTAGGCTGCATCGCTTTTAACAATGAAACGATTGACTGTGGGACTTAATGGAACTGATTTCGGACTTTGACTTTATAAATGTGATAAATGAGCCAATTGGACTCCAAGAAAAAACATTCTTCTCAATTTGACATGTTGCTGTAACTCAGCGATTAAACTGGGCGCTGTGATGGCGTTTTATTTAAAAATGTAGATAAATAAGTCATTTTTTACTGTGGGACCAATCCTAGCCGTTAGCTCGCGCTGAAGAATTAGAGACATTTTCAAAAACTAAATTTCATTGACTTTGTAACGGTATCACTCCGTTTGAGTTACAACGGTTGCGTTACATATTCGTATCAACATGTATTTGGCGTTATTTTTCTGACTCTACTAGGTGGCATCGCTTTTAACAATGAAACGCTTGACTGTGGGACTTAATTAAAATGACTTTGGACTTTGACCGTAGAAGTATGATCAATAAGACAACTGGACTCCTAGAAAAAAGGTTCTTCTTAATTTGAAATGATTGCTGGAACAGAGCATTTTCGCTGGGCGCTGTGGTAGCGCTTTATTAAAAAATTTAGATAAATAAGACATTTTTTACTGTGGACCAATCCTAGTCGATAGCGCACGCTGAAGAAATAGAGACAGTTTCAAAAATTACATTTCATTGACTTTCTAACGGTATCGGTCCGTTTGAGTTACAACAGCTGCGTCACATATTCGTACCAACATGTATTTAGCGTTATTTTTCTGACTCTGCTAGGTTGCATCGATTTTAACAATGAAACGATTGACTGTGGGACTTAATGGAACTGATTTCGGACTTTGAACTTATAAATGTGATAAATGAGACAATTGGACTCCAAGAAATAACATTCTTCTTAATTTGACATGATTGCGGGAACTCAACGATTACACTGGGCGCTGTGATAGCCCGTTTTTAAGAAATGTAGATAAATAAGTCATTTTATACTGTGGGACCAATCCTAGCCGTTAGTTCGCGCTGAAGAAATAGAGACAGTTTCAAAAACCACATTTCATTGAGTATCTAACGGTATCCGTCCGCTTGAAGTACAACGGTCGCATCACATATTCGCACCAACATGTGTTTAGCGATATGTTTCAGACATTACCAAGTTGCATTGCTTTTAACAGTGAAACGATTGACTGTGGGACTTAATTGAACTGATTTTGGACTTTAAACTTATAAATATGATAAATGAGCCAATTGGACTCCAAGAAATAACCTTCTTCTTATTTTGACATAATTGCTGGAATTCAGCGGTTACACTGGGCGCTGCGGTAGCGCTTCATTTAGAAATTTAGATAAATAAGTCATTTTTTACTGTGGGAGCAATCCTAACCGTTAGAACGCGCTGAAGATATAGAGACAGTTTCAAAAACTACATTCCATTGAGTTTCTCACGGAATCCGTCCGCTTGAAGTACAGCGGTTGCGTCACATATTCGTACCAACATTTGTTTAGCGATATCTTTCAGATATTCCCCAGTTGCATGGCTTTTAACAGTGAACCAATTTACTGTGGGATTTAATTGAACTGATTTTGGACTTTGAACTTATAAATGTAATAAATGAGACAATTGGACTCAAAGAAATAGCATTCTTCTTACTTTGACATGATTGCTTGAACTCAACGATTACACTGGGCGCTGTGGATGTGCTTTATTAAAAAATGTAGATAAATAAGTCATTTTTTACTGTTGGACCAATCCTAGACGTTAGCTTGCGCTGAAGAAATAGAGACAGTTTTCAAAACTAAATTTCATTGACTTTGTAACGGTATCACTCCGTTTGAGTTGCAACGGTTGCGTCACATATTTCTACCAACATGTATTTCGCTTTATTTTTCTGACTCTACTAGGCTGCAGCGCTTTTAACAATGAAAAGATTGACTGTGGGACTTAATTGAAATGATTGCGGACTTTGACCCTAGAAATATGATCAATAAGACAACTGGACCCAAAGAAAAACGTTCTTCTTAGCTTGAAATGATTGCTGGAACAGAGCATTTCCACTGGGCGCTGTGGTAGCGCTTTATTAAAAAATGTAGATAAATAAGCCATTTTTTACTGTGGGACCAATCCTAGACGTGAGCGCGCTCTGAAAAAATAGAGACAGTTTCAAAAATTACATTTTATTGACTTTCTAACGTTATCACTCGGTTTGAGTTACAACGGTTGCGTCACATATTCGTACCAACATGTATTTAGCGATATGTTTCTGATATTACCAGGTTGCATCGCTTTTAACAGTGAAACGATTGACTGTGGGACTTAATAGAACTGATTTTGGACTTTGAACTTATAAATATGATAAATGAGCCAATTGGACTCCAAGAAATAACATTCTTCTTAGTCTGACATGGTTGCTGGAACTCAGCGATTACACTGGGCGCTGTGGTAGGCGTTCATTTAAAAATGTAGATAAATAAGTCTTTTTTTACTGTAGGACCAATCCTAGCCGTTAGCTCGCGCAGAAGAAGTAGAGACATTTTCAAAAACTACATTTCATTGACTTTGTAACGGTATCACTTCATTTCAGTTACAACGGTTGCGTCACATGATCGTACCAACATGTATTTAGCGTTATTTTTCTGACTCTACTAGGTTGCATCGCTTTTAACAATGAAACGATTGACTGTGGGACTTAATTGAAATGATTGTGGACTTTGACCCTAGAAATATGATCAATAAGACAACTGGACTCCAAGAAAAAACGTTCTTCTTAACTTGAAATGATTACTTGAACTCAACGATTTCACTGGGCGATGTGACAGCGCTTTATTAAAAAATGTAGATAAATAAGTCATTTTTTACTGTGGGACCAATCCTAGCCGTTAGCTCGCGCTGAAGAAATAGAGACATTTTCAAAAACTAAATTTAATTGACTTTGTAACGGCATCATGCCGTTTGAGTTACAACGGTTGCGTCACATATTCGTACCAACATGGATTTGGCGTTATTTTTCTGACACTACTAGGTTGCATCGCTTTTAACAGTGAAACGATTGACTGTGGGACTTAATTGAACTTATTTTGGACTTTGAACTTATAAATGTGAAACATGAGCCAATTCGACTCCAAGAAAGAACATTCTTCTTCATCTGACATGGTTGCTGGAACTCAGCGATTCCACTGGGCGCTGTGGTAGCGCTTCATTTATAAATTTAGATAAATAAGTCATTTTTAACTGTGGGAGCAATCCTAACTGTTAGAACGCGCTGAAGATATAGAGACAGTTTCAAAAACTACATTTCATTGAGTTTCTACCAGTAACCGTCCGCTTGAAGTACAGCGGTCGCGTCACATATTCGTACCAATATGTGTTTAGCGATATCTTTCAGATATTCCCTAGTTGCATGGCTCTTAACAGTGAACCAATTTACTGTGGGACTTAATTGAACTGATTTTGGACTTTGAACTTATAAATGTGATAAATGAGACAATTGGACTCAAAGAAATAGCATTCTTCTTAATTTGACATGATTGCTTGAACTCAACGATTACACTGGACGCTGTGATAGCGCTTTATTAAAAAATGTAGATAAATAAGTCATTATTTACTGTGTGACTAATCCTAGCCGTTAGCACGCGCTGAAGGTATAGAGAGAGTTTCAAAAACTACATTTCATTGAGTTTCTAACGGTATCCGTCCGCTTGAAGTACAACGGTCGCGTCACATATTCGTACCAACATGTGTTTAGCGATATGTTTCAGATATTACCAAGTTGCATAGCTTTTAACAGTGAACCAATTTACTGTTGGACTTAATAGAACTGATTTTAGACTTTGAACTCATAAATGTGATAAATGAGACAATTGGACTCCAAGAAATAATATTCTTCTTATTTTGACATGATTGCTTGAACTCAACGATTTCACTAGACGCTGTGATAGCGCTTTATTAAAAAATGTAGATAAATAAGTCATTATTTACTGTGTGACTAATCCTAGCCGTTAGCACGCGCTGAAGGTATAGAGAGAGTTTCAAAAACTACATTTCATTGAGTTTCTAACGGTATCTGTCTGCTTGAAGTACAACCGTCGCGTCACATATTCGTACCAACATGTGTTTAGCGATATGTTTCAGATATTACCAAGTTGCATGGCTTTTAACAGTGAACCAATTTACTGTTGGACTTATTAGAACTGATTTTAGACTTTGAACTCATAAATGTGATAAATGAGACAATTGGACTCCAAGAAATAATATTCTTCTTATTTTGACATGATTGCTTGAACTCAACGATTTCACTGGGCGATGTGATAGCGCTTTATTAAAAAATGTAGATAAATAAGTCATTTTTTACTGTGGGACCAATCCTAGCCGTTAGCACGCGCTGAAGGTATAGAGAGAGTTTCAAAAACTACGTTTCATTGAGTTTCAAACGGTATCCGTCCGCTTGAATTATAACGGTTGCGTCACATATTCGTACCAACATGTATTTAGCGATATGTTTCAGATATTACTAGGTTGCATCGCTTTTAACAGTGAAACGATTGACTCTGGGACTTAATTGAAATGATTGTGGACTTTGACTCTAGAAATATGATCAATAAGACAACTGGAATGCAAGAAAAAACGTTATTCTTAACTTAAAATGATTCCTGGAACAGAGCATTTCCACTGGGCGCTGTGGTAGCGCTTTTTTAAAAAATGTAGATAAATAAGCAATTTTTTACTGTGGGACCAATCCTAGACGTTAGCGCGCTCTGAAAAAATAGAGACAGTTTCAAAAATTACATTTTATTGACTTTCTAACGTTATCAGTCTGTTTAAGCTACAACGGTTGCGTCACATATCGCTACCAACATGTATTTAGCGATGTTTCTGATATTACCAGGTTGCATCGCTTTTAACAGTGAAACGATTGACTGTGGGACTTAATTGAACTTATTTTGGACCTTGAACTTATAAATGTGATACATGAGCCAATTCGACTCCAAGAAATAACATTCTTCTTAATTTGACATGATTGCTTGAACTCAACGATTACACTGGGAGCTGTGATGGCGCTTTATTAAAAAATGTAGAAAAATGAGTCATTTTTTACTGTGGGACCAATCCTAACCGTTAGCTCGCGCTGAAGAAATAGAGACATTTTCAAAAACTAAATGTCATTGACTTTGTATCGGCATCACGCCGTTTGAGTTAAAACGGTTGCGTCACATATTCGTACCAACATGTATTTGGCGTTATTTTTCTGACTCTACTAGGTTGCATCGCTTTTAACAGTGAAACGATTGACTGTGGGACTTAATTGAACTTATTTTGGACTTTGAACTTATAAATGTGATACATGAGCCAATTCGACTCCAAGAAAGAACATTCTTCTTCATCTGACATGGTTGCTGGAACTCAGCGATTACACTGGGCGCTGTGGTAGCACTTCATTTATATATTTAGATAAAGAAGTCATTTTTTACTGTGGGAGCAATCCTAACTGTTAGAACGCGCTGAAGATAAAGAGACAGTTTCAAAAACTACATTTCATTGAGATTCTAACAGTAACCGTCCGCTTGAAGTACAGCGGTCGCGTCACATATTCGTACCAACATGTGTTTAGCGATATGTTTCAGATATTCCCAAGTTGCAAGGGTCTTAACAGTGAACCAATTTACTGTGGGACTTAATTAAACTGATTTTGGACTTTGAACTTATAAATGTGATGAATGAGCCAATTGGACTCTAAGAATTAACATTCTTCTTATTCTGACATGGTTGCTTCGACTCAGCAATTACACTGGGCGCGGTGGCAGCGCTTCATTTAAAAATTTAGATAAATAAGTCATTTTTTACTGTGGGACCAATCCTAACCGTTAGCTCGCGCTGAAGAAAGAGAGACAGTTTCAAAAACTTTATTTCATTGACTTTCTAACGGTATCACTCCGTTTGAGTTACAACGGTTGCGTCACATGTTCGTACCAACATGTATTTTGCGATATGTTTCTGGTATTACCAGGATGCATCGCTTTTAACAGTGAAACGATTGACTGTGGGACTTAATAGAACTGATTTTGGACTTTGAACTTATAAATGTGATAAATGAGAAAATTGGACTCCAAGAAATAACATTCTTCTTCATCTGACATGATTGCTTGAACTCAACGATTACACTGGGAGCTGTGATAGCGCTTTATTAAAAAATGTAGAAATATGAGTCATTTTTTACTGTGGGACCAATCCTAACCGTTAGCTCGCGCTGAAGAAATAGAGACATTTTCAAAAACTAAATGTCATTGACTTTGTAACGGCATCACGCCGTTTGAGTTAAAACGGTTGCGTCACATATTCGTACCAACATGTATTTGGCGTTATTTTTCTGACTCTACTAGGTTGCATCGCTTTTAACAGTGAAACGATTGACTGTGGGACTTAATTGAACTTATTTTGGACTTTGAACTTATAAATGTGATACATGAGCCAATTCGACTCCAAGAAAGAACATTCTTCTTCATCTGACATGGTTGCTGGAACTCAGCGATTACACTGGGCGCTGTGGTAGCACTTCATTTATATATTTAGATAAAGAAGTCATTTTTTACTGTGGGAGCAATCCTAACTGTTTGAACGCGCTGAAGATAAAGAGACAGTTTCAAAAACTACATTTCATTGAGATTCTAACAGTAACCGTCCGCTTGAAGTACAGCGGTCGCGTCACATATTCGTACCAACATGTGTTTAGCGATATGTTTCAGATATTCCCAAGTTGCAAGGGTCTTAACAGTGAACCAATTTACTGTGGGACTTAATTAAACAGATTTTGGACTTTGAACTTATAAATGTGATGAATGAGCCAATTGGACTCTAAGAATTAACATTCTTCTTATTCTGACATGGTTGCTTCGACTCAGCAATTACACTGGGCGCGGTGGCAGCGCTTCATTTAAAAATTTAGATAAATAAGTCATTTTTTACTGTGGGACCAATCCTAACCGTTAGCTCGCGCTGAAGAAAGAGAGACAGTTTCAAAAACTTTATTTCATTGACTTTCTAACGGTATCACTCCGTTTGAGTTACAACGGTTGCGTCACATGTTCGTACCAACATGTATTTTCCGATATGTTTCTGATATTACCAGGATGCATCGCTTTTAACAGTGAAACGATTGACTGTGGGACTTAATAGAACTGATTTTGGACTTTGAACTTATAAATGTGATAAATGAGAAAATTGGACTCCAAGAAATAACATTCTTCTTCATCTGACATGGTTGCTGGAACTCAGCGATTACACTGGGCGCTGTAGTAGCGCTTTTTTAAAAAATGTAGATAAATAAGCAATTTTTTACTGTGGGACCAATCCTAGACGTTAGCGCGCTCTGAAAAAATAGAGACAGTTTCAGAAACTAAATTTCATTGACTTTGTAACGTTATCAGTCTGTTTAAGCTACAACGGTTGCGTCACATATCCCTACCAACATGTATTTAGCGATATGTTTCTGATATTACCAGGTTGCATCGCTTTTAACAGTGAAACGATTGACTGTGGGACTTAATTGAACTTATTTTGGACTTTGAACTTATAAATGTGATACATGAGCCAATTCGACTCGAAGAAATAACATTCTTCTTAATTTGACATGATTGCTTGAACTCAACGATTACACTGGGAGCTGTGATAGCGCTTTATTAAAAAATGTAGAAAAATAAGTCATTTTTTACTGTGGGACCAATCCTAACCGTTAGCTCGCGCTGAAGAAATAGAGACATTTTCAGAAACTAAATTTCATTGACTTTGTAACGGCATCAGGCTGTTTGAGTTACAACGGTTGCGTCACATATTCGTACCAATATGTATTTGGCGTTATTTTTCTGACTCTCCTAGGTTGCATCGCTTTTAACATTGAAACGATTGACTGTGGGACTTAATTGAACTTATTTTGGACTTTGAACTTATAAATGTGATACATCAGCCAATTCGACTCCAAGAAAGAACATTCTTCTTCATCTGACATGGTTGCTGGAACTCAGCGATTACACTGGGCGCTGTGGTAGCGCTTCATTTATAAATTTAGATAAATAAGTCATTTTTACTGTGGGAGCAATCCTAACTGTTAGAACGCGCTGAAGATTTAGAGACAGTTTCAAAAACTACATTTCATTGAGTTTCTAACAGTAACCGTCCGCTTGAAGTACAGCAGTCGCGTCACATATTCGTACCAATATGTGTTTAGCGATATTTTTCAGATATTCCTAAGTTGCATGGCTCTTAACAGTGAACCAATTTACTGTGGGACTTAATTAAACTGATTTTGGACTTTGAACTTATAAATGTGATGAATGAGCCAATTGGACTCCAAGAATTAACATTCTTCTTATTCTGACATGGTTGCTTCGACTCAGCAATTACACTGGGCGCGGTGGTAGCGCTTCATTTAAAAATTTGGATAAATAAGTCATTTTTTACTGTGGGACCAATCCTAACCGTGGACATTGTGGACTTTGACTCTAGAAATATGATCAATAAGACAACTGGAATGCAAGAAAAAACGTTATTCTTAACTTGAAATGATTGCTGGAACAGAGCATTTCCACTGGGCGCTGTGGTAGCGCTTTTTTAACAAATGTAGATAAATAAGCAATTTTTTACTGTGGGACCAATCCTAGACGTTAGCACGCTCTGAAAAAATAGAGACAGTTTCAAAAATTACATGTTATTGACTTTCTAACGTTATCAGTCTGTGTAAGCTACAACGGTTGCGTCACATATCCCTACCAACATGTATTTAGCGATATGTTTCTGATATTACCAGGTTGCATCGCTTTTAACAGTGAAACGATTGACTGTGGGACTTAATTGAACTTATTTTGGACTTTGAACTTATAAATGTGATACATGAGCCAATTCGACTCCAAGAAATAACATTCTTCTTAATTTATCATGATTGCTTGAACTCAACGATTACACTGGGAGCTGTGATAGCGCTTTATTAAAAAATGTAGAAAAATAAGTCATTTTTTACTGTGGGACCAATCCTAACCGTTAGCTCGCGCTGAAGAAATAGAGACATTTTCAAAAACTAAATTTCATTGACTTTGTAACGGCATCACGCCGTTTGAGTTACAACGGTTGCGTCACATATTCGTACCAACATGTATTTAGCGTTATTTTTCTGACTCTACTAGGTTGCATCGCTTTTAACAGTGAAACGATTGACTGTGGGACTTAATTGAACTTATTTTGGACTTTCAACTTATAAATGTGATACATGAGCCAATTCGACTCCAAGAAAGAACATTCTTCTTCATCTGACATGGTTGCTGGAACTCAGCGATTACACCGGGCGCTGTGGTAGCGCTTCATTTAAAGATTTATATAAATAAGTCATTTTTTACTGTGGGAGCAATCCTAACTGTTAGAACGCGCTGAAGATATAGAGACAGTTTCAAAAACTACATTTCATTGAGTTTCTAACAGTAACCGTCCGCTTGACGTACAGCGGTCGCGTCACATATTCGTACCAACATGTGTTTAGCGATATGTTTCAGATATTCCCAAGTTGCATGGCTCTTAACAGTGAACCAATATACTGTGGGACTTAATTAAACTGATTTTGGACTTTAAACTCATAAATGTGATAAATGAGACAATTGGACTCCAAGAAATAATATTCTTCTTATTTTGACATGATTGCTTGAACTTAACGATTTCACTGGGCGATGTGATAGCGCTCTATTAAAAAATGTAGATAAATAAGTCATTTTTTACTGTGGGACAAATCCTAGCCGTTAGCTCGCGCAAAAGAAGTAGAGACATTTTCAAAAACTACATTTCATTGACTTTGTAACGGTATCACTTCGTTTCAGTTACAACGGTTGAGTCACATGTTCGTACCAACATGTATTTAGCGATATGTTTCTGATATTGCCAGGTTGCATCGCTTTTAACAGTGAAACGATTGACTGTGGGATTAATTGAGCTGATTTTGGACTTTGAACTTATAAATGTGATAAATGAGACAATTGGACTCCAAGAATTAACATTCTTCTTATTCTAACATGGTTGCTTCAACTCAACGATTTTACTGGGCGATGTGATAGCGCTTTATTAAAAAATGTAGATAAATAAGTCATTTTTTACTGTGGGACCAATCCTAGCCGTTAGCTCGCGCAGAAGAAGTAGAGACATTTTCAAAAACTACATTTCATTGACTTTGTAACGGTATCACTTCGTTTCAGTTACAATGGTTGAGTCACATGTTCGTACCAACATGTATTTAACGATATGTTTCTGATATTGCCAGGTTGCATCGCTTTTAACAGTGAAACGATTGACTGTGGGATTAATTGAGCTGATTTTGGACTTTGAACTTATAAATGTGATGAATGAGCCAATTGGACTCCAAGAATTAACATTCTTCTTCTTCTGACATGGTTGCTTCGACTCAGCAATTACACTGGGCGCGGTGGTAGCGCTTCATTTAAAAATTTGGATAAATAAGTCATTTTTTACTGTGGGACCAATCCTAGCCGTTAGCACGCGCTGAAGGTATAGAGAGAGTTTCAAAAACTACATTTCATTGAGTTTCTAACGGTATCCGTCCGCTTCAAGTACAACGGTCGCGTCACATATTCGTACCAACATGTGTTTAGCGATATGTTTCAGATATTACCAAGTTGCATGGCTTTTAACAGTGAACCAATTTACTGTTGGACTTAATTGAACTGATTTTGGACTTTGAACTCATAAATATGATAAATAAGACAATTGGACTCCAAGAAATAATATTCTTCTTATTTTGACATGATTGCTTGAACTCAACGATTTCACTGGGCGATGTGATAGCGCTTTATTAAAAAATGTAGATAAGTAAGTCATTTTTTACTGTGGGACCAATCCTAGCCGTTAGCTCGCGCAGAAGAAGTAGAGAAATTTTCAAAAACTACATTTCATTGACTTTGTAACGGTATCACTTCGTTTCAGTTACAACGGTTGAGTCACATGTTCGTCCCAACATGTATTTAGCGATATGTTTCTGATATTGCCAGGTTGCATCGCTTTTAACAGTGAAACGATTGACTGTGGGATTAATTGAGCTGATTTTGGACTTTGAACTTATAAATGTGATGAATGAGCCAATTGGACTCCAAGAATTAACATTCTTCTTATTCTGACATGGTTGCTTCGACTCAGCAATTACACTGGGCGCGGTGGTTGCGCTTCATTTAAAAATTTATAAAAATAAGTCATTTTTTACTGTGGTACCAATCCTAGCCGTTAGCACGCGCTGAAGGTATAGAGAGAGTTTCAAAAACTACATTTCAAAGAGTTTCTAACGGTATCCGTCCGCTTTAAGTACAACGGTCGCGTCACATATTCGTACCAACATGTATTTAGCGATATGTTTCAGATATTACTAGGTTGCATCGCTTTTAACAGTGAAACGATTGACTCTGGGACTTAATTGAACTTATTTTGGACTTTGAACTTATAAATGTGATACATGAGCCAATTCGACTCCAAGAAATAACATTCTTCTTAATTTGACATGATTGCTTGAACTCAACGATTACACTGGAAGCTGTGATAGCGCTCTATTAAAAAATGTAGACAAATAAGTCATTTTTTACTGTGGGACCAATCCTAACCGTTAACTCGCGCTGAAAAAATAGAGACATTTTCAAAAACTAAATTTCATTGACTTTGTAACGGTATCACGCCGTTTGAGTTACAACGGTTGCATCACATATTCGTACCAACATGTATTTGGCGTTATTTTTCTGACTCTACTAGGTTGCATCGCGTTTAACAGTGAAACGATTGACTGTCGGACTTAATTGAACTTATTTTGGACTTTGAACTTATAAATGTAATACATGAGCCAATTCGACTCCAAAAAAGAACATTCTTCTTCATCTGACAAGATTGCTGGAACTCAGCGATTACACTAGGCCCTGTGGTAGCGCTTCATTTATAAATTTAGATAAATAAGTCATTTTTTACTGTGGAAGCAATCCTAACCGTTAGAACGCGCTGAAAATATAGAGACAGTTTCAAAAACTACTTTTCATTGACTTTCTAACGGTATCCGTCCGCTTGAAGTACAGCGGTCGCGTCACATATTCCTACCAATATGTGTTTAGCGATATCTTTCAGATATTCCCAAGTTGCATGGCTCTTAAAAGTGAACCAATTTACTGTGGGACTTAATTAAACTGATTTTGGACTTTGAACTTATAAATGTGATAAATGAGACAATTGGACTCAAAGAAGTAGCATTCTTCTTAATTTGACATGACTGCTTGAACTCAACGATTACACTGGGCGCTGTGATAGCGCTTTATTAAAAAATGTAGATAAATAAGTCATTTTTTACTGTGGGACCAATCCTAGCCGTTAGCTCGCGCAGAAGAAGTAGAGACATTTTCAAAAACTACATTTCATTGACTTTGTAACGGTATCACTTCGTTTCAGTTACAACGGTTGAGTCACATGTTCGTCCCAACATGTATTTAGCGATATGTTTCTGATATTGCCAGGTTGCATCGCTTTTAACAGTGAAACGATTGACTGTGGGATTAATTGAGCTGATTTTGGACTTTGAACTTATAAATGTGATGAATGAGCCAATTGGACTCCAAGAATTAACATTCTTCTTATTCTGACATGGTTGCTTCGACTCAGCAATTACACTGGGCGCGGTGGTTGCGCTTCATTTAAAAATTTATAAAAATAAGTCATTTTTTACTGTGGTACCAATCCTAGCCGTTAGCACGCGCTGAAGGTATAGAGAGAGTTTCAAAAACTACATTTCAAAGAGTTTCTAACGGTATCCGTCCGCTTTAAGTACAACGGTCGCGTCACATATTCGTACCAACATGTATTTAGCGATATGTTTCAGATATTACTAGGTTGCATCGCTTTTAACAGTGAAACGATTGACTCTGGGACTTAATTGAACTTATTTTGGACTTTGAACTTATAAATGTGATACATGAGCCAATTCGACTCCAAGAAATAACATTCTTCTTAATTTGACATGATTGCTTGAACTCAACGATTACACTGGAAGCTGTGATAGCGCTCTATTAAAAAATGTAGACAAATAAGTCATTTTTTACTGTGGGACCAATCCTAACCGTTAACTCGCGCTGAAAAAATAGAGACATTTTCAAAAACTAAATTTCATTGACTTTGTAACGGTATCACGCCGTTTGAGTTACAACGGTTGCATCACATATTCGTACCAACATGTATTTGGCGTTATTTTTCTGACTCTACTAGGTTGCATCGCGTTTAACAGTGAAACGATTGACTGTCGGACTTAATTGAACTTATTTTGGACTTTGAACTTATAAATGTAATACATGAGCCAATTCGACTCCAAAAAAGAACATTCTTCTTCATCTGACAAGATTGCTGGAACTCAGCGATTACACTAGGCCCTGTGGTAGCGCTTCATTTATAAATTTAGATAAATAAGTCATTTTTTACTGTGGAAGCAATCCTAACCGTTAGAACGCGCTGAAAATATAGAGACAGTTTCAAAAACTACTTTTCATTGACTTTCTAACGGTATCCGTCCGCTTGAAGTACAGCGGTCGCGTCACATATTCCTACCAATATGTGTTTAGCGATATCTTTCAGATATTCCCAAGTTGCATGGCTCTTAAAAGTGAACCAATTTACTGTGGGACTTAATTAAACTGATTTTGGACTTTGAACTTATAAATGTGATAAATGAGACAATTGGACTCAAAGAAGTAGCATTCTTCTTAATTTGACATGACTGCTTGAACTCAACGATTACACTGGGCGCTGTGATAGCGCTTTATTAAAAAATGTAGATAAATAAGTCATTTTTTACTGTGGGACCAATCCTAGCCGTTAGCTCGCGCAGAAGAAGTAGAGACATTTTCAAAAACTACATTTCATTGACTTTGTAACGGTATCACTTCGTTTCAGTTACAACGGTTGAGTCACATGTTCGTACCAACATGTATTTAGCGATATGTCTCTGATATTGCCAGGTTGCATCGCTTTTAACAGTGAAACGATTGACTGTGGGACTTAATTGAACTAATTTTGGACTTTGAACTTATAAATGTAATACATGAGCCAATTCGACTCCAAAAAAGAACATTCTTCTTCATCTGACAAGGTTGCTGGAACTCAGCGATTACACTAGGCCCTGTGGTAGCGATTCATTTATAAATTTAGATAAATAAGTCATTTTTTACTGTGGGAGCAATCCTAATCGTTAGAACGCGCTGGAAATATAGAGACAGTTTCAAAAACTACTTTTCATTGACTTTCTAACGGTATCCGTCCGCTTGAAGTACAGCGGTCGCGTCACATATTCCTACCAATATGTGTTTAGCGATATCTTTCAGATAATCCCAAGTTGCATGGCTCTTAACAGTGAACCAATTTACTGTGGGACTTAATTAAACTGATTTTGAACTTTGATCTTATAAATGTGATAAATAAGACAATTGGACTCAAAGAAATAGCATTCTTCTTAATTTGACATGACTGCTTGAACTCAACGATTACACTGGGCGCTGTGATAGCGCTTCATTTAAAAATTTAGAAAAATAAGTCATTTTTTACTGTGGGACCAATCCTAGCCGTTAGCACGCGCTGAAGGTATTGAGAGAGTTTCAAAAACTACATTTCAAAGAGTTTCTAACAGTATCCGTCCGCTTGAAGTACAACGGTCGCGTCACATATTCGTACCAACATGTATTTAGCGATATGTTTCAGATATTACTAGGTTGCATCGCTTTCAACAGTGAAACGATTGACTCTGGGACTTAATTGAACTTATTTTGGACTTTGAACTTATAAATGTGATACATGAGCCAATTCGACTCCAAGAAATAACATTCTTCTTAATTTGACATGATTGCTTGAACTCAACGATTACACTGGAAGCTGTGATAGCGCTCTATTAAAAAATGTAGACAAATAAGTCATTTTTTACTGTGGGACCAATCCTAACCGTTAGCTCGCGCTGAAAAAATAGAGACATTTTCAAAAACTAAATTTCATTGACTTTGTAACGGTATCACGCCGTTTGAGTTACAACGGTTGCATCACATATTCGTACCAACATGTATTTGGCGTTATTTTTCTGACTCTACTAGGTTGCATCGCGTTTAACAGTGAAACGATTGACTGTCGGACTTAATTGAACTTATTTTGGACTTTGAACTTATAAATGTAATACATGAGCCAATTCGACTCCAAAAAAGAATATTCTTCTTCATCTGACAAGGTTGCTGGAACTCAGCGATTACACTAGGCCCTGTGGTAGCGCTTCATTTATAAATTTAGATAAATAAGTCATTTTTTACTGTGGGAGCAATCCTAACCGTTAGAACGCGCTGAAAATATAGAGACAGTTTCAAAAACTACTTTTCATTGACCTTCTAACGGTATCCGTCCGCTTGAAGTACAGCGGTCGCGTCACATATTCCTACCAATATGTGTTTAGCGATATCTTTCAGATATTCCCAAGTTGCATGGCTCTTAACAGTGAACCAATTTACTGTGGGACTTAATTAAACTGATTTTGGACTTCGAACTTATAAATGTGATAAATGAGACAATTGGACTCAAAGGAATAGCATTCTTCTTAATTTGACATGATTGCTGGAACTCAACGATTACCTTGGGCGCTGTGGTAGCGGTTCATTTAAAAATTTAGATAAATAAGTCATTTTTTACTGTGGGACCAATCATAGCCATTAGCACGCGCTGAACATATAGAGACATTTTCAAAGACTACATTTCATTGAGTTTCTAATGGTATCCGTCCGCTTGAAGTACAACGGTTGCGTCACATATTCGTACCAACATGTGTTTAGCGATATCTTTCAGATATTACCAAGTTGCAGTGCTTTTACCAGTGAAAAATTTTACTGTGGGACTTAATGGAGCTGATTTTGGACTTTGAACTTATAAATGTGATGAATGAGACAATTGGATTCCAAGAAATAACATTCTTCTTAATTTGACATGATTGCTGGAACAGAGCATTTCCACTGGCCGCTGTGGTAGCGCTTTATTAACAAATGTAGATAAATAAGTCATTTTTTACTGTGGGACCAATCCTAGCCGTTAGCTTGCGCAGAAGAAGTAGAGACATTTTCAAAAACTACATTTCATTGACTTTGTAACGGTATCACTTCGTTTCAGTTACAGCGGTTGCGTCACATATTCGTACCAACATGTATTTAGCGTTATTTTTCTGACTCTACTAGGTTGCATCGCTTTTAACAGTGAAACGATTGACTGTGGGACTTAATTGAACTTATTTTGGACTTTGAACTTATAAATGTGATACATGAGCCAATTCGACTCCAAGAAATAACATTCTTCTTAATTTGACATGATTGCTTAAACTCAACGATTACACTGGGAGCTGTGATAGCGCTTTATTAAAAAATGTAGAAAAATAAGTCATTTTTTACTGTGGGACCAATCCTAACCGTTAGCTCGCGCTGAAGAAATAGAGACATTTTCAAAAACTAAATTTCATTGACTTTGTAACGGCATCACGCTGTTTGAGTTACAACGGTTGCGTCACATATTCGTACCAACATGTATTTAGCGTTATTTTTCTGACTCTACTAGGTTGCATCGCTTTTAACAGTGAAACGATTGACTGTGGGACTTAATTGAACTTATTTTGGACTTTGAACTTATAAATGTGATACATGAGCCAATTCGACTCCAAGAAAGAACATTCTTCTTCATCTGACATGGTTGCTGGAACTCAGCGATTACACCGGGCGCTGTGGTAGCGGTTCATTTAAAAATTTAGATAAATAAGTCATTTTTTACTGTGGGACCAATCCTAACTGTTAGAACGCGCTGAAGATATAGAGACAGTTTCAAAAACTACATTTCATTGAGTTTCTAATGGTATCCGTCCGCTTGAAGTACAACGGTTGCGTCACATATTCGTACCAACATGTGTTTAGCGATATCTTTCAGATATTACCAAGTTGCAGTGCTTTTACCAGTGAAAAATTTTACTGTGGGACTTAATGGAACTGATTTTGGACTTTGAACTTATAAATGTGATGAATGAGACAATTGGATTCCAAGAAATAACATTCTTCTTAATTTGACATGATTGCTGGAACAGAGCATTTCCACTGGCCGCTGTGGTAGCGCTTTATTAACAAATGTAGATAAATAAGTCATTTTTTACTGTGGGACCAATCCTAGCCGTTAGCTTGCGCAGAAGAAGTAGAGACATTTTCAAAAACTACATTTCATTGACTTTGTAACGGTATCACTTCGTTTCAGTTACAGCGGTTGCGTCACATATTCGTACCAACATGTATTTAGCGTTATTTTTTTGACTCTACTAGGTTGCATCGCTTTTAACAGTGAAACGATTCACTGTGGGACTTAATTGAACTTATTTTGGACTTTGAACTTATAAATGTGATACATGAGCCAATTCGACTCCAAGAAATAACATTCTTCTTAATTTGACATGATTGCTTGAACTCAACGATTACACTGGGAGCTGTGATAGCGCTTTATTAAAAAATGTAGAAAAATAAGTCATTTTTTACTGTGGGACCAATCCTAACCGTTAGCTCGCGCTGAAGAAATAGAGACATTTTCAAAAACTAAATTTCATTGACTTTGTAACGGCATCACGCCGTTTGAGTTACAACGGTTGCGTCACATATTCGTACCAACATGTATTTAGCGTTATTTTTCTGACTCTACTAGGTTGCATCGCTTTTAACAGTGAAACGATTGACTGTGGGACTTAATTGAACTTATTTTGGACTTTGAACTTATAAATGTGATAAATGAGCCAATTAGACTCCAAGAAATAAGATTCTTCTTAATCTGACATGGTTGCTGGAACTCAACGATTACCTTGGGCGCTGTGGTAGCGGTTCATTTAAAAATTTAGATAAATAAATCATTTTTTACTGTGGGACCAATCCTAGCCGTTAGCACGCGCTGAAGATATAGAGACATTTTCAAAGACTACATTTCATTGAGTTTCTAATAGTATCCGTCCGCTTGAAGTACAACGGTTGCGTCACATATTCGTACCAACATGTGTTTAGCAATATCTTTCAGATATTACCAAGTTGCAGTGCTTTTACCAGTGAAAAATTTTACTGTGGGACTTAATGGAGGTGATTTTGGACTTTGAACTTATAAATGTGATGAATGAGACAATTGGATTCCAAGAAATAACATTCTTCTTAATTTGACATGATTGCTGGAACAGAGCATTTCCACTGGCCGCTGTGGTAGCGCTTTATTAACAAATGTAGATAAATAAGTCATTTTTTACTGTGGGACCAATCCTAGCCGTTAGCTTGCGCAGAAGAAGTAGAGACATTTTCAAAAACTACATTTCATTGACTTTGTAACGGTATCACTTCTTTTCAGTTACAGCGGTTGCGTCACATATTCGTACCAACATGTATTTAGCGTTATTTTTCTGACTCTACTAGGTTGCATCGCTTTTAACAGTGAAACGATTGACTGTGGGACTTAATTGAACTTATTTTGGACTTTGAACTTATAAATGTGATACATGAGCCAATTCGACTCCAAGAAATAACATTCTTCTTAATTTGACATGATTGCTTGAACTCAACGATTACACTGGGAGCTGTGATAGCGCTTTATTAAAAAATGTAGAAAAATAAGTCATTTTTTACTGTGGGACCAATCCTAACCGTTAGCTCGCGCTGAAGAAATAGAGACATTTCCAAAAACTAAATTTCATTGACTTTGTAACGGCATCACGCCGTTTGAGTTACAACGGTTGCGTCACATATTCGTACCAACATGTATTTAGCGTTATTTTTCTGACTCTACTAGGTTGCATCGCTTTTAACAGTGAAACGATTGACTGTGGGACTTAATTGAACTTATTTTGGACTTTGAACTTATAAATGTGATACATGAGCCAATTCGACTCCAAGAAAGAACATTCTTCTTCATCTGACATGGTTGCTGGAACTCAGCGATTACACCGGGCGCTGTGGTAGCGGTTCATTTAAAAATTTAGATAAATAAGTCATTTTTTACTGTGGGACCAATCCTAACTGTTAGAACGCGCTGAAGATATAGAGACAGTTTCAAAAACTACATTTCATTGAGTTTCTAATGGTATCCGTCCGCTTGAAGTACAACGGTTGCGTCACATATTCGTACCAACATGTGTTTAGCGATATCTTTCAGATATTACCAAGTTGCAGTGCTTTTACCAGTGAAAAATTTTACTGTGGGACTTAATGGAACTGATTTTGGACTTTGAACTTATAAATGTGATGAATGAGACAATTGGATTCCAAGAAATAACATTCTTCTTAATTTGACATGATTGCTGGAACAGAGCATTTCCACTGGCCGCTGTGGTAGCGCTTTATTAACAAATGTAGATAAATAAGTCATTTTTTACTGTGGGACCAATCCTAGCCGTTAGCTTGCGCAGAAGAAGTAGAGACATTTTCAAAAACTACATTTCATTGACTTTGTAACGGTATCACTTCGTTTCAGTTACAGCGGTTGCGTCACATATTCGTACCAACATGTATTTAGCGTTATTTTTCTGACTCTACTAGGTTGCATCGCTTTTAACAGTGAAACGATTGACTGTGGGACTTAATTGAACTTATTTTGGACTTTGAACTTATAAATGTGATACATGAGCCAATTCGACTCCAAGAAATAACATTCTTCTTAATTTGACATGATTGCTTGAACTCAACGATTACACTGGGAGCTGTGATAGCGCTTTATTAAAAAATGTAGAAAAATAAGTCATTTTTTACTGTGGGACCAATCCTAACCGTTAGCTCGCGCTGAAGAAATAGAGACATTTTCAAAAACTAAATTTCATTGACTTTGTAACGGCATCACGCCGTTTGAGTTACAACGGTTGCGTCACATATTCGTACCAACATGTATTTAGCGTTATTTTTCTGACTCTACTAGGTTGCATCGCTTTTAACAGTGAAACGATTGACTGTGGGACTTAATTGAACTTATTTTGGACTTTGAACTTATAAATGTGATACATGAGCCAATTCGACTCCAAGAAGGAACATTCTTCTTCATCTGACATGGTTGCTGGAACTCAGCGATTACACCGGGCGCTGTGGTAGCGCTTCATTTAAAAATTTATATAAATAAGTCATTTTTTACTGTGAGAGCAATCCTAACTGTTAGAACGCGCTGAAGATATAGAGACAGTTTCAAAAACTACATTTCATTGAGTTTCTAACAGTAACCGTCCGCTTGAAGTACAGCGGTCGCGTCACATATTCGTACCAACATGTGTTTAGCGATATGTTTCAGATATTCCCAAGTTGCATGGCTCTTAACAGTGAACCAATTTACTGTGGGACTTAATTAAACTGATTTTGGACTTTAAACTCATAAATGTGATAAATGAGACAATTGGACTCCAAGAAATAATATTCTTCTTATTTTGACATGATTGCTTGAACTCAACGATTTCACTGGGCGATGTGATAGCGCTTTATTAAAAAACTAGCCGGGAAACCCGGCGTCGAAACGCCGGGTTAAGCCACAAGTAAAGGTGTGATCCGGCATTGAACACTCTGTGGAGCGCTTAATAAGAGCCGTAAACTGTCCCACACGATGAGGTGGAGCGCTTTAGTACAGGTATACAGTATGTCGTTAATCTTTTGAAGCGCATACACCATTATAGTGTGCGACTGTAACATATTTTTCAAAAAATAACTTTCCCGCAACGATAACTGATATAAAAACAGAGTTTACAAAGTGTTGTTACTCCATCATAGCAAAAACAATCGTCAATTTTATTTCATTTTGCAGAATAACTTTTTGCGCAAGTTAAAAACTTAATCGTGACACTGGGCTGAGCGCTTAGTACAGTTAAACCGTGTTGCACAGCGTATAGGAATAATACCCTTTTGAAAAAAACTTTCTCGCAGACACAGGGCTGAGCGGTTAGTCCAGGCGTGATTCCCAAGAAAGTTTAAAAATTAATTGTCACAGTGGTGGGCTGACCTTAGTATATACAGGTAAACGGTGTTGCACATGCCCATAGGCGTAACAGCCTTTTACAAAAAACAGTCTGTTTTTAACACTGGGCTAACTGCTTAGTACAGTTAAACACAGTTGAACAGGCGCATAAGGAGTATTACCCTTTTCCAAAAATGTTCATTGCAACTTCGGTTTAAATAAAAACACAGGGAACAGCCTGTCGTTACTCGTCCAGCCAAAACAATCGCTCAGCCATTTCATTTGCAGAAAAAGTTTGCAGAAAAATAATAAAATATGTAGCTATACCTAGCTAGCTAACTGCATTTAGCATAAAAATTATATATTGCTTAAGAATATTGTTGTAGCCAAACTGCATTTTTATACTTTTACTTTTTAAGGAGCTAGCTAAATAGCCACAGCCTCAACATAAAAATAAATGTTGGCTAGGATAAAAAGCTCTTATACCATACAGAATAGCAATAAGTGAGGCTCTAGCTAGCTAAGTAGCTATAGCTAGCTAATCTTCGTTCCTAGCCAAACATCCTAAAACTGGTGCGTTTAAGATCTGTACGTGGCTAAAAAACGTGACAATATATTTATCCTAACATTGAAAACAAACAGAAAACAAATATTACAAATATATAAGGCTTTTAGAAGATAAAAAAGTCAAACAGGCCTACAAACCTCACACACTGACCACAAACACGACCATTATCAAAATGGCCTTCGTTCCGCGAAGATCTTGGATTCTTTCTGGTCGCGAAAATCTTGGTTTTTTTTTAAAGAATCAGGCGTTGTGAATGGTATTCCACGCGCGAGCGGTCAAAACAAAGTGGACAAAAATATATCGCGTTTGGTATTAGTGCGCATTATAAAAATTTCGTGTTTCCGTTACAGGACGCCGCTTTCGCGGACACACAGACAGACGGAATACGGCTATTATTAAAGAGATAGTCGTTGCCCGTGGAAAAATCCACGGGTTCGCCCGTCCATTATATTTACCCGTGGCAACAAAGTGGATAAAAATATATCGCATTTGATATTCGTGTTTCCGTGACATGATTTTCTAACTCAGCGGGGGTTCCGCGCAGAGACAGACAGACGGAATACGGCTATTATAATAGAGATGTAGATAAATAAGTCATTTTTTACTGTGGGACCAATCCTAGCCGTTAGCTCGCGCAGAAGAAGTAGAGACATTTTCAAAAACTACATTTCATTGACTTTGTAACGGTATCACTTCGTTTCAGTTACAACGGTTGAGTCACATGTTCGTACCAACATGTATTTAGCAATATGTTTCTGATATTGCCAGGTTGCATCGCTTTTAACAGTAAAACGATTGACTGTGGGATTAATTGAGCTGATTTTGGACTTTGAACTTATAAATGTGATGAATGAGCCAATTGGACTCCAAGAATTAACATTCTTCTTATTCTAACATGGTTGCTTCGACTCAGCAATTACACTGGGCGCGGTGGTAGCGCTTCATTAAAAAATTTAGATAAATAAGTCATTTTTTACTGTGGGACCAATCCTAGCGGTTAGCACGCGCTGAAGGTATAGAGAGAGTTTCAAAAACTACATTTCATTAAGTTTCTAACGGTATCCGTCCGCTTGAAGTACAACGGTCGCGTCACATATTCGTACCAACATGTGTTTAGCGATATGTTTCAGATATTACCAAGTTGCATGGCTTTTAACAGTGAACCAATTTACTGTTGGACTTAATTGAACTGATTTTGGACTTTGAACTCATAAATGTGATAAATGAGACAATTGGACTCCAAGAAATAATATTCTTCTTATTTTGACATGATTGCTTCAACTCAACGATTTCACTGGGCGATGTGATAGCGCTTTATTAAAAAATGTAGATAAATAAGTCTTTTTTTACTTTAGGACCAATCCTAGCCGTTAGCTTGCGCAGAAGAAGTAGAGACATTTTCAAAAACTACATTTCATTGACTTTGTAACGGTATCACTTCGTTTCAGTTACAATGGTTGAGTCACATGTTCGTACCAACATGTATTTAGCGATATGTTTCTGATATTGCCAGGTTGCATCGCTTTTAACAGTGAAACGATTGACTGTGGGATTAATTGAGCTGATTTTGGACTTTGAACTTATAAATGTGATGAATGAGCCAATTGGACTCCAAGAATTAACATTCTTCTTATTCTGACATGGTTGCTTCGACTCAGCAATTACACTGGGCGCGGTGGTAGCGCTTCATTTAAAAATTTAGATAAATAAGTCATTTTTTACTGTGGGACCAATCCTAGCCGTTAGCACGCGCTGAAGGTATAGAGAGAGTTTCAAAAACTACATTTCATTCAGTTTCTAACGGTATCCGTCCGCTTGAAGTACAACGGTCGCGTCACATATTCGTACCAACATGAGTTTAGCGATATGTTTCAGATATTACCAAGTTGCATGGCTTTTAACAGTGAACCAATTTACTGTTGGACTTAATTGAACTGATTTTGGACTTTGAACTCATAAATGTGATAAATAAGACAATTGGACTCCAAGAAATAATATTCTTCTTATTTTGACATGATTGCTTGAACTCAACGATTTCACTGGGCGATGTGATAGCGATTTATTAAAAAATGTAGATAAGTAAGTCATTTTTTACTGTGGGACCAATCCTAGCCGTTAGCTCGTGCAGAAGAAGTAGAGACATTTTCAAAAACTACATTTCATTGACTTTGTAACGGTATCACTTCGTTTCAGTTACAACGGTTGAGTCACATGTTCGTCCCAACATGTATTTAGCGATATGTTTCTGATATTGCCAGGTTGCATCGCTTTTAACAGTGAAACGATTGACTGTGTGATTAATTGAGCTGATTTTGGACTTTGAACTTATAAATGTGATGAATGAGCCAATTGGACTCCAAGAATTAACATTCTTCTTATTCTGACATGGTTGCTTCGACTCAGCAATTACACTGGGCGCGGTGGTAGCGCTTCATTTAAAAATTTATAAAAATAAGTCATTTTTTACTGTGGGACCAATCCTAGCTGTTAGCACGCGCTGAAGGTATAGAGAGAGTTTCAAAAACTACATTTCATTGAGTTTCTAACGGTATCCGTCCGCTTGAAGTACAACGGTCGCGTCACATATTCGTATCAACATGTATTTAGCGATATGTTTCAGATATTACTAGGTTGCATCGCTTTTAACAGTGAAACGATTGACTCTGGGACTTAATTGAACTTATTTTGGACTTTGAAGTTATAAATGTGATACATGAGCCAATTCGACTCCAAGAAATAACATTCTTCTTAATTTGACATGATTGCTTGAACTCAACGATTACACTGGGAGCTGTGATAGCGCTCTATTAAAAAATGTAGACAAATAAGTCATTTTTTACTGTGGGACCAATCCTAACCGTTAGCTCGCGCTGAAAAAATAGAGACATTTTCAAAAACTAAATTTCATTGACTTTGTAACGGTATCACGCCGTTTGAGTTACAACGGTTGCATCACATATTCGTACCAACATGTATTTGGCGTTATTTTTCTGACTCTACTAGGTTGCATCGCTTTTAACAGTGAAACGATTGACTGTCGGACTTAATTGAACTTATTTTGGACTTTGAACTTATAAATGTAATACATGAGCCAATTCGACTCCAAAAAAGAACATTCTTCTTCATCTGACAAGGTTGCTGGAACTCAGCGATTACACTAGGCCCTGTGGTAGCGCTTCATTTATAAATTTAGATAAATAAGTCATTTTTTACTGTGGGAGCAATCCTAACCGTTAGAACGCGCTGAAATTATAGAGACAGTTTCAAAAACTACTTTTCATTGACTTTCTAACGGTATCCGTCCGCTTGAAGTACAGCGGTCTCGTCACATATTCCTACCAATATGTGTTTAGCGATATCTTTCAGATATTCCCAAGTTGCATGGCTCTTAACAGTGAACCAATTTACTGTGGGACTTAATTAAACTGATTTTGGACTTTGAACTCATAAATGTGATAAATGAGACAATTGGACTCAAAGAAATAGCTTTCTTTTTAATTTGACATGACTGCTTGAACTCAACGATTACACTGGGCGCTGTGATAGCGCTTTATTAAAAAATGTAGATAAATAAGTCATTTTTTACTGTGGGACCAATCCTAGCCGTTAGCTCGCGCAGAAGAAGTAGAGACATTTTCAAAATCTACATTTCATTGACTTTGTAACGGTATCACTTCGTTTCAGTTACAACGGTTGAGTCACATGTTCGTACCAACATGTATTTAGCGATATGTCTCTGATATTGCCAGGTTGCATCGCTTTTAACAGTGAAACGATTGACTGTGGGACTTAATTGTACTTATTTTGGGCTTTGAACTTATAAATGTGATACATGAGCCAATTCGACTCCAAAAAAAAACATTCTTCTTCATCTGACATGGTTGCTGGAACTCAGCGATTACACTAGGCCCTGTGATAGCGCTTCATTTATAAATTTAGATAAATAAGTCATTTTTTACTGTGGGAGCAATCCTAACCGTTAGAACGCGCTGAAAATATAGAGACAGTTTCAAAAACTACATTTCATTGAGTTTCTAACGGTATCCGTCCGGTTGAAGTACAGCGGTCGCGTCACATATTCCTACCAATATGTGTTTAGCGATATTTTTCAGATATTCCCAAGTTGCATGGCTCTTAACAGTGAACCAATTTACTGTGGGACTTAATTGAACTGATTTCGGACTTTGAACTTATAAATGTGATAAATGAGACAATTGGACTCAAAGAAATAGCATTCTTCTTAATTTGACATGACTACTTGAACTCAACGATTACACTGGGCGCTGTGATAGCGCTTTATTAAAAAATGTAGATAAATAAGTCATTTTTTACTGTGGGACCAATCCTAGCCGTTAGCTCGCGCAGAAGAAGTAGAGACATTTTCAAAAACTACATTTCATTGACTTTGTAACGGTATCACTTCGTTTCAGTTACAACGGTTGAGTCACATTTTTGTACCAACATGTATTTAGCGATATGTCTCTGATATTGCCAGGTTGCATCGCTTTTAACAGTGAAACGATTGACTGTGGGACTTAATTAAACTAATTTTGGACTTTGAACTTATAAATGTGATACATGAGCCAATTCGACTCCAAAAAAGAACATTCTTCTTCATCTGACATGGTTGCTGGAACTCAGCGATTACACTAGGCCCTGTGATAGCGCTTCATTTATAAATTTAGATAAATAAGTCATTTTTTACTGTGGGAGCAATCCTAACCGTTAGAACGCGCTGAAGGTATAGAGAGAGTTTCAAAAACTACATTTCATTGAGTTTCTAACGGTATCCGTCCGGTTGAAGTACAGCGGTCGCGTCACATATTCGTACCAACATGTATTTAGCGATATGTTTCAGATATTACTAGGTTGCATCGCTTTTAACAGGGAAACCATTGACTCTGGGACTTAATTGAACTTATTTTGGACTTTGAACTTATAAATGTGATACATGAGCCAATTCGACTCCAACAAATAACATTCTTCTTAATTTGACATGATTGCTTGAACTCAAAGATTACACTGGGAGCTGTGATAGCGCTCTATTAAAAAATGTAGACATATAAGTCATTTTTTACTGTGGGACCAATCCTAACCCTTAGCTCGCGCTGAAAAAATAGAGACATTTTCAAAAACTAAATTTCATTGACTTTGTAACGGTATCACGCCGTTTGAGTTACAACGGTTGCATCACATATTCGTACCAACATGTATTTGGCGTTATTTTTCTGACTCTACTAGGTTGCATCGCTTTTAACAGTGAAACGATTGACTGTCGGACTTATTTGAACTTATTTTGGACTTTGAACTTATAAATGTAATACATGAGCCAATTCGACTCCAAAAAAGAACATTCTTCTTCATCTGACAAGGTTGCTGGAACTCGGCGATTACACTAGGCCCTGTGGTAGCGCTTTATTTATAAACTTAGATAAATAAGTCATTTTTTACTGTGGGAGCAATCCTAACCGTTAGAACGCGCTGAAAATATAGAGACAGTTTCAATAACTACTTTTCATTGACTTTCTAACGGTATCCGTCCGCTTGAAGTACAGCGGTCGCGTCACATATTCCTACCAATATGTGTTTAGCGATATCTTTCAGATATTCCCAAGTTGCATGGCTCTTAACAGTGAACCAATTTACTGTGGGACTTAATTAAACTGATTTTGGACTTTGAACTTATAAATGTGATAAATGAGACATTTGGTCTCAAAGAAATAGCATTCTTCTTAATTTGACATGACTGCTTGAACTCAACGATTACACTGGGGGCTGTGATAGCGCTTTATTAAAAGATGTAGATAAATAAGTCATTTTTTACTGTGGGACCAATCCTAGCTGTTAGCTTACGCAGAAGAAGTAGAGACATTTTCCAAAACTACATTTCATTGACTTTGTAACGGTATCACTTCGTTTCAGTTACAACAGTTGAGTCACATGTTCGTACCAACATGTATTTAGCGATATGTCTCGAATATTGCCAGGTTGCATCGCTTTTAACAGTGAAACGATTGACTGTGGGACTTAATTGAACTTATTTTAGACTTTGAACTTATAAATGTGATACATGAGTTAATTCGACTCCAAAAAAGAACATTCTTCTTCTTCTGACATGGTTGCTGGAACTCAGCGATTACACTAGGCCCTGTGATAGCGCTTCATTTATAAATTTAGATAAATAAGTAATTTTTTACTGTGGGAGCAATCCTAACCGTCAGAACGCGCTGAAAATATAGAGACAGTCTCAAAAACTACATTTCATTGAGTTTCTAACGGTATCCGTCCGGTTGAAGTACTGCGGTCGAGCACATATTCCTACCAATATGTGTTTAGCGATATCTTTCAGATATTCCCAAATTGCATGGCTCTTAACAGTGAACCAATTTACTGTGGGACTTAATTGAACTGATTTCGGACTTTGAACTTATAAATGTGATAAATGAGACAATTGGACTCAAAGAAATAGCATTCTTCTTAATTTGACATGATTGCTTGAACTCAACGAGAACACTGGACGCTGTGATAGCGCTTTATTAAAAAATGTAGATAAATAAGTCATTATTTACTGTGGAACCAATCCTAACTGTTAGCTCGCGCTGAAGAAATAGAGACAGTTTCAAAACCTAAATTTCATTGACTTTGTAACGGTATCACTCCGTTTGAGTTTCAACGGTTGCGTCACATATTTGTACCAACATGTATTTTGCGATATGTTTCTGATATTACCAGGTTGCATCGCTTTTAACAGTGAAATGATTGACTGTGGGACTTAATTGAACTAATTTTGGACTTTGAACTTATAAATGTGATAAATGAGCCAATTAGACTCCAAGAAATAAGATTCTTCTTAATCTGACATGGTTGCTGGAACTCAACGATTACCTTGGGCGCTGTGGTAGCGGTTCATTTAAAAATTTAGATAAATAAGTCATTTTTTACTGTGGGACCAATCCTAGCCGTTAGCACGCGCTGAAGATATAGAGACATTTTCAAAGACTACATTTCATTGAGTTTCTAATGGTATCCGTCCGCTTGAAGTACAACGGTTGCGTCACATATTCGTACCAACATGTGTTTAGCGATATCTTTCAGATATTACCAAGTTGCAGTGCTTTTACCAGTGAAACATTTTACTGTGGGACTTAATGGAACTGATTTTGGACTTTGAACTTATAAATGTGATGAATGAGACAACTGGACTCCAAGAAATAACATTCCTTTTAATTTGACATGATTGCTGGAACAGAGTATTTCCACTGGCCGCTGTGGTAGCGCTTTATTAACAAATGTAGATAAATAAGTCATTTTTTACTGTGGGACCAATCCTAGCCGTTAGCTCGCGCAGAAGAAGAAGAGACATTTTCAAAAACTACATTTCATTGACTTTGTAACGGTATCTCTTCGTTTCAGTTACAACGGTTGAGTTACATGTTCGTACCAACATGTATTTAGCGATATGTTTCTGATATTGCCAGGTTGCATCGCTTTTAACAGTAAAACGATTGACTGTGGGATTAATTGAGCTGATTTTGGACTTTGAACTTATAAATGTGATGAATGAGCCAATTGGACTGCAAGAGTTAAGATTCTTCTTATTCTGACATGGTTGCTGGAACTCAGCAATTACACTGGGCGCTGTGGTAGCGCTTCATTTAAAAATTTAGATAAATAAGTCATTTTTTATTGTGGGACCAATCCTAACCGTTAGCTCGCGCTGAAGAAATAGAGACATTTTCAAAAACTAAATTTCATTGTCTTTGTAACGGTATCACGCCAATTGAGTTACAACGGTTGCATCACATATTCGTAGCAACATGTATTTGGCGTTATTTTTCCGACACTACTAGGTTGCATCGCTTTTAACAGTGAAACGATTGACTGTGGGACTTAATTGAACTTATTTTGGACTTTGAACTTATAAATGTGATACATCAGCCAATTCGACTCCAAAAAAGAACATTCTTCTTCATCTGACATGGTTGCTGGAACTCAGCGATTACACTAGGCCCTGTGGTAGCGCTTCATTTATAAATTTAGATAAATAAGTCACTTTTTACTGTGGGAGCAATCCTAACCGTTGGAACGCGCTGAAAATATAGAGACAGTTTCAAAAACTAAATTTCATTGAGTTTCTAACGGTATCCGTCCGGTTGAAGTACAGAGGTCGCGTCACATATTCCTACCAATATGTGTTTAGCGATATCTTTCAGATATTCCCAAGTTGCATAGCTCTTAACAGTGAACCAATTTACTGTGGGACTTAATTGAAATGATTTTGGACTTTGAACTTATAAATGTGATAAATGAGACAATTGGACTCAAAGAAATAGCATTCTTCTTAATTTGACATGATTGCTTGAACTCAACGATTACACTGGGCGCTGTGATAGCGCTTTATTAAAAAATGTAGATAAATAAGTCATTATTTACTGTGGAACCAATCCTAACCGTTAGCTCGCGCTGAAGAAGTAGAAACAGTTTCAAAACCTAAATTTCAATGCCTTTGTAACGGTATCACTCCGTTTGAGTTTCAACGGTTGCGTCACATATTTGTAACAACATGTATTTTGCGATATGTTTCTGATATTACCAGGTTGCATCGCTTTTAACAGTGAAATGATTGACTGTGGGACTTAATTGAACTAATTTTGGACTTTGAACTTATAAATGTGATAAATGAGCCAATTGGATTCCAAGAAATAGCATTCTTCTTAATTTGACATGATTGCTTGAACTCAACGATTACACTGGGCGCTGTGATAGCGCTTTATTAAAAAATGTAGATAAATAAGCCATTTTTTACTGTGGGACCAATCCTAGACGTTAGCGCGCTCTGAAGAAATAGAGACAGTTTCAAAAACTACATTTCATTGAGTTTCTACAGTTATCAGTCTGTTTAAGCTACAACGGTTGCGTCACATATCCGTACCAACATGTATTTCGCGTTATTTTTCTGACTCTACTAGGTTGCATCGCTTTTAACAATGAAACGATTGACTGTGGGACTTAATTGAAATGATTGTGGACTTTGACCCTAGAAATATGATCAATAAGACAACTGGACTCCAAGAAAAAACGTTTTTCTTAGCTTGAAATGATTGCTTAAACTCAACGATTACACTGGGCGCTGTGATAGCGCTTCATTTAAAAATTTAGATAAATAAGTCATTTTTTACTGTGGGACCAATCCTAGCCGTTAGCACGCGCTGAAGATATAGAGACACTTTCAAAAACTACATTTCATTGAGTTTCTAACGGTATCCGTCCGCTTGAAGTACAACGGTTGCGTCACATATTCCTACCAACATTTATTTAGCGATATGTTTCAGATATTACTAGGTTGCATCGCTTTTAACAGTGAAATGATTAACTCTGGGACTTAATTGAACTGATTTTGGACTTTGAACTTATAAATGTGATAAATGAGCCAATTGGACTCCAAGAAATAACATTCTTCTTATTTTGACATGATTGCTGGAATTCAGCGGTTACACTGGGCGCTGCGGTAGCGCTTCATTTAGATATATAGATAAATTAGTCATTCTGTACTGTGGGACCAATCTTAGACGATAGCGCGCGCTGAGGAAATGGAGACAGTTTCAAAAACTTTATTTCATTGACTTTCTAACGATATCACTCCGTTGCAGTTACAACGGTTGCGTCACATATTCGTACCAACATGTATTAAGCGATATGTTTCTGATATTACCAGGTTGCATCGCCTTTAACAGTGAAACGATTGACTGTGGGACTTAATTGAACTGATTTTGGACTTTGAACTTATATATGTGATAAATGAGCCAATTGGACTCCAAGAAATAACATTCTTCTTATTTTGACATGATTGCTGGAATTCAGCGGTTACACTGGCGCTGCGGTAGCGCTTCATTTAGAAATTTAGATAAATAAGTCATTCTGTACTGTGTGACCAATCTTAGCCGTTAGCACGCTGAGGAAATGGAGACAGCTTCAAAAATTTTAGTTCATTGACTTTCTAACGGTATCACTCCGTTTGAGGTACAACAGTTGCGTCACATATTCATACCAACATGTACTTAGCGATATTTTTCTGATATTACAAGGTTGCATCGCTTTTAACAGTGAAACGATTGCCTGAGGAACTTAAATGAACTGATTTTGGACTTTGAACTTGTAAATGTGATAAATGAGCCAATTGGACTCCAAGAAATAACATTCTTCTTATTTTCACATGAGTGCTGGAATTCAGCGGTTACACTGGGCGCTGTGGCAGCGCTTAATTTAGAAATTTAGATAAATAAGTCATTCTGTACTGTGGCACCAATCTTAGCCGTTAGCGCGCTGAGGAAATGGAGACAGCTTTAAAAATTTAATTTCATTGACTTTCTAACGGTATCACTCCGTTTGAGGTACAACGGTTGCGTCACATATTCCTACCAACATGTATTTAGCGATATGTTTCAGATATTACTAGGTTGCATCGCTTTTAACAGTGAAACGATTAACTCTGGGACTTAATTGAACTGATTTTGGACTTTGACATTATAAATGTGATGAGTGAGACAATTGGTCTCCAAGAAATAACATTCTCCTTAATTTGACACGATTGCTGGAATTCAGCGATTACACTGGGCGCTGCGGTAGCGCTTCATTAAAAAATTTAGATAAATAAGTCACTTTGTACTGTGGGACTAATGCTAGACGATAGTGCGCGCTGAAGAAATACAGACCGTTTCAAAAATTACATTTCATTGACTTTCTAACGGTATCACTCCGTTTGAGGTACAACGGTTGCGTCACATCTTCATACCAACATGTATTTAGCAATATGTTTCTGATATTACAAGGTTGCATCGCTTTTAACAGTGAAACGATTGCCTGTGGAACTTAATTGAACTGATTTTGGACTTTGAACTTATAAATGTGATAAATGAGCCAATTAGACTCCAAGAAATAACATTCTTCTTATTTTGACATGATTGTTGGAATTCAGCGGTTACACAGGGCGCTGCGGTAGCGCTTCATTTAGAAATTTAGATAAATAAGTCATTCTGTACTGTGGGACCAATCTTAGACGTTAGCGCGCGCTGAGGAAATGGAGACAGTTTCAAAAACTTTATTTCAATGACTTTCTAACGATATCACGCCGTTTGAGTTACAACGGTTGCGTCAGATATTCGTACCAATATGTACTTAGCGATATGTTTCAGATATTACTAGGTTGCGTCGCCTTTAACAGTGAAACGATTGACCGTGGGACTTAATTGAACTGATTTTGAACTTCCAAGTTATGAATGTGATGAATGAACTAATGGGACTCCAAGAAATAACATTCTTCTTATTTTGACATGATTGCTGGAATTCAGCGGTTACACTGGGCGCTGCGGCAGCGCTTCATTTAGAAATTTAGATAAATAAGTCATTCTGTACTGTGTGACCAATCTTAGCCGTTAGCGCGCTGAGGAAATGGAGACAGCTTCAAAAATTTTAGTTCATTGACTTTCTAACGGTATCACTCCGTTTGAGGTACAACGGTTGCGTCACATATTCATACCAACATGTACTTAGGGATATGTTTCTGATATTACAAGGTTGCATCGCTTTTAACAGTGAAACGATTGCCTGTGGAACTTAATTGAACTGATTTTGGACTTTGAACTTATAAATGTGATAAATGAGCCAATTGGACTCCAAGAAATAACATTCTTCTTATTTTAACATGATTGCTGGAATTCAGCGGTTACACTGGGCGCTGCGGTAGCGCTTCATTTAGATATATAGATAAATTAGTCATTCTGTACTGTGGGACCAATCTTAGACGATAGCGCGCGCTGAGGAAATGGAGACAGTTTCAAAAACTTTATTTCATTGACTTTCTAACGATATCACTCCGTTTAAGTTACAACGGTTGCGTCACATATTCGTACCAACATGTATTAAGCGATATGTTTCTGATATTACCAGGTTGCATCGCCTTTAACAGTGAAACGATTGACTGTGGGACTTAATTGAACTGATTTTGGACTTTAAACTTATAAATGTGATAAATGAGCCAATTGGACTCCAAGAAATAACATTCTTCTTATTTTGACATGATTGCTGGAATTCAGCGGTTACACTGGCGCTGCGGTAGCGCTTCATTTAGAAATTTAGATAAATAAGTCATCCTGTACTGTGTGACCAATCTTAGCCGTTAGCACGCTGAGGAAATGGAGACAGCTTCAAAAATTTTAGTTCATTGACTTTCTAACGGTATCACTCCGTTTGAGGTACAACAGTTGCGTCACATATTCATACCAACATGTACTTAGCGATATTTTTCTGATATTACAAGGTTGCATCGCTTTTAACAGTGAAACGATTGCCTGAGGAACTTAAATGAACTGATTTTGGACTTTGAACTTGTAAATGTGATAAATGAGCCAATTGGACTCCAAGAAATAACATTCTTCTTATTTTCACATGAGTGCTGGAATTCAGCGGTTACACTGGGCGCTGTGGCAGCGCTTAATTTAGAAATTTAGATAAATAAGTCATTCTGTACTGTGGCACCAATCTTAGCCGTTTGCGCGCTGAGGAAATGGAGACAGCTTTAAAAATTTAATTTCATTGACTTTCTAACGGTATCACTCCGTTTGAGGTACAACGGTTGCGTCACATATTCATACCAACATGTACTTAGCGATATGTTTCAGATATTACTAGGTTGCGTCGCTTTTAACAGTGAAACGATTGACCGTGGGACTTAATTGAACTGATTTTGGACTTCGAAGTTATGAATGTGATGAATGAACAAATTGGACTCCAAGAAATAACATTCTTCTTGTTTTGACATGATTGCTGGAATTCAGCGGTTACACTGGGCGCTGTGGCAGCGCTTCATTTAGAAATTTAGATAAATAAGTCATTCTGTACTGTGGGACCAATCTTAGACGATAGCGCGCGCTGAGGAAATGGAGACAGTTTCAAAAACTTTATTTCATTGACTTTCTAACGATATCCATCCGTTTGAGTTACAACGGTTGCGTCACATCTTCGTACTAACATGTATTTAGCGATATGCTTCTGATATTACCAGGTTGCATCGCTTTTAACAGTGAAAGATTGACTGTGGGACTTAATTGAACTGATTTTGGACTTTGAACTTATAAATGTGATAAATGAGCCAATTGGACTCCAAGAAATAACATTCTTCTTATTTTCACATGAGTGCTGGAATTCAGCGGTTACACTGGGCGCTGTGGCAGCGCTTAATTTAGAAACTTAGATAAATAAGTCATTCTGTACTGTGGCACCAATCTTAGCCGTTAGCGCGCTGAGGAAATGGAGACAGCTTTAAAAATTTAATTTCATTGACTTTCTAACGGTATCACTCCGTTTGAGGTACAACGGTTGCGTCACATATTCCTACCAACATGTATTTAGCGATATGTTTCAGATATTACTAGGTTGCATCGCTTTTAACAGTGAAACGATTAACTCTGGGACTTAATTGAACTGATTTTGGACTTTGACATTATAAATGTGATGAGTGAGACAATTGGTCTCCAAGAAATAACATTCTCCTTAATTTGACACGATTGCTGGAATTCAGCGATTACACTGGGCGCTGCGGTAGCGCTTCATTAAAAAATTTAGATAAATAAGTCACTTTGTACTGTGGGACTAATGCTAGACGATAGCGCACGCTGAAGAAATACAGACCGTTTCAAAAATTACATTTCATTGACTTTCTAACGGTATCACTCCGTTTGAGGTACAACGGTTGCGTCACATCTTCATACCAACATGTATTTAGCAATATGTTTCTGATATTACAAGGTTGCATCGCTTTTAACAGTGAAACGATTGCCTGTGGAACTTAATTGAACTGATTTTGGACTTTGAACTTATAAATGTGATAAATGAGCCAATTAGACTCCAAGAAATAACATTCTTCTTATTTTGACATGATTGTTGGAATTCAGCGGTTACACAGGGCGCTGCGGTAGCGCTTCATTTAGAAATTTAGATAAATAAGTCATTCTGTACTGTGGGACCAATCTTAGACGTTAGCGCGCGCTGAGGAAATGGAGACAGTTTCAAAAACTTTATTTCATTGACTTTCTAACGATATCACGCCGTTTGAGTTACAACGGTTGCGTCAGATATTCGTACCAATATGTACTTAGCGATATGTTTCAGATATTACTAGGTTGCTTCGCCTTTAACAGTGAAACGATTGACCGTGGGACTTAATTGAACTGATTTTGAACTTCAAAGTTATGAATGTGATGAATGAACTAATGGGACTCCAAGAAATAACATTCTTCTTATTTTGACATGATTGCTGGAATTCAGCGGTTACACTGGGCGCTGCGGCAGCGCTTCATTTAGAAATTTAGATAAATAAGTCATTCTGTACTGTGTGACCAATCTTAGCCGTTAGCGCGCTGAGGAAATGGAGACAGCTTCAAAAATTTTAGTTCATTGACTTTCTAACGGTATCACTCCGTTTGAGGTACAACGGTTGCGTCACATATTCATACCAACATGTACTTAGCGATATGTTTCTGATATTACAAGGTTGCATCGCTTTTAACAGTGAAACCATTGCCTGTGGAACTTAATTGAACTGATTTTGGACTTTGAACTTTTAAATGTGATAAATGAGCCAATTGGACTCCAAGAAATAACATTCTTCTTATTTTGACATGATTGCTGGAATTCAGCGGTTACACTGGGCGCTGCGGTAGCGCTTCATTTAGATATATAGATAAATTAGTCATTCTGTACTGTGGGACCAATCTTAGACGATAGCGCGCGCTGAGGAAATGGAGACAGTTTCAAAAACTTTATTTCATTGACTTTCTAACGATATCACTCCGTTTAAGTTACAACGGTTGCGTCACATATTCGTACCAACATGTATTAAGCGATATGTTTCTGATATTACCAGGTTGCATCGCCTTTAACAGTGAAACGATTGACTGTGGGACTTAATTGAACTGATTTTGGACTTTAAACTTATAAATGTGATAAATGAGCCAATTGGACTCCAAGAAATAACATTCTTCTTATTTTGAAATGATTGCTGGAATTCAGCGGTTACACTGGCGCTGCGGTAGCGCTTCATTTAGAAATTTAGATAAATAAGTCATCCTGTACTGTGTGACCAATCTTAGCCGTTAGCACGCTGAGGAAATGGAGACAGCTTCAAAAATTTTAGTTCATTGACTTTCTAACGGTATCACTCCGTTTGAGGTACAACAGTTGCGTCACATATTCATACCAACATGTACTTAGCGATATTTTTCTGATATTACAAGGTTGCATCGCTTTTAACAGTGAAACGATTGCCTGAGGAACTTAAATGAACTGATTTTGGACTTTGAACTTGTAAATGTGATAAATGAGCCAATTGGACTCCAAGAAATAACATTCTTCTTATTTTCACATGAGTGCTGGAATTCAGCGGTTACACTGGGCGCTGTGGCAGCGCTTAATTTAGAAATTTAGATAAATAAGTCATTCTGTACTGTGGCACCAATCTTAGCCGTTTGCGCGCTGAGGAAATGGAGACAGCTTTAAAAATTTAATTTCATTGACTTTCTAGCGGTATCACTCCGTTTGAGGTACAACGGTTGCGTCACATATTCATACCAACATGTATTTAGCGATATGTTTCTGATATTACAAGGTTGCATCGCTTTTAACAGTGAAACGATTGCCTGTGGAACTTAATTGAACTGATTTTGGACTTTGAACTTATAAATGTGATAAATGAGCCAATTGGACTCCAAGAAATAACATTCTTCTTATTTTGACATGACTGCTGGAATTCAGCAGTTACACTGTGCGCTGCGGTAGCGCTTCATTTAGAAATTTAGAAAAATAAGTCATTCTGTACTGTGGGACCAATCTTAGACGTTACGGCGCGCTGAGGAAATGGCGACAGTTTCAAAAACTTTATTTCATTGACTTTCTAACGATATCACGCCGTTTGAGTTACAACGGTTGCGTCAGATATTCGTACCAACATGTACTTAGCGATATGTTTCAGATATTACTAGGTTGCGTGGCTTTTAACAGTGAAACGATTGACCGTGGGACTTAATTGAACTGATTTTGGACTTCGAAGTTATGAATGTGATGAATGAACAAATTGGACTCCAAGAAATAACATTCTTCTTATTTTGACATGATTGCTGGAATTCAGCGGTTACACTGGGCGCTGTGGCAGCGCTTCATTTAGAAATTTAGATAAATAAGTCATTCTGTACTGTGGGACCAATCTTAGACGATAGCGCGCGCTGAGGAAATGGAGACAGTTTCAAAAACTTTATTTCATTGACTTTCTAACGATATCCATCCGTTTGAGTTACAACGGTTGCGTCACATCTTCGTACTAACATGTATTTAGCGATATGCTTCTGATATTACCAGGTTGCATCGCTTTTAACAGTGAAAGATTGACTGTGGGACTTAATTGAACTGATTTTGGACTTTGAACTTATAAATGTGATAAATGAGCCAATTGGACTCCAAGAAATAACATTCTTCTTAATCTGACATGGTTGCTGAAACTCAGCGATTACACTGCGCGCTGTGGTAGAGCTTCATTTAAAAATTTAGATAAATAAGCCATTTTTTACTGTGGGACCAATCCTAGCCGTTAGCACGCGCTGCAGATATAGAGACAGTTTCAAAAACTACATTTCATTGAGTTTGTAACGGTATCCGTCCGCTTGAAGTACAACTGTCGTTCACATATTCGTACCAACACGTGTTTAGCGATATTTTTCTGATATTACAAGGTTGCATCGCTTTTAACAGTGAAACGATTGCCTGTGAAACTTAAGTGAACTGATTTTGGACTTTGAACTTGTAAATGTGATAAATGAGCCAATTGGACTCCAAGAAATAACATTCTTCTTATTTTCACATGAGTGCTGGAATTCAGCGGTTACACTGGGCGCTGTGGCAGCGCTTAATTTAGAAATTTAGATAAATAAGTCATTCTGTACTGTGGCACCAATCTTAGCCGTTAGCGCGCTGAGGAAATGGAGACAGCTTTAAAAATTTAATTTCAATGACTTTCTAACGGTATCACTCCGTTTGAGGTACAACGGTTGCGTCACATATTCATACCAACATGTATTTAGCGATATGTTTCTGATATTACAAGGTTGCATCGCTTTTAACAGTGAAACGATTGCCTGTGGAACTTAATTGAACTGATTTTGGACTTTGAACTTATAAATGTGATAAATGAGCCAATTGGACTCCAAAAAATAACATTCTTCTTATTTTGACATGACTGCTGGATTTCAGCGGTTACACTTGGCGCTGCGGTAGCGCTTCATTTAGAAATTTAGATAAATAAGTCATTCTGTACTGTGGGACCAATCTTACACGTTAGGGCGCGCTGAGGAAATGGCGACAGTTTCAAAAACTTTATTTCATTGACTTTCTAACGATATCACGCCGTTTGAGTTACAACGGTTGCGTCAGATATTCGTACCAACATGTACTTAGCGATATGTTTCAGATATTACTAGGTTGCGTCGCTTTTAACAGTGAAACGATTGACCGTGGGACTTAATTGAACTGATTTTGGACTTCGAAGTTATGAATGTGATGAATAAACAAATTGGACTCCAAGAAATAACATTCTTCTTATTTTGACATGATTGCTGGAATTCAGCGGTTACACTGGGCGCTGTGGCAGCGCTTCATTTAGAAATTTAGATAAATAAGTCATTCTGTACTGTGTGACCAATCTTAGCCGTTAGCACGCTGAGGAAATGGAGACAGCTTCAAAAATTTTATTTCATTGACTTTCTAACGGTATCACTCCGTTTGAGGTACAACAGTTGCGTCACATATTCATACCAACATGTACTTAGCGATATTTTTCTGATATTACAAGGTTGCATCGCTTTTAACAGTGAAACGATTGCCTGAGGAACTTAAATGAACTGATTTTGGACTTTGAACTTTTAAATGTAGTAAATGAGCCAATTGGACTCCAAAAAATAACATTCTTCTTATTTTAACATGATTGCTGGAATTCAGCGGTTACACAGGGCGCTGCGGTAGCGCTTCATTTAGAAATTTAGATAAATAAGTCATTCTGTACTGTGGGACTAATCTTAGACGATAGCGCGCGCTGAGGAAATGGAGACAGTTTCAAAAACTTTATTTCATTGACTTTCTAACGATATCCATCCGTTTGAGTTACAACGGTTGCGTCACATATTCGTACTAACATGTATTTAGCGATATGTTTCTGATATTACCAGGTTGCATCGCTTTTAACAGTGAAAGATTGACTGTGGGACTTAATTGAACTGATTTTGGACTTTGAACTTATAAATGTGATAAATGAGCCAATTGGACTCCAAGAAATAACATTCTTCTTAATCTGACATGGTTGCTGAAACTCAGCGATTACACTGCGCGCTGTGGTAGAGCTTCATTTAAAAATTTAGATAAATAAGCCAGTTTTCACTGTGGGACTAATCCTAGCCGTTAGCACGCGCTGCAGATATAGAGACAGTTTCAAAAACTACATTTCATTGAGTTTGTAACGGTATCCGTCCGCTTGAAGTACAACGGTCGTGTCACATATTCGTACCAACATGTGTTTAGCGATATTTTTCTGATATTACAAGGTTGCATCGCTTTTAACAGTGAAACGATTGCCTGTGAAACTTAATTGAACTGCTTTTGGACTTTGAACTTGTAAATGTGATAAATGAGCCAATTGGACTCCAAGAAATAACATTCTTCTTATTTTCACATGAGTGCTGGAATTCAGCGGTTACACTGGGCGCTGTGGCAGCGCTTAATTTAGAAATTTAGATAAATAAGTCATTCTGTACTGTGGCACCAATCTTAGCCGTTAGCGCGCTGAGGAAATGGAGACAGCTTTAAAAATTTAATTTCATTGACTTTCTAACGGTATCACTCCGTTTGAGGTACAACGGTTGCGTCACATATTCATACCAACATGTATTTAGCGATATGTTTCTGATATTACAAGGTTGCATCGCTCTTAACAGTGAAACGATTGCCTGTGGAACTTAATTGAACTGATTTTGGACTTCGAAGTTATGAATGTGATGAATGAACAAATTGGACTCCAAGAAATAACATTCTTCTTATTTTGACATGATTGCTGGAATTCAGCGGTTACACTGGGCGCTGTGGCAGCGCTTCATTTAGAAATTTAGATAAATAAGTCATTCTGTACTGTGTGAACAATCTTAGCCGTTAACGCGCTGAGGAAATGGAGACAGCTTCAAAAATTTTAGTTCATTGACTTTCTAACGGTATCACTCCGTTTGAGGTACAACGGTTGCGTCACATATTCATAACAACATCTACTTAGCGATATGTTTCTGATATTACAAGATTGCATTGCTTTTAACAGTGAAACGATTGCCTGTGGAACTTAATTGAACTGATTTTGGACTTTGAACTTATAAATGTGATAAATGAGCCAATTTGACTCCAAGAAATAACATTCTTCTTATTTTGACATGATTGCTGGAATTCAGCGGTTACACTGGGCGCTGCGGTAGCGCTTCAGTTGGAAATTTTGATAAATAAGTCATTCTGTACTATGGCACCAATCTTAGCCGTTAGCGCGCTGAGGAAATGGAGACAGCTTTAAAAATTTTATTTCATTGACTTTCTAACGGTATCACTCCGTTTGAGGTACAACGGTTGCGTCACATATTCATACCAACATGTATTTAGCGATATGTTTCTGATATTACAAGGTTGCATCCCTTTTAACAGTGAAACGATTGCCTGTGGAACTTAATTGAACTGATTTTGGACTTTGAACTTATAAATGTGATAAATGAGCCAATTGGACTCCAAGAAATAACATTCTTCTTATTTTGACATGACTGCTGGAATTCAGCGGTTACACTGGGCGCTGCGGTAGCGCTTCATTCAGAAATTTAGATAAATAAGTCATTCTGTACTGTGGGACCAATCTTAGACGTTAGCACGCGCTGAGGAAATGGAGACAGTTTCAAAAACTTTATTTCATTGACTTTCTAACGATATCACGCCGTTTGAGTTACAACGGTTGCGTAGATATTCGTACCAACATGTACTTAGCGATATGTTTCAGATATTACTAGGTTGCGTCGCTTTTAACAGTGAAACGATTGACCGTGGGACTTAATTGAACTGATTTTGGGGACTTCGAAATTATTAATGTGATAAATGAACAAATTGGACTCCAAGAAATAACATTCTTCTTATTTTGACATGATTGCTGGAATTCAGCGGTTACACTGGGCGCTGCGGCAGCGCTTCATTTAGAAATTTAGATAAATAAGTCATTCTGTACTGTGTGACCAATCTTAGCCGTTAGCGCGCTGAGGAAATGGAGACAGCTTCAAGAATTTTAGTTCATTGACTTTCTAACGGTATCACTCCGTTTGAGGTACAACAGTTGCGTCACATATTCATACCAACATGTACCTAGCGATATGTTTCTGATATTACAAGTTTGCATCGCTTTTAACAGTGAAACGATTGCCTGTGGAACTTAATTGAACTGATTTTGGACTTTGAACTTATAAATGTGATAAATGATCCAATTGGACTCCAAGAAATAACATTCTACTTATTTTGAAATGATTGCTGGAATTCAGCGGTTACACTGGGCGCTGCGGTAGCACTTCATTTAGAAATATAGATAAATAAGTCATTCTGTACTGCGGGACCAATCTTAGACGATAGCGCGCGCTGAGGAAATGGAGAAAGTTTCAAAAACTTTATTTCATTGACTTTCTAACGATATCACTCCGTTTAAGTTACAACGGTTGCGTCACATATTCGTACCAACGTGTATTTAGCGATATGTTTCTGATATTACCAGGTTGCATCGCCTTTAACAGTGAAACGATTGACTGTGGGACTTAATTGAAATGATTTTGGACTTTGAACTTATAAATGTGATAAATGAGCCAATTGTACTCCAAGAAATAACATTCTTTTTATTTTGACATGATTGCTGGAATTCAGCGGTTACACTGGGCGCTGCGGTAGCGCTTCATTTAGAAATTTAGATAAATAAATCATTCTGTACTGTGCGACCAATCTTAGCCCTTAGCGCGCTGAGGAAATGGAGACAGCTTCAAAAATTTTAGTTCATTGACTTTCTAACGGTATCACTCCGTTTGAGGTACAACGGTCGTGTCACATATTCGTACCAACATGTGTTTAGCGATATTTTTCTGACTCTACCAGGTTGCATCGCTTTTAACAATGAAACGATTGACTGTGGGACTTAATTGAAATGATTTTGGACTTTGAACTTATAAATGTGATACATGGGCCAATTCGACTCCAAGAAACAATTTTCTTCTAAATCTGACATGGTTGCTGGAACTCAGCGATTACACTGCGCGATGTGGTAGCGCTTCATTTAAAAGTTTAGATAAATAAGCCATTTTTTACTGTGGGACCAATCCTAGCCGTTAGCACGCGCTGCAGTTATAGAGACAGTTTCAAAAACTACATTTCATTGAGTTTGTAACGGTATCCATCCGCTTGATGTACAACGGTCGTGTCACATATTCGTACCAACATGTGTTTAGCGATATTTTTCTGACTCTACTAGGTTGCATCGCTTTTAACAATGAAACGATTGACTGTGGGACTTAATTGAAATGATTTTGGACTTTGAACTTATAAATGTGATACATGAGCCAATTCGACTCCAAGAAAGAACATTCTTCTTCATCTGACATGGTTGCTGGAACTCAGCGGTGACACTGGGCCCTGCGGTAGCGCTTCATTTATAAATTTAGATAAATAAGACATTTTTTACTGTGGGACCAATCCTAGTCGATAGCGCACGCTGAAGAGATAGAGACAGTTTCAAAAATTACATTTCATTGACTTTCTAACGGTATCGGTCCGTTTGAGTTACAACAGCTGCGTCACATATTCGTACCAACATGTATTTAGCGTTATTTTTCTGACTCTAATAGGTTGCATCGCTTTTAACAATGAAACGATTGACTGTGGGATTTCATGGAACTGATTTCGGACCTTGAACTTATAAATGTGTTAAATGAGCCAATTGGACTCCATGAAATCACATTCTTCTTATTTTGACATGATTGCTGGAATTCAGCGGTGACACTGGGCCCTGCGGTAGCGCTTCATTTAGAAATTTAGATAAATAAGTCATTCTGTACTGTGGGACCAATCTTAGACGTTAGCACGCGCTGAGGAAATGGAGACAGTTTCAAAAACTTTATTTCATTGACTTTCTAACGATATCACGCCGTTTGAGTTACAACGGTTGCGTAGATATTCGTACCAACATGTACTTAGCGATATGTTTCAGATATTACTAGGTTGCGTCGCTTTTAACAGTGAAACGATTGACCGTGGGACTTAATTGAACTGATTTTGGGGACTTCGAAATTATTAATGTGATAAATGAACAAATTGGACTCCAAGAAATAACATTCTTCTTATTTTGACATGATTGCTGGAATTCAGCGGTTACACTGGGCGCTGCGGCAGCGCTTCATTTAGAAATTTAGATAAATAAGTCATTCTGTACTGTGTGACCAATCTTAGCCGTTAGCGCGCTGAGGAAATGGAGACAGCTTCAAGAATTTTAGTTCATTGACTTTCTAACGGTATCACTCCGTTTGAGGTACAACAGTTGCGTCACATATTCATACCAACATGTACCTAGCGATATGTTTCTGATATTACAAGTTTGCATCGCTTTTAACAGTGAAACGATTGCCTGTGGAACTTAATTGAACTGATTTTGGACTTTGAACTTATAAATGTGATAAATGATCCAATTGGACTCCAAGAAATAACATTCTACTTATTTTGAAATGATTGCTGGAATTCAGCGGTTACACTGGGCGCTGCGGTAGCACTTCATTTAGAAATATAGATAAATAAGTCATTCTGTACTGCGGGACCAATCTTAGACGATAGCGCGCGCTGAGGAAATGGAGAAAGTTTCAAAAACTTTATTTCATTGACTTTCTAACGATATCACTCCGTTTAAGTTACAACGGTTGCGTCACATATTCGTACCAACGTGTATTTAGCGATATGTTTCTGATATTACCAGGTTGCATCGCCTTTAACAGTGAAACGATTGACTGTGGGACTTAATTGAAATGATTTTGGACTTTGAACTTATAAATGTGATAAATGAGCCAATTGTACTCCAAGAAATAACATTCTTTTTATTTTGACATGATTGCTGGAATTCAGCGGTTACACTGGGCGCTGCGGTAGCGCTTCATTTAGAAATTTAGATAAATAAATCATTCTGTACTGTGCGACCAATCTTAGCCCTTAGCGCGCTGAGGAAATGGAGACAGCTTCAAAAATTTTAGTTCATTGACTTTCTAACGGTATCACTCCGTTTGAGGTACAACGGTCGTGTCACATATTCGTACCAACATGTGTTTAGCGATATTTTTCTGACTCTACCAGGTTGCATCGCTTTTAACAATGAAACGATTGACTGTGGGACTTAATTGAAATGATTTTGGACTTTGAACTTATAAATGTGATACATGGGCCAATTCGACTCCAAGAAACAATTTTCTTCTAAATCTGACATGGTTGCTGGAACTCAGCGATTACACTGCGCGATGTGGTAGCGCTTCATTTAAAAGTTTAGATAAATAAGCCATTTTTTACTGTGGGACCAATCCTAGCCGTTAGCACGCGCTGCAGTTATAGAGACAGTTTCAAAAACTACATTTCATTGAGTTTGTAACGGTATCCATCCGCTTGATGTACAACGGTCGTGTCACATATTCGTACCAACATGTGTTTAGCGATATTTTTCTGACTCTACTAGGTTGCATCGCTTTTAACAATGAAACGATTGACTGTGGGACTTAATTGAAATGATTTTGGACTTTGAACTTATAAATGTGATACATGAGCCAATTCGACTCCAAGAAAGAACATTCTTCTTCATCTGACATGGTTGCTGGAACTCAGCGGTGACACTGGGCCCTGCGGTAGCGCTTCATTTATAAATTTAGATAAATAAGACATTTTTTACTGTGGGACCAATCCTAGTCGATAGCGCACGCTGAAGAGATAGAGACAGTTTCAAAAATTACATTTCATTGACTTTCTAACGGTATCGGTCCGTTTGAGTTACAACAGCTGCGTCACATATTCGTACCAACATGTATTTAGCGTTATTTTTCTGACTCTAATAGGTTGCATCGCTTTTAACAATGAAACGATTGACTGTGGGATTTCATGGAACTGATTTCGGACCTTGAACTTATAAATGTGTTAAATGAGCCAATTGGACTCCATGAAATCACATTCTTCTTATTTTGACATGATTGCTGGAATTCAGCGGTGACACTGGGCCCTGCGGTAGCGCTTCATTTAGAAATTTAGATAAATAAGTCATTCCTTACTGTGCGACCAATCTTAGCCGTTAGCGCGCGCTGAGGAAATGGAGACAGTTTCAAAAACTTTATTTCCTTGACTTTCTAACGATATCACTCCATTTGAGCTACAACGGTTGCGTCACATATTCGTACCAACATGTATTTAGCGATATGTTTCTGATATTACCAGGTTGCATCGCTTTTAACAGTGAAACGATTGACTGAGTGACTTAATTGAACTGATTTTGGACTTTGAACTTATAAATGTGATAAATGAGCCAATTGGACTCCAAGAAATAACATTCTTCTTAATCTGACATGGTTGCTGGAACTCAGCGATTACACTGCGCGCTGTGGTAGCGCTTCATTTAAAAATTTAGATAAATAAGCCATTTTTTACTGTGGGACCAATCCTAGCCGTTAGCACGCGCTGCAGATTTAGAGACAGTTTCAAAAACTACATTTCATTGAGTTTGTAACGGTATCTGTCCGCTTGAAGTACTACGGTCGTGTCACATATTCGTACCAACATGTGTTTAGCGATATTTTTCTGACTCTACTAGGTTGCATCGCTTTTAACAATGAAACGATTGACTGTGGGACTTAATTGAAATGATTTCGGACTTTGAACTTATAAATGTGATACATGAGCCAATTCGACTCCAAGAAAGAACATTCTACTTCATCTGACATGGTTGCTGGAACTCAGCGATTACACTGTGCGCTGTGGTAGCGCTTCATTTATAAATTTAGATAAATAAGACATTTTTTACTGTGGGACCAATCCTAGTCGATAGCGCACGCTGAAGAAATAGAGACAGTTTCAAAAATTACATTTCATTGACTTTCTAACGGTATCGGTCCGGTTGAGTTACAACAGCTGCGTCACATGTTCGTACCAACATGTACTTAGCGATATGTTTCTGATATTACAAGGTTGCATCGCTTTTAACAGTGAAACGACTGCCTGTGGGACTTAATTGAACTGATTTCGGACTTTGACGTTATAAATGTGATAAATGAGCCAATTGGACTCCAAGAAATAACCTTTTTCTTAATTTGACATGATTGCTGTACCTCAGCGATTAAACTGGGCGCTGTGATAGCGCTTTATTTAAAAATGTAGATAAATAAGTCATTTCTTACTCTATGACCAATCCTAGCCGTTAGCTCGCGCTGAAGGAATAGAGACATTTTCAAAAACTAAATTTCATTGACTTTGCAACGGTATCACTCCGTTTGAGTTACAACGGTTGCGTCACACATCGTACCAACATGTATTTAGCGATATGTTTCTGATATTACCAGGTTGCATCGCTTTTAACAGTGAAACGATTGACTGTGGGACTTAATTGAACTGATTTTGGACTTTGAACTTATAAATGTGATAAATGAGCCAATTGGACTCCAAGAAATAACATTCTTCTTAATCTGACATGGTTGCTGGAATTCAGCGATTACACTGCGCGATGTGGTAGCGCTTCAATTAAAAATTTAGATAAATAACCCATTTTTTACTGTGGGACCAATCCTAGCCGTTAGCACGCGCTGCAGATATGGAGACAGTTTCAAAAACTACATTTCATTGAGTTTGTAACGGTATCCGTCCGCTTGAAGTACAACGGTCGTGTCACATATTCGTACCAACATGTGTTTAGCGATATTTTTCTGACTCTACTAGGTTGCATCGCTTTTAACAATGAAACGATTGACTGTGGGACTTAATTGAAATGATATGGGACTTTGAACTTATAAATGTGATACATGAGTCAATTCTGCTCCAAGAAAGAACATTCTTCTTCATCTGACATGGTTGCTGGAGCTCAGCGATTACACTGGGCGCTGTGGTAGCGCTTCATTTATAAATTTAGATAAATAAGACATTTTTTACTGTGGGACCAATCCTAGTCGATAGCGCACGCTGAAGAAATAGAGAAAGTTTCAAAAATTACATTTCATTGACTTTGTAACGGTATCGGTCCGTTTGAGTTGCAACGGTTGCGTCAAATATTCGTGCCAACATGTATTTAGCGATATGTTTCTGATATTACCAGGTAGCATCGCTTTTAACAGTGAAAAGATTGACTGTGGGACTTAATTGAACTGATTTTGGACTTTGAACTTATAAATGTGATAAATGAGCCAATTGGACTCCAAGAAATAACATTCTTCTCAATTTGACATGATTGCTGTTACTCAGCGATTAAACTGGGCGCTGTGATAGCGCCTTTTTTAAAAATGTAGATAAATAAGTCATTTCTTACTGTGGGACCAATCCAAGCCGTTAGCTCGCGCTGAAGAAATAGAGACAGTTTCAAAAACTAAATTTCATTGACTTTGTAACGGTATCACTCCGTTTGAGTTACAACGGTTGCGTCACATATTCGTACCAACATGTATTTAGCGATATGTTTCTGATATTACCAGGTTGCATCGCTTTAAACAGTGAAACGATTGACTGTGGGACTTAATTGAACTGATTTTGGACTTTGAACTTATAAATGTGATAAATGAGCAAATGAGCCAAATGGAATCCAAGAAATAACATTCTTCTTAATCTGACATGGTTGCTGGAACTCAGCGATTACACTGCGCGCTGCGGTAGCGCTTCATTTAGAAATTTAGATAAATAAGTCATTCTGTACTGTGGGACCAATCTTAGCCGTTAGCGCGCGCTGAGGAAATGGAGATAGTTTCGAAAACTTTATTTCATTGACTTTCTAACGATATCACTCCATTTGAGTTACAACGGTTGCGTCACATATTCGTACCAACATGTATTTAGCGATATGTTTCTGATATTACCAGGTTGCATCGCTTTTAACAGTGAAACAATTGACTGTGGGACTTAATTGAACTGATTTTGGACTTTGACCCTAGAAATATGATCAATAAGACAACTGGACTCCAAGAAAAAAGGTTCTTCTTAATTTGAAATGATTGCTGGAACAGAGCATTTTCGCTGGGCGCTGTGGTAGCGCTTTATTAAAAAATTTAGATAAATAAGACATTTTTTACTGTGGGACCAATCCTAGTCGATAGCGCACGCTGAAGAAATAGAGACAGTTTCATAAATTACATTTCATTGACTTTCTAACGGTATCGGTCCGTTTGAGTTACAACAGCTACGTCACATATTCGTACCAACATGTATTTAGCGTTATTTTTCTGACTCTACTAGATTGCATCGCTTTTAACAGTGAAACGATTGACTGTGGGACTTAATGGAACTGATTTTGGACTTTGAACTTATAAACGTGATAAATGAGACAATTGGACTCCAAGAAATAACATTCTTCTTAATTTGACATGATTGCTTGAACTCAACGATTACACTGGGAGCTGTGATAGCGCTTCATTTAAAAATTTAGATAAATAAGCCATTTTTACTGTGGGACCAATCCTAGCCGTTAGCACGCGCTGCAGATATAGAGACAGTTTCAAAAAGTACATTTCATTGAGTTTGTAACGGTATCCGTCCGCTGGAAGTACAACGGTCGTGTCACATATTCGTGCCAACATGTGTTTAGCGATATTTTTCTCACTCTACTAGGTTGCATTGCTTTTAACAATGAAACGATTGACTGTGGGACTTAATTGAAATGATTTTGGACTTTGAACTTATAAATGTGATAAATGAGCCAATTGGACTCCAAGAAAGAACATTCTTCTTCATCTGACATGGTTGCTGGAACTCAGCGATTACACTGGGCGCTGTGGTAGCGTTTCATTTATAAATTTAGATAAATAAGTCATTTTTTACTCTGGGACCAATCCTAGTCGATAGCGCACGCTGAAGAAATAGAGACAGTTTCAAAAATTACATTTCATTGACTTTCTAACGGTATCGGTCCGTTTGAGTTACAACAGCTGCGTCACATATTCGTACCAACGTGTATTTAGCGTTATTTTTTTGACTCTACTAGATTGCATCGCTTTTAACAATGAAACGATTGACTGTGGGACTTAATGGAACTGATTTTGGACTTTGAACTTATAAACGTGATAAATGAGACAATTGGACTCCAAGAAATAACATTCTTCTTAATTTGACATGATTGCTTGAACTCAACGATTACACTGGGAGCTGTGATAGCGCTTTTTTAAAAAATGTAGATAAATAAGTCATTTTTTACTGTGGGACCAATCGTAACCGTTAGCTCGAGCTGAAGAAATAGAGACATTTTCGCAAACTAAATTTCATTGACTTTGTAACAGTATCACTCCGTTTGAGTTACAACTGTTGCGTCACATATTCGTACCAACATGTATTTAGCGATATGTTTCTGATATTACCAGGTTGCATCGCTTTTAACAGTGAAACGATTGCCTGTGGAACTTAATTGAACTGATTTTGTACTTTGAACTTATAAATGTGATAAATGTGCCAATTGGACTCCAAGAAATAACATTCTTCTTATTTTGACATGATTGCTGGAATTCAGCGGTTACACTGGGCGCTGCGGTAGCGCTTCATTTAGAAATTTAGATAAATAAGTCATTCTGTACTGTTGGACCAATCTTAGCCGTTAGCGCGCGCTGAGGAAATGGAGACAGTTTCAAAAACTATATTTCATTGACTTTCTAACGATATCACTCCATTTGAGTTACAACGGTTGCGTCACATATCCGTACCAACATGTACCTAGCGATATGTTTCTGATATTACAAGGTTGCATCGCTTTTAACAGTGAAACGATTGACTGTGGGACTTAATTGAACTGATTTTGGACTCTGACCTAGAAATATGATCAATAAGACAACTGGACTCCAAGAAAAATGGTTCTTCTTAATTTGAAATGATTGCTGGAACAGAGCATTTTCGCTGGGCGCTGTGGTAGCGCTTTATTAAAAAATTTAGATAAATAAGACATTTTTTACTGTGGGACCAATCCTAGTCGATAGCGCACGCTGAAGAAATAGAGACAGTTTCATAAATTACATTTCATTGACTTTCTAACGGTATCGGTCCGTTTGAGTTACAACAGCTACGTCACATATTCGTACCAACATGTATTTAGCGTTATTTTTCTGACTCTACTAGATTGCATCGCTTTTAACAGTGAAACGATTGACTGTGGGACTTAATGGAACTGATTTTGGACTTTGAACTTATAAACGTGATAAATGAGACAATTGGACTCCAAGAAATAACATTCTTCTTAATTTGACATGATTGCTTGAACTCAACGATTACACTGGGAGCTGTGATAGCGCTTTTTTAAAAAATGTAGATAAATAAGTCATTTTTAACTGTGGGACCAATCGTAACCGTTAGCTCGCGCTGAAGAAATAGAGACATTTTCGCAAACTAAATTTCATTGACTTTGTAACAGTATCACTCCGTTTGAGTTACAACTGTTGCGTCACATATTCGTGCCAACATGTGTTTAGCGATATTTTTCTCACTCTACTAGGTTGCATCGCTTTTAACAATGAAACGATTGACTGTGGGACTTAATTGAAATGATTTTGGACTTTGAACTTATAAATGTGATAAATGAGCCAATTGGACTCCAAGAAATAACATTCTTCTTAATCTGACATAGTTGCTGGAACTCAGCGATTACACTGCGCGCTGTGGTAGCGCTTCATTTATAAATTTAGATAAATAAGACATTTTTTACTGTGGGACCAATCCTAGTCGATAGCGCACGCTGAATAAATAGAGACAGTTTTAAAAATTACATTTCATTGAGTTTGTAACGGTATCCGTCCGCTGGAAGTACAACGGTCGTGTCACATATTCGTGCCAACATGTGTTTAGCGATATTTTTCTCACTCTACTAGGTTGCATCGCTTTTAACAATGAAACGATTGACTGTGGGACTTAATTGAAATGATTTTGGACTTTGAACTTATAAATGTGATAAATGAGCCAATTGGACTCCAAGAAAGAACATTCTTCTTCATCTGACATGGTTGCTGGAACTCAGCGATTACACTGGGCGCTGTGGTAGCGTTTCATTTATAAATTTAGATAAATAAGTCATTTTTTACTCTGGGACCAATCCTAGTCGATAGCGCACGCTGAAGAAATAGAGACAGTTTCAAAAATTACATTTCATTGACTTTCTAACGGTATCGGTCCGTTTGAGTTACAACAGCTGCGTCACATATTCGTACCAACGTGTATTTAGCGTTATTTTTTTGACTCTACTAGATTGCATCGCTTTTAACAATGAAACGATTGACTGTGGGACTTAATGGAACTGATTTTGGACTTTGAACTTATAAACGTGATAAATGAGACAATTGGACTCCAAGAAATAACATTCTTCTTAATTTGACATGATTGCTTGAACTCAACGATTACACTGGGAGCTGTGATAGCGCTTTTTTAAAAAATGTAGATAAATAAGTCATTTTTTACTGTGGGACCAATCGTAACCGTTAGCTCGAGCTGAAGAAATAGAGACATTTTCGCAAACTAAATTTCATTGACTTTGTAACAGTATCACTCCGTTTGAGTTACAACTGTTGCGTCACATATTCGTACCAACATGTATTTAGCGATATGTTTCTGATATTACCAGGTTGCATCGCTTTTAACAGTGAAACGATTGCCTGTGGAACTTAATTGAACTGATTTTGTACTTTGAACTTATAAATGTGATAAATGTGCCAATTGGACTCCAAGAAATAACATTCTTCTTATTTTGACATGATTGCTGGAATTCAGCGGTTACACTGGGCGCTGCGGTAGCGCTTCATTTAGAAATTTAGATAAATAAGTCATTCTGTACTGTTGGACCAATCTTAGCCGTTAGCGCGCGCTGAGGAAATGGAGACAGTTTCAAAAACTATATTTCATTGACTTTCTAACGATATCACTCCATTTGAGTTACAACGGTTGCGTCACATATCCGTACCAACATGTACCTAGCGATATGTTTCTGATATTACAAGGTTGCATCGCTTTTAACAGTGAAACGATTGACTGTGGGACTTAAATGAACTGATTTTGGACTCTGACCTAGAAATATGATCAATAAGACAACTGGACTCCAAGAAAAATGGTTCTTCTTAATTTGAAATGATTGCTGGAACAGAGCATTTTTGCTGGGCGCTGTGGTAGCGCTTTATTAAAAAATTTAGATAAATAAGACATTTTTTACTCTTGACCAATCCTAGTCGATAGCGCACGCTGAAGAAATAGAGACAGTTTCAAAAATTACATTTCATTGACTTTCTAACGGTATCGGTCCGTTTGAGTTACAACAGCTGCGTCACATATTCGTACCAACGTGTATTTAGCGTTATTTTTTTGACTCTACTAGTTTGCATCGCTTTTAACAATGAAACGATTGACTGTGGGACTTAATGGAACTGATTTCGGACTTTGAACTTATAAATGTGATAAATGAGCCAATTTGACTCCAAGAAATAACATTCTTCTTATTTTGACATGATTGCTGGAATTCAGCGGTTACACTGGGCGCTGCGGTAGCGCTTCATTTAGAAATTTAGATAAATAAGTCATTCTGTACTGTGGGACCAATCTTAGCCGTTAGCGCGCGCTGAGGAAATGGAGATAGTTTCGAAAACTTTATTTCATTGACTTTCTAACGATATCACTCCATTTGAGTTACAACGGTTGCGTCACATATTCGTACCAACATGTATTTAGCGAGATGTTTCTGATATTACCAGGTTGCATCGCTTTTAACAGTGAAACAATTGACTGTGGGACTTAATTGAACTGATTTTGGACTTTGACCCTAGAAATATGATCAATAAGACAACTGGACTCCAAGAAAAAAGGTTCTTCTTAATTTGAAATGATTGCTGGAACTCAACGATTACACTGGGAGCTGTGATAGCGCTTTTTTAAAAAATGTAGATAAATAAGTAATTTTTTACTGTGGGACCAATCGTAACCGTTAGCTCGAGCTGAAGAAATAGAGACATTTTCGCAAACTAAATTTCATTGACTTTGTAACAGTATCACTCCGTTTGAGTTACAACTGTTGCGTCACATATTCGTACCAACATGTATTTAGCGATATGTTTCTGATATTACCAGGTTGCATCGCTTTTAACAGTGAAACGATTGCCTGTGGAACTTAATTGAACTGATTTTGTACTTTGAACTTATAAATGTGATAAATGTGCCAATTGGACTCCAAGAAATAACATTCTTCTTATTTTGACATGATTGCTGGAATTCAGCGGTTACACTGTGCGCTGCGGTAGCGCTTCATTTAGAAATTTAGATAAATAAGTCATTCTGTACTGTTGGACCAATCTTAGCCGTTAGCGCGCGCTGAGGAAATGGAGACAGTTTCAAAAACTATATTTCATTGACTTTCTAACGATATCACTCCATTTGAGTTACAACGGTTGCGTCACATATCCGTACCAACATGTACCTAGCGATATGTTTCTGATATTACAAGGTTGCATCGCTTTTAACAGTGAAACGATTGACTGTGGGACTTAATTGAACTGATTTTGGACTCTGACCTAGAAATATGATCAATAAGACAACTGGACTCCAAGAAAAATGGTTCTTCTTAATTTGAAATGATTGCTGGAACAGAGCATTTTCGCTGGGCGCTGTGGTAGCGCTTTATTAAAAAAATTAGATAAATAAGACATTTTTTACTGTGGGACCAATCCTAGTCGATAGCTCACGCTGAAGAAATAGAAACAGTTTCAAAAATTACATTTCATTGACTTTCTAACGGTATCGGTCCGTTTGAGTTACAACAGCTACGTCACATATTCGTACCAACATGTATTTAGCGATATGTTTCTGACTCTACTAGATTGCATCGCTTTTAACAATGAAACGATTGACTGTGGGACTTAATGGAACTGATTTCGGACTTTGAACTTATAAACGTGATAAATGAGACAATTGGACTCCAAGAAATAACATTCTTCTTAATTTGACATGATTGCTTGAACTCAACGATTACACTGGGAGCTGGGATAGCGCTTTTTTAAAAAATATAGATAAATAAGTCATTTTTTACTGTGGGACCAATGGTAACCGTTAGCTCGCGCTGAAGAAATAGAGACATTTTCGCAAAGTAAATTTCATTGACTTTGTAACAGTATCACTCCGTTTGAGTTACAACTGTTGCGTCACATATTCGTACCAACATGTATTTAGCGATATGTTTCTGATATTACAAGGTTGCATCGCCTTTAACAGTGAAACGATTGCCTGTGGAACTTAATTGAACTGATTTTGGACTTTGAACTTATAAATGTGATAAATGTGCCAATTGGACTCCAAGAAATAACATTCTTCTTATTTTGACATGATTGCTGGAATTCAGCGGTTACACTGGGCGCTGCGGTAGCGCTTCATTTAGAAATTTAGATAAATAAGTCATTCTGTACTGTGGGACCAATCTTAGCCGTTAGCGCGCGCTGAGGAAATGGAGACAGTTTCGAAAACTATATTTCATTGACTTTCTAACGATATCACTCCATTTGAGTTACAACGGTTGCGTCACATATTCGTACCAACATGTATTTAGCGATATGTTTCTGATATTACAAGGTTGCATCGCTTTTAACAGTGAAACGATTGACTGTGGGACTTAATTGAACTGATTTTGGACTTTGACCTTAGAAATATGATCAATAAGACAACTGGACTCCAAGAAAAATGGTTCTTCTTAATTTGAAATGATTGCTGGAACAGAGCATTTTCGCTGGGCGCTGTGGTAGCGCTTTATTAAAAAATTTAGATAAATAAGACATTTTTTACTGTGGGACCAATCCTAGTCGATAGCGCACGCTGAAGAAATAGAAACAGTTTCAAAAATTACATTTCATTGACTTTCTAACGGTATCGGTCCGTTTGAGTTACAACAGCTACGTCACATATTCGTACCAACATGTATTTAGCGATATGTTTCTGACCCTACTAGATTGCACCGCTTTTAACAATGAAACGATTGACTGTGGGACTTAATGGAACTGATTTCGGACTTTGAACTTATAAACGTGATAAATGAGACAATTGGACTCCAAGAAATAACATTCTTCTTAATTTGACATGATTGCTTGAACTCAACGATTACACTGAGAGCTGTGATAGCGCTTTTTTAAAAAATGTAGATAAATAAGTCATTTTTTACTGTGGGACCAATCGTAACCGTTAGCTCGCGCTGAAGAAATAGAGACATTTTCGCAAACTAAATTTCATTGACTTTGTAACAGTATCACTCCGTTTGAGTTACAACTGTTGCGTCACATATTCGTACCAACATGTATTTAGCGATATGTTTCTGATATTACAAGGTTACATCGCCTTTAACAGTGAAACGATTGCCTGTGGAACTTAATTGAACTGATTTTGGACTTTGAACTTATAAATGTGATAAATGTGCCAATTGGACTCCAAGAAATAACATTCTTCTTATTTTGACATGATTGCTGGAATTCAGCGGTTACACTGGGCGCTGGGGTAGCGCTTAATTTAGAAATTTAGATAAATAAGTCATTCTGTACTGTTGGACCAATCTTAGCCGTTAGCGCGCGCTGAGGAAATGGAGACAGTTTCAAAAAATATATTTCATTGACTTTCTTTTTATTTATTTATTAATTAATTTATTTATAGTTGACAAATTTACAAGAAAATGTAGCTCTGAGGCTAATTAAAGTCAACTTTAAAAACACTAAAAACAATAAATAACTGAATATAAAAAATCTATAAGGAATACCGTATATACCATTTTTTTTTAAGTATTTTAAATAATATAAATAATATGTCAAAAATATGTCAAGGCTATGTAGTGGTGGTTCCAGGAACTCAGTCAAACTTCCCAGGCAGGGGTCGAGAGAAAATAATATACAACCAGATAATAAGGCTAGAATATTCTCATATGATACCACCCCACCTAAACCGTCGCACCGCAAGACATGTTTAACTGAGTTCCCGCTCCACAACTGGCAAAGGAAGACAACGGGGAAACTAAAGAAAACCTAATTCAGGTATAAAAGTTTTGCATATTCTGCAAGGACAATGGTTTGGAATCCAGTTTCTTATTTTGTTTCTAAACTCAATTAAAGTACCAGCGTTCCGATACTCGTTAGGCAAAGAGTTCCAAAGCTTTAACCCAACATTAGACAGTGTTTCGATCCCATATCTCACTGAAAATATTTTGTTACTCTTAAGTTTGTCCTTCCTCAAATTATACACTGGTTCAGGAAAAATAAAAATTTCATTCAACATTTCTGGACCTGTTTTTGTTTTAGCTTTATACAGCTCAGTAACAAGGATGCGTAAGTTCGTTTGGTGAATTGTAACGCTCCCATTTTTTGATAAAAGCTCTTCAAATGAGGATTGATAGTCTTGATAGATAATTCTTAGTGCTCTTTCATGTATATGGTTTATCCTATTGTTTAATTTACGACTGTGAAACATCCATACTAATGGACAGTACGAAAAATGACTAGTGACAAAAGCATTAATAATCAGCTTTCGCTGGTCTAACGTCATGAAGGAAGATAACCTTGCAAGCGCACTAACTTTCTGGCCTGCCTTGTTACAGAGCTGATTAACATGTTCCTCGAAAGAAAGTTTGTGGTCTATGGTTATACCAAGCAGTTTCTCAGTTTGAGAATTGTTTAGAAGTTCATCACAAACTTTTAATCGTACATCAGTTTTGTTAGTAAAAAAATGTGATTTTTCTGGGTTGGCTTTCATACCGTTATTTTCAAACCAAGTAAATATTATAATTGCTGCATATTCAATCTTTTCAATAACTTCGTTGATATTCTTTCCTATTGAAAATGGGGTTGTATCATCAGCATAGTTGACAATGTCCATATATGGGACAAAAAGGAAAAGGTCGCATAAAAATATATTGAAAAGCAAAGGACCCAAAATTGATCCTTGCGGTACGCCGTATTTTATTTTTTTCCATGTACTATAATTGTTATTTATACGCACTCGCTGTTTCCTGTCAATTAGGTACGATTTTATAAACAGCAAAGAGTTCATATCAAAGCCATATGCATGAAGTTTTGCTAGTAATAGCTCGTGTGGTATGCAGTCAAATGCCTTAGACAAATCAGTTAAAAGCGCTCCAAATGTGCCACCTTTGTCAAGACTGTTTTTCCATTTTTCAATCATACTTATGAGGCATTGTTGTGAACTGTGCCCCTTGCGAAAACCAAATTGAAGTTTCGAAAATAATGGCTCGAAGAAGGTGTATATTTGGTCATACATGCATCTTTCATAGATTTTTGAGATGTTCGATAGGACGCTTACAGGTCTATAGTTCGCCTTTTCAGTGCGCAGTCCTTTTTTGTGTGTAGGAGTAATATCTGCGTTTTTCAAAGATGTTGGAAATTCAGAACTTTTTAACGATTGATTAAAATTTTCAGTAATGAATTGGCTAAAAATATCACTGTTTTCTTTGATGATGTTAGTAGGAATATCATCTTTTTGCTGCGCCTTTTTTGGATCAAGTTTTCGAATGTATTTTTCAACATCTTCAAATGCAGTTTGTTTAAAAGAAAATTTTGTGTTGCTTTTTGCGCTTTTTCTTATCTTTTCTACACTAGGATGAGATTTATATTTATGTATTATCGAATTTATTTGATCTTTGGGTCTGTTTTCATTACTTGAAGGTTGTATATTTGATGACTTTATGCCTAAATTTTCAACAACACTGCCAAAATAATTGTTGAATATTTCAGTAATATCTTTATCATGAGATATTGTAGTCCCATTTTCAACTAAGGTAATATTTTCACTTGTAACTGTCTTGTTAGAGAAACATGGTTTTACTGTTTTCCAGAATAACCTATTGTCAGTTATATTTTTAACATTAAGGTTGTTGAAGAATTTGTATTTACTTTTTCTTATTAGTGAAACACAAAAATTCCTTTGTTTATTGTATGCTAATTTACTCTCTGGAGTTTTATCCTTCCTATGCTTATTTAAAAGTTTTGATCTCTTCATAATTGCCTTGTTTATTTCTTTACTCATAAAAGCTGCCTGATTATGACGTACATACCTTTTCTTTCGAGGAGCATGATTATCTAAGATGCTTAAAACACTGTTTTTGAAATTTTCAAACATTTTAAAATCATCGAGATTTTTGTCATCATTTAGAGCACCCATTATATCATGGCGGAAATTTACATTATTGAAATTCCGATATGCTCTATAATTTATAATTTTTGGTTTTCGTTTAGCAAAGTTGGCTTTTAAAACAGTCATTGTCAATTTATGAAAATCAGACAAGCCTGTTTCAATAGCCCTGGAGTGACAAAAAGATCTTGGGTGGTTTGTTAAGATGAGATCTATGTTTGTAGGGTTATCTATGCTTTTGAAGCATGTAGGCTCTTTTATTAAAGAGTTAAGTTTATATGTTGTTAAAAATTCATTTACATGTAGATTGCTAATTTCAGCGTTAAAATCACCCAGTATTACATAGTTCTCATATTTGCAGGAAAACGAATCAATGTTTTTACTTATGTGGTTTAAGTTTTGAGCAATAAGATTAGTTTTTGGGTTATATAAACACACAACTAACCATTTTTTGCTTCTTAAATTTAGTTCAATATAAAAAATTTCAAGCTCACTACTTTCACATTTGGGTTTTAAAAGTTTTGAGGGAATATCATTTCGTACATAGAGAATCATTCCTCCCCCATTGCCATTTCTGTCGAAACGGTATGCATTATAGCCTTGAACGATATCACTCCATTTGAGTTACAACGGTTGCGTCACATTTTCGTACCAACATGTATTTAGCGATATGTTTCTGATAATACAAGGTTGCATCGATTTTAACAGTGAACCGACTGCCTGTGGGACTTAATTGAACTGATTTCGGACTTTGACGTTATAAATTTGATAAATGAGCCAATTGGACTCCAAGAAATAACATTCTTCTTAATCTCACATGGTTGCTGGAACTCAGCGATTACACTGCGCGCTGTGGTAGCGCTTCATTTAGAAATTTAGATAAATAAGACATTTTTTACTCTGGGACCAATCCTTTGCGATAGCGCACGCTGAAGAAATAGAGACAGTTTCAAAAATTACATTTCATTGACTTTCTAACGGTATCACTCCATTTGAGTTACAACGGTTGCGTCACATATTCGTACCAACATGTATTTAGCGATATGTTTCTGATATTACCAGGTTGCATCGCTTTTAACAGTGAAACAATTGACTGTGGGACTTAATTGAACTGATTTTGGACTTTGACCCTAGAAATATGATCAATAAGACAACTGGACTCCAAGAAAAAAGGTTCTTCTTAATTTGAAATGATTGCTGGAACAGAGCATTTTCGCTGGGGGCTGTGGTAGCGCTTTATTAAAAAATTTAGATAAATAAGACATTTTTTACTGTGGGACCAATCCTAGTCGATAGCGCACGCTGAAGAAATAGAGACAGTTTCATAAATTACATTGCATTGACTTTCTAACGGTATCGGTCCGTTTGAGTTACAACAGCTACGTCACATATTCGTACCAACATGTATTTAGCGTTATTTTTCTGACTCTACTAGATTGCATCGCTTTTAACAATGAAACGATTGACTGTGGGACTTAATGGAACTGATTTTGGACTTTGAACTTATAAACGTGATAAATGAGACAATTGGACTCCAAGAAATAACATTCTTCTTAATTTGACATGATTGCTTGAACTCAACGATTACACTGGGAGCTGTGATAGCGCTTTTTTAAAAAATGTAGATAAATAAGTCATTTTTTACTGTGGGACCAATCGTAACCGTTAGCTCGAGCTGAAGAAATAGAGATATTTTCGCAAACTAAATTTCATTGACTTTGTAACAGTATCACTCCGTTTGAGTTACAACTGTTGCGTCACATATTCGTACCAACATGTATTTAGCGATATGTTTCTGATATTACCAGGTTGCATCGCTTTTAACAGTGAAACGATTGCCTGTGGAACTTAATTGAACTGATTTTGGACTTTGAACTTATAAATGTGATAAATGTGCCAATTGGACTCCAAGAAATAACATTCTTCTTATTTTGACATGATTGCTGGAATTCAGCGGTTACACTGGGCGCTGCGGTAGCGCTTCATTTAGAAATTTAGATAAATAAGTCATTCTGTACTGTTGGACCAATCTTAGCCGTTAGCGCGCGCTGAGGAAATGGAGACAGTTTCAAAAACTATATTTCATTGACTTTCTAACGATATCACTCCATTTGAGTTACAACGGTTGCGTCACATATCCGTACCAACATGTACCTAGCGATATGTTTCTGATATTACAAGGTTGCATCGCTTTTAACAGTGAAACGATTGACTGTGGGACTTAATTGAACTGATTTTGGACTCTGACCTAGAAATATGATCAATAAGACAACTGGACTCCAAGAAAAATGGTTCTTCTTAATTTGAAATGATTGCTGGAACAGAGCATTTTCGCTGGGCGCTGTGGTAGCGCTTTATTAAAAAATTTAGATAATTAAGACATTTTTTACTGTGGGACCAATCCTAGTCGATAGCTCACGCTGAAGAAATAGAAACAGTTTCAAAAATTACATTTCATTGACTTTCTAACGGTATCGGTCCGTTTGAGTTACAACAGCTACGTCACATATTCGTACCAACATGTATTTAGCGATATGTTTCTGACCCTACTAGATTGCATCGCTTTTAACAATGAAACGATTGACTGTGGGACGTAATAGAACTGATTTCGGACTTTGAACTTATAAACGTGATAAATGAGACAATTGGACTCCAAGAAATAACATTCTTCTTAATTTGACATGATTGCTTGAACTCAACGATTACACTGGGAGCTGTGATAGCGCTTTTTTAAAAAATGTAGATAAATAAGTCATTTTTTACTGTGGGACCAATGGTAACCGTTAGCTCGCGCTGAAGAAATAGAGACATTTTCGCAAAGTAAATTTCATTGACTTTGTAACAGTATCACTCCGTTTGAGTTACAACTGTTGCGTCACATATTCGTACCAACATGTATTTAGCGATATGTTTCTGATATTACAAGGTTGCATCGCCTTTAACAGTGAAACGATTGCCTGTGGAACTTAATTGAACTGATTTTGGACTTTGAACCTATAAATGTGATAAATGTGCCAATTGGACTCCAAGAAATAACATTCTTCTTATTTTGACTTTGACGTTATAAATGTGATAAATGAGCCAATTGGACTCCAAGAAATAACATTCTTCTCAATTTGATATGATTGCTGTAACTCAGCGATTAAACTGGGCGCTGCGATAGCGCTTTTTTTAAAAATGTAGATAAATAAGTCATTTCTTACTGTGGGACCAATCCTAGCCGTTAGCTCGCGCTGAAGATATAGAGACATTTTCAAAAACTAAATTTCATTGACTTTGTAACGGTATCACTCCGTTTGAGTTACAACGGTTGCGTCACATATTCGTACCAACATGTATTTAGCGATATGTTTCTGATATTACCTGGTTGCATCGCTTTTAACAGTGAAACGATTGACTGTGGGACTTAATTGAACTGATTTTGGACTTTGAACTTATATTTGTGATAAATGAGCCAATTGGACTCCAAGAAATAACATTCTTCTTCATCTGACATGGTTGCTGGAACTCAGCGATTACACTGCGCGCTGTGGTAGCGCTTCATTTAAAAATTTAGATAAATCAGCCATTTTTTACAGTGGGACCAATCCTAGCCGTTAGCACGCGCTGCAGATATAGAGACAGTTTCAAAAACTACATTTCATTGAGTTTGTAACGGTATCCGTCCGCTGGAATTACAACGGTCGTGTCACATATTCGTACCAACATGTGTGTAGCGATATTTTTCTGACTCTACTAGGTTGCATCGCTTTTAACAATGAAACGATTGACTGTGGGACTTAATTGAAATGATTTTGGACTTTGAACTTATAAATGTGATACATGAGCCAATTCGACTCCAAGAAAGAACATTCTTCTTCGTCTGACATGGTTGCTAGAACTCAGCGATTACACTGGGCGCTGTGGTAGCGCTTCATTTAAAAATTTAGATAAATGAGACATTTGTTACTGTGGGATCAATCCTAGTCGATAGCGCACGCTGAAGAAATAGAGACAGTTTCAAAAATTACATTTCATTGACTTTCTAACGGTATCGGTCCGTTTAAGTTACAACAGCTGCGTCACATATTCGTACCAACGTGTATTTAGCGTTATTTTTCTGACTCTACTAGGTTGCATCGCTTTTAACAATGAAACGATTGACTGTGGGACTTAATGGAACTGATTTCGGACTTTGAACTTATAAATGTGATAAATGAGCCAATTGGACTCCAAGAAATAACATTCTTCTTATTTTGACATGATTGCTGGAATTCAGCGGTTACACTGGGCGCTGCGGTAGTGCTTTATTTAGAATTTTAGATAAATAAGTCATTCTGTACTGTGGGACCAATCTTAGCCGTTAGCGCGCGCTGAGGAAATGGAGACAGTTTCGAAAACTTTATTTCATTGACTTTCTAACGATATCACTCCATTTGAGTTACAACGGTTGCCTCACATATTCGTACCAACATGTATTTAGCGATATGTTTCTGATATTACCAGGTTGCATCGCTTTTAACAGTGAAACGATTGACTGTGGGACTTAATTGAACTGATTTTGGACTTTGACCCTAGAATTATGATAAAGAAGACAACTGGACTCCAAGAAAAAAGGTTCTCCTTAATTTGAAATGATTGCTGGAACAGAGCATTTTCGCTGGGCGCTGTGGTAGCGCTTTATTAAAAAATTTAGATAAATAAGACATTTTTTACTGTGGGACCAATCCTAGTCGATAGCGCACGCTGAAGAAATAGAGACAGTTTCAAAAATTACATTTCATTCACTTTCTAACGGCATCGGTCCGTTTGAGTTAAAACAGCTGCGTCACATATTCGTACCAACATGTATTTAGCGATATCTTTCAGATATTACCAAGTTGCATGGCTTTTAACAGTGCACCGATTGACTGTGGGACTTAATTAAACTGATTTTAGACTTTGAACTTATGAATGTGATAAATGAGCCAATTGGACTCCAAGAAAGAACATTCTTCTACATCAGACATGGTTGTCGGAACTCAGCGATTACACTGGGCGCTGTGGTAGCGCTTCAGTCATAAATTTAGATAAATAAGTCATTTTTTTCTGCGGGAGCAAACCTAACCGTTAGAACGCGCTGAAGATATAGAGATAGTTTCAAAAACTACATTTCATTGAATTTCTAACGGTGTCCGTCCGCTTGAAGTACAGCTGTCGCGTCACATAATTGTACCAACATGTGTTTAGCGATATCTTTCAGATATTACCAAGTTGCATGGCTTTTAACAGTGCACCGATTGACTGTGGGACTTAATTGAACTGATTTTGGACTTTGACCCTAGAATTATGATAAATAAGACAACTGGACTCCAAGAAAAAAGGTTCTCCTTAATTTGAAATGATTGCTGGAACAGAGCATTTTCGCTGGGCGCTGTGGTAGCGCTTTATTAAAAAATTTAGATAAATAAGACATTTTTTACTGTGGGACCAATCCTAGTCGTTAGCACGCGCTGCAGATATAGAGACAGTTTCAAAAACTACATTTCATTGAGTTTGTAACGGTATCCGTCCGGTTGAAGTACAACGGTCGTGTCACATATTCGCACCAACATGTGTTTAGCGATATTTTTCTGACTCTACTAGGTTGCATCGCTTTTAACAATGAAACGATTGACTGTGGGACTTAATTGAAATGATTTTGGACTTTGAACTTATAAATGTGATACATGAGCCAATTCGACTCGAAGAAAGAACATTCTTCTTCATCTGACATGGTCGCTGGAACTCAGCGATTACACTGGGCGCTGTGGTAGCGCTTCATTTATAAATTTAGATAAATAAGACATTTTTTACTGTGGGACCAATCCTAGTCGATAGCGCACGCTGATGAAATAGAGACAGTTTCAAAAATTACATTTCATTGACTTTCTAACGGTATCGGTCCGTTTGAGTTACAACAGCTGCGTCACATATTCGTACAAACATGTATTTAGCGTTATTTTTCTGACTCTACTAGGTTGCATCGCTTTTAACAATGAAACGATTGACTGTGGGACTTAATGGAACTGATTTCGGACTTTGAACTTATAAATGTGATAAATGCGCCAATTGGACTCCAAGAAATAACATTCTTATAGCATCAGTATCACTCCGTTTGAGTTACAACTGTTGCGTCACATATTCGTACCAACATGTATTTAGCGATATGTTTCTGATATTACCAGGTTTCATCGCCTTTAACAGTGAAACGATTGACTGTGGGACTTAATTGAACTTATTTTGGACTTTGAACTTATAAATGTGATACATGAGCCAATTTGACTCCAAGAAAGAACATTCTTCTACATCTGACATGGTTGTCGGAACTCAGCGATTACACTGGGCGCTGTGGTAGCGCTTCATTCATAAATTTAGATAAATAAGTCATTTTTTACTGCGGGAGCAAACCTAACCGTTAGAACGCGCTGAAGATATAGAGATTTCATTGAATTTCTAACGGTGTCCGTCCGCTTGAAGTACAGCTGTCGCGTCACATAATCGTACCAACATGTGTTTAGCGATATCTTTTAGATATTACCAAGTTGCATGGCTTTTAACAGTGCACCGATTCACTGTGGGACTTAATTGAACTGATTTTAGACTTTGAACTTATGAATGTGATAAATGAGCCAATTGGACTCCAAGAAATAACATTACCCTTATTTTGACATGATTGCTGGAATTCAGCGATTACACTGCGCGCTGTGGTAGCGCTTCATTTAAAAATTTAGATAAATAGGCCATTTTTTACTGTGGGACCAATCCTAGCCGTTAGCACGCGTTGCAGATATAGAGACAGTTTCAAAAACTACATTTCATTGAGTTTGTAACGGTATCCGTTCGGTTGAAGTACAACGGTCGTGTCACATATTCGTACCAACATGTGTTTAGCGATATTTTTCTGACTCTACTAGGTTGCATCGCTTTTAACAATGAAACGATTGACTGTGGGACTTAATTGAAATGATTTTGGTCTTTGAACTTATAAATGTGATACATGAGCCAATTCGACTCCAAGAAAGAACATTCTTCTTCATCTGACATGGTCGCTGGAACTCAGCGATTACACTGGGCGCTGTGGTAGCGCTTCATTTATAAATTTAGATAAATAAGACATTTTTTGCTGTGGGACCAATCCTAGTCGATAGCGCACGCTGAAGAAATAGAGACAGTTTCAAAAATTACATTTCATTGACTTTCTAACGGTATCGGTCCGTTTGAGTTACAACAGCTGCGTCACATATTCGTACCAACATGTATTTAGCGTTATTTTTCTGACTCTACTAGGTTGCATCGCTTTTAAAAATGAAACGATTGACTGTGGGACTTAATGGAACTGATTTCGGACTTTGAACTTATAAATGTGATAAATGCGCCAATTGGACTCCAAGAAATAACATTCTTCTACATCTGACATGGTTGTCGGAACTCAGCGATTACACTGGGCGCTGTGGTAGCGCTTCATTCATAAATTTAGATAAATAAGTCATTTTTTACTGCGGGAGCAAACCTAACCGTTAGAACGCGCTGAAGATATAGAGATAGTTTCAAAAACTACATTTCATTGAATTTCTAACGGTGTCCGTCCGCTTGAAGTACAGCTGTCGCGTCACATAATCGTACCAACATGTGTTTAGCGATATCTTTCAGATATTACCAAGTTGCATGGCTTTTAACAGTGCACCGATTCACTGTGGGACTTAATTGAACTGATTTTAGACTTTGAACTTATGAATGTGATAAATGAGTCAATTGGACTCCAAGAAATAACATTCTTCTTATTTTGACATGATTGCTGGAATTCAGCGATTACACTGCGCGCTGTGGTAGCGCTTCATTTAAAAATTTAGATAAATAAGCCATTTTTTACTGTGGGACCAATCCTAGCCGTTAGCACGCGTTGCAGATATAGAGACAGTTTCAAAAACTACATTTCATTGAGTTTGTAACGGTATCCGTTCGGTTGAAGTACAACGGTCGTGTCACATATTCGTACCAACATGTGTTTAGCGATATTTTTCTGACTCTACTAGGTTGCATCGCTTTTAACAATGAAACGATTGACTGTGGGACTTAATTGAAATGATTTTGGTCTTTGAACTTATAAATGTGATACATGAGCCAATTCGACTCCAAGAAAGAACATTCTTCTTCATCTGACATGGTCGCTGGAACTCAGCGATTACACTGGGCGCTGTGGTAGCGCTTCATTTATAAATTTAGATAAATAAGACATTTTTTACTGTGGGACCAATCCTAGTCGATAGCGCACGCTGAAGAAATAGAGACAGTTTCAAAAATTACATTTCATTGACTTTCTAACGGTATCGGTCCGTTTGAGTTACAACAGCTGCGTCACATATTCGTACCAACATGTATTTAGCGTTATTTTTCTGACTCTACTATGTTGCATCGCTTTTAACAATGAAACGATTGACTGTGGGACTTAATGGAACTGATTTCGGACTTTGAACTTATAAATGTGATAAATGCGCCAATTGGACTCCAAGAAATAACATTCTTATAGTATCAATATCACTCCGTTTGAGTTACAACTGTTGCGTCACATATTCGTACCAACATGTATTTAGCGATATGTTTCTGATATTACCAGGTTGCATCGCCTTTAACAGTGAAACGATTGACTGTGGAACTTAATTGAACTTAATTTGGACTTTGAACTTATAAATGTGATACATGAGCCAATTCGACTCCAAGAAAGAACATTCTTCTTCATCTGACATGGTTGTCGGAACTCAGCGATTACACTGGGCGCTGTGGTAGCGCTTCATTCATAAATTTAGATAAATAAGTCATTTTTTACTGCGGGAGCAAACCTAACCGTTAGAACGCGCTGAAGATATAGAGATAGTTTCAAAAACTACATTTCATTGAATTTCTAATGGTGTCCGTCCGCTTGAAGTACAGCTGTTGCGTCACATAATCTTACCAACATGTGTTTAGCGATATCCTTCAGATATTACCAAGTTGCATGGCTTTTAACAGTGAACCGATTGACTGTGGGACTTAATTGAACTTATTTTAGACTTTGAACTTATAAATATGATAAATGAGCCAATTGGACTCCAAGAAATAACATTCTTCTTATTTTGACATGATTGCTGGAATTCAGCGATTACACTGCGCGCTGTGGTAGCGCTTCATTTAAAAATTTAGATAAATAAGCCATTTTTTACTGTGGGACCAATCCTAGCCGTTAGCACGCGCTGCAGATATAGAAACAGTTTCAAAAACTACATTTCATTGAGTTTGTAACGGTATCCGTCCGGTTGAAGTACAACGGTCGTGTCACATATTCGTACCAACATGTGTTTAGCGATATTTTTCTGACTCTACTAGGTTGCATCGCTTTTAACATTGAAACGATTGACTGTGGGACTTAATTGAAATGATTTTTTTCTTTGAACTTATAAATGTGATACATGAGCAAATTCGACTCCTAGAAAGAACATTCTTCTTCATCTGACATGGTCGCTGGAACTCAGCGATTACACTGGCCGCTGTGATAGCGCTTCATTTATAAATTTAGATAAATAAGACATTTTTTACTGTGGGACCAATCCTAGTCGATAGCGCACGCTGAAGAAATAGAGACAGTTTCAAAAATTACATTTCATTGAATTTCTAACGGTATCGGTCCGTTTGAGTTACAACAGCTGCGTCACATATTCGTACCAACATGTATTTAGCGTTATTTTTCTGACTCTACTAGGTTGCATCGCTTTTAACAATGAAACGATTGACTGTGGGACTTAATGGAACTGATTTCGGACTTTGAACTTATAAATGTGATAAATGCGCCAATTGGACTCGAAGAAATAACATTCTTATAGTATCAGTATCACTCCGTTTGAGTTACAACTGTTGCGTCACATATTCGTACCAACACGTATTTAGCGATATGTTTCTGATATTACCAGTTTGCATCGCCTTTAACAGTGAAACGATTGACTGTGGGACTTAATTGAACTTAATTTGGACTTTGAACTTATAAATGTGATACATGAGCTAATTCGACTCCAAGAAAGAACATTCTTCTTCATCTGACATGGTTGTCGGAACTCAGCGATTACACTGGGCGCTGTGGTAGCGCTTCATTCATAAATTTAGATAAATAAGTCATTTTTTACTGCGGGAGCAAACCTAACCGTTAGAACGCGCTGAAGATATAGAGATAGTTTCAAAAACTACATTTCATTGAATTTCTAACGGTGTCCGTCCGCTTGAAGTACAGCTGTCGCGTCACATAATCGTACCAACATGTGTTTAGCGATATCTTTCAGATGTTACCAAGTTGCATGGCTTTTAACAGTGAACCGATTGACTGTGGGACTTAATTGAACTGATTTTAGACTTTGAACTTATATATGTGATAAATGAGCCAATTGGACTCCAAGAAATAACATTCTTCTTATTTTGACATGATTGCTGGAATTCAGCGATTACACTGCGCGCTGTGGTAGCGCTTCATTTAAAAATTTAGATAAATAAGCCATTTTTTACTGTGGGACCAATCCTAGCCGTTAGCACGCGCTGCAGATATAGAGACAGTTTCAAAAACTACATTTTATTGAGTTTGTAACGGTATCCGTCCGGTTGAAGTACAACGGTCGTGTCACATATTCGTACCAACATGTGTTTAGCGATATTTTTCTGACTCTACTAGGTTGCATCGCTTTTAACATTGAAACGATTGACTGTGGGACTTAATTGAAATGATTTTTTTCTTTGAACTTATAAATGTGATACATGAGCCAATTCGACTCCAAGAAAGAACATTCTTCTTCATCTGACATGGTCGCTGGAACTCAGCGATTACACTGACCGCTGTGATAGCGCTTCATTTATAAATTTAGATAAATAAGACATTTTTTACTGTGGGACCAATCCTAGTCGATAGCGCACGCTGAAGAAATAGAGACAGTTTCAAAAATTACATTTCATTGAATTTCTAACGGTATCGGTCCGTTTGAGTTACAACAGCTGCGTCACATATTCGTACCAACATGTATTTAGCGTTATTTTTCTGACTCTACTAGGTTGCATCGCTTTTAACAATGAAACGATTGACTGTGGGACTTAATGGAACTGATTTCGGACTTTGAACTTATAAATGTGATAAATGCGCCAATTGGACTCCAAGAAATAACATTCTTCTTATTTTGACATGATTGCTGGAATTCAGCGGTTACACTGGGCGCTGCGGTAGCGCTTCATTTAGAAATTTAGATAAATAAGTCATCCTGTACTGTGGGACCAACCTTAGCCGTTAGCGCGCGCTGAAGAAATAGAGACAGTTTCAAAAACTTTATTTCATTGACTTTGTAACAGTATCACTCCGTTTGAGTTACAACTGTTGAGTCACATATTCGTACCAACATGTATTTAGCGTTATTTTTCTGACTCTACTAGGTTGCATCGCTTTTAACAATGAAACGATTGACTGTGGGACTTAATGGAACTGATTTCGGACTTTGAACTTATAAATGTGATAAATGCGCCAATTGGACTCCAAGAAATAACTTTCTTATAGTATCAGTATCACTCCGTTTGAGTTACAACTGTTGCGTCACATATTCGTACCAACATGTATTTAGCGATATGTTTCTGATATTACCAGGTTGCATCGCCTTTAACAGTAAAACGATTGACTGTGGAACTTAATTGAACTTAATTTGGACTTTGAACTTATAAATGTGATACATGAGCCAATTCGACTAAAAGAAAGAACATTCTTCTTCATCTGACATGGTTGTCGGAACTCAGCGATTACACTGGGCGCTGTGGTAGCGCTTCATTCATAAATTTAGATAAATAAGTCATTTTTTACTGCGGGAGCAAACCTAACCGTTAGAACGCGCTGAAGATATAGAGATAGTTTCAAAAACTACATTTCATTGAATTTCTAACGGTGTCCGTCCGCTTGAAGTACAGCTGTCGCGTCACATAATCGTACCAACATGTGTTTAGCGATATCTTTCAGATATTACCAAGTTGCATGGCTTTTAACAGTGAACCGATTGCCTGTGGGACTTAATTGAACTGATTTTAGACTTTGAACTTATAAATGTGATAAATGAGCCAATTGGACTCCAAGAAATAACATTCTTCTTATTTTGACATGATTGCTGGAATTCAGCGATTACACTGCGCGCTGTGGTAGCGCTTCATTTAAAAATTTAGATAAATAAGCCATTTTTTACTGTGGGACCAATCCTAGCCGTTAGCACGCGCTGCAGATATAGAGACAGTTTCAAAAACTACATTTCATTGAGTTTGTAACGGTATCCGTCCGGTTAAAGTACAACGGTCGTGTCACATATTCGTACCAACATGTGTTTAGCGATATTTTTCTGACTCTACTAGGTTGCATCGCTTTTAACATTGAAACGATTGACTGTGGGACTTAATTGAAATGATTTTTTTCTTTGAACTTATAAATGTGATACATGAGCCAATTCGACTCCAAGAAAGAACATTCTTCTTCATCTGACATGGTCGCTGGAACTCAGCGATTACACTGGCCGCTGTGATAGCGCTTCATTTATAAATTTAGATAAATAAGACATTTTTTACTGTGGGACCAATCCTAGTCGAAAGCGCACGCTGAAGAAATAGAGACAGTTTCAAAAATTACATTTCATTGAATTTCTAACGGTATCGGTCCGTTTGAGTTACAACAGCTGCGTCACATATTCGTACCAACATGTATTTAGCGTTATTTTTCTGACTCTACTAGGTTGCATCGCTTTTAACAATGAAACGATTGACTGTGGGACTTAATGGAACTGATTTCGGACTTTGAACTTATAAATGTGATAAATGCGCCAATTGGACTCCAAGAAATAACATTCTTCTTATTTTGACATGATTGCTGGAATTCAGCGGTTACACTGGGCGCTGCGGTAGCGCCTTATTTAGAAATTTAGATAAATAAGTCATCCTGTACTGTGGGACCAACCTTAGCCGTTATCGCGCGCTGAAGAAATAGAGACAGTTTCAAAAATTACATTTCATTGACTTTCTAACGGTATCGGTCCGTTTGAGTTACAACAGCTGCGTCACATATTCGTACCAACATGTATTTAGCGTTATTTTTCTGACTCTACTAGGTTGCATCGCTTTTAACAATGAAACGATTGACTGTGGGACTTAATGGAACTGATTTCGGACTTTGAACTTATAAATGTGATAAATGCGCCAATTGGACTCGAAGAAATAACATTCTTATAGTATCAGTATCACTCCGTTTGAGTTACAACTGTTGCGTCACATATTCGTACCAACACGTATTTAGCGATATGTTTCTGATATTACCAGTTTGCATCGCCTTTAACAGTGAAACGATTGACTGTGGGACTTAATTGAACTTAATTTGGACTTTGAACTTATAAATGTGATACATGAGCTAACTCGACTCCAAGAAAGAACATTCTTCTTCATCTGACATGGTTGTCGGAACTCAGCGATTACACTGGGCGCTGTGGTAGCGCTTCATTCATAAATTTAGATAAATAAGTCATTTTTTACTGCGGGAGCAAACCTAACCGTTAGAACGCGCTGAAGATATAGAGATAGTTTCAAAAACTACATTTCATTGAATTTCTAACGGTGTCCGTCCGCTTGAAGTACAGCTGTCGCGTCACATAATCGTACCAACATGTGTTTAGCGATATCTTTCAGATGTTACCAAGTTGCATGGCTTTTAACAGTGAACCGATTGACTGTGGGACTTAATTGAACTGATTTTAGACTTTGAACTTATAAATGTGATAAATGAGCCAATTGGACTCCAAGAAATAACATTCTTCTTATTTTGACATGATTGCTGGAATTCAGCGATTACACTGCGCGCTGTGGTAGCGCTTCATTTAAAAATTTAGATAAATAAGCCATTTTTTACTGTGGGACCAATCCTAGCCGTTAGCACGCGCTGCAGATATAGAGACAGTTTCAAAAACTACATTTCATTGAGTTTGTAACGGTATCCGTCCGGTTGAAGTACAACGGTCGTGTCACATATTCGTACCAACATGTGTTTAGCGATATTTTTCTGACTCTACTAGGTTGCATCGCTTTTAACATTGAAACGATTGACTGTGGGACTTAATTGAAATGATTTTTTTCTTTGAACTTATAAATGTGATACATGAGCCAATTCGACTCCAAGAAAGAACATTCTTCTTCATCTGACATGGTCGCTGGAACTCAGCGATTACACTGGCCGCTGTGATAGCGCTTCATTTATAAATTTAGATAAATAAGACATTTTTTACTGTGGGACCAATCCTAGTCGATAGCGCACGCTGAAGAAATAGAGACAGTTTCAAAAATTACATTTCATTGAATTTCTAACGGTATCGGTCCGTTTGAGTTACAACAGCTGCGTCACATATTCGTACCAACATGTATTTAGCGTTATTTTTCTGACTCTACTAGGTTGCATCGCTTTTAACAATGAAACGATTGACTGTGGGACTTAATGGAACTGATTTCGGACTTTGAACTTATAAATGTGATAAATGCGCCAATTGGACTCCAAGAAATAACATTCTTCTTATTTTGACATGATTGCTGGAATTCAGCGGTTACACTGGGCGCTGCGGTAGCGCTTCATTTAGAAATTTAGATAAATAAGTCATCCTGTACTGTGGGACCAACCTTAGCCGTTAGCGCGCGCTGAAGAAGTAGAGACAGTTTCAAAAATTTTATTTCATTGACTTTGTAACAGTATCACTCCGTTTGAGTTACAACTGTTGAGTCACATATTCGTACCAACATGTATTTAGCGTTATTTTTCTGACTCTACTAGGTTGCATCGCTTTTAACAATGAAACGATTGACTGTGGGACTTAATGGAACTGATTTCGGACTTTGAACTTATAAATGTGATAAATGCGCCAATTGGACTCCAAGAAATAACTTTCTTATAGTATCAGTATCACTCCGTTTGAGTTACAACTGTTGCGTCACATATTCGTACCAACATGTATTTAGCGATATGTTTCTGATATTACCAGGTTGCATCGCCTTTAACAGTGAAACGATTGACTGTGGAACTTAATTGAACTTAATTTGGACTTTGAACTTATAAATGTGATACATGAGCCAATTCGACTAAAAGAAAGAACATTCTTCTTCATCTGACATGGTTGTCGGAACTCAGCGATTACACTGGGCGCTGTGGTAGCGCTTCATTCATAAATTTAGATAAATAAGTCATTTTTTACTGCGGGAGCAAACCTAACCGTTAGAACGCGCTGAAGATATAGAGATAGTTTCAAAAACTACATTTCATTGAATTTCTAACGGTGTCCGTCCGCTTGAAGTACAGCTGTCGCGTCACATAATCGTACCAACATGTGTTTAGCGATATCTTTCAGATATTACCAAGTTGCATGGCTTTTAACAGTGAACCGATTGACTGTGGGACTTAATTGAACTGATTTTAGACTTTGAACTTATAAATGTGATAAATGAGCCAATTGGACTCCAAGAAATAACATTCTTCTTATTTTGACATGATTGCTGGAATTCAGCGATTACACTGCGCGCTGTGGTAGCGCTTCATTTAAAAATTTAGATAAAAAGCCATTTTTTACTGTGGGAGCAATCCTAGCCGTTAGCACGCGCTGCAGATATAGAGACAGTTTCAAAAACTACATTTCATTGAGTTTGTAACGGTATCCGTCCGGTTAAAGTACAACGGTCGTGTCACATATTCGTACCAACATGTGTTTAGCGATATTTTTCTGACTCTACTAGGTTGCATCGCTTTTAACAATGAAACGATTGACTGTGGGACTTAATGGAACTGATTTCGGACTTTGAACTTATAAATGTGATAAATGCACCAATTGGACTCCAAGAAATAACATTCTTCTTATTTTGACATGATTGCTGGAATTCAGCGGTTACACTGGGCGCTGCGGTAGCGCTTCATTTAGAAATTTAGATAAATAAGTCATCCTGTACTGTGGGACCAACCTTAGCCGTTATCGCGCGCTGAAGAAATAGAGACAGTTTCAAAAATTACATTTCATTGACTTTCTAACGGTATCGGTCCGTTTGAGTTACAACAGCTGCGTCACATATTCGTACCAACATGTATTTAACGTTATTTTTCTGACTCTACTAGGTTGCATCGCTTTTAACAATGAAACGATTGACTGTGGGACTTAATGGAACTGATTTCGGACTTTGAACTTATAAATGTGATAAATGCGCCAATTGGACTGCAAGAAATAACATTCTTATATATCAGTATCACTCCGCTTGAGTTACAACTGTTGCGTCACATATTCGTACCAACATGTATTTAGCGATATGTTTCTGATATTACCAGGTTGCATCGCCTTTAACAGTGAAACGATTGACTGTGGGACTTAATTGAACTTAATTTGGACTTTGAACTTATAAATGTGATACATGAGCCAATTCGACTCCAAGAAAGAACATTCTTCTTCATCTGACATGGTTGTCGGAACTCAGCGATTACACTGGGCGCTGTGGTAGCGCTTCATTCATAAATTTAGATAAATAAGTCATTTTTTACTGCGGGAGCAAACCTAACCGTTAGAACGCGCTGAAGATATAGAGATAGTTTCAAAAACTACATTTCATTGAATTTCTAACGGTGTCCGTCCGCTTGAAGTACAGCTGTCGCGTCACATAATCGTACCAACATGTGTTTAGCGATATCTTTCAGATGTTACCAAGTTGCATGGCTTTTAACAGTGAACCGATTGACTGTGGGACTTAATTGAACTGATTTTAGACTTTGAACTTATAAATGTGATAAATGAGCCAATTGGACTCCAAGAAATAACATTCTTCTTATTTTGACATGATTGCTGGAATTCAGCGATTACACTGCGCGCTGTGGTAGCGCTTCATTTAAAAATTTAGATAAATAAGCCATTTTTTACTGTGGGACCAACCTAGCCGTTAGCACGCGCTGCAGATATAGAGACAGTTTCAAAAACTACATTTCATTGAGTTTGTAACGGTATCCGTCCGGTTGAAGTACAACGGTCGTGTCACATATTCGTACCAACATGTGTTTAGCGATATTTTTCTGATTCTACTAGGTTGCATCGCTTTTAACAATGAAACGATTGACTGTGGGACTTAATTGAAATGATTTCGGATTTTGAACTTATAAATGTGATAAGTGCGCCAATTGGACTCCAAGAAATAACATTCTTCTTATTTTGACATGATTGCTGGAATTCAGCGGTTACACTGGGCGCTGCGGTAGCGCTTCATTTAGAAATTTAGATAAATAAGTCATCCTGTACTGTGGGACCAACCTTAGCCGTTATCGCGCGCTGAAGAAATAGAGACAGTTTCAAAAATTACATTTCATTGACTTTCTAACGGTATCGGTCCGTTTGAGTTACAACAGCTGCGTCACATATTCGTACCAACATGTATTTAACGTTATTTTTCTGACTCTACTAGGTTGCATCGCTTTTAACAATGAAACGATTGACTGTGGGACTTAATGGAACTGATTTCGGACTTTGAACTTATAAATGTGATAAATGCGCCAATTGGACTCCAAGAAATAACATTCTTATATATCAGTATCACTCCGCTTGAGTTACAACTGTTGCGTCACATATTCGTACCAACATGTATTTAGCGATATGTTTCTGATATTACCAGGTTGCATCGCCTTTAACAGTGAAACGATTGACTGTGGGACTTAATTGAACTTAATTTGGACTTTGAACTTATAAATGTGATACATGAGCCAATTCGACTCCAAGAAAGAACATTCTTCTTCATCTGACATGGTTGTCGGAACTCAGCGATTACACTGGGCGCTGTGGTAGCGCTTCATTCATAAATTTAGATAAATAAGTCATTTTTTACTGCGGGAGCAAACCTAACCGTTAGAACGCGCTGAAGATATAGAGATAGTTTCAAAAACTACATTTCATTGAATTTCTAACGGTGTCCGTCCGCTTGAAGTACAGCTGTCGCGTCACATAATCGTACCAACATGTGTTTAGCGATATCTTTCAGATGTTACCAAGTTGCATGGCTTTTAACAGTGAACCGATTGACTGTGGGACTTAATTGAACTGGTTTAGACTTTGAACTTATAAATGTGATAAATGAGCCAATTGGACTCCAAGAAATAACATTCTTCTTATTTTGACATGATTGCTGGAATTCAGCGATTACACTGCGCGCTGTGGTAGCGCTTCATTTAAAAATTTAGATAAATAAGCCATTTTTTACTGTGGGACCAACCTAGCCGTTAGCACGCGCTGCAGATATAGAGACAGTTTCAAAAACTACATTTCATTGAGTTTGTAACGGTATCCGTCCGGTTGAAGTACAACGGTCGTGTCACATATTCGTACCAACATGTGTTTAGCGATATTTTTCTGATTCTACTAGGTTGCATCGCTTTTAACAATGAAACGATTGACTGTGGGACTTAATTGAAATGATTTTTTTCTTTGAACTTATAAATGTGATACATGAGCCAATTCGATTCCAAGAAAGAACATTCTTCTTCATCTGACATGGTCGCTGGAACTCAGCGATTACACTGGCCGCTGTGATAGCGCTTCATTTATAAATTTAGATAAATAAGACATTTTTTACTGTGGGACCAATCCTAGTCGATAGCGCACGCTGAAGAAATAGAGACAGTTTCAAAAATTACATTTCATTGAATTTCTAACGGTATCGGTCCGTTTGAGTTACAACAGCTGCGTCACATATTCGTACCAACATGTATTTAGCGTTATATTTCTGACTCTACTAGGTTGCATCGCTTTTAACAATGAAACGATTGACTGTGGGACTTAATGGAACTGATTTCGGACTTTGAACTTATAAATGTGATAAATGCACCAATTGGACTCCAAGAAATAACATTCTTCTTATTTTGACATGATTGCTGGAATTCAGCGGTTACACTGGGCGCTGCGGTAGCGCTTCATTTAGAAATTTAGATAAATAAGTCATCCTGTACTGTGGGACCAACCTTAGCCGTTATCGCGCGCTGAAGAAATAGAGACAGTTTCAAAAATTACATTTCATTGACTTTCTAACGGTGTCGGTCCGTTTGAGTTACAACAGCTGCGTCACATGTTCGTACCAACATGTATTTAGCGTTATTTTTCTGACTCTACTAGGTTGCATCGCTTTTAACAATGAAACGATTGACTGTGGGACTTAATGGAACTGATTTCGGACTTTGAACTTATAAATGTGATAAATGCGCCAATTGGACTCCAAGAAATAACATTCTTCTTATTTTCACATGATTGCTATAATTCAGCGGTTACACTGGGCGCTGCGGTAGCGCTTCATTTAGAAATTTAGATAAATAAGTCATCCTGTACTGTGGGACCAACCTTAGCCGTTAGCGCGCGCTGAAGAAATAGACACAGTTTCAAAAACTTTATTTCATTGACTTTGTAACAGTATCACTCCGTTTGAGTTACAACTGTTGCGTCACATATTCGTACCAACATGTATTTAGCGATATGTTTCTGATATTACCAGGTTGCATCGCCTTTAACAGTGAAACGATTGACTGTTGGACTTAATTGAACTTAATTTGGACTTTGAACTTATAAATGTAATACATGAGCAAATTCGACTCCAAGAAAGAACATTCTTCTTCATCTGACATGGTTGTCGGAACTCAGCGATTTCACTGGGCGCTGTGGTAGCGCTTCATTCATAAATTTAGATAAATAAGTCATTTTTTACTGCGGGAGCAAACCTAACCGTTAGAACGCGCTGAAGATATAGAGATAGTTTCAAAAACTACATTTCATTGAATTTCTAATGGTGTCCGTCAGCTTGAAGTACAGCTGTCGCGTCACATAATCGTACCAACATGTGTTTAGCGACATCTTTCAGATATTACCAAGTTGCATGGCTTTTAACAGTGAACCGATTGACTGTGGGACTTAATTGAAATGATTTTTTTCTTTGAACTTATAAATGTGATACATGAGCCAATTCGACTCCAAGAAAGAACATTCTTCTTCATCTGACATGGTCGCTGGAACTCAGCGATTACACTGGGCGCTGTGATAGCGCTTCATTTATAAATTTAGATAAATAAGACATTTTTTACTGTGGGACCAATCCTAGTCGATAGCGCACGCTGAAAAAATAGAGACAGTTTCAAAAATTACATTTCATTGAATTTCTAACGGTATCGGTCCGTTTGAGTTACAACAGCTGCGTCACATATTCGTACCAACATGTATTTAGCGTTATTTTTCTGACTCTACTAGGTTGCATCGCTTTTAACAATAAAACGATTGACTGTGGGACTTAATGGAACTGATTTCGGACTTTGAACTTATAAATGTGATAAATGCGCCAATTGGACTCCAAGAAATAACATTCTTATACTATCAGTATCACTCCGTTTGAGTTACAACTGTTGTGTCACATATTCGTACCAACATGTATTTAGCGATATGTTTCTGATATTACCAGGTTGCATCGCCTTTAACAGTGAAACGATTGACTGTGGGACTTAATTGAACTTAATTTGGACTTTGAACTTATAAATGTGATACATGAGCCAATTCGACTCCAAGAAAGAACATTCTTCTTCATCTGACATGGTTGTCGGAACTCAGCGATTACACTGGGCGCTGTGGTAGCGCTTCATTCATAAATTTAGATAAATAAGTCATTTTTTACTGCGGGAGCAAACCTAACCGTTAGAACGCGCTGAAGATATAGAGATAGTTTCAAAAACTACATTTCATTGAATTTCTAACGGTGTCCGTCCGCTTGAAGTACAGCTGTCGCGTCACATAATCGTACCAACATGTGTTTAGCGATATCTTTCAGAAATTACCAAGTTGCATGGCTTTTAACAGTGAACCGATTGACTGTGGGACTTAATTGAACTGATTTTAGACTTTGAACTTATAAATGTGATAAATGAGCCAATTGGACTCCAAGAAATAACATTCTTTTTATTTTGACATGATTGCTGGAAATTCAGCGATTACACTGCGCGCTGTGGTAGCGCTTGATTTAAAAATTTAGATAAATAAGCCATTTTTTACTGTGGGACCAATCCTAGTCGTTAGCATGCGCTGCAGATATAGAGACAGTTTCAAAAACTACATTTCATTGAGTTTGTAACGGTATCCGTCCGGTTGAAGTACAACGGTCGTGTCACATATTCGTAGCAACATGTGTTTAGCGATACTTTTCTGACTCTACTAGGTTGCATCGCTTTTAACAATGAAACGATTGACTGTGGGACTTAATTGAAATGATTTTGGTCTTTGAACTTATAAATGTGATACATGAGCCAATTCGACTCCAAGAAAGAACATTCTTCTTCATCTGACATGGTCGCTGGAACTCAGCGATTACACTGGGCGCTGTGATAGCGCTTCATTTATAAATTTAGATAAATAAGACATTTTTTACTGCGGGAGCAAACCTAACCGTTAGAACGCGCTGAAGGTATAGAGATAGTTTCAAAAACTACAATTCATTGAATTTCTAACGGTGTCCGTCCGCTTGAAGTACAGCTGTCGCGTCACATAATCGTACCAAAATGTGTTTAGCGATATCTTTCAGATATTACCAAGTTGCATGGCTTTTAACAGTGAACCGATTGACTGTGGGACTTAATTGAACTGATTTTAGACTTTGAACTTATAAATGTGATAAATGAGCCAATTGGACTCCAAGAAATAACATTCTTCTTATTTTGACATGATTGCTGGAATTCAGCGATTACACTGCGCGCTGTGGTAGCGCTTCATTTAAAAATTTAGATAAATAAGCCATTTTTTACTGTGGGACCAATCCTAGCCGTTAGCACGCGCTGCAGATATAGAGACAGTTTCAAAAACTACATTTCATTGAGTTTGTAACGGTATCCGTCCGGTTGAAGTACAACGGTCGTGTCACATATTCGTACCAACATGTGTTTAGCGATATTTTTCTGACTCTACTAGGTTGCATCGCTTTTAACAATGAAACGATTGACTGTGGGACTTAATTGAAATGATTTTGGTCTTTGAACTTATAAATGTGATACATGAGCCAATTCGACTCCAAGAAAGAACATTCTTCTTCATCTGACATGGTCGCTGGAACTCAGCGATTACACTGGGCGCTGTGATAGCGCTTCATTTAGAAATTTAGATAAATAAGTCATTCTTTACTGTGGGACAAATCCTAGCCGTTAGCACGCGCTGAAGATATAGAGACAGTTTCAAAAACTACATTTCATTAAGTTTCTAACGGTATCCGTCCGCTTGAAGTACAACGGTCGCGTCACATATTCGTACCAACATGTGTTTACCGATATGTTTCTGATGTTACCAGGTTGCATCGCTTTTAACAGTGCAACGATTGACTGTGGGACTTAATTGAACTTATTTTGGACTTTGAACTTATAAATGTGATACATGAGCCAATTCGACTCCAAGAAAGAACATTCTTCTTCATCTGACATGGTTGTCGGAACTCAGCGATTACACTGGGCGCTGTGGTAGCGCTTCATTCATAAATTTAGATTAATAAGTCATTTTTTACTGCGGGAGCAAACCTAACCGTTAGAACGCGCTGAAGATATAGAGATAGTTTCAAAAACTACATTTCATTGAATTTCTAACAGTGTCCGTCCGCTTGAAGTACAGCTGTCGCGTCACATAATCGTACCAACATGTGTTTAGCGATATCTTTCAGATATTACCAAGTTGCATGGCTTTTAACAGTGAACCGATTGACTGTGGGACTTAATTGAATTGATTTTAGACTTTGAACTTATAAATGTGATAAATGAGCCAATTGGACTCCAAGAAATAACATTCTTTTTATTTTGACATGATTGCTGGAATTCAGCGATTACACTGCGCGCTGTGGTAGCGCTTCATTTAAAAATTTAGATAAATAAGCCATTTTTTACTGTGGGACCAATCCTAGTCGTTAGCACGCGCTGCAGATATAGAGACAGTTTCAAAAACTACATTTCATTGAGTTTGTAACGGTATCCGTCCGGTTGAAGTACAACGGTCGTGTCACATATTCGTAGCAACATGTGTTTAGCGATATTTTTCTGACTCTGCTAGGTTGCATCGCTTTTAACAATGAAACGATTGACTGTGGGACTTAATTGAAATGATTTTGGTCTTTGAACTTATAAATGTGATACATGAGCCAATTCGACTCCAAGAAAGAACATTCTTCTTCATCTGACATGGTCGCTGGAACTCAGCGATTACACTGGGCGCTGTGATAGCGCTTCATTTATAAATTTAGATAAATAAGACATTTTTTACTGTGGGACCAATCCTAGTCGATAGCGCACGCTGAAGAAATAGAGACAGTTTCAAAAATTACATTTCATTGAATTTCTAACGGTATCGGTCCGTTTGAGTTACAACAGCTGCGTCACATAATCGTACCAACATGTATTTAGCGTTATTTTTCTGACTCTACTAGGTTGCATCGCTTTTAACAATGAAACGATTGACTGTGGGACTTAATGGAACTGATTTCGGACTTTGAACTTATAAATGTGATAAATGCGCCAATTGGACTCCAAGAAATAACATTCTTCTTATTTTGACATGATTGCTGGAATTTAGCGGTTACACTGGGCGCTGCGGTAGCGCTTCATTTAGAAATTTAGATAAATAAGTCATTCTGTACTGTGGGACCAACCTTAGCCGTTAGCGCGCGCTGAAGAAATAGAGACAGTTTCAAAAACTTTATTTCATTGACTTTGTAACAGTATCACTCCGTTTGAGTTACAACTGTTGCGTCACATATTCGTACCAACATGTATTTAGCGATATGTTTCTGATATTACCAGGTTGCATCGCCTTTAACAGTGAAACGATTGACTGTGGGACTTAATTGAACTTATTTTGGACTTTGAACTTATAAATGTGATACATGAGCCAATTCGACTCCAAGAAAGAACATTCTTCTTCATCTAACATGGTTGTCGGAACTCAGCGATTACACTGGGCGCTGTGGTAGCGCTTCATTCATAAATTTAGATAAATAAGTCATTTTTTACTGCGGGAGCAAACCTAACCGTTAGAACGCGCTGAAGATATAGAGATAGTTTCAAAAAGTACATTTCATTGAATTTCTAACAGTGTCCGTCCGCTTGAAGTACAGCTGTCGCGTCACATAATCGTACCAACATGTGTTTAGCGATATCTTTCAGATATTACCAAGTTGCATGACTTTTAACAGTGAACCGATTGACTGTGGGACTTAATTGAACTGATTTTAGACTTTGAACTTATAAATGTGATAAATGAGCCAATTGGACTCCAAGAAATAACATTCTTTTTATTTTGACATGATTGCTGGAATTCAGCGATTACACTGCGCGCTGTGGTAGCGCTTCATTTAAAAATTTAGATAAATAAGCCATTTTTTACTGTGGGACCAATCCTAGTCGTTAGCACGCGCTGCAGATATAGAGACAGTTTCAAAAACTACATTTTATTTAGTTTGTAACGGTATCCGTCCGGTTGAAGTACAACTGTCGTGTCACATATTCGTACCAACATGTGTTTAGCGATATTTTTCTGACTTTACTAGGTTGCATCGCTTTTAACAATGAAACGATTGACTGTGGGACTTAATCGAAATGATTTTGGTCTTTGAACTTATAAATGTGATACATGAGCCAATTCGACTCCAAGAAAGAACATTCTTCTTCATCTGACATGGTTGTCGGAACTCAGCGATTACACTGGGCGCTGTGGTAGCGCTTCATTCATAAATTTAGATAAATAAGTCATTTTTTACTGCGGGAGCAAACCTAACCGTTAGAACGCGCTGAAGATATAGACATAGTTTCAATAACTACATTTCATTGAATTTTTAACGGTGTCCGTCCGCTTGAAGTACAGCTGTCGCGTCACATAATCGTACCAACATGTGTTTAGCGATATCTTTCAGATATTACCAAGTTGCATGGCTTTTAACAGTGAACCGATTGACTGTGGGACTTAATTGAACTGATTTTAGACTTTGAACTTATAAATGTGATAAATGAGCCAATTGGACTCCAAGAAATAACATTCTTCTTCATCTGACATGGTCGCTGGAACTCAGCGATTACACTGGGCGCTGTGATAGCGCTTCATTTAGAAATTTAGATAAATAAGTCATTCTGTACTGTGGGACCAACCTTAGCCGTTAGCGCGCGCTGAAGAAATAGAGACAGTTTCAAAAACTTTATTTCATTGACTTTGTAACAGTATCACTCCGTTTGAGTTACAACTGTTGCGTCACATATTCGTACCAACATGTATTTAGCGATATGTTTCTGATATTACCAGGTTGCATCGCCTTTAACAGTGAAACGATTGACTGTGGGACTTAATTGAACTTATTTTGGACTTTGAACTTATAAATGTGATACATGAGCCAATTCGACTCCAAGAAAGAACATTCTTCTTCATCTGACATGGTTGTCGGAACTCAGCGATTACACTGGGCGCTGTGGTAGCGCTTCATTCATAAATTTAGATAAATAAGTCATTTTTTACTGCGGGAGCAAACCTAACCGTTAGAACGCGCTGAAGATATAGAGATAGTTTCAAAAACTACATTTCATTGAATTTCTAACAGTGTCCGTCCGCTTGAAGTACAGCTGTCGCGTCACATAATCGTACCAACATGTGTTTAGCGATATCTTTCAGATATTACCAAGTTGCATGGCTTTTAACAGTGAACCAATTTACTGTGGGACTTAATTGAACTGATTTTAGACTTTGAACTTATAAATGTGATAAATGAGCCAATTGGACTCCAAGAAATAACATTCTTTTTATTTTGACATGATTGCTGGAATTCAGCGATTACACTGCGCGCTGTGGTAGCGCTTCATTTAAAAATTTAGATAAATAAGCCATTTTTTACTGTGGGACCAATCCTAGTCGTTAGCACGCGCTGCAGATATAGAGACAGTTTCAAAAACTACATTTCATTGAGTTTGTAACGGTATCCGTCCGGTTGAAGTACAACGGTCGTGTCACATATTCGTACCAACATGTGTTTAGCGATATTTTTCTGACTCTACTAGGTTGCATCGCTTTTAACAATGAAACGATTGACTGTGGGACTTAATTGAAATGATTTTGGTCTTTGAACTTATAAATGTGATACATGAGCCAATTCGACTCCAAGAAAGAACATTCTTCTTCATCTGACATGGTCGCTGGAACTCAGCGATTACACTGGGCGCTGTGATAGCGCTTTATTTATAAATTTAGATAAATAAGACATTTTTTACTGTGGGACCAATCCTAGTCGATAGCGCACGCTGAAGAAATAGAGACAGTTTCAAAAATTACATTTCATTGAATTTCTAACGGTATCGGTCCGTTTGAGTTACAACAGCTGCGTCACATATTCGTACCAACATGTATTTAGCGTTATTTTTCTGACTCTACTAGGTCGCATCGCTTTTAACAATGAAACGATTGACTGTGGGACTTAATGGAACTGATTTCGGACTTTGAACTTATAAATGTGATAAATGCGCCAATTGGACTCCAAGAAATAACATTCTTCTTATTTTGACATGATTGCTGGAATTTAGCGGTTACACTGGGCGCTGCGGTAGCGCTTCATTTAGAAATTTAGATAAATAAGTCATTCTGTACTGTGGGACCAACCTTAGCCGTTAGCGCGCGCTGAAGAAATAGAGACAGTTTCAAAAACTTTATTTCATTGACTTTGTAACAGTATCACTCCGTTTGAGTTACAACTGTTGCGTCACATATTCGTACCAACATGTATTTAGCGATATGTTTCTGATATTACCAGGTTGCATCGCCTTTAACAGTGAAACGATTGACTGTGGGACTTAATTGAACTTATTTTGGACTTTGAACTTATAAATGTGATACATGAGCCAATTCGACTCCAAGAAAGAACATTCTTCTTCATCTGACATGGTTGTCGGAACTCAGCGATTACACTGGGCGCTGTGGTAGCGCTTCATTCATAAATTTAGATAAATAAGTCATTTTTTACTGCGGGAGCAAACCTAACCGTTAGAACGCGCTGAAGATATAGAGATAGTTTCAAAAACTACATTTCATTGAATTTCTAACAGTGTCCGTCCGCTTGAAGTACAGCTGTCGCGTCACATAATCGTACCAACATGTGTTTAGCGATATCTTTCAGATATTACCAAGTTGCATGGCTTTTAACAGTGAACCGATTGACTGTGGGACTTAATTGAACTGATTTTAGACTTTGAACTTATAAATGTGATAAATGAGCCAATTGGACTCCAAGAAATAACATTCTTTTTATTTTGACATTATTGCTGGAATTCAGCGATTACACTGCGTGCTGTGGTAGCGCTTCATTTAAAAATTTAGATAAATAAGCCATTTTTTACTGTGGGACCAATCCTAGTCGTTAGCACGCGCTGCAGATATAGAGACAGTTTCAAAAACTACATTTCATTGAGTTTGTAACGGTATCCGTCCGGTTGAAGTACAACGGTCGTGTCACATATTCGTACCAACATGTGTTTAGCGATATTTTTCTGACTCTACTAGGTTGCATCGCTTTTAACAATGAAACGATTGACTGTGGGACTTAATTAAAATGATTTCGGATTTTGAACTTATAAATGTGATAAATGCGCCAATTGGACTCCAAGAAATAACATTCTTCTTATTTTGACATGATTGCTGGAATTCAGCGGTTACACTGGGCGCTGCGGTAGCGCTTCATTTAGAAATTTAGATAAATAAGTCATTCTGTACTGTGGGACCAACCTTAACCGTTAGCGCGCGCTGAAGAAATAGAGACAGTTTCAAAAACTTTATTTCATTGACTTTGTAACAGTATCACTCCGTGTGAGTTACAACTGTTGCGTCACATATTCGTACCAACATGTATTTAGCGATATGTTTCTGATATTACCAGGTTGCATCGCCTTTAACAGTGAAACGATTGACTGTGGGACTTAATTGAACTTAATTTGGACTTTGAACTTATAAATGTGATACATGAGCCAATTCGACTCCAAGAAAGAACATTCTTCTTCATCTGACATGGTTGTCGGAACTCAGCGATTACACTTGGCGCTGTGGTAGCGCTTCATTCATAAATTTAGATAAATAAGTCATTTTTTACTGCGGGAGCAAACCTAACCGTTAGAACGCGCTGAAGATATAGAGATAGTTTCAATAACTACATTTCATTGAATTTCTAACGGTGTCCGTCCGCTTGAAGTACAGCTGTCGCGTCACATAATCGTACCAACATGTGTTTAGCGATATCTTTCAGATATTACCAAGTTGCATGGCTTTTAACAGTGAACCGATTGACTGTGGGACTTAATTGAATTGATTTTAGACTTTGAACTTATAAATGTGATAAATGAGCCAATTGGACTCCAAGAAATAACATTCTTCTTATTTTGACATGATTGCTGGAATTCAGTGATTACACTGCGCGCTGTGGTAGCGCTTCATTTAAAAATTTAGATAAATAAGCCATTTTTTACTGTGGGACCAATCCTAGCCGTTAGCACGCGCTGTAGATATAGAGACAGTTTCAAAAACTACATTTCATTGAGTTTGTAACGGTATCCGTCCGGTTGAAGTACAACGGTCGTGTCACATATTCGTACCAACATGTGTTTAGCGATATTTTTCTGACTCTACTAGGTTGCATCGCTTTTAACAATGAAGCGATTGACTGTGGGACTTAATTGAAATGATTTTGGTCTTTGAACTTATAAATGTGATACATGAGCCAATTCGACTCCAAGAAAGAACATTCTTCTTCATCTGACATGGTCGCTGGAACTCAGCGATTACACTGGGCGCTGTGATAGCGCTTCATTTATAAATTTAGATAAATAAGACATTTTTTACTGTGGGACCAATCCTAGTCGATAGCGCACGCTGAAGAAATAGAGACAGTTTCAAAAATTACATTTCATTGAATTTCTAACGGTATCGGTCCGTTTGAGTTACAACAGCTGCGTCACATATTCGTACCAACATGTATTTAGCGTTATTTTTCTGACTCTACTAGGTTGCATCGCTTTTAACAATGAAACGATTGACTGTGGGACTTAATTGAACTTAATTTGGACTTTGAACTTATAAATGTGATACATGAGCCAATTCGACTCCAAGAAAGAACATTCTTCTTCATCTGACATGGTTGTCGGAACTCAGCGATTACACTTGGCGCTGTGGTAGCGCTTCATTCATAAATTTAGATAAATAAGTCATTTTTTACTGCGGGAGCAAACCTAACCGTTAGAACGCGCTGAAGATATAGAGATAGTTTCAATAACTACATTTCATTGAATTTCTAACGGTGTCCGTCCGCTTGAAGTACAGCTGTCGCGTCACATAATCGTACCAACATGTGTTTAGCGATATCTTTCAGATATTACCAAGTTGCATGGCTTTTAACAGTGAACCGATTGACTGTGGGACTTAATTGAATTGATTTTAGACTTTGAACTTATAAATGTGATAAATGAGCCAATTGGACTCCAAGAAATAACATTCTTCTTATTTTGACATGATTGCTGGAATTCAGCGATTACACTGCGCGCTGTGGTAGCGCTTCATTTAAATATTTAGATAAATAAGCCATTTTTTACTGTGGGACCAATCCTAGCCGTTAGCACGCGCTGTAGATATAGAGACAGTTTCAAAAACTACATTTCATTGAGTTTGTAACGGTATCCGTCCGGTTGAAGTACAACGGTCGTGTCACACATTCGTACCAACATGTGTTTAGCGATATTTTTCTGACTCTACTAGGTTGCATCGCTTTTAACAATGAAACGATTGACTGTGGGACTTAATTGAAATGATTTTGGTCTTTGAACTTATAAATGTGATACATGAGCCAATTCGACTCCAAGAAAGAACATTCTTCTTCATCTGACATGGTCGCTGGAACTCAGCGATTACACTGGGCGCTGTGATAGCGCTTCATTTATAAATTTAGATAAATAAGACATTTTTTACTGTGGGACCAATCCTAGTCGATAGCGCACGCTGAAGAAATAGAGACAGTTTCAAAAATTACATTTCATTGAATTTCTAACGGTATCGGTCCGTTTGAGTTACAACAGCTGCGTCACATATTCGTACCAACATGTATTTAGCGTTATTTTTCTGACTCTACTAGGTTGCATCGCTTTTAACAATGAAACGATTGACTGTGGGACTTAATTGAACTTAATTTGGACTTTGAACTTATAAATGTGATACATGAGCCAATTCGACTCCAAGAAAGAACATTCTTCTTCATCTGACATGGTTGTCGGAACTCAGCGATTACACTTGGCGCTGTGGTAGCGCTTCATTCATAAATTTAGATAAATAAGTCATTTTTTACTGCGGGAGCAAACCTAACCGTTAGAACGCGCTGAAGATATAGAGATAGTTTCAATAACTACATTTCATTGAATTTCTAACGGTGTCCGTCCGCTTGAAGTACAGCTGTCGCGTCACATAATCGTACCAACATGTGTTTAGCGATATCTTTCAGATATTACCAAGTTGCATGGCTTTTAACAGTGAACCGATTGACTGTGGGACTTAATTGAATTGATTTTAGACTTTGAACTTATAAATGTGATAAATGAGCCAATTGGACTCCATGAAATAACATTCTTCTTATTTTGACATGACTGCTGGAATTCAGCGATTACACTGCGCGCTGTGGTAGCGCTTCATTTAAAAATTTAGATAAATAAGCCATTTTTTACTGTGGGACCAATCCTAGCCGTTAGCACGCGCTGTAGATATAGAGACAGTTTCAAAAACTACATTTCATTGAGTTTGTAACGGTATCCGTCCGGTTGAAGTACAACGGTCGTGTCACATATTCGTACCAACATGTGTTTAGCGATTATTTTCTGACTCTACTAGGTTGCATCGCTTTTAACAATGAAACGATTGACTGTGGGACTTAATTGAAATGATTTTGGTCTTTGAACTTATAAATGTGATACATGAGCCAATTCGACTCCAAGAAAGAACATTCTTCTTCATCTGACATGGTCGCTGGAACTCAGCGATTACACTGAGCGCTGTGATAGCGCTTCATTTATAAATTTAGATAAATAAGACATTTTTTACTGTGGGACCAATCCTAGTCGATAGCGCACGCTGAAGAAATAGAGACAGTTTCAAAAATTACATTTCATTGAATTTCTAACGGTATCGGTCCGTTTGAGTTACAACAGCTGCGTCACATATTCGTACCAACATGTATTTAGCGTTATTTTTCTGACTCTACTAGGTTGCATCGCTTTTAACAATGAAACGATTGACTGTGGGACTTAATGGAACTGATTTCGGACTTTGAACTTATAAATGTGATAAATGAGCCAATTGGACTCCAAGAAATAACATTCTTTTTATTTTGACATGATTGCTGGAATTCAGCGATTACACTGCGCGCTGTGGTAGCGCTTCATTTAAAAATTTAGATAAATAAGCCATTTTTTACTGTGGGACCAATCCTAGTCGTTAGCACGCGCTGCAGATATAGAGACAGTTTCAAAAACTACATTTCATTGAGTTTGTAACGGTATCCGTCCGGTTGAAGTACAACGGTCGTGTCACATATTCGTACCAACATGTGTTTAGCGATATTTTTCTGACTCTACTAGGTTGCATCGCTTTTAACAATGAAACGATTGACTGTGGGACTTAATTGAAATGATTTTGGTCTTTGAACTTATAAATGTGATACATGAGCCAATTCGACTCCAAGAAAGAACATTCTTCTTCATCTGACATGGTCGCTGGAACTCAGCGATTACACTGGGCGCTGTGATAGCGCTTCATTTATAAATTTAGATAAATAAGACATTTTTTACTGTGGGACCAATCCTAGTCGATAGCGCACGCTGAAGAAATAGAGACATTTTCAAAAATTACATTTCATTGAATTTCTAACGGTATCGGTCCGTTTGAGTTACAACAGCTGCGTCACATATTCGTACCAACATGTATTTAGCGTTATTTTTCTGACTCTACTAGGTTGCATCGCTTTTAACAATGAAACCATTGACTGTGGGACTTAATGGAACTGATTTCGGACTTTGAACTTATAAATGTGATAAATGCGCCAATTGGACACCAAGAAATAACATTCTTCTTATTTTGACATGATTGCTGGAATTCAGCGGTTACACTGGGCGCTGCGGTAGCGCTTCATTTAGAAATTTAGATAAATAAGTCATCCTGTACTGTGGGACCAATCCTAGTCGATAGCGCACGCTGAAGAAATAGAGACATTTTCAAAAATTACATTTCATTGAATTTCTAACGGTATCGGTCCGTTTGAGTTACAACAGCTGCGTCACATATTCGTACCAACATGTATTTAGCGTTATTTTTCTGACTCTACTAGGTTGCATCGCTTTTAACAATGAAACCATTGACTGTGGGACTTAATGGAACTGATTTCGGACTTTGAACTTATAAATGTGATAAATGCGCCAATTGGACACCAAGAAATAACATTCTTCTTATTTTGACATGATTGCTGGAATTCAGCGGTTACACTGGGCGCTGCGGTAGCGCTTCATTTAGAAATTTAGATAAATAAGTCATCCTGTACTGTGGGACCAACCTTAGCCGTTAGCGCGCGCTGAAGAAATAGAGACAGTTTCAAAAACTTTATTTCATTGACTTTGTAACAGTATCACTCCGTTTGAGTTACAACTGTTGCGTCACATATTCGTACCAACATGTATTTAGCGATATGTTTCTGATATTACCAGGTTGCATCGCCTTTAACAGTGAAACGATTGACTGTGGGACTTAATTGAACTTATTTTGGACTTTGAACTTATAAATGTGATACATGAGCCAATTCGACTCCAAGAAAGAACATTCTTCTTCATCTGACATGGTTGTCGGAACTCAGCGATTACACTGGGCGCTGTGGTAGCGCTTCATTCATAAATTTAGATAAATAAGTCATTTTTTACTGCGGGAGCAAACCTAACCGTTAGAACGCGCTGAAGATATAGAGATAGTTTCAAAAACTACATTTCATTGAATTTCTAACAGTGTCCGTCCGCTTGAAGTACAGCTGTCGCGTCACATAATCGTACCAACATGTGTTTAGCGATATCTTTCAGATATTACCAAGTTGCATGGCTTTTAACAGTGAACCGATTGACTGTGGGACTTAATTGAACTGATTTTAGACTTTGAACTTATAAATGTGATAAATGAGCCAATTGGACTCCAAGAAATAACATTCTTTTTATTTTGACATGATTGCTGGAATTCAGCGATTACACTGCGCGCTGTGGTAGCGCTTGATTTAAAAATTTAGATAAATAAGCCATTTTTTACTGTGGGACCAATCCTAGTCGTTAGCACGCGCTGCAGATATAGAGACAGTTTCAAAAACTACATTTCATTGAGTTTGTAACGGTATCCGTCCGGTTGAAGTACAACGATCGTGTCACATATTCGTACCAACATGTGTTTAGCGATATTTTTCTGACTCTACTAGGTTGCATCGCTTTTAACAATGAAACGATTGACTGTGGGACTTAATTGAAATGATTTTGGACTTTGAACTTATAAATGTGATACATGAGCCAATTCGACTCCAAGAAAGAACATTCTTCTTCATCTGACATGGTCGCTGGAACTCAGCAATTACACTGGGCGTTGTGTTAGCGCTTCATTTATAAATTTAGATAAATAAGACATTTTTTGCTGTGGGACCAATCCTAGTCGATAGCGCACGCTGAAGAAATAGAGACAGTTTCAAAAATTACATTTCATTGACTTTGTAACAGTATCACTCCGTTTGAGTTACAACTGTTGCGTCACATATTCGTACCAACATGTATTTAGCGATATGTTTCTGATATTACCAGGTTGCATCGCCTTTAACAGTGAAACGATTGACTGTGGGACATAATTGAACTTATTTTGGGCTTTGAACTTATAAATGTGATACATGAGCCAATTCGACTCCAAGAAAGAACATTCTTCTTCATCTGACATGGTTGTCGGAACTCAGCGATTACACTGGGCGCTGTGGTAGCGCTTCATTCATAAATTTAGATAAATAAGTCATTTTTTACTGCGGGAGCAAACCTAACCGTTAGAACGCGCTGATGATATAGAGATAGTTTCGAAAACTACATTTCATTGAATTTCTAACGGTGTCCGTCCGCTTGAAGTACAGCTGTCGCGTCACATAATCGTACCAACGTGTGTTTAGCGATATCTTTCAGATATTACCAAGATACATGGCTTTTAACAGTGAACCGATTGACTGTGGGACTTAATTGAACTGATTTTAGACTTTGAACTTATAAATGTGATAAATGAGCCAATTGGACTCCAAAAAATAACATTCTTCTTATTTTGACATGATTGCTGGAATTCAGCGATTACACTGCGCGCTGTGGTAGCGCTTCATCAATAAATTTAGATAAATAAGCCATTTTTTACCGTGGGACCAATCCTAGCCGTTAGCACGCGCTGCAGATATAGAGACAGATTCAAAAACTTCATTTCATTGAGTTTGTAACGGTATCCGTCCGGTTGAAGTACAACGATCGTGTCACATATTCGTACCAACATGTGTTTAGCGATATTTTTCTGACTCTACTAGGTTGCATCGCTTTTAACAATGAAACGATTGACTGTGGGACTTAATTGAAATGATTTTGGACTTTGAACTTATAAATGTGATACATGAGCCAATTCGACTCCAAGAAAGAACATTCTTCTTCATCTGACATGGTCGCTGGAACTCAGCAATTACACTGGGCGCTGTGGTAGCGCTTCATTTATAAATTTAGATAAATAAGACATTTTTTACTGTGGGACCAATCCTAGTCGATAGTGCACGCTGAAAAAATAGAAACAGTTTCAAACATTACATTTCATTGACTTTCTAACGGTATCGGTACGTTTGAGTTACAACAGCTGCGTCACATATTCGTACCAACATGTATTTAGCGTTATTTTTCTGACTCTACTAGGTTGCATTGCTTTTAACAATGAAACGATTGACTGTGGGACTTAATGGAACTGATTTCGGACTTTGAACTTATAAATGTGATAAATGCGCCAATTGGACTCCAAGAAATAACATTCTTCTTATTTTGACATGATTGCTGGAATTCAGCGGTTACACTGTGCGCTGCAGTAGCGCTTCATTTAGAAATTTAGATAAATAAGTCATCCTGTACTGTGGGACCAATCTTAGCCGTTAGCGCGCGCTGAAGAAATAGAGACAGTTTCAAAAACTTTATTTCATTGACTTTGTAACAGTATCACTCCGTTTGAGTTACAACTGTTGCGTCACATATTCGTACCAACATGTATTTAGCGATATGTTTCTGATATTACCAGGTTGCATTGCCTTTAACAGTGAAACGATTGACTGTGGGACATAATTGAACTTATTTTCGGCTTTGAACTTATAAATGTGATACATGAGCCAATTCGACTCCAAGAAAGAACATTCTTCTTCATCTGACATGGTTGTCGGAACTCAGCGATTACACTGGGCGCTGTGGTAGCGCTTCATTCATAAATTTAGATAAATAAGTCATTTTTTACTGCGGGAGCAAACCTAACCGTTAGAACGCGCTGAAGATATAGAGACAGTTTCAAAAACTACATTTCATTGAGTTTGTAACAGTATCCGTCCGCTTGAAGTACAACGGTCGTGTCACATAATCGTACCAACATGTGTTTAGCGATATTTTTCTGACTCTACTAGGTTGCATCGCTTTTAACAATGAAACGATTGACTGTGGGACTTAATTAAAATGATTTTGGACTTTGAACTTATAAATGTGATACATGAGCCAATTCGACTCCAAGAAAGAACATTCTTCTTCAACCCGACATGGTTGCTGGAACTCAGCGATTACATTGGGCGCTGTGGTAGCGCTTTATTTATAAATTTAGATAAATAAGTCATTCTGTACTGTGGGACCAATCTTAGCCGTTAGCGCACGCTGAGGAAATGGAGACAGTTTCAAAAACTTTATTTCATTGACTTTCTAACGATATCACTCCATTTGAGTTACAACGGTTGCGTCACATATTCGTACCAACATGTATTTAGCGATATGTTTCTGATATTACCAGGTTGCATCGCTTTTAACAGTAAAACGATTGACTGTGGGACTTAATTGAACTGATTTTGGACTTTGACCCTAGAAATATGATCAATAAGACAACTGTACTCCAAGAAAAAAGGTTCCTCTTAATTTGACATGATTGCTTGAACTCAACGATTACACTGGGAGCTGTGATAGCGCTTTATTAAAAAATTTAGATAAATAAGACATTTTTTACTGTGGGACCAATCCTAGTCGATAGCGCACGCTGAAGAAATAGAGACAGTTTCAAAAATTACATTTCATTGACTTTCTAACGGTATCGGTCCGTTTGAGTTACAACAGCTGCGTCACATATTCGTACCAACATGTATTTAGCGTTATTTTTCTGACTCTACTAGGTTGCATCGCTTTTAACAATGAAACGATTGACTGTGGGACTTAATGGAACTGATTTCGGACTTTGAACTTATAAACGTGATAAATGAGACAATTGGACTCCAAGAAATAACATTCTTCTTAATTTGACATGGTTGCTTGAACTCAACGATTACACTGGGAGTTGTGATAGCGCTTTTTTAAAAAATGTAGATAAATAAGTCATTTTTTACTGTGGGACCAATCCTAACCGTTAGCTCGCGCTGAAGAAATAGAGACATTTTCGCAAACTAAATTTCATTGACTTTGTAACAGTATCACTCCTATTGAGTTACAACTGTTGCGTCACATATTCGTACCAACATGTATTTAGCGATATGTTTCTGATATTACCAGGTTGCATCGCCTTTAACAGTGAAACGATTGACTGTGGGACTTAATTGAACTTATTTTGGACTTTGAACTTATAAATGTGATACATGAGCCAATTCGACTCCAAGAAAGAACATTCTTCTTTATCTGACATGGTTGCTGGAACTCAGCGATTACACTGGGCGCTGTGGTAGCGCTTCATTTATAAATTTAGATAAATAAGTCATTTTTTACTGCGGGAGCAAACCTAACCGTTAGAATGCGCTGAAGATATAGAGATAGTTTCAAAAACTACATTTCATTGAATTTCTAACGGTATCCGTGCGCTTGAAGTACAGCTGTCACGTCACATAATCGTACCAACATGTGTTTAGCGATATCTTTCAGATATTACCAACTTGCATGGCTTTTAACAGTAAACCGATTGACTTTGGGACTTAATTGAACTGATTTTAGACTTTGAACTTATAAATGTGATAAATGAGCCAATTGGACTCCGAGAAATAACATTCTTCTTATTTTGACATGATTGCTGGAATTCAGCGTTTACACTGGGCGCTGCGGTAGCGCTTCATTTAGAAATTTAGATAAATAAGTCATTGTGTACTGTTGGACCAATCTTAGCCATTAGCGCGGGCTGAGGAAAGGGAGACAGTTTCAAAAACTTTATTTCATTGACTTTCTACCGATATCACTCCATTTGAGTTACAACGGTTGTGTCACATATTCGTACCAACATGTATTTAGCGATATGTTTCTGATATTACCAGGTTGCATCCCTTTTAACAGTGAAAATATTGACTATGGGATTTAATTGAACTGATTTTGGACTTTGACCCTAGAAATATGATCAATAAGACAACTGGACTCCAAGAAAAAAGGTTCTTCTTAATTTTAAATGATTGCTGGAACTCAGCGATTAAACTGGGCGCTGTGATAGCGCTGTATTTAAAAATGTAGATAAATAAGTCATTTTTTGCTGTGGGACCAATCCTAGCCGTTAGCTCGCGCTGAAGAAATAGAGACATTTTCAAAAACTAAATTTCATTGACTTTGCAACGGTATCACTCCGTTTGAGTTGCAACGGTTGCGTCACATATTTGTACCAACATGTATTTTGCGATATGTTTCTGATATTACCAGGTTGCATCGCTTTTAACAGTAAAACGATTGACTGTGGGACTTAAATGAACTGATTTTGGACTTTGAACTTATAAATGTGATAAATGACCCAATTGAACTCCAAGATATAACATTCTTCTTATTTTGACAGGATTGCTGGAATTCAGCAATTACACTGGGCGCTGCGGTAGCGCTTCATTTAAAAATTTAGGTAAGTAAGTCATTTTGTACTGTGGGACCAATCTTTGCCGTTAGCGCACGCTGAAGAAATGGAGACAATTTCAAAAACTACATTTCCTTGACTTTTTAACGGTATCACTCCGTTTGAGGTACAACGGTTGCGTCACATATTCGCACCAACATGCATTTAGCGATATGTTTCTGATATTACCAGGTTGCATCGCTTTTAACAATGAAACGATTGACTGTGGGACTTAATGGAACTGATTTTGGACTTTGACCCTAGAAATATGATCAATAAGACAACTGGACTCCAAGAAAAAAGGTTCTTTTTAATTTGAAATGACTGCTTGAACAGAGCATTTTCGCTGGGCGCTGTGGTAGCGCTTTATTAAAAAATTTAGATAAATAAGACATTTTTTACTGTGGGACCAATCCTAGTCGATAGCGCACGCTGAAGAAATAGAGACAGTTTCAAAAATTACATTTCATTGACTTTGTAATAGTATCACTCCGTTTGAGTTACAACTGTTGCGTCACATATTCGTACCAACATGTATTTAGCGATATGTTTCTGATGTTACCAGGTTGCATCGCCTTTAACAGTGAAACGATTAACTGTGGGACTTAATTGAACTGATTTTGGACTTTGACCCTAGAAATATGATCAATAAGACAACTGGACTTCAAGAAAAAAGGTTCTTCTTAATTTGAAATGATTGCTGGAACTCAGCGATTAAACTGGGCGCTGTGATAGCGCTGTATTTGAAAATGTAGATAAATAAGTCATTTTTTACTGTGGGACCAATCCTAGCCGTTAGCTCGCGCTGAAGAAATAGAGACATTTTCAAAAACTAAATTTCATTGACTTTGCAACGGTATCACTCCGTTTGAGTTGCAACGGTTGCGTCACATACTTGTACCAACATGTATTTTGCGATATGTTTCTGATATTACCAGGTTGCATCGCTTTTAACAGTGAAACGATTGACTGTGGGACTTAATTGAACTGATTTTGGACTTTGAACTTATAAATGTGATAACTGAGCCAATTGGACTCCAAGAAATAACATTCTTCTTATTTTGACATGATTGCTGGAATTCACCGGTTACACTGGGCGCTGCAGTAGCGCTTTATTTAGAAATTTAGATAAATAAGTCATTCTGTACTGTGGGACCAATCTTAGCCGTTAGCGCGCGCTGAGGAAATGGAGACAGTTTCAAAAACTTTATTTCATTGACTTTCTAACGATATCACTCCCTTTGAGTTACAACGGTTGCGTCACATATTCGTACCAACATGTATTTAGCGTTATGTTTCTGATATTACCAGGTTGCATCGCTTTTAACAGTGAAACGATTGACTGTGGGACTTAAATGAACTGATTTTGAACTTTGAACTTATAAATGTGATAAATGACCCAATTGGACTCCGAGAAATAACATTCTTCTTAATCTCACATGATTGCTGGAATTCAGCATTTACACTGGGCGCTGCGGTAGCGCTTCATTTAAAAATTTAGATAAGTAAGTCATTTTCTACTCTGGGACCAATCTTTGCCGTTAGCGCACGCTGAAGAAATGGAGACAAGTTCAAAAACTATATTTCCTTGACTTTCTAACGGTATCAGTCCGTTTGAGTTACAACGGTTACGTCACATATTGGTACCAACATGTACTTAGCGATATGTTTCAGATATTACTAGGTTGCGTCGCTTTTAACAGTGAAACGATTGACCGTGGGACTTAATTGAACTGATCTTGGACTTTGAAGTTATGAATGTGATGAATGAACAAATTGGACTCCAAGATATAACATTCTTCTTATTTTGACATGATTGCTGGAATTCAGCGGTTACACTGGGCGCTAAGGCAGCGCTTCATTTAGATATTTAGATAAATAAGTCATTCTGTGCTGTGGGACCAATCTTGGCCGTTAGCGTGCTGAGGAAAAGGAGACAGCTTCAACAATTTTATTTCATTAACTTTCTAACGGTATCACTCCGCTTGAGGTACAACGGTTGCGTCACATATTCATACCAACATGTATTTAGCGATATGTTTCTGATATTACAAGGTTGCATCGCCTTTAACAGTGAAACGATTGCCTGTGGAACTTAATTAAACTGATTTTGGACTTTGAACTTATAAATGTGATAAATGAGCCAATTGAACACCAAGAAATAACATTCTTCTTATTTTCACATGATTGCTGGAATTCAACGGTTACACTGGGCGCTGCGGTAGCGCTTCATTTAAAAATATAGATGAATAAGTCATTCTCTACTGTGGGACCAATCTTAGCCGTTAGCTCGCGCTGAAGAAATAGAGACATTTTCGCAAACAAAATTTCATTGACTTTGTAACAGTATCACTCCGTTTGAGTTATAACTGTTGCGTCACATATTCGTACCAACATGTATTTAGCAATATGTTTCTGATATTACCAGGTTGCATCGCCTTTAACAGTGAAACCATTGACTGTGGGACTTAATTGAACTTATTTTGGACTTTGACCCTAGAAATATGATCAATAAGACAACTGGACTCCAAGAAAAAAGGTTCTTCTTAATTTGAAATGACTGCTGGAACAGAGCATTTTCGCTGGGCGCTGTGGTAGCGCTTTATTAAAAAATTTAGATAAATAAGACATTTTTTACTGTGGGACCAATCTTAGTCGATAGCGCACGCTGAAGAAATAGAGACAGTTTCAAAAATTACATTTCATTGACTTTCTAACGGTATCGGTCCGTTTGAGTTACAACAGCTGCGTCACATATTCGTACCAATATGTATTTAGCGTTATTTTTCTGACTCTACTAGGTTGCATCGCTTTTAACAATGAAACGATTGACTGTGGGACTTAATGGAACTGATTTCGGACTTTAAACTTTTAAACGTGATAAATGAGACAATTGGACTCCAAGAAATAACATTCTTCTTCATTTGACATGATTGCTTGAACTCAACGATTACACTGGGAGCTGTGATAGCGCTTTTTTAAAAAATGTAGATAAATAAGTCATTTTTTACTGTGGGACCAATCCTAACCGTTAGCTCGCGCTGAAAAAATAGAGACATTTTCGCAAACTAAATTTCATTGACTTTGTAATAGTATCACTCCGTTTGAGTTACAACGGTTGCGTCACATATTCGTACCAACATGTACTTAGCAATATGTTTCTGATATTACCAGGTTGCATCGCTTTTAACAGTGAAAAGATTGACTGTGGGACTTAATTGAACTGATTTTGGACTTTGACCCTAGAAATATGATCAATAAGACAACTGGACTTCAAGAAAAAAGGTTCTTCTTAATTTTAAATGATTGCTGGAACTCAGCGATTAAACTGGGCGCTGTGATAGCGCTGTATTTGAAAATGTAGATAAATAAGTCATTTTTTACTGTGGGACCAATCCTAGCCGTTAGCTCGCGCTGAAGAAATAGAGACATTTTCAAAAACTAAATTTCATTGACTTTGCAACGGTATCACTCCGTTTGAGTTGCAACGGTTGCGTCACATAGTTGTACCAACATGTATTTTGCGATATGTTTCTGATATTACCAGGTTGCATCGCTTTTAACAGTGAAATGATTGACTGTGGGACTTAATTGAACTGATTTTGGACTTTGAACTTATAAATGTGATAACTGAGCCAATTGGACTCCAAGAAATAACATTCTTCTTATTTTGACATGATTGCTGGAATTCAGCGGTTACACTGGGCGCTGCAGTAGCGCTTTATTTAGAAATTTAGATAAATAAGTCATTCTGTACTGTGGGTCCAATCTTAGCCGTTAGCGCGCGCTGAGGAAATGGAGACTGTTTCAAAAACTTTATTTCATTGACTTTCTAACGATATCACTCCCTTTGAGTTACAACGGTTGCGTCACATATTCGTACCAACATGTATTTAGCGTTATGTTTCTGATATTACCAGGTTGCATCGCTTTTAACAGTGAAACGATTGACTGTGGGACTTAAATGAACTGATTTTGAACTTTGAACTTATAAATGTGATAAATGACCCAATTGGACTCCGAGAAATAACATTCTTCTTAATCTCACATGATTGCTGGAATTCAGCAATTACACTGGGCGCTGCGGTAGCGCTTCATTTAAAAACTTAGATAAGTAAGTCATTTTGTACTGTGGGACCAATCTTTGCCGTTAGCGCACGCTGAAGAAATAGAGACATTTTCACAAACTAAATTTCATTGACTTTGTAATAGTATCACTCCGTTTGAGTTACAACTGTTGCGTCACATATTCGTACCAATATGTATTTAGCGATATGTTTCCGATAATACCAGGTTGCATCGCCTTTAACAGTGAAACGATTGACTGTGGGACTTAATTGAACTTATTTTGGACTTTGAACTTATAAATGTGATACATGAGCCAATTTGACTCCAAGAAAGAACATTCTTCTTCATCTGACATGGTTGCTGGAACTCAGCGATTACACTGGGCGCTGTGGTAGCGCTTCATTTAGAAATTTAGATAAATAAGTCATTCTGTACTGTGGGACCAATCTTAGCCATTAGCGCGCGCTGAGGAAAGGAGACAGTTTCAAAAACTTTATTTCATTGACTTTCTAACGATATCACTCCATTTGAGTTACAACGGTTGCGTCACATATTCGTACCAACATGTACTTAGCGATATGTTTCTGATATTACCAGGTTGCATCGCTTTTAACAGTGAAAAGATTGACTGTGGGACTTAATTGAACTGATTTTTGACTTTGACCCTAAAAATATGATCAATAAGACAACTGGACTCCAAGAAAAAAGGTTCTTCTTAATTTGAAATGATTGCTGGAACTCAGCGGTTACACTGGGCGCTAAGGCAGCGCTTCATTTAGATATTTAGATAAATAAGTCATTCTGTGCTGTGGGACCAATCTTAGCCGTTAGCGTGCTGAGGAAAAGGAGACAGCTTCAACAATTTTATTTCATTGACTTTCTAACGGTATCACTCCGTTTGAGGTACAACGGTTGCGTCACATATTCATACCAACATGTATTTAGCGATATGTTTCTGATATTACCAGGTTGCATCGCTTTTAACAGTGAAACGATTGACTGTGGGACTTAAATGAACTGATTTTGAACTTTGAACTTATAAATGTGATAAATAACCCAATTGGACTCCGAGAAATAACATTCTTCTTAATCTCACATGATTGCTGGAATTCAGCAATTACACTGGGCGCTGCGGTAGCGCTTCATTTAAAAATTTAGATAAGTAAGTCATTTTGTACTGTGGGACCAATCTTTGCCGTTAGCGCACGCTGAAGAAATGGAGACAAGTTCAAAAACTATATTTCCTTGACTTTCTAACGGTATCAGTCCGTTTGAGTTACAACGGTTACGTCACATATTCGTACCAACATGTGTTTAGCGATATTTTTCTGATTCTACTAGGTTGCATCGCTTTAACAATGAAACGATTGACTGTGGGACTTAATTGAAATTATTTTGGACTTTGACCCTAGAAATATGATCAATAAGACAACTGGACTCCAAGTAAAAACGTTCTTCTTAATTTGAAATGATTGCTGGAATTCAGCGGTTACACTGTGCGCTGCGGCAGCGCTTCATTTAAAAATCTAGATGAATAAGTCATTCTCTACTGTGGGACCAATCTTAGCCGTTAGCTCGCGCTGAAGAAATGGAGACATTTTCGCAAACAAAATTTCATTGACTTTGTAACAGTATCACTCCGTTTGAGTTACAACTGTTGCGTCACATATTCGTACCAACATGTATTTAGCGATATGTTTCTGATATTACCAGGTTGCATCGCCTTTAACAGTGAAAAGATTGACTGTGGGACTTAATTGAACTTATTTTGGACTTTGACCCTAGAAATATGATCAATAAGACAACTGAACTCCAAGAAAAAAGGTTCTTCTTAATTTGAAATGACTGCTGGAACAGAGCATTTTCGCTGGGCGCTGTGGTAGCGCTTTATTAAAAAATTTAGATAAATAAGACATTTTTTACTGTGGGACCAATCCTAGTCGATAGCGCACGCTGAAGAAATAGAGACATTTTCACAAACTAAATTTCATTGACTTTGTAATACTATCACTCCGTTTGAGTTACAACTGTTGCGTCACATATTCGTACCAATATGTATTTAGCGATATGTTTCCGATATTACCAGGTTGCATCGCCTTTAACAGTGAAACGATTGACTGTGGGACTTAATTGAACTTATTTTGGACTTTGAACTTATAAATGTGATACATGAGCCAATTCGACTCCAAGAAAGAACATTCTTCTTCATCTGACATGGTTGCTGGAACTCAGCGATTACACTGGGCGCTGTGGTAGCGCTTCATTTATAAATTTAGATAAATAAGACATTTTTTACTGCGGGAGCAAACCTAACCGTTAGAACGCGCTGAAGATATAAAGATAGTTTCAAAAACTAAATTTCATTGAATTTCTAACGGTATCCGTGCGCTTAAAGTACAGCTGTTGCGTCACATAATCGCACCAACATGTGTTTAGCGATATCTTTCAGATATTACCAAGTTGCATGGTTTTTAACAGTAAACCGATTGACTGTGGGACTTAATTGAACTGATTTTAGACTTTGAACTTATAAATGTGATAAATGAGCCAATTGGACTCCAAGAAATAACATTCTTCTTATTTTGACATGATTGCTGGAATTCAGCGTTTACACTGGTAGCTGCGGTAGCGCTTCATTTAGAAATTTAGATAAATAAGTCATTCTGTACTGTGGGACCAATCTTAGCCATTAGCGCGCGCTGAGGAAGGGAGACAGTTTCAAAAACTTTATTTCATTGACTTTCTAACGATATCACTCCATTTGAGTTACAACGGTTGCGTCACATATTCGTACCAACATGTACTTAGCGATATGTTTCTGATATTACCAGGTTGCATCGCTTTTAACAGTGAAAAGATTGACTGTGGGACTTAATTGAACTGATTTTGGACTTTGACCCTAGAAATAAGATCAATAAGACAACTGGACTCCAAGAAAAGAGGTTCTTCTTAATTTGAAATGATTGCTGGAACTCAGCGATTAAACTGGGCGCTGTGATAGCGCAGTATTTAAAAATGTAGATAAATAAGTCATTTTTTACTATGGGACCAATCCTAGCCGTTAGCTCGCGCTGAAGAAATAGAGACATTTTCAAAAACTAAATTTCATTGACTTTCTAACGGTATCACTCCGTTTGAGGTACAACGGTTGCGTCACATATTCATACCAACATGTATTTAGCGATATGTTTCTGATATTACCAGGTTGCATCGCTTTTAACAGTGAAACGATTGACTGTGGGACTTAAATGAACTGATTTTGAACTTTGAACTTATAAATGTGATAAATGACCCAATTGGACTCCGAGAAATAACATTCTTCTTAATCTCACATGATTGCTGGAATTCAACAATTACACTGGGCGCTGCGGTAGCGCTTCATTTAAAAATTTAGATAAGTAAGTCATTTTGTACTGTGGGACCAATCTTTGCCGTTAGCGCACGCTGAAGAAATGGAGACAAGTTCAAAAACTATATTTCCTTGACTTTCTAACGGTATCAGTCCGTTTGAGTTACAACGGTTACGTCACATATTCGTACCAACATGTGTTTAGCGATATTTTTCTGATTCTACTAGGTTGCATCGCTTTAACAATGAAACGATTGACTGTGGGACTTAATTGAAATTATTTTGGACTTTGACCCTAGAAATATGATCAATAAGACAACTGGACTCCAAGAAAAAACGTTCTTCTTAATTTGAAATGATTGCTGGAATTCAGCGGTTACACTGTGCGCTGCGGCAGCGCTTCATTTAGAAATTTAGATAAATAAGTCATTCTGTACTATGGGACCAATCCTAGTCGATAGCGCACGCTGAAGAAATAGTGACATTTTCGCAAACTAAAATTCATTGACTTTGTAACAGTATCACTCCGTTTGAGTTACAACTGTTGCGTCACATATTCGTACCAACATGTATTTAGCGATATGTTTCTGATATTACCAGGTTGCATCGCCTTTAACAGTGAAACGATTGACTGTGGGACTTAATTGAACTTATTTTGGACTTTGACCCTAGAAATATGATCAATAAGACAACTGGACTCCAAGAAAAAAGGTTCTTCTTAATTTGAAATGACTGCTGGAACAGAGCATTTTCGCTGGGCGCTGTGGTAGCGCTTTATTAAAAAATTTAGATAAATAAGACATTTTTTACTGTGGGACCAATCCTAGTCGATAGCGCACGGTGAAGAAATAGAGACATTTTCACAAACTAAATTTCATTGACTTTGTAATTGTATCACTCCGTTTGAGTTACAACTGTTGCGTCACATATTCGTACCAATATGTATTTAGCGATATGTTTCCGATATTACCAGGTTGCATCGCCTTTAACAGTGAAACGATTGACTGTGGGACTTAATTGAACTTATTTTGGACTTTGAACTTATAAATGTGATACATGAGCCAATTCGACTCCAAGAAAGAACATTCTTCTTCATCTGACATGGTTGCTGGAACTCAGCGAATACACTGGGCGCTGTGGTAGCGCTTCATTTATAAATTTAGATAAATAAGACATTTTTTACTGCGGGAGCAAACCTAACCGTTAGAACGCGCTGAAGATATAGAGATAGTTTCAAAAACTAAATTTCATTGAATTTCTAACGGTATCCGTGCGCTTGAAGTACAGCTGTTGCGTCACATAATCGCACCAACATGTGTTTAGCGATATCTTTCAGATATTACCAAGTTGCATGGTTTTTAACAGTAAACCGATTGACTGTGGGACTTAATTGAACTGATTTTAGACTTTGAACTTATAAATGTGATAAATGAGCCAATTGGACTCCAAGAAATCACATTCTTCTTATTTTGACATGATTGCTGGAATTCAGCGTTTACACTGGTAGCTGCGGTAGCGCTTCATTTAGAAATTTAGATAAATAAGTCATTCTGTACTGTGGGACCAATCTTAGCCATTAGCGCGCGCTGAGGAAAGGAGACAGTTTCAAAAACTTTATTTCATTGACTTTCTAACGATATCACTCCATTTGAGTTACAACGGTTGCGTCACATATTCGTACCAACATGTACTTAGCGATATGTTTCTGATATTACCAGGTTGCATCGCTTTTAACAGTGAAAAGATTGACTGTGGGACTTAATTGAACTGATTTTGGACTTTGACCCTAGAAATATGATCAATAAGACAACTGGACTCCAAGAAAAAAGGTTCTTCTTAATTTGAAATGATTGCTGGAACTCAGCGATTAAACTGGGCGCTGTGATAGCGCTGTATTTAAAAATGTAGATAAATAAGTCATTTTTTACTATGGGACCAATCCTAGCCGTTAGCTCGCGCTGAAGAAAAAGAGACATTTTCAAAAACAAAATTTCATTGAATTTGCAACGGTATCACTCCGTTTGAGTTGCAACGGTTGCGTCACATACTTGTACCAACATGTATTTTGCGATATGTTTCTGATATTACCAGGTTGCATCGCTTTTAACAGTGAAACGATTGACTGTGGGACTTAATTGAACTGATTTTGGACTTTGAACTTATAAATGTGATAACTGAGCCAATTGGACTCCAAGAAATAACATTCTTCTTATTTTGACATGATTGCTGGAATTCAGCGGTTACACTGGGCGCTGCAGTAGCGCTTTATTTAGAAATTTAGATAAATAAGTCATTCTGTACTGTGGGACCAATCTTAGCCGTTAGCGCGCGCTGAGGAAATGGAGACAGTTTCAAAAACTTTATTTCATTGACTTTCTAACGATATCACTCCCTTTGAGTTACAACGGTTGCGTCACATATTCGTACCAACATGTATTTAGCGTTATGTTTCTGATATTACCAGGTTGCATCGCTTTTAACAGTGAAACGATTGACTGTGGGACTTAAATGAACTGATTTTGAACTTTGAACTTATAAATGTGATAAATGACCCAATTGGACTCCGAGAAATAACATTCTTCTTAATCTCACATGATTGCTGGAATTCAGCAATTACACTGGGCGCTGCGGTAGCGCTTCATTTAAAAATTTAGATAAGTAAGTCATTTTGTACTGTGGGACCAATCTTTGCCGTTAGCGCACGCTGAAGAAATGGAGACAAGTTCAAAAACTATATTTCCTTGACTTTCTAACGGTATCAGTCCGTTTGAGTTACAACGGTTACGTCACATATTGGTACCAACATGTACTTAGCGATATGTTTCAGATATAACTAGGTTGCGTCGCTTTTAACAGTGAAACGATTGACCGTGGGACTTAATTGAACTGATCTTGGACTTCGAAGTTATGAATGTGATGAATGAACAAATTGGACTCCAAGATATAACATTCTTCTTATTTTGACATGATTGCTGGAATTCAGCAATTACACTGGGCGCTGCGGTAGCGCTTCATTTAAAAATTTAGATAAGTAAGTCATTTTGTACTGTGGGACCAATCTTTGCCGTTAGCGCACGCTGAAGAAATGGAGACAAGTTCAAAAACTATATTTCCTTGACTTTCTAACGGTATCAGTCCGTTTGAGGTACAACGGTTGCGTCACATATTCATACCAACATGTATTTAGCGATATGTTTCTGATATTACCAAGTTGCATGGTTTTTAACAGTGAAAAGATTGACTGTGGGACTTAATTGAACTGATTTTGGACTTTGACCCTAGAAATATGATCAATAAGACAACTGGACTCCAAGAAAAAAGGTTCTTCTTAATTTGAAATGATTGCTGGAACTCAGCGATTAAACTGGGCGCTGTGATAGCGCTGTATTTAAAAATGTAGATAAATAAGTCATTTTTTACTATGGGACCAATCCTAGCCGTTAGCTCGCGCTGAAGAAAAAGAGACATTTTCAAAAACAAAATTTCATTGAATTTGCAACGGTATCACTCCGTTTGAGTTGCAACGGTTGCGTCACATACTTGTACCAACATGTATTTTGCGATATGTTTCTGATATTACCAGGTTGCATCGCTTTTAACAGTGAAACGATTGACTGTGGGACTTAATTGAACTGATTTTGGACTTTGAACTTATAAATGTGATAACTGAGCCAATTGGACTCCAAGAAATAACATTCTTCTTATTTTGACATGATTGCTGGAATTCAGCGGTTACACTGGGCGCTGCAGTAGCGCTTTATTTAGAAATTTAGATAAATAAGTCATTCTGTACTGTGGGACCAATCTTAGCCGTTAGCGCGCGCTGAGGAAATGGAGACAGTTTCAAAAACTTTATTTCATTGACTTTCTAACGATATCACTCCCTTTGAGTTACAACGGTTGCGTCACATATTCGTACCAACATGTATTTAGCGTTATGTTTCTGATATTACCAGGTTGCATCGCTTTTAACAGTGAAACGATTGACTGTGGGACTTAAATGAACTGATTTTGAACTTTGAACTTATAAATGTGATAAATGACCCAATTGGACTCCGAGAAATAACATTCTTCTTAATCTCACATGATTGCTGGAATTCAGCAATTACACTGGGCGCTGCGGTAGCGCTTCATTTAAAAATTTAGATAAGTAAGTCATTTTGTACTGTGGGACCAATCTTTGCCGTTAGCGCACGCTGAAGAAATGGAGACAAGTTCAAAAACTATATTTCCTTGACTTTCTAACGGTATCAGTCCGTTTGAGTTACAACGGTTACGTCACATATTGGTACCAACATGTACTTAGCGATATGTTTCAGATATTACTAGGTTGCGTCGCTTTTAACAGTGAAACGATTGACCGTGGGACTTAATTGAACTGATCTTGGACTTCGAAGTTATGAATGTGATGAATGAACAAATTGGACTCCAAGATATAACATTCTTCTTATTTTGACATGATTGCTGGAATTCAGCAATTACACTGGGCGCTGCGGTAGCGCTTCATTTAAAAATTTAGATAAGTAAGTCATTTTGTACTGTGGGACCAATCTTTGCCGTTAGCGCACGCTGAAGAAATGGAGACAAGTTCAAAAACTATATTTCCTTGACTTTCTAACGGTATCAGTCCGTTTGAGGTACAACGGTTGCGTCACATATTCATACCAACATGTATTTAGCGATATGTTTCTGATATTACAAGGTTGCATCGCCTTTAACAGTGAAACGATTGCCTGTGGAACTTAATTGAACTGATTTTGGACTTTGAACTTATAAATGTGATAAATGAGCCAATTGGACACCAAGAAATAACATTCTTCTTATTTTCACATGATTGCTGGAATTCAACGGTTACACTGGGCGCTGCGGTAGCGCTTCATTTAAAAATCTAGATGAATAAGTCATTCTGTACTGTGGGACCAATCTTAGCCGTTAGCGCGCGCTGAGGAAATGGAGACAGTTTCAAAAATTTATTGCATTGACTTTCTAACGATATCACTCCATTTGAGTTACAACGGTTGCGTCACATATTCGTACCAACATGTGTTTAGCGATATTTTTCTGACTCTACTAGGTTGCATCGCTTTAACAATGAAACGATTGACTGTGGGACTTAATTGAAATTATTTTGGACTTTGACCCTAGAAATATGATCAATAAGACAACTGGACTCCAAGAAAAAACGTTCTTCTTAATTTGAAATGATTGCTGGAATTCAGCGGTTACACTGTGCGCTGCGGCAGCGCTTCATTTAGAAATTTAGATAAATAAGTCATTCTGTACTGTGGGACCAATCCTAGTCGATAGCGCACGCTGAAGAAATAGAGACAGTTTCAAAAACTTTATTTCATTGACTTTCTAACGATATCACTCCATTTGAGTTACAACGGTTGCGTCACATATTCGTACCAACATGTATTTAGCGATATGTTTCTGCTATTACAAGGTTGCATCGCTTTTAACAGTGAAACGATTGCCTGTGGAACTTAATTGAACTGATTTTGGACTTTGAACTTATAAATGTGATAAATGAGCCAATTGGACACCAAGAAATAACATTCTTCTTATTTTCACATGATTGCTGGAATTCAACGGTTACACTGGGCGCTGCGGTAGCGCTTCATTTAAAAATCTAGATAAATAAGTCATTCTGTACTGTGGGACCAATCTTAGCCGTTAGCGCGCGCTGAGGAAATGGAGACAATTTCAAAAACTTTATTGCATTGACTTTCTGTCGATATCACTCCATTTGAGGTACAACGGTTGCGTCACATATTCGTACCAACATGTGTTTAGCGATATTTTTCTGACTCTACTAGGTTGCATCGCTTTAACAATGAAATGATTGACTGTGGGACTTAATTGAAATTATTTTGGACTTTGACCCTAGAAATATGATCAATAAGACAACTGGACTCCAAGAAAAAAGGTTCTTCTTAATTTGAAATGATTGCTGGAATTCAGCGGTTACACTGTGAGCTGTGATAGCGCTGTATTTAAAAATGTAGAAAAATAAGTCATTTTTTACTGTGGGACCAATCCTAGCCGTTAGCTCGCGATGAAGAAATAGAGACATTTTCAAAAACTAAATTTCATTGACTTTGTAACGGTATCACTCCGTTTGAGTTGCAACGGTTGCGTCACATATTTGTACCAACATGTATTTTGCGATATGTTTCTGATATTACCAGGTTGCATCGCTTTTAACAGTGAAACGATTGACTGTGGGACTTAATTGAACTGATTTTGGACTTTGAACTTATAAATGTGATAAATGAGCCAATTGGACTCCAAGAAATAACATTCTTCTTAATCTCACATGATTGCTGGAATTCAGCAATTACACTGGGCGCTGAGGTGGCGCTTCATTTAAAGATTTAGATAAGTAAGTCATTTTGTACTGTGGGACCAATCTTTGCCGTTAGCGCACGCTGAAGAAATGGAGACAATTTCAAAAACTATATTTCCTTGACTTTCTAACTGTATCAGTCCGTTTGAGTTACAACGGTTACGTCACATATTCGTACCAACATGTACTTAGCGATGTGTTTCAGATATTACTAGGTTGCGTCGCTTTTAACAGTGAAACAATTGACCGTGCGACTTAATTGAACTGATTTTGGACTTTGAAGATATGAATGTGATGAATGAACAAATTGGACTCCAAGATATAACATTCTTCTTATTTTGACATGATTGCTGGAATTCAGCGGTTACACTGGGCGCTGCGGCAGCGCTTCATTTAGATATTTAGATAAATAAGTCATTCTGTACTGTGGGACCAATCTTAGCCGTTAGCGCGCGCTGAGGAAATAAAGACAGTTTCAAAAACTTTAATTCATTGACTTTCTAACGATATCACTCCGTTTGAGTTACAACGGTTGCGTCACATATTCGTACCAACATGTGTTTAGCGATATTTTTATGACTCTACTAGGTTGCATCGCTTTTAACAATGAAAGGATCGACTGTGGGACTTAATTGAAATTATTTTGGACTTTGACCCTAGAAATGTGATCAATAAGACAACTGGACTCTAAGAAAAAATGTTCTTCTTAATTTGAAATGATTGCTGGAATTCAGCGGTTACACTGGGCGCTGCGGCAGTGCTTCATTTAGAAATTTAGATAAATAAGTCATTCTGTACTGTGGGGCCAATCCTAGTCAATAGCGCACGCTGAAGAAATAGAGACAGTTTCAAAAACTTTATCTCATTGACTTTCTAACATTATCACTCCGTTTGAGTTACCACGGGTGCGTCACATATTCGTACCAACATGTATTTAGCGATATGTTTCTGATATTACAAGGTTGCATCGTTTTTAACAGTGAAACGACTGCCTGTGGGACTTAATTGAACTGATTTCGGACTTTGACTTTATATATGTGATAAATGAGCCAATTGGACTCCAAGAAATAACATTCTTCTCAATTTGACATGATTGCTGTAACTAAGCGATTAAACTGGGCGCTGTGATAGAGCTGTGTTTAAAAATGTAGATAAATAAGTCATTTTTTACTGTGGAACCAATCCTAGCCGGTAGCTCGCGCTGAAGAAATAGAGACATTTTCAAAAAATACATTTCATTGACTTTGTAACGGTATCACTCCGTTTGAGTTACAACGGTTGCGTTACATATTCGTACCAACATGTATTTAGCGATATGTTTCTGATGTTACCAGGTTCAATCGCTTTTAACAGTGAAACGATTGACTGTGGGACTTTATTGAACTGATTTTGGACTTTGAACTTATAAATGTGATAAATGAGCCAATTGGACTCCAAGAAATAACATTCTTCTTAATCTGACATGGTTGCTGGAACTCAGCGATTACACTGGGCGCCGTGGTAGCGCTTCACTTAAAAATTTAGATAAATAAGTCATTCTTTACTGTGGGACAAATCCTAGCCGTTAGCACGCGCTGAAGATATAGAGACAGTTTCAAACACTACATTTCATTAAGTTTCTAACGGTATCCGTCCGCTTGAAGTACAACGGGCGCGTCACATATTCGTACCAACATGTGTTTACCGATATGTTTCTGATGTTACCAGGTTGCATCGCTTTTAACAGTGCAACGATTGACTGTGGGACTTAATTGAACTTATTTTGGAATTTGAACTTATAAATGTGATACATGAGCCAATTCGACTCCAAGAAAGAACCTTCTTCTTCATCTGACATGGTTGCTGGAACTCAGCGATTACACTGGGCGCTGTGGTAGCGCTTCATTTATAAGTTTAGATAAATAAGTCATTTTTTACTGTGGGAGCAATCCTAACCGTTAGAACGCGCTGAAGATATAGAGACAGTTTCAAAACCTACATTTCATTGAGTTTCTAACGGTATACGTCCGCTTGAAGTACAGCGGTCGCATCACATAATCGTACCAGCATGTGTTTAACGATATCTTTCAGATATTACCAAGTTGCATGGCTTTTAACAGTGAACCAATTTACTGTGGGACTTAATTGAACTGATTTTGGACTTTGAACTTATAAATGTGATAAATGAGACAATTGGACTCAAAGAAATAGCATTTTTCTTAATTTGACATGATTGCTTGAACTCAACGATTACACTGGGCGCTGTGATGGCGCTTTATTAAAAAATGTAGATTATTAAGTCATTTTTTACTGTGGGACCAATCCTAGCCGTTAGCTCGCGCTGAAGAAATAGAGACAGTTTCAAAAACTAAATTTCATTGACTTTGTAACGGTATCACTCCGTTTGAGTTGCAACGGTTGCGTCACATATTTGTACCAACATGTATTTTGCGATATGTTTCCGATATTACCAGGTTGCATCGCTTTTAACAGTGAAACGATTGACTGTGGGACATAATTGAACTGATTTTGGACTTTAAACTTATAAATGTGATAAATGAGCCAATTGGACTCCAAGAAAAAACGTTCTTTTTAACTTGAAATGATTGCTGGAACAGAGCATTTCCACTGAGCGCTGTTGTAGCGTTTTATCAAAAAATGTAGATAAATAAGCCATTTTTTACTGTGGGACCAATCCTAGACGTTAACACGCTCTGAAGAAATAGAGACAGTTTCAAAAATTACATTTTATTGTCTCTCTAACGGTATCAGTCCGTTTGAGTTACAACGGTTGCTTCACGTATTTGTACCAACATGTATTTAGCGATATGTTTCTGATGTTACCAGGTTGCATCGCTTTTTACAATGAAACGATCGACTGTGGGACTTAATTGAAATTATTTTGGACTTTGACCCTAGAAATATGATCAATAAGACAACTGGACTCCAAGAAAAAACGTTCTTCTTAATTTGAAATGATTGCTGGAATTCAGCGGTTACACTGGGCGCTGCGGCAGCGCTTCATTTAGAAATTTAGATAAATAAGTCATTCTGTACTGTGGGGCCAATCCTAGTCAATAGCGCACGCTGAAGAAATAGAGACAGTTTCAAAAACTTTATCTCATTGACTTTCTAACATTATCACTCCGTTTGAGTTACCACGGGTGCGTCACATATTCGTACCAACATGTATTTAGCGATATGTTTCTGATATTACAAGGTTGCATCGTTTTTAACAGTGAAACGACTGCCTGTGGGACTTAATTGAACTGATTTTGGACTTTGAACTTATAAATGTGATAAATAAACCAATTGGACTACAAGAAATAACATTTTTCTTAATCTGACATGGTTGCTGGAACTCAGCGATTACACTGCACGCTGTGGTAGCGCTTCATTTAAAAATTTAGATAAATAAGCCATTTTTTACTGTGGGACCAATCCTAGCCGTTAGCACGCGCTGCAGATATAGAGACAGTTTCAAAAACAAAATTTCATTGACTTTGTAACGGTATCACTCCGTTTCAGTTACAACTGTTGCGTCATATATTCGTACCAACATGTATTCAGCGATATGTTTCTGATATTACCAGGTTGCATCGCTTTTAACAGTGAAACGATTGATTGTCGGACTTAATTGAACTTATTTTGGACTTTGAACTTATAAATGTGATACATGAGCCAATTCGACTCCAAGAAAGAACCTTCTTCTTCATCTGACATGGTTGCTGAAACTCAGCGATTACACTGGGCGCTGTGGTAGCGCTTCATTTATAAGTTTAGATAAATAAGTCATTTTTTACTGTGGGAGCAATCCTAACCGTTAGAACGCGCTGAAGATATAGAGACAGTTTCAAAACCTACATTTCATTGAGTTTCTAACGGTTTCCGTCCGCTTGAAGTACAGCGGTCGCATCACATAATCGTACCAGCATGTGTTTAACGATATCTTTCAGATATTACCAAGTTGCATGGCTTTTAACAGTGAACCAATTTACTGTGGGACTTAATTGAACTGATTTTGGACTTTGAACTTATAAATGTGATAAATGAGACAATTGGACTCAAAGAAATAGCATTTTTCTTAATTTGACATGATTGCTTGAACTCAACGATTACACTGGGCGCTGTGATAGCGCTTTATTAAAAAATGTAGATTAATAAGTCATTTTTTACTGTGGGACCAATCCTAGCCGTTAGCTCGCGCTGAAGAAATAGAGACAGTTTCAAAAACTAAATTTTATTGACTTTGTAGCGGTATCACTCCGTTTGAGTTGCAACGGTTGCGTCACATATTTGTACCAACATGTCTTTTGCGATATGTTTCCGATATTACCAGGTTGCATCGCTTTTAACAGTGAAACGATTGACTGTGGGACATAATTGAACTGATTTTGTACTTTAAACTTATAAATGTGATAAATGAGCCAATTGGACTCCAAGAAAAAACGTTCTTTTTAACTTGAAATGATTGCTGTAACAGAGCATTTCCACTGAGCGCTGTGGTAGCGTTTTATTAAAAAATGTAGATAAATAAGCCATTTTTTACTGTGGGACCAATCCTAGACGTTAACGCGCTCTGAAGAAATAGAGACAGTTTCAAAAATTACATTTTATTGTCTCTCTAACGGTATCAGTCCGTTTGAGTTACAACGGTTGCTTCACGTATTCGTACCAACATGTATTTAGCGATATGTTTCTGATGTTACCAGGTTGCATCGCTTTTAACAATGAGACGATTGAATGTGGGACTTAATTTAACTGATTGTGGACTTTGAACTTATAAATGTGATACATGAGCCAATTCGACTCCAAGAAAGAACCTTCTTCTTCATCTGACATGGTTGCTGAAACTCAGCGATTACACTGGGCGCTGTGGTAGCGCTTCATTTATAAGTTTAGATAAATAAGTCATTTTTTACTGTGGGAGCAATCCTAACAGTTAGAACGCGCTGAAGATATAGAGACAGTTTCAAAACCTACATTTCATTGAGTTTCTAACGGTATCCGTCCGCTTGAAGTACAGCGGTCGCATTACATAATCGTACCAGCATGTGTTTAACGATATCTTTCAGATATTACCAAGTTGCATGGCTTTTAACAGTGAAACAATTTACTGTGGGACTTAATTGAACTGATTTTGGACTTTGAACTTATAAATGTGATAAATGAGACAATTGGACTCAAAGAAATAGCATTTTTCTTAATTTGACATGATTGCTTGAACTCAACGATTACACTGGGCGCTGTGATAGCGCTTTATTAAAAAATGTAGATTAATAAGTCATTTTTTACTGTGGGACCAATCCTAGCCGTTAGCTCGCGCTGAAGAAATAGAGACAGTTTCAAAAACTAAATTTCATTGACTTTGTAACGGTATCACTCCGTTTGAGTTGCAACGGTTGCGTCACATATTTGTACCAACATGTATTTTGCGATATGTTTCCGATATTACCAGGTTGCATCGCTTTTAACAGTGAAACGATTGACTGTGGGACATAATTGAACTGATTTTGGACTTGAAACTTATAAATGTGATAAATGAGCCAATTGGACTCCAAGAAAAAACGTTCTTTTTAACTTGAAATGATTGCTGGAACAGAGCATTTCCACTGAGCGCTGTGGTAGCGTTTTATTAAAAAATGTAGATAAATAAGCCATTTTTTACTGTGGGACCAATCCTAGACGTTAACGCGCTCTGAAGAAATAGAGACAGTTTCAAAAATTACATTTTATTGTCTCTCTAACGGTATCAGTCCGTTTGAGTTACAACGGTTGCTTCACGTATTCGTACCAACATGTATTTAGCGATATGTTTCTGATGTTACCAGGTTGCATCGCTTTTAACAATGAGACGATTGAATGTGGGACTTAATTTAACTGATTGTGGACTTTGAACTTATATTTCTGATAAATGAGACAATTGGGCTCCAAGAAATAACATTCTCCTTAATTTGACATGATTGCTGGAATTCAGCAATTACACTGGGCGCTGCGGTAGCGCTTCATTTAAAAATTTAGATAAATAAGTCATTTTGTACTGTGGGACCAATCTTTGCCGTTAGCGCGTTCTGAAGAAATGGAGACAATTTCAAAAACTAAATTTCATTGACTTTGTAACGGTATCACTCCGTCGTAGTTACAACGGTTGCGTCACATGTTCGTTCCAACATGTATTTAGCGATATGTTTTTGATATTACCAGGTTGCATCGCTTTTAACAGTGAAAAGATTCACTGTGGGACTTAATTGAGCTGATTTTGGACTTTGAACTTATAAATGTGATGAATGAGCCAATTGGACTCCAAGAATTAACATTCTTCTTATTCAGACATGGTTGTTGGAACTCAGCAATTACACTGGGCGCTGTGGTAGCGCTTCATTTAAATATTTAGATAAATAAGTCATTTTTTACTGTGGGACCAATCCTAGCCGTTAGCACGCACTGAAGATATAGAGACACTTTCAAAAACTACATTTCCTTGAGTTTCTAACAGTATCCGTCCGCTTGAAGTACAACGGTTGCGTCACATATTTGTACCAACATGTATTTTGCGATATTTTTCTCATATTACCAGGTTTCATCGCTTTTAACAGTGTAACGATTGCCTGTGGAACATAATTTAACTGATTGTGGACTTTGAACTTATATTTGTGATAAATGAGACAATTGGGCTCCAAGAAATAACATTCTCCTTAATTTGACATGATTGCTGGAATTCAGCAATTACACTGGGCGCTGCGGTAGCGCTTTATTTAAAAATTTAGATAAATAAGTCATTTTGTACTGTGGGACCAATCTTTGCCTTTAGCGCGCGCTGAAGAAATGGAGACAATTTCAAAAACTATATTTCATTGAATTTCTAACGGTATCACTCCGTTTGAGTTACAACGGTTGTGTCACATATTCGTACCAACATGTACTTAGCGATATGTTTCAGATATTACTAGGTTGCGTCGCTTTTAACAGTGAACCAATTTACTGTGGGACTTAATAGAACTGATTTTAGACTTTGAACTTATAAATGTGATAAATGAGACAATTGGACTCCAAGAAATAACATTCTTCTTAATTTGACATGATTGCTTGAACTCAACGATTACACTGGGCGCAGTGATAGCGCTTTATTAAAAAAATGTAGATAAATAAGGCATTTCTTACTGTGGGACCATTCCTAGCCGTTAGCACGCGCTGAAGAAATAGAGACATTTTCGAAAACTAAATTTCATTGACTTTGTAACGGTATCACTCCGTTTGAGTTGCAACGGTTGCGTCACATATTTGTACCAACATGTATTTTGCGATATGTTTCCGATATTACCAGGTTGCATCGCTTTTAACAGTGAAACGATTGACTGTGGGACATAATTGAACTGATTTTGGACTTTAAACTTATAAATGTGATAAATGAGCCAATTGGACTCCAAGCAAAAACGTTCTTTTTAACTTGAAATGATTGCTGAAACAGAGCATTTCCACTGAGCGCTGTGGTAGCGTTTTATTAAAAAATGTAGATAAATAAGCCATTTTTTACTGTGGGACCAATCCTAGACGTTAACGCGCTCTGAAGAAATAGAGACAGTTTCAAAAATTACATTTTATTGTCTCTCTAACGGTATCAGTCCGTTTGAGTTACAACGGTTGCTTCACGTATTCGTACCAACATGTATTTAGCGATATGTTTCTGATGTTACCAGGTTGCATCGCTTTTAACAATGAGACGATTGAATGTGGGACTTAATTTAACTGATTGTGGACTTTGAACTTATATTTGTGATAAATGAGACAATTGGGCTCCAAGAAATAACATTCTCCTTAATTTGACATGATTGCTGGAATTCAGCAATTACACTGGGCGCTGCGGTAGCGCTTCATTTAAAAATTTAGATAAATAAGTCATTTTGTACTGTGGGACCAATCTTTGCCGTTAGCGCGTTCTGAAGAAATAGAGACAATTTCAAAAACTAAATTTCATTGACTTTGTAACGGTATCACTCCGTCGTAGTTACAACGATTGCGTCACATGTTCGTTCCAACATGTATTTAGCGATATGTTTTTGATATTACCAGGTTGCATCGCTTTTAACAGTGAAAAGATTCGCTGTGGGACTTAATTGAGCTGATTTTGGACTTTGAACTTATAAATGTGATGAATGAGCCAATTGGACTCCAAGAATTAACATTCTTCTTATTCAGACATGGTTGTTGGAACTCAGCAATTACACTGGGCGCTGTGGTAGCGCTTCATTTAAATATTTAGATAAATAAGTCATTTTTTACTGTGGGACCAATCCTAGCCGTTAGCACGCACTGAAGATATAGAGACACTTTCAAAAACTACATTTCCTTGAGTTTCTAACAGTATCCGTCCGCTTGAAGTACAACGGTTGCGTCACATATTTGTACCAACATGTATTTTGCGATATTTTTCTCATATTACCAGGTTGCATCGCTTTTAACAGTGTAACGATTGCCTGTGGAACATAATTGAACTGATTTTGGACTTTGACATTATGAATGTGATAAATGAGACAATTGGACTCCAAGAAATAACATTTTCCTTAATTGTATATGATTGCTGGAAATTAGCGATTACACTGGGCGCTGGTAGCGCTTCATTTAAAAATATAGATAAATAAGTCATTTTGTACTGTGGGACCAATCTTTGCCTTTAGCGCGCGCTGAAGAAATGGAGACAATTTCAAAAACTATATTTCATTGAATTTCTAACGGTATCAGTCCGTTTGAGTTACAACGGTTGTGTCACATATTCGTACCAACATGTACTTAGCGATATGTTTCAGATATTACTAGGTTGCGTCGCTTTTAACAGTGAACCAATTTACTGTGGGACTTAATAGAACTGATTTTAGACTATGAACTTATAAATGTGATAAATGAGACAATTGGACTCCAAGAAATAACATTCTTCTTAATTTGACATGATTGCTTGAACTCAACGATTACACTGGGCGCAGTGATAGAGCTTTATTAAAAAAATGTAGATAAATAAGGCATTTCTTACTGTGGGACCATTCCTAGCCGTTAGCACGCGCTGAAGAAATAGAGACATTTTCGAAAACTAAGTTTCATTGACTTTGTAACGGTATCACTCCGTTCGAGTTACAACAATTGCGTCACATATTCGTACCAACATGTATTTCGCGTTATTTTTCTGACTCTACTAGGTTGCAGCGCTTTTAACAATAAAACGATTGACTGTGGGACTTAATTGAAATGATTGTGGACTTTGACCCTGGAAATTTGATCAATAACGCAATTGGACTCCAAGAAAAAACGTTCTTCTTAACTTGAAATGATTGCTGGAACAGGGCATTTCCACTGGGCGCTGTGGTAGCGCTTTATTAAAAAATGTAGATAAATAAGTCATTTTTTACTGTGGGACCAATCCTAGACGTTAGCGCGCTCTGAAGAAGTAAAGACAGTTTCAAAAATTAAATTTTATTGACTTTCTAACGTTATCAGTCTGTTTGAGCTACAACGGTTGCGTCACATATCCGTACCAACATGCATTTAGCGATATGTTTCTGATATTACCAAGTTGCATGGCTTTTAACAGAGAACCAATTTACTGTGGGACTTAATTGAACTGATTTTGGACTTTGAACTTATAAATGTGATAAATGAGACAATTGGACTCCAACAAATATCTTAATTTTACATGGTTGCTTGAACTCAGCAATTACACTGGGCGCTGTGGTAGCGCTTCATTTAAAAATTTAGATAAAAAAATCATTTTTTACTGTGGGACCAATCCTAGCCGTTAGCACGCGCTGAAGATATAGAGACACTTTTAAAAACTACATTACATTGCGTTTCTAACAGTATACGTCCGCTTAAAGTACAACGGTTGCGTCACATATTCGTACCAACATGTACTTAGCGATATGTTTCAGATATTACTAGGTTGCATCGCTTTTAACAGTGAAACGATTAACTCTGGGACTTAATTGAAGTGATTTTGGACATTGAAGTTATGAATGTGATGAATGAACAAATTGGACTCCACGAAATAACATTCTCCTTAATTTGACAGGATTGCTGGAACAAAGCATTTCCACTGGGCGCTGTGGTAGCGCTTTATTAAAAAATGTAGATAAATAAGCCATTTTGTACTGCCGACCAATCCTAGACGATAGCGCACGCTGAAGAAATACAGACAGTTTCAAAAATTACATTTTATTGAATTTCTACTAGTATCGGTCCGTTTGACTTACAACTGTTGCGTCACATATTCGTACCAACATGAATTTAGCGTCATTTTTCTGACTCTACTAGGTTGCATCCCTTTTAACAATGAAACGATTGACTGTGGGACTTAATTGAAATGATTTTGGACTTTGACCCTAAAAATATGATCAATAAGACAACTGGACTCCAAGAAAAAACGTTCTCCTTAATTTGACACGATTGCTGAAATTCAGCGATTTCACTGAAAATTTAGATAAATAGGTCATTTTGTACTTTGGGACCAACCCTAGACGATAGCGCACGCTGAATAAATACAGACAGTTTCAAAAATTACCTTTCATTGACTTTCTAACAGTATCGGTCCGTTTGAGTTACAACGGTTGCGCCACATATTCGTACCAACATGTACTTAGCGATATGTTTCAGCTATTACTAGGTTGCGTCGCTTTTAACAGTGAAACGATTGACCGTGGGACTTAATTGAACTGATTTTGGACTTTGAAGTTATGAATGTGATGAATGAACAAATTGGACTCCAAGAAATAACATTCTTCTTATTTTGACATGATTGCTGGAATTCAGCGGTTACACTGGGCGCTGTGGTAGCGCTTCATTTAAAAATTTAGATAAAAAAGTCATTTTTTACTGTGGGACCAATCCTAGCCGTTAGCACGCGCTGAAGATATAGAGACACTTTCAAAAACTACATTACATTGAGTTTCTAACAGTATACGTCCGCTTAAAGTACAACGGTTGCGTCACATATTCGTACCAACATGTGTTTAGCGATATGTTTCAGATATTACTAGGTTGCATCGCTTTTAACAGTGAAACGATTAACTGTGGGACTTAATTGAAGTGATTTTGGACTTTGAAGTTATGAATGTGATGAATGAACAAATTGGACTCCAAGAAATAACATTCTCCTTAATTTGACAGGATTTCTGGAATTAAGCGATTACACTGGGCGCTGCGGTAGCGCTTCATTAAAAAATTTAGATAAATAAGTCATTTTGTACTTTGGGATCAATCCTACACGATTGCGCACGCTGAAGAAATACAGACAGTTTCAAAAATTACATTTTATTGAATTTCTACTAGTATCGGTCCGTTTGACTTAGAACTGTTGCGTCACATATTCGTACCAACATGAATTTAGCGTCATTTTTCTGACTCTACTAGGTTGCATCCCTTTTAACAATGAAACGATTGACTGTGGGACTTAATTGAAATGATTTTGGACTTTGACCCTAGAAATATGATCAATAAGACAACTGGACTCCAAGAAAAAACGTTCTCCTTAATTTGACACGATTGCTGAAATTCAGCGATTTCACTGGGCACTGCGGTAGCGCTTCATTAAAAAATTTAGATAAATAGGTCATTTTGTACTTTGGGACCAACCCTAGACGATAGCGCACGCTGAATAAATACAGACAGTTTCAAAAATTACCTTTCATTGACTTTCTAACAGTATCGGTCCGTTTGAGTTACAACGGTTGCGCCACATATTCGTACCAACATGTACTTAGCGATATGTTTCAGCTATTACTAGGTTGCGTCGCTTTTAACAGTGAAACGATTGACCGTGGGACTTAATTGAACTGATTTTGGACTTTGAAGTTATGAATGTGATAAATGAACAAATTGTACTCCAAGAAATAACATTCTTTCTAACGATATCACTCCATTTGAGTTACAACGGTTGCGTCACATATTCGTACCAACATGTATTTAGCGATATGTTTCTGCTATTACAAGGTTGCATCGCCTTTACCAGTGAAACGATTGCCTGTGGAACTTAATTGAACTGATTTTGGACTTTGAACTTATAAATGTGATAAATGAGCCAATTGGACACCAAGAAATAACATTCTTCTTATTTTCACATGATTGCTGGAATTCAACGGTTACACTGGGCGCTGCGGTAGCGCTTCATTTAAAAGTCTAGATAAATAAGTCATTCTGTACTGTGGGACCAATCTTAGCCGTTAGCGCGCGCTGAGGAAATGGAGACACTTTCAAAAAATACATTACATTGAGTTTCTAACAGTATACGTCCGCTTAAAGTACAACGGTTGCGTCACATATTCGTACCAACATGTGTTTAGCGATATGTTTCAGATATTACTAGGTTGCATCGCTTTTAACAGTGAAACGATTAACTGTGGGACTTAATTGAAGTGATTTTGGACTTTGAAGTTATGAATGTGATGAATGAACAAATTGGACTCCAAGAAATAACATTCTCCTTAATTTGACAGGATTTCTGGAATTAAGCGATTACACTGGGCGCTGCGGTAGCGCTTCATTAAAAAATTTAGATAAATAAGTCATTTTGTACTTTGGGATCAATCCTACACGATTGCGCACGCTGAAGAAATACAGACAGTTTCAAAAATTACATTTTATTGAATTTCTACTAGTATCGGTCCGTTTGACTTAGAACTGTTGCGTCACATATTCGTACCAACATGAATTTAGCGTCATTTTTCTGACTCTACTAGGTTGCATCCCTTTTAACAATGAAACGATTGACTGTGGGACTTAATTGAAATGATTTTGGACTTTGACCCTAGAAATATGATCAATAAGACAACTGGACTCCAAGAAAAAACGTTCTCCTTAATTTGACACGATTGCTGAAATTCAGCGATTTCACTGGGCGCTGCGGTAGCGCTTCATTAAAAAATTTAGATAAATAGGTCATTTTGTACTTTGGGACCAACCCTAGACGATAGCGCACGCTGAATAAATACAGACAGTTTCAAAAATTACCTTTCATTGACTTTCTAACAGTATCGGTCCGTTTGAGTTACAACGGTTGCGCCACATATTCGTACCAACATGTACTTAGCGATATGTTTCAGCTATTACTAGGTTGCGTCGCTTTTAACAGTGAAACGATTGACCGTGGGACTTAATTGAACTGATTTTGGACTTTGAAGTTATGAATGTAATGAATGAACAAATTGTACTCCAAGAAATAACATTCTTTCTAACGATATCACTCCATTTGAGTTACAACGGTTGCGTCACATATTCGTACCAACATGTATTTAGCGATATGTTTCTGCTATTACAAGGTTGCATCGCCTTTACCAGTGAAACGATTGCCTGTGGAACTTAATTGAACTGATTTTGGACTTTGAACTTATAAATGTGATAAATGAGCCAATTGGACACCAAGAAATAACATTCTTCTTATTTTCACATGATTGCTGGAATTCAACGGTTACACTGGGCGCTGCGGTAGCGCTTCATTTAAAAGTCTAGATAAATAAGTCATTCTGTACTGTGGGACCAATCTTAGCCGTTAGCGCGCGCTGAGGAAATGGAGACAGTTTCAAAAACTTTATTGCATTGACTTTCTATCGATATCACTCCATTTGAGGTACAACGGTTGCGTCACATATTCGTACCAACATGTGTTTAGCGATATTTTTCCGACTCTACTAGGTTGCATCGCTTTAACAATGAAATGATTGACTGTGGGACTTAATTGAAATTATTTTGGACTTTGACCCTAGAAATATGATCAATAAGACAACTGGACTCCAAGAAAAAAGGTTCTTCTTAATTTGAAATGATTGCTGGAATTCAGCGGTTACACTGTGAGCTGTGATAGCGCTGTATTTAAAAATGTAGAAAAATAAGTCATTTTTTACTGTGGGACCAATCCTAGCCGTTAGCTCGCGATGAAGAAATAGAGACATTTTCAAAAACTAAATTTCATTGACTTTGTAACGGTATCACTCCGTTTGAGTTGCAACGGTTGCGTCACATATTTGTACGAACATGTATTTTGCGATATGTTTCTGATATTACCAGGTTGCATCGCTTTTAACAGTGAAACGATTGACTGTGGGACTTAATTGAACTGATTTTGGACTTTGAACTTATAAATGTGATAAATGAGCCAATTGGACTCCAAGAAATAGCATTCTTCTTAATCTCACATGATTGCTGGAATTCAGCAATTACACTGGGCGCTGAGGTGGCGCTTCATTTAAAGATTTAGATAAGTAAGTCATTTTGTACTGTGGGACCAATCTTTGCCGTTAGCGCACGCTGAAGAAATGGAGACAATTTCAAAAACTATATTTCCTTGACTTTCTAACGGTATCAGTCCGTTTGAGTTACAACGGTTACGTCACATATTCGTACCAACATGTACTTAGCGATGTGTTTCAGATATTACTAGGTTGCGTCGCTTTTAACAGTGAAACGATTGACCGTGCGACTTAATTGAACTGATTTTGGACTTTGAAGATATGAATGTGATGAATGAACAAATTGGACTCCAAGATATAACATTCTTCTTATTTTGACATGATTGCTGGAATTCAGCGGTTACACTGGGCGCTGCGGCAGCGCTTCATTTAGATATTTAGATAAATAAGTCATTCTGTACTGTGGGACCAATCTTAGCCGTTAGCGCGCGCTGAGGAAATAAAGACAGTTTCAAAAACTTTAATTCATTGATTTTCTAACGATATCACTCCGTTTGAGTTACAACGGTTGCGTCACATATTCGTACCAACATGTGTTTAGCGATATTTTTATGACTCTACTAGGTTGCATCGCTTTTAACAATGAAACGATCGACTGTGGGACTTAATTGAAATTATTTTGGACTTTGACCCTAGAAATATGATCAATAAGACAACTGGACTCCAAGAAAAAATGTTCTTCTTAATTTGAAATGATTGCTGGAATTCAGCGGTTACACTGGGCGCTGCGGCAACCCTTCATTTAGAAATTTAGATAAATAAGTCATTCTGTACTGTGGGGCCAATCCTAGTCAATAGCGCACGCTGAAGAAATAGAGACAGTTTCAAAAACTTTATCTCATTGACTTTCTAACATTATCACTCCGTTTGAGTTACCACGGGTGCGTCACATATTCGTACCAACATGTATTTAGCGATATGTTTCTGATATTACAAGGTTGCATCGTTTTTAACAGTGAAACGACTGCCTGTGGGACTTAATTGAACTGATTTCGGACTTTGACTTTATATATGTGATAAATGAGCCAATTGGACTCCAAGAAATAACATTCTTCTCAATTTGACATGATTGCTGTAACTCAGCGATTAAACTGGGCGCTGTGATAGAGCTGTGTTTAAAAATGTAGAAAAATAAGTCATTTTTTACTGTGGGACCAATCCTAGCCGGTAGCTCGCGCTGAAGAAATAGAGACATTTTCAAAAAATACATTTCATTGACTTTGTAACGGTATCACTCCGTTTGAGTTACAACGGTTGCGTTACATATTCGTACCAACATGTATTTAGCGATATGTTTCTGATGTTACCAGGTTCAATCGCTTTTAACAGTGAAACGATTGACTGTGGGACTTTATTGAACTGATTTTGGACTTTGAACTTATAAATGTGATAAATGAGCCAATTGGACTCCAAGAAATAACATTCTTCTTAATCTGACATGGTTGCTGGAACTCAGCGATTACACTGGGCGCCGTGGTAGCGCTTCACTTAAAAATTTAGATAAATAAGTCATTCTTTACTGTGGGACAAATCCTAGCCGTTAGCACGCGCTTAAGATATAGAGACAGTTTCTAAAACTACATTTCATTAAGTTTCTAACGGTATCCGTCCGCTTGAAGTACAACGGTCGCGTCACATATTCGTACCAACATGTGTTTACCGATATGTTTCTGATGTTACCAGGTTGCATCGCTTTTAACAGTGCAACGATTGACTGTGGGACTTAATTGAACTTATTTTGGACTTTGAACTTATAAATGTGATACATGAGCCAATTCGACTCCAAGAAAGAACCTTCTTCTTCATCTGACATGGTTGCTGGAACTCAGCGATTACACTGGGCGCTGTGGTAGCGCTTCATTTATAAGTTTAGATAAATAAGTCATTTTTTACTGTGGGAGCAATCCTAACCGTTAGAACGCGCTGAAGATATAGAGACAGTTTCAAAACCTACATTTCATTGAGTTTCTAACGGTATCCGTCCGCTTGAAGTACAGCGGTCGCATCACATAATCGTACCAGCATGTGTTTTACGATATCTTTCAGATATTACCAAGTTGCATGGCTTTTAACAGTGAACCAATTTACTGTGGGACTTAATTGAACTGATTTTGGACTTTGAACTTATAAATGTGATAAATGAGACAATTGGACTCAAAGAAATAGCATTTTTCTTAATTTGACATGATTGCTTGAACTCAACGATTACACTGGGCGCTGTGATGGCGCTTTATTAAAAAATGTAGATTAATAAGTCATTTTTTACTGTGGGACCAATCCTAGCCGTTAGCTCGCGCTGAAGAAATAGAGACAGTTTCAAAAACTAAATTTCATTGACTTTGTAACGGTATCAGTCCGTTTGAGTTACAACGGTTGCTTCACGTATTCGAACCAACATGTATTTAGCGATATGTTTCTGATGTTACCAGGTTGCATCGCTTTTTACAATGAAACGATCGACTGTGGGACTTAATTGAAATTATTTTGGACTTTGACCCTAGAAATATGATCAATAAGACAACTGGACTCCAAGAAAAAACGTTCTTCTTAATTTGAAATGATTGCTGGAATTCAGCGGTTACACTGGGCGCTGCGGCAGCGCTTCATTTAGAAATTTAGATAAATAAGTCATTCTGTACTGTGGGGCCAATCCTAGTCAATAGCGCACGCTGAAGAAATAGAGACAGTTTCAAAAACTTTATCTCATTGACTTTCTAACATTATCACTCCGTTTGAGTTACCACGGGTGCGTCACATATTCGTACCAACATGTATTTAGCGATATGTTTCTGATATTACAAGGTTGCATCGTTTTTAACAGTGAAACGACTGCCTGTGGGACTTAATTGAACTGATTTTGGACTTTGAACTTATAAATGTGATAAATAAACCAATTGGATTACAAGAAATAACATTTTTCTTAATCTGACATGGTTGCTGGAACTCAGCGATTACACTGCACGCTGTGGAAGCGCTTCATTTAAAAATTTAGATAAATAAGCCATTTTTTACTGTGGGACCAATCCTAGCCGTTAGCACGCGCTGCAGATATAGAGACAGTTTCAAAAACAAAATTTCATTGACTTTTTAACGGTATCACTCCGTTTCAGTTACAACTGTTGCGTCATATATTCGTACCAACATGTATTCAGCGATATGTTTCTGATATTACCAGGTTGCATCGCTTTTAACAGTGAAACGATTGATTGTCGGACTTAATTGAACTTATTTTGGACTTTGAACTTATAAATGTGATACATGAGCCAATTCGACTCCAAGAAAGAACCTTCTTCTTCATCTGACATGGTTGCTGAAACTCAGCGATTACACTGGGCGCTGTGGTAGCGCTTCATTTATAAGTTTAGATAAATAAGTCATTTTTTACTGTGGGAGCAATCCTAACCGTTAGAACGCGCTGAAGATATAGAGACAGTTTCAAAACCTACATTTCATTGAGTTTCTAACGGTATCCGTCCGCTTGAAGTACAGCGGTCGCATCACATAATCGTACCAGCATGTGTTTAACGATATCTTTCAGATATTACCAAGTTGCATGGCTTTTAACAGTGAACCAATTTACTGTGGGACTTAATTGAACTGATTTTGGACTTTGAACTTATAAATGTGATAAATGAGACAATTGGACTCAAAGAAATAGCATTTTTCTTAATTTGACATGATTGCTTGAACTCAACGATTACACTGGGCGCTGTGATAGCGCTTTATTAAAAAATGTAGATTAATAAGTCATTTTTTACTGTGGGACCAATCCTAGCCGTTAGCTCGCGCTGAAGAAATAGAGACAGTTTCAAAAACTAAATTTCATTGACTTTGTAACGGTATCACTCCGTTTGAGTTGCAACGGTTGCGTCACATATTTGTACCAACATGTATTTTGCGATATGTTTCCGATATTACCAGGTTGCATCGCTTTTAACAGTGAAACGATTGACTGTGGGACATAATTGAACTGATTTTGGACTTTAAACTTATAAATGTGATAAATGAGCCAATTGGACTCCACGAAAAATCGTTCTTTTTAACTTGAAATGATTGCTGGAACAGAGCATTTCCACTGAGCGCTGTGGTAGCGTTTTATTAAAAAATGTAGATAAATAAGCCATTTTTTACTGTGGGACCAATCCTAGACGTTAACGCGCTCTGAAGAAATAGAGACAGTTTCAAAAATTACATTTTATTGTATCTCTAACGGTATCAGTCCGTTTGAGTTACAACGGTTGCTTCACGTATTCGTACCAACATGTATTTAGCGATATGTTTCTGATGTTACCAGGTTGCATCGCTTTTAACAATGAGAAGATTGAATGTGGGACTTAATTTAACTGATTGTGGACTTTGAACTTATATTTGTGATAAATGAGACAATTGGGCTCCAAGAAATAACATTCTCCTTAATTTGACATGATTGCTGGAATTCAGCAATTACACTGGGCGCTGCGGTAGCGCTTCATTTAAAAATTTAGATAAATAAGTCATTTTTTACTGTGGGACCAATCTTTGCCGTTAGCGCGTTCTGAAGAAATGGAGACAATTTCAAAAACTAAATTTCATTGACTTTGTAACGGTATCACTCCGTCGTAGTTACAACGGTTGCGTCACATGTTCGTTCCAACATGTATTTAGCGATATGTTTTTGATATTACCAGGTTGCATCGCTTTTAACAGTGAAAAGATTCACTGTGGGACTTAATTGAACTGATTTTGGACTTTTAACTTATAAATGTGATGAATGAGCCAATTGGACTCCAAGAATTAACATTCTTCTTATTCAGACATGGTTGTTGGAACTCAGCAATTACACTGGGCGCTGTGGTAGCGCTTCATTTAAATATTTAGATAAATAAGTCATTTTTTACTGTGGGATCAATCCTAGCCGTTAGCACGCACTGAAGATATAGAGACACTTTCAAAAACTACATTTCCTTGAGTTTCTAACAGTATCCGTCCGCTTGAAGTACAACGGTTGCGTCACATACTTGTACCAACATGTATTTTGCGATATTTTTCTCATATTACCAGGTTTCATCGCTTTTAACAGTGTAACGATTGCCTGTGGAACATAATTGAACTGATTTTGGACTTTGACATTATGAATGTGATAAATGAGACAATTGGACTCCAAGAAATAACATTTTCCTTAATTGTATATGATTGCTGGAAATTAGCGATTACACTGGGCGCTGGTAGCGCTTCATTTAAAAATCTAGATAAATAAGTCATTCTGTACTGTGGGACCAATCTTAGCCGTTAGCGCGCGCTGAGGAAATGGAGACAGTTTCAAAAACTTTATTGCATTGCCTTTCTATCGATATCACTCCATTTGAGGTACAACGGTTGCGTCACATATTCGTACCAACATGTGTTTAGCGATATTTTTCCGACTCTACTAGGTTGCATCGCTTTAACAATGAAATGATTGACTGTGGGACTTAATTGAAATTATTTTGGACTTTGACCCTAGAAATATGATCAATAAGACAACTGGACTCCAAGAAAAAAGGTTCTTCTTAATTTGAAATGATTGCTGGAATTCAGCGGTTACACTGTGAGCTGTGATAGCGCTGTATTTAAAAATGTAGAAAAATAAGTCATTTTTTACTGTGGGACCAATCCTAGCCGTTAGCTCGAGATGAAGAAATAGAGACATTTTCAAAAACTAAATTTCATTGACTTTGTAACGGTATCACTCCGTTTGAGTTGCAACGGTTGCGTCACATATTTGTACGAACATGTATTTTGCGATATGTTTCTGATATTACCAGGTTGCATCGCTTTTAACAGTGAAACGATTGACTGTGGGACTTAATTGAACTGATTTTGGACTTTGAACTTATAAATGTGATAAATGAGCCAATTGGACTCCAAGAAATAACATTCTTCTTAATCTCACATGATTGCTGGAATTCAGCAATTACACTGGGCGCTGAGGTGGCGCTTCATTTAAAGATTTAGATAAGTAAGTCATTTTGTACTGTGGGACCAATCTTTGCCGTTAGCGCACGCTGAAGAAATGGAGACAATTTCAAAAACTATATTTCCTTGACTTTCTAACGGTATCAGTCCGTTTGAGTTACAACGGTTACGTCACATATTCGTACCAACATGTACTTAGCGATGTGTTTCAGATATTACTAGGTTGCGTCGCTTTTAACAGTGAAACGATTGACCGTGCGACTTAATTGAACTGATTTTGGACTTTGAAGATATGAATGTGATGAATGAACAAATTGGACTCCAAGATATAACATTCTTCTTATTTTGACATGATTGCTGGAATTCAGCGGTTACACTGGGCGCTGCGGCAGCGCTTCATTTAGATATTTAGATAAATAAGTCATTCTGTACTGTGGGACCAATCTTAGCCGTTAGCGCGCGCTGAGGAAATAAAGACAGTTTCAAAAACTTTAATTCATTGATTTTCTAACGATATCACTCCGTTTGAGTTACAACGGTTGCGTCACATATTCGTACCAACATGTGTTTAGCGATATTTTTATGACTCTACTAGGTTGCATCGCTTTTAACAATGAAACGATCGACTGTGGGACTTAATTGAAATTATTTTGGACTTTGACCCTAGAAATATGATCAATAAGACAACTGGACTCCAAGAAAAAATGTTCTTCTTAATTTGAAATGATTGCTGGAATTCAGCGGTTACACTGGGCGCTGCGGCAACGCTTCATTTAGAAATTTAGATAAATAAGTCATTCTGTACTGTGGGGCCAATCCTAGTCAATAGCGCACGCTGAAGAAATAGAGACAGTTTCAAAAACTTTATCTCATTGACTTTCTAACATTATCACTCCGTTTGAGTTACCACGGGTGCGTCACATATTCGTACCAACATGTATTTAGCGATATGTTTCTGATATTACAAGGTTGCATCGTTTTTAACAGTGAAACGACTGCCTGTGGGACTTAATTGAACTGATTTCGGACTTTGACTTTATATATGTGATAAATGAGCCAATTGGACTCCAAGAAATAACATTCTTCTCAATTTGACATGATTGCTGTAACTCAGCGATTAAACTGGGCGCTGTGATAGAGCTGTGTTTAAAAATGTAGATAAATAAGTCATTTTTTACTGTGGGACCAATCCTAGCCGGTAGCTCGCGCTGAAGAAATAGAGACATTTTCAAAAAATACATTTCATTGACTTTGTAACGGTATCACTCCGTTTGAGTTACAACGGTTGCGTTACATATTCGTACCAACATGTATTTAGCGATATGTTTCTGATGTTACCAGGTTCAATCGCTTTTAACAGTGAAACGATTGACTGTGGGACTTTATTGAACTGATTTTGGACTTTGAACTTATAAATGTGATAAATGAGCCAATTGGACTCCAAGAAATAACATTCTTCTTAATCTGACATGGTTGCTGGAACTCAGCGATTACACTGGGCGCCGTGGTAGCGCTTCACTTAAAAATTTAGATAAATAAGTCATTCTTTACCGTGGGACAAATCCTAGCCGTTAGCACGCGCTTAAGATATAGAGACAGTTTCAAAAACTACATTTCATTAAGTTTCTAACGGCATCCGTCCGCTTGAAGTACAACGGTCGCGTCACATATTCGTACCAACATGTGTTTACCGATATGTTTCTGATGTTACCAGGTTGCATCGCTTTTAACAGTGCAACGATTGACTGTGGGACTTAATTGAACTTATTTTGGACTTTGAACTTATAAATGTGATACATGAGCCAATTCGACTCCAAGAAAGAACCTTCTTCTTCATCTGACATGGTTGCTGGAACTCAGCGATTACACTGGGCGCTGTGGTAGCGCTTCATTTATAAGTTTAGATAAATAAGTCATTTTTTACTGTGGGAGCAATCCTAACCGTTAGAACGCGCTGAAGATATAGAGACAGTTTCAAAACCTACATTTCATTGAGTTTCTAACGGTATCCGTCCGCTTGAAGTACAGCGGTCGCATCACATAATCGTACCAGCATGTGTTTTACGATATCTTTCAGATATTACCAAGTTGCATGACTTTTAACAGTGAACCAATTTACTGTGGGACTTAATTGAACTGATTTTGGACTTTGAACTTATAAATGTGATAAATGAGACAATTGGACTCAAAGAAATAGCATTTTTCTTAATTTGACATGATTGCTTGAACTCAACGATTACACTGGGCGCTGTGATGGCGCTTTATTAAAAAATGTAGATTAATAAGTCATTTTTTACTGTGGGACCAATCCTAGCCGTTAGCTCGCGCTGAAGAAATAGAGACAGTTTCAAAAACTAAATTTCATTGACTTTGTAACGGTATCAGTCCGTTTGAGTTACAACGGTTGCTTCACGTATTCGAACCAACATGTATTTAGCGATATGTTTCTGATGTTACCAGGTTGCATCGCTTTTTACAATGAAACGATCGACTGTGGGACTTAATTGAAATTATTTTGGACTTTGACCCTAGAAATATGATCAATAAGACAACTGGACTCCAAGAAAAAACGTTCTTCTTAATTTGAAATGATTGCTGGAATTCAGCGGTTACACTGGGCGCTGCGGCAGCGCTTCATTTAGAAATTTAGATAAATAAGTCATTCTGTACTGTGGGGCCAATCCTAGTCAATAGCGCACGCTGAAGAAATAGAGACAGTTTCAAAAACTTTATCTCATTGACTTTCTAACATTATCACTCCGTTTGAGTTACCACGGGTGCGTCACATATTTGTACCAACATGTATTTAGCGATATGTTTCTGATATTACAAGGTTGCATCGTTTTTAACAGTGAAACGACTGCCTGTGGGACCTAATTGAACTGATTTTGGACTTTGAACTTATAAATGTGATAAATAAACAAATTGGATTACAAGAAATAACATTTTTCTTAATCTGACATGGTTGCTGGAACTCAGCGATTACACTGCACGCTGTGGTAGCGCTTCATTTAAAAATTTAGATAAATAAGCCATTTTTTACTGTGGGACCAATCCTAGCCGTTAGCACGCGCTGCAGATATAGAGACAGTTTCAAAAACAAAATTTCATTGACTTTGTAACGGTATCACTCCGTTTCAGTTACAACTGTTGCGTCATATATTCGTACCAACATGTATTCAGCGATATGTTTCTGATATTACCAGGTTGCATCGCTTTTAACAGTGAAACGATTGATTGTCGGACTTAATTGAACTTATTTTGGACTTTGAACTTATAAATGTGATACATGAGCCAATTCGACTCCAAGAAAGAACCTTCTTCTTCATCTGACATGGTTGCTGAAACTCAGCGATTACACTGGGCGCTGTGGTAGCGCTTCATTTATAAGTTTAGATAAATAAGTCATTTTTTACTGTGGGAGCAATCCTAACCGTTAGAACGCGCTGAAGATATAGAGACAGTTTCAAAACCTACATTTCATTGAGTTTCTAACGGTATCCGTCCGCTTGAAGTACAGCGGTCGCATCACATAATCGTACCAGCATGTGTTTAACGATATCTTTCAGATATTACCAAGTTGCATGGCTTTTAACAGTGAACCAATTTACTGTGGGACTTAATTGAACTGATTTTGGACTTTGAACTTATAAATGTGATAAATGAGACAATTGGACTCAAAGAAATAGCATTTTTCTTAATTTGACATGATTGCTTGAACTCAACGATTACACTGGGCGCTGTGATAGCGCTTTATTAAAAAATGTAGATTAATAAGTCATTTTTTACTGTGGGACCAATCCTAGCCGTTAGCTCGCGCTGAAGAAATAGAGACAGTTTCAAAAACTAAATTTCATTGACTTTGTAACGGTATCACTCCGTTTCAGTTACAACTGTTGCGTCATATATTCGTACCAACATGTATTCAGCGATATGTTTCTGATATTACCAGGTTGCATCGCTTTTAACAGTGAAACGATTGATTGTCGGACTTAATTGAACTTATTTTGGACTTTGAACTTATAAATGTGATACATGAGCCAATTCGACTCCAAGAAAGAACCTTCTTCTTCATCTGACATGGTTGCTGAAACTCAGCGATTACACTGGGCGCTGTGGTAGCGCTTCATTTATAAGTTTAGATAAATAAGTCATTTTTTACTGTGGGAGCAATCCTAACCGTTAGAACGCGCTGAAGATATAGAGACAGTTTCAAAACCTACATTTCATTGAGTTTCTAACGGTATCCGTCCGCTTGAAGTACAGCGGTCGCATCACATAATCGTACCAGCATGTGTTTAACGATATCTTTCAGATATTACCAAGTTGCATGGCTTTTAACAGTGAACCAATTTACTGTGGGACTTAATTGAACTGATTTTGGACTTTGAACTTATAAATGTGATAAATGAGACAATTGGACTCAAAGAAATAGCATTTTTCTTAATTTGACATGATTGCTTGAACTCAACGATTACACTGGGCGCTGTGATAGCGCTTTATTAAAAAATGTAGATTAATAAGTCATTTTTTACTGTGGGACCAATCCTAGCCGTTAGCTCGCGCTGAAGAAATAGAGACAGTTTCAAAAACTAAATTTCATTGACTTTGTAACGGTATCACTCCGTTTGAGTTGCAACGGTTGCGTCACATATTTGTACCAACATGTATTTTGCGATATGTTTCCGATATTACCAGGTTGCATCGCTTTTAACAGTGAAACGATTGACTGTGGGACATAATTGAACTGATTTTGGACTTTAAACTAATAAATGTGATAAATGAGCCAATTGGACTCCACGAAAAATCGTTCTTTTTAACTTGAAATGATTGCTGGAACAGAGCATTTCCACTGAGCGCTGTGGTAGCGTTTTATTAAAAAATGTAGATAAATAAGCCATTTTTTACTGTGGGACCAATCCTAGACGTTAACGCGCTCTGAAGAAATAGAGACAGTTTCAAAAATTACATTTTATTGTCTCTCTAACGGTATCAGTCCGTTTGAGTTACAACGGTTGCTTCACGTATTCGTACCAACATGTATTTAGCGATATGTTTCTGATGTTACCAGGTCGCATCGCTTTTAACAATGAGACGATTGAATGTGGGACTTAATTTAACTGATTGTGGACTTTGAACTTATATTTGTGATAAATGAGACAATTGGGCTCCAAGAAATAACATTCTCCTTAATTTGACATGATTGCTGGAATTCAGCAATTACACTGGGCGCTGCGGTAGCGCTTCATTTAAAAATTTAGATAAATAAGTCATTTTGTACTGTGGGACCAATCTTTGCCGTTAGCGCGTTCTGAAGAAATGGAGACAATTTCAAAAACTAAATTTCATTGACTTTGTAACGGTATCACTCCGTCGTAGTTACAACGGTTGCGTCACATGTTCGTTCCAACATGTATTTAGCGATATGTTTTTGATATTACCAGGTTGCATCGCTTTTAACAGTGAAAAGATTCACTGTGGGACTTAATTGAGCTGATTTTGGACTTTGAACTTATAAATGTGATGAATGAGCCAATTGGACTCCAAGAATTAACATTCTTCTTATTCAGACATGGTTGTTGGAACTCAGCAATTACACTGGGCGCTGTGGTAGCGCTTCATTTAAATATTTAGATAAATAAGTCATTTTTTACTGTGGGACCAATCCTAGCCGTTAGCACGCACTGAAGATACAGAGACACTTTCAAAAACTACATTTCCTTGAGTTTCTAACAGTATATGTCCGCTTGAAGTACAACGGTTGCGTCACATACTTGTACCAACATGTATTTTGCGATATTTTTCTCATATTACCAGGTTTCATCGCTTTTAACAGTGTAACGATTGCCTGTGGAACATAATTGAACTGATTTTGGACTTTGACATTATGAATGTGATAAATGAGACAATTGGACTCCAAGAAATAACATTTTCCTTAATTGTATATGATTGCTGGAAATTAGCGATTACACTGGGCGCTGGTAGCGCTTCATTTAAAAATATAGATAAATAAGTCATTTTGTACTGTGGGACCAATCTTCGCCTTTAGCGCGCGCTGAAGAAATGGAGACAATTTCAAAAACTATATTTCATTGAATTTCTAACAGTATCAGTCCGTTTGAGTTACAACGGTTGTGTCACATATTCGTACCAACATGTACTTAGCGATATGTTTCAGATATTACTAGGTTGCGTCGCTTTTAACAGTGAACCAATTTACTGTGGGACTTAATAGAACTGATTTTAGACTTTGAACTTATAAATGTGATAAATGAGACAATTGGACTCCAAGAAATAACATTCTTCTTAATTTGACATGATTGCTTGAACTCAACGATTACACTGGGCGCAGTGATAGCGCTTTATTAAAAAAATGTAGATAAATAAGGCATTTCTTACTGTGGGACCATTCCTAGCCGTTAGCACGCGCTGAAGATATAGAGACATTTTCGAAAACTAAATTTCATTGACTTTGTAACGGTATCACTCCGTTCGAGTTACAACAATTGCGTCACATATTCGTACCAACATGTATTTCGCGTTATTTTTCTGACTCTACTAGGTTGCAGCGCTTTTAACAATGAAACGATTGACTGTGGGACTTAATTGAAATGATTGTGGACTTTGACCCTGGAAATTTGATCAATAACACAATTGGACTCCAAGAAAAAACGTTCTTCTTAACTTGAAATGATTGCTGGAACAGGGCATTTCCACTGGGCGCTGTGGTAGCGCTTTATTAAAAAATGTAGATAAATAAGTCATTTTTTACTGTGGGACCAATCCTAGACGTTAGCGCGCTCTGAAGAAGTAGAGACAGTTTCAAAAATTAAATTTTATTGACTTTCTAAAGTTATCAGTCTGTTTGAGCTACAACGGTTGCGTCACATATCCGTACCAACATGTATTTAGCGATATGTTTCTGATATTACCAAGTTGCATGGCTTTTAACAGAGAACCAATTTACTGTGGGACTTAATTGAACTGATTTTGGACTTTGAACTTATAAATGTGATAAATGAGACAATTGGACTCAAAGAAATAGCATTTTTCTTAATTTGACATGATTGCTTGAACTCAACGATTACACTGGGCGCTGTGATAGCGCTTTATTAAAAAATGTAGATTAATGAGTCATTTTTTACTGTGGGACCAATCCTAGCCGTTAGCTCGCGCTGAAGAAATAGAGACAGTTTCAAAAACTAAATTTCATTGACTTTGTAACGGTATCACTCCGTTTGAGTTGCAACGGTTGCGTCACATATTTGTACCAACATGTATTTTGCGATATGTTTCCGATATTACCAGGTTGCATCGCTTTTAACAGTGAAACGATTGACTGTGGGACATAATTGAACTGATTTTGGACTTTAAACTTATAAATGTGATAAATGAGCCAATTGGACTCCAAGAAAAAACGTTCTTTTTAACTTGAAATGATTGCTGGAACAGAGCATTTCCACTGAGCGCTGTGGTAGCGTTTTATTAAAAAATGTAGATAAATAAGCCATTTTTTACTGTGGGACCAATCCTAGACGTTAACGCGCTCTGAAGAAATAGAGACAGTTTCAAAAATTACATTTTAGTGTCTCTCTAACGGTATCAGTCCGTTTGATTTACAACGGTTGCTTCACGTATTCGTACCAACATGTATTTAGCGATATGTTTTTGATATTACCAGGTTGCATCGCTTTTAACAGTGAAAAGATTCACTGTGGGACTTAATTGAGCTGATTTTGGACTTTGAACTTATAAATGTGATGAATGAGCCAATTGGACTCCAAGAATTAACATTCTTCTTATTCAGACATGGTTGTTGGAACTCAGCATTTACACTGGGCGCTGTGGTAGCGCTTCATTTAAATATTTAGATAAATAAGTCATTTTTTACTGTGGGACCAATCCTAGCCGTTAGCACGCACTGAAGATATAGAGACACTTTCAAAAACTACATTTCCTTGAGTTTCTAACAGTATCCGTCCGCTTGAAGTACAACGGTTGCGTCACATATTTGTACCAACATGTATTTTGCGATATTTTTCTCATATTACCAGGTTTCATCGCTTTTAACAGTGTAACGATTGCCTGTGGAACATAATTGAACTGATTTTGGACTTTGACATTATGAATGTGATAAATGAGACAATTGGACTCCAAGAAATAACATTTTCCTTAATTGTATATGATTGCTGGAAATTAGCGATTACACTGGGCGCTGGTAGCGCTTCATTTAAAAATATAGATAAATAAGTCATTTTGTACTGTGGGACCAATCTTTGCCTTTAGCGCGCGCTGAAGAAATGGAGACAATTTCAAAAACTATATTTCATTGAATTTCTAACGGTATCAGTCCGTTTGAGTTACAACGGTTGTGTCACATATTCGTACCAACATGTACTTAGCGATATGTTTCAGATATTACTAGGTTGCGTCGCTTTTAACAGTGAACCAATTTACTGTGGGACTTAATAGAACTGATTTTAGACTATGAACTTATAAATGTGATAAATGAGACAATTGGACTCCAACAAATATCTTAATTTTACATGGTTGCTTGAACTCAGCAATTACACTGGGCGCTGTGGTAGCGCTTCATTTAAAAATTTAGATAAAAAAATCATTTTTTACTGTGGGACCAATCCTAGCCGTTAGCACGCGCTGAAGATATAGAGACACTTTTAAAAACTACATTACATTGAGTTTCTAACAGTATACGTCCGCTTAAAGTACAACGGTTGCGTCACATATTCGTACCAACATGTACTTAGCGATATGTTTCAGATATTACTAGGTTGCATCGCTTTTAACAGTGAAACGATTAACTCTGGGACTTAATTGAAGTGATTTTGGACATTGAAGTTATGAATGTGATGAATGAACAAATTGGACTCCACGAAATAACATTCTCCTTAATTTGACAGGATTGCTGGAACAAAGCATTTCCACTGGGCGCTGTGGTAGCGCTTTATTAAAAAATGTAGATAAATAAGCCATTTTGTACTGCCGACCAATCCTAGACGATAGCGCACGCTGAAGAAATACAGACAGTTTTAAAAATTACATTTTATTGAATTTCTACTAGTATCGGTCCGTTTGACTTACAACTGTTGCTTCACATATTCGTACCAACATGAATTTAGCGTCATTTTTCTGACTCTACTAGGTTGCATCCCTTTTAACAATGAAACGATTGACTGTGGGACTTAATTGAAATGATTTTGGACTTTGACCCTAGAAATATGATCAATAAGACAACTGGACTCCAAGAAAAAACGTTCTCCTTAATTTGACACGATTGCTGAAATTCAGCGATTTCACTGGGCGCTGCGGTAGCGCTTCATTAAAAAATTTAGATAAATAGGTCATTTTGTACTTTGGGACCAACCCTAGACGATAGCGCACGCTGAATAAATACAGACAGTTTCAAAAATTACCTTTCATTGACTTTCCAACAGTATCGGTCCGTTTGAGTTACAACGGTTGCGCCACATATTCGTACCAACATGTACTTAGCGATATGTTTCAGCTATTACTAGGTTGCGTCGCTTTTAACAGTGAAACGATTGACCGTGGGACTTAATTGAACTGATTTTGGACTTTGAAGTTATGAATGTGATGAATGAACAAATTGGACTCCAAGAAATAACATTCTTCTTATTTTGACATGATTGCTGGAATTCAGCGGTTACACTGGGCGCTGTGGTAGCGCTTCATTTAAAAATTTAGATAAAAAAAGTCATTTTTTACTGTGGGACCAATCCTAGCCGTTAGCACGCGCTGAAGATATAGAGACACTTTCAAAAACTACATTACATTGAGTTTCTAACAGTATACGTCCGCTTAAAGTACAACGGTTGCGTCACATATTCGTACCAACATGTATTTAGCGATATGTTTCAGATATTACTAGGTTGCATCGCTTTTAACAGTGAAACGATTAACTGTGGGACTTAATTGAAGTGATTTTGGACTTTGAAGTTATGAATGTGATGAATGAACAAATTGGACTCCAAGAAATAACATTCTCCTTAATTTGACAGGATTTCTGGAATTCAGCGATTACACTGGGCGCTGCGGTAGCGCTTCATTAAAAAAGTTAGATAAATAAGTCATTTTGTACTTTGGGATCAATCCTACACGATTGCGCACGCTGAAGAAATACAGACAGTTTCAAAAATTACATTTTATTGAATTTCTACTAGTATCGGTCCGTTTGACTTAGAACTGTTGCGTCACATATTCGTACCAACATGAATTTAGCGTCATTTTTCTGACTCTACTAGGTTGCATCCCTTTTAACAATGAAACGATTGACTGTGGGACTTAATTGAAATGATTTTGGACTTTGACCCTAGAAATATGATCAATAAGACAACTGGACTCCAAGAAAAAACGTTCTCCTTAATTTGACACGATTGCTGAAATTCAGCGATTTCACTGGGCGCTGCGGTAGCGCTTCATTAAAAAATTTAGATAAATAGGTCATTTTGTACTTTGGGACCAACCCTAGACGATAGCGCACGCTGAATAAATACAGACAGTTTCAAAAATTACCTTTCATTGACTTTCTAACAGTATCGGTCCGTTTGAGTTACAACGGTTGCGCCACATATTCGTACCAACATGTACTTAGCGATATGTTTCAGCTATTACTAGGTTGCGTCGCTTTTAACAGTGAAACGATTGACCGTGGGACTTAATTGAATTGATTTTGGACTTTGAAGTTATGAATGTGATGAATGAACAAATTGTACTCCAAGAAATAACATTCTTCTTATTTTGACATGATTGCTGGAATTCAGCGGTTACACTGGGCGCTGTGGTAGCGCTTCATTTAAAAATTTAGATAAAAAAGTCATTTTTTACTGTGGGACCAATCCTAGCCGTTAGCACGCACTGAAGATATAGAGACACTTTCAAAAACTACATTTCCTTGAGTTTCTAACAGTATCCGTCCGCTTGAAGTACAACGGTTGCGTCACATATTTGTACCAACATGTATTTAGCGATATGTTTCAGATGTTACTAGGTTGCATCGCTTTTAACAATGAAACGATTGACTGTGGGACTTAATTGAAATGATTTTGGACTTTGAAGTTATGAATGTGATGAATGAAGAAATTGGACTGGAAGAAATAACATTCTTCTTATTTTGTCATGATTGCTGGAATTCAGCGGTTACACTGGGCGCTGCGGCAGCGCTTCATTTAGAAATTTAGATAAATAAGTCATTGTGTACTGTGGGACCAATCTTAGCCGTTAACGCGCTGAGGAAATGGAGACAGCTTCAAAAACTAAATTTCATTGACTTTGTAACGGTATCACTCCGTTTGAGTTGCAATGGTTGCGTCACATATTTGTACCAACATGTAGTTTGCAATATTTTTCTCATATTACCAGGTTGCATCGCTTTTAACAGTGTAACGATTGCCTGTGGAACATAATTGAACTGATTTTGGACTTTGACATTATGAATGTGATAAATGAGACAATTGGACTCCAAGAAATAACATTTTCCTTAATTGTATATGATTGCTGGAAATTAGCGATTACACTGGGCGCTGGTAGCGCTTCATTTAAAAATATAGATAAATAAGTCATTTTGTACTGTGGGACCAATCTTTGCCTTTAGCGCGCGCTGAAGAAATGGAGACAATTTCAAAAACTATATTTCATTGAATTTCTAACGGTATCAGTCCGTTTGAGTTACAACAGTTGTGTCACATATTCGTACCAACATGTACTTAGCGATATGTTTCAGATATTACTAGGTTGCGTCGCTTTTAACAGTGAACCAATTTACTGTGGGACTTAATAGAACTGATTTTAGACTTTGAACTTATAAATGTGATAAATGAGACAATTGGACTCCAAGAAATAACATTCTTCTTAATTTGACATGATTGCTTGAACTCAACGATTACACTGGGCGCAGTGATAGCGCTTTATTAAAAAAATGTAGATAAATAAGGCATTTCTTACTGTGGGACCATTCCTAGCCGTTAGCACGCGCTGAAGAAAGAGAGACATTTTCGAAAACTAAATTTCATTGACTTTGTAACGGTATCACTCCGTTCGAGTTAACACAATTGCGCCACATATTCGTACCAACATATATTTCGCGTTATTTTTCTGACTCTACTAGGTTGCAGCGCTTTTAACAATGAAACGATTGACTGTGGGACTTAATTGAAATGATTGTGGACTTTGACCCTGGAAATTTGATCAATAACACAATTGGACTCCAAGAAAAAACGTTCTTCTTAACTTGAAATGATTGCTGGAACAGGGCATTTCCACTGGGCGCTGTGGTAGCGCTTTATTAAAAAATGTAGATAAATAAGTCATTTTTTACTGTGGGACCAATCCTAGACGTTAGCGCGCTCTGAAGAAGTAGAGACAGTTTCAAAAATTAAATTTTATTGACTTTCTAACGTTATCAGTCTGTTTGAGCTACAACGGTTGCGTCACATAGCCGTACCAACATGTATTTAGCGATATGTTTCTGATATTACCAAGTTGCATGGCTTTTAACAGAGAACCAATTTACTGTGGGACTTAATTGAACTGATTTTGGACTTTGAACTTATAAATGTGATAAATGAGACAATTGGACTCCAACAAATAACTTAATTTTACATGGTTGCTTGAACTCAGCAATTACACTGGGCGCTGTGGTAGCGCTTCATTTAAAAATTAGATAAAAAATCATTTTTTACTGTGGGACCAATCCTAGCCGTTAGCACGCGCTGAAGATATAGAGACACTTTTAAAAACTACATTACATTGAGTTTCTAACAGTATACGTCCGCTTAAAGTACAACGGTTGCGTCACATATTCGTACCAACATGTACTTAGCGATATGTTTCAGATATTACTAGGTTGCATCGCTTTTAACAGTGAAACGATTAACTCTGGGACTTAATTGAAGTGATTTTGGACTTTGAAGTTATGAATGTGATGAATGAACAAATTGGACTCCACGAAATAACATTCTCCTTAATTTGACAGGATTGCTGGAACAAAGCAATTCCACTGGGCGCTGTGGTAGCGCTTTATTAAAAAATGTAGATAAATAAGCCATTTTGTACTGCCGACCAATCCTAGACGATAGCGCACGCTGAAGAAATACAGACAGTTTCAAAAATTACATTTTATTGAATTTCTACTAGTATCGGTCCGTTTGACTTACAACTGTTGCGTCACATATTCGTACCAACATGAATTTAGCGTCATTTTTCTGACTCTACTAGGTTGCATCCCTTTTAACAATGAAACGATTGACTGTGGGACTTAATTGAAATAATTTTGGACTTTGACCCTAGAAATATGATCAATAAGACAACTGGACTCCAAGAAAAAACGTTCTCCTTAATTTGACACGATTGCTGAAATTCAGCGATTTCACTGGGCGCTGCGGTAGCGCTTCATTCAAAAATTTAGATAAATAGGTCATTTTGTACTTTGGGACCAACCCTAGACGATAGCGCACGCTGAATAAATACAGACAGTTTCAAAAATTACCTTTCATTGACTTTCTAACAGTATCGGTCCGTTTGAGTTACAACGGTTGCGCCACATATTCGTACCAACATGTACTTAGCGATATGTTTCAGCTATTACTAGGTTGCGTCGCTTTTAACAGTGAAACGATTGACCGTGGGACTTAATTGAACTGATTTTGGACTTTGAAGTTATGAATGTGATGAATGAACAAATTGGACTCCAAGAAATAACATTCTTCTTATTTTGACATGATTGCTGGAATTCAGCGGTTACACTGGGCGCTGTGGTAGCGCTTCATTTAAAAATTTTGATAAAAAAGTCATTTTTTACTGTGGGACCCATCTTTGCCGTTAGCGCGCGCTGAAGAAATGGAAACAATTTCAAAAGCTATGTTTCATTGACTTTCTAACGGTATCAGTCCGTTTGAGTTACAAGGGTTGCGTCACATATTCGTATCAACATGTACTTAGCGATATGTTTCAGATATTACTAGGTTGCGTCGCTTTTAACAGTGAAACGATTGATCGTTGGACTTAATTGAACTGATTTTGGACTTTGAAGTTATGTATGTGATGAATGAACAAATTGCACTCCAAGAAATAACATTCTTCTTATTTTGACATGATTGCTGGAATTCAGCGGTTACACTGGGCGCTGCGGCAGCGCTTCATTTAGAAATTTAGATAAATAAGTCATTCTGTGCTGTGGGACCAATCTTAGGCGTTAGCGCGCTGAGGAAATGGAGACAGCTTCAAAAACTTCATTTCATTGACTTTCTAACAGTAACACTCCGTTTGAGGTACAACGGTTACGTCACATATTCATACCAACATGTATTTAGCGATATGTTTCTGATATTACAAGGTTGCATCGCTATTAACAGTGTAACGATGCCTGTGGAACTTAATTGAACTGATTTTGGACTTTGACATTATGAATGTGATAAATGAGACAATTGGATTCCAAGAAATAACATTTTCCTTAATTGTATATGAATGCTGGAATTTAGCGATTACACTGGGCGCTGCGGTAGCGCTTCATTTAAAAATTTAGATAAACAAGTCATTTTGTACTGTGGGACCCATCTTTGCCGTTAGCGCGCGCTGAAGAAATGGAAACAATTTCAAAAACTATATTTCATTGACTTTCTAACGGTATCAGTCCGTTTGAGTTACAAGGGTTGCGTCACATATTCGTATCAACATGTACTTAGCGATATGTTTCAGATATTACAAGGTTGCATCGCTATTAACAGTGTAACGATTGCCTGTGGAACTTAATTGAACTGATTTTGGACTTTGACATTATGAATGTGATAACTGAGACAATTGGATTCCAAGAAATAACATTTTCCTTAATTGTATATGAATGCTGGAATTTAGCGATTACACTGGGCGCTACGGTAGCGCTTCATTTAAAAATATAGATAAATAAGTCATTTTGTACTGTGGGACCAATCTTTGCCGTTAGCACGCGCTGAAGAAATGGAGACAATTTCAAAAACTATATTTCATTGACTATCTAACGGTATCAGTCCGTTTGAGTTACAACGGTTGCGTCACATATTCGTACCAACATGTACTTAGCGATATGTTTCAGATATTACTAGGTTGCGTCGCTTTTAACAGTGAAACGATTGACCGTGAGACTTAATTGAACTGATTTTGGACTTTGAAGTTATGAATGTGATGAATGAACAAATTGCACTCCAAGAAATAACATTCTTCTTATTTTGACAAGATTGCTGGAATTCAGCGGTTACACTGGGCGCTGCGGTAGCGCTTCATTTAGAAATTTAGATAAATAAGTCATTCTGTACTGTGGGACCAATCTTAGCCGTTAGGGCGCGCTGAAGATATAGAGACAGTTTCAAAAACTACATTTCATAGAGTTTCTAACGGTATCCGTCCGTTTTAGTTACAGCTGTTGCATCACATATTCGTAGCAAAACGTATGTAGCGATATGTTTCAGATATAACCAGGTTGCATGGCTTTTAATAGTGAAATAATTGACTGTGGGATTTAATTGAACTGATTTTGAACTTTGAACTTATAAATATAATAAATAAGACAATTGGACTCCAAGAAATATCATTCTTCTTAATTTGACATGATTGCTAGAACTCAACGATTACACTGGGAGCTGTGATAGCGCTTTATTAAAAAATGTAGATAAAGAAGTCATTTTTTACTGTGGGACCAATCCTAACCGTTAACTCGCGCTGAAGAAATAGAGACATTTTCAAAAACTAAATTTCATTGACTTTGTAACGGTATCACTCCGTTTGAGTTACAACGGTTGCGTCACATATTCGTACCAACATGTATTTGGCGTTATTTTTCTGACTCTACTAGGTGGCATCGCTTTTAACAATGAAACGATTGACTGTGGGACTTAAATTAAGTGATTTTGGACTTTGACCGTAGAAGTATGATCAATAAGACAACTGGACTCCAAGAAAAAACGTTCTTCTTAATTTGAAATGATTGCTGGAACAGAGCAATTTCGCTGGGCGCTGTGGTAGCGCTTTATTAAAAAATTTAGATAAATAAAACATTTTTTACTGTGGGACCAATCCTAGTCGATAGTGCACACTGAAGAAATAGAGACAGTTTCAAAAATTACATTTCATTGACTTTCTAACGGTATCGGTCCGTTTAAGTTAAAACAGCTGCGTCACATATTCGTACCAACATGTATTTAGCGTTATTTTACTGACTCTGCTAGGTGGCATCGCTTTTAACAATGAAACGATTGACTGTGGGATTTAATGGAACTGATTTCGGACTTTGAACTTATAAATGTGATAAATGAGACAATTGGACTCCAAGAAATAACATTCTTCTTAATTTGACATGATTGCTTGAACTCAACGATTACACTGGGAGCTCTGATAGCGCTTTATTAAAAAGTGTAGATAAATAAGTCATTTTTTACTGTGGGACCAATCCTAACCGTAAGCTCGCCCTGAAGAAATAGAGACATTTTCAAAAACTAAATTTCATTGAATTTGTAACGGTATCACTGCGTTTGAGTTACAACTGTTGAGTCACATATTCGTACCAAAATGTATTTAGCGATAAGTTTCTGATATTACAAGGTTGCATCGTTTTTAACAGAGAAACGACTGCCTGTGGGACTTAATATAACTGATTTCGGACTTTGACTTTATAAATGTGATAAATGAGCCAATTGGACTCCAAGAAATAACATTCTTCTCAATTTGACATGATTGCTGTAACTCAGCGGTTACACTGGGCGCTGTGGTGGCGCTTCATTTAGAAATTTTGATAAATAAGTCATTTTTTACTGTGGAACCAATCCTAGCCATTAGCACGCGCTGAAGATATAGACACAGTTTCGAAGACTACATTTCATTGAGCTTCTAATGGCATCCGTCCGCTTGAAGTACAACAGTTGCGTCACATATTCGTACCAACATGTATTTTGCGATATGTTTTTGATATTACTAGGTTGCAGAGCTTTTAACAATAAATCGATTGACTGTGGGACTTAATTGAAATGATTGCGGACTTTGACCCTTGAAATATGATCAATAATACAACTGGACTCCAAGAAAAAACGTTCTACTTAACTTGAAATGATTGCTGGAACAGAGCATTTCCACTGGGCGCTGTGGTAGCGCTTTATTAAAAAATGTAGATAAATAAGCCATTTTTTACTGTGGGACCAATCCTAGACGTTAGCGCGCTCTGAAGAAATAGAGTCAGTTTCAAAAATTACATTTTATTGACTTTCTAACGTTATCAGTCTGTTTGAGCTACAACGGTTGCGTCACATATCCGTATCAACATGTATTTAGCGATATGTTTCTGATATTACCAAGTTCCATGGCTTTTAACAGTGAAACAATTTACTGTGGACTTTATTGAACTGATTTTGGACTTTGAACTTATAAATGTGATAAATGAGCCAATTGGACTCCAAGAAATAACATTCTTCTTAATCTGACATGGTTGCTGGAACTCAGAGATTACACCGGGCGCTGTGGTAGCGGTTCATTTAAAAATTTAAATAAATAAGTCATTTTTTACTGTGGAACCAATCCTAGCCGTTAGCACGCGCTGAAGATATAGAGACAGTTTCGAAGACTACATTTCATTGAGTTTCTAATGGCATCCGTCCGCTTGAAGCACAACGGTTGCGTCACATATTCGTACCAACATGTATTTTTCGATAGGTTTCTGATATTACTAGGTTGCAGCGCTTTTAACAATGAAACGATTGACTGTGGGACTTAATTGAAATGATTGCGGACTTTGACCCTTGAAATATGATCAATAATACAACTGGACTCCAAGAAAGAACGTTCTTCTTAACTTGAAATGATTGCTGGAACAGAGCATTTCCATTGGGCGCTGTGGTAGCGCTTTATTAAAAAATGTAGATAAATAAGCCATTTTTTACTGTGGGACCAATCCTAGACGTTAGCGCGCTCTGAAGAAATAGAGTCAGTTTCAAAAATTACATTTTATTGACTTTCTAACGTTATCAGTCTGTTTGAGCTACAACGGTTGCGTCACATATCCGTACCAACATGTATTTAGCGATATGTTTCTGATATTACCAAGTTCCATGGCTTTTAACAGTGAAACAATTTACTGTGGACTATATTGAACTGATTTTGGACTTTGAACTTATAAATGTGATAAATGAGCCAATTGGACTCCAAGAAATAACATTCTTCTTAATCTGACATGGTTGCTGGAACTCAGAGATTACACCGGGCGCTGTGGTAGCGGTTCATTTAAAAATTTAAATAAATAAGTCATTTTTTACTGTGGAACCAATCCTAGCCGTTCGCACGCGCTGAAGATATAGAGACAGTTTCGAAGAGTACATTTCATTGAGTTTCTAATGGCATCCGTCCGCTTAAAGCACAACGGTGGCGTCACATATTCGTACCAACATGTATTTTTCGATAGGTTTCTGATATTACTAGGTTGCAGCGCTTTTAACAATGAAACGATTGACTGTGGGACTTAATTGAAATGATTGCGGACTTTGACCCTAGAAATATGATCAATAAGACAACTGGACTCCAAGAAAAAACGTTCTTCTTAACTTGAAATGATTGCTGGAACAGAGCATTTCCACTGGGCGCTGTGGTAGCGCTTTATTAAAACAATTAGATAAATAAGTCATTTTGTACTGTGGGACCAATCCTAGACGATAGCGCTCGCTGAAGAAATACAGACAGTTTCAAAAATTACATTTCGGTGAGTCTCTAACGTTATCAGTCTGTTTGAGCTACAACGGTTGCGTCACATATCCGTACCAACATGTATTTAGCGATATGTTTCTGATATTACCAAGTTGCATGGCTTTTAACAGTGAACAAATTTACTGTGGGACTTAATTGAACTGATTTTGGACTTTAAACTTATAAATGGTATAAATGAGCCAATTGGACTCCAAGAAATAACATTCTTCTTAATCTGACATGGTTGCTGGAACCCAGCGGTTACACTGGGCGCTGTGGTAGCGGTTCATTTAAAAATTTAGATAAATAAGTCATTTTTTACTGTGGGACCAATCCTAGCCGTTAGCACGCGCTGAAGATATAGAGACATTTTCAAAAACTAAATTTCATTGAATTTGTAACGGTATCACTGCGTTTGAGTTACAACTGTTGAGTCACATATTCTTACCAACATGTATTTAGCGATATGTTTCTGATATTACCAGGTTGCATCGCTTTTAACAGTGAAACGATTGACTGTGGGACTTAATTAAACTGATTTTGGACTTTGAACTTATAAATGGTATAAATGAGCCAATTGGACTCCAAGAAATAACATTCTTCTTATTTTGACATGATTGCTGGAATTCAGCGGTTACACTGGGCGCTGTGGTAGCGCTTCATTTAGAAATTTAGATAAATAAGTCATTTTTTACTGTGGGAGCAATCCTAACCGTTAGAACGCGCTGAAGATATAGAGACATTTTCAAAAACTAAATTTCATTGACTTTTTTACGGTATCACTCCGTGTGAGTTAAAACGGTTGCGTCACATATTCGTACCAACATGTATTTAGCGATATGTTTCTGATATTACCAGGTTGCATCGCTTTTAACAGTGAAACGATTGACTGTGGGACTTAATTGAACTGATTTTGGACTTTGAAGTTATAAATGTGATATATGAGCCAATTGGACTCCAAGAAATAACATTCTTCTTATTTTGACATGATTGCTGGAATTCAGCGGTTACACTGGGCGCTGTGGTAGCGCTTCATTTAGAGAATTAGATAAATAAGTCATTTTTTACTGTGGAACCAATTCTAGCCATTAGCACGCGCTGAAGATATAGAGACAGTTTCGAAGACTACATTTCATTGAGCTTCTAATGGCATCCGTCCGCTTGAAGTGCAACGGTTGCGTCACATATTCGTACCAACATGTATTTTGCGATATGTTTCTGATATTACTAGGTTGCAGCGCTTTTAACAATAAAACGATTGACTGTGGGACTTAATTGAAATGATTGCGGACTTTGACCCTAGAAATATGATCAATAAGACAACTGGACTCCAAGAAAAAACGTTCTTCTTAACTTGAAATGATTGCTGGAACAGAGCATTTCCACTGGGCGCTGTGGTAGCGCTTTATTAAAAAATGTAGATAAATAAGCCATTTTTTACTGTGGGACCAATCCTATACGTTAGCGCGCTCTGAAGAAATAGAGTCAGTTTCAAAAATTACATTTTATTGACTTTCTAACGTTATCAGTCTGTTTGGGCTACAACGGTTGCGTCACATATCCGTACCAACATGTATTTAGCGATATGTTTCTGATATTACCAAGTTGCATGGCTTTTAACAGTGAAACAATTTACTGTGGACTTTATTGAACTGATTTTGGACTTTGAACTTATAAATGTGATAAATGAGCCAATTGGACTCCAAGAAATAACATTCTTCTTAATCTGACATGGTTGCTGGAACTCAGAGATTACACCGGGCGCTGTGGTAGCGGTTCATTTAAAAATTTAGATAAATAAGTCATTTTTTACTGTGGAACCAATCCTAGCCGTTAGCACGCGCTGAAGATATAGAAACAGTTTCGAAGACTACATTTCATTGAGTTTCTAATGAGATCCGTCCGCTTGAAGTACAACGGTTGCGTCACATATTCGTACCAACATGTATTTTTCGATATGTTTCTGATATTACTAGGTTGCAGCGCTTTTAACAATGAAACGATTGACTGTGGGACTTAATTGAAATGATTGCGGACTTTGACCCTAGAAATATGATCAATAAGACAACTGGACTCCAAGAAAAAACGTTCTTCTTAACTTGAAATGATTGCTGGAACAGAGCATTTCCACTGGGCGCTGTGGTAGCGCTTTATTAAAAAATGTAGATAAATAAGTCATTTTGTACTGTGGGACCAATCCTAGACGATAGCGCACGCTGAAGAAATACAGACAGTTTCAAAAATTACATTTCATTGAGTCTCTAACGTTATCAGTCTGTTTGAGCTACAACGGTTGCGTCACATATCCGTACCAACATGTGTTTAGCGATATGTTTCTGATATTATTAAGTTGCATGGCTTTTAACAGTGAACCAATTTACTGTGGGACTTAATTGAACTGATTTTGGACTTTGAACTTATAAATGTGGTAAATGAGCCAATTGGACTCCAAGAAATAACATTCTTCTTAATCTGACATATATGCTGGAACCCAGCGATTACACTGGGCGCTGTGGTAGCGGTTCATTTAATAATTTAGATAAATAAGTCATTTTTTACTGTGGAACCAATCCTAGCCGTTAGCACGCGCTGAAGATATAGAGACAGTTTCGAAGACTACATTTCATTGAGTTTCTAATGGCATCCGTCCGCTTGAAGTACAACGGTTGCGTCACATATTCGTACCAACATGTATTTTCAGCGATTACACTGGGCGCTGGGGTAGCCCTTCATTTAAAAATTTAGATAAATAAGTCATTTTTTACTGTGGGACCAATCCTAGCCGTTAGCACGCGCTGAAGATATAGAGACACTTTCAAAAACTACATCTCAATGAGTTTCTAACGGCATCCGTCCGCTTTAAGTATAACGGTTGCGTCACATATTCGTACCAACATGTATTTAGCGATATGTTTCAGATATTACTAGGTTGCATCGCTTTTAACAGTGAAAGGATTGACTCTGGGACTTAATTGAAATGATTGTGGACTTTGACTCTAGAAATAAGATCAATAAGACAACTGGAATCCAAGAAAAAACGTTGTTCTTAACTTGAAATGATTGCTGGAACAGAGCATTTCCACTGGGCGCTGTGGTAGCGCTTCATTTACAAATTTAGATAAATAAGCACTTTTTTACTGTGGGACAAATCCTAACCGTTAGCTCGCGCTGAAGAAATAGAGACAGTTTCAAAAACTAAATTTCATTGACTTTGTAACGGTATCCGTCCGCTTGAAGTACAACGGTCGCGTCACATATTTGTAACAACATGTGTTTAGCTATATGTTTCAGATATTACCAGGTTGCATCGCTTTTAACAGTGAAACGATTGACTGTGGGACTTAATTGAACTTATTTTGGACTTTGAACTTATAAATGTGATACATGAGCCAATTCGTCTCCAAGAAATAACATTCTTCTTAATTTGACATGATTGCTTGAACTCAACGATTACACTGGGAGCTGTGATAGCGCTTTATTAAAAAATGTAGAAAAATAAGTCATTTTTTACTGTGGGACCAATCCTAACCGTTAGCTCACGCAGAAGAAATAGAGACATTTTCAAAAACTAAATTTCACTGACTTTGTAACGGTATGACGCCGTTTGAGGTACAACGATTGCGTCACATATTCGTACAAACATGTATTTGGCGTCATTTTTCTGACTCTGCTAGGTTGCATCGCTTTTAACAGTGAAACGATTGACTGTGGGACTTAATTGAACTTATTTTGGACTTTGAACTTATAAATGTGATACATGAGCCCATTCGACTCCAAGAAAGAACATTCTTCTTCATCTGACATGGTTGCTGGAACTCAGCGATTACACTGGTCGCTGTGGTAGCACTTCATTTACAAATTTAGATAAATAAGTCATTTTTTACTGTGGAACCAATCCTAACCGTTAGCTCGCGCTGAAGAAATAGAGACAGTTTCAAAAACTAAATTTCATTGACTTTGTAACGGTATCACTCCGTTTGAGTTTCAACGGTTGCGTCACATATTTGTACAATCATGTATTTTGCGATATGTTTCTGATATTACCAGGTTGCATCGCTTTTATCAGTGAAACGATTGACTGTGGGACTTAATTGAACTGATTGTGGACTTTGAACTTATAAATGTGATAAATGAGCCAATTGGACTCCAAGAAATAACATTCTTCTTAATCTGACATGGTTGCTGGAACTCAGCGATTACCTTGGGCGCTGTGGTAGCGGTTCATTTAAAAAGTTTGATAAATAAGTCATTTTTTACTGTGGAACCAATCCTAACCGTTAGCTCGCGCTGAATAAATAGAGACAGTTTCAAAAACTAAATTTCATTGACTTTGTAACAGTATCACTCCGTTTGAGTTTCAACGGTTGCGTCACATATTTGTACAATCATGTATTTTGCGATATGTTTCTGATATTACCAGGTTGCATCGCTTTTATCAGTGAAACGATTGACTGTGGGACTTAATTGAACTGATTGTGGACTTTGAACTTATAAATGTGATAAATGAGCCAATTGGACTCCAAGAAATAACATTCTTCTTAATCTGACATGGTTTCTGGAACTCAGCGATTACCTTGGGCGCTGTGGTAGCGGTACAGTTAAAAAGTTTGATAAATAAGTCATTTTTTACTGTGGGACCAATCCTAGCCGTTAGCACGCGTTGAAGATATAGAGACAGTTTCAAAGACTACATTTCCTTGAGTTTCTAATGGTATCCGTCCGTTTGAAGTACAACGGTTGCGTCACATATTCGTACCAACATGTGTTTAGCGATATCTTTCAGATATTACGAAGTTGCAGTGCTTTTAACAGTGAACCAATTTACTGTGGGACTTAATAGAACTGATTTTGGACTTTGAACTTATAAATGTGATAAATGAGACAATTGGACTCCAAGAAATAGCATTCTTCTTAATTTGACATGATTGCTTGAACTCAACGATTACACTGGGCGCTGTGATAGCGCTTTATTAAAAAATGTAGATAAATAAGTCATTTTTTACTGTGGGACCATTCCTAGCCGTTAGCTCGCGTTGAAGAAATAGAGACTTTTTCGAAAACTAAATTTCATTGACTTTGTAACGGTATCACTCCGTTTAAGTTACAACGGTTGCGTCACATATTCGTACCAACATGTATTTCGCGTTATTTTTCTGACTCTACTAGGTTGCAGCGCTTTTAACAATGAAACGATTGACTGTGGGACTTAATTGAAATGATTGTGGACTTTGACCCTAGAAATTGATCAATAAGACAACTGGACTCCAAGAAAAAACGTTCTTCTTAACTTGAAATGATTGCTTGAACTCAACGATTACGCTGGGCGCTGTGATAGCGCTTCATTTAAAAATTTAGATAAATAAGTTATTTTTTACTGTGGGACCAATCCTTGACGTTAGCGCGCTCTGAGGATATAGAGACACTTTCAAAAACTACATTTCATTGAGTTTCTAACGTTATCAGTCTGTTTGTGCTACAACGGTTGCGTCACATATCCGTACCAACATGTATTTCGCGTTATTTCTCTGACTCTACTAGGTTGCATCGCTTTTAACAATGAAACGATTGACTATGGGACTTAATTGAACTGCTTTTGGACTTTGACATTATAAATGTGATGAATGAGTCAATTGGTCTCCAAGAAATAACATTCTCCTTAATTTGACACCATTGCTGGAATTCAGCGATTACACTGGGAGCTGCCATAGCGCTTTATTAAAAAATGTAGAAAAATAAGTCATTTTTTACTGTGGGACCAATCCTAACCGTTAGCTCGCGCAGAAGAAATAGAGACATTTTCAAAAACTAAATTTCACTGACTTTGTAACGGTATCACGCCGATTGAGTTACAACGATTGCGTCACATATTCGTACAAACATGTATTTGGCGTTATTTTTCTGACTCTGCTAGGTTGCATCGCTTTTAACAGTGAAACGATTAACTGTGGGACTTAATTGAACTTATTTTGGACTTTGAACTTATAAATGTGATACATAAGCCCATTCGACTCCAACAAAAAACATTCTTCTTCATCTGACATGGTTGCTGGAACTCAGCGATTACATTGGGCGCTGTGGTAGCGCTTCATTTACAAATTTAGATGAATAAGTAATTTTTACTGTGGGACCATTCCTAGCCGTTAGCTCGCGTTGAAGAAATAGAGACATTTTCGAAAACTAAATTTCATTGACTTTGTAACGGTATCACTCCGTTTAAGTTACAACGGTTGCGTCACATATTCGTACCAACATGTATTTCGCGTTATTTTTCTGACTCTACTAGGTTGCAGCGCTTTTAACAATGAAACGATTGACTGTGGGACTTAATTGAAATGATTGTGGACTTTGACCCTAGAAATTGCTCAATAAGACAACTGGACTCCAAGAAAAAACGTTCTTCTTAACTTGAAATGATTGCTTGAACTCAACGATTACACTGGGCGCTGTGGTAGCGCTTCATTTACAAATTTAGATAAATAAGTCATTTTTTACTGTGGAACCAATCCTAACCGTTAGCTCGCGCTGAAGAAATAGAGACAGTTTCAAAAACTAAATTTCATTGACTTTGTAACGGTATCACTCCGTTTGAGTTTCAACGGTTGCGTCACATATTTGTACAATCATGTATTTTGCGATATGTTTCTGATATTACCAGGTTGCATCGCTTTTATCAGTGAAACGATTGACTGTGGGACTTAATTGAACTGATTGTGGACTTTGAACTTATAAATGTGATAAATGAGCCAATTGGACTCCAAGAAATAACATTCTTCTTAATCTGACATGGTTACTGGAACTCAGCGATTACCTTGGGCGCTGTGGTAGCGGTACAGTTAAAAAGTTTGATAAATAAGTCATTTTTTACGGTGGGACCAATCCTAGCCGTTAGCACGCGTTGAAGATATAGAGACAGTTTTAAAGACTACATTTCCTTGAGTTTCTAATGGTATCCGTCCGTTTGAAGTACAACGGTTGCGTCACATATTCGTACCAACATGTGTTTAGCGATATCTTTCAGATATTACGAAGTTGCAGTGCTTTTAACAGTGAACCAATTTACTGTGGGACTTAATAGAACTGATTTTGGACTTTGAACTTATAAATGTGATAAATGAGACAATTGGACTCCAAGAAATAGCATTCTTCTTAATTTGACATGATTGCTTGAACTCAACGATTACACTGGGCGCTGTGATAGCGCTTTATTAAAAAATGTAGATAAATAAGTCATTTTTTACTGTGGGACCATTCCTAGCCGTTAGCTCGCGTTGAAGAAATAGAGACTTTTTCGAAAACTAAATTTCATTGACTTTGTAACGGTATCACTCCGTTTAAGTTACAACGGTTGCGTCACATATTCGTACCAACATGTATTTCGCGTTATTTTTCTGACTCTACTAGGTTGCAGCGCTTTTAACAATGAAACGATTGACTGTGGGACTTAATTGAAATGATTGTGGACTTTGACCCTAGAAATTGATCAATAAGACAACTGGACTCCAAGAAAAAACGTTCTTCTTAACTTGAAATGATTGCTTGAACTCAACGATTACACTGGGCGCTGTGATAGCGCTTCATTTAAAAATTTAGATAAATAAGTTATTTTTTACTGTGGGACCAATCCTTGACGTTAGCGCGCTCTGAAGATATAGAGACACTTTCAAAAACTACATTTCATTGAGTTTCTAACGTTATCAGTCTGTTTGTGCTACAACGGTTGCGTCACATATCCGTACCAACATGTATTTCGCGTTATTTCTCTGACTCTACTAGGTTGCATCGCTTTTAACAATGAAACGATTGACTATGGGACTTAATTGAACTGCTTTTGGACTTTGACATTATAAATGTGATGAATGAGTCAATTGGTCTCCAAGAAATAACATTCTCCTTAATTTGACACCATTGCTGGAATTCAGCGATTACACTGGGAGCTGCGATAGCGCTTTATTAAAAAATGTAGAAAAATAAGTCATTTTTTACTGTGGGACCAATCCTAACCGTTAGCTCGCGCAGAAGAAATAGAGACATTTTCAAAAACTAAATTTCACTGACTTTGTAACGGTATCACGCCGATTGAGTTACAACGATTGCGTCACATATTCGTACAAACATGTATTTGGCGTTATTTTTCTGACTCTGCTAGGTTGCATCGCTTTTAACAGTGAAACGATTAACTGTGGGACTTAATTGAACTTATTTTGGACTTTGAACTTATAAATGTGATACATAAGCCCATTCGACTCCAACAATAAACATTCTTCTTCATCTGACATGGTTGCTGGAACTCAGCGATTACATTGGGCGCTGTGGTAGCGCTTCATTTACAAATTTAGATAAATAAGTAATTTTTACTGTTGAACCAATCCTAACCGTTAGCTCGCGCTGAAGAAAGAGAGACAGTTTCAAAAACTAAATTTCATTGACTTTGTAACGGTATCACTCCGTTTAAGTTACAACGGTTGCGTCACATATTCGTACCAACATGTATTTTGCGATATGTTTCTGATATTACCAGGTTGCATCGCTTTTATCAGTGAAACGATTGACTGTGGGACTTAATTGAACTGATTGTGGACTTTGAACTTATAAATGTGATAAATGAGCCAATTGGACTCCAAGAAATAACATTCTTCTTAATCTGACATGGTTGCTGGAACTCAGCGATTACCTTGGGCGCTGTGGTAGCGGTTCATTTAAAAAGTTTGATAAATAAGTCATTTTTTACTGTGGGACCAATCCTAGCCGTTAGCACGCGTTGAAGATATAGAGACAGTTTCAAAGACTACATTTCCTTGAGTTTCTAATGGTATCCGTCCGTTTGAAGTACAACGGTTGCGTCACATATTCGTACCAACATGTGTTTAGCGATATCTTTCAGATATTACGAAGTTGCAGTGCTTTTAACAGTGAACCAATTTACTGTGGGACTTAATTGAACTTATTTTGGACTTTGAACTTATAAATGTGATACATAAGCCCATTCGACTCCAACAATAAACATTCTTCTTCATCTGACATGGTTGCTGGAACTCAGCGATTACATTGGGCGCTGTGGTAGCGCTTCATTTACAAATTTAGATAAATAAGTAATTTTTACTGTTGAACCAATCCTAACCGTTAGCTCGCGCTGAAGAAAGAGAGACAGTTTCAAAAACTAAATTTCATTGACTTTGTAACGGTATCACTCCGTTTAAGTTACAACGGTTGCGTCACATATTCGTACCAACATGTATTTTGCGATATGTTTCTGATATTACCAGGTTGCATCGCTTTTATCAGTGAAACGATTGACTGTGGGACTTAATAGAACTGATTTTGGACTTTGAACTTATAAATGTGATAAATGAGACAATTGGACTCCAAGAAATAGCATTCTTCTTAATTTGACATGATTGCTTGAACTCAACGATTACACTGGGCGCTGTGATAGCGCTTTATTAAAAAATGTAGATAAATAAGTCATTTTTTACTGTGGGACCATTCCTAGCCGTTAGCTCGCGTTGAAGAAATAGAGACTTTTTCGAAAACTAAATTTCATTGACTTTGTAACGGTATCACTCCGTTTAAGTTACAACGGTTGCGTCACATATTCGTACCAACATGTATTTCGCGTTATTTTTCTGACTCTGTTAGGTTGCAGCGCTTTTAACAATGAAACGATTGACTGTGGGACTTAATTGAAATGATTGTGGACTTTGACCCTAGAAATTGATCAATAAGACAACTGGACTCCAAGAGAAAACGTTCTTTTTAACTTGAAATGATTGCTTGAACTCAACTATTACACTGGGCGCTGTGATAGCGCTTCATTTAAAAATTTAGATAAATAAGTTATTTTTTACTGTGGTACCAATCCTTGACGTTAGCGCGCTCTGAAGATATAGAGACACTTTCAAAAACTACATTTCATTGAGTTTCTAACGTTATCAGTCTGTTTGTGCTACAACGGTTGCGTCACATATCCGTACCAACATGTATTTCGCGTTATTTTTCTGACTCTGTTAGGTTGCAGCGCTTTTAACAATGAAACGATTGACTGTGGGACTTAATTGAAATGATTGTGGACTTTGACCCTAGAAATTGCTCAATAAGACAACTGGACTCCAAGAAAAAACGTTCTTCTTAACTTGAAATGATTGCTTGAACTCAACGATTACACTGGGCGCTGTGGTAGCGCTTCATTTACAAATTTAGATAAATAAGTCATTTTTTACTGTGGAACCAATCCTAACCGTTAGCTCGCGCTGAAGAAATAGAGACAGTTTCAAAAACTAAATTTCATTGACTTTGTAACGGTATCACTCCGTTTGAGTTTCAACGGTTGCGTCACATATTTGTACAATCATGTATTTTGCGATATGTTTCTGATATTACCAGGTTGCATCGCTTTTATCAGTGAAACGATTGACTGTGGGACTTAATTGAACTGATTGTGGACTTTGAACTTATAAATGTGATAAATGAGCCAATTGGACTCCAAGAAATAACATTCTTCTTAATCTGACATGGTTACTGGAACTCAGCGATTACCTTGGGCACTGTGGTAGCGGTACAGTTAAAAAGTTTGATAAATAAGTCATTTTTTACGGTGGGACCAATCCTAGCCGTTAGCACGCGTTGAAGATATAGAGAGAGTTTTAAAGACTACATTTCCTTGAGTTTCTAATGGTATCCGTCCGTTTGAAGTACAACGGTTGCGTCACATATTCGTACCAACATGTGTTTAGCGATATCTTTCAGATATTACGAAGTTGCAGTGCTTTTAACAGTGAACCAATTTACTGTGGGACTTAATAGAACTGATTTTGGACTTTGAACTTATAAATGTGATAAATGAGACAATTGGACTCCAAGAAATAGCATTCTTCTTAATTTGACATGATTGCTTGAACTCAACGATTACACTGGGCGCTGTGATAGCGCTTTATTAAAAAATGTAGATAAATAAGTCATTTTTTACTGTGGGACCATTCCTAGCCGTTAGCTCGCGTTGAAGAAATAGAGACTTTTTCGAAAACTAAATTTCATTGACTTTGTAACGGTATCACTCCGTTTAAGTTACAACGGTTGCGTCACATATTCGTACCAACATGTATTTCGCGTTATTTTTCTGACTCTACTAGGTTGCAGCGCTTTTAACAATGAAACGATTGACTGTGGGACTTAATTGAAATGATTGTGGACTTTGACCCTAGAAATTGATCAATAAGACAACTGGACTCCAAGAAAAAACGTTCTTCTTAACTTGAAATGATTGCTTGAACTCAACGATTACACTGGGCGCTGTGATAGCGCTTCATTTAAAAATTTAGATAAATAAGTTATTTTTTACTGTGGGACCAATCCTTGACGTTAGCGCGCTCTGAAGATATAGAGACACTTTCAAAAACTACATTTCATTGAGTTTCTAACGTTATCAGTCTGTTTGTGCTACAACGGTTGCGTCACATATCCGTACCAACATGTATTTCGCGTTATTTCTCTGACTCTACTAGGTTGCATCGCTTTTAACAATGAAACGATTGACTATGGGACTTAATTGAACTGCTTTTGGACTTTGACATTATAAATGTGATGAATGAGTCAATTGGTCTCCAAGAAATAACATTCTCCTTAATTTGACACCATTGCTGGAATTCAGCGATTACACTGGGAGCTGCGATAGCGCTTTATTAAAAAATGTAGAAAAATAAGTCATTTTTTACTGTGGGACCAATCCTAACCGTTAGCTCGCGCAGAAGAAATAGAGACATTTTCAAAAACTAAATTTCACTGACTTTGTAACGGTATCACGCCGATTGAGTTACAACGATTGCGTCACATATTCGTACAAACATGTATTTGGCGTTATTTTTCTGACTCTGCTAGGTTGCATCGCTTTTAACAGTGAAACGATTAACTGTGGGACTTAATTGAACTTATTTTGGACTTTGAACTTATAAATGTGATACATAAGCCCATTCGACTCCAACAATAAACATTCTTCTTCATCTGACATGGTTGCTGGAACTCAGCGATTACATTGGGCGCTGTGGTAGCGCTTCATTTACAAATTTAGATAAATAAGTAATTTTTACTGTTGAACCAATCCTAACCGTTAGCTCGCGCTGAAGAAAGAGAGACAGTTTCAAAAACTAAATTTCATTGACTTTGTAACGGTATCACTCCGTTTAAGTTACAACGGTTGCGTCACATATTCGTACCAACATGTATTTTGCGATATGTTTCTGATATTACCAGGTTGCATCGCTTTTATCAGTGAAACGATTGACTGTGGGACTTAATTGAACTGATTGTGGACTTTGAACTTATAAATGTGATAAATGAGCCAATTGGACTCCAAGAAATAACATTCTTCTTAATCTGACATGGTTGCTGGAACTCAGCGATTACCTTGGGCGCTGTGGTAGCGGTTCATTTAAAAAGTTTGATAAATAAGTCATTTTTTACTGTGGGACCAATCCTAGCCGTTAGCACGCGTTGAAGATATAGAGACAGTTTCAAAGACTACATTTCCTTGAGTTTCTAATGGTATCCGTCCGTTTGAAGTACAACGGTTGCGTCACATATTCGTACCAACATGTGTTTAGCGATATCTTTCAGATATTACGAAGTTGCAGTGCTTTTAACAGTGAACCAATTTACTGTGGGACTTAATAGAACTGATTTTGGACTTTGAACTTATAAATGTGATAAATGAGACAATTGGACTCCAAGAAATAGCATTCTTCTTAATTTGACATGATTGCTTGAACTCAACGATTACACTGGGCGCTGTGATAGCGCTTTATTAAAAAATGTAGATAAATAAGTCATTTTTTACTGTGGGACCATTCCTAGCCGTTAGCTCGCGTTGAAGAAATAGAGACTTTTTCGAAAACTAAATTTCATTGACTTTGTAACGGTATCACTCCGTTTAAGTTACAACGGTTGCGTCACATATTCGTACCAACATGTATTTCGCGTTATTTTTCTGACTCTGTTAGGTTGCAGCGCTTTTAACAATGAAACGATTGACTGTGGGACTTAATTGAAATGATTGTGGACTTTGACCCTAGAAATTGATCAATAAGACAACTGGACTCCAAGAGAAAACGTTCTTCTTAACTTGAAATGATTGCTTGAACTCAACGATTACACTGGGCGCTGTGATAGCGCTTCATTTAAAAATTTAGATAAATAAGTTATTTTTTACTGTGGGACCAATCCTTGACGTTAGCGCGCTCTGAAGATATAGAGACACTTTCAAAAACTACATTTCATTGAGTTTCTAACGTTATCAGTCTGTTTGTGCTACAACGGTTGCGTCACATATCCGTACCAACATGTATTTCGCGTTATTTTTCTGACTCTGTTAGGTTGCAGCGCTTTTAACAATGAAACGATTGACTGTGGGACTTAATTGAAATGATTGTGGACTTTGACCCTAGAAATTGATCAATAAGACAACTGGACTCCAAGAAAAAACGTTCTTCTTAACTTGAAATGATTGCTTGAACTCAACGATTACACTGGGCGCTGTGATAGCGCTTCATTTAAAAATTTAGATAAATAAGTTATTTTTTACTGTGGGACCAATCCTTGACGTTAGCGCGCTCTGAAGATATAGAGACACTTTCAAAAACTACATTTCATTGAGTTTCTAACGTTATCAGTCTGTTTGTGCTACAACGGTTGCGTCACATATTCGTACAAACATGTATTTGGCGTTATTTTTCTGACTCTGCTAGGTTGCATCGCTTTTAACAGAGAAACGATTAACTGTGGGACTTAATTGAACTTATTTTGGACTTTGAACTTATAAATGTGATACATGAGCCCATTCGACTCCAACAAAGAACATTCTTCTTCATCTGACATGGTTGCTGGAACTCAGCGATTACATTGGGCGCTGTGGTAGCGCTTCATTTACAAATTTAGATAAATAAGTAATTTTTACTGTGGAACCAATCCTAACCGTTAGCTCGCGCTGAAGAAAGAGAGACAGTTTCAAAAACTAAGGTTTTATTGACTTTGTAACGGTATCACTCCGTTTGTGTTTCAACGGTTGCGTCACATATTTGTACCATCATGTATTTCGCGATATGTTTCTGATATTACCAGGTTGCATCGCTTTTAACAGTGAAACGATTGACTGTGGGACTTAATTGAACTGATTGTGGACTTTAAACTTATAAATGTGATAAATGAGCTAATTGGACTCCAAGAAATAACATTCTTCTTAATCTGACATGGTTGCTGGAACTCAGCGATTACCTTGGGCGCTGTGGTAGCGCTTCATTTAAAAAGTTTGATAAATAAGTCATTTTTTACTGTGGGACCAATCCTAGCCGTTATCACGCGTTGAAGATATAGAGACAGTTTCAAAGACTACATTTCCTTGAGTTTCTAATGGTATCCGTCCGTTTGAAGTACAACGGTTGCGTCACATATTCGTACCAACATGTGTTTAGCGATATCTTTCAGATATTACGAAGTTGCAGTGCTTTTAACAGTGAACCAATTTACTGTGGGACTTAATAGAACTGATTTTGGACTTTGAACTTATAAATGTGATAAATGAGACAATTGGACTCCAAGAAATAACATTCTTCTTAATTTGACATTATTGCTTGAACTCAACGATTACACTGGGCGCTGTGATAGCGCTTTATTAAAAAATGTAGATAAATAAGTCATTTTTTACTGTGGGACCATTCCTAGCCGTTCGCTCGCGTTGAAGAAGTAGAGACATTTTCGAAAACTAAATTTCATTGACTTTGTAACGGTATCACTCCGTTTAAGTTACAACGGTTGCGTCACATATTCGTACCAACATGTATTTCGCGTTATTTTTCTGACTCTACTAGTTTGCAGCGCTTTTAACAATGAAACGATTGACTGTGGGACTTAATTGAAATGATTGTGGACTTTGACCCTAGAAATTGCTCAATAAGACAACTGGACTCCAAGAAAAAACGTTCTTCTTAACTTGAAATGATTGCTTGAACTCAACGATTACACTGGGCGCTGTGGTAGCGCTTCATTTACAAATTTAGATAAATAAGTCATTTTTTACTGTGGAACCAATCCTAACCGTTAGCTCGCGCTGAAGAAATAGAGACAGTTTCAAAAACTAAATTTCATTGACTTTGTAACAGTATCACTCCGTTTGAGTTTCAACGGTTGCGTCACATATTTGTACAATCATGTATTTTGCGATATGTTTCTGATATTACCAGGTTGCATCGCTTTTATCAGTGAAACGATTGACTGTGGGACTTAATTGAACTGATTGTGGACTTTGAACTTATAAATGTGATAAATGAGCCAATTGGACTCCAAGAAATAACATTCTTCTTAATCTGACATGGTTGCTGGAACTCAGCGATTACCTTGGGCGCTGTGGTAGCGGTTCATTTAAAAAGTTTGATAAATAAGTCATTTTTTACTGTGGGACCAATCCTAGCCGTTAGCACGCGTTGAAGATATAGAGACAGTTTCAAAGACTACATTTCCTTGAGTTTCTAATGGTATCCGTCCGTTTGAAGTACAACGGTTGCGTCACATATTCGTACCAACATGTGTTTAGCGATATCTTTCAGATATTACGAAGTTGCAGTGCTTTTAACAGTGAACCAATTTACTGTGGGACTTAATAGAACTGATTTTGGACTTCGAACTTATAAATGCGATAAATGAGACAATTGGACTCCAAGAAATAGCATTCTTCTTAATTTGACATGATTGCTTGAACTCAACGATTACACTGGGCGCTGTGATAGCGCTTTATTAAAAAATGTAGATAAATAAGTCATTTTTTACTGTGGGACCATTCCTAGCCGTTAGCTCGCGTTGAAGAAATAGAGACTTTTTCGAAAACTAAATTTCATTGACTTTGTAACGGTATCACTTCGTTTAAGTTACAACGGTTGCGTCACATATTCGTACCAACATGTATTTCGCGTTATTTTTCTGACTCTACTAGGTTGCAGCGCTTTTAACAATGAAACGATTGACTGTGGGACTTAATTGAAATGATTGTGGACTTTGACCCTAGAAATTGATCAATAAGACAACTGGACTCCAAGAAAAAACGTTCTTCTTAACTTTAAATGATTGCTTGAACTCAACGATTACACTGGGCGCTGTGATAGCGCTTCATTTAAAAATTTAGATAAATAAGTTATTTTTTACTGTGGGACCAATCCTTGACGTTAGCGCGCTCTGAAGATATAGAGACACTTTCAAAAACTACATTTCATTGAGTTTCTAACGTTATCAGTCTGTTTGTGCTACAACAGTTGCGTCACATATCCGTACCAACATGTATTTCGCGTTATTTTTCTGACTCTACTAGGTTGCATCGCTTTTAACAATGAAACGGTTGACTATGGGACTTAATTGAACTGCTTTTGGACTTTGACATTATAAATGTGATGAATGAGTCAATTGGTCTCCAAGAAATAACATTCTCCTTAATTTGACACCATTGCTGGAATTCAGCGATCACACTGGGAGCTGCGATAGCGCTTTATTAAAAAATGTAGAAAAATAAGTCATTTTTTACTGTGGGACCAATCCTAACCGTTAGCTCGCGCAGAAGAAATAGAGACATTTTCAAAAACTAAATTTCACTGACTTTGTAACGTTATCACGCCGTTTGAGTTACAAAGATTGCGTCACATATTCGTACAAACATGTATTTGGCTTTATTTTTCTGACTCTGCTAGGTTGCATCGCTTTTAACAGTGAAACGATTAACTGTGGGACTTAATTGACCTTATTTTGGACTTTGAACTTATAAATGTGATACATGAGCCCATTCGACTCCAACAAAGAACATTCTTCTTCATCTGACATGGTTGCTGGAACTCAGCGATTACACTGGGCGCTGTGGTAGCGCTTTATTTACAAATTTAGATAAAAAAGTCATTTTTACTGTGGAACCAATACTAACCGTTAGCTCGCGCTGAAGAAAGAGAGACAGTTTCAAAAACTAAATTTCATTGACTTTGTAACGGTATCACTCCGTTTGAGTTTCAACGGTTGCGTCACATATTTGTACCATCATGTATTTCGCGATATGTTTCTGATATTACCGGGTTCCATCGCTTTTAACAGTGAAACGATTGACTGTGGGACTTAATTGAACTGATTGTGGACTTTGAACTTATAAATGTGATAAATGACACAATTAGACTACAAGAAATAACATTCTTCTTAATTTGACATGATTGCTTGAACTCAACGATTACACTGGGCGCTGTGATAGCGCTTTATTAAAAAATGTAGATAAATAAGTCATTTTTTACTGTGGGACCATTCCTAGCCGTTAGCTCGCGTTGAAGAAATAGAGACATTTTCGAAATCTAAGTTTCATTGATTTTGTAACGGTATCACTCCGTTTGTGTTACAACGGTTGCGTCACATATTCGTACCAACATGTATTTCGCGTTACTTTTCTAATATTACTAGGTTGCATCGCTTTTAACAGTGAAACGATTGACTGTGGGATTTAATTGAACTGATTTTTGATTTTGACCTTATAAATATGATAAATGAGACAATTAGACTCCAAGAAAAAACATTCTTCTTAATTTGACATGATTACTGGAACTCAGCGATTACACTGGGCGCTGTGGTAGCGCCTCATTTAAAAATGTAGATAATTAAATCATTATTTACAGTGGAACCAATCCTTGACGTTAGCGCGCTCTGAAGATATAGAGACACTTTCAAAAACTACATTTCATTGAGTTTCTAACGTTATCAGTGTGTTTGTGCTACAACGGTTGCGTCACATATCCGTACCAACATGTATTTAGCGTTATTTTTCTTACTCAACTAGATTGCATCGCTTTTATCAGTGAAACGATTGACTGTGTGACTTAATTGAACTGATTTTGGACTTTGACATTATAAATGTGATAAATGAGCCAATTGGACTCCAAGAAATAACATTCTTCTTAACCTGACATGGTTGCTGCAACTCAGAGATTACACTGGGCGCTGTGGTAGCGCTTTATTTAAAAATTTAGATAAATAAGTCATTTTTTACTGTGGGACCAATCCTAGCCGTAGGCACGCGCTGAAGATATAGAGACAGTTTCAAAAACTACATTTCATTGAGTTTCTAACGGTATCAGTCTGTTTGAGCTACAACGGTTGCGTCACATATTCCGTACCAACATGTATTTAGCGATATATTTCCGATATTACTAAATTGCATCGCTTTTAACAGTGAAACGATTGACTGTGGGAGTTAATTGAACTAATTTTGGACTTTGAACTTATAAATGTGATAAATGAGCCAATTGGACTCCAAGAAATAACATTCTTCTTAATCTCACATGGTTGCTGGAACTCAACGATTACACTGGGCGCTGTGGTAGCGCTTTATTAAAAAATGTAGATAAATAAGCCATTTTTTACTATGGGACCAATCCTAGACGTTAGCGCGCTCTAAAGAAATAGAGACAGGTTTAAAAACTACATTTCATTGACTTTCTAACGTTATCAGTCTGTTTGAGCTACAACGGTTGCGTCACATATCCGTACAAACATGTATTTAGCGATATATTTCCGATATTACTAGATTGCATCGCTTTTAACAGTGAAACGATTGACTGTGGGACTTAATTGAAGTGGTTTTGGACTTTGACCCTAGAAATATGATCAATAAGACAACTGGACTCCAAGAAAAAACGTTCTTCTTAATTTGAAATGATTGCTGGAACAGAGCATTTCCACTGGGCGCTGTGGTAGCGCTTCATTAAAAAATGTAGATAAATAAGCCATTTTTTACTGTGGGACCAATCGCAGACGTTAGCGCGCCCCGAAGAAATAGAGACAGGTTTAAAAACTACATTTCATTGACTTTCTAACGTTATCAGTCTGTTTAAGCTACAACGGTTGCGTGACATATCCGTACCAACATGTATTTAGCGATATATTTCCGATATTACTAAAGTGCATCGCTTTTAACAGTGAAACGATTGACTGTGGGACTTAATTGAACTGATTTTGGACTTTGAACTTATAAATGTGATAAATGAGCCAATTGGACTCCAAGAAATAACATTCTTCTTAATCTGACATGGCTGCTGTAACTCAACGGTTACACTGGGCGCTGTGATGGCGCTTTATTAAAAAATGTAGATAAATAAGTCATTTTTTACTGTGGGACCAATCCTAGCCGTGAGCTCGCGCTGAAGAAATAGAGACATTTTCAAAAACTAAATTTCATTGATTTTGTAACGGTATCACTCCGTTTGAGTTACAACTGTTGCGTCACATATTTGTACCAAGATATATTTAGCGATATGTTTCTGATATTACCAGGTTCCATCGCTTTTAACAGTGAAACGACTGACTGTGGGACTTAATTGAGCTAATTTTGGTCTTTGAACTTAAATGTGATAAGTGAGCCAATTGGACTCCAAGAAATAACATTCTTCTTAATCTAACATTGTTGCTGGAACTCAGCGATTACACTGGGCGCTGTGGTAGCGCTTCATTTAAAAATTTAAATAAAAAAGTCACTTTTTGCTGTGGGACCAATTCTAGACGATAGCGGACGCTGAATAAATAGAGACTGTTTCAAAAGTTACATTTCATTGACTTTCTAACGGTATGAAGAAATAGAGACATTTTCAAAAACTAAATTTCATTGACTTTGTAACGGTATCACTCCGTTTGAGTCACAACTGTTGCGTCACATATTGGTACCAAGATGTATTTAGCGATATGTTTCTGATATTACCAGGTTCCATCGCTTTTAACAGTGAAACGATTGACTGTGGGGCTTAATTGAGCTGATCTTGGACTTCGAACTTATAAATGTGATAAATGAGCCAATTGGACTCCAAGAAATAACATTCTTCTTAATCTGACATGGTTGCTGGAACTCAGCGATTACACTGGGCGCTGTGGTAGCGCTTCTTTAAAGATTTAGATAAGTAAGTCCCTTTTTGCTGTGGGACCGATTCTAGACGATAGCGCACGCTGAAGAAATAGAGACTGTTTCAAAAGTTACATTTCATTGACTTTCTAACGGTATCGGTTCGGTTGAGTTACAGCTGTTGCGTCACATATTCGTACCAACATGTATTTTGCGTTATTTTTCTGACTCTACTAGGTTGCATCGCTTTTAACAATAAAACGATTGACTGTGGGACTTAATTGTAATGATTTTTGATTTGGACCCTAGAAATATGATCAATAAGACAACTGGTCTCCAAGAAAAAACGTTCTTCTTAATTTGAAATGATTGCTGGAACAGAGCATTTCCACTTAAAAAATGTAGATAAATAAGCCATTTTTTACTGTTGGAACAATCCTAGACGTTAGCGCGCTCTGAAGAAATAGAGACGGTTTTAAAAACTACATTTCATTGACTTTCTAACGTTATCAGTCTGTTTGAGCTACAACGGTTGCGTCACATATCCGTACCAACATGTACTTAGCGATATGTTTCTGATATTACCAGGTTGCATCGCTTTTAACAATAAAACGATTGACTGTGGGACTTAATTGTAATGATTTTGGATTTGGACCCTAGAAATATGATCAATAAGACAACTGGACTCCAAGAAAAAACGTTTTTCTTAATTTGAAATGATTGCTGGAACAGAGCATTTCCGCTTAAAAAATGTAGATAAATAAGCCATTTTTTACTGTGGGACCAATCCTAGCCGTTAGCTCGCGCTGAAGATATAGAGACAGTTTCAAAAACTACATTTCATTGAGTTTCTAACCGTATCCGTTCGCTTGCAGTGCAACGGTTGCTTCACATATTCGTACAAACATGTATTTAGCGATATGTGTCTGATGTTACCAGGTTCAATCGCTCTTAACAGTGAAACGATTGACTGTGGGACTTAATTGAACTGATTTTGGACTTTGAACTTATAAATGTGATAAATGAGCCAATTGGACTCCAAGAAACAACATTCTTCTTAATCTGACATGGTTGCTGGAACTCAGCGATTACACTGGGCGCTGTGATGGCGCTTTATTAAAAAATGTTGATAAATAAGTCATTTTTTACTGTGGGACCAATCCTAGCCGTTAGCTCGCGCTAAAGAAATAGAGACATTTTCAAAAACTAAATTTCATTGACTTTGTAACGGTATCACTCCGTTTGATTTATAACTGTTGCGTTACATTTAGCGCACGCTGAAGGAATAGAGACAGTTTCAAATATTACATTTCATTGACTTTCTAACGGTATCGGTCCGTTTGAGTTACAACTTTTGCGTCACATATTTGTACCAACATGTATTCAGCGTTATTTTTTGACTCTACTAGGTTGCATCGCTTTTAACAATAAAACGATTGACTGTGGGACTTAATTGTAATGATTTTGGACTTTGAGCCTAGAAATATGATCAATAACACAACTGGAATCCAAGAAAAAACCTTCTTCTTAATTTGAAATGATTGCTGGAACAGAGGATTTCCTTTTAAAAAATGTAGATAAATAAGCCATTTTTTACTGTGGGAACAATCCTAGACGTTAACGCGCTCTGAAGAAATAGAGACGGTTTCAAAAGCTACATTTCATTGACTTTCTAACGTTATCAGTCTGTTTGAGCTACAACGGTTGCGTCAAATATACGTACCAACATGTACTTAGCGATATGTTTCTGATATTACCAGGTTGCTTTATTAAAAAATGTAGATAAATAAGCCATTTTTTACTGTGGGACCAATCCTAGCCGTTAGCTCGCGCTGAAGATATAGAGACAGTTTCAAAAACTACATTTCATTGAGTTTCTAACCGTATCCGTTCGCTTGCAGTGCAACGGTTGCTTCACATATTCGTACAAACATGTATTTAGCGATATGTTTCTGATGTTACCAGGTTCAATCGCTCTTAACAGTGAAACGATTGACTGTGGGACTTAATTGAACTGATTTTTGATTTTGACCTTATAAATATGATAAATGAGACAATTAGACTCCAAGAAAAAACATTCTTCTTAATTTGACATGATTACTGGAACTCAGCGATTACACTGGGCGCTGTGGTAGCGCCTCATTTAAAAATGTAGATAATTAAATCATTATTTACAGTGGAACCAATCCTTGACGTTAGCGCGCTCTGAAGATATAGAGACACTTTCAAAAACTACATTTCATTGAGTTTCTAACGTTATCAGTGTGTTTGTGCTACAACGGTTGCGTCACATATCCGTACCAACATGTATTTAGCGTTATTTTTCTTACTCAACTAGGTTGCATCGCTTTTATCAGTGAAACGATTGACTGTGGGACTTAATTGAACTGATTTTGGACTTTGACATTATAAATGTGATAAATGAGCCAATTGGACTCCAAGAAATAACATTCTTCTTAACCTGACATGGTTGCTGCAACTCAGAGATTACACTGGGCGCTGTGGTAGCGCTTTATTTAAAAATTTAGATAAATAAGTCATTTTTTACTGTGGGACCAATCCTAGCCGTAAGCACGCGCTGAAGATATAGAGACAGTTTCAAAAACTAGATTTAATTGAGTTTCTAACGTTATCAGTCTGTTTAAGCTACAACGGTTGCGTGACATATCCGTACCAACATGTATTTAGCGATATATTTCCGATATTACTAAAGTGCATCGCTTTTAACAGTTAAACGATTGACTGTGGGACTTAATTGAGCTAATTTTGGTCTTTGAACTTAAATGTGATAAGTGAGCCAATTGGACTCCAAGAAATAACATTCTTCTTAATCTAACATGGTTGCTGGAACTCAGCGATTACACTGGGCGCTGTGGTAGCGCTTCATTTAAAAATTTAAATAAAAAAGTCACTTTTTGCTGTGGGACCAATTCTAGACGATAGCGCACGCTGAATAAATAGAGACTGTTTCAAAAGTTACATTTCATTGACTTTCTAACGGTATGAAGAAATAGAGACATTTTCAAAAACTAAATTTCATTGACTTTGTAACGGTATCACTCCGTTTGAGTCACAACTGTTGCGTCACATATTTGTACCAAGATATATTTAGCGATATGTTTCTGATATTACCAGGTTCCATCGCTTTTAACAGTGAAACGATTGACTGTGGGACTTAATTGAGCTAATTTTGGTCTTTGAACTTAAATGTGATAAGTGAGCCAATTGGACTCCAAGAAATAACATTCTTCTTAATCTAACATGGTTGTTGGAACTCAGCGATTACACTGGGCGCTGTGGTAGCGCTTCATTTAAAAATTTAAATAAAAAAGTCACTTTTTGCTGTGGGACCAATTCTAGACGATAGCGCACGCTGAATAAATAGAGACTGTTTCAAAAGTTACATTTCATTGACTTTCTAACGGTATGAAGAAATAGAGACATTTTCAAAAACTAAATTTCATTGACTTTGTAACGGTATCACTCCGTTTGAGTCACAACTGTTGCGTCACATATTGGTACCAAGATGTATTTAGCGATATGTTTCAGATATTACCAGGTTCCATCGCTTTTAACAGTGAAACGATTGACTGTGGGGCTTAATTGAGCTGATCTTGGACTTCGAACTTATAAATGTGATAAATGAGCCAATTGGACTCCAAGAAATAACATTCTTCTTAATCTGACATGGTTGCTGGAACTCAGCGATTACACTGGGCGCTGTGGTAGCGCTTCTTTAAAGATTTAGATAAGTAAGTCCCTTTTTGCTGTGGGAACAATTCTAGACGATAGCGCACGCTGAAGAAATAGAGACTGTTTCAAAAGTTACATTTCATTGACTTTCTAACGGTATCGGTTCGGTTGAGTTACAGCTGTTGCCTCACATATTCGTACCAACATGTATTTTGCGTTATTTTTCTGACTCTACTAGGTTGCATCGCTTTTAACAATAAAACGATTGACTGTGGGACTTAATTGTAATGATTTTTGATTTGGACCCTAGAAATATGATCAATAAGACAACTGGTCTCCAAGAAAAAACGTTCTTCTTAATTTGAAATGATTGCTGGAACAGAGCATTTCCACTTAAAAAATGTAGATAAATAAGCCATTTTTTACTGTTGGAACAATCCTAGACGTTAGCGCGCTCTGAAGAAATAGAGACGGTTTTAAAAACTACATTTCATTGACTTTCTAACGTTATCAGTCTGTTTGAGCTACAATGGTTGCGTCACATATCTGTACCAACATGTACTTAGCGATATGTTTCTGATATTACCAGGTTGTTTATTAAAAAATGTAGATAAATAAGCCATTTTTTAATGTGGGACCAGTCCTAGACGTTAGCGCGCTCTGAAGAAATAGAGACGGTTTCAAAAACTACATTTCATTGACTTTCTAACGTTATCAGTCTGTTTGAGCTACAACGGTTGCGTCACATATCCGTACCAACATGTATTTAGCGATATATTTCCGATATTACTAGATTGCATCGCTTTTAACAGTGAAACGATTGACTGTGGGACTTAATTGAAGTGGTTTTGGACTTTGACCCTAGAAATATGATCAATAAGACAACTGGACTCCAAGAAAAAACGTTCTTCTTAATTTGAAATGATTGCTGGAACAGAGCATTTCCACTGGGCGCTGTGGTAGCGCTTTATTAAAAAATGTAGATAAATAAGCCATTTTTTACTGTGGGACCAATCGCAGACGTTAGCGCGCCCCGAAGAAATAGAGACAGGTTTAAAAACTACATTTCATTGACTTTCTAACGTTATCAGTCTGTTTAAGCTACAACGGTTGCGTGACGTATCCGTACCAACATGTATTTAGCGATATATTTCCGATATTACTAAAGTGCATCGCTTTTAACAGTGAAACGATTGACTGTGGGACTTAATTGAACTGATTTTGGACTTTGAACTTATAAATGTGATAAATGAGCCAATTGGACTCCAAGAAGTAACATTCTTCTTAATCTGACATGGCTGCTGTAACTCAACGGTTACACTGGGCGCTGTGATGGCGCTTTATTAAAAAATGTAGATAAATAAGTCATTTTTTACTGTGGGACCAATCCTAGCCGTGAGCTCGCGCTGAAGAAATAGAGACATTTTCAAAAACTAAATTTCATTGATTTTGTAACGGTATCACTCCGTTTGAGTTATAACTGTTGCGTCACATATTTGTACCAAGATATATTTAGTGATATGTTTCTGATATTACCAGGTTCCATCGCTTTTAACAGTGAAACGATTGACTGTGGGACTTAATTGAGCTAATTTTGGTCTTTGAACTTAAATGTGATAAGTGAGCCAATTGGACTCCAAGAAATAACATTCTTCTTAATCTAACATGGTTGCTGGAACTCAGCGATTACACTGGGCGCTGTGGTAGCGCTTCATTTAAAAATTTAAATAAAAAAGTCACTTTTTGCTGTGGGACCAATTCTAGACGATAGCGCACGCTGAATAAATTGAGACTGTTTCAAAAGTTACATTTCATTGACTTTCTAACGGTATGAAGAAATAGAGACATTTTCAAAAACTAAATTTCATTGACTTTGTAACGGTATCACTCCGTTTGAGTCACAACTGTTGCGTCACATATTGGTACCAAGATGTATTTAGCGATATGTTTCTGATATTACCAGGTTCCATCGCTTTTAACAGTGAAACGATTGACTGTGGGGCTTAATTGAGCTGATCTTGGACTTCGAACTTATAAATGTGATAAATGAGCCAATTGGACTCCAAGAAATAACATTCTTCTTAATCTGACATGGTTGCTGGAACTCAGCGATTACACTGGGCGCTGTGGTAGCGCTTCTTTAAAGATTTAGATAAGTAAGTCCCTTTTTGCTGTGGGACCAATTCTAGACGATAGCGCACGCTGAAGAAATAGAGACTGTTTCAAAAGTTACATTTCATTGACTTTCTAACGGTATCGGTTCGGTTGAGTTACAGCTGTTGCGTCACATATTCGTACCAACATGTATTTTGCGTTATTTTTCTGACTCTACTAGGTTGCATCGCTTTTAACAATAAAACGATTGACTGTGGGACTTAATTGTAATGATTTTTGATTTGGACCCTAGAAATATGATCAATAAGACAACTGGTCTCCAAGAAAAAACGTTCTTCTTAATTTGAAATGATTGCTGGAACAGAGCATTTCCACTTAAAAAATGTAGATAAATAAGCCATTTTTTACTGTTGGAACAATCCTAGACGTTAGCGCGCTCTGAAGAAATAGAGACGGTTTTAAAAACTACATTTCATTGACTTTCTAACGTTATCAGTCTGTTTGAGCTACAACGGTTGCGTCACATATCCGTACCAACATGTACTTAGCGATATGTTTCTGATATTACCAGGTTGCATCGCTTTTAACAATAAAACGATTGACTGTGGGACTTAATTGTATGGATTTTGGATTTGGACCCTAGAAATATGATCAATAAGACAACTGGACTCAAAGAAAAAACGTTTTTCTTAATTTGAAATGATTGCTGGAACAGAGCATTTCCGCTTAAAAAATGTAGATAAATAAGCCATTTTTTACTGTGGGACCAATCCTAGCCGTTAGCTCGCGCTGAAGATATAGAGACAGTTTCAAAAACTACATTTCATTGAGTTTCTAACCGTATCCGTTCGCTTGCAGTGCAACGGTTGCTTCACATATTCGTACAAACATGTATTTAGCGATATGTTTCTGATGTTACCAGGTTCAATCGCTCTTAACAGTGAAACGATTGACTGTGGGACTTAATTGAACTGATTTTGGACTTTGAACTTATAAATGTGATAAATGAGCCAATTGGACTCCAAGAAACAACATTCTTCTTAATCTGACATGGTTGCTGGAACTCAGCGATTACACTGGGCGCTGTGATGGCGCTTTATTAAAAAATGTTGATAAATAAGTCATTTTTTACTGTGGGACCAATCCTAGCCGTTAGCTCGCGCTAAAGAAATAGAGACATTTTCAAAAACTAAATTTCATTGATTTTGTAACGGTATCACTCCGTTTGAGTTACAGCTGTTGCGTCACATATTTGTACCAAGATATATTTAGCGATATGTTTCTGATATTACCAGGTTCCATCGCTTTTAACAGTGAAACGATTGACTGTGGGACTTAATTGAGCTAATTTTGGTCTTTGAACTTAAATGTGATAAGTGAGCCAATTGGACTCCAAGAAATAACATTCTTCTTAATCTAACATGGTTGCTGGAACTCAGCGATTACACTGGGCGCTGTGGTAGCGCTTCATTTAAAAATTTAAATAAAAAAGTCACTTTTTGCTGTGGGACCAATTCTAGACGATAGCGCACGCTGAATAAATAGAGACTGTTTCAAAAGTTACATTTCATTGACTTTCTAACGGTATGAAGAAATAGAGACATTTTCAAAAACTAAATTTCATTGACTTTGTAACGGTATCACTCCGTTTGAGTCACAACTGTTGCGTCACATATTGGTACCAAGATGTATTTAGCGATATGTTTCTGATATTACCAGGTTCCATCGCTTTTAACAGTGAAACCATTGACTGTGGGGCTTAATTGAGCTGATCTTGGACTTCGAACTTATAAATGTGATAAATGAGCCAATTGGACTCCAAGAAATAACATTCTTCTTAATCTGACATGGTTGCTGGAACTCAGCGATTACACTGGGTGCTGTGGTAGCGCTTCTTTAAAGATTTAGATAAGTAAGTCCCTTTTTGCTGTGGGACCAATTCTAGACGATAGCGCACGCTGAAGAAATAGAGACTGTTTCAAAAGTTACATTTCATTGACTTTCTAACGGTATCGGTTCGGTTGAGTTACAGCTGTTGCGTCACATATTCGTACCAACATGTATTTTGCGTTATTTTTCTGACTCTACTAGGTTGCATCGCTTTTAACAATAAAACGATTGACTGTGGGACTTAATTGTAATGATTTTTGATTTGGACCCTAGAAATATGATCAATAAGACAACTGGTCTCCAAGAAAAAACGTTCTTCTTAATTTGAAATGATTGCTGGAACAGAGCATTTCCACTTAAAAAATGTAGATAAATAAGCCATTTTTTACTGTTGGAACAATCCTAGACGTTAGCGCGCTCTGAAGAAATAGAGACGGTTTTAAAAACTACATTTCATTGACTTTCTAACGTTATCAGTCTGTTTGAGCTACAACGGTTGCGTCACATATCCGTACCAACATGTACTTAGCGATATGTTTCTGATATTACCAGGTTGCATCGCTTTTAACAATAAAACGATTGACTGTGGGACTTAATTGTAATGATTTTGGATTTGGACCCTAGAAATATGATCAATAAGACAACTGGACTCCAAGAAAAAACGTTTTTCTTAATTTGAAATGATTGCTGGAACAGAGCATTTCCGCTTAAAAAATGTAGATAAATAAGCCATTTTTTACTGTGGGACCAATCCTAGCCGTTAGCTCGCGCTGAAGATATAGAGACAGTTTCAAAAACTACATTTCATTGAGTTTCTAACCGTATCCGTTCGCTTGCAGTGCAACGGTTGCTTCACATATTCGTACAAACATGTATTTAGCGATATGTTTCTGATGTTACCAGGTTCAATCGCTCTTAACAGTGAAACGATTGACTGTGGGACTTAATTGAACTGATTTTGGACTTTGAACTTATAAATGTGATAAATGAGCCAATTGGACTCCAAGAAACAACATTCTTCTTAATCTGACATGGTTGCTGGAACTCAGCGATTACACTGGGCGCTGTGATGGCGCTTTATTAAAAAATGTTGATAAATAAGTCATTTTTTACTGTGGGACCAATCCTAGCCGTTAGCTCGCGCTAAAGAAATAGAGACATTTTCAAAAACTAAATTTCATTGATTTTGTAACGGTATCACTCCGTTTGAGTTACAACTGTTGCGTCACATATTTGTACCAAGATATATTTAGCGATATGTTTCTGATATTACCAGGTTCCATCGCTTTTAACAGTGAAACGATTGACTGTGGGACTTAATTGAGCTAATTTTGGTCTTTGAACTTAAATGTGATAAGTGAGCCAATTGGACTCCAAGAAATAACATTCTTCTTAATCTAACATGGTTGCTGGAACTCAGCGATTACACTGGGCGCTGTGGTAGCGCTTCATTTAAAAATTTAAATAAAAAAGTCACTTTTTGCTGTGGGACCAATTCTAGACGATAGCGCACGCTGAATAAATAGAGACTGTTTCAAAAGTTACATTTCATTGACTTTCTAACGGTATGAAGAAATAGAGACATTTTCAAAAACTAAATTTCATTGACTTTGTAACGGTATCACTCCGTTTGAGTCACAACTGTTGCGTCACATATTGGTACCAAGATGTATTTAGCGATATGTTTCTGATATTACCAGGTTCCATCGCTTTTAACAGTGAAACGATTGACTGTGGGGCTTATTTGAGCTGATCTTGGACTTCGAACTTATAAATGTGATAAATGAGCCAATTGGACTCCAAGAAATAACATTCTTCTTAATCTGACATGGTTGCTGGAACTCAGCGATTACACTGGGCGCTGTGGTAGCGCTTCTTTAAAGATTTAGATAAGTAAGTCCCTTTTTGCTGTGGGACCAATTCTAGACGATAGCGCACGCTGAAGAAATAGAGACTGTTTCAAAAGTTACATTTCATTGACTTTCTAACGGTATCGGTTCGGTTGAGTTACAGCTGTTGCGTCACATATTCGTACCAACATGTATTTTGCGTTATTTTTCTGACTCTACTAGGTTGCATCGCTTTTAACAATAAAACGATTGACTGTGGGACTTAATTGTAATGATTTTTGATTTGGACCCTAGAAATATGATCAATAAGACAACTGGTCTCCAAGAAAAAACGTTCTTCTTAATTTGAAATGATTGCTGGAACAGAGCATTTCCACTTAAAAAATGTAGATAAATAAGCCATTTTTTACTGTTGGAACAATCCTAGACGTTAGCGCGCTCTGAAGAAATAGAGACGGTTTTAAAAACTACATTTCATTGACTTTCTAACGTTATCAGTCTGTTTGAGCTACAACGGTTGCGTCACATATACGTACCAACATGTACTTAGCGATATGTTTCTGATATTACCAGGTTGTTTATTAAAAAATGTAGATAAATAAGCCATTTTTTAATGTGGGACCAGTCCTAGATGTTAGCGCGCTCTGAAGAAATAGAGACGGTTTTAAAAACTACATTTCATTGACTTTCTAACGTTATCAGTCTGTTTGCGCTACAACGGTTGCGTCACATATCCGTACCAACATGTACTTAGCGATATGTTTCTGATATTACCAGGTTGCATCGCTTTTAACAATAAAACGATTGACTGTGGGACTTAATTGTAATGATTTTGGACTTTGAGCCTAGAAATATGATCAATAACACAACTGGAATCCAAGAAAAAACCTTCTTCTTAATTTGAAATGATTGCTGGAACAGAGGATTTCCTTTTAAAAAATGTAGATAAATAAGCCATTTTTTACTGTGGGAACAATCCTAGACGTTAACGCGCTCTGAAGAAATAGAGACGGTTTCAAAAGCTACATTTCATTGACTTTCTAACGTTATCAGTCTGTTTGAGCTACAACGGTTGCGTCAAATATACGTACCAACATGTACTTAACGATATGTTTCTGATATTACCAGGTTGCTTTATTAAAAAATGTAGATAAATAAGCCATTTTTTACTGTGGGACCAATCCTAGCCGTTAGCTCGCGCTGAAGATATAGAGACAGTTTCAAAAACTACATTTCATTGAGTTTCTAACCGTATCCGTTCGCTTGCAGTGCAACGGTTGCTTCACATATTCGTACAAACATGTATTTAGCGATATGTTTCTGATGTTACCAGGTTCAATCGCTCTTAACAGTGAAACGATTGACTGTGGGACTTAATTGAACTGATTTTTGATTTTGACCTTATAAATATGATAAATGAGACAATTAGACTCCAAGAAAAAACATTCTTCTTAATTTGACATGATTACTGGAACTCAGCGATTACACTGGGCGCTGTGGTAGCGCCTCATTTAAAAATGTAGATAATTAAATCATTATTTACAGTGGAACCAATCCTTGACGTTAGCGCGCTCTGAAGATATAGAGACACTTTCAAAAACTACATTTCATTGAGTTTCTAACGTTATCAGTGTGTTTGTGCTACAACGGTTGCGTCACATATCCGTACCAACATGTATTTAGCGTTATTTTTCTTACTCAACTAGGTTGCATCGCTTTTATCAGTGAAACGATTGACTGTGGGACTTAATTGAACTGATTTTGGACTTTGACATTATAAATGTGATAAATGAGCCAATTGGACTCCAAGAAATAACATTCTTCTTAACCTGACATGGTTGCTGCAACTCAGAGATTACACTGGGCGCTGTGGTAGCGCTTTATTTAAAAATTTAGATAAATAAGTCATTTTTTACTGTGGGACCAATCCTAGCCGTAAGCACGCGCTGAAGATATAGAGACAGTTTCAAAAACTAGATTTCATTGAGTTTCTAACGGTATCAGTCTGTTAGAGCTACAACGGTTGCGTCACATATTCCGTACCAACATGTATTTAGCGATATATTTCCGATATTACTAAATTGCATCGCTTTTAACAGTGAAACGATTGACTGTGGGAGTTAATTGAACTAATTTTGGACTTTGAACTTATAAATGTGATAAATGAGCCAATTGGACTCCAAGAAATAACATTCTTCTTAATCTCACATGGTTGCTGGAACTCAACGATTACACTGGGCGCTGTGGTAGCGCTTTATTAAAAAATGTAGATAAATAAGCCATTTTTTACTATGGGACCAATCCTAGACGTTAGCGCGCTCTGAAGAAATAGAGACAGGTTTAAAAACTACATTTCATTGACTTTCTAACGTTATCAGTCTGTTTGAGCTACAACGGTTGCGTCACATATCCGTACCAACATGTATTTAGCGATATATTTCCGATATTACTAGATTGCATCGCTTTTAACAGTGAAACGATTGACTGTGGGACTTAATTGAAGTGGTTTTGGACTTTGACCCTAGAAATATGATCAATAAGACAACTGGACTCCAAGAAAAAACGTTCTTCTTAATTTGAAATGATTGCTGGAACAGAGCATTTCCACTGGGCGCTGTGGTAACGCTTTATTAAAAAATGTAGATAAATAAGCCATTTTTTACTGTTGGACCAATCCCAGACGTTAGCGCGCCCCGAAGAAATAGAGACAGGTTTAAAAACTACATTTCATTGACTTTCTAACGTTATCAGTCTGTTTAAGCTACAACGGTTGCGTGACATATCCGTACCAACATGTATTTAGCGATATATTTCCGATATTACTAAAGTGCATCGCTTTTAACAGTGAAACGATTGACTGTGGGACTTAATTGAACTGATTTTGGACTTTGAACTTATAAATGTGATAAATGAGCCAATTGGACTCCAAGAAATAACATTCTTCTTAATCTGACATGGCTGCTGTAACTCAACGGTTACACTGGGCGCTGTGATGGCGCTTTATTAAAAAATGTAGATAAATAAGTCATTTTTTACTGCGGGACCAATCCTAGCCGTGAGCTCGCGCTGAAGAAATAGAGACATTTTCAAAAACTAAATTTCATTGATTTTGTAACGGTATCACTCCGTTTGAGTTACAACTGTTGCGTCACATATTTGTACCAAGATATATTTAGCGATATGTTTCTGATATTACCAGGTTCCATCGCTTTTAACAGTGAGACGATTGACTGTGGGACTTAATTGAGCTAATTTTGGTCTTTGAACTTAAATGTGATAAGTGAGCCAATTGGACTCCAAGAAATAACATTCTTCTTAATCTAACATGGTTGCTGGAACTCAGCGATTACACTGGGCGCTGTGGTAGCGCTTCATTTAAAAATTTAAATAAAAAAGTCACTTTTTGCTGTGGGACCAATTCTAGACGATAGCGCACGCTGAATAAATAGAGACTGTTTCAAAAGTTACATTTCGTTGACTTTCTAACGGTATGAAGAAATAGAGACATTTTCAAAAACTGAATTTCATTGACTTTGTAACGGTATCACTCCGTTTGAGTCACAACTGTTGCGTCACATATTGGTACCAAGATGTATTTAGCGATATGTTTCTGATATTACCAGGTTCCATCGCTTTTAACAGTGAAACGATTGACTGTGGGGCTTAATTGAGCTGATCTTGGACTTCGAACTTATAAATGTGATAAATGAGCCAATTGGACTCCAAGAAATAACATTCTTCTTAATCTGACATGGTTGCTGGAACTCAGCGATTACACTGGGCGCTGTGGTAGCGCTTCTTTAAAGATTTAGATAAGTAAGTCCCTTTTTGCTGTGGGACTAATTCTAGACGATAGCGCACGCTGAAGAAATAGAGACTGTTTCAAAAGTTACATTTCATTGACTTTCTAACGGTATCGGTTCGGTTGAGTTACAGCTGTTGTCTCACATATTCGTACCAACATGTATTTTGCGTTATTTTTCTGACTCTACCAGGTTGCATCGCTTTTAACAATAAAACGATTGACTGTGGAACTTAATTGTAATGATTTTTGATTTGGACCCTAGAAATATGATCAATAAGACAACTGGTCTCCAAGAAAAAACGTTCTTCTTAATTTGAAATGATTGCTGGAACAGAGCATTTCCACTTAAAAAATGTAGATAAATAAGCCATTTTTTACTGTTGGAACAATCCTAGACGTTAGCGCGCTCTGAAGAAGTAGAGACGGTTTTAAAAACTACATTTCATTGACTTTCTAACGTTATTACTCTGTTTGAGCTACAACGGTTGCGTCACATATCCGTACCAACATGTACTTAGCGATATGTTTCTGATATTACCAGGTTGTTTATTAAAAAATGTAGATAAATAAGCCATTTTTTAATGTGGGACCAGTCCTAGACGTTAGCACGCTCTGAAGAAATAGAGACGGTTTTAAAAACTACATTTTATTGACTTTCTAACGTTATCAGTCTGTTTGAGCTACAACGGTTGCGTCACATATCCGTACCAACATGTACTTAGCGATATGTTTCTGATATTACCAGGTTGCATCGCTTTTAACAATAAAACGATTGACTGTGGGACTTAATTGTAATGATTTTGGATTTGGACCCTAGAAATATGATCAATAAGACAACTGGACTCCAAGAAAAAACGTTTTTCTTAATTTGAAATGATTGCTGGAACAGAGCATTTCCACTTAAAAAATGTAGATAAATAAGCCATTTTTTACTGTGGGAACAATCCTAGACGTTAGCGCGCTCTGAAGAAATAGAGACATTTTCAAAAACTAAATTTCATTGATTTTGTAACGGTATCACTCCGTTTGAGTTACAACTGTTGCGTCACATATTTGTACCAAGATATATTTAGCGATATGTTTCTGATATTACCAGGTTCCATCGCTTTTAACAGTGAAACGATTGACTGTGGGACTTAATTGAGCTAATTTTGGTCTTTGAACTTAAATGTGATAAGTGAGCCAATTGGACTCCAAGAAATAACATTCTTCTTAATCTAACATGGTTGCTGGAACTCAGCGATTACACTGGGCGCTGTGGTAGCGCTTCATTTATAAATTTAAATAAAAAAGTCACTTTTTGCTGTGGGACCAATTCTAGACGATAGCGCACGCTGAATAAATAGAGACTGTTTCAAAAGTTACATTTCATTGACTTTCTAACGGTATGAAGAAATAGAGACATTTTCAAAAACTGAATTTCATTGACTTTGTAACGGTATCACTCCGTTTGAGTCACAACTGTTGCGTCACATATTGGTACCAAGATGTATTTAGCGATATGTTTCTGATATTACCAGGTTCCATCGCTTTTAACAGTGAAACGATTGACTGTGGGGCTTAATTGAGCTGATCTTGGACTTCGAACTTATAAATGTGATAAATGAGCCAATTGGACTCCAAGAAATAACATTCTTCTTAATCTGACATGGTTGCTGGAACTCAGCGATTACACTGGGCGCTGTGGTAGCGCTTCTTTAAAGATTTAGATAAGTAAGTCCCTTTTTGCTGTGGGACCAATTCTAGACGATAGCGCACGCTGAAGAAATAGAGACTGTTTCAAAAGTTACATTTCATTGACTTTCTAACGGTATCGGTTCGGTTGAGTTACAGCTGTTGCCTCACATATTCGTACCAACATGTATTTTGCGTTATTTTTCTGACTCTACTAGGTTGCATCGCTTTTAACAATAAAACGATTGACTGTGGGACTTAATTGTAATGATTTTTGATTTGGACCCTAGAAATATGATCAATAAGACAACTGGTCTCCAAGAAAAAACGTTCTTCTTAATTTGAAATGGTTGCTGGAACAGAGCATTTCCACTTAAAAAATGTAGATAAATAAGCCATTTTTTACTGTTGGAACAATCCTAGACGTTAGCGCGCTCTGAAGAAGTAGAGACGGTTTTAAAAACTACATTTCATTGACTTTCTAACGTTATTACTCTGTTTGAGCTACAACGGTTGCGTCACATATCCGTACCAACATGGACTTAGCGATATGTTTCTGATATTACCAGGTTGTTTATTAAAAAATGTAGATTAATAAGCCATTTTTTAATGTGGGACCAGTCCTAGACGTTAGCGCGCTCTGAAGAAATAGAGACGGTTTTAAAAACTACATTTTATTGACTTTCTAACGTTATCAGTCTGTTTGAGCTACAACGGTTGCGTCACATATCCGTACCAACATGTACTTAGCGATATGTTTCTGATATTACCAGGTTGCATCGCTTTTGACAATAAAACGATTGACTGTGGGACTTAATTGTAATGATTTTGGATTTGGACCCTAGAAATATGATCAATAAGACAACTGGACTCCAAGAAAAAACGTTTTTCTTAATTTGAAATGATTGCTGGAACAGAGCATTTCCACTTAAAAAATGTAGATAAATAAGCCATTTTTTACTGTGGGAACAATCCTAGACGTTAGCGCGCTCTGAAGAAATAGAGACGGTTTCAAAAACTACATTTCATTGACTTTCTAACGTTATCAGTCTGTTTGAGCTAAAACGGTTGCGTCACATATCCCTACCAACATGTACTTAGCGATATGTTTCTGATATTGCCAGGTTGCATCGCTTTTAACAGTAAAACGATTGACTGTGGCACTTAATTGAACTGATTTTGGACTTTGAACTTATAAATGTGATAAATGAGCCAATTGGACTCCAAGAAATAACATTCTTCTTAATCTGACATGGTTGCTGGAACTCAGCGATTACACTGGGCGCTGTGATGGCGCTTTATTAAAAAATGTTAATAAATAAGTCATTTTTTACTGTGGGACCAATCCTAGCTGTTAGCTCGCGCTAAAGAAATAGAGACATTTTCAAAAACTAAATTTCATTGACTTTGTAACGGTATCACTCCGTTTGATTTATAACTGTTGCGTCACATATAGCTCACGCTGAAGGAATAGAGACAGTTTCAAAAGTTACATTTCATTGACTTTCTAACGGTATCGGTTCGGTTGAGTTACAGCTGTTGCCTCACATATTCGTACCAACATGTATTTTGCGTTATTTTTCTGACTCTACTAGGTTGCATCGCTTTTAACAATAAAACGATTGACTGTGGGACTTAATTGTAAAGATTTTTGATTTGGGCCCTAGAAATATGATCAATAAGACAACTGGTCTCCAAGAAAAAACGTTCTTCTTAATTTGAAATGATTGCTGGAACAGAGCATTTCCACTTAAAAAATGTAGATAAATAAGCCATTTTTTACTGTTGGAACAATCCTAGACGTTAGCGCGCTCTGAAGAAGTACAGACGGTTTTAAAAACTACATTTCATTGACTTTCTACCGTTATTACTCTGTTTGAGCTACAACGGTTGCGTCACATATCCGTACCAACATGTACTTAGCGATATGTTTCTGATATTACCAGGTTGTTTATTAAAAAATGTAGATAAATAAGCCATTTTTTAATGTGGGACCAGTCCTAGACGTTAGCGCGCTCTGAAGAAATAGAGACGGTTTTAAAAACTACATTTCATTGACTTTCTAACGTTATCAGTCTGTTTGAGCTACAACGGTTGCGTCACATATCCGTACCAACATGTACTTAGCGATATGTTTCTGATATTACCAGGTTGCATCGCTTTTAACAATAAAACGATTGACTGTGGGACTTAATTGTAATGATTTTGGATTTAGACCCTAGAAATATGATCAATAAGACAACTGGACTCCAAGAAAAAACGTTTTTCTTAATTTGAAATGATTGCTGGAACAGAGCATTTCCACTTAAAAAATGTAGATAAATAAGCCATTTTTTACTGTGGGAACAATCCTAGACGTTAGCGCGCTCTGAAGAAATAGAGACGGTTTCAAAAACTACATTTCATTGACTTTCTAACGTTATCAGTCTGTTTGAGCTTAAACGGTTGCGTCACATATCCCTACCAACATGTACTTAGCAATATGTTTCTGATATTGCCAGGTTGCATCGCTTTTAACAGTAAAACGATTGACTGTAGCACTTAATTGAACTGATTTTGGACTTTGAACTTATAAATGTGATAAATGAGCCAATTGGACTCCAAGAAATAACATTCTTCTTAATCTGACATGGTTGCTGGAACTCAGCGATTACACTGGGCGCTGTGATGGCGCTTTATTAAAAAATGTTAATAAATAAGTCATTTTTTACTGTGGGACCAATCCTAGCCGTTAGCTCGCGCTAAAGAAATAGAGACATTTTCAAAAACTAAATTTCATTGACTTTGTAACGGTATCACTCCGTTTGATTTATAACTGTTGCGTCACATATAGCTCACGCTGAAGGAATAGAGACAGTTTCAAAAATTACATTTCATTGACTTTCTAACGGTATCGGTTCGGTTGAGTTACAGCTGTTGCGTCACATATTCGTACCAACATGTATTTTGCGTTATTTTTCTGACTCTACTAGGTTGCATCGCTTTTAACAATAAAACGATTGACTGTGGGACTTAATTGTAATGATTTTGGATTTGGACCCTAGAAATATGATCAATAAGACAACTGGTCTCCAAGAAAAAACGTTCTTCTTCATTTGAAATGATTGCTGGAACAGAGCATTTCCACTTAAAAAATGTAGATAAATAAGCCATTTTTTACTGTGGGAACAATCCTAGACGTTAGCGCGCTCTGAAGAAGTAGAGACGGTTTTAAAAACTACATTTCATTGACTTTCTAACGTTATTACTCTGTTTGAGCTACAACGGTTGCGTCACATATCCGTACCAACATGTACTTAGCGATATGTTTCTGATATTACCAGGTTGTTTATTAAAAAATGTAGATAAATAAGCCATTTTTTAATGTGGGACCAGTCCTAGACGTTAGCGCGATCTGAAGAAATAGAGACGGTTTTAAAAACTAAATTTCATTGACTTTCTAACGTTATCAGTCTGTTTGAGCTACAACGGTTGCGTCAAATATCCGTACCAACATGTACTTAGCGATATGTTTCTGATATTACCAGGTTGCATCGCTTTTAACAATAAAACGATTGACTGTTGGACTTAATTGTAATGATTTTGGATTTGGACCCTAGAAATATGATCAATAAGACAACTGGACTCCAAGAAAAAACGTTTTTCTTAATTTGAAATGATTGCTGGAACAGAGCATTTCCACTTAAAAAATTTTGATAAATAAGTCATTTTTTACTGTGGGACCAATCCTAGCCGTTAGCTCGCGCTAAAGAAATAGAGACATTTTCAAAAACTAAATTTCATTGACTTTGTAACGGTATCACTCCGTTTGATTTACAACTGTTGCGTCACATATTCGTACCAACATGTATTTAGTGTTATTTTTCTGACTCTACTAGGTTGCATCGCTTTTAACAATGAAACGATTGACTGTGAGAATTAATTGAAATGATTTTGGACTTTGACCCTAGAAATATGATCAATAAGACAACTGGACTCCAAGAATAAACGTTCTTCTTAATTTGAAATGATTGCTGGAACAGAGCATTCACACTGGGCGCTGCGGTAGCGCTTTATTAAAAAATGTAGATAAATAAGCCATTTTTTACTGTGAGACCAATCCTAGACGATAGCGCACGCTGAAGGAATAGAGACAATTTCAAAAATTACATTTCATTGACTTTCTAACGGTATCGGTCCGTTTGGTTTACAACTATTGCGTCACATATTCGTTCAAACATGCATTTAGCGTTATTTTTCTGACTCTACTAGGTTGCATCGCTTTTAACAATAAAACGATTGACTGTGGGACTTAATTGTAATGATTTTGGACTTTGGCCCTAGAAATATGATCAATGAGACAACTGGACTCCAAGAACAAACGTTCTTCTTCATTTGAAATGATTGCTGGAACAGAGCATTTCCACTGGACGCTGTGGTAGCGCTTTATTAAAAAATGTAGATAAATAAGCCATTTTTTACTGTGGGACCAATCCTAGACGTTAGCGCGCTCTGAAGAAATAGAGACAGTTTCAAAAACTACATTTCATTGACTTTCTAACGTTATCAATCTGTTTGAGCTACAACGGTTGCGTAACATATCCGTACCAACATGTATTTAGCGATATATTTCCGATATTACTAGATTGCATCGCATTTAACAGTGAAACGATTGACTGTGGGACTTAACGGAACTGATTTTGGACTTTGAACTTATAAATGTGATAAATGAGCCAATTGGACTCCAAGAAAAAACATTCTTCTTAATCTGACATGGTTGCTGGAACTCAGCGATTACACTGGGCGCTGTGATGGCGCTTTATTAAAAAATGTTGATAAATAAGTCATTTTTTACTGTGGGACCAATCCTAGCCGTTAGCTCGCGCTAAAGAAATAGAGACATTTTCAAAAACTAAATTTCATTGACTTTGTAACGGTATCACTCCGTTTGATTTATAACTGTTGCGTCACATATAGCGCACGCTGAAGAAATAGAGACAGTTTCAAAAACTACATTTCATTGACTTTCTAACGTTATTACTCTGTTTGAGCTACAACGGTTGCGTCACATATCCGTACCAACATGTACTTAGCGATATGTTTCTGATATTACCAGGTTGTTTATTAAAAAATGTAGATAAATAAGCCATTTTTTAATGTGGGACCAGTCCTAGACGTTAGCGCGCTCTGAAGAAATAGAGACGGTTTTAAAAACTAAATTTCATTGACTTTCTAACGTTATCAGTCTGTTTGAGCTACAACGGTTGCGTCAAATATCCGTACCAACATGTACTTAGCGATATGTTTCTGATATTACCAGGTTGCATCGCTTTTAACAATAAAACGATTGACTGTGGGACTTAATTGTAATGATTTTGGATTTGGACCCTAGAAATATGATCAATAAGACAACTGGACTCCAAGAAAAAACGTTTTTCTTAATTTGAAATGATTGCTGGAACAGAGCATTTCCACTTAAAAAATTTTGATAAATAAGTCATTTTTTACTGTGGGACCAATCCTAGCCGTTAGCTCGCGCTAAAGAAATAGAGACATTTTCAAAAACTAAATTTCATTGACTTTGTAACGGTATCACTCCGTTTGATTTACAACTGTTGCGTCACATATTCGTACCAACATGTATTTAGTGTTATTTTTCTGACTCTACTAGGTTGCATCGCTTTTAACAATGAAACGATTGACTGTGAGACTTAATTGAAATGATTTTGGACTTTGACCCTAGAAATATGATCAATAAGACAACTGGACTCCAAGAATAAACGTTCTTCTTAATTTGAAATGATTGCTGGAACAGAGCATTCACACTGGGCGCTGCGGTAGCGCTTTATTAAAAAATGTAGATAAATAAGCCATTTTTTACTGTGAGACCAATCCTAGACGATAGCGCACGCTGAAGGAATAGAGACAATTTCAAAAATTACATTTCATTGACTTTCTAACGGTATCGGTCCGTTTGAGTTACAACTATTGCGTCACATATTCGTTCAAACATGCATTTAGCGTTATTTTTCGGACTCTACTAGGTTGCATCGCTTTTAACAATAAAACGATTGACTGTGGGACTTAATTGTAATGATTTTGGACTTTGGCCCTAGAAATATGATCAATGAGACAACTGGACTCCAAGAACAAACGTTCTTCTTCATTTGAAATGATTGCTGGAACAGAGCATTTCCACTGGACGCTGTGGTAGCGCTTTATTAAAAAATGTAGATAAATAAGCCATTTTTTACTGTGGGACCAATCCTAGACGTTAGCGCGCTCTGAAGAAATAGAGACAGTTTCAAAAACTACATTTAATTGACTTTCTAACGTTATCAATCTGTTTGAGCTACAACGGTTGCGTAACATATCCGTACCAACATGTATTTAGCGATATATTTCCGATATTACTAGATTGCATCGCATTTAACAGTGAAACGATTGACTGTGGGACTTAACGGAACTGATTTTGGACTTTGAACTTATAAATGTGATAAATGAGACAATTGAACTCCAAGAAGTAACATTCTTCTTAATTTGACATGATTGCTTGAACTGAACGATTACACTGGACGCTGTGATAGCTCTTTGTTAAAAAATGTAGATAAGTAAGTCATTTTTTACTGTGGGACCAATCCTAGCCATTAGCTTGCGCTGAAGAAATAGAGACATTTTCAAAAATTACATTTCATTGACTTTGTAACGGTATCACTCTGCTTGAGTTACAAGTGTTGCGTCACATATTCGTACCAACATGTATTTAGCGATATGTTTCAGATATTACCAGGTTGGATCGCTTTTAGCAGTGGAACGATTGACTCTGGGACTTAATTGAACTGATTTTGGAGTTTGACATTATGAATGTGATGAATGAGACAATTGGACTCCAAGAAACAACATTCTCCTTAATTTGACACGATTGCTGGAATTCAGCGATTACACTGGGCGCTGCGGTAGCGCTTCATTAAAAATTTAGTTAAATAAGTCATTTTGTAATGTGGGACCAATCCTAGCCGTTAGCACGCGCTGAAGATATAGAGACAGTTTCAAAAACTACATTTCATTGAGTTTCTAACGGTATCCGTCCGCTTGAAGTACAACGGTTGCTTCACATATTCGTACCAACATGTATTTTGCGATATGTTTCAGATATCACCAGGTTGCATCGCTTTTAACAGTAAAACGATTGACTGTAAGGCTTAATTGAACTGATTTTGGAGTTTGACATTATGAATGTGATGAATGAGACAATTGGACTCCAAAAAATAACATTCTACTTAATTTGACACGATTGCTGGAATTCAGCGATTACACTGGGCGCTGCGGTAGCGCTTCATTAAAAATTTAGTTAAATAAGTCATTTTGTAATGTGGGACCAATCCTAGCCGTTAGCACGCCCTGAAGATATAGAGACAGTTTCAAAAACTACATTTCCTTGAGTTTCTAACGGTATCCGTCCGCTTGAAGTACAACCGTTGCTTCACATATTCGTACCAACATGTATTTAGCGATATGTTTCAGATATTACCAGGTTGCATCGATTTTAACAGTAAAACGATTGACTGTGGGGCTTAATTGAACTGATTTTGGACTTTGAACTTATAAATGTGATAAATGAGACAATTGAACTCCAAGAAGTAACATTATTCTTAATTTGACATGATTGCTTGAACTGAACGATTACACTGGACGCTGTGATAGCTCTTTGTTAAAAAATGTAGATAAATAAGTCATTTTTTACTGTGGGACCAATCCTAGCCATTAGCTTGCGCTGAAGAAATAGAGACATTTTCAAAAATTACATTTCATTGACTTTGTAACGGTATCACTCTGCTTGAGTTACAAGTGTTGCGTCACATATTCGTACCAACATGTATTTAGCGATATGTTTCAGATATTACCAGGTTGGATCGCTTTTAGCAGTGGAACGATTGACTCTGGGACTTAATTGAACTGAATTTGGAGTTTGACATTATGAATGTGATGAATGAGACAATTGGACTCCAAGAAATAACATTCTCCTTAATTTGACACGATTGCTGGAATTCAGCGATTACACTGGGCGCTGCGGTAGCGCTTCATTAAAAATTTAGTTAAATAAGTCATTTTGTAATGTGGGACCAATCCTAGCCGTTAGCTTGCGCTAAAGATATAGAAACATTTTCAAAAACTACATTTCATTGAGTTTCTAACGGTATCCGTTCGCTTGAAGTACAACGGTTGCTTCACATATTCGTACCAACATGTATTTAGCGATATGTTTTTGATGTTACCAGGTTCAATCGCTCTTAACAGTGAAACGATTGACTGTGGGACTTAATTGAACTGATTTTGGACTTTGAACTTATAAATGTGATAAATGAGCCAATTGGACTCCAAGAAAAAACATTCTTCTTAATCTGACATGGTTGCTGGAACTCAGCGATTACACTGGGCGCTGTGATGGCGCTTTATTAAAAAATGTAAGTAAAAAAGTCATTTTTTACTGTGGGACCAATCCTAGCCGTTAGCACGCCCTGAAGATATAGAGACAGTTTCAAAAACTACATTTCATTGAGTTTCTAACAGTATCCGTCCGCTTGAAGTACAACGGTTGCTTCACATATTCGTACCAACATGTATTTAGCGATATGTTTCAGATATTACCAGGTTGCATCGATTTTAACAGTAAAACGATTGACTGTGGGGCTTAATTGAACTGATTTTGGACTTTGAACTTATAAATGTGATAAATGAGCCAATTGGACTCCAAGAAATAACATTCTTCTTAATCTGACATGGTTGCTGGAACTCAGCGATTACACTGGGCGCTGTGATGGCGCTTTATTAAAAAATGTAAGTAAAAAAGTCATTTTTTACTGTGGGACCAATCCTAGCCGTTAGCTTGCGCTAAAGAAATAGAGACATTTTCAAAAACTAAATTTCATTGACTTTGTAACGGTATCACTCCGTTTGAGTTACAAATGTTGCGTCACATATTCGTACCAACATGTATTTAGTGTTATTTTTCTGACTCTACTAGGTTGCATCGCATTTAACAATGAAACGATTGACTGTGAGACTTAATTGAAATGATTTTGGACTTTGACCCTAGAAATATGATCAATAAGACAACTGGACCACAAGAATAAACGTTCTTCTTAATTTGCAATGATTGCTGGAACAGAGCATTCACACTGGGTGCTGCAGTAGCGCTTTATTAAAAAATGTAGATAAATAAGCCATTTGTTACTGTGAGACCAATCCTAGACGATAGCGCACGCTGAAGGAATAGAGACAGTTTCAAAAATTACATTTCATTGACTTTCTAACGGTATCAGTTCGTTTGAGTTACAACTATTGCGTCACATAATCGTACCAACATGTATTTACCGCTATTTTTCTGACTCTACTAGGTTGCATCGCTTTTAACAATAAAACGATTGACTGTGGGACTTAATTGTAATGATTTTGGACTTTGACCCTAGAAATATGATCAATAAGACATCTGGACTCCAAGAAAAAACCTTCTTCTTAAGTTGAAATGATTGCTGGAACAGAGCATTTGCACTTAAAAAATGTAGATAAATAAGCCATTTTTTACTGTGGGAACAATCCTAGACGTTAGCGCGCTCTGAAGAAATAGAGACGGTTTCAAAAACTACATTTCATTGAATTTCTAACGTTATCAGTCTGTTTGAGCTACAACGGTTGCGTCACATATCCGTACCAACATGTACTTAGCGATATTTTTCTGACTCTACTAGGTTGCATCGCTTTTAACAATAAAACGATTGACTGTGGGACTTAATTGTAATGATTTTGGATTTGGACCCTAGAAATATGATCAATAAGACAACTGGTCTCCAAGAAAAAACGTTCTTTTTAATTTGAAATGATTGCTGGAACAGAGCATTTCCACTTAAAAAATGTAGATAAATAAGCCATTCTTTACTGTGGGAACAATCCTAGACGTTAGCGCGCTCTGAAGAAGTAGAGACGGTTTTAAAAACTTCATTTCATTGACTTTCTAACGTTATTACTCTGTTTGAGCTACAACAGTTGCGTCACATATCCGTACCAACATGTACTTAGCGATATGTTTCTGATATTACCAGGTTGTTTATTAAAAAATGTAGATAAATAAGCCATTTTTTAATGTGGGACCAGTCCTAGACGTTAGCGCGCTCTGAAGAAATAGAGACGGTTTCAAAAACTACATTTCATTGAATTTCTAACGTTATCAGTCTGTTTGAGCTACAACGGTTGCGTCACATATCCGTACCAACATGTACTTAGGGATATTTTTCTGACTCTACTAGGTTGCATCGCTTTTAACAATAAAACGATTGACTGTGGGACTTAATTGTAATGATTTTGGATTTGGACCCTAGAAATATGATCAATAAGACAACTGGTCTCCAAGAAAAAACGTTCTTCTTAATTTGAAATGATTGCTGGAACAGAGCATTTCCACTTAAAAAATGTAGATAAATAAGCCATTTTTTACTGTGGGAACAATCCTAGACGTTAGCGCGCTCTGAAGAAGTAGAGACGGTTTTAAAAACTATATTTCATTGACTTTCTAACGTTATTACTCTGTTTGAGCTACAACAGTTGCGTCACATATCCGTACCAACATGTACTTAGCGATATGTTTCTGATATTACCAGGTTGTTTATTAAAAAATGTAGATAAATAAGCCATTTTTTAATGTGGGACCAGTCCTAGACGTTAGCGCGCTCTGAAGAAATAGAGACGGTTTCAAAAACTACATTTCATTGAATTTCTAACGTTATCAGTCTGTTTGAGCTACAACGGTTGCGTCACATATCCGTACCAACATGTACTTAGGGATATTTTTCTGACTCTACTAGGTTGCATCGCTTTTAACAATAAAACGATTGACTGTGGGACTTAATTGTAATGATTTTGGATTTGGACCCTAGAAATATGATCAATAAGACAACTGGTCTCCAAGAAAAAACGTTCTTCTTAATTTGAAATGATTGCTGGAACAGAGCATTTCCACTTAAAAAATGTAGATAAATAAGCCATTTTTTACTGTGGGAACAATCCTAGACGTTAGCGCGCTCTGAAGAAGTAGAGACGGTTTTAAAAACTATATTTCATTGACTTTCTAACGTTATTACTCTGTTTGAGCTACAACAGTTGCGTCACATATCCGTACCAACATGTACTTAGCGATATGTTTCTGATATTACCAGGTTTCATCGCTTTTAACAATAAAACGATTGACTGTGGGACTTAATTGTAATGATTTTGGACTTTGACCCTAGAAATATGATCAATAATACAACTGGAATCCAAGAAAAAACCTTCTTCTTAATTTGAAATGATTGCTGGAACAGAGCATTTCCACTTAAAAAATGTAGATGAATAAGCCATTTTTTACTGTGGGACCAATCCTAGCCGTTAGCTCGCGCTGAAGATATAGAGACAGTTTCAAAAACTACATTTCATTGAGTTTCTAACCGTATCCGCTCGCTTGAAGTGCAACAGTTGCTTCACACATTCGTACAAACATGTATTTAGCGATATGTTTCTGATGTTACCAGGTTCAATCGCTCTTAACAGTGAAACGATTGACTGTGGGACTTAATTGAACTGATTTTGGACTTTGAACTTATAAATGTGATAAATGAGCCAATTGGACTCCAAGAAATAACATTCTTCTTAATCTGACATGGTTGCTGGAACTCAGCGATTACACTGAGCGCTGTGATGGCGCTTTATTAAAAAATGTTGATAAATAAGCCATTTTTTAATGTGGGACCAGTCCTAGACGTTAGCGCGCTCTGAAGAAATAGAGACGGTTTCAAAAACTAGATTTCATTGAATTTCTAACGTTATCAGTCTGTTTGAGCTACAACGGTTGCGTCACATATCCGTACCAACATGTACTTAGGGATATTTTTCTGACTCTACTAGGTTGCATCGCTTTTAACAATAAAACGATTGACTGTGGGACTTAATTGTAATGATTTTGGATTTGGACCCTAGAAATATGATCAATAAGACAACTGGTCTCCAAGAAAAAACCTTCTTCTTAATTTGAAATGATTGCTGGAACAGAGCATTTCCACTTAAAAAATGTAGATAAATAAGCCATTTTTTACTGTGGGAACAATCCTAGACGTTAGCGCGCTCTGAAGAAGTAGAGACGGTTTTAAAAACTATATTTCATTGACTTTCTAACGTTATTACTCTGTTTGAGCTACAACGGTTGCGTCACATATCCGTACCAACATGTACTTAGCGATATGTTTCTGATATTACCAGGTTGTTTATTAAAAAATGTAGATAAATAAGCCATTTTTTAATGTGGGACCAGTCCTAGACGTTAGCGCGCTCTGAAGAAATAGAGACGGTTTTAAAAACTACATTTCATTGACTTTCTAACGTTATCAGTCTGTTTGAGCTACAACGGTTGCGTCACATGTCCGTACCAACATGTACTTAGCGATATGTTTCTGATATTACCAGGTTTCATCGCTTTTAACAATAAAACGATTGACTGTGGGACTTAATTGTAATGATTTTGGACTTTGACCCTAGAAATATGATCAATAATACAACTGGAATCCAAGAAAAAACCTTCTTCTTAATTTGAAATGATTGCTGGAACAGAGCATTTCCACTTAAAAAATGTAGATAAATAAGCCATTTTTTACTGTGGGACCAATCCTAGCCGTTAGCTCGCGCTGAAGATATAGAGACAGTTTCAAAAACTACATTTCATTGAGTTTCTAACCGTATCCGCTCGCTTGAAGTGCAACAGTTGCTTCACACATTCGTACAAACATGTATTTAGCGATATGTTTCTGATGTTACCAGGTTCAATCGCTCTTAACAGTGAAACGATTGACTGTGGGACTTAATTGAACTGATTTTGGACTTTGAACTTATAAATGTGATAAATGAGCCAATTGGACTCCAAGAAATAACATTCTTCTTAATCTGACATGGTTGCTGGAACTCAGCGATTACACTGAGCGCTGTGATGGCGCTTTATTAAAAAATGTTGATAAATAAGTCATTTTTTACTGTGGGACCAATCCTAGCCGTTAGCTCGCGCTAAAGAAATAGAGACATTTTCAAAAACTAAATTTCATTGACTTTGTAACGGTATCACTCCGTTTGATTTATAACTGTTGCGTCACATATAGCGCACGCTGAAGGAATAGAGAAAGTTTCAAAAATTACATTTCATTGACTTTCTAACGGTATCGGTCAGTTTGAGCTACAACGGTTGCGTCAAATATACCTACCAACATGTACTTAGCGATATGTTTCTGATATTACAAGGTTGCTTTATTAAAAAATGTAGATAAATAAGCCATTTTTTAATGTGGGAGCAATCCTAGACTTTAGCGCGCTCTGAAGGAATAGAGACAATTTCAAAAACGAAATTTCATTGACTTTGTAACGGTATCACTCCGTTTGAGTTACAACTATTGCGTCACATATTCGTTCCAACATGCAGTTAGCGTTATTTTTCGGACTCTACTAGGTTGCATCGCTTTTAACAATAAAACGATTGACTGTGGGACTTAATTGTAATGATTTTGGACTTTGGCCCTAGAAATATGATCAATGAGACAACTGGACTCCAAGAACAAACGTTCTTCTTCATTTGAAATGATTGCTGGAACAGAGCATTTCCACTGGACGCTGTGGTAGCGCTTTATTAAAAAATGTAGATAAATAAGCCATTTTTTACTGTGGGAACAATCCTAGACGTTAGCGCGCTCTGAAGAAATAGAGACAGTTTCAAAAACTACATTTCATTGACTTTCTAACGTTATCAATCTGTTTGAGCTACAACGGTTGCGTAACATATCCGTACCAACATGTATTTAGCCATATATTTCCGATATTACTAGATTGCATCGCATTTAACAGTGAAACGATTGACTGTGGGACTTAACGGAACTGATTTTGGACTTTGAACTTATAAATGTGATAAATGAGACAATTGAACTCCAAGAAGTAACATTCTTCTTAATTTGACATGATTGCTTGAACTGAACGATTACACTGGACGCTGTGATAGCTCTTTGTTAAAAAATGTAGATAAATAAGTCATTTTTTACTGTGGGACCAATCCTAGCCATTAGCTTGCGCTGAAGAAATAGAGACAGTTTCAAAAACTACATTTCATTGAGTTTCTAACGGTATCCGTCCGCTTGAAGTACAACGGTTGCTTCACATATTCGTACCAACATGTATTTAGCGATATGTTTCAGATATTACCAGGTTGCATCGCTTTTAACAGTAAAACGATTGACTGTGGGGCTTAATTGAACTCATTTTGGATTTTTGAACTTATAAATGTGATCAATAAGACAACTGGACTCCAAGAAAAAAACGTTCTTCTTAATTTGAAATGATTGCTGGAACGGAGCATTTCCACTGGGCGCAGCGGTAGCGCTTTATTAAAAAATGTAGATAAATAAGCCATTTTTACTGTGGGACCAATCCTAGACGTTAGCGCGCTCTGAAGAAATAGAGACAGTTTCAAAAACTACATTTCATTGACTTTCTAACGTTATCAATCTGTTTGAGCTACAACGGTTGCGTAACATATCCGTACCAACATGTATTTAGCGATATATTTCCGATATTACTAGATTGCATCGCATTTAACAGTGAAACGATTGACTGTGGGACTTAACGGAACTGATTTTGGACTTTGAACTTATAAATGTGATAAATGAGACAATTGAACTCCAAGAAGTAACATTCTTCTTAATTTGACATGATTGCTTGAACTGAACGATTACACTGGACGCTGTGATAGCTCTTTGTTAAAAAATGTAGATAAATAAGTCATTTTTTACTGTGGGACCAATCCTAGCCATTAGCTTGCGCTGAAGAAATAGAGACATTTTCAAAAATTACATTTCATTGACTTTGTAACGGTATCACTCTGCTTGAGTTAAAAGTGTTGCGTCACATAGTCGTACCAACATGTATTTAGCGATATGTTTCAGATATTACTAGGTTGGATCGCTTTTAGCAGTGGAACGATTGACTCTGGGACTTAATTGAACTGATTTTGGAGTTTGACATTATGAATGTGATGAATGAGACAATTGGACTCCAAGAAAGACCATTCTCCTTAATTTGACACGATTGCTGGAATTCTGCGATTACACTGGGCGCTGCTGTAGCGCTTCATTAAAAATTTAGTTAAATAAGTCATTTTGTAATGTGGGACCAATCCTAGCCGTTAGCTTGCGCTAAAGATATAGAGACAGTTTCAAAAACTTCATTTCATTGAGTTTCTAACGGTATCCGTTCGTTTGAATTACAACGGTTGCTTCACATATTCGTACCAACATGTATTTAGCGATATGTTTCTGATGTTACCAGGTTCAATCGCTCTTAACAGTGAAACGATTGACTGTGGGACTTAATTGAACTGATTTTGGACTTTGAACTTATAAATGTGATAAATGAGCCAATTGGACTCCAAGAAATAACATTCTTCTTAATCTGACATGGTTGCTGGAACTCAGCGATTACACTGGGCGCTGTGATGGCGCTTTATTAAAAAATGTAGGTAAATAAGTCATTTTTTACTGTGGGACCAATCCTAGCCGTTAGCTTGCGCTAAAGAAATAGAGACATTTTCAAAAACTAAATTTCATTGACTTTGTAACGGTATCACTCCGTTTGAGTTACAACTGTTGCGTCTCATATTCGTACCAACATGTATTTAGTGTTATTTTTCTGACTCTACTAGGTTGCATCGCATTTAACAATGAAACGATTGACTGTGAGACTTAATTGAAATGATTTTGGACTTTGACCCTAGAAATATGATCAATAAGACACCTGGACTCCAAGAAAAAAACTTCTTCTTAAGTTGAATTGATTGCTGGAACAGAGCATTTCCACTTAAAAAATGTAGATAAATAAGCCATTTTTTACTGTGGGAACAATCCTAGACGTTAGCGCGCTCTGAAGAAATAGAGACGGTTTCAAAAACTACATTTCATTGAATTTCTAACGTTATCAGTCTGTTTGAGCTACAACGGTTGCGTCACATATCCGTACCAACATGTACTTAGCGATTTGTTTCTGATATTACCAGGTTCCATCGCTTTTAACAGTAAAAGGATTGGGTGTGGGACTTAATTTAACTGATTTTGAACTTTGAACTTATAAATGTGATAAATGAGCCAATTGGACTCCAAGAATAAACGTTCTTCTTAATTTGAAATGATTGCTGGAACAGAACATTCACACTGGGCGCTGCAGTAGCGCTTTATTAAAAAATGTAGATAAATAAGCCATTTTTTACTGTGAGACCAATCCTAGCCGTTATTTTGCGCTAAAGAAATAGATACATTTTCAAAAACTAAATTTCATTGACTTTGTAACGGTGTCACTTCTTTTGAGTTACAACTGTTGCGTCACATATTCGTACCAACATGTATTTAGTGTTATTTTTCTGACTCTACTAGGTTGCATCGCTTTTAACAATGAAACGATTGACTGTGAGACTTAATTGAAATGATTTTGGACTTTGACCCTAGAAATATGATCAATAAGACAACTGGACTCCAAGAATAAACGTTCTTCTTAATTTGAAATGATTGCTGGAATAGAACATTCACACTGGGCGCTGCAGTAGCGCTTTATTAAAAAATGTAGATAAATAAGCCATTTTTTACTGTGAGACCAATCCTAGACGATAGCGCACGCTGAAGGAATAGAGACAGTTTCAAAAATTACATTTCATTGACTTTCTATCGGTATCCGTTCGCTTGAAGTACAACGGTTGCTTCACATATTCGTACCAACATGTATTTAGCGATATGTTTCTGATGTTAACAGGTTCAACCGCTCTTAACAGTGAAACGATTGACTGTGGGACTTAATTGAACTGATTTTGGACTTTGAACTTATAAATGTGATAAATGAGCCAATTGGACTCCAAGAAATAACATTCTTCTTAATCTGACATGGTTGCTGGAACTCAGCGATTACAATGGGCGCTGTGATGGCGCTTTATTAAAAAATGTAGATAAATAAGTCATTTTTTACTGTGGGACCAATCCTAGCCGTTAGCTCGCGCTAAAGATATAGAGACAGTTTCAAAAACTACATTTCATTGAGTTTCTAACGGTATCCGTCCGCTTGAAGTACAACGGTTGCTTCACATATTCGTACCAACATGTATTTAGCGATATGTTTCACATATTACCAGGTTGCATCGCTTTTAACAATAAAACGATTGACGGTGGGACTTAATTGTAATGATTTTGGACTTTGACCCTAGAATTATGATCAATAAGACAACTGGACTCCAAGAAAAAACGTTCTTCTTAATTTAAAATGATTGCTGGAACAGAGCATTTCCACCTAAAAAATGTAGATAAATAAGCCATTTTTTAATGTGGGAACAATCCTAGACGTTAGCGCGCTCTGAAGAAATAGAGACGGTTTCAAAAACTACATTTCATTGACTTTCTAACGTTATCAGTCTGTTTGAGCTAAAACGGTTGCGTCACATATCCGTACCAACATGTACTAAGCGATATGTTTCTGATATTACCAGGTGGCATCGCTTTCAACAATAAAACGATTGACTGTGGGACTTAATTGTAATGATTTTGGACTTTGACCCTAGAAATATGATCAATAATACAACTGGAATCCAAGAAAAAACCTTCTTCTTAATTTGAAATGATTGCTGGAACAGAGCATTTCCACTTAAAAAATGTAGATAAATAAGCCATTTTTTACTGTGGGACCAATCCTAGCCGTTAGCTCGCGCTGAAGATATAGAGACAGTTTCAAAAACTACATTTCATTGAGTTTCTAACCGTATCCGCTCGCTTGAAGTGCAACAGTTGCTTCACACATTCGTACAAACATGTATTTAGCGATATGTTTCTAATGTTACCAGGTTCAATCGCTCTTAACAGTGAAACGATTGACTGTGGGACTTAATTGAACTGATTTTGGACTTTGAACTTATAAATGTGATAAATGAGCCAATTGGACTCCAAGAAATAACATTCTTCTTAATCTGACATGGTTGCTGGAACTCAGCGATTACACTGAGCGCTGTGATGGCGCTTTATTAAAAAATGTTGATAAATAAGTCATTTTTTACTGTGGGACCAATCCTAGCCGTTAGCTCGCGCTAAAGAAATAGAGACATTTTCAAAAACTAAATTTCATTGACTTTGTAACGGTATCACTCCGTTTGATTTATAACTGTTGCGTCACATATAGCGCACGCTGAAGGAATAGAGAAAGTTTCAAAAATTACATTTCATTGACTTTCTAACGGTATCGGTCAGTTTGAGCTACAACGGTTGCGTCAAATATACCTACCAACATGTACTTAGCGATATGTTTCTGATATTACAAGGTTGCTTTATTAAAAAATGTAGATAAATAAGCCATTTTTTAATGTGGGAGCAATCCTAGACTTTAGCGCGCTCTGAAGGAATAGAGACAATTTCAAAAACGAAATTTCATTGACTTTGTAACGGTATCACTCCGTTTGAGTTACAACTATTGCGTCACATATTCGTTCCAACATGCAGTTAGCGTTATTTTTCGGACTCTACTAGGTTGCATCGCTTTTAACAATAAAACGATTGACTGTGGGACTTAATTGTAATGATTTTGGACTTTGGCCCTAGAAATATGATCAATGAGACAACTGGACTCCAAGAACAAACGTTCTTCTTCATTTGAAATGATTGCTGGAACAGAGCATTTCCACTGGACGCTGTGGTAGCGCTTTATTAAAAAATGTAGATAAATAAGCCATTTTTTACTGTGGGACCAATCCTAGACGTTAGCGCGCTCTGAAGAAATAGAGACAGTTTCAAAAACTACATTTCATTGACTTTCTAACGTTATCAATCTGTTTGAGCTACAACGGTTGCGTAACATATCCGTACCAACATGTATTTAGCGATATATTTCCGATATTACTAGATTGCATCGCATTTAACAGTGAAACGATTGACTGTGGGACTTAACGGAACTGATTTTGGACTTTGAACTTATAAATGTGATAAATGAGACAATTGAACTCCAAGAAGTAACATTCTTCTTAATTTGACATGATTGCTTGAACTGAACGATTACACTGGACGCTGTGATAGCTCTTTGTTAAAAAATGTAGATAAATAAGTCATTTTTTACTGTGGGACCAATCCTAGCCATTAGCTTGCGCTGAAGAAATAGAGACAGTTTCAAAAACTACATTTCATTGAGTTTCTAACGGTATCCGTCCGCTTGAAGTACAACGGTTGCTTCACATATTCGTACCAACATGTATTTAGCGATATGTTTCAGATATTACCAGGTTGCATCGCTTTTAACAGTAAAACGATTGACTGTGGGGCTTAATTGAACTCATTTTGGATTTTTGAACTTATAAATGTGATCAATAAGACAACTGGACTCCAAGAAAAAAACGTTCTTCTTAATTTGAAATGATTGCTGGAACGGAGCATTTCCACTGGCGCAGCGGCAGCGCTTTATTAAAAAATGTAGATAAATAAGCCATTTTTTACTGTGGGACCAATCCTAGACGTTAGCGCGCTCTGAAGAAATAGAGACAGTTTCAAAAACTACATTTCATTGACTTTCTAACGTTATCAATCTGTTTGAGCTACAACGGTTGCGTAACATATCCGTACCAACATGTATTTAGCGATATATTTCCGATATTACTAGATTGCATCGCATTTAACAGTGAAACGATTGACTGTGGGACTTAACGGAACTGATTTTGGACTTTGAACTTATAAATGTGATAAATGAGACAATTGAACTCCAAGAAGTAACATTCTTCTTAATTTGACATGATTGCTTGAACTGAACGATTACACTGGACGCTGTGATAGCTCTTTGTTAAAAAATGTAGATAAATAAGTCATTTTTTACTGTGGGACCAATCCTAGCCATTAGCTTGCGCTGAAGAAATAGAGACATTTTCAAAAATTACATTTCATTGACTTTGTAACGGTATCACTCTGCTTGAGTTAAAAGTGTTGCGTCACATAGTCGTACCAACATGTATTTAGCGATATGTTTCAGATATTACTAGGTTGGATCGCTTTTAGCAGTGGAACGATTGACTCTGGGACTTAATTGAACTGATTTTGGAGTTTGACATTATGAATGTGATGAATGAGACAATTGGACCCCAAGAAAGACCATTCTCCTTAATTTGACACGATTGCTGGAATTCTGCGATTACACTGGGCGCTGCTGTAGCGCTTCATTAAAAATTTAGTTAAATAAGTCATTTTGTAATGTGGGACCAATCCTAGCCGTTAGCTTGCGCTAAAGATATAGAGACAGTTTCAAAAACTTCATTTCATTGAGTTTCTAACGGTATCCGTTCGTTTGAATTACAACGGTTGCTTCACATATTCGTACCAACATGTATTTAGCGATATGTTTCTGATGTTACCAGGTTCAATCGCTCTTAACAGTGAAACGATTGACTGTGGGACTTAATTGAACTGATTTTGGACTTTGAACTTATAAATGTGATAAATGAGCCAATTGGACTCCAAGAAATAACATTCTTCTTAATCTGACATGGTTGCTGGAACTCAGCGATTACACTGGGCGCTGTGATTGCGCTTTATTAAAAAATGTAGGTAAATAAGTCATTTTTTACTGTGGGACCAATCCTAGCCGTTAGCTTGCGCTAAAGAAATAGAGACATTTTCAAAAACTAAATTTCATTGACTTTGTAACGGTATCACTCCGTTTGAGTTACAACTGTTGCGTCTCATATTCGTACCAACATGTATTTAGTGTTATTTTTCTGACTCTACTAGGTTGCATCGCATTTAACAATGAAACGATTGACTGTGAGACTTAATTGAAATGATTTTGGACTTTGACCCTAGAAATATGATCAATAAGACACCTGGACTCCAAGAAAAAAACTTCTTCTTAAGTTGAATTGATTGCTGGAACAGAGCATTTCCACTTAAAAAATGTAGATAAATAAGCCATTTTTTACTGTGGGAACAATCCTAGACGTTAGCGCGCTCTGAAGAAATAGAGACGGTTTCAAAAACTACATTTCATTGAATTTCTAACGTTATCAGTCTGTTTGAGCTACAACGGTTGCGTCACATATCCGTACCAACATGTACTTAGCGATTTGTTTCTGATATTACCAGGTTCCATCGCTTTTAACAGTAAAAGGATTGGGTGTGGGACTTAATTTAACTGATTTTGAACTTTGAACTTATAAATGTGATAAATGAGCCAATTGGACTCCAAGAATAAACGTTCTTTTTAATTTGAAATGATTGCTGGAACAGAACATTCACACTGGGCGCTGCAGTAGCGCTTTATTAAAAAATGTAGATAAATAAGCCATTTTTTACTGTGAGACCAATCCTAGCCGTTATTTTGCGCTAAAGAAATAGATACATTTTCAAAAACTAAATTTCATTGACTTTGTAACGGTGTCACTTCTTTTGAGTTACAACTGTTGCGTCACATATTCGTACCAACATGTATTTAGTGTTATTTTTCTGACTCTACTAGGTTGCATCGCTTTTAACAATGAAACGATTGACTGTGAGACTTAATTGAAATGATTTTGGACTTTGACCCTAGAAATATGATCAATAAGACAACTGGACTCCAAGAATAAACGTTCTTCTTAATTTGAAATGATTGCTGGAATAGAACATTCACACTGGGCGCTGCAGTAGCGCTTTATTAAAAAATGTAGATAAATAAGCCATTTTTTACTGTGAGACCAATCCTAGACGATAGCGCACGCTGAAGGAATAGAGACCGTTTCAAAAATTACATTTCATTGACTTTCTATCGGTATCCGTTCGCTTGAAGTACAACGGTTGCTTCACATATTCGTACCAACATGTATTTAGCGATATGTTTCTGATGTTAACAGGTTCAACCGCTCTTAACAGTGAAACGATTGACTGTGGGACTTAATTGAAATGATTTTGGACTTTGAACTTATAAATGTGATAAATGAGCCAATTGGACTCCAAGAAATAACATTCTTCTTAATCTGACATGGTTGCTGGAACTCAGCGATTACAATGGGCGCTGTGATGGCGCTTTATTAAAAAATGTAGATAAATAAGTCATTTTTTACTGTGGGACCAATCCTAGCCGTTAGCTTGCGCTAAAGATATAGAGACAGTTTCAAAAACTACATTTCATTGACTTTCTAACGTTATCAGTCTGTTTGAGCTAAAACGGTTGCGTCACATATCCGTACCAACATGTACTAAGCGATATGTTTCTGATATTACCAGGTGGCATCGCTTTCAACAATAAAACGATTGACTGTGGGACTTAATTGTAATGATTTTGGATTTTGACCCTAGAAATATGATCAATAAGACATCTGGACTCCAAGAAAAAACCTTCTTCTTAATTTGAAATGATTGCTGGAACAGAGCATTTCCACCTAAAAAATGTAGATAAATAAGCCATTTTTTACTGTGGGAACAATCCTAGACGTTAGCGCGCTCTGAAGAAATAGAGACGGTTTCAAAAACTACATTTCATTGACTTTCTAACGTTATCAGTCTGTTTGAGCTACAACGGTTGCGTCGCATATCCGTACCAACATGTACTTAGCGATATGTTTCTGATATTACCAGGTTTCATCGCTTTTAACAGTAAAACGATTGAGTGTGGGACTTAATTGAACTGATTTTGAACTTTGAACTTATAAATGTGATAAATGAGCCAATTGGAATCCAAGAAATAACATACTTCTTAACCTGACATGGTTGCTGGAACTCAGCGATTATACTGGGCGCTGTGGTAGCGCTTCATTTAAAAATTTAGATAAATAAGTCATTTTTTACTGTGGGACCAATCCTAGACGATAGCGCACGCTGAAGGAATAGAGACATTTTCAAAAACTAAATTTTATTGACTTTTTAACGTTATCAGTCTGTTTGAGCTAAAACGGTTGCGTCACATATCCGTACCAACATGTACTAAGCGATATGTTTCTGATATTACCAGGTTGCATCGCTTTTAACAGTGAAACGATTGACTGTGGGACTTAATTGAACTGATTTTGGACTTTGAACTTATAAATGTGATAAATGAGCCAATTGGACTCCAAGAAATAACATTCTTCTTAATCTGACATGGTTGCTGGAACTCAGCGATTACACTGGGCGCTGTGATGGCGCTTTATTAAAAAATGTAGATAAATAAGTCATTTTTTACTGTGGGAGCAATCCTAGCCGTTAGCTCGCGCTAAAGATATAGAGACAGTTTCAAAAACTACATTTCATTGAGTTTCTAACGGTATCCGTCCGCTTGAAGTACAACGGTTGCTTCACATATTCGTACCAACATGTATTTAGCGATATGTTTCAGATATTACCAGGTTGCATCGCTTTTAACAATAAAACGATTGACGGTGGGACTTAATTGTAATGATTTTGGACTTTGACCCTAGAATTATGATCAATAAGACAACTGGACTCCAAGAAAAAACGTTCTTCTTAATTTAAAATGATTGCTGGAACAGAGCATTTCCACCTAAAAAATGTAGATAAATAAGCCATTTTTTACTGTGGGAACAATCCTAGACGTTAGCGCGCTCTGAAGAAATAGAGACGGTTTCAAAAACTACATTTCATTGACTTTCTAACGTTATCAGTCTGTTTGAGCTAAAACGGTTGCGTCACATATCCGTACCAACATGTACTAAGCGATATGTTTCTGATATTACCAGGTGGCATCGCTTTCAACAATAAAACGATTGACTGTGGGACTTAATTGTAATGATTTTGGATTTTGACTCTAGAAATATGATCAATAAGACATCTGGACTCCAAGAAAAAACCTTCTTCTTAATTTGAAATGATTGCTGGAACAGAGCATTTCCACCTAAAAAATGTAGATAAATAAGCCATTTTTTACTGTGGGAACAATCCTAGACGTTAGCGCGCTCTGAAGAAATAGAGACGGTTTCAAAAACTACATTTCATTGACTTTCTAACGTTATCAGTCTGTTTGAGCTACAACGGTTGCGTCGCATATCCGTACCAACATGTACTTAGCGATATGTTTCTGATATTACCAGGTTTCATCGCTTTTAACAGTAAAACGATTGAGTGTGGGACTTAATTGAACTGATTTTGAACTTTGAACTTATAAATGTGATAAATGAGCCAATTGGAATCCAAGAAATAACATTCTTCTTAACCTGACATGGTTGCTGGAACTCAGCGATTATACTGGGCGCTGTGGTAGCGCTTCATTTAAAAATTTAGATAAATAAGTCATTTTTTACTGTTGGACCAATCCTAGACGATAGCGCACGCTGAAGGAATAGAGACATTTTAAAAAACTAAATTTTATTGACTTTTTAACGTTATCAGTCTGTTTGAGCTAAAACGGTTGCGTCACATATCCGTACCAACATGTACTAAGCGATATGTTTCTGATATTACCAGGTTGCATCGCTTTTAACAGTAAAACGATTGACTGTGGGACTTAATTGAACAGATTTTGGACTTTGAACTTATAAATGTGATAAATGAGCCAATTGGACTCCAAGAAATAACATTCTTCTTAATCTGACATGGTTGCTGGAACTCAGCAATTACACTGGGCGCTGTGGTAGCGCTTCATTTAAAAATTTAGATAAATAAGTCATTTTTTACTGTGGGACCAATCCTAGCCGTTAGCTCGCGCTGAAGATATAGAGACAGTTTCAAAAACTACATTTCATTGAGTTTCTAACGGTATCCGTTCGCTTGAAGTACAATGGTTGCTTCACATATTCGTACCAACATGTATTTAGTGTTATTTTTCTGACTCTACTAGGTTGCATCGCATTTAACAATGAAACGATTGACTGTGAGACTTAATTGAAACGATTTTGGACTTTGACCCTAGAATTATGATCAATAAGACAATTGGACTCCAAGAATAAACGTTCATCTTAATTTGAAAAGATTGCTGGAACAGAGCATTCACACTTGGTGCTGCGGTAGCGCTTTATTAAAAAATGTAGATAAATAAGCCATTTTTTACAGTGAGACCAATCCTAGACGATAGCGCACGCTGAAGGAATAGAGACAGTTTCAAAAATTACATTTAATTGACTTTCTAACGGTATCGGTCCGTTTGAGTTACAACTATTGCGTCACATTTTCGTACCAACATGTATTTAGCGTTATTTTTCTGACTCTACTAGGTGGCATCGCTTTCAACAATAAAACGATTGACTGTGGGACTTAATTGTAATGATTTTGGATTTTGACCCTAGAAATATGATCAATAAGACATCTGGACTCCAAGAAAAAACCTTTTTCTTAATTTGAAATGATTGCTGGAACAGAGCATTTCCACCTAAAAAATGTAGATAAATAAGCCATTTTTTACTGTGGGAACAATCCTAGACGTTAGCGCGCTCTGAAGAAATAGAGACGGTTTCAAAAACTACATTTCATTGAATTTCTAACGTTATCAGTCTGTTTCAGCTACAACGGTTGCGTCGCATATCCGTACCAACATGTACTTAGCGATATGTTTCTGATATTACCAGGTTTCATCGCTTTTAACAGTAAAACGATTGAGTGTGGGACTTAATTGAACTGATTTTGAACTTTGAACTTATAAATGTGATAAATGAGCCAATTGGAATCCAAGAAATAACATTCTTCTTAATCTGACATGGTTGCTGGAACTCGGCGATTACACTGGGCGCTGTGATGGCGCTTTAATAAAAAATGTAGATAAATAAGTCATTTTTTACTGTGGGACCAATCCTAGCAGTTAGTTCGCGCTAAAGAAATAGAGACATTTTCAAAAACTAAATTTCATTGACTTTGTAACGGTATCACTCCGATTGAGTTACAACTGTTGCGTCACATATTCGTACCAACATGTATTTAGTGTTATTTTTCTGACTCTACTAGGTTGCATCGCATTTAACAATGAAACGATTGACTGTGAGACTTAATTGAAATGATTTTGGACTTTGACCCTAGAAATATGATCAATAAGACAACTGGACTCCAAGAATAAACGTTCTTCTTAATTTGAAATGATTGCTGGAACAGAGCATTTCCACTTAAAAAATGTAGATAAATAAGCCATTTTTTACTGTGGGAACAATCCTAGACGTTAGCGCGTTCTGAAGAAATAGAGACGGTTTCAAAAACTACATTTCATTGACTTTCTAACGTTATCAGTCTGTTTGAGCTACAACGGTTGCGTCGCATATCCGTACCAACATGTACTTAGCGATATGTTTCTGATATTACCAGGTTTCATCGCTTTTAACAGTAAAACGATTGAGTGTGGGACTTAATTGAACTGATTTTGAACTTTGAACTTATAAATGTGATAAATGAGCTAATTGGAATCCAAGAAATAACATTCTTCTTAACCTGACATGGTTGCTGGAACTCAGCGATTATACTGGGCGCTGTGGTAGCGCTTCATTTAAAAATTTAGATAAATAAGTCATTTTTTACTGTGGGACCAATCCTAGACGATAGCGCACGCTGAAGGAATAGAGACATTTTCAAAAACTAAATTTTATTGACTTTTTAACGTTATCAGTCTGTTTGAGCTAAAACGGTTGCGTCACATATCCGTACCAACATGTACTAAGCGATATGTTTCTGATATTACCAGGTTGCATCGTTTTAACAGTAAAACGATTGACTGTGGGACTTAATTGAACAGATTTTGGACTTTGAACTTATAAATGTGATAAATGAGCCAATTGGACTCCAAGAAATAACATTCTTCTTAATCTGACATGGTTGCTGGAACTCAGCAATTACACTGGGCGCTGTGGTAGCGCTTCATTTAAAAATTTAGATAAATAAGTCATTTTTTACTGTGGGACCAATCCTAGCCGTTAGTTCGCGCTAAAGAAATAGAGACATTTTCAAAAACTAAATTTCATTGACTTTGTAACGGTATCACTCCGATTGAGTTACAACTGTTGCGTCACATATTCGTACCAACATGTATTTAGTGTTATTTTTCTGACTCTACTAGGTTGCATCGCATTTAACAATGAAACGATTGACTGTGAGACTTAATTGAAATGATTTTGGACTTTGACCCTAGAAATATGCTCAATAAGACAACTGGACTCCAAGAATAAACGTTCTTCTTAATTTGAAATGATTGCTGGAACAGAGCATTTCCACTTAAAAAATGTAGATAAATAAGCCATTTTTTACTGTGGGAACAATCCTAGACGTTAGCGCGTTCTGAAGAAATAGAGACGGTTTCAAAAACTACATTTCATTGACTTTCTAACGTTATCAGTCTGTTTGAGCTACAACGGTTGCGTCGCATATCCGTACCAACATGTACTTAGCAATATGTTTCTGATATTACCAGGTTTCATCGCTTTTAACAGTAAAACGATTGAGTGTGGGACTTAATTGAACTGATTTTGAACTTTGAACTTATAAATGTGATAAATGAGCCAATTGGAATCCAAGAAATAACATTCTTCTTAACCTGACATGGTTGCTGGAACTCAGCGATTATACTGGGCGCTGTGGTAGCGCTTCATTTAAAAATTTAGATAAATAAGTCATTTTTTACTGTGGGACCAATCCTAGACGATAGCGCACGCTGAAGGAATAGAGACATTTTCAAAAACTAAATTTTATTGACTTTTTAACGTTATCAGTCTGTTTGAGCTAAAACGGTTGCGTCACATATCCGTACCAACATGTACTAAGCGATATGTTTCTGATATTACCAGGTTGCATCGCTTTTAACAGTAAAACGACTGACTGTGGGACTTAATTGAACAGATTTTGGACTTTGAACTTATAAATGTGATAAATGAGCCAATTGGACTCCAAGAAATAACATTCTTCTTAATCTGACATGGTTGCTGGAACTCAGCAATTACACTGGGCGCTGTGGTAGCGCTTCATTTAAAAATTTAGATAAATAAGTCATTTTTTACTGTGGGACCAATCCTAGCCGTTAGCTCGCGCTGAAGATATAGAGACAGTTTCAAAAACTACATTTCATTGAGTTTCTAACGGTATCCGTTCGCTTGAAGTACAATGGTTGCTTCACATATTCGTACCAACATGTATTTAGTGTTATTTTTCTGACTCTACTAGGTTGCATCGCATTTAACAATGAAACGATTGACTGTGAGACTTAATTGAAACGATTTTGGACTTTGACCCTAGAAATATGATCAATAAGACAATTGGACTCCAAGAATAAACGTTCATCTTAATTTGAAAAGATTGCTGGAACAGAGCATTCACACTTGGTGCTGCGGTAGCGCTTTATTAAAAAATGTAGATAAATAAGCCATTTTTTACAGTGAGACCAATCCTAGACGATAGCGCACGCTGAAGGAATAGAGACAGTTTCAAAAATTACATTTAATTGACTTTCTAACGGTATCGGTCCGTTTGAGTTACAACTATTGCGTCACATTTTCGTACCAACATGTATTTAGCGTTATTTTTCTGACTCTACTAGGTGGCATCGCTTTCAACAATAAAACGATTGACTGTGGGACTTAATTGTAATGATTTTGGATTTTCACCCTAGAAATATGATCAATAAGACATCTGGACTCCAAGAAAAAACCTTTTTCTTCATTTGAAATGATTGCTGGAACAGAGCATTTCCACCTAAAAAATGTAGATAAATAAGCCATTTTTTACTGTGGGAACAATCCTAGACGTTAGCGCGCTCTGAAGAAATAGAGACGGTTTCAAAAACTACATTTCATTGAATTTCTAACGTTATCAGTCTGTTTCAGCTACAACGGTTGCGTCGCATATCCGTACCAACATGTACTTAGCGATATGTTTCTGATATTACCAGGTTTCATCGCTTTTAACAGTAAAACGATTGAGTGTGGGACTTAATTGAACTGATTTTGAACTTGGAACTTATAAATGTGATAAATGAGCCAATTGGAATCCAAGAAATAACATTCTTCTTAATCTGACATGGTTGCTGGAACTCGGCGATTACACTGGGCGCTGTGATGGCGCTTTAATAAAAAATGTAGATAAATAAGTCATTTTTTACTGTGGGACCAATCCTAGCAGTTAGTTCGCGCTAAAGAAATAGAGACATTTTCAAAAACTAAATTTCATTGACTTTGTAACGGTATCACTCCGATTGAGTTACAACTGTTGCGTCACATATTCGTACCAACATGTATTTAGTGTTATTTTTCTGACTCTACTAGGTTGCATCGCATTTAACAATGAAACGATTGACTGTGAGACTTAATTGAAATGATTTTGGACTTTGACCCTAGAAATATGATCAATAAGACAACTGGACTCCAAGAATAAACGTTCTTCTTAATTTGAAATGATTGCTGGAACAGAGCATTTCCACTTAAAAAATGTAGATAAATAAGCCATTTTTTACTGTGGGAACAATCCTAGACGTTAGCGCGTTCTGAAGAAATAGAGACGGTTTCAAAAACTACATTTCATTGACTTTCTAACGTTATCAGTCTGTTTGAGCTACAACGGTTGCGTGGCATATCCGTACCAACATGTACTTAGCGATATGTTTCTGATATTACCAGGTTTCATCGCTTTTAACAGTAAAACGATTGAGTGTGGGACTTAATTGAACTGATTTTGAACTTTGAACTTATAAATGTGATAAATGAGCCAATTGGAATCCAAGAAATAACATTCTTCTTAACCTGACATGGTTGCTGGAACTCAGCGATTATACTGGGCGCTGTGGTAGCGCTTCATTTAAAAATTTAGATAAATAAGTCATTTTTTACTGTGGGACCAATCCTAGACGATAGCGCACGCTGAAGGAATAGAGACATTTTCAAAAACTAAATTTTATTGACTTTTTAACGTTATCAGTCTGTTTGAGCTAAAACGGTTGCGTCACATATCCGTACCAACATGTACTAAGCGATATGTTTCTGATATTACCAGGTTGCATCGCTTTTAACAGTAAAACGATTGACTGTGGGACTTAATTGAACAGATTTTGGACTTTGAACTTATAAATGTGATAAATGAGCCAATTGGACTCCAAGAAATAACATTCTTCTTAATCTGACATGGTTGCTGGAACTCAGCAATTACACTGGGCGCTGTGGTAGCGCTTCATTTAAAAATTTAGATAAATAAGTCATTTTTTACTGTGGGACCAATCCTAGCCGTTAGCTCGCGCTGAAGATATAGAGACAGTTTCAAAAACTACATTTCATTGAGTTTCTAACGGTATCCGTTCGCTTGAAGTACAATGGTTGCTTCACATATTCGTACCAACATGTATTTAGTGTTATTTTTCTGACTCTACTAGGTTGCATCACATTTAACAATGAAACGATTGACTGTGAGACTTAATTGAAACGATTTTGGACTTTGACCCTAGAAATATGATCAATAAGACAACTGGACTCCAAGAATAAACGTTCATCTTAATTTGAAAAGATTGCTGGAACAGAGCATTCACACTTGGTGCTGCGGTAGCGCTTTATTAAAAAATGTAGATAAATAAGCCATTTTTTACAGTGAGACCAATCCTAGACGATAGCGCACGCTGAAGGAATAGAGACAGTTTCAAAAATTACATTTAATTGACTTTCTAACGGTATCGGTCCGTTTGAGTTACAACTATTGCGTCACATTTTCGTACCAACATGTATTTAGCGTTATTTTTCTGACTCTACTAGGTGGCATCGCTTTCAACAATAAAACGATTGACTGTGGGACTTAATTGTAATGATTTTGGATTTTGACCCTAGAAATATGATCAATAAGACATCTGGACTCCAAGAAAAAACCTTTTTCTTAATTTGAAATGATTGCTGGAACAGAGCATTTCCACCTAAAAAATGTAGATAAATAAGCCATTTTTTACTGTGGGAACAATCCTAGACGTTAGCGCGCTCTGAAGAAATAGAGACGGTTTCAAAAACTACATTTCATTGAATTTCTAACGTTATCAGTCTGTTTCAGCTACAACGGTTGCGTCGCATATCCGTACCAACATGTACTTAGCGATATGTTTCTGATAATTCCAGGTTTCATCGCTTTTAACAGTAAAACGATTGAGTGTGGGACTTAATTGAACTGATTTTGAACTTTGAACTTATAAATGTGATAAATGAGCCAATTGGAATCCAAGAAATAACATTCTTCTTAATCTGACATGGTTGCTGGAACTCGGCGATTACACTGGGCGCTGTGATGGCGCTTTAATAAAAAATGTAGATAAATAAGTCATTTTTTACTGTGGGACCAATCCTAGCAGTTAGTTCGCGCTAAAGAAATAGAGACATTTTCAAAAACTAAATTTCATTGACTTTGTAACGGTATCACTCCGATTGAGTTACAACTGTTGCGTCACATATTCGTACCAACATGTATTTAGTGTTATTTTTCTGACTCTACTAGGTTGCATCGCATTTAACAATGAAACGATTGACTGTGAGACTTAATTGAAATGATTTTGGACTTTGACCCTAGAAATATGATCAATAAGACAACTGGACTCCAAGAAAAAACGTTTTTCTTAATTTGAAATGATTGCTGGAACAGAGCATTTCCACTTAAAAAATGTAGATAAATAAGCCATTTTTTACTGTGGGAACAATCCTAGACGTTAGCGCGCTCTGAAGAAATAGAGACGGTTTTAAAAACTACATTTCATTGAATTTCTAACGTTATCGGTCTGTTTGTGCTACAACGGTTGCGTCACATATCCGTACCAACATGTACTTAGCGATATGTTTCTGATATTACCAGGTTTCATCGCTTTTAACAGTAAAACGATTGAGTGTGGGACTTAATTTAACTGATTTTGAACTTTGAACTTATAAATGTGATAAATGAGCGAATTGGACTCCAAGAATAAACGTTCTTCTTAATTTGAAATGATTGCTGGAACAGAACATTCACACTGGGCGCTGCAGTAGCGCTTTATTAAAAAATGTAGATAAATGAGCCATTTTTTACTGTGAGACCAATCCTAGCCGTTATTTTGCGCTAAAGAAATAGATACATTTTCAAAAACTAAATTTCATTGACTTTCTATCGGTATCCGTTCGCTTGAAGTACAACGGTTGCTTCACATTTTCGTACCAACATGTATTTAGCGATATGTTTCTGATGTTACCAGGTTCAATCGCTCTTAACAGTGAAACGATTGACTGGGGGACTTAATTGAACTGATTTTGGACTTTGAACTTATAAATGTGATAAATGAGCCAATTGGACTCCAAGAAATAACATTCTTCTTATTCTGACATGGTTGCTGGAACTCAGCGATTACACTGGGCGCTGTGATGGCGCTTTAATAAAAAATGTAGATAAATAAGTCATTTTTTACTGTGGGACCAATCCTAGCAGTTAGCTCGCGCTAAAGAAATAGAGACATTTTCAAAAACTAAATTTCATTGACTTTGTAACGGTATCACTCCGATTGAGTTACAACTGTTGCGTCACATATTCGTATCAACATGTATTTAGTGTTATTTTTCTGACTCTACTAGGTTGCATCGCATTTAACAATGAAACGATTGACTGTGAGACTTAATTGAAATGATTTTGGACTTTGACCCTAGAAATATGATATATAAGACAACTGGACTCCAAGAATAAACGTTCTTCTTAATTTGAAATGATTGCTGGAACAGAGCATTCACACTGGGTGCTGCGGTAGCGCTTTATTAAAAAATGTAGATAAATAAGCCATTTTTTACTGTGAGACCAATCCTAGACGATAGCGCACGTTGAAGGAATAGAGACAGTTTCAAAAATTACATTTAATTGACTTTCTAACGGTATCGGTCCGTTTGAGTTACAACTATTGCGTCACATATTCGTACCAACATGCATTTAGCGTTATTTTTCTGACACTACTAGGTTGCATCGCTTTTAGCAGTGGAACGATTGACTCTGGGACTTAATTGAACTGATTTTGGAGTTTGACATTATGAATGTGATGAATGAGACAATTGGACTCCAAGAAATAACATTCTCCTTAATTTGACACGATTGCTGGAATTCAGCGATTACACTGGGCGCTGCGGTAGCGCTTCATTAAAAATTTAGTTAAATTTGTCATTTTGTAATGTGGGACCAATCCTAGCCGTTAGCACGCGCTGAAGATATAGAGACAGTTACAAAAACTACATTTCATTGAGTTTCTAACGGTATCCGTCCGCTTGAAGTACAACGGTTGCTTCACATATTCGTACCAACATGTATTCAGCGACATGTTTCAGATATTACCAGGTTGCATTGCTTTTAACAATGAAACGATTGACTGTGGGACTTAATTGTAATGATTTTGGACTTTGACCCTAGAAATGTGATCAATAAGACATCTGGACTCCAAGAAAAAACCTTCTTCTTAATTTGAAATGATTGCTGGAACAGAGCATTTCCACTTAAAAAATGTAGATAAATAAGTCATTTTTTACTGTGGGAACAATCCTAGACGTTAGCGCGCTCTGAAGAAATAGAGACGGTTTCAAAAACTACATTTCATTGACTTTCTAATGTTATCATTCAGTTTGAGCTACAACGGTTGCGTCAAATATCCGTACCAACATGTACTTAGCGATATGTTTCTGATATTACCAGGTTGCTTTATTAAAAAATGTAGATAAATAAGTCATTTTTTAATGCGGGACCAATCCTAGACTTTAGCGCGCTCTGAAGAAATAGAGAAGGTTTCAAAAACTACATTTCATTGACTTTCTAACGTTATCAGTCTGTTTGAGGTACAACGGTTGCGTCACATATGCGTACCAACATGTACTTAGCGATATGTTTCTGATATTACCAGGTTTCATCACTTTTAACAGTAAAACGATTGAGTGTTGGACTTAATTAAACTGATTTTGAACTTTGAACATATAAATGTGATAAATGAGCCAATTGGACTCCAAGAAATAACATTCTTCTTAACCTGACATGGTTGCTGGAACTCAGAGATTACACTGGGCGCTGTGGTAGCGCTTCATTTAAAAATTTAGATAAATAAGTCATTTTTTACTGTGGGACAAATCCTAGCCGTTAGTTTGCGAAAAGAAATAGAGACATTTTCAAAAACTAAATTTCATTGACTTTGTAACGGTATCACTCCGCTTGAGTTCCAAGTGTTGCGTCACATATTCGTACCAACATGTATTTAGCGATATGTTTCAGATATTACCAGGTTGGATCGCTTTTAGCAGTGGAACGATTGACTCTGGGACTTAATTGAACTGATTTTGGAGTTTGACATTATGAATGTGATGAATGAGACAATTGGACTCCAAGAAATAACATTCTCCTTAATTTGACACGATTGCTGGAATTCAGCGATTACACTGGGCGCTGCGGTAGCGCTTCATTAAAAATTTAGTTAAATTTGTCATTTTGTGATGTGGGACCAATCCTAGCTGTTAGCACGCGCTGAAGATATAGAGAGAGTTTCAAAAACTACATTTCACTGAGTTTCTAACGGTATCCGTCCGCTTGAAGTACAACGGTTGCTTCACATATTCGTACCAACATGTATTTAGCGACATGTTTCAGATATTACCAGGTTGCATTGCTTTTAACAATGAAACGATTGACTGTGGGACTTAATTGTAATGATTTTGGACTTTGACCCTAAAAATGTGATCAATAAGACATCTGGACTCCAAGAAAAAACCTTCTTCTTAATTTGAAATGATTGCTGGAACAGAGCATTTCCACTTAAAAAATGTAGATAAATAAGTCATTTTTTACTGTGGGAACAATCCTAGACGTTAGCGCGCTCTGAAGAAATAGACACGGTTTCAAAAACTACATTTCATTGACTTTCTAACGTTATCAGTCTGTTTGAGCTACAACGGTTGCGTCACATATCCGTACCAACATGTACTTAGCGATATGTTTCTGATATTACCAGGTTTCATCGCTTTTAACAGTAAAACGATTGAGTGTTGGACTTAATTAAACTGATTTTGAACTTTGAACATATAAATGTGATAAATGAGCCAATTGGACTCCAAGAAATAACAATCTTCTTAACCTGACATGGTTGCTGGAACTCAGAGATTACACTGGGCGCTGTGGTAGCGCTTCATTTAAAAATTTAGATAAATAAGTCATTTTTTACTGTGGGACAAATCCTAGCCGTTAGTTTGCGCTAAAGAAATAGAGACATTTTCAAAAACTAAATTTCATTGACTTTGTAACGGTATCACTCCGTTTGAGTTACAACTGTTGCGTGACATATTCGTACCAACATGTATTTAGTGTTATTTTTCTGACTCTACTAGGTTGCATCGCTTTTAACAATGAAACGATTGACTGTGAGACTTAATTGAAGTGATTTTGGACATTGACCCTAGAAATATGATCAATAAGACAGTTGTCTTATTGATCATATTTCTAGGGACTCCCAGAATAAACGTTCTTCTTAATTTGAATTGATTGCAGGAACAGAGCATTCACACTGGGCGCTGCGGTAGCGCTTTATTAAAAAATGTAGATAAATAAGCCATTTTTTACTGTGGGACCAATCCTAGCCGTAAGCTCGCGCTGAAGAAATAGAAACATTTTCAAAAACTAAATTTCATTGACTTTGTAACGGTATCACTCCGCTGGAGTTCCAAGTGTTGCGTCACATATTCGTACCAACATGTATTTAGCGACATGTTTCAGATATTACCAGGTTGCATTGCTTTTAACAATGAAACGATTGACTGTGGGACTTAATTGTAACGATTTTGGACTTTGACCCTAAAAATGTGATCAATAAGACATCTGGACTCCAAGAAAAAACCTTCTTCTTAATTTGAAATGATTGCTGGAACAGAGCATTTCCACTTAAAAAATGTAGATAAATAAGTCATTTTTTACTGTGGGAACAATCCTAGACGTTAGCGCGCTCTGAAGAAATAGAGACGGTTTCAAAAACTACATTTCATTGACTTTCTAACGTTATCAGTCAGTTTGAGCTACAACGGTTGCGTCAAATATCCGTACCAACATGTTCTTAGCGACATGTTTCTGATATTACCAGGTCGCTTTATTAAAAAATGTAGATAAATAAGTCTTTTTTTTAATGTGGGACCAATCCTAGACTTTAGCGCGCTCTGAAGAAATAGAGACGGTTTCAAAAACTACATTTCATTGACTTTCTAACGTTATCAGTCTGTTTGAGCTACAACGGTTGCGTCACATATGCGTACCAACATGTACTTAGCGATATGTTTCTGATATTACCAGGTTTCATCACTTTTAACAGTAAAACGATTGAGTGTTGGACTTAATTAAACTGATTTTGAACTTTGAACATATAAATGTGATAAATGAGCCAATTGGACTCCAGGAAATAACATTCTTCTTAACCTGACATGGTTGCTGGAACTCAGAGATTACACTGGGCGCTGTGGTAGCGCTTCATTTAAAAATTTAGATAAATAAGTCATTTTTTACTGTGGGACAAATCCTAGCCGTTAGTTTGCGAAAAGAAATAGAGACATTTTCAAAAACTAAATTTCATTGACTTTGTAACGGTATCACTCCGCTTGAGTTCCAAGTGTTGCGTCACATATTCGTACCAACATGTATTTAGCGATATGTTTCAGATATTACCAGGTTGGATCGCTTTTAGCAGTGGAACGATTGACTCTGGGACTTAATTGAACTGATTTTGGAGTTTGACATTATGAATGTGATGAATGAGACAATTGGACTCCAAGAAATAACATTCTCCTTAATTTGACATGATTGCTGGAATTCAGCGATTACACTGGGCGCTGCGGTAGCGCTTCATTAAAAATTTAGTTAAATTTGTCATTTTGTGATGTGGGACCAATCCTAGCTGTTAGCACGCGCTGAAGATATAGAGAGAGTTTCAAAAACTACATTTCACTGAGTTTCTAACGGTATCCGTCCGCTTGAAGTACAACGGTTGCTTCACATATTCGTACCAACATGTATTTAGCGACATGTTTCAGATATTACCAGGTTGCATTGCTTTTAACAATGAAACGATTGACTGTGGGACTTAATTGTAATGATTTTGGACTTTGACCCTAAAAATGTGATCAATAAGACATCTGGACTCCAAGAAAAAACCTTCTTCTTAATTTGAAATGATTGCTGGAACAGAGCATTTCCACTTAAAAAATGTAGATAAATAAGTCATTTTTTACTGTGGGAACAATCCTAGACGTTAGCGCGCTCTGAAGAAATAGACACGGTTTCAAAAACTACATTTCATTGACTTTCTAACGTTATCAGTCTGTTTGAGCTACAACGGTTGCGTCACATATCCGTACCAACATGTACTTAGCGATATGTTTCTGATATTACCAGGTTTCATCGCTTTTAACAGTAAAACGATTGAGTGTTGGACTTAATTAAACTGATTTTGAACTTTGAACATATAAATGTGATAAATGAGCCAATTGGACTCCAAGAAATAACAATCTTCTTAACCTGACATGGTTGCTGGAACTCAGAGATTACACTGGGCGCTGTGGTAGCGCTTCATTTAAAAATTTAGATAAATAAGTCATTTTTTACTGTGGGACAAATCCTAGCCGTTAGTTTGCGCTAAAGAAATAGAGACATTTTCAAAAACTAAATTTCATTGACTTTGTAACGGTATCACTCCGTTTGAGTTACAACTGTTGCGTGACATATTCGTACCAACATGTATTTAGTGTTATTTTTCTGACTCTACTAGGTTGCATCGCTTTTAACAATGAAACGATTGACTGTGAGACTTAATTGAAGTGATTTTGGACATTGACCCTAGAAATATGATCAATAAGACAGTTGTCTTATTGATCATATTTCTAGGGACTCCCAGAATAAACGTTCTTCTTAATTTGAATTGATTGCAGGAACAGAGCATTCACACTGGGCGCTGCGGTAGCGCTTTATTAAAAAATGTAGATAAATAAGCCATTTTTTACTGTGGGACCAATCCTAGCCGTAAGCTCGCGCTGAAGAAATAGAAACATTTTCAAAAACTAAATTTCATTGACTTTGTAACGGTATCACTCCGCTGGAGTTCCAAGTGTTGCGTCACATATTCGTACCAACATGTATTTAGCGACATGTTTCAGATATTACCAGGTTGCATTGCTTTTAACAATGAAACGATTGACTGTGGGACTTAATTGTAATGATTTTGGACTTTGACCCTAAAAATGTGATCAATAAGACATCTGGACTCCAAGAAAAAACCTTCTTCTTAATTTGAAATGATTGCTGGAACAGAGCATTTCCACTTAAAAAATGTAGATAAATAAGTCATTTTTTACTGTGGGAACAATCCTAGACGTTAGCGCGCTCTGAAGAAATAGAGACGGTTTCAAAAACTACATTTCATTGACTTTCTAACGTTATCAGTCAGTTTGAGCTACAACGGTTGCGTCAAATATCCGTACCAACATGTTCTTAGCGACATGTTTCTGATATTACCAGGTCGCTTTATTAAAAAATGTAGATAAATAAGTCTTTTTTTTAATGTGGGACCAATCCTAGACTTTAGCGCGCTCTGAAGAAATAGAGACGGTTTCAAAAACTACATTTCATTGACTTTCTAACGTTATCAGTCTGTTTGAGCTACAACGGTTGCGTCACATATCCGTACCAACATGTACTTAGCGATATGTTTCTGATATTACCAGGTTGCTTTATTAAAAAATGTAGATAAATAAGTCATTTTTTAATGTGGGACCAATCCTAGACTTTAGCGCGCTCTGAAGAAATAGACACGGTTTCAAAAACTACATTTCATTGACTTTCTAACGTTATCAGTCTGTTTGAGCTACAACGGTTGCGTCACATATCCGTACCAACATGTACTTAGCGATATGTTTCTGATATTACCAGGTTTCATCGCTTTTAACAGTAAAACGATTGAGTGTTGGACTTAATTAAACTGATTTTGAACTTTGAACATATAAATGTGATAAATGAGCCAATTGGACTCCAAGAAATAACAATCTTCTTAACCTGACATGGTTGCTGGAACTCAGAGATTACACTGGGCGCTGTGGTAGCGCTTCATTTAAAAATTTAGATAAATAAGTCATTTTTTACTGTGGGACCAATCCTAGCAGTTAGTTCGCGCTAAAGAAATAGAGACATTTTCAAAAACTAAATTTCATTGACTTTGTAACGGTATCACTCCGATTGAGTTACAACTGTTGCGTCACATATTCGTACCAACATGTATTTAGTGTTATTTTTCTGACTCTACTAGGTTGCATCGCATTTAACAATGAAACGATTGACTGTGAGACTTAATTGAAATGATTTTGGACTTTGACCCTAGAAATATGATCAATAAGACAACTGGACTCCAAGAATAAACGTTCTTCTTAATTTGAAATGATTGCTGGAACAGAGCATTTCCACTTAAAAAATGTAGATAAATAAGCCATTTTTTACTGTGGGAACAATCCTAGACGTTAGCGCGTTCTGAAGAAATAGAGACGGTTTCAAAAACTACATTTCATTGACTTTCTAACGTTATCAGTCTGTTTGAGCTACAACGGTTGCGTCGCATATCCGTACCAACATGTACTTAGCGATATGTTTCTGATATTACCAGGTTTCATCGCTTTTAACAGTAAAACGATTGAGTGTGGGACTTAATTGAACTGATTTTGAACTTTGAACTTATAAATGTGATAAATGAGCCAATTGGAATCCAAGAAATAACATTCTTCTTAACCTGACATGGTTGCTGGAACTCAGCGATTATACTGGGCGCTGTGGTAGCGCTTCATTTAAAAATTTAGATAAATAAGTCATTTTTTACTGTGGGACCAATCCTAGACGATAGCGCACGCTGAAGGAATAGAGACATTTTCAAAAACTAAATTTTATTGACTTTTTAACGTTATCAGTCTGTTTGAGCTAAAACGGTTGCGTCACATATCCGTACCAACATGTACTAAGCGATATGTTTCTGATATTACCAGGTTGCATCGCTTTTAACAGTAAAACGATTGACTGTGGGACTTAATTGAACAGATTTTGGACTTTGAACTTATAAATGTGATAAATGAGCCAATTGGACTCCAAGAAATAACATTCTTCTTAATCTGACATGGTTGCTGGAACTCAGCAATTACACTGGGCGCTGTGGTAGCGCTTCATTTAAAAATTTAGATAAATAAGTCATTTTTTACTGTGGGACCAATCCTAGCCGTTAGCTCGCGCTGAAGATATAGAGACAGTTTCAAAAACTACATTTCATTGAGTTTCTAACGGTATCCGTTCGCTTGAAGTACAATGGTTGCTTCACATATTCGTACCAACATGTATTTAGTGTTATTTTTCTGACTCTACTAGGTTGCATCGCATTTAACAATGAAACGATTGACTGTGAGACTTAATTGAAGTGATTTTGGACATTGACCCTAGAAATATGATCAATAAGACAGTTGTCTTATTGATCATATTTCTAGGGACTCCCAGAATAAACGTTCTTCTTAATTTGAATTGATTGCAGGAACAGAGCATTCACACTGGGCGCTGTGGTAGCGCTTTATTAAAAAATGTAGATAAATAAGCCATTTTTTACTGTGGGACCAATCCTAGCCGTAAGCTCGCGCTGAAGAAATAGAAACATTTTCAAAAACTAAATTTCATTGACTTTGTAACGGTATCACTCCGCTGGAGTTCCAAGTGTTGCGTCACATATTCGTACCAACATGTATTTAGCGACATGTTTCAGATATTACCAGGTTGCATTGCTTTTAACAATGAAACGATTGACTGTGGGACTTAATTGTAATGATTTTGGACTTTGAACTTATAAATGTGATAAATGAGCCAATTGGAATCCAAGAAATAACATTCTTCTTAACCTGACATGGTTGCTGGAACTCAGCGATTATACTGGGCGCTGTGGTAGCGCTTCATTTAAAAATTTAGATAAATAAGTCATTTTTTACTGTGGGACCAATCCTAGACGATAGCGCACGCTGAAGGAATAGAGACATTTTCAAAAACTAAATTTTATTGACTTTTTAACGTTATCAGTCTGTTTGAGCTAAAACGGTTGCGTCACATATCCGTACCAACATGTACTAAGCGATATGTTTCTGATATTACCAGGTTGCATCGCTTTTAACAGTAAAACGATTGACTGTGGGACTTAATTGAACAGATTTTGGACTTTGAACTTATAAATGTGATAAATGAGCCAATTGGACTCCAAGAAATAACATTCTTCTTAATCTGACATGGTTGCTGGAACTCAGCAATTACACTGGGCGCTGTGGTAGCGCTTCATTTAAAAATTTAGATAAATAAGTCATTTTTTACTGTGGGACCAATCCTAGCCGTTAGCTCGCGCTGAAGATATAGAGACAGTTTCAAAAACTACATTTCATTGAGTTTCTAACGGTATCCGTTCGCTTGAAGTACAATGGTTGCTTCACATATTCGTACCAACATGTATTTAGTGTTATTTTTCTGACTCTACTAGGTTGCATCGCATTTAACAATGAAACGATTGACTGTGAGACTTAATTGAAGTGATTTTGGACATTGACCCTAGAAATATGATCAATAAGACAGTTGTCTTATTGATCATATTTCTAGGGACTCCCAGAATAAACGTTCTTCTTAATTTGAATTGATTGCAGGAACAGAGCATTCACACTGGGCGCTGTGGTAGCGCTTTATTAAAAAATGTAGATAAATAAGCCATTTTTTACTGTGGGACCAATCCTAGCCGTAAGCTCGCGCTGAAGAAATAGAAACATTTTCAAAAACTAAATTTCATTGACTTTGTAACGGTATCACTCCGCTGGAGTTCCAAGTGTTGCGTCACATATTCGTACCAACATGTATTTAGCGACATGTTTCAGATATTACCAGGTTGCATTGCTTTTAACAATGAAACGATTGACTGTGGGACTTAATTGTAATGATTTTGGACTTTGACCCTAAAAATGTGATCAATAAGACATCTGGACTCCAAGAAAAAACCTTCTTCTTAATTTGAAATGATTGCTGGAACAGAGCATTTCCACTTAAAAAATGTAGATAAATAAGTCATTTTTTACTGTGGGAACAATCCTAGACGTTAGCGCGCTCTGAAGAAATAGAGACGGTTTCAAAAACTACATTTCATTGACTTTCTAACGTTATCAGTCAGTTTGAGCTACAACGGTTGCGTCAAATATCCGTACCAACATGTTCTTAGCGACATGTTTCTGATATTACCAGGTCGCTTTATTAAAAAATGTAGATAAATAAGTCTTTCTTTTAATGTGGGACCAATCCTAGACTTTAGCGCGCTCTGAAGAAATAGAGACGGTTTCAAAAACTACATTTCATTGACTTTCTAACGTTATCAGTCTGTTTGAGCTACAACGGTTGCGTCACATATCCGTACCAACATGTACTTAGCGATATGTTTCTGATATTACCAGGTTGCTTTATTAAAAAATGTAGATAAATAAGTCATTTTTTAATGTGGGACCAATCCTAGACTTTAGCGCGCTCTGAAGAAATAGACACGGTTTCAAAAACTACATTTCATTGACTTTCTAACGTTATCAGTCTGTTTGAGCTACAACGGTTGCGTCACATATCCGTACCAACATGTACTTAGCGATATGTTTCTGATATTACCAGGTTTCATCGCTTTTAACAGTAAAACGATTGAGTGTTGGACTTAATTAAACTGATTTTGAACTTTGAACATATAAATGTGATAAATGAGCCAATTGGACTCCAAGAAATAACAATCTTCTTAACCTGACATGGTTGCTGGAACTCAGAGATTACACTGGGCGCTGTGGTAGCGCTTCATTTAAAAATTTAGATAATAGCAGTTAGTTCGCGCTAAAGAAATAGAGACATTTTCAAAAACTAAATTTCATTGACTTTGTAACGGTATCACTCCGATTGAGTTACAACTGTTGCGTCACATATTCGTACCAACATGTATTTAGTGTTATTTTTCTGACTTTACTAGGTTGCATCGCATTTAACAATGAAACGATTGACTGTGAGACTTAATTGAAATGATTTTGGACTTTGACCCTAGAAATATGATCAATAAGACAACTGGACTCCAAGAATAAACGTTCTTCTTAATTTGAAATGATTGCTGGAACAGAGCATTTCCACTTAAAAAATGTAGATAAATAAGCCTTTTTTTACTGTGGGAACAATCCTAGACGTTAGCGCGTTCTGAAGAAATAGAGACGGTTTCAAAAACTACATTTCATTGACTTTCTAACGTTATCAGTCTGTTTGAGCTACAACGGTTGCGTCGCATATCCGTACCAACATGTACTTAGCAATATGTTTCTGATATTACCAGGTTTCATCGCTTTTAACAGTAAAACGATTGAGTGTGGGACTTAATTGAACTGATTTTGAACTTTGAACTTATAAATGTGATAAATGAGCCAATTGGAATCCAAGAAATAACATTCTTCTTAACCTGACATGGTTGCTGGAACTCAGCGATTATACTGGGCGCTGTGGTAGCGCTTCATTTAAAAATTTAGATAAATAAGTCATTTTTTACTGTGGGACCAATCCTAGACGATAGCGCACGCTGAAGGAATAGAGACATTTTCAAAAACTAAATTTTATTGACTTTTTAACGTTATCAGTCTGTTTGAGCTAAAACGGTTGCGTCACATATCCGTACCAACATGTACTAAGCGATATGTTTCTGATATTACCAGGTTGCATCGCTTTTAACAGTAAAACGATTGACTGTGGGACTTAATTGAACAGATTTTGGACTTTGAACTTATAAATGTGATAAATGAGCCAATTGGACTCCAAGAAAAAACATTCTTCTTAATCTGACATGGTTGCTGGAACTCAGCAATTACACTGGGCGCTGTGGTAGCGCTTCATTTAAAAATTTAGATAAATAAGTCATTTTTTACTGTGGGACCAATCCTAGCCGTTAGCTCGCGCTGAAGATATAGAGACAGTTTCAAAAACTACATTTCATTGAGTTTCTAACGGTATCCGTTCGCTTGAAGTACAATGGTTGCTTCACATATTCGTACCAACATGTATTTAGTGTTATTTTTCTGACTCTACTAGGTTGCATCGCATTTAACAATGAAACGATTGACTGTGAGACTTAATTGAAACGATTTTGGACTTTGACCCTAGAAATATGATCAATAAGACAATTGGACTCCAAGAATAACCGTTCATCTTAATTTGAAAAGATTGCTGGAACAGAGCATTCACACTTGGTGCTGCGGTAGCGCTTTATTAAAAAATGTAGATAAATAAGCCATTTTTTACAGTGAGACCAATCCTAGACGATAGCGCACGCTGAAGGAATAGAGACAGTTTCAAAAATTACATTTAATTGACTTTCTAACGGTATCGGTCCGTTTGAGTTACAACTATTGCGTCACATTTTCGTACCAACATGTATTTAGCGTTATTTTTCTGACTCTACTAGGTGGCATCGCTTTCAACAATAAAACGATTGACTGTGGGACTTAATTGTAATGATTTTGGATTTTGACCCTAGAAATATGATCAATAAGACATCTGGACTCCAAGAAAAAACCTTTTTCTTAATTTGAAATGATTGCTGGAACAGAGCATTTCCACCTAAAAAATGTAGATAAATAAGCCATTTTTTACTGTGGGAACAATCCTAGACGTTAGCGCGCTCTGAAGAAATAGAGACGGTTTCAAAAACTACATTTCATTGAATTTCTAACGTTATCAGTCTGTTTGAGCTACAACGGTTGCGTCACATATCCGTACCAACATGTACTTAGCGATATGTTTCTGATATTACCAGGTTTCATCGCTTTTAACAGTAAAACGATTGAGTGTGGGACTTAATTGAACTGATTTTGAACTTGGAACTTATGAATGTGATAAATGAGCCAATTGGAATCCAAGAAATAACATTCTTCTTAATCTGACATGGTTGCTGGAACTCGGCGATTACACTGGGCGCTGTGATGGCGCTTTAATAAAAAATGTAGATAAATAAGTCATTTTTTACTGTGGGACCAATCCTAGCAGTTAGTTCGCGCTAAAGAAATAGAGACATTTTCAAAAACTAAATTTCATTGACTTTGTAACGGTATCACTCCGATTGAGTTACAACTGTTGCGTCACATATTCGTACCAACATGTATTTAGTGTTATTTTTCTGACTCTACTAGGTTGCATCGCATTTAACAATGAAACGATTGACTGTGAGACTTAATTGAAATGATTTTGGACTTTGACCCTAGAAATATGATCAATAAGACAACTGGACTCCAAGAATAAACGTTCTTCTTAATTTGAAATGATTGCTGGAACAGAGCATTTCCACTTAAAAAATGTAGATAAATAAGCCATTTTTTACTGTGGGAACAATCCTAGACGTTAGCGCGTTCTGAAGAAATAGAGACGGTTTCAAAAACTACATTTCATTGACTTTCTAACGTTATCAGTCTGTTTGAGCTACAACGGTTGCGTCGCATATCCGTACCAACATGTACTTAGCGATATGTTTCTGATATTACCAGGTTTCATCGCTTTTAACAGTAAAACGATTGAGTGTGGGACTTAATTGAACTGATTTTGAACTTTGAACTTATAAATGTGATAAATGAGCCAATTGGAATCCAAGAAATAACATTCTTCTTAACCTGACATGGTTGCTGGAACTCAGCGATTATACTGGGCGCTGTGATGGCGCTTTAATAAAAAATGTAGATAAATAAGTCATTTTTTACTGTGGGACCAATCCTAGCAGTTAGTTCGCGCTAAAGAAATAGAGACATTTTCAAAAACTAAATTTCATTGACTTTGTAACGGTATCACTCCGATTGAGTTACAACTGTTGCGTCACATATTCGTACCAACATGTATTTAGTGTTATTTTTCTGACTCTACTAGGTTGCATCGCATTTAACAATGAAACGATTGACTGTGAGACTTAATTGAAATGATTTTGGACTTTGACCCTAGAAATATGATCAATAAGACAACTGGACTCCAAGAAAAAACGTTTTTCTTAATTTGAAATGATTGCTGGAACAGAGCATTTCCACTTAAAAAATGTAGATAAATAAGCCATTTTTTACTGTGGGAACAATCCTAGACGTTAGCGCGCTCTGAAGAAATAGAGACGGTTTCAAAAACTACATTTCATTGAATTTCTAACGTTATCAGTCTGTTTCAGCTACAACGGTTGCGTCGCATATCCGTACCAACATGTACTTAGCGATATGTTTCTGATATTACCAGGTTTCATCGCTTTTAACAGTAAAACGATTGAATGTGGGACTTAATTGAACTGATTTTGAACTTTGAACTTATAAATGTGATAAATGAGCCAATTGGAATCCAAGAAATAACATTCTTCTTAATCTGACATGGTTGCTGGAACTCGGCGATTACACTGGGCGCTGTGATGGCGCTTTAATAAAAAATGTAGATAAATAAGTCATTTTTTACTGTGGGACCAATCCTAGCAGTTAGTTCGCGCTAAAGAAATAGAGACATTTTCAAAAACTAAATTTCATTGACTTTGTAACGGTATCACTCCGATTGAGTTACAACTGTTGCGTCACATATTCGTACCAACATGTATTTAGTGTTATTTTTCTGACTCTACTAGGTTGCATCGCATTTAACAATGAAACGATTGACTGTGAGACTTAATTGAAATGATTTTGGACTTTGACCCTAGAAATATGATCAATAAGACAACTGGACTCCAAGAAAAAACGTTTTTCTTAATTTGAAATGATTGCTGGAACAGAGCATTTCCACTTAAAAAATGTAGATAAATAAGCCATTTTTTACTGTGGGAACAATCCTAGACGTTAGCGCGCTCTGAAGAAATAGAGACGGTTTTAAAAACTACATTTCATTGAATTTCTAACGTTATCGGTCTGTTTGTGCTACAACGGTTGCGTCACATATCCGTACCAACATGTACTTAGCGATATGTTTCTGATATTACCAGGTTTCATCGCTTTTAACAGTAAAACGATTGAGTGTGGGACTTAATTTAACTGATTTTGAACTTTGAACTTATAAATGTGATAAATGAGCGAATTGGACTCCAAGAATAAACGTTCTTCTTAATTTGAAATGATTGCTGGAACAGAACATTCACACTGGGCGCTGCAGTAGCGCTTTATTAAAAAATGTAGATAAATGAGCCATTTTTTACTGTGAGACCAATCCTAGCCGTTATTTTGCGCTAAAGAAATAGATACATTTTCAAAAACTAAATTTCATTGACTTTCTATCGGTATCCGTTCGCTTGAAGTACAACGGTTGCTTCACATTTTCGTACCAACATGTATTTAGCGATATGTTTCTGATGTTACCAGGTTCAATCGCTCTTAACAGTGAAACGATTGACTGGGGGACTTAATTGAACTGATTTTGGACTTTGAACTTATAAATGTGATAAATGAGCCAATTGGACTCCAAGAAATAACATTCTTCTTAATCTGACATGGTTGCTGGAACTCAGCGATTACACTGGGCGCTGTGATGGCGCTTTAATAAAAAATGTAGATAAATAAGTCATTTTTTATTGTGGGACCAATCCTAGCAGTTAGCTCGCGCTAAAGAAATAGAGACATTTTCAAAAACTAAATTTCATTGACTTTGTAACGGTATCACTCCGATTGAGTTACAACTGTTGCGTCACATATTCGTATCAACATGTATTTAGTGTTATTTTTCTGACTCTACTAGGTTGCATCGCATTTAACAATGAAACGATTGACTGTGAGACTTAATTGAAATGATTTTGGACTTTGACCCTAGAAATATGATATATAAGACAACTGGACTCCAAGAATAAACGTTCTTCTTAATTTGAAATGATTGCTGGAACAGAGCATTCACACTGGGTGCTGCGGTAGCGCTTTATTAAAAATGTAGATAAATAAGCCATTTTTTACTGTGAGACCAATCCTAGACGATAGCGCACGTTGAAGGAATAGAGACAGTTTCAAAAATTACATTTAATTGACTTTCTAACGGTATCGGTCCGTTTGAGTTACAACTATTGCGTCACATATTCGTACCAACATGCATTTAGCGTTATTTTTCTGACACTACTAGGTTGCATCGCTTTCAACAATAAAACGATTGACTGTGGGATTTAATTGTAATGATTTTGGACTTTGACCCTAGCAATGTGATCAATAAGACATCTGGACTCCCAGAATAAACGTTCTTCTTAATTTGAATTGATTGCAAGAACAGAGCATTCACACTGGGCGCTGCGGTAGCGCTTTATTAAAAAATGTAGATAAATAAGCCATTTTTTACTGTGGGACCAATCCTAGCCGTGAGCTCGCGCTGAAGAAATAGAAACATTTTCAAAAACTAAATTTCATTGACTTTGTAACGGAATCACTCCGCTTGAGTTCCAAGTGTTGCGTCACATATTCGTACCAACATGTATTTAGCGATATGTTTCAGATATTACCAGGTTGCATCGCTTTTAGCAGTGGAACGATTGACTCTGGGACTTAATTGAACTGATTTTGGAGTTTGACATTATGAATGTGATGAATGAGACATTTGGACTCCAAGAAATAACATTCTCCTTAATTTGACACGATTGCTGGAATTCAGCGATTACACTGGGCGCTGCGGTAGCGCTTCATTAAAAATTTAGTTAAATTTGTCATTTTGTAATGTGGGACCAATCCTAGCCGTTAGCACGCGCTGAAGATATAGAGACAGTTACAAAAACTACATTTCATTGAGTTTCTAACGGTATCCGTCCGCTTGAAGTACAACGGTTGCTTCACATATTCGTACCAACATGTATTTAGCAACATGTTTCAGATATTACCAGGTTGCATTGCTTTTAACAATGAAACGATTGACTGTGGGACTTAATTGTAATGATTTTGGACTTTGACCCTAGAAATGTGATCAATAAGACATCTGGACTCCAAGAAAAAACCTTCTTCTTAATTTGAAATGATTGCTGGAACAGAGCATTTCCACTTAAAAAATGTAGATAAATAAGTCATTTTTTACTGTGGGAACAATCCTAGACGTTAGCGCGCTCTGAAGAAATAGAGACGGTTTCAAAAACTACATTTCATTGACTTTCTAATGTTATCAGTCAGTTTGAGCTACAACGGTTGCGTCAAATATCCGTACCAACATGTACTTAGCGATATGTTTCTGATATTACCAGGTTGCTTTATTAAAAAATGTAGATAAATAAGTCATTTTTTAATGTGGGACCAATCCTAGACTTTAGCGCGCTCTGAAGAAATAGAGAAGGTTTCAAAAACTACATTTCATTGACTTTCTAACGTTATCAGTCTGTTTGAGGTACAACGGTTGCGTCACATATGCGTACCAACATGTACTTAGCGATATGTTTCTGATATTACCAGGTTTCATCACTTTTAACAGTAAAACGATTGAGTGTTGGACTTAATTAAACTGATTTTGAACTTTGAACATATAAATGTGATAAATGAGCCAATTGGACTCCAAGAAATAACATTCTTCTTAACCTGACATGGTTGCTGGAACTCAGAGATTACACTGGGCGCTGTGGTAGCGCTTCATTTAAAAATTTAGATAAATAAGTCATTTTTTACTGTGGGACAAATCCTAGCCGTTAGTTTGCGAAAAGAAATAGAGACATTTTCAAAAACTAAATTTCATTGACTTTGTAACGGTATCACTCCGCTTGAGTTCCAAGTGTTGCGTCACATATTCGTACCAACATGTATTTAGCGATATGTTTCAGATATTACCAGGTTGGATCGCTTTTAGCAGTGGAACGATTGACTCTGGGACTTAATTGAACTGATTTTGGAGTTTGACATTATGAATGTGATGAATGAGACAATTGGACTCCAAGAAATAACATTCTCCTTAATTTGACACGATTGCTGGAATTCAGCGATTACACTGGGCGCTGCGGTAGCGCTTCATTAAAAATTTAGTTAAATTTGCCATTTTGTAATGTGGGACCAATCCTAGCTGTTAGCACGCGCTGAAGATATAGAGACAGTTTCAAAAACTACATTTCACTGAGTTTCTAACGGTATCCGTCCGCTTGAAGTACAACGGTTGCTTCACATATTCGTACCAACATGTATTTAGCGACATGTTTCAGATATTACCAGGTTGCATTGCTTTTAACAATGAAACGATTGACTGTGGGACTTAATTGTAATGATTTTGGACTTTGACTCTAAAAATGTGATCAATAAGACATCTGGACTCCAAGAAAAAACCTTCTTCTTAATTTGAAATGATTGCTGGAACAGAGCATTTCCACTTAAAAAATGTAGATAAATAAGTCATTTTTTACTGTGGGAACAATCCTAGACGTTAGCGCGCTCTGAAGAAATAGACACGGTTTCAAAAACTACATTTCATTGACTTTCTAACGTTATCAGTCTGTTTGAGCTACAACGGTTGCGTCACATATCCGTACCAACATGTACTTAGCGATATGTTTCTGATATTACCAGGTTTCATCGCTTTTAACAGTAAAACGATTGAGTGTTGGACTTAATTAAACTGATTTTGAACTTTGAACATATAAATGTGATAAATGAGCCAATTGGACTCCAAGAAATAACAATCTTCTTAACCTGACATGGTTGCTGGAACTCAGAGATTACACTGGGCGCTGTGGTAGCGCTTCATTTAAAAATTTAGATAAATAAGTCATTTTTTACTGTGGGACAAATCCTAGCCGTTAGTTTGCGCTAAAGAAATAGAGACATTTTCAAAAACTAAATTTCATTGACTTTGTAACGGTATCACTCCGTTTGAGTTACAACTGTTGCGTGACATATTCGTACCAACATGTATTTAGTGTTATTTTTCTGACTCTACTAGGTTGCATCGCTTTTAACAATGAAACGATTGACTGTGAGACTTAATTGAAGTGATTTTGGACATTGACCCTAGAAATATGATCAATAAGACAGTTGTCTTATTGATCATATTTCTAGGGACTCCCAGAATAAACGTTCTTCTTAATTTGAATTGATTGCAGGAACAGAGCATTCACACTGGGCGCTGCGGTAGCGCTTTATTAAAAAATGTAGATAAATAAGCCATTTTTTACTGTGGGACCAATCCTAGCCGTAAGCTCGCGCTGAAGAAATAGAAACATTTTCAAAAACTAAATTTCATTGACTTTGTAACGGTATCACTCCGCTGGAGTTCCAAGTGTTGCGTCACATATTCGTACCAACATGTATTTAGCGACATGTTTCAGATATTACCAGGTTGCATTGCTTTTAACAATGAAACGATTGACTGTGGGACTTAATTGTAATGATTTTGGACTTTGACCCTAAAAATGTGATCAATAAGACATCTGGACTCCAAGAAAAAACCTTCTTCTTAATTTGAAATGATTGCTGGAACAGAGCATTTCCACTTAAAAAATGTAGATAAATAAGTCATTTTTTACTGTGGTAACAATCCTAGACGTTAGCGCGCTCTGAAGAAATAGAGACGGTTTCAAAAACTACATTTCATTGACTTTCTAACGTTATCAGTCAGTTTGAGCTACAACGGTTGCGTCAAATATCCGTACCAACATGTTCTTAGCGACATGTTTCTGATATTACCAGGTCGCTTTATTAAAAAATGTAGATAAATAAGTCTTTTTTTTAATGTGGGACCAATCCTAGACTTTAGCGCGCTCTGAAGAAATAGAGACGGTTTCAAAAACTACATTTCATTGACTTTCTAACGTTATCAGTCTGTTTGAGCTACAACGGTTGCGTCACATATCCGTACCAACATGTACTTAGCGATATGTTTCTGATATTACCAGGTTGCTTTATTAAAAAATGTAGATAAATAAGTCATTTTTTAATGTGGGACCAATCCTAGACTTTAGCGCGCTCTGAAGAAATAGACACGGTTTCAAAAACTACATTTCATTGACTTTCTAACGTTATCAGTCTGTTTGAGCTACAACGGTTGCGTCACATATCCGTACCAACATGTACTTAGCGATATGTTTCTGATATTACCAGGTTTCATGGCTTTTAACAGTAAAACGATTGAGTGTTGGACTTAATTAAACTGATTTTGAACTTTGAACATATAAATGTGATAAATGAGCCAATTGGACTCCAAGAAATAACAATCTTCTTAACCTGACATGGTTGCTGGAACTCAGAGATTACACTGGGCGCTGTGGTAGCGCTTCATTATAAAATTTAGATAAATAAGTCATTTTGTAGTGTGGGACCAATCCTAGACGATAGCGGACGCTGAAATAATAGAGACAGTTTCAAAAATTACTTTTCATTGACTTTCTAACGGTATAAGTCCGTTTGAGATAAAAATGTTGCGTCATATATTCGTACTAACATGTATTTTGCGTTATTTTTCTGACTCTACTAGGTTGCCTCGCTTTTAACAATGAAACGATTGACTGTGGGACTTAATTGAAATGATTTTGGACTTTGACCCTAGAAATATGATCAATAAGACAACTGGACTCCAAGAATAAACGTTCTTCTTAATTTGAAATGATTGCTGGAACAGAGCATTTCCACTTAAAAAATGTAGATAAATAAGCCATTTTTTACTGTGGGAACAATCCTAGACGTTAGCGCGTTCTGAAGAAATAGAGACGGTTTCAAAAACTACATTTCATTGACTTTCTAACGTTATCAGTCTGTTTGAGCTACAACGGTTGCGTCGCATATCCGTACCAACATGTACTTAGCGATATGTTTCTGATATTACCAGGTTTCATCGCTTTTAACAGTAAAACGATTGAGTGTGGGACTTAATTGAACTGATTTTGAACTTTGAACTTATAAATGTGATAAATGAGCCAATTGGAATCCAAGAAATAACATTCTTCTTAACCTGACATGGTTGCTGGAACTCAGCGATTATACTGGGCGCTGTGATGGCGCTTTAATAAAAAATGTAGATAAATAAGTCATTTTTTACTGTGGGACCAATCCTAGCAGTTAGTTCGCGCTAAAGAAATAGAGACATTTTCAAAAACTAAATTTCATTGACTTTGTAACGGTATCACTCCGATTGAGTTACAACTGTTGCGTCACATATTCGTACCAACATGTATTTAGTGTTATTTTTCTGACTCTACTAGGTTGCATCGCATTTAACAATGAAACGATTGACTGTGAGACTTAATTGAAATGATTTTGGACTTTGACCCTAGAAATATGATCAATAAGACAACTGGACTCCAAGAAAAAACGTTTTTCTTAATTTGAAATGATTGCTGGAACAGAGCATTTCCACTTAAAAAATGTAGATAAATAAGCCATTTTTTACTGTGGGAACAATCCTAGACGTTAGCGCGCTCTGAAGAAATAGAGACGGTTTCAAAAACTACATTTCATTGAATTTCTAACGTTATCAGTCTGTTTCAGCTACAACGGTTGCGTCGCATATCCGTACCAACATGTACTTAGCGATATGTTTCTGATATTACCAGGTTTCATCGCTTTTAACAGTAAAACGATTGAATGTGGGACTTAATTGAACTGATTTTGAACTTTGAACTTATAAATGTGATAAATGAGCCAATTGGAATCCAAGAAATAACATTCTTCTTAATCTGACATGGTTGCTGGAACTCGGCGATTACACTGGGCGCTGTGATGGCGCTTTAATAAAAAATGTAGATAAATAAGTCATTTTTTACTGTGGGACCAATCCTAGCAGTTAGTTCGCGCTAAAGAAATAGAGACATTTTCAAAAACTAAATTTCATTGACTTTGTAACGGTATCACTCCGATTGAGTTACAACTGTTGCGTCACATATTCGTACCAACATGTATTTAGTGTTATTTTTCTGACTCTACTAGGTTGCATCGCATTTAACAATGAAACGATTGACTGTGAGACTTAATTGAAATGATTTTGGACTTTGACCCTAGAAATATGATCAATAAGACAACTGGACTCCAAGAAAAAACGTTTTTCTTAATTTGAAATGATTGCTGGAACAGAGCATTTCCACTTAAAAAATGTAGATAAATAAGCCATTTTTTACTGTGGGAACAATCCTAGACGTTAGCGCGCTCTGAAGAAATAGAGACGGTTTCAAAAACTACATTTCATTGAATTTCTAACGTTATCAGTCTGTTTCAGCTACAACGGTTGCGTCGCATATCCGTACCAACATGTACTTAGCGATATGTTTCTGATATTACCAGGTTTCATCGCTTTTAACAGTAAAACGATTGAATGTGGGACTTAATTGAACTGATTTTGAACTTTGAACTTATAAATGTGATAAATGAGCCAATTGGAATCCAAGAAATAACATTCTTCTTAATCTGACATGGTTGCTGGAACTCGGCGATTACACTGGGCGCTGTGATGGCGCTTTAATAAAAAATGTAGATAAATAAGTCATTTTTTACTGTGGGACCAATCCTAGCAGTTAGTTCGCGCTAAAGAAATAGAGACATTTTCAAAAACTAAATTTCATTGACTTTGTAACGGTATCACTCCGATTGAGTTACAACTGTTGCGTCACATATTCGTACCAACATGTATTTAGTGTTATTTTTCTGACTCTACTAGGTTGCATCGCATTTAACAATGAAACGATTGACTGTGAGACTTAATTGAAATGATTTTGGACTTTGACCCTAGAAATATGATCAATAAGACAACTGGACTCCAAGAAAAAACGTTTTTCTTAATTTGAAATGATTGCTGGAACAGAGCATTTCCACTTAAAAAATGTAGATAAATAAGCCATTTTTTACTGTGGGAACAATCCTAGACGTTAGCGCGCTCTGAAGAAATAGAGACGGTTTTAAAAACTACATTTCATTGAATTTCTAACGTTATCGGTCTGTTTGTGCTACAACGGTTGCGTCACATATCCGTACCAACATGTACTTAGCGATATGTTTCTGATATTACCAGGTTTCATCGCTTTTAACAGTAAAACGATTGAGTGTGGGACTTAATTTAACTGATTTTGAACTTTGAACTTATAAATGTGATAAATGAGCGAATTGGACTCCAAGAATAAACGTTCTTCTTAATTTGAAATGATTGCTGGAACAGAACATTCACACTGGGCGCTGCAGTAGCGCTTTATTAAAAAATGTAGATAAATGAGCCATTTTTTACTGTGAGACCAATCCTAGCCGTTATTTTGCGCTAAAGAAATAGATACATTTTCAAAAACTAAATTTCATTGACTTTCTATCGGTATCCGTTCGCTTGAAGTACAACGGTTGCTTCACATTTTCGTACCAACATGTATTTAGCGATATGTTTCTGATGTTACCAGGTTCAATCGCTCTTAACAGTGAAACGATTGACTGGGGGACTTAATTGAACTGATTTTGGACTTTGAACTTATAAATGTGATAAATGAGCCAATTGGACTCCAAGAAATAACATTCTTCTTAATCTGACATGGTTGCTGGAACTCAGCGATTACACTGGGCGCTGTGATGGCGCTTTAATAAAAAATGTAGATAAATAAGTCATTTTTTATTGTGGGACCAATCCTAGCAGTTAGCTCGCGCTAAAGAAATAGAGACATTTTCAAAAACTAAATTTCATTGACTTTGTAACGGTATCACTCCGATTGAGTTACAACTGTTGCGTCACATATTCGTATCAACATGTATTTAGTGTTATTTTTCTGACTCTACTAGGTTGCATCGCATTTAACAATGAAACGATTGACTGTGAGACTTAATTGAAATGATTTTGGACTTTGACCCTAGAAATATGATATATAAGACAACTGGACTCCAAGAATAAACGTTCTTCTTAATTTGAAATGATTGCTGGAACAGAGCATTCACACTGGGTGCTGCGGTAGCGCTTTATTAAAAATGTAGATAAATAAGCCATTTTTTACTGTGAGACCAATCCTAGACGATAGCGCACGTTGAAGGAATAGAGACAGTTTCAAAAATTACATTTAATTGACTTTCTAACGGTATCGGTCCGTTTGAGTTACAACTATTGCGTCACATATTCGTACCAACATGCATTTAGCGTTATTTTTCTGACACTACTAGGTTGCATCGCTTTCAACAATAAAACGATTGACTGTGGGATTTAATTGTAATGATTTTGGACTTTGACCCTAGCAATGTGATCAATAAGACATCTGGACTCCCAGAATAAACGTTCTTCTTAATTTGAATTGATTGCAAGAACAGAGCATTCACACTGGGCGCTGCGGTAGCGCTTTATTAAAAAATGTAGATAAATAAGCCATTTTTTACTGTGGGACCAATCCTAGCCGTGAGCTCGCGCTGAAGAAATAGAAACATTTTCAAAAACTAAATTTCATTGACTTTGTAACGGAATCACTCCGCTTGAGTTCCAAGTGTTGCGTCACATATTCGTACCAACATGTATTTAGCGATATGTTTCAGATATTACCAGGTTGCATCGCTTTTAGCAGTGGAACGATTGACTCTGGGACTTAATTGAACTGATTTTGGAGTTTGACATTATGAATGTGATGAATGAGACATTTGGACTCCAAGAAATAACATTCTCCTTAATTTGACACGATTGCTGGAATTCAGCGATTACACTGGGCGCTGCGGTAGCGCTTCATTAAAAATTTAGTTAAATTTGTCATTTTGTAATGTGGGACCAATCCTAGCCGTTAGCACGCGCTGAAGATATAGAGACAGTTACAAAAACTACATTTCATTGAGTTTCTAACGGTATCCGTCCGCTTGAAGTACAACGGTTGCTTCACATATTCGTACCAACATGTATTTAGCAACATGTTTCAGATATTACCAGGTTGCATTGCTTTTAACAATGAAACGATTGACTGTGGGACTTAATTGTAATGATTTTGGACTTTGACCCTAGAAATGTGATCAATAAGACATCTGGACTCCAAGAAAAAACCTTCTTCTTAATTTGAAATGATTGCTGGAACAGAGCATTTCCACTTAAAAAATGTAGATAAATAAGTCATTTTTTACTGTGGGAACAATCCTAGACGTTAGCGCGCTCTGAAGAAATAGAGACGGTTTCAAAAACTACATTTCATTGACTTTCTAATGTTATCAGTCAGTTTGAGCTACAACGGTTGCGTCAAATATCCGTACCAACATGTACTTAGCGATATGTTTCTGATATTACCAGGTTGCTTTATTAAAAAATGTAGATAAATAAGTCATTTTTTAATGTGGGACCAATCCTAGACTTTAGCGCGCTCTGAAGAAATAGAGAAGGTTTCAAAAACTACATTTCATTGACTTTCTAACGTTATCAGTCTGTTTGAGGTACAACGGTTGCGTCACATATGCGTACCAACATGTACTTAGCGATATGTTTCTGATATTACCAGGTTTCATCACTTTTAACAGTAAAACGATTGAGTGTTGGACTTAATTAAACTGATTTTGAACTTTGAACATATAAATGTGATAAATGAGCCAATTGGACTCCAAGAAATAACATTCTTCTTAACCTGACATGGTTGCTGGAACTCAGAGATTACACTGGGCGCTGTGGTAGCGCTTCATTTAAAAATTTAGATAAATAAGTCATTTTTTACTGTGGGACAAATCCTAGCCGTTAGTTTGCGAAAAGAAATAGAGACATTTTCAAAAACTAAATTTCATTGACTTTGTAACGGTATCACTCCGCTTGAGTTCCAAGTGTTGCGTCACATATTCGTACCAACATGTATTTAGCGATATGTTTCAGATATTACCAGGTTGGATCGCTTTTAGCAGTGGAACGATTGACTCTGGGACTTAATTGAACTGATTTTGGAGTTTGACATTATGAATGTGATGAATGAGACAATTGGACTCCAAGAAATAACATTCTCCTTAATTTGACACGATTGCTGGAATTCAGCGATTACACTGGGCGCTGCGGTAGCGCTTCATTAAAAATTTAGTTAAATTTGCCATTTTGTAATGTGGGACCAATCCTAGCTGTTAGCACGCGCTGAAGATATAGAGACAGTTTCAAAAACTACATTTCACTGAGTTTCTAACGGTATCCGTCCGCTTGAAGTACAACGGTTGCTTCACATATTCGTACCAACATGTATTTAGCGACATGTTTCAGATATTACCAGGTTGCATTGCTTTTAACAATGAAACGATTGACTGTGGGACTTAATTGTAATGATTTTGGACTTTGACTCTAAAAATGTGATCAATAAGACATCTGGACTCCAAGAAAAAACCTTCTTCTTAATTTGAAATGATTGCTGGAACAGAGCATTTCCACTTAAAAAATGTAGATAAATAAGTCATTTTTTACTGTGGGAACAATCCTAGACGTTAGCGCGCTCTGAAGAAATAGACACGGTTTCAAAAACTACATTTCATTGACTTTCTAACGTTATCAGTCTGTTTGAGCTACAACGGTTGCGTCACATATCCGTACCAACATGTACTTAGCGATATGTTTCTGATATTACCAGGTTTCATCGCTTTTAACAGTAAAACGATTGAGTGTTGGACTTAATTAAACTGATTTTGAACTTTGAACATATAAATGTGATAAATGAGCCAATTGGACTCCAAGAAATAACAATCTTCTTAACCTGACATGGTTGCTGGAACTCAGAGATTACACTGGGCGCTGTGGTAGCGCTTCATTTAAAAATTTAGATAAATAAGTCATTTTTTACTGTGGGACAAATCCTAGCCGTTAGTTTGCGCTAAAGAAATAGAGACATTTTCAAAAACTAAATTTCATTGACTTTGTAACGGTATCACTCCGTTTGAGTTACAACTGTTGCGTGACATATTCGTACCAACATGTATTTAGTGTTATTTTTCTGACTCTACTAGGTTGCATCGCTTTTAACAATGAAACGATTGACTGTGAGACTTAATTGAAGTGATTTTGGACATTGACCCTAGAAATATGATCAATAAGACAGTTGTCTTATTGATCATATTTCTAGGGACTCCCAGAATAAACGTTCTTCTTAATTTGAATTGATTGCAGGAACAGAGCATTCACACTGGGCGCTGCGGTAGCGCTTTATTAAAAAATGTAGATAAATAAGCCATTTTTTACTGTGGGACCAATCCTAGCCGTAAGCTCGCGCTGAAGAAATAGAAACATTTTCAAAAACTAAATTTCATTGACTTTGTAACGGTATCACTCCGCTGGAGTTCCAAGTGTTGCGTCACATATTCGTACCAACATGTATTTAGCGACATGTTTCAGATATTACCAGGTTGCATTGCTTTTAACAATGAAACGATTGACTGTGGGACTTAATTGTAATGATTTTGGACTTTGACCCTAAAAATGTGATCAATAAGACATCTGGACTCCAAGAAAAAACCTTCTTCTTAATTTGAAATGATTGCTGGAACAGAGCATTTCCACTTAAAAAATGTAGATAAATAAGTCATTTTTTACTGTGGTAACAATCCTAGACGTTAGCGCGCTCTGAAGAAATAGAGACGGTTTCAAAAACTACATTTCATTGACTTTCTAACGTTATCAGTCAGTTTGAGCTACAACGGTTGCGTCAAATATCCGTACCAACATGTTCTTAGCGACATGTTTCTGATATTACCAGGTCGCTTTATTAAAAAATGTAGATAAATAAGTCTTTTTTTTAATGTGGGACCAATCCTAGACTTTAGCGCGCTCTGAAGAAATAGAGACGGTTTCAAAAACTACATTTCATTGACTTTCTAACGTTATCAGTCTGTTTGAGCTACAACGGTTGCGTCACATATCCGTACCAACATGTACTTAGCGATATGTTTCTGATATTACCAGGTTGCTTTATTAAAAAATGTAGATAAATAAGTCATTTTTTAATGTGGGACCAATCCTAGACTTTAGCGCGCTCTGAAGAAATAGACACGGTTTCAAAAACTACATTTCATTGACTTTCTAACGTTATCAGTCTGTTTGAGCTACAACGGTTGCGTCACATATCCGTACCAACATGTACTTAGCGATATGTTTCTGATATTACCAGGTTTCATGGCTTTTAACAGTAAAACGATTGAGTGTTGGACTTAATTAAACTGATTTTGAACTTTGAACATATAAATGTGATAAATGAGCCAATTGGACTCCAAGAAATAACAATCTTCTTAACCTGACATGGTTGCTGGAACTCAGAGATTACACTGGGCGCTGTGGTAGCGCTTCATTTAAAAATTTAGATAAATAAGTCATTTTTTACTGTGGGACAAATCCTAGCCGTTAGTTTGCGCTAAAGAAATAGAGACATTTTCAAAAACTAAATTTCATTGACTTTGTAACGGTATCACTCCGTTTGAGTTACAACTGTTGCGTGACATATTCGTACCAACATGTATTTAGTGTTATTTTTCTGACTCTACTAGGTTGCATCGCTTTTAACAATGAAACGATTGACTGTGAGACTTAATTGATGTGATTTTGGACATTGACCCTAGAAATATGATCATTAAGACAGTTGTCTTATTGATCATATTTCTAGGGACTCCCAGAATAAACGTTCTTCTTAATTTGAATTGATTGCAGGAACAGAGCATTCACACTGGGCGCTGCGGTAGCGCTTTATTAAAAAATGTAGATAAATAAGCCATTTTTTACTGTGGGACCAATCCTAGCCGTAAGCTCGCGCTGAAGAAATAGAAACATTTTCAAAAACTAAATTTCATTGACTTTGTAACGGTATCACTCCGCTGGAGTTCCAAGTGTTGCGTCACATATTCGTACCAACATGTATTTAGCGACATGTTTCAGATATTACCAGGTTGCATTGCTTTTAACAATGAAACGATTGACTGTGGGACTTAATTGTAATGATTTTGGACTTTGACCCTAAAAATGTGATCAATAAGACATCTGGACTCCAAGAAAAAACCTTCTTCTTAATTTGAAATGATTGCTGGAACAGAGCATTTCCACTTAAAAAATGTAGATAAATAAGTCATTTTTTACTGTGGTAACAATCCTAGACGTTAGCGCGCTCTGAAGAAATAGAGACGGTTTCAAAAACTACATTTCATTGACTTTCTAACGTTATCAGTCAGTTTGAGCTACAACGGTTGCGTCAAATATCCGTACCAACATGTTCTTAGCGACATGTTTCTGATATTACCAGGTCGCTTTATTAAAAAATGTAGATAAATAAGTCTTTTTTTTAATGTGGGACCAATCCTAGACTTTAGCGCGCTCTGAAGAAATAGAGACGGTTTCAAAAACTACATTTCATTGACTTTCTAACGTTATCAGTCTGTTTGAGCTACAACGGTTGCGTCACATATCCGTACCAACATGTACTTAGCGATATGTTTCTGATATTACCAGGTTGCTTTATTAAAAAATGTAGATAAATAAGTCATTTTTTAATGTGGGACCAATCCTAGACTTTAGCGCGCTCTGAAGAAATAGACACGGTTTCAAAAACTACATTTCATTGACTTTCTAACGTTATCAGTCTGTTTGAGCTACAACGGTTGCGTCACATATCCGTACCAACATGTACTTAGCGATATGTTTCTGATATTACCAGGTTTCATGGCTTTTAACAGTAAAACGATTGAGTGTTGGACTTAATTAAACTGATTTTGAACTTTGAACATATAAATGTGATAAATGAGCCAATTGGACTCCAAGAAATAACAATCTTCTTAACCTGACATGGTTGCTGGAACTCAGAGATTACACTGGGCGCTGTGGTAGCGCTTCATTTAAAAATTTAGATAAATAAGTCATTTTTTACTGTGGGACAAATCCTAGCCGTTAGTTTGCGCTAAAGAAATAGAGACATTTTCAAAAACTAAATTTCATTGACTTTGTAACGGTATCACTCCGTTTGAGTTACAACTGTTGCGTGACATATTCGTACCAACATGTATTTAGTGTTATTTTTCTGACTCTACTAGGTTGCATCGCTTTTAACAATGAAACGATTGACTGTGAGACTTAATTGATGTGATTTTGGACATTGACCCTAGAAATATGATCAATAAGACAGTTGTCTTATTGATCATATTTCTAGGGACTCCCAGAATAAACGTTCTTCTTAATTTGAATTGATTGCAGGAACAGAGCATTCACACTGGGCGCTGCGGTAGCGCTTTATTAAAAAATGTAGATAAATAAGCCATTTTTTACTGTGGGACCAATCCTAGCCGTAAGCTCGCGCTGAAGAAATAGAAACATTTTCAAAAACTAAATTTCATTGACTTTGTAACGGTATCACTCCGCTGGAGTTCCAAGTGTTGCGTCACATATTCGTACCAACATGTATTTAGCGACATGTTTCAGATATTACCAGGTTGCATTGCTTTTAACAATGAAACGATTGACTGTGGGACTTAATTGTAATGATTTTGGACTTTGACCCTAAAAATGTGATCAATAAGACATCTGGACTCCAAGAAAAAACCTTCTTCTTAATTTGAAATGATTGCTGGAACAGAGCATTTCCACTTAAAAAATGTAGATAAATAAGTCATTTTTTACTGTGGGAACAATCCTAGACGTTAGCGCGCTCTGAAGAAATAGACACGGTTTCAAAAACTACATTTCATTGACTTTCTAACGTTATCAGTCAGTTTGAGCTACAACGGTTGCGTCAAATATCCGTACCAACATGTTCTTAGCGACATGTTTCTGATATTACCAGGTCGCTTTATTAAAAAATGTAGATAAATAAGTCTTTTTTTTAATGTGGGACCAATCCTAGACTTTAGCGCGCTCTGAAGAAATAGAGACGGTTTCAAAAACTACATTTCATTGACTTTCTAACGTTATCAGTCTGTTTGAGCTACAACGGTTGCGTCACATATCCGTACCAACATGTACTTAGCGATATGTTTCTGATATTACCAGGTTTCATCGCTTTTAACAGTAAAACGATTGAGTGTGGGACTTAATTGAACTGATTTTGAACTTTGAACTTATAAATGTGATAAATGAGCCAATTGGAATCCAAGAAATAACATTCTTCTTAATCTGACATGGTTGCTGGAACTCGGCGATTACACTGGGCGCTGTGATGGCGCTTTAATAAAAAATGTAGATAAATAAGTCATTTTTTACTGTGGGACCAATCCTAGCAGTTAGTTCGCGCTAAAGAAATAGAGACATTTTCAAAAACTAAATTTCATTGACTTTGTAACGGTATCACTCCGATTGAGTTACAACTGTTGCGTCACATATTCGTACCAACATGTATTTAGTGTTATTTTTCTGACTCTACTAGGTTGCATCGCATTTAACAATGAAACGATTGACTGTGAGACTTAATTGAAATGATTTTGGACTTTGACCCTAGAAATATGATCAATAAGACAGTTGTCTTATTGATCATATTTCTAGGGACTCCCAGAATAAACGTTCTTCTTAATTTGAATTGATTGCAGGAACAGAGCATTCACACTGGGCGCTCCGGAAGCGCTTTATTAAAAAATGTAGATAAATAAGCCATTTTTTACTGTGGGACCAATCCTAGCCGTAAGCTCGCGCTGAAAAAATAGAAACATTTTCAAAAACTAAATTTCAATGACTTTGTAACGGTATCACTCCGCTGGAGTTCCAAGTGTTGCGTCACATATTCGTACCAACATGTATTTAGCGATATGTTTCAGATATTACCAGGTTGCATCGCTTTTAGCAGTGGAACGATTGACTCTGGGACTTAATTGAACTGATTTTGGAGTTTGACATTATGAATGTGATGAATGAGACAATTGGACTCCAAGAAATAACATTCTCCCTAATTTGACACGATTGCTGGAATTCAGCGATTACACTGGGCGCTGCGGTAGCGCTTCATTAAAAATTTAGTTAAATTTGTCATTTTGTAATGTGGGACCAATCCTAGCCGTTAGCACGCGCTGAAGATATAGAGACAGTTTCAAAAACTACATTTCATTGAGTTTCTAACGGTATCCGTCCGCTTGAAGTACAACGGTTGCTTCACATATTCGTACCAACATGTATTTAGCGACATGTTTCAGATATTACCAGGTTGCATTGCTTTTAACAATGAAACGATTGACTGTGGGACTTAATTGTAATGATTTTGAACTTTGACCCTAGAAATGTGATCAATAAGACATCTGGACTCCAAGAAAAAACCTTCTTCTTAATTTGAAATGATTGCTGGAACAGAGCATTTCCATTTAAAAAATGTAGATAAATAAGTCATTTTTTACTGTGGGAACAATCCTAGACGTTAGCGCGCTCTGAAGAAATAGAGACGGTTTCAAAAACTACATTTCATTGACTTTCTAACGTTATCAGTCAATTTGAGCTACAACGGTTGCGTCAAATATCCGTACCAACATGTACTTAGCGATATGTTTCTGATATTACCAGGTTGCTTTATTAAAAAATGTAGATAAATAAGTCATTTTTTAATGTGGGACCAATCCTAGACTTTAGCGCGCTCTGAAGAAATAGACACGGTTTCAAAAACTACATTTCATTGACTTTCTAACGTTATCAGTCTGTTTGAGCTACAACGGTTGCGTCACATATCCGTACCAACATGTACTTAGCGATATGTTTCTGATATTACCAGGTTTCATCGCTTTTAACAGTAAAACGATTGAGTGTTGGACTTAATTAAACTGATTTTGAACTTTGAACATATAAATGTGATAAATGAGCCAATTGGACTCCAAGAAATAACAATCTTCTTAACCTGACATGGTTGCTGGAACTCAGAGATTACACTGGGCGCTGTGGTAGCGCTTCATTTAAAAATTTAGATAAATAAGTCATTTTTTACTGTGGGACAAATCCTAGCCGTTAGTTTGCGCTAAAGAAATAGAGACATTTTCAAAAACTAAATTTCATTGACTTTGTAACGGTATCACTCCGTTTGAGTTACAACTGTTGCGTGACATATTCGTACCAACATGTATTTAGTGTTATTTTTCTGACTCTACTAGGTTGCATCGCTTTTAACAATGAAACGATTGACTGTGAGACTTAATTGAAGTGACTTTGGACATTGACCCTAGAAATATGATCAATAAGACAGTTGTCTTATTGATCATATTTCTAGGGACTCCCAGAATAAACGTTCTTCTTAATTTGAATTGATTGCAGGAACAGAGCATTCACACTGGGCGCTGCGGTAGCGCTTTATTAAAAAATGTAGATAAATAAGCCATTTTTTACTGTGGGACCAATCCTAGCCGTAAGCTCGCGCTGAAGAAATAGAAACATTTTCAAAAACTAAATTTCATTGACTTTGTAACGGTATCACTCCGCTGGAGTTCCAAGTGTTGCGTCACATATTCGTACCAACATGTATTTTGCGATATGTTTCAGATATTACCAGGTTGCATCGCTTTTAGCAGTGGAACGATTGACTCTGGGACTTAATTGAACTGATTTTGGAGTTTGACATTATGAATGTGATGAATGAGACAATTGGACTCCAAGAAATAACATTCTCCTTAATTTGACACGATTGCTGGAATTCAGCGATTACACTGGGCGCTGCGGTAGCGCTTCATTAAAAATTTAGTTAAATTTGTCATTTTGTAATGTGGGACCAATCCTAGCCGTTAGAACGCGCTGAAGATATAGAGACAGTTTCAAAAACTACATTTCATTGAGTTTCTAACGGTATCCGTCCGCTTGAAGTACAACGGTTGCTTCACATATTCGTACCAACATGTATTTAGCGACATGTTTCAGATATTACCAGGTTGCATTGCTTTTAACAATGAAACGATTGAGTGTGGGACTTAATTGTAATGATTTTGGACTTTAACCTTAGAAATATGATCAATAAGACAACTGGACTCCAAGAAAAAACGTTCTTCTTAATTTGAAATGATTGCTGGAACAGAGCATTTCCACTGGGCGCTTTGGTAGCGCTTTATTAAAAAATGTAGATAAATAAGTCATTTTTTACTGTGGGACAAATCCTAGACCTTAACGAGCCCTGAAGAAATAGAGACAGTTTTAAAAACTACATTTCATTGACTTTGTAACGGCATCACTCCGTTTGAGTTACAACGGTTGCGTCACATATTCGTACCAACATGTATTTAGCGTTATTATTCTGGCTCTACTAGGTTGCATCGCTTTTAGCAGTGGAACGATTGACTCTGGGACTTAATTGAACTGATTTTGGAGTTTGACATTATGAATGTGATAAATAAGACAATTGGACTCCAAGAAAAAACATTCTCCTTAATTTGACACGATTGCTGGAACAGAGCATTTCCACTGGGCGCTTTGGCAGCGCTTTATTAAAAAATGTAGATAAATAAGCCATTTTTTACTGTGGGACTAATCCTAGCCGTTAGCACGCGCTGAAGATATAGAGACAGTTTCAAAAACTACATTTCATTGAGTTTCTAACGGTATCCGTCCGCTTGAAGTACAACGGTTGCTTCACATATTCGTACGAACATGTATTTAGCGATATGTTTCAGATATTACCAGGTTGCATCGCTTTTAGCAGTGGAACGATTGACTCTGGGACTTAATTGAACTGATTTTGGAGTTTGACATTATGAATGTGATGAATGAGACAATTGGACTCCAAGAAATAACATTCTCCTTAATTTGACACGATTGCTGGAATTCAGCGATTACACTGGGCGCTGCGGTAGCGCTTCATTAAAAATTTAGTTAAATTTGTCATTTTGTAATGTGGGACCAATCCTAGCCGTTAGAACGCGCTGAAGATATAGAGACAGTTTCAAAAACTACATTTCATTGAGTTTCTAACGGTATCCGTCCGCTTGAAGTACAACGGTTGCTTCACATATTCGTACCAACATGTATTTAGCGACATGTTTCAGATATTACCAGGTTGCATTGCTTTTAACAATGAAACGATTGAGTGTGGGACTTAATTGTAATGATTTTGGACTTTAACCTTAGAAATATGATCAATAAGACAACTGGACTCCAAGAAAAAACGTTCTTCTTAATTTGAAATGATTGCTGGAACAGAGCATTTCCACTGGGCGCTTTGGTAGCGCTTTATTAAAAAATGTAGATAAATAAGTCATTTTTTACTGTGGGACAAATCCTAGACCTTAACGAGCCCTGAAGAAATAGAGACAGTTTTAAAAACTACATTTCATTGACTTTGTAACGGCATCACTCCGTTTGAGTTACAACGGTTGCGTCACATATTCGTACCAACATGTATTTAGCGTTATTATTCTGGCTCTACTAGGTTGCATCGCTTTTAGCAGTGGAACGATTGACTCTGGGACTTAATTGAACTGATTTTGGAGTTTGACATTATGAATGTGATAAATAAGACAATTGGACTCCAAGAAAAAACATTCTCCTTAATTTGACACGATTGCTGGAACAGAGCATTTCCACTGGGCGCTTTGGCAGCGCTTTATTAAAAAATGTAGATGAATAAGCCATTTTTTACTGTGGGACTAATCCTAGCCGTTAGCACGCGCTGAAGATATAGAGACAGTTTCAAAAACTACATTTCATTGAGTTTCTAACGGTATCCGTCCGCTTGAAGTACAACGGTTGCTTCACATATTCGTACGAACATGTATTTAGCGATATGTTTCAGATATTACCAGGTTGCATCGCTTTTAACAGTGAAACGATTGATTCTGGGACTTAATTGAACTGATTTTTGACTTTGACATTATAAATGTGATGAATGAGACAATTGGACACCAGGAAATAACATTCTCCTTAATTTATCACGATTGATGGAATTCAGCGATTACACTGGGCGCTGCGGTAGCGCTTCATTAAAAATTTAGATAAATAAGTCATTTTTTACTGCGGGACGAATCTTAGCCGTTAGCACGCGCTGAAGATATAGAGACAGTTTCAAAAAATAACATTTCATTGAGTTTCTAACGGTATCCGTCCGCTTGAAGTTCAACGGTTGCTTCACATATTCGTACCAACATGTATTTAGCGATATGTTTCAGATATTACAAGCTTGCATCGCTTTTAGCAGTGGAACGATTGACTCTGGGACTTAATTGAACTGATTTTGGAGGTTGACATTATGAATGTGATGAATGAGACAATTGGACTCCAAGAAATAACATTCTCCTTAATTTGACACGATTGCTGGAATTCAGCAATTACACTGGGCGCTGCGGTAGCGCTTCATTAAATATGTAGTTAAATAAGTCATTTTGTAATGTGGGAACAATCCTAGCCGTTAGCACGCGCTGAAGATACAGAGACAGTTTCAAAAACTACATTTCATGGAGTTTCTAACAGTATCCGTCCGCTTGAAGCACAACGGTTGCTTCACATATTCGTACCAGCATTTATTTAGCGATACGTTTCAGATATTATCAGGTTGCATCGCTTTTAAAAGTGGAATGATTGACTCTTGGACTTTATTGAACTGATTTTGAAATCAGTGATTACACAGGGCGCTGCGGTAGCGCTTCATTAAAAAGTTTGATAAATAAGTCATTTTGTGCTGTGGGACCATTACTAGCGGTTAGCACGCGCTGAAAATATAGAGACAGTTTCAAAAACTACATTTCATTGCGTTTCTAACGGTATCCGTCCGCTTGAAGTACAACGGTTGCTTCACATATTCGTACCAACATATATTTAGCGATATGTTTCTGATATTACCAGGTTGCATCGCTTTTAACAATAAAACGATTGACTGTGGGACTTAATTGAACTGATTTTGGACTTTGACAATATAAATGTGATCAATAAGACAACTGGACTCCCAGAAAAAACGTTCTTCTTTATCTGACATGTTTGCTGGAACTCAGCGATTACACTGGGCGCTGTGGTAGCGCTTCATTTAAAAATTTAGATAAGTAAGTCATTTTTTACTGTGGGACCAATCCTAGACGATAGCACACGCTGAAGAAATAGAGACAGTTTCAAAAATTACATTTCATTGACTTTCTAACGGTATCGGTCGGTTTGAGATACAACTGTTACGTCACATATTCGTACCAACATGTATTTAGCGTTATTTTTCTGACTCTACTAGGTTGCATCGAATATAACAATGAAACGATTCACTGTGGGACTTAATTGAAGTGATTTTGGACTTTGACCCTAGAAATATGATCAATAAGACAACTGGACTCCAAGAAAAAACGTTCTTCTTAATTTGAAATGATTGCTGGAACAGAGCATTCCACTGGGCGCTGTGGTAGGGCTTTATTAAAAAATGTAGATAAATAAGCCATTTTTTACTGTGGGACCAATCCTAGACGTTAGCGCGCTATAAAGAAATAGAGACAGTTTCAAAAACTACATTTCACTGACTTTCTAACGTTAACAGTCTGTTTGAGCTACAACGGTTGCGTCACATATCCGTACCAACATGTATTTAGCGATATATTTCTGATATTACTAGATTGCATCGCATTTAACAGTGAAACGATTGACTGTGGAACTTAAGGGAACTGATTTTGGACTTTGAACTTATAAATGTGATAAATGAGACAATTGGACTCCAAGAAATAACATTCTTCTTAATTTGACATGATTGCTTGAACTCTACGATTACACTGGGCGCTGTGATAGCGCTTTGTTAAAAAATGTAGATAAATAAGTCATTTTTTACTGTGGGACCAATCCCAGCCGTTAGCTCGCGCTGAAGAAATAGAGACATTTTCAAAAACTAAATTTCATTGACTTTGTAACGGTATCCGTCCGTTTGAGTTACCACGGTTGCGTCACATATTCGTGCCAACATGTATTTAGCGATGTGTTTTTAATATTACCAGGTTGCATCGATTTTAACAATGAAACGATTAACTGTGGGATATAATTGAAATGATTTTGGACTTTGACATTATAAATGTGATGAATGAGACAATTGGTCTCCAAGAAATAACATTCTCCGTAATTTGACACGATTGCTGGAATTCAGCGATTACACTGGGCGCTGCGGTAGCGCTTTATTAAAAAATGTAGATAAATAAGCCATTTTTTACTCTGGGACCAATCTTAGACCTTAGCGAGCCCTGAAGAAACAGAAACAGTTTTAAAAACTTTATTTCATTGAGTTTCTAACGGTATCCGTCCGCTTGAAGTACAACAGTTGCTTCACATATTCGTACCAACATGTATTTAGCGATATGTTTCAGATATTACCAGGTTGCATCGCTTTTAACAATGAAACGATTGATTGTGGGACTTAATTGTAATGATTTTGGACTTTGACCCTAGAAATATGTTCAATAAGACAACTGGACTCCAAGAAAAAACGTTCTTCTTAATTTAAAGTGATTGCTGGAACAGAGCATTTCCACTGTGCGCTGTGATAGCGCTTTATTAAAAAATGTAGATAAATAAGCCATTTTTTACTCTGGGACCAATCTTAGACCTTAGCGAGCCCTGAAGAAATAGAAACAGTTTTAAAAACTTTATTTCATTGAGTTTCTAACGGTATCCGTCCGCTTGAAGTACAACAGTTGCTTCACATATTCGTACCAACATGTATTTAGCGATATGTTTCAGATATTACCAGGTTGCATCGCTTTTAGCAGTGGAACGATTGACTCTGGGACTTAATTGAACTGATTTTGGAGTTTGACATTATTAATGTGATGAATGAGACAATTGGACTCCAAGAAATAACATTCTCCTTAATTTGACACGATTGCTGGAATTCAGCGATTGCACTGGGCGCTGCGCTAGCGCTTCATTAAAAATTTAGATAAATAAGTCATTTTGTACTGTGGGACCAATCCTAGACGATAGCACACGCTGAAGAAATAGAGACAGTTTCAAAAATTACATTTCATTGACTTTCTAACGGTATCGGTCGGTTTGAGTTACAACTGTTGCTTCACATATTCGTACCAACATGTATTTAGCGATGTGTTTCTAATATTACCAGGTTGCATCGATTTTAACAATGAAACGATTAACTGTGGGATTTAATTGAAATGATTTTGGAATTTGAACCTAGAAATATGATCAATAAGACAACTGGACTCCAAGAAAAAACGTTCTTCTTAATTTGAAATGATTGCTGGAACAGAGCATTTCGACTGGGCGCTGTGGTAGCGCTTTATTAAAAAATGTAGATAAATAAGCCATTTTTTACTGTGGGACCAATCCTAGACGCTAGCGCGCTCTAAAGAAATAGAGACAGTTTCAAAAACTACATTTCATTGACTCTCTAACGTTAACAGTCTGTTTGAGCTACAACGGTTGCGTCACATATCCGTACCAACATGTATTTAGCGATATATTTCTGATGTTACTAGATTGCATCGCATTTAACAGTGAAACGATTGACTGTGGGACTTAACGGAACTGATTTTGGACTTTGAACTTATAAATGTGATAAATGAGACAATTGGACTCCAAGAAATAACATTCTTCTTAATTTAAAGTGATTCCTGGAACAGAGCATTTCCACTGTGCGCTGTGATAGCGCTTTATTAAAAAATGTAGATAAATAAGCCATTTTTTACTCTGGGACCAATCTTAGACCTTAGCGAGCCCTGAAGAAATAGAAACAGTTTTAAAAACTACATTTCATTGAGTTTCTAACGGTATCCGTCCGCTTGAAGTACAACGGTTGCGTCACATATTCGTACCAGAATGTATTTAGCGATATGTTTCAGATATTACGAGGTTGCATCGCTTTTAACAGTGAAACGATTGACTCTGCGATTTAATTAAACTGATTTTGGACTTTGACATTATTAATGTGATGAATGAGACAATTGGACTCCAAGAAATAACATTCTCCTTAATTTGACACGATTGCTGGAACTCAGCGATTTCACTGGGCGCTGTGGTAGCGCTTCTTTTAAAAATTTAGATAAGTAAGTCATTTTTTACTGTGGGACCAATTCTAGCCGTTAGCTCGCGCTGAAGAAATAGACACATTTTCCAAAACTAAATTTCATTGACTTTGTAACGGTATCACCCCGTTTGAGTTACAACGGTTGCGTCACATATTCGTACCAGAATGTATTTAGCGATATGTTTCAGATATTACGAGGTTGCATCGCTTTTAACAGTGAAACGATTGACTCTGCGATTTAATTAAACTGATTTTGGACTTTGACATTATTAATGTGATGAATGAGACAATTGGACTCCAAGAAATAACATTCTCCTTAATTTGACACGATTGCTGGAATTCAGCAATTGCACTGGGCGCTGCGCTAGCGCTTCATTAAAAATTTAGATAAATAAATCATTTTGTACTGTGGGACCAATCCTAGACGATAGCACACGCTGAAGAAATAGAGAAAGTTTCAAAAATTACATTTCATTGACTTTCTAACGGTATCGGTCGGTTTGAGTTACAACTGTTGCGTCACATATTCGTACCAACATGTATTTAGCGTTATTTTTCTGACTCTACTAGGTTGCATCGAATATAACAATGAAACGATTCACTGTGGGATTTAATTGAAGTGTTTTTGGACTTTGACCCTAGAAATATGATCAATAAGACAACTGGACTCCAAGAAAAAACGTTCTTCTTAATTTGAAATGATTGCTGGAACAGAGCATTTTCACTGGGCGCTGTGGTAGCGCTTTATTAAAAAATGTAGATAAATAAGCCATTTTTTACTGTGGGACCAATCCTAGACGTTAGCGCGCTATAAAGAAATAGAGACAGTTTCAAAAACTACATTTCATTGACTTTCTAACGTTAACAGTCTGTTTGAGTTACCACGGTTGCGTCACATATTCGTGCCAACATGTATTTAGCGATGTGTTTTTAATATTACCAGGTTGCATCGATTTTAACAATGAAACGATTAACTGTGGGATTCAATTGAAATGATTTTGGAATTTAACCCTAGAAATATGATCAATAAGACAACTGGACTCCAAGAAAAAACGTTCTTCTTAATTTGAAATGATTGCTGGAACAGAGCGTTTCCACTGGGCGCTGTGGTAGCGCTTTATTAAAAAATGTAGATAAATAAGCCATTTTTTACTGTGGGACCAATCCTAGACGTTAGCGCGCTATAAAGAAATAGAGACAGTTTCAAAAACTACATTTCATTGACTTTCTAACGTTAACAGTCTGTTTGAGCTACAACGGTTGCGTCACATATCCGTACCAACATGTATTTAGCGATATATTTCTGATATTACTAGATTGCATCGCATTTAACAGTGAAACGATTGACTGTGGGACTTAAGGGAGCTGATTTTGGACTTTGGCATTATAAATGTAAAAGAATGCAACAATTGGAGTCCAAGAAATAACATTCTCCTTAATTTTACACGATTGCTGGAATTCAGCGATTACACTGAGCGCTGCGTTAGCGCTTCATTAAAAATTTAGATAAATAAGTCATTTTGTACTGTGGGACCAATCCTAGACGATAGCGCATGTCGAAGAAATAGAGACAGTTTCAAAAATTACATTTCATTGACTTTCTAACGGTATCGGTCCGTTTGAGTTACAACTGTTGCGTCACATATTTGTACCAACATGTATTTAGCGTTATTTTTCTGACTCTACCAGGTTGCATCGCTTTTAACAATAAAGCGATTGACTGTGGGACTTAATTGAAGTGATTTTGGACTTTGACCCTAGAAATATGATCAATAAGACAACTGGACTCCAAGAAAAAACGTTCTTCTTAATTTGAAATGATTGCTGGATTTCCACTGGGCGCTGTGGTAGCGCTTTATTAAAAAATGTAGATAAATAAGCCATTTTTTACTGTGGAACCAATCCTAGACGTTAGCAAGCCCTGAAGAAATAGAGACAGTTTTAAAAACTACATTTCATTGACTTTCCAACGTTATCAGTCTGTTTGAGCTACAGCTGTTGCGAGACATATCCGTACCACCATTTATTTAGCGATATGTTTCTGATATTACCAAGCTGCATCGCTTTTAAAAGTGAAACGATTGACTGTGGGTCTTAATTGAGCTGATTTTGGACTTTGAACTAATAAATGTGATGAATGAGCCAATTGGACTCCAAGAATTAATATTCTTCTTATTCTGACATGGTTGCTGGAACTCAGCAATTACACTGGGCGCTGTGGTAGCGCTTCATTTAAAAATTTAGATAAATAAGTCATTTTTTACTGTGGGACCAATCCTAGCCGTTAGCACGCGCTGAAGATATAGAGACAGTTTCAAAAACTACATTTCATTGAGTTTCAAACGGTATCACTCCGTTTGAGTTACCACGGTTGCGTCACATATTCGTACCAACATGTATTTAGCGATGTGTTTCTAATATTACCAGGTTGCATCGATTTTAACAATGAAACGATTAACTGTGGGATTTAATTGAAATGATTTTGGAATTTGAACCTAGAAATATGATCAATAAAACAACTGGACTCCCAGAAAAAACGTTCTTCTTTATCTGACATGGTTGCTGGAACTCAGCGATTACACTGGGCGCTGTCGTAGCGTTTTTATAAAAAATGTAGATAAAAAAGGCATTTTTTACTGTGGGACCAATCCTAGACGTTAGCGAGCCCTGAAGAAATAGGGACAGTTTTAAAAACTACATTTCATTGACTTTCTAACGTTATCAGTCTGTTTGAGCTACAGCTGTTGCGTCGCATATCCGTACCACCATATATTTAGCGATATGTTTCTGATATTACCAAGCTGCATCGCTTTTAACAGTGAAACGATTGACTGTGGTTCTTAATTGAGCTGATTTTGGACTTTGAACTTATAAATGTGATGAATGAGCCAATTGGACTCCAAGAATTAACATTCTTCTAATTCTGACATGGTTGCTGGAACTCAGCAATTACACTGGGCGCTGTGGTAGCGCTTCATTTAAAAATTGAGATAAATAAGTCATTTTTTACTGTGGGACCAATCCTAGCCGTTAGCACGCGCTGAAGATATAGAGACAGTTTCAAGAACAACATTTTATTGAGTTTCAAACGGTATCACCCCGTTTGAGTTACCACGGTTGCGTCACATATTCGTACCAACATGTATTTAGCGATGTGTTTCTAATATTAACAGGTTGCATCGATTTTAACAATGAAACGATTTACTGTGGGATTTAATTGAAATGATTTTGGAATTTGAACCTAGAAATATGATCAATGAAACAACTGGACTCCCAGAAAAAACGTTCTTCTTTATCTGACATGGTTGCTGGAACTCAGCGATCACACTGGGCGCTGTGGTAGCGCTTCATTTAAAAATTTAGATAAATAAGTCATTTTTTACTGTGGGACCAATCCTAGCCGTTAGCTTGCACTGAAAAAATAGAGACATTTTCAAACACTAAATTTCATTGACTTTGTAACGGTATCACTCCGTTTGAGTTACAACGGTTGCGTCACATATTCGTACCAGAATGTATTTAGCGATATGTTTCAGATATTACGAGGTTGCATCGCTTTTAACAGTGAAACGATTGACTCTGGGACTTAATTGAACTGATTTTGGACTTTGACATTTTAAATGTGATGAATGAGACAATTGGACTCCAAGAAAAAACGTTCCTCTTAATTTGAAATGATTGCTGGAACAGAGCATTTCCACTGGGCGCTGTGGTAGCGCTTTATTAAAAAATGTAGATAAATAAGGCATTTTTTATTGTGGGACCAATCCTAGACGTTAGCTCGCGCTGAAGAAATAGAGACATTTTCAAAAACTAAATTTCATTGACTTTGTAACGGTATCCGTCCGTTTGAGTTACCACGGTTGCGTCACATATTCGTGCCAACATGTATTTAGCGATGTGTTTTTAATATTACCAGGTTGCATCGATTTTAACAATGAAAGGATTAACTGTGGGATTCAATTGAAATGATTTTGGAATTTGAACCTAGAATTATGATCAATAAGACAACTGGACTCCAAGAAAAAACGTCCTTCTTAATCTGACATGATTGCTGGAACTCAGCGATTACACTGGACGCTGTGGTAGGGCTTCATATAAAAAATTAGATAAATAAGTCATTTTTTACTGTAGGACCAATCCTAGCCGTTAGCTCGCGCTGAAGAAATAGAGACATTTTCAAAAACTAAATTTCATTGACTTTGTAACGGTATCACTCCGTTTGAGTTACAACGGTTGCGTCACATATTCGTACCAGAATGTATTTAGCGATATGTTTCAGATATTACGAGGTTGCATCGCTTTAAACAGTGAAACGATTGACTCTGGGACTTAATTGAACTGATTTTGGACTTTGACATTATAAATGTAAAGAATGCGACAATTGGACTCCAAGAAATAACATTCTCCTTAATTTTACACGATTGCTGGAATTCAGCGATTACACTGAGCGCTGCGTTAGCGCTTCATTAAAAATTTAGATAAATAAGTCATTTTGTACTGTGGGACCAATCCTAGACGATAGCGCATGTCGAAGAAATAGAGACAGTTTCAAAAATTACATTTCATTGACTTTCTAACGGTATCGGTCCGTTTGAGTTACAACTGTTGCGTCACATATTCGTACCAACATGTATTTAGCGTTATTTTTCTGACTCTACTAGGTTGCATCGCTTTTAACAATAAAACGATTGACTGTGGGACTTAATTGAAGTGATTTTGGACTTTGACATTAGAAATATGATCAATAAGTCAACTGGACTCCAAGAAAAAACGTTCTTCTTAATTTGAAATGATTGCTGGATTTCCACTGGGCGCTGTGGTAGCGCTTTATTAAAAAATGTAGATAAATAAGCCATTTTTTACTGTGGGACCAATCCTAGACGTTAGCAAGCCCTGAGGAAATAGAGACAGTTTTAAAAACTACATTTCATTGACTTTCCAACGTTATCAGTCTGTTTGAGCTACAGCTGTTGCGAGACATATCCGTACCACCATTTATTTAGCGATATGTTTCTGATATTACCAAGCTGCATCGCTTTTAAAAGTGAAACGATTGACTGTGGGTCTTAATTGAGCTGATTTTGGACTTCGAACTAATAAATGTGATGAATAAGCCAATTGGACTCCAAGAATTAATATTCTTCTTATTCTGACATGGTTGCTGGAACTCAGCAATTACACTGGGCGCTGTGGTAGCGCTTCATTTAAAAATTTAGATAAATAAGTCATTTTTTACTGTGGGACCAATCCTAGCCGTTAGCGCGCGCTGAAGATATAGAGACAGTTTCAAAAACTACATTTCATTGAGTTTCAAACGGTATCACTCCGTTTGAGTTACCACGGTTGCGTCACATATTCGTACCAACATGTATTTAGCGATGTGTTTCTAATATTACCAGGTTGCATCGATTTTAACAATGAAACGATTAACTGTGGGATTTAATTGAAATGATTTTGGAATTTGAACCTAGAAATATGATCAATAAAACAACTGGACTCCCAGAAAAAACGTTCTTCTTAATCTGACATGGTTGCTGGAACTCAGCGATTACACTGGGCGCCGTCGTAGCGCTTTATTAAAAAATGTAGATAAAAAAGCCATTTTTTACTGTGGGACCAATCCTAGACGTTAGCGAGCCCTGAAGAAATAGGGACAGTTTTAAAAACTACATTTCATTGACTTTCTAACGTTATCAGTCTGTTTGAGCTACAGCTGTTGCGTCACATATCCGTACCACCATGTATTTAGCGATATGTTTCTGATATTACCAAGCTGCATCGCTTTTAACAGTGAAACGATTGACTGTGGTTCTTAATTGAGCTGATTTTGGACTTTGAACTTATAAATGTGATGAATGAGCCAATTGGACTCCAAGAATTAACATTCTTCTAATTCTGACATGGTTGCTGGAACTCAGCAATTACACTGGGCGCTGTGGTAGCGCTTCATTTAAAAATTTAGATAAATAAGTGATTTTTTACTGTGGGACCAATCCTAGCCGTTAGCACGCGCTGAAGATATAGAGACAGTTTCAAGAACAACATTTCATTGAGTTTCAAACGGTATCACCCCGTTTGAGTTACCACGGTTGCGTCACATATTCGTACCAACATGTATTTAGCGATGTGTTTCTAATATTAACAGGTTGCATCGATTTTAACAATGAAACGATTAACTGTGGGATTTAATTGAAATGATTTTGGAATTTGAACCTAGAAATATGATCAATAAAACAACTGGACTCCCAGAAAAAACGTTCTTCTTTATCTGACATGGTTGCTGGAACTCAGCGATCACACTGGGCGCTGTGGTAGCGCTTCATTTAAAAATTTAGATAAATAAGTCATTTTTTACTGTAGGACCAATCCTAGCCGTTAGCTTGCACTGAAAAAATAGAGACATTTTCAAACACTAAATTTCATTGACTTTGTAACGGTATCACTCCGTTTGAGTTACAACGGTTGCGTCACATATTCGTACCAGAATGTATTTAGCGATATGTTTCAGATAATACGAGGTTGCATCGCTTTTAACAGTGAAACGATTGACTCTGGGACTTAATTGAACTGATTTTGGACTTTGACATTTTAAATGTGATGAATGAGACAATTGGACTCCAAGAAAAAACGTTCTTCTTAAATTGAAATGATTGCTGGAACAGAGCATTTCCACTGGGCGCTGTGGTAGCGCTTTATTAAAAAATGTAGATAAATAAGGCATTTTTTATTGTGGGACCAATCCTAGACGTTAGCGCGCTCTAAAGAAATAGAGACAGTTTCAAAAACTACATTTCATTGACTTTCTAACGTTAAAAGTCTGTTTGAGCTACAACGGTTGCGTCACATATCCGTACCAACATGTATTTAGCGATATATTTCTGATAATACTAGACTGCATCGCATTTAACAGTGAAACGATTGACTGTGGGACTTAAGGGAACTGATTTTGGACTTTGAACTTATAAATGTGATAAATGAGACAATTGGACTCCAAGAAATAACATTCATCTTAATTTGACATGATTGCTTGAACTCAACGATTACACTGGGCGCTGTGATAGTGCTTTGTTAAAAAATGTAGATAAATAAGTCATTTTTTACTGTGGGACCAATCCCAGCCGTTCGCTCGCGCTGAAGAAATAGAGACACTTTCAAAAACTAAATTTCATTGACTTTGTAACGGTATCCGTCCGTTTGAGTTACCACGGTTGCGTCACATATTCGTGCCAACATGTATTTAGCGATGTGTTTTTAATATTACCAGATTGCATCGATTGTAACAATGAAACGATTAACTGTGGGATTCAATTGAAATGATTTTGGAATTTGAACCTAGAATTATGATCAATAAGACAACTGGACTCCAAGAAAAAACGTTCTTCTTAATCTGACATGATTGCTGGAACTCAGCGATTACACTGGACGCTGTGGTAGCGCTTCATTTACAAAAATTTAGATAAATAAGTCATTTTTTACTGTAGGACCAATCCTAGCCGTTAGCTCGCGCTGAAGAAATAGAGACATTTTCAAAAACTAAATTTCATTGACTTTGTAACGGTATCACTCCGTTTGAGTTGCAACGGTTGCGTCACATATTCGTACCAGAATGTATTTAGCGATATGTTTCAGATATTACGAGGTTGCATCGCTTTAAACAGTGAAACGATTGACTCTGGGACTTAATTGAACTGATTTTGGACTTTGACATTCTAAATGTAAAGAATGCGACAATTGGACTCCAAGAAATAACATTCTCCTTAATTTTACACGATTGCTGGAATTCAGCGATTACACTGAGCGCTGCGTTAGCGCTTCATTAAAAATTTAGATAAATAAGTCATTTTGTACTGTGGGACCAATCCTAGACGATAGCGCATGTCGAAGAAATAGAGACAGTTTCAAAAATTATATTTCATTGACTTTCTAACGGTATCGGTCCGTTTGAGTTACAACTGTTGCGTCACATATTCGTACCAACATGTATTTAGCGTTATTTTTCTGACTCTACTAGGTTGCATCGCTTTTAACAATAAAACGAATGACTGTGGGACTTAATTGAAGTGATTTTGGACTTTGACCCTAGAAATATGATCAATAAGACAACTGGACTCCAAGAAAAAACGTTCTTCTTAATTTGAAATGATTGCTGAATTTCCACTGGGCGCTGTGGTAGCGCTTTATTAAAAAATGTAGATAAATAAGCCATTTTTTACTGTCGGACCAATCCTAGACGTTAGCAAGCCCTGAAGAAATAGAGACAGTTTTAAAAACTACATTTCATTGACTTTCCAACGTTATCAGTCTGTTTGAGCTACAGCTGTTGCGAGACATATCCGTACCACCATTTATTTAGCGATATGTTTCTGATATTACCAAGCTGCATCGCTTTTAACAGTGAAACGATTGACTGTGGGTCTTAATTGAGCTGATTTTGGACTTTGAACTAATAAATGTGATGAATGAGCCAATTGGACTCCAAGAATTAATATTCTTCTTATTCTGACATGGTTGCTGGAACTCAGCAATTACACTGGGCGCTGTGGTAGCGCTTCATTTAAAAATTTAGATAAATAAGTCATTTTGTACTGTGGGACCAATCCTAGCCGTTAGCACGCGCTGAAGATATAGAGACAGTTTCAAAAACTACATTTCATTGAGTTTCAAACGGTATCACTCCGTTTGAGTTACCACGGTTGCGTCACATATTCGTACCAACATGTATTTAGCGATGTGTTTCTAATATTACCAGGTTGCATCGATTTTAACAATGAAACGATTAACTGTGGGATTTAATTGAAATGATTTTGGAATTTGAACCTAGAAATATGATCAATAAAACAACTGGACTCCCAGAAAAAACGTTCTTCTTTATCTGACATGGTTGCTGGAACTCAGCGATTACACTGGGCGCTGTCGTAGCGCTTTATTAAAAAATGTAGATAAAAAAGCCATTTTTTACTGTGGGACCAATCCTAGACGTTAGCGAGCCCTGAAGAAATAGGGACAGTTTTAAAAACTACATTTCATTGACTTTCTAACGTTATCAGTCTGTTTGAATTACAGCTGTTGCGTCACATATCCGTACCACCATGTATTTAGCGATATGTTTCTGATATTACCAAGCTGCATCGCTTTTAACAGTGAAACGATTGACTGTGGTTCTTAATTGAGCTGATTTTGGACTTTGAACTTATAAATGTGATGAATGAGCCAATTGGACTCCAAGAATTAACATTCTTCTAATTCTGACATGGTTGCTGGAACTCAGCAATTACACTGGGCGCTGTGGTAGCGTTTCATTTAAAAATTTAGATAAATAAGTCATTTTTTACTGTGGGACCAATCCTAGCCGTTAGCACGCGCTGAAGATATAGAGACAGTTTCAAGAACAACATTTCATTGAGTTTCAAACGGTATCACCCCGTTTGAGTTACCACGGTTGCGTCACATATTCGTACCAACATGTATTTAGCGATGTGTTTCTAATATTACCAGGTTGCATCGATTTTAACAATGAAACGATTAACTGTGGGATTTAATTGAAATGATTTTGGAATTTGAACCTAGAAATATGATCAATAAAACAACTGGACTCCCAGAAAAAACGTTCTTCTTTATCTGACATGGTTGCTGGAACTCAGCGATCACACTGGGCGCTGTGGTAGCGCTTCATTTAAAAATTTAGATAAATAAGTCATTTTTTACTGTGGGACCAATCCTAGCCGTTAGCTTGCACTGAAAAAATAGAGACATTTTCAAACACTAAATTTCATTGACTTTGTAACGGTATCACTCCGTTTGAGTTACAACGGTTGCGTCACATATTCGTACCAGAATGTATTTAGCGATATGTTTCAGATATTACGAGGTTGCATCGCTTTTAACAGTGAAACAATTGACTCTGGGACTTAATTGAACTGATTTTGGACTTTGACATTTTAAATGTGATGAATGAGACAATTGGACTCCAAGAAAAAACGTTCTTCTTAATTTGAAATGATTGCTGGAACAGAGCATTTCCACTGGGCGCTGTGGTAGAGCTTTATTAAAAAATGTAGATAAATAAGGCATTTTTTATTGTGGGACCAATCCTAGACGTTAGCGTGCTCTAAAGAAATAGAGACAGTTTCAAAAACTACATTTCATTGACTTTCTAACGTTAAAAGTCTGTTTGAGCTACAACGGTTGCGTCACATATCCGTACCAACATGTATTTAGCGATATATTTCTGATAATACTAGACTGCATCGCATTTAACAGTGAAACGATTGACTGTGGGACTTAACGGAACTGATTTTAGACTTTGAACTTATAAATGTGATGAATGAGACAATTGGACTCCAAGAAATAACATTCTTCTTAATTTGACATGATTGCTTGAACTCAACGATTGGGCGCTGTGATAGCGCTTTGTTAAAAAATGTAGATAAATAAGTCATTTTTTACTGTGGGACCAATCCTAGCCGTTAGCACGCGCTGAAGACATAGAGACAGTTTCAAGAACAACATTTCATTGAGTTTCAAACGGTATCACTCCGTTTGAGTTACCACGGTTGCGTCACATATTCGTACCAACATGTATTTAGCGATGTGTTTCTAATATTACCAGGTTGCATCGATTTTAACAATGAAACGATTAACTGTGGGATTTAATTGAAATGATTGTGGAATTTGAGCCTAGAATTATGATCAATAAAACAACTGGACTCCCAGAAAAACGTTCTTCTTTATCTGACATGGTTGCTGGAACTCAGCGATCACACTGGGCGCTGTGGTAGCGCTTCATTTAAAAATTTAGATAAATAAGTCATTTTTTACTGTGGGACCAATCCTAGCCGTTAGCATGCACTGAAAAAATAGAGACATTTTCAAACACTAAATTTCATTGACTTTGTAACGGTATCACTCCGTTTGAGTTACAACGGTTGCGTCACATATTCGTACCAGAATGTATTTAGCGATATGTTTCAGATAATACGAGGTTGCATCGCTTTTAACAGTGAAACGATTGACTCTGGGACTTAATTGAACTGATTTTGGACTTTGACATTTTAAATGTGATGAATGAGACAATTGGACTCCAAGAAAAAACGTTCTTCTTAAATTGAAATGATTGCTGGAACAGAGCATTTCCACTGGGCGCTGTGGTAGCGCTTTATTAAAAAATGTAGATAAATAAGGCATTTTTTATTGTGGGACCAATCCTAGACTTTAGCGCGCTCTAAAAAAATAGAGACAGTTTCAAAAACTACATTTCATTGACTTTCTAACGTTAAAAGTCTGTTTGAGCTACAACGGTTGCGTCACATATCCGTACCAACATGTATTTAGCGATATATTTCTGATAATACTAGACTGCATCGCATTTAACAGTGAAACGATTGACTGTGGGACATAACGGAACTGATTTTGGACGTTGAACTTATAAATGTGATGAATGAGACAATTGGACTCCAAGAAATAACATTCTTCTTAATTTGACATGATTGCTTGAACTCAAGGTTGGGGCGCTGTGATAGCGCTTTGTTAAAAAATGTAGATAAATAAGTCATTTTTTACAGTGGGACCAATCCCAGCCGTTAGCTCGCGCTAAAGAAATAGAGACATTTTCAAAAACTAAATTTCATTGACTTTGTAACAGTATCACTCCCTTTGAGTTACCACGGTTGCGTCACATATTCGTACCAACATGTATTTAGCGATGTGTTTCTAATATTACCAGGTTGCATCGATTTTAACAATGAAACGATTAACTGTGGTATTTAATTGAAATGATTTTGGAATTTGAACCTAGAAATTTGATCAATAAGACAACTGGACTCCAAGAAAAAACGTTCTTCTTAATCTGATATGGTTGCTGGAACTCAGCGATTACACTGGGCGCTGTGGTAGCGCTTCATTTAAAAACTTAGATAAATAAGTCATTTTTTACTGTGGGACCAATCCTAGCCGTTAGTTCGCGCTGACGAAATAGACACATTTTCAAAAACTAAATTTCATTGACTTTGTAATGGCATCACTCCGTTTGAGTTGCAACGGTTGCGTCACATATTCGTACCAGAATGTATTTAGCGATATGCTTCAGATATTACGAGGTTGCATCGCTTTAAACAGTGAAACGATTGACTCTGGGACTTAATTGAACTGATTTTGGACTTTGACATTATAAATGTGATGAATGAGACAATTGGACTCCAAGAAAAAACATTCTCCTTAATTTGACACGATTGCTGGAATTCAGCGATTACACTGGGCGCTGCGGTAGCGCTTCATTAGAAATTTAGATAATAAGTCATTTTGTACTGTGGGACCAATCCTAGACGATAGCGCACGCTGAAGAAATAGAGAAAGTTTCAAAAATTACATTTCATTGACTTTCTAACGGTATCGGTCCGTTTGAGTTACAACTGTGGCGTCACATATTCGTACCAACATGTATTTAGTGTTATTTTTCTGACTCTACTAGGTTGCATTGCTTTTAACAATGAAACGATTGACTGTGGGACTTAATTGAATTGATTTTTGTTTTTGACCCTAGAAATATGATCAATAAGACAACTGGACTCCAAGAAAAAACGTTCTTTTTAATTTGAAATGATTGCTGGAACAGAGCATTTCCACTGGGCGCTGTGGTAGCGCTTTATTAAAAAATGTAGATAAATAAGCCATTTTTTTCTGTGGGAGCAATCCTAGACGTTAGCGCGCTTTGAAGAAATAGAGACAGTTTCAAAAACTTAATTTCATTGACTTTGTAACGGTATCACTCCGTTTGAGTTACCACGGTTGCGTCACATATTCGTACCAACATGTATTTAGCGATGTGTTTCTAATATTACCAGGTTGCATCGATTTTAACAATGAAACGATTAACTGTGGGATTTAATTGAAATGAGTTTGGACTTTGAACCTAGAAATATGATCAATAAGACAACTGGACTCCAAGAAAAAACGTTCTTCTTAATCTGACATGGTTGCTAGAACTCAGCGATTACACTGGGCGCTGTGGTAGCGCTTCATTTAAAAACTTAGATAAATAAGTCATTTTTTACTGTGGGACCAATCCTAGCCGTTAGTTCGCGCTGACGAAATAGACACATTTTCAAAAACTAAATTTCATTGACTTTGTAACGGCATCACTCCGTTTGAGTTGCAACGGTTGCGTCACATATTCGTACCAGAATGTATTTAGCGATATGCTTTAGATATTACGAGGTTGCATCGCTTTAAACAGTGAAACGATTGACTCTGGGAGTTAATTGAACTGATTTTGGACTTTGACATTATAAATGTGATGAATGAGACAATTGGACTCCAAGAAAAAACATTCTCCTTAATTTGACACGATTGCTGGAATTCAGCGATTACACTGGGCGCTGCGGTAGCGCTTCATTAGAAATTTAGATAATAAGTCATTTTGTACTGTGGGACCAATCCTAGACGATAGCGCACGCTGAAGAAATAGAGACAGTTTCTAAAATTACATTTCATTGACTTTCTAACGGTATCGGTCCGTTTGAGTTACAACTGTTGCGTCACATATTCGTACCAACATGTATTTAGTGTTATTTTTCTGACTCTACTAGGTTGCATCGCTTTTAACAATGAAACGATTGACTGTGGGACTTAATTGAATTGATTCTAGTTTTTGACCCTAGAAATATGATCAATAAGACAACTGGACTCCAAGAAAAAACGTTCTTCTTAATTTGAAATGATTGCTGGAACAGAGCATTTCCACTGGGCGCTGTGGTAGCGCTTTATTAAAAAATGTAGATAAATAAGCCATTTTTTTCTGTGGGAGCAATCCTAGACGTTAGCGCGCTTTGAAGAAATAGAGACAGTTTCAAAAGCTTAATTTCATTGACTTTTTAAAGGTATCACTCCGTTTGAGTTACCACGGTTGCGTCACATATTCGTACCAACATGTATTTAGCGATGTGTTTCTAATATTACCAGGTTGCATCGATTTTAACAATGAAACGATTAACTGTGGGATTTAATTGAAATGATTTTGGACTTTGAACCTAGAAATATGATCAATAAGACAACTGGACTCGAAGAAAAAACGTTCTTCTTAATCTGACATGGTTGCTGGAACTCAACGATTACACTGGGCGCTGTGGTAGCGCTTCATTTAAAAATTTAGATAAAAAAGTCATTTGTTACTGTGGGACCAATCCTAGCCGTTAGCTCGCTCTGAAGAAATAGAGACATTTTCAAAAACGAAATTTCATTAACATTGTAACGGTATCACTCCGTTTGAGTTACAACGGTTGGCTCACATATTCGTACCAGAATGTATTTTGCGACATGTTTCAGATATTACGAGGTTGCATCGCTTTTAACAGTGAAACGATTGACTGTGGGACTTAATTGAAGCGATTTTTGACTTTGACCCTAGAAGTATGATCAATAAGACAACTGAACTCCAAGAAAAAACGTTCTTCTTAATTTGAAATGATTGCTGGAACAGAGCATTTCCACTGGGCGCTGGGGTAGCGCTTTATTAAAAAATATAGATAAATAAATTATTTTTTACTGTCGGGCCAATCTTAGACGTTAGCGAGCCATGAAGAAATAGAGACAGTTTTAAAAACTACACTTCATTGACTTTCTAACGCTATCCGTCCATTTGAAGTACAACGGTTGCGTCACATATTCGTACCAACATGTATTTAGCGATATGTTTCAGATATTACTAGGTTGCATCGCTTTTAACAGTGAAAGGATTGACTCTGGGACTTAATTGAACTGATTTTGGACTTTGACAATATAAATGGGATGAATGAGACAATTGGTCTCCAGGAAGTAACATTCTCATTAATTTGACACGATTGCTGGAATTCAGCGATTACACTGGGCGCTGCGGTAGCGCTTCATTAAAAAATTTAGATAAATAAGTCATTTTGTACTGTGGGACCAATCCTAGACGAGAGCGCACGCTGAAGAAATAGAGACAGTTTCAAAAATTACAATTCATTGACTTTCCAACGGTATCGGTCCCTTTGAGTTACAACTGTTGCGTCACATATTCGTACCAACATGTATTTAGCGTTATTTTTCTGACTCTACTAGGTTGCATCGCTTTTAACAATGAAACGATTGACTGTGGATTTAATTGAAATGAGTTTGGACTTTGACCCTAGTAATATGATCAATAAGAGAACTGGACTCCAAGAAAAAACGTTCTTCTTAATTTGAAATTATTGCTGGAACAGAGCATTTCTACTGGGCGCTGTGGTAGCGCTTTATTAGAAAATGTAGATAAATAAGCAATTTTTTACTGTGGGACCAATCCTAGACGTTAGCGCGCTCTGAAGAAATAGAGACAGTTCCAAAAACTACATTTCATTGACTTTCTAACGTTATCAGTCTGTTTGAGCTGCAACTGTTGCGTCACATACTCGTACCAACATGTATTTAGCGATATATTTCCGATATTACTAGATTGCATCGCTTTTAACAGTGAAGCGATTGACTGTGGGACTTAATGGAACTGATTTTGGACTTTGAACTTATAAATGTGATAAATGAGACAATTCGACTCCAAGGAATAACATTCTTATTAATTTGACATGATTTCTTGAACTCAACGATTACCTGGGCGCTGTGATAGCGCTTTATTATAAAATGTAGATAAATAAGTCATTTTTTACTGTGGGACCAATCCTAGCCGTAAGCTCGCGCTGAAGAAATAGAGACATTTTCAAAAACTACATTTCATTGACTTTGTAACGGTATCACTCCGTTTGAGTTACAACGGTTGCGTTACATATTCGTACCAACATGTATTTAGCGATATGTTTCTGATATTACTAGATTGCATCGCTTTTAACAGTGAAAAGATTGACTGTGGGACTTAATTGAACTGATTTTGGACTTTGACATTATAAATGTGATGAATGAGACAATTGGTCTCCAGGAAATAACATTCTCATTAATTTGACATGATTGCTTCAACTCAACGATTACCTGGGCGCTGTGATAGCGCTTTATTAAAAAATGTAGATAAATAAGTCATTTTTTACTGTGGGACCAATCCTAGCCGTTAGCTCGCGCTGAAAAAATAGAGACATTTTCAAAAACTACATTTCATTGACTTTGTAACGGTATCACTCCGTTTGAGTTACAGCGGTTGCGTTACATATTCGTACCAACATGTATTTAGCGATATGTTTCTGATGTTACCAGGTTCAATCGCTTTTAGCGGTGAAACGATTGACTGTGGGACTTAATTGAACTGATTTTGGACTTTGAACTTATAAATGTGATAAATGAGCCAATTGGACTCAAAGAAATAACATTCTTCTTAATCTGACATGGTTGCTGGAACTCAGCGATTACACTGGGCGCTGTGGTAGCGCTTCATTTAAAAATTTAGATAAATAAGTCATTTTTTACTGTGCGACCAATCCTAGCCGTTAGCACGCGCTGAAGATATAGAGACAGTTTCAAAAACTACATTTCATTGAGTTTCTAACGGTGTCCGTCCGCTTGAAGTACAACAGTCGCGTCACATATTCGTACCAACATGTGTTTAGCGACGTGTTTCAGATATTACCAAGTTGCATGGCTTTTAACAGTGAACCAATTTACTGTGGGACTTAATTGAACTGATTTCGGACTTTGAACTTATAAATGTGATAAATGAGCCAATTGGACTCCAAGAAGTAACATTCTTCTTAATCTGACATTGCTGCTGGAACTCAGAGATTTTACTGGTCGCTGTGGTAGCGCTTAACTTGAAAATTTAGATAAATAAGTCACATTTTGCTGTGGGACGAATCCTAGCCGTTACCACGCGCTGAAGATATAGATACAGTTTCAAAAACTACATTTCATTGAGTTTCTAACGGTGTCCGCCCGCTTGAAGTACAACAGTCGCGTCACATATTCGTACCAACATGTATCTAGTGACATGATTCAGATGTTGCCAGGTTGCATCGCTTTTAACAGTGAAAGGATTCACTCTGGCACTTAATTGAACTGATTTTGGAATTTGAAATTATAAATGTGATGAATGAGACAATTGGACTCCACGAAATAACATTCTCCTTAAGTTGACACGATTGCTGGAATTCAGCGATTACACTTAGCGCTGCGGTAGCGCTTCATTAAAAAAATTAGATAAATAAGTCATTTTGTACTGTGGGACCAATCCTAGACGTTAGCGCGCTCTGAAGAAATAGAGACAGTTTCAAAAACTACATTTCATTGACTTTATAACGTTATCAGTCTGTTTAAGATACAACGGTTGCGTCACATATCCGTACCAACATGTATTTAGCGATATATTTCCGATATTACTAGATTGCATCGCATTTAACAGTGAAACGATTGACTGTGGGACTTAATGGAACTGATTTTGAACTTTGAACTTATAAATGTGATGAATGAGACAATTCGAATCCAAGAAATAACATTCTTATTAATTTGACATGATTGCTTGAACTCAACGATTACCTGGGCGCTGTGATAGCGGTTTATTAAGAAATGTAGATAAATAAGTCATTTTTTACTGTGGGACCAATCCTAGCCGTTAGCTCGCGCTGAAGAAATAGAAACATTTTCAAAAAATACATTTCATTGACTTTGTAACGGTATCACTCCGTTTGAGTTACAACGGTTGCGTTACATATTCGTACTAACATGTATTTAGCGATATGTTTCTGATGTTACCAGGTTGCATCGCTTTTAGCAGTGAAACGATTGACTGTGGGAATTAATTGAACTGATTTTGGACTTTGAACATATAAATATGATAAATGAGCCAATTGGACTCCAAGAAATAACAGTCTTCTTAACCTGAAATGGTTGCTGGAACTCAGCGATTACACTGGGCGCTGCGGCAGCGCTTCATTATAAAATTTAGATAAATAAGTCATTTTGTAGTGTGGGACCAATCCTAGACGATAGCGCACGCTGAAATAATAGAGACAGTTTCAAAAATTACTTTTCATTGACTTTCTAACGGTATCAGTCCGTTTGAGATAAAACTGTTGCGTCATGTATTTGTACTAACATGTATTTTGCGTTATTTTTCTGACTCTACTAGGTTGCCTCGCTTTTAACAATGAAACGATTGACTGTGGGACTTAATTGAAATGATTTTGGACTGTGACCCTAGAAATATGATCAATAAGACAACTGGACTCCAAGAAAAAACGTTCTTCTTAATTTGACATGATTTCTTGCACTCAGCGATTACACTGGGCGCTGCGGTAGCGCTTTATTAGAAAATGTAGATAAATAAGCCATTTTTTAATGTGGGACCAATCCTAGACGTTAGCGCGCTCTGAAGAAATAGAGACGGTTTCAAAAACTACATTTCATTGAATTTCTAACGTTATCAGTCTGTTTGAACTACAACGGTTGCGTCACATATCCGTACCAACATGTACTTAGCGATATGTTTCTGATATTACCAGGTTCCATCGCTTTTAGCAGTGAAACGATTGACTGTGGGAATTAATTGAACTGATTTTGGACTTTGAACTTATAAATATGATAAATAAGCCAATTGGACTCCAAGAAATAACATTCTTCTTAACCTGAAATGGTTGCTGGAACTCAGCGATTACACTGGGCGCTGTGGTAGCGCTTTATTAAAAAATGTAGATAAATAAGCCATTTTTTACTGTGGGACCAATCCTAGACGATAGCGCGCTCTGAAGAAATAGAGACAGTTTCAAAAATTACTTTTCATTGACTTTCTAACGGTATCAGTCCGTTTGAAATAAAACTGTTGCGTCATATGTTCGTACTAACATGTATTTTGCGTTATTTTTCTGACTCTACTAGGTTGCCTCGCTTTTAACAATGAAACGATTGACTGTGGGACTTAATTGAAATGATTTTGGACTGTGACCCTAGAAATATGATCAATAAGACAACTGGACTCCAAGAAAAAACGTTCTTCTTAATTTGACATGATTTCTTGAACTCAGCGATTACACTGGGCGCTGCGGTAGCGCTTTATTAGAAAATGTAGATAAATAAACCATTTTTTAATGTGGGACCAATCCTAGACGTTAGCGCGCTCTGAAGAAATAGAGACGGTTTCAAAAACTACATTTCATTGAATTTCTAACGTTATCAGTCTGTTTGAGCTACAACGGTTGCGTCACATATCCGTACCAACATGTACTTAGCGATATGTTTCTGATATTACCAGGTTCCATCGCTTTTAGCAGTGAAACGATTGACTGTGGGAATTAATTGAACTGATTTTGGACTTTGAACTTATAAATATGATAAATAAGCCAATTGGACTCCAAGAAATAACATTCTTCTTAACCTGAAATGGTTGCTGGAACTCAGCGATTACACTGGGCGCTGTGGTAGCGCTTTATTAAAAAATGTAGATAAATAAGCCATTTTTTACTGTGGGACCAATCCTAGACGATAGCGCGCTCTGAAGAAATAGAGACAGTTTCAAAAACTACATTTCATTGACTTTATAACGTTATCAGTCTGTTTAAGATACAACGGTTGCGTCACATATCCGTACCAACATGTATTTAGCGATATATTTCCGATATTACTAGATTGCATCGCATTTAACAGTGAAACGATTGACTGTGGTACTTAATGGAACTGATTTTGAACTTTGAACTTATAAATGTGATAAATGAGACAATTCGAATCAAAGAAATAACATTCTTATTAATTTGACATGATTGCTTGAACTCAACGATTAGCTGGGCGCTGTGATAGCGCTTTATTAAGAAATGTAGATAAATAAGTCATTTTTTACTGTGGAACCAATCCTAGCCGTTAGCTCGCGCTGAAGAAATAGAAACATTTTCAAAAAATACATTTCATTGACTTTGTAACGGTATCACTCCGTTTGAGTTACAACGGTTGCGTTACATATTCGTACCAACATGTATCTAGCGATATGTTTCTGATGTTACCAGGTTGCATCGCTTTTAGCAGTGAAACGATTGACTGTGGGAATTAATTGAACTGATTTTGGACTTTGAACATATAAATATGATAAATGAGCCAATTGGACTCCAAGAAATAACATTCTTCTTAACCTGAAATGGTTGCTGGAACTCAGCGATTACACTGGGCGCTGCGGTAGCGCTTCATTATAAAATTTAGATAAATAAGTCATTTTGTAGTGTGGGACCAATCCTAGACGATAGCGGACGCTGAAATAATAGAGACAGTTTCAAAAATTACTTTTCATTGACTTTCTAACGGTATAAGTCCGTTTGAGATAAAAATGTTGCGTCATATATTCGTACTAACATGTATTTTGCGTTATTTTTCTGACTCTACTAGGTTGCCTCGCTTTTAACAATGAAACGATTGACTGTGGGACTTAATTGAAATGATTTTGGACTGTGACCCTAGAAATATGATCAATAAGACAACTGGACTCCAAGAAAAAACGTTCTTCTTAACTTGACATGATTGCTTGAACTCAACGATTACCTGGGTGCTGTGATAGCGCTTTATTAAGAAATGTAGATAAATAAGTCATTTTTTACTGTGGGACCAATCCTAGCCGTTAGCTCGCGCTGAAGAAATAGAGACATTTTCAAAAAATACATTTCATTGACTTTGTAACGGTATCACTCCGTTTGAGTTACAACGGTTGCGTTACATATTCGTACCAACATGTATTTAGCGATATGTTTCTGATGTTACCAGGTTGCATCGCTTTTAGCAGTGAAACGATTGACTGTGGGAAATAATTGAACTGATTTTGGACTTTGAACATATAAATATGGTAAGTGAGCCAATTGGACTCCAAGAAATAACATTCTTCTTAACCTGAAATGGTTGCTGGAACTCAGCGATTACACTGGGCGCTGCGGTAGCGCTTCATTATAAAATTTAGATAAATAAGTCATTTTGTACTGTGGGACCAATCCTAGACGATAGCGCACGCTGAAATAATAGAGACAGTTTCAAAAATTACTTTTCATTGACTTTCTAACGGTATCAGTCCGTTTGAGATAAAACTGTTGCGCCATATATTCGTACTAACATGTATTTTGCGTTATTTTTCTGACTCTACTAGGTTGCCTCGCTTTTAGCAATGAAACGATTGACTGTGGGACTTAATTGAAATGATTTTGGACTGTGACCCTAGAAATATGATCAATAAGACAACTGGACTCCAAGAAAAAACGTTCTTCTTAATTTGACATGATTTCTTGAACTCAGCGATTACACTGGGCGCTGCGGTAGCGCTTTATTAGAAAATGTAGATAAATAAGCCATTTTTTAATGTGGGACCAATCCTAGACGTTAGCGCGCTCTGAAGAAATAGAGACGGTTTCAAAAACTACATTTCATTGAATTTCTAACGTTATCAGTCTGTTTGAGCTACAACGGTTGCGTCACATATCCGTACCAACATGTACTTAGCGATATGTTTCTGATATTACCAGGTTCCATCGCTTTTAGCAGTGAAACGATTGACTGTGGGAATTAATTGAACTGATTTTGGACTTTGAACTTATAAATATGATAAATAAGCCAATTGGACTCCAAGAAATAACGTTCTTCTTAACCTGAAATGGTTGCTGGAACTCAGCGATTACACTGGGCGATGTGGTAGCGCTTTATTAAAAAATGTAGATAATTAAGCCTTTTTTTACTGTGGGACCAATCCTAGACGATAGCGCGCTCTGAAGAAATAGAGACAGTTTCAAAAACTACATTTCATTGACTTTATAACGTTATCAGTCTGTTTAAGATACAACGGTTGCGTCACATATCCGTACCAACATGTATTTAGCGATATATTTCCGATATTACTAGATTGCATCGCATTTAACAGTGAAACGATTGACTGTGGGACTTAATGGAACTGATTTTGAACTTTGATCTTATAAATGTGATAAATGAGACAATTCGAATCCAAGAAATAACATTCTTATTAATTTGACATGATTGCTTGAACTCAACGATTACCTGGGCTCTGTGATAGCGCTTTATTAAGAAATGTAGATAAATAAGTCATTTTTTACTGTGGGACCAATCCTAGCCGTTAGCTCGCGCTGAAGAAATAGAAACATTTTTAAAAAATACATTTCATTGACTTTGTAACGGTATCACTCCGTTTGAGTTACAACGGTTGCGTTACATATTCGTACCAACATGTATTTAGCGATATGTTTCTGATGTTACCAGGTTGCATCGCTTTTAGCAGTGAAACGATTGACTGTGGGAATTAATTGAACTGATTTTGGACTTTGAACATATAAATATGATAAATGAGCCAATTGGACTCCAAGAAATAACATTCTTCTTAACCTGAAATGGTTGCTGGAACTCAGCGATTACACTGGGCGCTGCGGTAGCGCTTCATTATAAAATTTAGATAAATAAGTCATTTTGTAGTGTGGGACCAATCCTAGACGATAGCGGACGCTGAAATAATAGAGACAGTTTCAAAAATTACTTTTCATTGACTTTCTAACGGTATCAGTCCGTTTGAGATAAAAATGTTGCGTCATATATTCGTACTAACATGTATTTTGCGTTATTTTTCTGACTCTACTAGGTTGCCTCGCTTTTAACAATGAAACGATTGACTGTGGGACTTAATTGAAATGATTTTGGACTGTGACCCTAGAAATATGATCAATAAGACAACTGGACTCCAAGAAAAAACGTTCTTCTTAATTTGACATGATTGCTTGAACTCAACGATTACCTGGGTGCTGTGATAGCGCTTTATTAAAAAATGTAGATAAATAAGTCATTTTTTACTGTGGGACCAATCCTAGCCGTTAGCTCGCGCTGAAGAAATAGAGACATTTTCAAAAAATACATTTCATTGACTTTGTAACGGTATCACTCCGTTTGAGTTAAAACGGTTGCGTTACATATTCGTACCAACATGTATTTAGCGATATGTTTCTGATGTTACCAGGTTGCATCGCTTTTAGCAGTGAAACGATTGACTGTGGGAAATAATTGAACTGATTTTGGACTTTGAACATATAAATATGATAAGTGAGCCAATTGGACTCCAAGAAATAACATTCTTCTTAATTTGACATGATTTCTTGCACTCAGCGATTACACTGGGCGCTGCGGTAGCGCTTTATTAGAAAATGTAGATAAATAAGCCATTTTTTAATGTGGGACCAATCCTAGACGTTAGCGCGCTCTGAAGAAATAGAAACGGTTTCAAAAACTACATTTCATCGAATTTCTAACGTTATCAGTCTGTTTGAGCTACAACGGTTGCGTCACATATCCGTACCAACATGTACTTAGCGATATGTTTCTGATATTACCAGGTTCCATCGCTTTTAGCAGTGAAACGATTGACTGTGGGAATTAATTGAACTGATTTTGGACTTTGAACTTATAAATATGATAAATAAGCCAATTGGACTCCAAGAAATAACATTCTTCTTAACCTGAAATGGTTGCTGGAACTCAGCGATTACACTGGGCGCTGTGGTAGCGCTTTATTAAAAAATGTAGATAAATAAGCCATTTTTTACTGTGGGACCAATCCTAGACGATAGCGCGCTCTGAAGAAATAGAGACAGTTTCAAAAACTACATTTCATTGACTTTATAACGTTATCAGTCTGTTTAAGATACAACGGTTGCGTCACATATCCGTACCAACATGTATTTAGCGATATATTTCCGATATTACTAGATTGCATCGCATTTAACAGTGAAACGATTGACTGTGGTACTTAATGGAACTGATTTTGAACTTTGAACTTATAAATGTGATAAATGAGACAATTCGAATCAAAGAAATAACATTCTTATTAATTTGACATGATTGCTTGAACTCAACGATTACCTGGGCGCTGTGATAGCGCTTTATTAAGAAATGTAGATAAATAAGTCATTTGTTACTGTGGGACCAATCCTAGCCGTTAGCTCGCGCTGAAGAAATAGAAACATTTTCAAAAAATACATTTCATTGACTTTGTAACGGTATCACTCCGTTTGAGTTACAACGGTTGCGTTACATATTCGTACCAACATGTATCTAGCGATATGTTTCTGATGTTACCAGGTTGCATCGCTTTTAGCAGTGAAACGATTGACTGTGGGAATTAATTGAACTGATTTTGGACTTTGAACATATAAATATGATAAATGAGCCAATTGGACTCCAAGAAATAACATTCTTCTTAACCTGAAATGGTTGCTGGAACTCAGCGATTACACTGGGCGCTGCGGTAGCGCTTCATTATAAAATTTAGATAAATAAGTCATTTTGTAGTGTGGGACCAATCCTAGACGATAGCGGACGCTGAAATAATAGAGACAGTTTCAAAAATTACTTTTCATTGACTTTCTAACGGTATCAGTCCGTTTGAGATAAAAATGTTGCGTCATATATTCGTACTAACATGTATTTTGCGTTATTTTTCTGACTCTACTAGGTTGCCTCGCTTTTAACAATGAAACGATTGACTGTGGGACTTAATTGAAATGATTTTGGACTGTGACCCTAGAAATATGATCAATAAGACAACTGGACTGCAAGAAAAAACGTTCTTCTTAATTTGACATGATTGCTTGAACTCAACGATTACCTGGTTGCTGTGATAGCGCTTTATTAAGAAATGTAGATAAATAAGTCATTTTTTACTGTGGGACCAATCCTAGCCGTTAGCTCGCGCTGAAGAAATAGAGACATTTTCAAAAAATACATTTCATTGACTTTGTAACGGTATCACTCCGTTTGAGTTACAACGGTTGCGTTACATATTCGTACCAACATGTATTTAGCGATATGTTTCTGATGTTACCAGGTTGCATCGCTTTTAGCAGTGAAACGATTGACTGTGGGAAATAATTGAACTGATTTTGGACTTTGAACATATAAATATGGTAAGTGAGCCAATTGGACTCCAAGAAATAACATTCTTCTTAACCTGAAATGGTTGCTGGAACTCAGCGATTACACTGGGCGCTGCGGTAGCGCTTCATTATAAAATTTAGATAAATAAGTCATTTTGTACTGTGGGACCAATCCTAGACGATAGCGCACGCTGAAATAATAGAGACAGTTTCAAAAATTACTTTTCATTGACTTTCTAACGGTATCAGTCCGTTTGAGATAAAACTGTTGCGCCATATATTCGTACTAACATGTATTTTGCGTTATTTTTCTGACTCTACTAGGTTGCCTCGCTTTTAGCAATGAAACGATTGACTGTGGGACTTAATTGAAATGATTTTGGACTGTGACCCTAGAAATATGATCAATAAGACAACTGGACTCCAAGAAAAAACGTTCTTCTTAATTTGACATGATTTCTTGAACTCAGCGATTACACTGGGCGCTGCGGTAGCGCTTTATTAGAAAATGTAGATAAATAAGCCATTTTTTAATGTGGGACCAATCCTAGACGTTAGCGCGCTCTGAAGAAATAGAGACGGTTTCAAAAACTACATTTCATTGAATTTCTAACGTTATCAGTCTGTTTGAGCTACAACGGTTGCGTCACATATCCGTACCAACATGTACTTAGCGATATGTTTCTGATATTACCAGGTTCCATCGCTTTTAGCAGTGAAACGATTGACTGTGGGAATTAATTGAACTGATTTTGGACTTTGAACTTATAAATATGATAAATAAGCCAATTGGACTCCAAGAAATAACGTTCTTCTTAACCTGAAATGGTTGCTGGAACTCAGCGATTACACTGGGCGATGTGGTAGCGCTTTATTAAAAAATGTAGATAATTAAGCCATTTTTTACTGTGGGACCAATCCTAGACGATAGCGCGCTCTGAAGAAATAGAGACAGTTTCAAAAACTACATTTCATTGACTTTATAACGTTATCAGTCTGTTTAAGATACAACGGTTGCGTCACATATCCGTACCAACATGTATTTAGCGATATATTTCCGATATTACTAGATTGCATCGCATTTAACAGTGAAACGATTGACTGTGGGACTTAATGGAACTGATTTTGAACTTTGAACTTATAAATGTGATAAATGAGACAATTCGAATCCAAGAAATAACATTCTTATTAATTTGACATGATTGCTTGAACTCAACGATTACCTGGGCTCTGTGATAGCGCTTTATTAAGAAATGTAGATAAGTAAGTCATTTTTTACTGTGGGACCAATCCTAGCCGTTAGCTCGCGCTGAAGAAATAGAAACATTTTTAAAAAATACATTTCATTGACTTTGTAACGGTATCACTCCGTTTGAGTTACAACGGTTGCGTTACATATTCGTACCAACATGTATTTAGCGATATGTTTCTGATGTTACCAGGTTGCATCGCTTTTAGCAGTGAAACGATTGACTGTGGGAATTAATTGAACTGATTTTGGACTTTGAACATATAAATATGATAAATGAGCCAATTGGACTCCAAGAAATAACATTCTTCTTAACCTGAAATGGTTGCTGGAACTCAGCGATTACACTGGGCGCTGCGGTAGCGCTTCATTATAAAATTTAGATAAATAAGTCATTTTGTAGTGTGGGACCAATCCTAGACGATAGCGGACGCTGAAATAATAGAGACAGTTTCAAAAATTACTTTTCATTGACTTTCTAACGGTATCAGTCCGTTTGAGATAAAAATGTTGCGTCATATATTCGTACTAACATGTATTTTGCGTTATTTTTCTGACTCTACTAGGTTGCCTCGCTTTTAACAATGTAACGATTGACTGTGGGACTTAATTGAAATGATTTTGGACTGTGACCCTAGAAATATGATCAATAAGACAACTGGACTCCAAGAAAAAACGTTCTTCTTAATTTGACATGATTGCTTGAACTCAACGATTACCTGGGTGCTGTGATAGCGCTTTATTAAGAAATGTAGATAAATAAGTCATTTTTTACTGTGGGACCAATCCTAGCCGTTAGCTCGCGCTGAAGAAATAGAGACATTTTCAAAAAATACATTTCATTGACTTTGTAACAGTATCACTCCGTTTGAGTTACAACGGTTGCGTTACATATTCGTACCAACATGTATTTAGCGATATGTTTCTGATGTTACCAGGTTGCATCGCTTTTAGCAGTGAAACGATTGACTGTGGGAAATAATTGAACTGATTTTGGACTTTGAACATATAAATATGATAAGTGAGCCAATTGGACTCCAAGAAATAACATTCTTCTTAACCTGAAATGGTTGCTGGAACTCAGCGATTACACTGGGCGCTGCGGTAGCGCTTCATTATAAAATTTAGATAAATAAGTCATTTTGTACTGTGGGACCAATCCTAGACGATAGCGCACGCTGAAATAATAGAGACAGTTTCAAAAATTACTTTTCATTGACTTTCTAACGGTATCAGTCCGTTTGAGATAAAACTGTTGCGCCATATATTCGTACTAACATGTATTTTGCGTTATTTTTCTGACTCTACTAGGTTGCCTCGCTTTTAGCAATGAAACGATTGACTGTGGGACTTAATTGAAATTATTTTGGACTGTGACCCTAGAAATATGATCAATAAGACAACTGGACTCCAAGAAAAAACGTTCTTCTTAATTTGACATGATTTCTTGAACTCAGCGATTACACTGGGCGCTGCGGTAGCGCTTTATTAGAAAATGTAGATAAATAAGCCATTTTTTAATGTGGGACCAATCCTAGACGTTAGCGCGCTCTGAAGAAATAGAGACGGTTTCAAAAACTACATTTCATTGAATTTCTAACGTTATCAGTCTGTTTGAGCTACAACGGTTGCGTCACATATCCGTACCAACATGTACTTAGCGATATGTTTCTGATATTACCAGGTTCCATCGCTTTTAGCAGTGAAACGATTGACTGTGGGAATTAATTGAACTGATTTTGGACTTTGAACTTATAAATATGATAAATAAGCCAATTGGACTCCAAGAAATAACGTTCTTCTTAACCTGAAATGGTTGCTGGAACTCAGCGATTACACTGGGCGATGTGGTAGCGCTTTATTAAAAAATGTAGATAATTAAGCCATTTTTTACTGTGGGACCAATCCTAGACGATAGCGCGCTCTGAAGAAATAGAGACAGTTTCAAAAACTACATTTCATTGACTTTATAACGTTATCAGTCTGTTTAAGATACAACGGTTGCGTCACATATCCGTACCAACATGTATTTAGCGATATATTTCCGATATTACTAGATTGCATCGCATTTAACAGTGAAACGATTGACTGTGGGACTTAATGGAACTGATTTTGAACTTTGAACTTATAAATGTGATAAATGAGACAATTCGAATCCAAGAAATAACATTCTTATTAATTTGACATGATTGCTTGAACTCAACGATTACCTGGGCTCTGTGATAGCGCTTTATTAAGAAATGTAGATAAATAAGTCATTTTTTACTGTGGGACCAATCCTAGCCGTTAGCTCGCGCTGAAGAAATAGAAACATTTTTAAAAAATACATTTCATTGACTTTGTAACGGTATCACTCCGTTTGAGTTACAACGGTTGCGTTACATATTCGTACCAACATGTATTTAGCGATATGTTTCTGATGTTACCAGGTTGCATCGCTTTTAGCAGTGAAACGATTGACTGTGGGACTTAATTGAAATGATTTTGGACTGTGACCCTAGAAATATGATCAATAAGACAACTGGACTCCAAGAAAATACGTTCTTCTTAATTTGACATGATTTCTTGAACTCAGCCATTACACTGGGCGCTGCGGTAGCGCTTTATTAGAAAATGTAGATAAATAAGCCATTTTTTAATGTTGGACCAATCCTAGCCGTTAGCGCGCTCTGAAGAAATAGAGACGGTTTCAAAAACTACATTTCATTGAATTTCTAACGTTATCAGTCTGTTTGAGCTACAACGGTTGCGTCACATATCCGTACCAACATGTACTTAGCGATATGTTTCTGATATTACCAGGTTCCATCGCTTTTAGCAGTGAAACGATTGACTGTGGGAACTAATTGAACTGATTTTGGACTTTGAACTTATAAATATGATAAATAAGCCAATTGGACTGCAAGAAATAACATTCTTCTTAACCTGAAATGGTTGCTGGAACTTAGCGATTACACTGGGCGCTGTGGTAGCGCTTTATTAAAAAATGTAGATAAATAAGCTATTTTTTACTGTGGGACCAATCCTAGACGATAGCGCGCTCTGAAGAAATAGAGACAGTTTTAAAAACTACATTTCATTGACTTTATAACGTTATCAGTGTGTTTAAGATACAACGGTTGCGTCACATATCCGTACCAACATGTATTTAGCGATATATTTCCGATATTACTAGATTGCATCGCATTTAACAGTGAAACGATTGACTGTGGGACTTAATGGAACTGATTTTAAACTTTGAACTTATAAATGTGATAAATGAGACAATTTGAATCCAAGAAATAACATTCTTATTAATTTGACATGATTGCTTGAACTCAACGATTACCTGGGTGCTATGATAGCGCTTTATTAAGAAATGTAGATAAATAAGTCATTTTTTACTGTTGGACCAATCCTAGCCGTTAGCTCGCGCTGAAGAAATAGAGACATTTTCAAAAAATACATTTCATTGACTTTGTAACGGTATCACTCCGTTTGAGTTACAACGGTTGCGTTACATATTCGTACCAACATGTACTTAGAGATATGTTTCTGATGTTACCAGGTTGCATCGCTTTTAGCAGTGAAACGATTGACTGTGGGAATTAATTGAACTGATTTTGGACTTTGAACATATAAATATGATAAGTGAGCCAATTGGACTCCAAGAAATAACATTCTTCTTAACCTGAAATGGTTGCTGGAACTCAGCGATTACACTGGGCGCTGCGGTAGCGCTTCATTATAAAATTTAGATAAATAAGTCATTTTGTAGTGTGGGACCAATCCTAGACGATAGCGCACGCTGAAATAATAGAGACAGTTTCAAAAATTACTTTCCATTGACTTTCTAACGGTATCAGTCCGTTTGAGATAAAACTGTTGCGTCATATATTCGTACTAACATGTATTTTGCGTTATTTTTCTGACTCTACTAGGTTGCCTCGCTTTTAACAATGAAACGATTGACTGTGGGACTTAATTGAAATGATTTTGGACTGTGGCCCTAGAAATATGATCAATAAGACAACTGGACTCCAAGAAAAAACGTTCTTCTTAATTTGACATGATTTCTTGAACTCAGCGATTACACTGGGCGCTGCGGTAGCGCTTTATTAGAAAATGTAGATAAATAAGCCATTTTTTTAATGTGGGACCAATCCTAGACGTTAGCGCGCTCTGAAGAAATAGAGACGGTTTCAAAAACTACATTTCATTGAATTTCTAACGTTATGAGTCTGTTTGAGCTACAACGGTTGCGTCACATATCCGTACCAACATGTACTTAGCGATTTGTTTCTGATATTACCAGGTTCCATCGCTTTTAGCAGTGAAACGATTGACTGTGGGAATTAATTGAACTTATTTTGGACTTTGAACTTATAAATATGATAAATAAGCCAATTGGACCCCAAGAAATAACATTCTTCTTAACCTGAAATGGTTGCTGGAACTCAGCGATTACACTGGGCGCTGTGGTAGCCCTTTATTAAAAAATGTAGATAAATAAGCCATTTTTTACTGTGGGACCAATCCTAGACGATAGCGCGCTCTGAAGAAATAGAGACAGTTTCAAAAACTACATTTCATTGACTTTATAACGTTATCAGTCTGTTTAAGATACAACGGTTGCGTCACTTATCCGTACCAACATGTATTTAGCGATATATTTCCGATATTACTAGATTGCTTCGCATTTAACAGTGAAACGATTGACTTTGGGACTTAATGGAACTGATTTTGAACTTTGAACTTATAAATATGATAAATAAGCCAATTGGACTCCAAGAAATAACATTCTTCTTAACCTGAAATGGTTGCTGGAACTCAGCGATTACACTGGGCGCTGTGGTAGCGCTTTATTGAAAAAGGTAGATAAATAAGCCATTTTTTACTGTGGGACCAATCCTAGACGATAGCGCACGCTGAAGGAATAGAGACAGTTTCAAAAATTACATTTCATTGACTTTCTAACGGTATGGGTCCGTTTGAGTTACAACTGTTGCGTCACATATTCGTACCAACATTTATTTAGCGTTATTTTTCTGACTCTACTAGGTTGCATCGCTTTTAACAATCAAACGATTGACTGTGGGACTTAATTGTAATGATTTGGGACTTTGACCCTAGAAATATGATCTATAAGACAACTGGACTCCAAAAAAAACGTTCTTCTTAATTTGAAATGATTGCTGGAACAGAGCATTTCCTCTGGACGCTGTGGTAACGCTTTATTAAAAAATGTAGATAAATAAGCCATTTTCAACTGTGGGACCAATCCTAGACGTTAGCGCGCTCTGAAGAAATAGAGACAGTTTCAAAAACTACATTTCATTGACTTTATAACGTTATCAGTCTGTTTAAGATACAACGGTTGCGTCACTTATCCGTACCAACATGTATTTAGCGATATATTTCCGATATTACTAGATTGCTTCGCATTTAACAGTGAAACGATTGACTTTGGGACTTAATGGAACTGATTTTGAACTTTGAACTTATAAATATGATAAATAAGCCAATTGGACTCCAAGAAATAACATTCTTCTTAACCTGAAATGGTTGCTGGAACTCAGCGATTACACTGGGCGCTGTGGTAGCGCTTTATTGAAAAAGGTAGATAAATAAGCCATTTTTTACTGTGGGACCAATCCTAGACGATAGCGCACGCTGAAGGAATAGAGACAGTTTCAAAAATTACATTTCATTGACTTTCTAACGGTATGGGTCCGTTTGAGATAAAACTGTTGCGTCATATATTCGTACTAACATGTATTTTGCGTTATTTTTCTGACTCTACTAGGTTGCCTCGCTTTTAACAATGAAACGATTGACTGTGGGACTTAATTGAAATGATTTTGGACTGTGGCCCTAGAAATATGATCAATAAGACAACTGGACTCCAAGAAAAAACGTTCTTCTTAATTTGACATGATTTCTTGAACTCAGCGATTACACTGGGCGCTGCGGTAGCGCTTTATTAGAAAATGTAGATAAATAAGCCATTTTTTTAATGTGGGACCAATCCTAGACGTTAGCGCGCTCTGAAGAAATAGAGACGGTTTCAAAAACTACATTTCATTGAATTTCTAACGTTATGAGTCTGTTTGAGCTACAACGGTTGCGTCACATATCCGTACCAACATGTACTTAGCGATTTGTTTCTGATATTACCAGGTTCCATCGCTTTTAGCAGTGAAACGATTGACTGTGGGAATTAATTGAACTTATTTTGGACTTTGAACTTATAAATATGATAAATAAGCCAATTGGACCCCAAGAAATAACATTCTTCTTAACCTGAAATGGTTGCTGGAACTCAGCGATTACACTGGGCGCTGTGGTAGCCCTTTATTAAAAAATGTAGATAAATAAGCCATTTTTTACTGTGGGACCAATCCTAGACGATAGCGCGCTCTGAAGAAATAGAGACAGTTTCAAAAACTACATTTCATTGACTTTCTAACGGTATGGGTCCGTTTGAGTTACAACTGTTGCGTCACATATTCGTACCAACATTTATTTAGCGTTATTTTTCTGACTCTACTAGGTTGCATCGCTTTTAACAATCAAACGATTGACTGTGGGACTTAATTGTAATGATTTGGGACTTTGACCCTAGAAATATGATCTATAAGACAACTGGACTCCAAAAAAAACGTTCTTCTTAATTTGAAATGATTGCTGGAACAGAGCATTTCCTCTGGACGCTGTGGTAACGCTTTATTAAAAAATGTAGATAAATAAGCCATTTTCAACTGTGGGACCAATCCTAGACGTTAGCGCGCTCTGAAGAAATAGAGACAGTTTCAAAAACTACATTTCATTGACTTTATAACGTTATCAGTCTGTTTAAGATACAACGGTTGCGTCACTTATCCGTACCAACATGTATTTAGCGATATATTTCCGATATTACTAGATTGCTTCGCATTTAACAGTGAAACGATTGACTTTGGGACTTAATGGAACTGATTTTGAACTTTGAACTTATAAATATGATAAATAAGCCAATTGGACTCCAAGAAATAACATTCTTCTTAACCTGAAATGGTTGCTGGAACTCAGCGATTACACTGGGCGCTGTGGTAGCGCTTTATTGAAAAAGGTAGATAAATAAGCCATTTTTTACTGTGGGACCAATCCTAGACGATAGCGCACGCTGAAGGAATAGAGACAGTTTCAAAAATTACATTTCATTGACTTTCTAACGGTATGGGTCCGTTTGAGTTACAACTGTTGCGTCACATATTCGTACCAACATTTATTTAGCGTTATTTTTCTGACTCTACTAGGTTGCATCGCTTTTAACAATCAAACGATTGACTGTGGGACTTAATTGTAATGATTTGGGACTTTGACCCTAGAAATATGATCTATAAGACAACTGGACTCCAAAAAAAACGTTCTTCTTAATTTGAAATGATTGCTGGAACAGAGCATTTCCTCTGGACGCTGTGGTAGCGCTTTATTAAAAAATGTAGATAAATAAGCCATTTTCAACTGTGGGACCAATCCTAGACGTTAGCGCGCTCTGAAGAAATAGAGACAGTTTCAAAAACTACATTTCATTGACTTTATAACGTTATCAGTCTGTTTAAGATACAACGGTAGCGTCACATATCCGTACCAACATGTATTTAGCGATATATTTCCGATATTACTAGATTGCATCGCATTTAACAGTGAAACGATTGACTGTGGGACTTAATGGAACTGATTTTGAACTTTGAACTTATAAATGTGATAAATGAGACAACTGGACTCCAAGAAATAACATTCTTATTAATTTGACATGATTGCTTGAACTCAACGATTACCTGGGCGCTGTGATAGCGCTTTATTAAGAAATGTAGATAAATAAGTCATTTTTTACTGTGGGACCAATCCTAGCCGTTAGCTCGCGCTGAAGAAATAGAGACATTTTCAAAAAATACATTTCATTGACTTTGTAACGGTATCACTCCGTTTGAGTTACAACGGTTGCGTTACATATTCGTACCAACATGTATTTAGCGATATGTTTCTGATGTTACCAGGTTCAATCGCTTTTAACAGTGAAACGATTGACTGTGGGACTTTATTGAACTGATTTTGGACTTTGAACTTATAAATGTGATAAATGAGCCAATTGGACTCCAAGAAGTAACATTCTTCTTAATCTGACATGGTTGCTGGAACTCAGCGATTACACTGGGCGCCGTGGTAGCGCTTCACTTAAAAATTTAGATAAATAAGTCATTCTTTACTGTGGGACAAATCCTAGCCGTTAGCACGCGCTGAAGATATAGAGACAGTTTCAAAAACTACATTTCATTAAGTTTCTAACGGTATCCGTCCGCTTGAAGTACAACGGTCGCGTCACATATTCGTACCAACATGTGTTTACCGATATGTTTCAGATATTACCAAGTTGCATGGCTATTAACAGTGAACCAATTTACTGTGGGACTTAATTGAACTGATTTTGGACTTTGAACTTATAAATGTGATAAATGAGCCAATTGGAGTCCAATAAATAACATTCTTCTTAATCCGACATGGTTGCTGGAACTCAGCGACTTTACTTGGCGCTGTGGTAGCGCTTAATTTAAAAATTTAGATAAATAAGATACTTTTTGCTGTGGGACCAATCCTGCCGTTAGCGCGCGCTGAAGATATAGATACAGTTTCAAAAACTACATTCCATTGAGTTTCTAACGGTATCCGTCCACTTGAAGTAGAACGGTTGCGTCACATATTCGTACCAACATGTATTTACCGATATGATTCAGATATTACTAGGTTGCATCGCTTTTAACAGTGAAACGATTCACTCTGGCACTTAATTGAATTGATTTTGGGCTTTGAAATTATAAATGTAATCAATAAGACAACTGGACTCCAAGAAAAAACGTTCTTCTTAATTTGACATGATTGCTTGAACTCAGCGATTGCACTGGTCGCTGCGGTAGCGCTTTATTAGAAAATGTAGATAAATAAGCCATTTTTTAATGTCGGACCAATCCTAGACGTTAGCGCGCTCTGAAGAAATAGAGACGGTTTCAAAACTACATTTCATTGAGTTTCTAACGTTATCAGTCTGTTTGAGCTACAACGGTTGCGTCACATATCCGTACCAACATGTTCTTAGCGACATATTTCCGATATTACTAGATTGCATTGCATTTAATAGTGAAACGATTGACTGTGGGACTTAATTGAACTGATTTTGGACTTTGACATTATAAATGTGATGAATGAGACAATTGGTCTCCAGGAAATAACTTTCTCATTAATTTGACATGATTGCTTGAAGTCAACGCTTACCTGGGCGCTGTGATAGCGCTTTATTAAAAAATGTAGACAAATAAGTCATTTTTTACTGTGGGACCAATCCTAGCCGCTAGCTCGCGCTGAAGAAATAGAGACATTTTCAAAAACTACATTTCATTGACTTTGTAACGGTATCACTCCGTTTGAGTTACAGCGGTTGCGTTACATATTCGTACCAACATGTATTTAGCGATATGATTCTGATGTTACCAGGTTCAATCGCTTTTAACAGTGAAACGATTGACTGTGGAATTTAATTGAACTGATTTTGGACTTTGAACTTATAAATGTGATAAATGAGCCAATTGGACTCCAATAAATAACATTCTTCTTAATCCGACATGGTTGCTGGAACTCAGCGACTTTACTTGGCGCTGTGGTAGCGCTTAATTTAAAAATTTAGATAAATAAGATACTTTTTGCTGTGGGACCAATCCTGCCGTTAGCGCGCGCTGAAGATATAGATACAGTTTCAAAAACTACATTCCATTGAGTTTCTAACGGTATCCGTCCACTTGAAGTAGAACGGTTGCGTCACATATTCGTACCAACATGTATTTACCGATATGATTCAGATATTACCAGGTTGCATCGCTTTTAACAGCGAAACGATTCACTCTGGCACTTAATTGAATTGATTTTGGGCTTTGAAATTATAAATGTAATCAATAAGACAACTGGACTCCAAGAAAAAACGTTCTTCTTAATTTGACATGATTGCTTGAACTCAGCGATTGCACTGGTCGCTGCGGTAGCGCTTTATTAGAAAATGTAGATAAATAAGCCATTTTTTAATGTCGGACCAATCCTAGACGTTAGCGCGCTCTGAAGAAATAGAGACGGTTTCAAAACTACATTTCATTGAGTTTCTAACGTTATCAGTCTGTTTGAGCTACAACGGTTGCGTCACATATCCGTACCAACATGTTCTTAGCGACATATTTCCGATATTACTAGATTGCATTGCATTTAATAGTGAAACGATTGACTGTGGGACTTAATTGAACTGATTTTGGACTTTGACATTATAAATGTGATGAATGAGACAATTGGTCTCCAGGAAATAACTTTCTCATTAATTTGACATGATTGCTTGAAGTCAACGCTTACCTGGGCGCTGTGATAGCGCTTTATTAAAAAATGTAGACAAATAAGTCATTTTTTACTGTGGGACCAATCCTAGCCGCTAGCTCGCGCTGAAGAAATAGAGACATTTTCAAAAACTACATTTCATTGACTTTGTAACGGTATCACTCCGTTTGAGTTACAGCGGTTGCGTTACATATTCGTACCAACATGTATTTAGCGATATGATTCTGATGTTACCAGGTTCAATCGCTTTTAACAGTGAAACGATTGACTGTGGAATTTAATTGAACTGATTTTGGACTTTGAACTTATAAATGTGATAAATGAGCCAATTGAACTCGAAGAAATAGCATTCTTCTTAATCTGACATGGTTGCTGGAACTCAGCGATTACACTGGGCGCTGTGGTAGCGCTTCATTTAAAAATTTAGATAAATAAGTCATTTTTTACTGTGGGACCAATCCTAGCCGTTAGCACGCGCTGAACATATAGAGACAGTTTCAAAAACTACATTTCATTGAGTTTCCAAGGGTGTCCGTCCGCTTGAAGTACAACGGTCGCGTCACATATTCGTACCAACATGTGTTTAGCGATATGTTTCAGATATTACCAAGTTGCATGGCTATTAACAGTGAACCAATTTACTGTGGGACTTATTTGAACTGATTTTGGACTTTGAACTTATAAATGTGATAAATGAGCCAATTGGACTCCAAGAAATAACATTCTTCTTAATCTGACATGGTTGCTGGAACTCAGCGATTTTACTGGGCGCTGTGGTAGCGCTTAATTTGAAAATTTAGATAAATAAGATACTTTTTGCTGTGGGACCAATCCTGCCGTTAGCGCGCGCTGAAGATATAGATACAGTTTCAAAAACTACATTTCATTGAGTTTCTAACGGTATCCGTCCACTTGAAGTACAACGGTTGCGTCACATATTCGTACCAACATGTATTTACCGATATGATTCAGATATTACCAGGTTGCATCGCTTTTAACAGTGAAACGATTCACTCTGGCACTTAATTGAATTGATTTTGGGCTTTGAAGTTATAAATGTGATCAATAAGACAACTGGACTCCAAGAAAAAACGTTCTCCTTAATTTGACATGATTGCTTGAACTCAGCGATTGCACTGGTCGCTGCGGTAGCGCTTTATTAGAAAATGTAGATAAATAAGCCATTTTATAATGTGGGACCAATCCTAGACGTTAGCGCGCTCTGAAGAAATAGAGACGGTTTCAAAACTACATTTCATTGAGTTTCTAACGTTATCAGTCTGTTTGAGCTACAACGGTTGCGTCACATATCCGTACCAACATGTTCTTAGCGACATATTTCCGATATTACTAGATTGCATTGCATTTAATAGTGAAACGATTGACTGTGGGACTTAATTGAACTGATTTTGGACTTTGACATTATAAATGTGATGAATGAGACAATTGGTCTCCAGGAAATAACTTTCTCATTAATTTGACATGATTGCTTGAAGTCAACGCTTACCTGGGCGCTGTGATAGCGCTTTATTAAAAAATGTAGACAAATAAGTCATTTTTTACTGTGGGACCAATCCTAGCCGTTAGCACGCGCTGAAGATATAGAGACAGTTTCAAAAACTACATTTCATTAAGTTTCTAACGGTATCCGTCCGCTTGAAGTACAACGGTCGCGTCACATATTCGTACCAACATGTGTTTACCGATATGTTTCAGATATTACCAAGTTGCATGGCTATTAACAGTGAACCAATTTACTGTGGGACTTAATTGAACTGATTTTGGACTTTGAACTTATAAATGTGATAAATGAGCCAATTGGACTCCAATAAATAACATTCTTCTTAATCCGACATGGTTGCTGGAACTCAGCGACTTTACTTGGCGCTGTGGTAGCGCTTAATTTGAAAATTTAGATAAATAAGATACTTTTTGCTGTGGGACCAATCCTGCCGTTAGCGCGCGCTGAAGATATAGATACAGTTTCAAAAACTACATTCCATTGAGTTTCTAACGGTATCCGTCCACTTGAAGTACAACGGTTGCGTCACATATTCGTACCAACATGTATTTACCGATATGATTCAGATATTACCAGGTTGCATCGCTTTTAACAGTGAAACGATTCACTCTGGCACTTAATTGAACTGATTTTGGGCTTTGAAATTATAAATGTAATCAATAAGACAACTGGACTCCAAGAAAAAACGTTCTTCTTAATTTGACATGATTGCTTGAACTCAGCGATTGCACTGGTCGCTGCGGTAGCGCTTTATTAGAAAATGTAGATAAATAAGCCATTTTTTAATGTCGGACCAATCCTAGACGTTAGCGCGCTCTGAAGAAATAGAGACGGTTTCAAAACTACATTTCATTGAGTTTCTAACGTTATCAGTCTGTTTGAGCTACAACGGTTGCGTCACATATCCGTACCAACATGTTCTTAGCGACATATTTCCGATATTACTAGATTGCATTGCATTTAATAGTGAAACGATTGACTGTGGGACTTAATTGAACTGATTTTGGACTTTGACATTATAAATGTGATGAATGAGACAATTGGTCTCCAGGAAATAACTTTCTCATTAATTTGACATGATTGCTTGAAGTCAACGCTTACCTGGGCGCTGTGATAGCGCTTTATTAAAAAATGTAGACAAATAAGTCATTTTTTACTGTGGGACCAATCCTAGCCGCTAGCTCGCGCTGAAGAAATAGAGACATTTTCAAAAACTACATTTCATTGACTTTGTAACGGTATCACTCCGTTTGAGTTACAGCGGTTGCGTTACATATTCGTACCAACATGTATTTAGCGATATGATTCTGATGTTACCAGGTTCAATCGCTTTTAACAGTGAAACGATTGACTGTGGAATTTAATTGAACTGATTTTGGACTTTGAACTTATAAATGTGATAAATGAGCCAATTGAACTCGAAGAAATAGCATTCTTCTTAATCTGACATGGTTGCTGGAACTCAGCGATTACACTGGGCGCTGTGGTAGCGCTTCATTTAAAAATTTAGATAAATAAGTCATTTTTTACTGTGGGACCAATCCTAGCCGTTAGCACGCGCTGAACATATAGAGACAGTTTCAAAAACTACATTTCATTGAGTTTCCAAGGGTGTCCGTCCGCTTGAAGTACAACGGTCGCGTCACATATTCGTACCAACATGTGTTTAGCGATATGTTTCAGATATTACCAAGTTGCATGGCTATTAACAGTGAACCAATTTACTGTGGGACTTATTTGAACTGATTTTGGACTTTGAACTTATAAATATGATAAATAAGCCAATTGGACTCCAAGAAATAACATTCTTCTTAATCCGACATGGTTGCTGGAACTCAGCGACTTTACTTGGCGCTGTGGTAGCGCTTAATTTAAAAATTTAGATAAATAAGATACTTTTTGCTGTGGGACCAATCCTGCCGTTAGCGCGCGCTGAAGATATAGATACAGTTTCAAAAACTACATTCCATTGAGTTTCTAACGGTATCCGTCCACTTGAAGTAGAACGGTTGCGTCACATATTCGTACCAACATGTATTTACCGATATGATTCAGATATTACTAGGTTGCATCGCTTTTAACAGTGAAACGATTCACTCTGGCACTTAATTGAATTGATTTTGGGCTTTGAAATTATAAATGTAATCAATAAGACAACTGGACTCCAAGAAAAAACGTTCTTCTTAATTTGACATGATTGCTTGAACTCAGCGATTGCACTGGTCGCTGCGGTAGCGCTTTATTAGAAAATGTAGATAAATAAGCCATTTTTTAATGTCGGACCAATCCTAGACGTTAGCGCGCTCTGAAGAAATAGAGACGGTTTCAAAACTACATTTCATTGAGTTTCTAACGTTATCAGTCTGTTTGAGCTACAACGGTTGCGTCACATATCCGTACCAACATGTTCTTAGCGACATATTTCCGATATTACTAGATTGCATTGCACTTAATAGTGAAACGATTGACTGTGGGACTTAATTGAACTGATTTTGGACTTTGACATTATAAATGTGATGAATGAGACAATTGGTCTCCAGGAAATAACTTTCTCATTAATTTGACATGATTGCTTGAAGTCAACGCTTACCTGGGCGCTGTGATAGCGCTTTATTAAAAAATGTAGACAAATAAGTCATTTTTTACTGTGGGACCAATCCTAGCCGCTAGCTCGCGCTGAAGAAATAGAGACATTTTCAAAAACTACATTTCATTGACTTTGTAACGGTATCACTCCGTTTGAGTTACAGCGGTTGCGTTACATATTCGTACCAACATGTATTTAGCGATATGATTCTGATGTTACCAGGTTCAATCGCTTTTAACAGTGAAACGATTGACTGTGGAATTTAATTGAACTGATTTTGGACTTTGAACTTATAAATGTGATAAATGAGCCAATTGAACTCGAAGAAATAGCATTCTTCTTAATCTGACATGGTTGCTGGAACTCAGCGATTACACTGGGCGCTGTGGTAGCGCTTCATTTAAAAATTTAGATAAATAAGTCATTTTTTACTGTGGGAGCAATCCTTGCCGTTTGTCGCGCGCTGAAGATATAGATACAGTTTCAAAAACTACATTCCATTGAGTTTCTAACGGTATCCGTCCACTTGAAGTAGAACGGTTGCGTCACATATTCGTACCAACATGTATTTACCGATATGATTCAGATATTACTAGGTTGCATCGCTTTTAACAGTGAAACGATTCACTCTGGCACTTAATTGAATTGATTTTGGGCTTTGAAATTATAAATGTAATCAATAAGACAACTGGACTCCAAGAAAAAACGTTCTTCTTAATTTGACATGATTGCTTGAACTCAGCGATTGCACTGGTCGCTGCGGTAGCGCTTTATTAGAAAATGTAGATAAATAAGCCATTTTTTAATGTCGGACCAATCCTAGACGTTAGCGCGCTCTGAAGAAATAGAGACGGTTTCAAAACTACATTTCATTGAGTTTCTAACGTTATCAGTCTGTTTGAGCTACAACGGTTGCGTCACATATCCGTACCAACATGTTCTTAGCGACATATTTCCGATATTACTAGATTGCATTGCACTTAATAGTGAAACGATTGACTGTGGGACTTAATTGAACTGATTTTGGACTTTGACATTATAAATGTGATGAATGAGACAATTGGTCTCCAGGAAATAACTTTCTCATTAATTTGACATGATTGCTTGAAGTCAACGCTTACCTGGGCGCTGTGATAGCGCTTTATTAAAAAATGTAGACAAATAAGTCATTTTTTACTGTGGGACCAATCCTAGCCGCTAGCTCGCGCTGAAGAAATAGAGACATTTTCAAAAACTACATTTCATTGACTTTGTAACGGTATCACTCCGTTTGAGTTACAGCGGTTGCGTTACATATTCGTACCAACATGTATTTAGCGATATGATTGTGATGTTACCAGGTTCAATCGCTTTTAACAGTGAAACGATTGACTGTGGAATTTAATTGAACTGATTTTGGACTTTGAACTTATAAATGTGATAAATGAGCCAATTGAACTCGAAGAAATAGCATTCTTCTTAATCTGACATGGTTGCTGGAACTCAGCGATTACACTGGGCGCTGTGGTAGCGCTTCATTTAAAAATTTAGATAAATAAGTCATTTTTTACTGTGGGACCAATCCTAGCCGTTAGCACGCGCTGAACATATAGAGACAGTTTCAAAAACTACATTTCATTGAGTTTCCAAGGGTGTCCGTCCGCTTGAAGTACAACGGTCGCGTCACATATTCGTACCAACATGTGTTTAGCGATATGTTTCAGATATTACCAAGTTGCATGGCTATTAACAGTGAACCAATTTACTGTGGGACTTATTTGAACTGATTTTGGACTTTGAACTTATAAATGTGATAAATGAGCCAATTGGACTCCAAGAAATAACATTCTTCTAAATCTGACATGGTTGCTGGAACTCAGCGATTTTACTGGGCGCTGTGGTAGCGCTTAATTTGAAAATTTAGATAAATAAGATACTTTTTGCTGTGCGACCAATCCTGCCGTTAGCGCGCGCTGAAGATATAGATACAGTTTCAAAAACTACATTTCATTGAGTTTCTAACGGTATCCGTCCACTTGAAGTACAACGGTTGCGTCACATATTCGTACCAACATGTATTTACCGATATGATTCAGATATTACCAGGTTGCATCGCTTTTAACAGTGAAACGATTCACTCTGGCACTTAATTGAATTGATTTTGGGCTTTGAAATTATAAATGTGATCAATAAGACAACTGGACTCCAAGAAAAAACGTTCTCCTTAATTTGACATGATTGCTTGAACTCAGCGATTGCACTGGTCGCTGCGGTAACGCTTTATTAGAAAATGTAGATAAATAAGCCATTTTTTAATGTGGGACCAATCCTAGACGTTAGCGCGCTCTGAAGAAATAGAGACGGTTTCAAAACTACATTTCATTGAGTTTCTAACGTTATCAGTCTGTTTGAGCTACAACGGTTGCGTCACATATCCGTACCAACATGTTCTTAGCGACATATTTCCGATATTACTAGATTGCATTGCATTTAATAGTGAAACGATTGACTGTGGGACTTAATTGAACTGATTTTGGACTTTGACATTATAAATGTAATGAATGAGACAATTGGTCTCCAGGAAATAACTTTCTCATTAATTTGACATGATTGCTTGAAGTCAACGCTTACCTGGGCGCTGTGATAGCGCTTTATTAAAAAATGTAGACAAATAAGTCATTTTTTACTGTGGGACCAATCCTAGCCGTTAGCACGCGCTGAAGATATAGAGACAGTTTCAAAAACTACATTTCATTAAGTTTCTAACGGTATCCGTGCGCTTGAAGTACAACGGTCGCGTCACATATTCGTACCAACATGTGTTTACCGATATGTTTCAGATATTACCAAGTTGCATGGCTATTAACAGTGAACCAATTTACTGTGGGACTTAATTGAACTGATTTTGGACTTTGAACTTATAAATGTGATAAATGAGCCAATTGGACTCCAATAAATAACATTCTTCTTAATCCGACATGGTTGCTGGAACTCAGCGACTTTACTTGGCGCTGTGGTAGCGCTTAATTTAAAAATTTAGATAAATAAGATACTTTTTGCTGTGGGACCAATCCTGCCGTTATCGCGCGCTGAAGATATAGATACAGTTTCAAAAACTACATTCCATTGAGTTTCTAACGGTATCCGTCCACTTGAAGTAGAACGGTTGCGTCACATATTCGTACCAACATGTATTTACCGATATGATTCAGATATTACCAGGTTGCATCGCTTTTAACAGTGAAACGATTCACTCTGGCACTTAATTGAATTGATTTTGGGCTTTGAAATTATAAATGTAATCAATAAGACAACTGGACTCCAAGAAAAAACGTTCTTCTTAATTTGACATGATTGCTTGAACTCAGCGATTGCACTGGTCGCTGCGGTAGCGCTTTATTAGAAAATGTAGATAAATAAGCCATTTTTTAATGTCGGACCAATCCTAGACGTTAGCGCGCTCTGAAGAAATAGAGACGGTTTCAAAACTACATTTCATTGAGTTTCTAACGTTATCAGTCTGTTTGAGCTACAACGGTTGCGTCACATATCCGTACCAACATGTTCTTAGCGACATATTTCCGATATTACTAGATTGCATTGCATTTAATAGTGAAACGATTGACTGTGGGACTTAATTGAACTGATTTTGGACTTTGACATTATAAATGTGATGAATGAGACAATTGGTCTCCAGGAAATAACTTTCTCATTAATTTGACATGATTGCTTGAAGTCAACGCTTACCTGGGCGCTGTGATAGCGCTTTATTAAAAAATGTAGACAAATAAGTCATTTTTTACTGTGGGACCAATCCTAGCCGCTAGCTCGCGCTGAAGAAATAGAGACATTTTGAAAAACTACATTTCATTGACTTTGTAACGGTATCACTCCGTTTGAGTTACAGCGGTTGCGTTACATATTCGTACCAACATGTATTTAGCGATATGATTCTGATGTTACCAGGTTCAATCGCTTTTAACAGTGAAACGATTGACTGTGGAATTTAATTGAACTGATTTTGGACTTTGAACTTATAAATGTGATAAATGAGCCAATTGAACTCGAAGAAATAGCATTCTTCTTAATCTGACATGGTTGCTGGAACTCAGCGATTACACTGGGCGCTGTGGTAGCGCTTCATTTAAAAATTTAGATAAATAAGTCATTTTTTACTGTGGGACCAATCCTAGCCGTTAGCACGCGCTGAACATATAGAGACAGTTTCAAAAACTACATTTCATTGAGTTTCCAAGGGTGTCCGTCCGCTTGAAGTACAACGGTCGCGTCACATATTCGTACCAACATGTGTTTAGCGATATGTTTCAGATATTACCAAGTTGCATGGCTATTAACAGTGAACCAATTTACTGTGGGACTTATTTGAACTGATTTTGGACTTTGAAATTATAAATGTGATAAATGAGCCAATTGGACTCCAAGAAATAACATTCTTCTTAATCTGACATGGTTGCTGGAACTCAGCGATTTTACTGGGCGCTGTGGTAGCGCTTAATTTGAAAATTTAGATAAATAAGATACTTTTTGCTGTGGGACCAATCCTGCCGTTAGCGCGCGCTGAAGATATAGATACAGTTTCAAAAACTACATTTCATTGAGTTTCTAACGGTATCCGTCCACTTGAAGTACAACGGTTGCGTCACATATTCGTACCAACATGTATTTACCGATATGATTCAGATATTACCAGGTTGCATCGCTTTTAACAGTGAAACGATTCACTCTGGCACTTAATTGAATTGATTTTGGGCTTTGAAATTATAAATGTGATCAATAAGACAACTGGACTCCAAGAAAAAACGTTCTCCTTAATTTGACATGATTGCTTGAACTCAGCGATTGCACTGGTCGCTGCGGTAGCGCTTTATTAGAAAATGTAGATAAATAAGCCATTTTTTAATGTGGGACCAATCCTAGACGTTAGCGCGCTCTGAAGAAATAGAGACGGTTTCAAAACTACATTTCATTGAGTTTCTAACGTTATCAGTCTGTTTGAGCTACAACGGTTGCGTCACATATCCGTACCAACATGTTCTTAGCGACATATTTCCGATATTACTAGATTGCATTGCATTTAATAGTGAAACGATTGACTGTGGGACTTAATTGAACTGATTTTGGACTTTGACATTATAATGTGATGAATGAGACAATTGGTCTCCAGGAAATAACTTTCTCATTAATTTGACATGATTGCTTGAAGTCAACGCTTACCTGGGCGCTGTGATAGCGCTTTATTAAAAAATGTAGACAAATAAGTCATTTTTTACTGTGGGACCAATCCTAGCCGTTAGCACGCGCTGAAGATATAGAGACAGTTTCAAAAACTACATTTCATTAAGTTTCTAACGGTATCCGTCCGCTTGAAGTACAACGGTCGCGTCACATATTCGTACCAACATGTGTTTACCGATATGTTTCAGATATTACCAAGTTGCATGGCTATTAACAGTGAACCAATTTACTGTGGGACTTAATTGAACTGATTTTGGACTTTGAACTTATAAATGTGATAAATGAGCCAATTGGACTCCAATAAATAACATTCTTCTTAATCCGACATGGTTGCTGGAACTCAGCGACTTTACTTGGCGCTGTGGTAGCGCTTAATTTGAAAATTTAGATAAATAAGATACTTTTTGCTGTGGGACCAATCCTGCCGTTAGCGCGCGCTGAAGATACAGATACAGTTTCAAAAACTACATTTCATTGAGTTTCTAACGGTATCCGTCCACTTGAAGTACAACGGTTGCGTCACATATTCGTACCAACATGTATTTACCGATATGATTCAGATATTACCAGGTTGCATCGCTTTTAACAGTGAAACGATTCACTCTGGCACTTAATTGAATTGATTTTGGGCTTTGAAATTATAAATGTGATCAATAAGACAACTGGACTCCAAGAAGAAACGTTCTCCTTAATTTGACATGATTGCTTGAACTCAGCGATTGCACTGGTCGCTGCGGTAGCGCTTTATTAGAAAATGTAGATAAATAAGCCATTTTTTAATGTGGGACCAATCCTAGACGTTAGCGCGCTCTGAAGAAATAGAGACGGTTTCAAAACTACATTTCATTGAGTTTCTAACGTTATCAGTCTGTTTGAGCTACAACGGTTGCGTCACATATCCGTACCAACATGTTCTTAGCGACATATTTCCGATATTACTAGATTGCATTGCATTTAATAGTGAAACGATTGACTGTGGGACTTAATTGAACTGATTTTGGACATTGACATTATAAATGTGATGAATGAGACAATTGGTCTCCAGGAAATGACATTCTCATTAATTTGACATGATTGCTTGAAGTCAACGATTACCTGGGCGCTGTGATAGCGCTTTATTAAAAAATGTAGATAAATAAGTCACATTTTGCTGTGGGACCAATCCTAGCCGTTAGCACGCGGTGAAGATATAGATACAGTTTCAAAAACTACATTTCATTGAGTTTCTAACGGTATCCGTCCACTTGAAGTACAACGGTTGCGTCACATATTCGTACCAACATGTATTTAGCGACATGATTCAGATGTTGCCAGGTTGTATCGCTTTTAACAGTGAAAGGATTCACTCTGGCACTTAATTGAACTGATTTTGGACTTTGAAATTATAAATGTGATGAATGAGACAATTGGACTCCAAGAAATAACATTCTCCTTAAGTTGACACGATTGCTGGAATTCAGCGATTACAATTGGCGCTGCGGTAGCGCTTCATTAAAAAAATTAGATAAATAAGTCATTTTGTACTGTGGGACCAATCGTAGACGATAGCGCACGCTGAAGAAATAGAGACAGTTTCAAAAGTTACATTTCATTGACTTTCTAACGGTATCGGTCCGTTTGAGTTACAGCTATTGCGTCACATATTCGTACCAACATGTATTTTGCGTTATTTTTCTGACTCTACTAGGTTGCCTCGCTTTTAACAATGAAACGATTGACTGTGGGACTTAATTGAAATGATTTTGGACTGTGACCCTAGAAATATGATCAATAAAACAACTGGACTTCAAGAAAAAACGTTCTTCTTAATTTGACATGATTGCTTGAACTCAGCGATTACACTGGGCGCTGCGGTAGCGCTTTATTAGAAAATGTAGATAAATAACCCATTTTTTAATGTGGGACCAATCCTAGACGTTAGCGCGCTCTGAAGAAATAGAGACGGTTTCAAAAACTACATTTCATTGACTTTCTAACGTTATCAGTCTGTTTGAGCTACAACGGTTGCGTCACATATCCGTACCAACATGTACTTAGCGATATGTTTCTGATATTACCAGGTTGCATCGCTTTTAGCAGTGAAACGATTGACTGTGGGAATTAATTGAACTGATTTTGGACTTTGAACTTATAAATATGATAAATGAGCCAATTGGACTCCAAGAAATAACGTTCTTCTTAACCTGAAATGGTTGGTGGAACTCAGCGATTACACTGGGCGCTGCGGTAGCGCTTCATTATAAAATTTAGATAAGTAACTCATTTTGTAGTGTGGAACCAATCCTAGACGATAGCGCACGCTGAAATAATAGAGACAGTTTCAAAAATTACATTTCATTGACTTTCTAACGGTATCAGTCCGTTTGAGACACAACTGTTGCGTCACATATTCGTACCAACATGTATTTTGCGTTATTTTTCTGACTCTACTAGGTTGCCTCGCTTTTAACAAAAAAACGATTGACTGTGGGACTTAATTGAAATGATTTTGGACTGTGACCCTAGAAATATGATCAATAGGACAACTGTACTCCAAGAAAAAACGTTCTTCATAATTTGACATGATTGCTTGAACTCAGCGATTACACTGGGCGCTGCGGTAGCGCTTTATTAGAAAATGTAGATAAATAAGCCTTTTTTAATGTGGGACCAATCCTAGACGTTAGCGGGCTCTGAAGAAATAGAGACGGTTTCAAAAACTACATTTCATCGAATTTCTAACGTTATCAGTCTGTTTGAGCTACAACGGTTGCGTCACATATCCGTACCAACATGTACTTAGCGATATGTTTCTGATATTACCAGGTTCCATCGCTTTTAGCAGTGAAACGATTGACTGTGGGAATTAATTGAACTGATTTTGGACTTTGAATTTATAAATATAATAAATGTGCCAATTGGACTCCAAGAAATAACATTCTTCTTAACCTGAAATGGTTGCTGGAACTCAGCGATTACACTGGACGCTGTGGTAGCGCTTCATTTAAAAATTTAGATAAGTTAGTCATTTTTAGCTGTGGGACCAATCCTAGCCGTTAGCACGCGCTGAAGATATAGAGACAGTTTCAAAAACTACATTTCATTGACTTTATAACGTTATCAGTCTGTTTAAGATACAACGGTTGCGTCACATATCCGTACCAACATGTATTTAGCGATATATTTCCGATATTACTAGATTGCATCGCATTTAACAGTGAAACGATTGACTGTGGGACTTAATGGAACTGATTTTGAACTTTGAACTTATAAATGTGATAAATGAGACAATTCGAATCCAAGAAATAACATTCTTATTAATTTGACATGATTGCTTGAACTCAACGATTACCTGGGCGCTGTGATAGCGCTTTATTAGAAAATGTAGATAAATAAGTCATTTTTTACTGTGGGACCAATCCTAGCCGTTAGCTCGCGCTGAAGAAATAGAGACATTTTCAAAAAATACATTTCATCGACTTTGTAACGGTATCACTCCGTTTGAGTTACAACGGTTGCGTTACATATTCGTACCAACATGTATTTAGCGATATGTTTCTGATGTTACCAGGTTCAATCGCTTTTAACAGTGAAACGATCGACTGTGGGACTTAATCGAACTGATTTTGGACTTTGAACTTATAAATGTGATAAATGAGACAATTGGACTCCAAGAAATAACATTCTCCTTAAGTTAACACGATTGCTGGAATTAAGCGATTACACTGGGCGCTGCGGTAGCGCTTCATTAAAAAATTTAGATAAATAAGTCATTTTGTACTGTGGGACCAATCCTAGACGATAGCGCACGCTGAAGAAATAGAGACAGCTTCAAAAGTTACATTTCATTGACTTTCCAACGGTATCGGTCCGTTTGAGTTAAAGCTGTTGCGTCACATATTCGTACCAACATGTATTTTGCGTTATTTTTCTGAATCTACTAGGTTGCCTCGCTTTTAAAAATGAAACGATTGACTGTGGGACTTAATTGAAATGATTTTGGACTGTGACCCTAGAAATATGATCAATAAGACAACTGGACTCCAAGAAAATACAGTTCTTCTTAATTTGACATGATTGCTTGAACTCAGCGATTACACTGGGCGCTGCGGTAGCGCTTTATTAGAAAATGTAGATAAATGAGCCATTTTTTAATGTGGGACCAATCCTAGACGTTAGGGCGCTCTGAAGAAATAGAGACGGTTTCAAAACTATATTTCATTGACTTTCTAACGTTATCAGTCTGTTTGAGCTACAACGGTTGCGTCAGATATCCGTACCAACATGTACTTAGAGATATCTTTCTGATATTACCATGTTGCAACGCTTTTAACAGTGAAACGATTGACTGTGGGAATTAATTGAACTGATTTTGGACTTTGAACTTATAAATGTGATAAATGAGCCAATTGGACTCCAAGAAATAACATTCTTCTTAACCTGAAATGGTTGCTGGAACTCAGTGATTACACTGGGCGCTGTGGTAGCGCTTCATTTAAAAATTTAGATAAATTAGTCATTTTGTAGTGTGGGACCAATCGAAGACGATAGCGCACGCTGAAGATATAGAGACAGTTTCAAAAACTTGATTTCATTGACTTTATAACGTTAACAGTCTGTTTGAGCTACAACGGTTGCGTCACATATCCGTACCAACATGTATTTAGCGATATATTTCCGATATTACTAGATTGCATTGCATTTAACAGTGAAACGATTGACTGTGTGACTTAACGAAACTGATTTTGGACTTTGAACTTATAAATGTGATAAATGAGACAATTGGAATCCACGAAATAACATTCTTCTTAATTTGACATGATTGCTTGAACTCAGCGATTACACTGGGCGCTGTGGTAGCGCTTTATTAAAAAATGTAGATAAATAAGCCATTTTTTACTGTGGGGCCAATCCTAGACGTTAGGGCGCTCTGAAGAAACAGAGACAGTTTCAAAAACTACATTTCATTGACTTTCTAACGCTATCAGTCTGTTTGACCTACAACAGTTGCGGCACATATCCGTACCAACGTGTAATTAGCGATGGGTTTCTGATATTACCAGGTTGCATCGCTTTTAACAGTGAAACGATTGACTCTGGACTTAATTGAACTGATTTTGGACTTTGGACTTATAAATGTGATAAATGAGCCAATTGGACTTCAAGAAATAACATTCTTCTTAATTTGACAAGGTTGCTGGCACTCAGCGATTACACTGGGCGCTGTGGTAGCGCTTCATTTAAAAATTTAGATAAATAAGTCATTTTATACTGTGGGAGCAATCCTTGCCGTTAGTTGCGCTGCAGAAATAGAGACATTTTCAAAAACTATATTTCATTGAGTTTCTAACGGTATCACTCCGTTTGAGTTACAACGGTTGCGTCACAAATTCGTAACAACATGTATTTAGCGATATGTTTCTGATATTACCAGGTTGCATCGCTTTTAACAGTGAAACGATTGACTCTGGGACTTAATTGAACTGATTTTGGAGTTTGACATTATCAATGTGATGAATGAAACAATTGGACTGCAAGAATTAACATTCTCCTTAATTTGACACGATTGCTGGAATTCAGCGATTACACTGGGCGCTGCAGTAGCGCTTCATTGAAAAATTTAGATAAATAAGTCACTTTGTACTGTGGGACCAATCCTAAACGATTGCGCACGCTGAAGAAATAGAGACAGTTTCAAAAACTACATTTCATTGACTTTCTAACGTTAACAGTCTGTTTGAGCTACAACGGTTGCGTCACATATCCGTACCAACATGTATTTAGCGATATATTTCCGATATTACTAGATTGCATTGCATTTAACAGTGAAACGATTGACTGTGGTACTTAACGAAACTGATTTTAGACTTTGAACTTATAAATGTGATAAATGAGACAATTGGACTCCACGAAATAACATTCTTCTTAATTTGACATGATTGCTTAAACTAAGCGATTACACTGGGCGCTGTGATAGCGCTTTGTTAAAAAATGTAGATAAATAAGTCATTTTTTACTGTGGGACCAATCCTAGCCGTTAGCACGCGCTGAAGATATAGCGACAGTTTCAAAAACTACATTTCAGTGCGTTTCTAACGGTATTCGTCCGCTTGAAGTACAATGGTCGCGTCACATATTCGTACCAACATGTACTTAGGGTTATTTTTCTGTCTCTACTAGGTTGCACGGCTTTTAACAATGAAACGATTGACTGTGGGACTTAATTGAAATGATTTTGGATTCTGACCCTAAAAGTATGATCAATAAGACAACTGGTCTCTAATAAAAAACGTTCTTCTTAATTTGAAATGATTGCTGGAACAGAGCATTTCCACTGGGCGCTGTGGTAGCGCTTTATTAAAAAATGTAGATAAATAAGCCATTTTTTACTGTGGGCCAATCCTAGACGTTAGCGCGCTCTGAAGAAACAGAGACAGTTTCAAAAACTACATTTCATTGACTTTCTAACGCTATCAGTCTGTTTGACCTACAACGGTTGCGGCACATATCCGTACCAACGTGTATTTAGCGATGGGTTTCTGATATTACCAGGTTGCATCGCTTTTAACAGTGAAACGATTGACTCTGGACTTAATTGAACTGATTTTGGACTTTGAACTTATAAATGTGATAAATGAGCCAATTGGACTCCAAGAAATAACATTCTTCTTAACCTGAAATGGTTGCTGGAACTAAGCGATTACACTGGGCGCTGTGGTAGCGCTTTATTTAAAAATTTAGATAAATTAGTCATTTTGTAGTGTGGGACCAATCGAAGACGATAGCGCACGCTGAAGATATAGAGACAGTTTCAAAAACTTGATTTCATTGACTTTCTAACGTTAACAGTCTGTTAGAGCTACAACGGTTGCGTCACATATCCGTACCAACATGTATTTAGCGATATATTTCCGATATTACTAGATTGCATTGCATTTAACAGTGAAACGATTGACTGTGTGACTTAACGAAACTGATTTTGGACTTTGAACTTATAAATGTGATAAATGAGACAATTGGAATCCACGAAATAACATTCTTCTTAATTTGACATGATTGCTTGAACTCAGCGATTACACTGGGCGCTGTGATAGCGCTTTGTTAAAAAATGTAGATAAATAAGTCATTTTTTACTGTGGGACCAATCCTAGCCGTTAGCTCGCGCTGAAGAAATAGAGACATTTTCAAAAACTAAATTTCATTGACTTTGTAACGGTATCACTCTGTTTGAGTTACAACGGTTGCGTCACATATTCGTAACAAAATGTATTTAGCGATATGTTTCTGATATTACCAGGTTGCATCGCTTTTAACAGTGAAACGATTGACTCTGGGACTTAATTGAACTGATTTTGGAGTTTGACATTATAAATGTGATGAATGAGACAATTGGACTGCAAGAAATAACATTCTCCTTAAGTTGACACGATTGCTGGAATTCAGCGATTACACTGGGCTCTGCGGTAGCGCTTCATCAAAAAATTTAGATAAATAAGTCATTTTTTACTGTGGGACCAATCCTAGACGTTAGGGCGCTCTGAAGAAACAGAGACAGTTTCAAAAACTACATTTCATTGACTTTCTAACGCTATCAGTCTGTTTGACCTACAACGGTTGCGGCACATATCCGTACCAACGTGTATTTAGCGATGGGTTTCTGATATTACCAGGTTGCATCGCTTTTAACAGTGAAACGGTTGACTCTGGACTTAATTGAACTGATTTTGGACTTTGGACTTATAAATGTGATAAATGAGCCAATTGGACTTCAAGAAATAACATTCTTCTTAATTTGACAAGGTTGCTGGCACTCAGCGATTACACTGGGCGCTGTGGTAGCGCTTCATTTAAAAATTTAGATAAATAAGTCATTTTATACTGTGGGAGCAATCCTTGCCGTTAGTTGCGCTGCAGAAATAGAGACATTTTCAAAAACTATATTTCATTGAGTTTATAACGGTATCACTCCGTTTGAGTTACAACGGTTGCGTCACAAATTCGCAACAACATGTATTTAGCGATATGTTTCTGATATTACCAGGTTGCATCGCTTTTAACAGTGAAACGATTGACTCTGGGACTTAATTGAACTGATCTTGGAGTTTGACATTATAAATGTGATGAATGAAACAATTGGACTGCAAAAATTAACATTCTCCTTAATTTGACACGATTGCTGGAACTTAGCGATTACACTGGGGGCTGTGGTAGCGCTTTATTTAAAAATTTAGATAAATAAGTCATTTTTTACTGTGGGACCAATCCTAGCCGTTAGCTCGCGCTGAAGAAATAGAGACATTTTCAAAAACTAAATTTCATAGACTTTCTAACGGTATCACTCCGTTTGAGCTACAACGGTTGCGTCACATATTCGTACCAACATGTATTTAGCGATATATTTCATATATCACCAGGTTGCATGGCTTTTAACAGTGAAACGATTGAGTGTGGGACTTAATTGAACTGATATTGGACTTTGAAATTATATTTGTGATAAATGAGGCAATTGGATTTCAAGAAATAACATTCTTCTTAATTTGACATGATTGCTGGAACTTAGCGATTACACTGGGGGCTGTGGTAGCGCTTTATTTAAAAATTTAGATAAATAAGTCATTTTTTACTGTGGGACCAATCCTAGCCGTTAGCTCGCGCTGAAGAAGTAGAGACATTTTCAAAAACTAAATTTCATAGACTTTCTAACGTTAACAGTCTGTTTGAGCTACAACAGTTGCGTAACATATCCGTACCAACATGTATTTAGCGATATATTTCCGATATTACTAGATTGCATTGCATTTAACAGTGAAACGATTGACTGTGGGACTTAACGAAACCGATTTTAGACTTTGAACTTATAAATGTGATAAATGAGACAATTGGACTCCAAGAAATAACATTCTCCTTAAGTTGACACGATTGCTGGAATTCAGCGATTACACTGGGCGCTGCGGTAGCGCTTCATTAAAAAATTTAGATAAATAAGTCATTTTGTACTGTGGGACCAATCCTAGCCGTTAGCACGCGATGAAGATATAGCGACAGTTTCAAAAACTACATTTCAGTGCGTTTCTAACGGTATCCGGCTGCTTGAAGTACAATGGTCGCGTCACATATTCGTACCAACATGTATTTAGCGTTATTTTTCTGTCTCTACTAGGTTGCACGGCTTTTAACAATGAAACGATTGACTGTGGGACTTAATTGAAATGATTTTGGATTCTGACCCTAAAAGTATGATCAATAAGACAACTGGTCTCTAATAAAAAACGTTCTTCTTATATTGAAATGATTGCTGGAAAAGGGCATTTCCACTGTGCGCTGTGGTAGCGCTTTACTAAAAAATGTAGATAAATAAGCCATTTTTTACTGTGGGGCCAATCCTAAACGTTAGGGCGCTCTGAAGAAACAGAGACAGTTTCAAAAACTACATTTCATTGACTTTCTAACGCTATCAGTCTGTTTGACCTACAACGGTTGCGGCACATATCCGTACCAACGTGTATTTAGCGATGGGTTTCTGATATTACCAGGTTGCATCGCTTTTAACAGTGAAACGATTGACTCTGGACTTAAATGAACTGATTTTGGACTTTGGACTTATAAATGTGATAAATGAGCCAATTGGACTTCAAGAAATAACATTCTTCTTAATTTGACAAGGTTGCTGGCACTCAGCGATTAGACTGGGCGCTGTGGTAGCGCTTCATTTAAAGATTTGGATAAATAAGTCATTTTTTACTGTGGGAGCAATCCTTGCCGTTAGTTGCGCTGCAGAAATAGAGACATTTTCAAAAACTATATTTCATTGAGTTTCTAACGGTATCACTCCGTTTGAGTTACAACGGTTGCGTCACATATTCGTAACAACATGTATTTAGCGATATGTTTCTGATATTACCAGGTTGCATCGCTTTTAACAGTGAAACGATTGACTCTGGGACTTAATTGAACTGATTTTGGAGTTTCACATTATAAATGTGATGAATGAAACAATTGGACTGCAAGAATTAACATTCTCCTTAATTTGACACGATTGCTGGAATTCACCGATTACACTGGGCGCTGCAGTAGCGCTTCATTGAAAAATTTAGATAAATAAGTCACTTTGTACTGTGGGACCAATCCTAAACGATTGCGCACGCTGAAGAAATAGAGACAGTTTCAAAAACTACATTTCATTGACTTTCTAACGTTAACAGTCTGTTTGAGCTACAACGGTTGCGTCACATATCCGTACCAACATGTATTTAGCGATATATTTCCGATATTACTAGATTGCATTGCATTTAACAGTGAAACGATTGACTGTGGTACTTAACGAAACTGATTTTAGACTTTGAACTTATAAATGTGATAAATGAGACAATTGGACTCCACGAAATAACATTCTTCTTAATTTGACATGATTGCTTGAACTCAGCGATTACACTGGGCGCTGTGATAGCGCTTTGTTAAAAGATGTAGATAAATAAGTCATTTTTTACTGTGGGACCAATCCTAGCCGTTAGCACGCGCTGAAGATATAGCGACAGTTTCAAAAACTACATTTCAGTGCGTTTCTAACGGTATCCGTCCGCTTGAAGTACAATGGTCGCGTCACATATTCGTACCAACATGTATTTAGGGTTATTTTTCTGTCTCTACTAGGTTGCACGGCTTTTAACAATGAAACGATTGACTGTGGGACTTAATTGAAATGATTTTGGATTCTGACCCTAAAAGTATGATCAATAAGACAACTGGTCTCTAATAAAAAACGTTTTTCTTAATTTGAAATGATTGCTGGAACAGAGCATTTCCACTGGGCGCTGTGGTAGCGCTTTATTAAAAAATGTAGATAAATAAGCCATTTTTTACTGTGGGGCCAATCCTAGACGTTAGCGCGCTCTGAAGAAACAGAGACAGTTTCAAAAACTACATTTCATTGACTTTCTAACGCTATCAGTCTGTTTGACCTACAACGGTTGCGGAACATATCCGTACCAACGTGTATTTAGCGATGGGTTTCTGATATTACCAGGTTGCATCGCTTGACAGTGAAACGATTGACTCTGGACTTAATTGAACTGATTTTGGACTTTGGACTTATAAATGTGATAAATGAGCCAATTGGACTTCAAGAAATAACATTCTTCTTAATTTGACAAGGTTGCTGGCACTCAGCAATTACACTGGGTGCTGTGGTAGCGCGTCATTTTAAAATTTAGATAAATAACTCATTTTTTACTATGGGACCAATCCTAGCCGTTAGCTTGCGCTGCAGAAATCTAGACATTTTCAAAAACTAAATTTCATTGACTTTTTACCGTTATCAGTCTGTTTGAGCTACAACGGTTGCTTCACATATTCGTACCAACATGTATTTAGCGATATATTTCAGATATCACCAGGTTGCATGGCTTTTAACAGTGAAACAATTGACTGTGGGACTTAATTGAACTGATTTTGGACTTTGAACTTATAAATGTAATAAATGAGACAATTGGACTCCAAGAAATAACATTCTCCTTAATTTGACATGATTGCTAGAATTCATCGATTACACTGCGCGCTGCGTTAGCGCTTCTTTTACAAATTTAGATAAATAAGTCATTTTGTACTGTGGGATCAATCTTAGCCGTTAGCGTGGACTGAAGAAATGAAGAAAGTTTCAAAAACTATATTTCATTGACTTTCTAACGTTATCAGTCCGTTTGAGTTACAACGGTTGCGTCACATACTCGTACCAACATGTGTTTAGAGATATGTTTCTGATGTTACCAGGTTGCGTCGCTTTTAACAGTGAAACGATTGACTGTGGGACTTAATTGAACTGATTTTGGACTTTGAACTTATAAATAGGATAAATGAGGCAATTGTACTCCAAGAAATAACATTCTTCTTAATTTGACAAGGTTGCTGGCACTCAGCGATTAGACTGGGCGCTGTGGTAGCGCTTCATTAAAAAATTTGGATAAATAAGTCATTTTTTACTGTGGGAGCAATCCTTGCCGTTAGTTGCGCTGCAGAAATAGAGACATTTTCAAAAACTATATTTCATTGAGTTTCTAACGGTATCACTCCGTTTGAGTTACAACGGTTGCGTCACATATTCGTAACAACATGTATTTAGCGATATGTTTCTGATATTACCAGGTTGCATCGCTTTTAACAGTGAAACGATTGACTCTGGGACTTAATTGAACTGATTTTGGAGTTTCACATTATAAATGTGATGAATGAAACAATTGGACTGCAAGAATTAACATTCTCCTTAATTTGACACGATTGCTGGAATTCACCGATTACACTGGGCGCTGCAGTAGCGCTTCATTGAAAAATTTAGATAAATAAGTCACTTTGTACTGTGGGACCAATCCTAAACGATTGCGCACGCTGAAGAAATAGAGACAGTTTCAAAAACTACATTTCATTGACTTTCTAACGTTAACAGTCTGTTTGAGCTACAACGGTTGCGTCACATATCCGTACCAACATGTATTTAGCGATATATTTCCGATATTACTAGATTGCATTGCATTTAACAGTGAAACGATTGACTGTGGTACTTAACGAAACTGATTTTAGACTTTGAACTTATAAATGTGATAAATGAGACAATTGGACTCCACGAAATAACATTCTTCTTAATTTGACATGATTGCTTGAACTCAGCGATTACACTGGGCGCTGTGATAGCGCTTTGTTAAAAAATGTAGATAAATAAGTCATTTTTTACTGTGGGACCAATCCTAGCCGTTAGCACGCGCTGAAGATATAGCGACAGTTTCAAAAACTACATTTCAGTGCGTTTCTAACGGTATCCGTCCGCTTGAAGTACAATGGTCGCGTCACATATTCGTACCAACATGTATTTAGGGTTATTTTTCTGTCTCTACTAGGTTGCACGGCTTTTAACAATGAAACGATTGACTGTGGGACTTAATTGAAATGATTTTGGATTCTGACCCTAAAAGTATGATCAATAAGACAACTGGTCTCTAATAAAAAACGTTTTTCTTAATTTGAAATGATTGCTGGAACAGAGCATTTCCACTGGGCGCTGTGGTAGCGCTTTATTAAAAAATGTAGATAAATAAGCCATTTTTTACTGTGGGGCCAATCCTAGACGTTAGCGCGCTCTGAAGAAACAGAGACAGTTTCAAAAACTACATTTCATTGACTTTCTAACGCTATCAGTCTGTTTGACCTACAACGGTTGCGGAACATATCCGTACCAACGTGTATTTAGCGATGGGTTTCTGATATTACCAGGTTGCATCGCTTGACAGTGAAACGATTGACTCTGGACTTAATTGAACTGATTTTGGACTTTGGACTTATAAATGTGATAAATGAGCCAATTGGACTTCAAGAAATAACATTCTTCTTAATTTGACAAGGTTGCTGGCACTCAGCAATTACACTGGGTGCTGTGGTAGCGCGTCATTTTAAAATTTAGATAAATAACTCATTTTTTACTATGGGACCAATCCTAGCCGTTAGCTTGCGCTGCAGAAATCTAGACATTTTCAAAAACTAAATTTCATTGACTTTTTACCGTTATCAGTCTGTTTGAGCTACAACGGTTGCTTCACATATTCGTACCAACATGTATTTAGCGATATATTTCAGATATCACCAGGTTGCATGGCTTTTAACAGTGAAACAATTGACTGTGGGACTTAATTGAACTGATTTTGGACTTTGAACTTATAAATGTAATAAATGAGACAATTGGACTCCAAGAAATAACATTCTCCTTAATTTGACATGATTGCTAGAATTCATCGATTACACTGCGCGCTGCGTTAGCGCTTCTTTTAAAAATTTAGATAAATAAGTCATTTTGTACTGTGGGATCAATCTTAGCCGTTAGCGTGGACTGAAGAAATGAAGAAAGTTTCAAAAACTATATTTCATTGACTTTCTAACGTTATCAGTCCGTTTGAGTTACAACGGTTGCGTCACATACTCGTACCAACATGTGTTTAGAGATATGTTTCTGATGTTACCAGGTTGCGTCGCTTTTAACAGTGAAACGATTGACTGTGGGACTTAATTGAACTGATTTTGGACTTTGAACTTATAAATAGGATAAATGAGGCAATTGTACTCCAAGAAATAACATTCTTCTTAATTTGACATGATTGCTGGAACTCAGCGATTACACTGGGCGCTGTGGTAGCGCTTCATTTAAAAATTTAGATAAATAAGTCATTTTTTACTGTGGGAGCAATCCTTGCCGTTTGTCGCGCCGCAGAAATAGAGACATTTTCAAAAACTATATTTCATTCAGTTTCTAACGTTTTCCGTCCGCTTGAAGTACAACGGTTGCGTCACATATTCGTACCAACATGTATTTAGCGATATATTTCAGATATCACCAAGTTGCATGGCTTTTAACAGTGAAACAATTGACTGTGGGACTTAATTGAAATGATTTTGGACTTTGACCCTAGAAATATGATCAATACGACAACTGGACTCCAAGAAGAAACGTTCTTCTTAATTTGAAATGATTGCTGGAACAGAGCATTTCCACTGGGCGCTGCGGTAGCGCTTTATTAAAAAATGTAGATAAATAAGCCATTTTTTACTTAGGGACCAATCCTAGACGATAGCGCACGCTGAAGGAATAGAGACAGTTTCAAAAATTACATTTCATTGACTTTCTAACGGTATGGGTCCGTTTGAGTTACAATTGTTGCGTCACATATTCGTACCAACATGTATTTAGCGTTATTTTTCTGACTCTACTAGGTTGCATCGCTTTTAACAATCAAACGATTGACTGTGGGACTTAATAGTAATGATTTTGGACTTTGACCCTAGAAATATGATCAATAAGACAACTGGACTCCAAGAAAAACGTTCTTCTTAATTTGAAATGATTGCTGGAACAGAGCATTTCCACTGGACACTGTGGTAGCGCTTTATTAAAAAATGTAGATAAATAAGCCATTTTTAACTGTGGGACCAATCCTAGACGTTAGCGCGCTCTGAAGAAATAGAGACAGTTTCAAAAACTACATTTCATTGACTTTATAACGTTATCAGTCTGTTTGAGCTACAACGGTTGCGTTACATATCCGTACCAACATGTATTTAGCGATATATTTCCGATATTACTAGATTGCATCGCATTTAACAGTGAAACGATTGACTGTGGGACTTAACGGAACTGATTTTGGACTTTGAACTTATGAATGTGATAAATGAGACAATTGGACTCCAAGAAATAACATTTTTCTTAACTTGACATGATTGCTTGAACTGAACGATTACACTGGGAGCTGTGATAGCGCTTTGTTCAAAAATGTAGATAAATCAGTCATTTTTTACTGTGGGACCAATCCTAGCCGTTAGCTCGCGCTGAAGGAATAGAGACATTTTCAAAAACTAAATTTCGTTGACATTGTAACGGCATCACTCCGTTTAAGTTACAACGGCTGCGTCAGATATTCGTACCAACATGTATTTAGCGATATGTTTCTGATATTACCAGGTTTCATCGATTTTTACAATGAAACGATTGAAAGTGGGACTTAATTGAAATGATTTTGGACTTTGGACCTAGAAATATGATCAATAAGACAACTGGACTCCAAGAAAAAAACGTTCTTCTTAATCTGACATGGTTGCTGGAACTCAGCGATTACACTGGGCGCTGTGGTAGCGCTTCATTTAAAAACTTAGATAAACAAGTCATTTTTTACTGTGGGACCAATCCTAGCCGTTAGCTTGCGCTGAAGAAATAGAGACATTTTCAAAAACTAAATTTCATTGACTTTGTAACGGTATGACTCCGTTTGAGTTACAAGTGTTGCGTCACATATTTGTACCAACATGTATTCAGCGATATGTTTCAGATATTACCAGGTTGCATTGCTTTTAACAGTGAAACGATTGACTATGGGACTTAATTGAACTGATCTTGGACTTTGACATTATAAATGTGATGAATGAGACAATTGGACAGCAAGAAAAAACATTCTCTTTAATTTGACACGATTTCTGGAATTCAGCAATTACGCTGGGCGCTGCAGTAGCGCTTCATTAAAAAATTTAGATAAATAAGTCATTTTGTACTGTGGGACCAATCCTAGACGATAGCGCACGCTGAAGAAATAGAGACCGTTTCAAAAATTACTTTTCATTTACTTTCTAACGGTATCGGTCCGTTTGAGTTACAACTGTTGCGTCACATATTCGTACCAACATGTATTTTGCGTTATTTTTCTGACTCTACTAGGTTGCATCGCTTTTAACAATGAAACGATTGACTTTAGGACCTAATTGAAATGATTTTGGACTTTGGCCCTAGAAATATGATCAATACGACAACAGGACTCCAAGAAAAAACGTTCTTCTTAATTTGACAAGGTTGCTGGCACTCAGCGATTACACTGGGCGCTGTGGTAGCGCTTCATTTTAAAATTTAGATAAATAACTCATTTTTTACTATGGGACCAATCCTAGCCGTTAGCATGCGCTGCAGAAATCTAGACATTTTCAAAAACTATATTTCATTGAGTTTCTAACGGTATCCGTCCGCTTGAAGTACAACGGTTGCGTCACATATTCCTACCAACATGTATTTAACGATATATTTCAGATATCACCAGGTTGCATGGCTTTTAACAGTGAAACAATTGACTGTGGGACCTAATTGAACTGATTTTGGACTTTGAACTTATAAATGTGATAAATGAGACAATTGGACTCCAAGAAATAACATTCTTCTTAATTTGACATGATTGCTTGAACTCAGCGATTACACTGGGCGCTGTGATAGCGCTTTGTTAAAAAATGTAGATAAATAAGTCATTTTTTACTGTGGGACCAATCCTAGCCGTTAGCACGCGCTGAAGATATAGCGACAGTTTCAAAAACTACATTTCAGTGCGTTTCTAACGGTATCCGTCCGCTTGAAGTACAATGGTCGCGTCACATATTCGTACCAACATGTATTTAGGGTTATTTTTCTGTCTCTACTAGGTTGCACGGCTTTTAACAATGAAACGATTGACTGTGGGACTTAATTGAAATGATTTTGGATTCTGACCCTAAAAGTATGATCAATAAGACAACTGGTCTCTAATAAAAAACGTTCTTCTTAATTTGAAATGATTGCTGGAACAGAGCATTTCCACTGGGCGCTGTGGTAGCGCTTTATTAAAAAATGTAGATAAATAAGCTATTTTTTACTGTGGGGCCAATCCTAGACGTTAGCGCGCTCTGAAGAGACAGAGACAGTTTCAAAAACTACATTTCATTGACTTTCTAACGCTATCAGTCTGTTTGACCTACAACGGTTGCGGCACATATCCGTACCAACGTGTATTTAGCGATGGGTTTCTGATATTACCAGGTTGCATCGCTTTTAACAGTGAAACGATTGACTGTGTGACTTAACGAAACTGATTTTGGACTTTGAACTTATAAATGTGATAAATGAGACAATTGGAATCCACGAAATAACATTCTTCTTAATTTGACATGATTGCTTGAACTCAGCGATTACACTGGGCGCTGTGGTAGCGTTTCATTTTAAAATTTAGATAAATAACTCATTTTTTACTATGGGACCAATCCTAGCCCTTAGCTTGCGCTGCAGAAATCTAGACATTTTCAAAAACTATATTTCATTGAGTTTCTAACGGTATCCGTCCGCTTGAATTACAACGGTTGCGTCACATATTCGTACCAACATGTATTTAGCGATATATTTCATATATCACCAGGTTGCATGGCTTTTAACAGTGAAACGATTAAGTGTGGGACTTAATTGAACTGATATTGGACTTTGAAATTATATTTGTGATAAATGAGGCAATTGGATTTCAAGAAATAACATTCTTCTTAATTTGACATGATTGCTGGAACTTAGCGATTACACTGGGGGCTGTGGTAGCGCTTCATTTAAAAATTTAGATAAATAAGTCATTTTTTACAGTGGGACCAATCCTAGCCGTTAGCTCGCGCTGAAGAAATAGAGACATTTTCAAAAACTAAATTTCATAGACTTTCTAACGTTAACAGTCTATTTGAGCTACAACGGTTGCGTAACATATCCGTACCAACATGTATTTAGCGATATATTTCCGATATTACTAGATTGCATTGCATTTAACAGTGAAACGATTGACTGTGGGACTTAACGAAACCGATTTTAGACTTTGAACTTATGAATGTGATAAATGAGACAATTGGACTCCAAGAAATAACATTTTTCTTAACTTGACATGATTGCTTGAACTGAACGATTACACTGGGAGCTGTGATAGCGCTTTGTTCAAAAATGTAGATAAATCAGTCATTTTTTACTGTGGGACCAATCCTAGCCGTTAGCTCGCGCTGAAGGAATAGTGACATTTTCAAAAACTAAATTTCGTTGACATTGTAACGGCATCACTCCGTTTAAGTTACAACGGCTGCGTCAGATATTCGTACCAACATGTATTTAGCGATATGTTTCTGATATTACCAGGTTTCATCGATTTTTACAATGAAACGATTGAAAGTGGGACTTAATTGAAATGATTTTGGACTTTGGACCTAGAAATATGATCAATAAGACAACTGGACTCCAAGAAAAAAACGTTCTTCTTAATCTGACATGGTTGCTGGAACTCAGCGATTACACTGGGCGCTGTGGTAGCGCTTCATTTAAAAACTTAGATAAACAAGTCATTTTTTACTGTGGGACCAATCCTAGCCGTTAGCTTGCGCTGAAGAAATAGAGACATTTTCAAAAACTAAATTTCATTGACTTTGTAACGGTATGACTCCGTTTGAGTTACAAGTGTTGCGTCACATATTTGTACCAACATGTATTCAGCGATATGTTTCAGATATTACCAGGTTGCATTGCTTTTAACAGTGAAACGATTGACTATGGGACTTAATTGAACTGATCTTGGACTTTGACAATATAAATGTGATGAATGAGACAATTGGACAGCAAGAAAAAACATTCTCTTTAATTTGACACGATTTCTGGAATTCAGCAATTACGCTGGGCGCTGCAGTAGCGCTTCATTAAAAAATTTAGATAAATAAGTCATTTTGTACTGTGGGACCAATCCTAGACGATAGCGCACGCTGAAGAAATAGAGACCGTTTCAAAAATTACTTTTCATTTACTTTCTAACGGTATCGGTCCGTTTGAGTTACAACTGTTGCGTCACATATTCGTACCAACATGTATTTTGCGTTATTTTTCTGACTCTACTAGGTTGCATCGCTTTTAACAAAGAAACGATTGACTTTAGGACCTAATTGAAATGATTTTGGACTTTGGCCCTAGAAATATGATCAATACGACAACAGGACTCCAAGAAAAAACGTTCTTCTTAATTTGACAAGGTTGCTGGCACTCAGCGATTACACTGGGCGCTGTGGTAGCGCTTCATTTTAAAATTTAGATAAATAACTCATTTTTTACTATGGGACCAATCCTAGCCGTTAGCATGCGCTGCAGAAATCTAGACATTTTCAAAAACTATATTTCATTGAGTTTCTAACGGTATCCGTCCGCTTGAAGTACAACGGTTGCGTCACATATTCCTACCAACATGTATTTAACGATATATTTCAGATATCACCAGGTTGCATGGCTTTTAACAGTGAAACAATTGACTGTGGGACCTAATTGAACTGATTTTGGACTTTGAACTTATAAATGTGATAAATGAGACAATTGGACTCCAAGAAATAACATTCTTCTTAATTTGACATGATTGCTTGAACTCAGCGATTACACTGGGCGCTGTGATAGCGCTTTGTTAAAAAATGTAGATAAATAAGTCATTTTTTACTGTGGGACCAATCCTAGCCGTTAGCACGCGCTGAAGATATAGCGACAGTTTCAAAAACTACATTTCAGTGCGTTTCTAACGGTATCCGTCCGCTTGAAGTACAATGGTCGCGTCACATATTCGTACCAACATGTATTTAGGGTTATTTTTCTGTCTCTACTAGGTTGCACGGCTTTTAACAATGAAACGATTGACTGTGGGACTTAATTGAAATGATTTTGGATTCTGACCCTAAAAGTATGATCAATAAGACAACTGGTCTCTAATAAAAAACGTTCTTCTTAATTTGAAATGATTGCTGGAACAGAGCATTTCCACTGGGCGCTGTGGTAGCGCTTTATTAAAAAATGTAGATAAATAAGCCATTTTTTACTGTGGGGCAAATCCTAGACGTTAGCGCGCTCTGAAGAGACAGAGACAGTTTCAAAAACTACATTTCATTGACTTTCTAACGCTATCAGTCTGTTTGACCTACAACGGTTGCGGCACATATCCGTACCAACGTGTATTTAGCGATGGGTTTCTGATATTACCAGGTTGCATCGCTTTTAACAGTGAAACAATTGACTGTGTGACTTAACGAAACTGATTTTGGACTTTGAACTTATAAATGTGATAAATGAGACAATTGGAATCCACGAAATAACATTCTTCTTAATTTGACATGATTGCTTGAACTCAGCGATTACACTGGGCGCTGTGATAGCGCTTTGTTAAAAAATGTGGATAAATAAGTCATTTTTTACTGTGGGACCAATCCTAGCCGTTAGCTCGCGCTGAAGAAATAGAGACATTTTCAAAAACTAAATTTCATTGACTTTGTAACGGTATCACTCTGTTTGAGTTACAACGGTTGCGTCACATATTCGTAACAAAATGTATTTAGCGATATGTTTCTGATATTACCAGGTTGCATCGCTTTTAACAGTGAAACGATTGACTCTGGGACTTAATTGAACTGATTTTGGAGTTTGACATTATAAATGTGATGAATGAGACAATTGGACTGCAAGAAATAACATTCTCCTTAAGTTGACACGATTGCTGGAATTCAGCGATTACACTGGGCTCTGCGGTAGCGCTTCATTAAAAAATTTAGATAAATAAGTCATTTTGTACTGTGGGACCAATCCTAGCCATTTGCACGCGCTGAAGATATAGCGACAGTTTCAAAAACTACATTTCAGTGCGTTTCTAACGGTATCCGTCCGCTTGAAGTACAGTGGTCGCGTCACATATTCGTACCAACATGTATTTAGCGTTATTTTTCTGTCTCTACTAGGTTGCACGGCTTTTAACAATGAAACGATTGACTGTGGGACTTAATTGAAATGATTTTGGATTCTGACCCTAAAAGTATGATCAATAAGACAACTGGTCTCTAATAAAAAACGTTCTTCTTAATTTGAAATGATTGCTGGAAAAGAGCATTTCCACTGTGCGCTGTGGTAGCGCTTTATTAAAAAATGTAGATAAATAAGCCATTTTTTACTGTGGGGCCAATCCTAGACGTTAGGGCGCTCTGAAGAAACAGAGACAGTTTCAAAAACTACATTTCATTGACTTTCTAACGCTATCAGTCTGTTTGACCTACAACGGTTGCGGCACATATCCGTACCAACGTGTATTTAGCGTTGGGTTCCTAATATTACCAGGTTGCATCGCTTTTAACAGTGAAACGATTGACTCTGGACTTAATTGAACTGATTTTGGACTTTGGACTTATAAATGTGATAAATGAGCCAATTGGACTTCAAGAAATAACATTCTTCTTAATTTGACAAGGTTGCTGGCACTCAGCGATTACACTGGACGCTGTGGTAGCGTTTCATTTTAAAATTTAGATAAATAACTCATTTTTTACTATGGGACCAATCCTAACCGTTAGAACGCGCTGAAGATATAGAGACAGTTTCAAAAACTATATTTCATTGAGTTTCTAACGGTATCACTCCGTTTGAGTTACAACGGTTGCGTCACATATTCGTAACAACATGTATTTAGCGATATGTTTCTGATATTACCAGGTTGCATCGCTTTTAACAGTGAAACGATTGACTCTGGGACTTAATTGAACTGATTTTGGAGTTTCACATTATAAATGTGATGAATGAAACAATTGGACTGCAAGAATTAACATTCTCCTTAATTTGACACGATTGCTGGAATTCAGCGATTACACTGGGCGCTGCAGTAGCGCTTCATTGAAAAATTTAGATAAACAAGTCACTTTGTACTGTGGGACCAATCCTAAACGATTGCGCACGCTGAAGAAATAGAGACAGTTTCAAAAACTACATTTCATTGACTTTCTAACGTTAACAGTCTGTTTGAGCTACAACGGTTGCGTCACATATCCGTACCAACATGTATTTAGCGATATATTTCCGATATTACTAGATTGCATTGCATTTAACAGTGAAACGATTGACTGTGGTACTTAACGAAACTGATTTTAGACTTTGAACTTATAAATGTGATAAATGAGACAATTGGACTCCACGAAATAACATTCTTCTTAATTTGACATGATTGCTTGAACTCAGCGATTACACTGGGCGCTGTGATAGCGCTTTGTTAAAAAATGTAGATAAATAAGTCATTTTTTACTGTGGGACCAATCCTAGCCGTTAGCACGCGCTGAAGATATAGCGACAGGTTAAAAAACTACATTTCAGTGCGTTTCTAACGGTATCCGTCCGCTTGAAGTACAATGGTCGCGTCACATATTCGTACCAACATGTATTTAGGGTTATTTTTCTGTCTCTACTAGGTTGCACGGCTTTTAACAATGAAACGATTGACTGTGGGACTTAATTGAAATGATTTTGGATTCTGACCCTAAAAGTATGATCAATAAGACAACTGGTCTCTAATAAAAAACGTTCTTCTTAATTTGAAATGATTGCTGGAACAGAGCATTTTCACTGGGCGCTGTGGTTGCGCTTTATTAAAAAATGTAGATAAATAAGCCATTTTTTACTGTGGGGCCAATCCTAGACGTTAGCGCGCTCTGAAGAAACAGAGACAGTTTCAAAAACTACATTTCATTGACTTTCTAACGCTATCAGTCTGTTTGACCTACAACGGTTGCGGAACATATCCGTACCAACGTGTATTTAGCGATGGGTTTCTGATATTACCAGGTTGCATCGCTTTTAACAGTGAAACGATTGACTCTGGACTTAATTGAACTGATTTTGGACTTTGGACTTATAAATGTGATAAATGAGCCAATTGGACTTCAAGAAATAACATTCTTCTTAATTTGACAAGGTTGCTGGCACTCAGCAATTACACTGGGCGCTGTGGTAGCGCGTCATTTTAAAATTTAGATAAATAACTCATTTTTTACTATGGGACCAATCCTAGCCGTTAGCTTGCGCTGCAGAAATCTAGACATTTTCAAAAACTAAATTTCATTGACTTTTTACCGTTATCAGTCTGTTTGAGCTACAACGGTTGCTTCACATATTCGTGCCAACATGTATTTAGCGATATATTTCAGATATCACCAGGTTGCATGGCTTTTAACAGTGAAACAATTGTCTGTGGGACTTAATTGAACTGATTTTGGACTTTGAACTTATAAATGTAATAAATGAGACAATTGGACTCCAAGAAATAACATTCTCCTTAATTTGACATGATTGCTAGAATTCATCGATTACACTGCGCGCTGCGTTAGCGCTTCTTTTACAAATTTAGATTAATAAGTCATTTTGTACTGTGGGATCAATCTTAGCCGTTAGCGTGGACTGAAGAAATGAAGAAAGTTTCAAAAACTATATTTCATTGACTTTCTAACGTTATCAGTCCGTTTGAGTTACAACGGTTGCGTCACATACTCGTACCAACATGTGTTTAGAGATATGTTTCTGATGTTACCAGGTTGCGTCGCTTTTAACAGTGAGACGATTGACTGTGGGACTTAATTGAACTGATTTTGGACTTTGGACTTATAAATGTGATAAATGAGCCAATTGGACTTCAAGAAATAACATTCTTCTTAATTTGACAAGGTTGCTGGCACTCCGCGATTACACTGGGCGCTGTGGTAGCGCTTTATTTAAAAATTTAGATAAATAAGTCATTTTTTACTGTGGGAGCAATCCTTGCCGTTAGTTGCGCTGCAGAAATAGAAACATTTTCAAAAATTATATTTCATTGAGTTTCTAACGGTATCACTCCGTTTGAGTTACAACGGTTGCGTCACATATTCGTAACAACATGTATTTAGCGATATGTTTCTGATATTACCAGGTTGCATCGCTTTTAACAGTGAAACGATTGACTCTGGGACTTAATTGAACTGATTTTGGAGTTTCACATTATAAATGTGATGAATGAAACAATTGGACTGCAAGAATTAACATTCTCCTTAATTTGACACGATTGCTGGAATTCAGCGATTACACTGGGCGCTGCAGTAGCGCTTCATTGAAAAATTTAGATAAACAAGTCACTTTGTACTGTGGGACCAATCCTAAACGATTGCGCATGCTGAAGAAATAGAGACAGTTTCAAAAACTACATTTCATTGACTTTCTAACGTTAACAGTCTGTTTGAGCTACAACGGTTGCGTCACATATCCGTACCAACATGTATTTAGCGATATATTTCCGATATTACTAGATTGCATTGCATTTAACAGTGAAACGATTGACTGTGGTACTTAACGAAACTGATTTTAGACTTTGAACTTATAAATGTGATAAATGAGACAATTGGACTCCACGAAATAACATTCTTCTTAATTTGACATGATTGCTTGAACTCAGCGATTACACTTGGCGCTGTGATAGCGCTTTGTTAAAAAATGTAGATAAATAAGTCATTTTTTACTGTGGGACCAATCCTAGCCGTTAGCACGCGCTGAAGATATAGCGACAGTTTAAAAAACTACATTTCAGTGCGTTTCTAACGGTATCCGTCCGCTTGAAGTACAATGGTCGCGTCACATATTCGTACCAACATGTATTTAGGGTTATTTTTCTGTCTCTACTAGGTTGCACGGCTTTTAACAATGAAACGATTGACTGTGGGACTTAATTGAAATGATTTTGGATTCTGACCCTAAAAGTATGATCAATAAGACAACTGGTCTCTAATAAAAAACGTTCTTCTTAATTTAAAATGATTGCTGGAACAGAGCATTTCCACTGGGCGCTGTGGTAGCGCTTTATTAAAAAATGTAGATAAATAAGCCATTTTTTACTGTGGGGCCAATCCTAGACGTTAGCGCGCTCTGAAGAAACAGAGACAGTTTCAAAAACTACATTTCATTGACTTTCTAACGCTATCAGTCTGTTTGACCTACAACGGTTGCGGAACATATCCGTACCAACGTGTATTTAGCGATGGGTTTCTGATATTACCAGGTTGCATCGCTTTTAACAGTGAAACGATTGACTCTGGACTTAATTGAACTGATTTTGGACTTTGGACTTATAAATGTGATAAATGAGCCAATTGGATTTCAAGAAATAACATTCTTCTTAATTTGACAAGGTTGCTGGCACTCAGCAATTACACTGGGCGCTGTGGTAGCGCGTCATTTTAAAATTTAGATAAATAACTCATTTTTTACTATGGGACCAATCCTAGCCGTTAGCTTGCGCTGCAGAAATCTAGACATTTTCAAAAACTAAATTTCATTGACTTTTTACCGTTATCAGTCTGTTTGAGCTACAACGGTTGCTTCACATATTCGTACCAACATGTATTTAGCGATATATTTCAGATATCACCAGGTTGCATGGCTTTTAACAGTGAAACAATTGTCTGTGGGACTTAATTGAACTGATTTTGGACTTTGAACTTATAAATGTAATAAATGAGACAATTGGACTCCAAGAAATAACATTCTCCTTAATTTGACATGATTGCTAGAATTCATCGATTACACTGCGCGCTGCGTTAGCGCTTCTTTTACAAATTTAGATAAATAAGTCATTTTGTAATGTGGGATCAATCTTAGCCGTTAGCGTGGGCTGAAGAAATGAAGAAAGTTTCAAAAACTATATTTCATTGACTTTGTAACGTTATCAGTCCGTTTGAGTTACAACGGTTGCGTCACATACTCGTACCAACATGTATTTAGCGATATGTTTCAGATATTACTAGGTTGCATCGCTTTTAACAGTGAAACGATTGACTCTGGGACTTAATTGAACTGATTTTGGACTTTGACATTATAAATGTGGTGAATGAGACAATTGGACTCCAAGAAATAACATTCTCCTTAATTTGACATGATTGCTGGAATTCATCGATTACACTGGGCGCTGCAGTAGCGCTTCTTTTACAAACTTAGATAAATAAGTCATTTTGTGCTGTGGGATCAATCTTAGCCGTTAGCGCGGGCTTAGGAAATGAAGACAGTTTCAAAAACTATATTTCAATGACTTTCTAACGTTATCAGTCCGTTTGAGTTACAACGGTTGCGTCACATACTCGTACCAACATGTGTTTAGAGATATGTTTCTGATGTTACCAGGTTGCGTCGCTTATAACAGTGAAACGATTGACTGTGGGACTTAATTGAACTGATTTTGGACTTTGAACTTATAAATATGATAAATGAGGCAATTGTACTCCAAGAAATAACATTCTTCTTAATTTGACATGATTGCTGGAACTCAGCGATTACACTGGGCGCTGTGGTAGCGCTTCATTTAAAAATTTAGATAAATAAGTCATTTTTTACTGTGGGAGCAATCCTTGCCGTTTGTCGCGCCGCAGAAATAGAGACATTTTCAAAAACTATATTTCATTCAGTTTCTAACGTTTTCCGTCCGCTTGAAGTACAACGGTTGCGTCACATATTCGTACCAACATGTATTTAGCGATATATTTCCAATATTACTAGATTGCATTGCATTTAACAGTGAAACGATTGACTGTGGTACTTAACCAAACTGATTTTAGACTTTGAACTTATAAATGTGATAAATGAGACAATTGGACTCCACGAAATAACATTCTTCTTAATTTGACATGATTGCTTGAACTCAGCGATTACACTGGGCGCTGTGATAGCGCTTTGTTAAAAAATGTAGATAAATAAGTCATTTTTTACTGTGGGACCAATCCTAGCCGTTAGGACGCGCTGAAGATATAGCGACAGTTTCAAAAACTACATTTCAGTGCGTTTCTAACGGTATCCGTCCGCTTGAAGTACAATGGTCACGTCACATATTCGTACCAACATGTATTTAGGGTTATTTTTCTGTCTCTACTAGGTTGCACGGCTTTTAACAATGAAACGATTGACTGTGAGACTTAATTCAAATGATTTTGGATTCTGACCCTAAAAGTATGATCAATAAGACAACTGGTCTCCAATAAAAAACGTTCTTCTTAATTTGAAATGATTGCTGGAACAGAGCATTTCCACTGGGCGCTGTGGTAGCGCTTTATTAAAAAATGTAGATAAATAAGCCATTTTTTACTGTGGGGCCAATCCTAGACGTTAGTGCGCTCTGAAGAAACAGAGACAGTTTCAAAAACTACATTTCATTGACTTTCTAACGCTATCAGTCTGTTTGACCTACAACGGTTGCGGAACATATCCGTACCAACGTGTATTTAGCGATGGGTTTCTGATATTACCAGGTTGCATCGCTTTTAACAGTGAAAAGATTGACTCTGGACTTAATTGAACTGATTTTGGACTTTGGACTTATAAATGTGATAAATGAGCCAATTGGACTTCAAGAAATAACATTCTTCTTAATTTGACAAGGTTGCTGGCACTCAGCAATTACACTGGGCGCTGTGGTAGCGCGTCATTTTAAAATTTAGATAAATAACTCATTTTTTACTATGGGACCAATCCTAGCCGTTAGCTTGCGCTGCAGAAATCTAGACATTTTCAAAAACTAAATTTCATTGACTTTTTAACGTTATCAGTCTGTTTGAGCTACAACGGTTGCTTCACATATTTCTTACCAACATGTATTTAGCGATATATTTCAGATATCACCAGGTTGCATGGCTTTTAACAGTGAAACAATTGACTGTGGGACTTAATTGAACTGATTTTGGACTTTGAACTTACAAATGTAATAAATGAGACAATTGGACTCCAAGAAATAACATTCTCCTTAATTTGACATGATTGCTAGAATTCATCGATTACACTGCGCGCTGCGTTAGCGCTTCTTTTACAAATTTAGATAAATAAGTCATTTTGTACTGTGGGATCAATCTTAGCCGTTAGCGTGGGGTGAAGAAATGAAGAAAGTTTCAAAAACTATATTTCATTGACTTTGTAACGTTATCAGTCCGTTTGAGTTACAACGGTTGCGTCACATACTCGTACCAACATGTATTTAGCGATATGTTTCAGATATTACTAGGTTGTATTGCTTTTAACAGTGAAACGATTGACTCTGGGACTTAATTGAACTGATTTTGGACTTTGAACTTATAAATATGATAAATGAGGCAATTGTACTCCAAGAAATAACATTCTTCTTAATTTGACATGATTGCTGGAACTCAGCGATTACACTGGGCGCTGTGGTAGCGCTTCATTTAAAAATTTAGATAAATAAGTCATTTTTTACTGTGGGAGCAATCCTTGCCGTTTGTCGCGCCGCAGAAATAGAGACATTTTCAAAAACTATATTTCATTCAGTTTCTAACGTTTTCCGTCCGCTTGAAGTACAACGGTTGCGTCACATATTCGTACCAACATGTATTTAGCGATATATTTCAGATATCACCAAGTTGCATGGCTTTTAACAGTGAAACAATTGACTGTGAGACTTAATTGAAATGATTTTGGACTTTGACCCTAGAAAAATGATCAATACGACAACTGGACTCCAAGAAGAAACGTTCTTCTTAATTTGAAATGATTGCTGGAACAGAGCATTTCCACTGGGCGCTGTGGTAGCGCTTTATTAAAAAATGTAGATAAATAAGCCATTTTTTAATGTGGGGCCAATCCTAGACGTTAGCGCGCTCTGAAGAAACAGAGACAGTTTCAAAAACTACATTTCATTGACTTTCTAACGCTATCAGTCTGTTTGACCTACAACGGTTGCGGAACATATCCGTACCAACGTGTATTTAGCGATGGGTTTCTGATATTACCGGGTTGCATCGCTTTTAACAGTGAAACCATTGACTCTGGACTTAATTGAACTGATTTTGGACTTTGGACTTATAAATGTGATAAATGAGCCAATTGGACTTCAAGAAATAACATTCTTCTTAATTTGACAAGGTTGCTGGCACTCAGCAATTACACTGGGCGCTGTGGTAGCGCGTCATTTTAAAATTTAGATAAATAACTCATTTTTTACTATGGGACCAATCCTAGCCGTTAGCTTGCGCTGCAGAAATCTAGACATTTTCAAAAACTAAATTTCATTGACTTTTTAACGTTATCAGTCTGTTTGAGCTACAACGGTTGCTTCACATATTTCTTACCAACATGTATTTAGCGATATATTTCAGATATCACCAGGTTGCATGGCTTTTAACAGTGAAACAATTGACTGTGGGACTTAATTGAACTGATTTTGGACTTTGAATTTATAAATGTAATAAATGAGACAATTGGACTCCAAGAAATAACATTCTCCTTAATTTGACATGATTGCTAGAATTCATCGATTACACTGCGCGCTGCGTTAGCGCTTCTTTTACAAATTTAGATAAATAAGTCATTTTGTACTGTGGGATCAATCTTAGCCGTTAGCGTGGGCTGAAGAAACGAAGAAAGTTTCAAAAACTATATTTCATTGACTTTGTAACGTTATCAGTCCGTTTGAGTTACAACGGTTGCGTCACATACTCGTACCAACATGTATTTAGCGATATGTTTCAGATATTACTAGGTTGTATCGCTTTTAACAGTGAAACGATTGACTCTGGGACTTAATTGAACTGATTTTGGACTTTGACATTATAAATGTGGTGAATGAGACAATTGGACTCCAAGAAATAACATTCTCCTTAATTTGACATGATTGCTGGAATTCATCGATTACACTGCGCGCTGCGTTAGCGCTTCTTTTACAAATTTAGATAAATAAGTCATTTTGTACTGTGGGATCAATCTTAGCCGTTAGCGTGGGCTGAAGAAATGAAGAAAGTTTCAAAAACTATATTTCATTGACTTTGTAACGTTATCAGTCCGTTTGTGTTACAACGGTTGCGTCACATACTCGTACCAACATGTATTTAGCGATATGTTTCAGATATTACTAGGTTGTATCGCTTTTAACAGTGAAACGATTGACTCTGGGACTTAATTGAACTGATTTTGGACTTTGACATTATAAATGTGGTGAATGAGACAATTGGACTCCAAGAAATAACATTCTCCTTAATTTGACATGATTGCTGGAATTCATCGATTACACTGGGCGCTGCAGTAGCGCTTCTTTTACAAACTTAGATAAATAAGTCATTTTGTGCTGTGGGATCAATCTTAGCCGTTAGCGCGGGCTTAGGAAATGAAGACAGTTTCAAAAACTATATTTCATTGACATTCTAACGTTATCAGTCCGTTTGAGTTACAACGGTTGCGTCACATATTCGTACCAACATGTATTTAGCGATATATTTCAGATATCACCAAGTTGCATGGCTTTTAACAGTGAAACAATTGACTGTGGGACTTAATTGAAATGATTTTGGACTTTGACCCTAGAAATATGATCAATACGACAACTGGACTCCAAGAAGAAACGTTCTTCTTAATTTGAAATGATTGCTGGAACAGAGCATTTCCACTGGGCGCTGCGGTAGCGCTTTATTAAAAAATGTAGGTAAATAAGCCATTTTTTACTTAGGGACCAATCCTAGACGATAGCGCACGCTGAAGGAATAGAGACAGTTTCAAAAATTACATTTCATTGACTTTCTAACGGTATGGGTCCGTTTGAGTTACAACTGTTGCGTCACATATTCGTACCAACATGTATTTAGCGTTATTTTTCTGACTCTACTAGGTTGCATCGCTTTTAACAATCAAACGATTGACTGTGGGACTTAATTGTAATGATTTTGGACTTTGACCCTAGAAATATGATCAATAAGACAACTGGCCTCCAAGAAAAACGTTCTTCTTAATTTGAAATGATTGCTGGAACAGAGCATTTCCACTGGACACTGTGGTAGCGCTTTATTAAAGAATGTAGATAAATAAGCCATTTTTAACTGTGGGAAAAATCCTAGACGTTAGCGCGCTCTGAAGAAATAGAGACTGTTTCAAAAACTACATTTCATTGACTTTATAACGTTATCAGTCTGTTTGAGCTCCAACGGTTGCGTTACATATCCGTACCAACATGTATTTAGCGATATATTTCCGATATTACTAGTTTGCATCGCATTTAACAGTGAAACGATTGACTGTGGGACTTAACGGAACTGATTTTGGACTTTGAACTTATGAATGTGATAAATGAGACAATTGGACTCCAAGAAATAACATTTTTCTTAATTTGACATGATTGCTTGAACTGAGCATTTCCACTGGACACTGTGGTAGCGCTTTATTAAAGAATGTAGATAAATCAGTCATTTTTTACTGTGGGACCAATCCTAGCCGTTAGCTCGCGCTGAAGGAATAGAGACATTTTCAAAAACTAAATTTCGTTGACATTGTAACGGCATCACTCCGTTTAAGTTACAACGGCTGCGTCAGATATTCGTACCAACATGTATTTAGCGATATGTTTCTGATATTACCAGGTTGCATCGCTTTTAACAGTGAAACGATTGACTCTGGACTTAATTGAACTGATTTTGGACTTTGGACTTATAAATGTGATAAATGAGCCAATTGGACTTCAAGAAATAACATTCTTCTTAATTTGACAAGGTTGCTGGCACTCCGCGATTACACTGGGCGCTGTGGTAGCGCTTTATTTAAAAATTTAGATAAATAAGTCATTTTTTACTGTGGGAGCAATCCTTGCCGTTAGTTGCGCTGCAGAAATAGAAACATTTTCAAAAACTATATTTCATTGAGTTTCTAACGGTATCACTCCGTTTGAGTTACAACGATTGCGTCACATATTCGTAACAACATGTATTTAGCGATATGTTTCTGATATTACCAGGTTGCATCGCTTTTAACAGTGAAACGATTGACTCTGGGACTTAATTGAACTGATTTTGGAGTTTCACATTATAAATGTGATGAATGAAACAATTGGACTGCAAGAATTAACATTCTCCTTAATTTGACACGATTGCTGGAATTCAGCGATTACACTGGGCGCTGCAGTAGCGCTTCATTGAAAAATTTAGATAAACAAGTCACTTTGTACTGTGGGACCAATCCTAAACGATTGCGCACGCTGAAGAAATAGAGACAGTTTCAAAAACTACATTTCATTGACTTTCTAACGTTAACAGTCTGTTTGAGCTACAACGGTTGCGTCACATATCCGTACCAACATGTATTTAGCGATATATTTCCGATATTACTAGATTGCATTGCATTTAACAGTGAAACGATTGACTGTGGTACTTAACGAAACTGATTTTAGACTTTGACATTATAAATGTGGTGAATGAGACAATTGGACTCCAAGAAATAACATTCTCCTTAATTTGACATGATTGCTGGAATTCATCGATTACACTGGGCGCTGCAGTAGCGCTTCTTTTACAAACTTAGATAAATAAGTCATTTTGTGCTGTGGGATCAATCTTAGCCGTTAGCGCGGGCTTAGGAAATGAAGACAGTTTCAAAAACTATATTTCAATGACTTTCTAACGTTATCAGTCCGTTTGAGTTACAACGGTTGCGTCACATACTCGTACCAACATGTGTTTAGAGATATGTTTCTGATGTTACCAGGTTGCGTCGCTTATAACAGTGAAACGATTGACTGTGGGACTTAATTGAACTGATTTTGGACTTTGAACTTACAAATGTAATAAATGAGACAATTGGACTCCAAGAAATAACATTCTCCCTAATTTGACATGATTGCTAGAATTCATCGATTACACTGCGCGCTGCGTTAGCGCTTCTTTTACAAATTTAGATAAATAAGTCATTTTGTACTGTGGGATCAATCTTAGCCGTTAGCGTGGGCTGAAGAAATGAAGAAAGTTTCAAAAACTATATTTCATTGACTTTGTAACGTTATCAGTCCGTTTGAGTTACAACGGTTGCGCCACATACTCGTACCAACATGTATTTAGCGATATGTTTCAGATATTACTAGGTTGTATCGCTTTTAACAGTGAAACGATTGACTCTGGGACTTAATTGAACTGATTTTGGACTTTGACATTATAAATGTGGTGAATGAGACAATTGGACTCCAAGAAATAACATTCTCCTTAATTTGACATGATTGCTGGAATTCATCGATTACACTGGGCGCTGCAGTAGCGCTTCTTTTACAAACTTAGATAAATAAGTCATTTTGTGCTGTGGGATCAATCTTAGCCGTTAGCGCGGGCTTAGGAAATGAAGACAGTTTCAAAAACTATATTTCATTGACATTCTAACGTTATCAGTCCGTTTGAGTTACAACGGTTGCGTCACATACTCGTACCAACATGTGTTTAGAGATATGTTTCTGATGTTACCAGGTTGCGTCGCTTTTAACAGTGAAACGATTGACTGTGGGTTTTAATTGAACTGATTTTGGACTTTGAACTTATAAATATGATAGATGAGGCAATTGTACTCCAAGAAATAACATTCTTCTTAATTTGACATGATTGCTGGAACTCAGCGATTACACTGGGCGCTGTGGTAGCGCTTCATTTAAAAATTTAGATAAATAAGTCATTTTTTACTGTGGGAGCAATCCTTGCCGTTTGTCGCGCCGCAGAAATAGAGACATTTTCAAAAACTATATTTCATTCAGTTTCTAACGTTTTCCGTCCGCTTGAAGTACAACGGTTGCGTCACATATTCGTACCAACATGTATTTAGCGATATATTTCCGATATTACTAGATTGCATTGCATTTAACAGTGAACCGATTGACTGTGGTACTTAACGAAACTGATTTTAGACTTTGAACTTATAAATGTGATAAATGAGACAATTGGACTCCACGAAATAACATTCTTCTTAATTTGACATGATTGCTTGAACTCAGCGATTACACTGGGCGCTGTGATAGCGCTTTGTTAAAAAATGTAGATAAATAAGTCATTTTTTACTGTGGGATCAATCCTAGCCGTTAGCACGCGCTGAAGATATAGCGACAGTTTCAAAAACTACATTTCAGTGCGTTTCTAACGGTATCCGTCCGCTTGAAGTACAATGGTCACGTCACATATTCGTACCAACATGTATTTAGGGTTATTTTTCTGTCTCTACTAGGTTGCACGGCTTTTAACAATGAAACGATTGACTGTGAGACTTAATTCAAATGATTTTGGATTCTGACCCTAAAAGTATGATCAATAAGACAACTGGTCTCCAATAAAAAACGTTCTTCTTAATTTGAAATGATTGCTGGAACAGAGCATTTCCACTGGGCGCTGTTGTAGCGCTTTATTAAAAAATGTAGATAAATAAGCCATTTTTTACTGTGGGGCCAATCCTAGACGTTAGCGCGCTCTGAAGAAACAGAGACAGTTTCAAAAACTACATTTCATTGACTTTCTAACGCTATCAGTCTGTTTGACCTACAACGGTTGCGGAACATATCCGTACCAACGTGTATTTAGCGATGGGTTTCTGATATTACCAGGTTGCATCGCTTTTAACAGTGAAACGATTGACTCTGGACTTAATTAAACTGATTTTGGACTTTGGACTTATAAATGTGATAAATGAGCCAATTGGACTTCAAGAAATAACATTCTTCTTAATTTGACAAGGTTGCTGGCACTCAGCAATTACACTGGGCGCTGTGGTAGCGCGTCATTTTAAAATTTAGATAAATAACTCATTTCTTACTATGGGACCAATCCTAGCCGTTAGCTTGCGCTGCAGAAATCTAGACATTTTCAAAAACTAAATTTCATTGACTTTTTAACGTTATCAGTCTGTTTGAGCTACAACGGTTGCTTCACATATTTCTTACCAACATGTATTTAGCGATATATTTCAGATATCACCAGGTTGCATGGCTTTTAACAGTGAAACAATTGACTGTGGGACTTAATTGAACTGATTTTGGACTTTGAACTTACAAATGTAATAAATGAGACAATTGGTCTCCAAGAAATAACATTCTCCTTAATTTGACATGATTGCTAGAATTCATCGATTACACTGCGCGCTGCGTTAGCGCTTCTTTTACAAATTCAGATAAATAAGTCATTTTGTACTGTGGGATCAATCTTAGCCGTTAGCGTGGGCTGAAGAAATGAAGAAAGTTTCAAAAACTATATTTCATTGACTTTGTAACGTTATCAGTCCGTTTGAGTTACAACGGTTGCGTCACATACTCGTACCAACATGTATTTAGCGATATGTTTCAGATATTACTAGGTTGTATCGCTTTTAACAGTGAAACGATTGACTCTGGGCCTTAATTGAACTGATTTTGGACTTTGACATTATAAATGTGGTGAATGAGACAATTGCACTCCAAGAAATAACATTCTCCTTAATTTGACATGATTGCTGGAATTCATCGATTACACTGGGCGCTGCAGTAGCGCTTCTTTTACAAACTTAGATAAATAAGTCATTTTGTGCTGTGGGATCAATCTTAGCCGTTAGCGCGCTCTGAAGAAACAGAGACAGTTTCAAAAACTACATTTCATTGACTTTCTAACGCTATCAGTCTGTTTGACCTACAACGGTTGCGGAACATATCCGTACCAACGTGTATTTAGCGATGGGTTTCTGATATTACCAGGTTGCATCGCTTTTAACAGTGAAACGATTGACTCTGGACTTAATTGAACTGATTTTGGACTTTGGACTTATAAATGTGATAAATGAGCCAATTGGACTTCAAGAAATAACATTCTTCTTAATTTGACAAGGTTGCTGGCACTCAGCAATTACACTGGGCGCTGTGGTAGCGCGTCATTTTAAAATTTAGATAAATAACTCATTTTTTACTATGGGACCAATCCTAGCCGTTAGCTTGCACTGCAGAAATCTAGACATTTTCAAAAACTAAATTTCATTGACTTTTTAACGTTATCAGTCTGTTTGAGCTACAACGGTTGCTTCACATATTTCTTACCAACATGTATTTAGCGATATATTTCAGATATCACCAGGTTGCATGGCTTTTAACAGTGAAACAATTGACTGTGGGACTTAATTGAACTGATTTTGGACTTTGAACTTATAAATATGATAAATGAGGCAATTGTACTCCAAGAAATAACATTCTTCTTAATTTGACATGATTGCTGGAACTCAGCGATTACACTGGGCGCTGTGGTAGCGCTTCATTTAAAAATTTAGATAAATAAGTCATTTTTTACTGTGGGAGCAATCCTTGCCGTTTGTCGCGCCGCAGAAATAGAGACATTTTCAAAAACTATATTTCATTCAGTTTCTAACGTTTTCCGTCCGCTTGAAGTACAACGGTTGCGTCACATATTCGTACCAACATGTATTCAGCGATATGTTTCCAATATTACAAGGTTGCATCGCTTTTAACAGTGAAACGATTGAGTTTGGGACTTAATTGAACTGACATTGGACTTTGAAATTATATTTGTGATAAATGAGGCAATTGGATTTCAAGAAATAACATTCTTCTTAATTTGACATGATTGCTTGAACTCAGCGATTACACTGGGCGCTGTGATAGCGCTTTGTTTAAAAATGTAGATAAATAAGTCATTTTTTACTGTGGGACCAATCCTAGCTGTTAGCACGCGCTGAAGATATAGCGACAGTTTCAAAAACTGCATTTCAGTGCGTTTCTAACGGTATCCGTCCGCTTGAAGTACAATGGTCGCGTCACATATTCGTACCAACATGTATTTAGCCTTATTTTTCTGTCTCTACTAGGTTGCATCGCTTTTAACAATGAAACGATTGACTTTAGGACACATATTCGTACCAACATGTATTTAACGATATATTTCAGATATCACCAGGTTGCATGGCTTTTAACAGTGAAACAATTGACTGTGGGACCTAATTGAACTGATTTTGGACTTTGAACTTATAAATGTGATAAATGAGACAATTGGACTCCAAGAAATAACATTCTTCTTAATTTGACATGATTGCTTGAACTCAACAATTACACTGGGCGCTGGGATAGCGCTTCATTAAAAAATGTAGATAAATAAGTCACTTTTTACTGTGGGACCAATCGTAGCCGTTAGCTCGCGCTGCAGAAATAGAGACATTTTCAAAAACTAAATTTCATTGACTTTTTAACGTTATCAGTCTGTTTGAGCTACAACGGTTGCTTCACATATCCGTACCAACATGTTGTCAGCGATATGTTTCCAATATTACAAGGTTGCATCGCTTTTAACAGTGAAACGATTGAGTGTGGGACTTAATTGAACTGATATTGGACTTTGAAATTATATTTGTGATAAATGAGGCAATTGGATTTCAAGAAATAACATTCTTCTTAATTTGACATGATTGCTGGAACTTAGCGATTACACTGGGGGCTGTGGTAGCGCTTCATTTAAAAATTTAGATAAATAAGTCATTTTTTACTGTGGGAGCAATCTTTGCCGTTAGTCGCGCTGCAGAAATAGAGACATTTTCAAAAACTATATTTCATTGAGTTTCTAACGGTATCCATCCGCTTGAAGTACAACGGTTGCGTCACATATTCGTACCAACATGTATTTAGCGATATATTTCAGATATCACCAGGTTGCATGGCTTTTAACAGTGATACAATTGACTGTGGGACTTAGTTGAACTGATTTTGGACTTTGAACTTATAAATGTAATAAATGAGACAATTGGACTCCAAGAAATAACATTCTCCTTAATTTGACATGATTGCTAGAATTCATCGATTACACTTCGCGCTGCGTTAGCGCTTCTTTTACAAATTTAGATAAATAACTCACTTTTTACTGTGGGACCAATCCTAGCCGTTAGCTCGCGCTGCAGAAATAGAGACATTTTCATAAACTAAATTTCATTGACTTTTTAACGTTATCAGTCTGTTTGAGCTACAACGGTTGCTTCACATATCTGTACCAACATGTATTCAGCGATATGTTTCCAATATTACAAGGTTGCATCGCTTTTAACAGTGAAACGATTGAGTGTGGGACTTAATTGAACTGATATTGGACTTTGAAATTATATTTGTGATAAATGAGGCAATTGGATTTCAAGAAATAACATTCTTCTTAATTTGACATGATTGCTTGAACTTAGCGATTACACTGGGCGCTGTGATAGCGCTTTGTTTAAAAATGTAGATAAATAAGTCATTGTTTACTGTGGGACCAATCCTAGCTGTTAGCACGCGCTGAAGATATAGCGACAGTTTCAAAAACTGCATTTCAGTGCGTTTCTAACGGTATCCGTCCGCTTGAAGTACAATGGTCGCGTCACATATTCGTACCAACATGTATTTAGCGTTATTTTTCTGTCTCTACTATGTTGCACGGCTTTTAACAATGAAACGATTGACTGTGGGACTTAATTGAAATGATTTTGGATTCTGACCCTAAAAGTATGATCAATAAGACAACTGGTCTCTAATAAAAAACGTTCTTCTTAATTTAAAATGATTGCTGGAACAGAGCATTTCCACTGGGCGCTGTGGTAGCGCTTTATTAAAAAATGTAGATAAATAAGCCATTTTTTACTGTGGGGCCAATCCTAGACGTTAGCGCGCTCTGAAGAAACAGAGACAGTTTCAAAAACTACATTTCATTGACTTTCTAACGTTATCAGTCTGTTTGACCTACAACGGTTGCGGCACATATCCGTACCAACGTGTATTTAGCGATGGGTTTCTGATATTACCAGGTTGCATCGCTTTTAACAGTGAAACGATTGACTCTGGACTTAATTGAACTGATTTTGGACTTTGAACTTATAAATGTGATAAATGAGCCAATTGGACTCCAAGAAATAACATTCTTCTTAACCTGAAATGGTTGCTGGAACTAAGCGATTACACTGGGCGCTGTGGTAGCGCTTCATTTAAAAATTTAGATAAATTAGTCATTTTGTAGTGTGGGACCAATCGAAGACGATAGCGCACGCTGAAGATATAGAGACAGTTTCAAAAACTTGATTTCATTGACTTTGTAACGGTATCACTCTGTTTGAGTTACAACGGTTGCGTCACATATTCGTAACAAAATGTATTTAGCGATATGTTTCTGATATTACCAGGTTGCATCGCTTTTAACAGTGAAACGATTGACTCTGGGACTTAATTGAACTGATTTTGGAGTTTGACATTATAAATGTGATGAATGAGACAATTGGACTGCAAGAAATAACATTCTCCTTAAGTTGACACGATTGCTGGAATTCAGCGATTACACTGGGCTCTGCAGTAGCGCTTCATTAAAAAATTTAGATAAATCAGTCATTTTGTACTGTGGGACCAATCCTAGCTGTTAGCACGCGCTGAAGATATAGCGACAGTTTCAAAAACTACATTTCAGTGCGTTTCTAGCGGTATCCGTCCGCTTGAAGTACAATGGTCGCGTCACATATTCGTACCAACATGTATTTAGCGTTATTTTTCTGTCTCTACTAGGTTGCACGGATTTTAACAATGAAACGATTGACTGTGGGACTTAATTGAAATGGTTTTGGATTCTGACCCTAAAAGTATGATCAATAAGACAACTGGTCTCTAATAAAAAACGTTCTTCTTAATTTGAAATGATTGCTGGAAAAGAGCATTTCCACTGTGCGCTGTGGTAGCGCTTTATTAAAAAATGTAGATAAATAAGCCATTTTTTACTGTGGGGCCAATCCTAGACGTTAGGGCGCTCTGAAGAAACAGAGACAGTTTCAAAAACTACATTTCATTGACTTTCTAACGCTATCAGTCTGTTTGACCTACAACGGTTGCGGCACATATCCGTACCAACGTGTATTTAGCGATGGGTTTCTGATATTACCAGGTTGCATCGCTTTTAACAGTGAAACGATTGACTCTGGACTTAATTGAACTGATTTTGGACTTTGGACTTATAAATGTGATAAATGAGCCAATTGGACTTCAAGAAATAACATTCTTCTTAATTTGACAAGGTTGCTGGCACTCAGCGATTACACTGGGCGTTGTGGTAGCGTTTCATTTTAAAATTTAGATAAATAACTCATTTTTTACTATGGGTTCATTCCTAGCCGTTAGCTTGCGCTGCAGAAATCTAGACATTTTCAAAAACTATATTTCATTGAGTTTCTAACGGTATCCGTCCGCTTGAATTACAACGGTTGCGTCACATATTCGTACCAACATGTATTTAGCGATATATTTCATATATCACCAGGTTGCATGGCTTTTAACAGTGAAACGATTGAGTGTGGGACTTAATTGAACTGATATTGGACTTTGAAATTATATTTGTGATAAATGAGGCAATTGGATTTCAAGAAATAACATTCTTCTTAAATTGACATGATTGCTGGAACTTAGCGATTACACTGGGGGCTGTGGTAGCGCTTCATTTAAAAATTTAGATAAATAAGTCATTTTTTACTGTGGGACCAATCCTAGCCGTTAGCTCGCGCTGAAGAAATAGAGACATTTTCAAAAACTAAATTTCATAGACTTTCTAACGTTAACAGTCTGTTTGAGCTACAACGGTTGCGTCACATATCCGTACCAACATGTATTTAGCGATATATTTCCGATATTACTAGATTGCATTGCATTTAACAGTGAAACGATTGACTGTGGGACTTAACGAAACCGATTTTAGACTTTGAACTTATAAATGTGATAAATGAGACAATTGGACTCCAAGAAATAACATTCTCCTTAAGTTGACACGATTGCTGGAATTCAGCGATTACACTGGGCGCTGAGGTAGCGCTTCATTAAAAAATTTAGATAAATAAGTCATTTTGTACTGTGGGACCAATCCTAGCCGTTAGCACGCGCTGAAGATATAGCGACAGTTTCAAAAACTACATTTCAGTGCGTTTCTAACGGTATCCGTCCGCTTGAAGTACAATGGTCGCGTCACATATTCGTACCAACATGTATTTAGCTTTATTTTTCTGTCTCTACTAGGTTGCACGGCTTTTAACAATGAAACGATTGACTGTGGGACTTAATTGAAATGATTTTGGATTCTGACCCTAAAAGTATGATCAATAAGACAACTGGTCTCTAATAAAAAACGTTCTTCTTAATTTGAAATGATTGCTGGAAAAGAGCATTTCCACTGTGCGCTGTGGTAGCGCTTTACTAAAAAATGTAGATAAATAAGCCATTTTTTACTGTGGGGCCAATCCTAGACGTTAGGGCGCTCTGAAGAAACAGAGACAGTTTCAAAAACTACATTTCATTGACTTTCTAACGCTATCAGTCTGTTTGACCTACAACGGTTGCGGCACGTATCCGTACCAACGTGTATTTAGCGATGGGTTTCTGATATTACCAGGTTGCATCGCTTTTAACAGTGAAACGATTGACTCTGGACTTAATTGAACTGATTTTGGACTTTGGACTTATAAATGTGATAAATGAGCCAATTGGACTTCAAGAAATAACATTCTTCTTAATTTGACAAGGTTGCTGGCACTCAGCAATTACACTGGGCGCTGTGGTAGCGCTTCATTTAAAAATTTAGATAAATAACTCATTTGTTACTGTGGGAGCAATCCTTGCCGTTAGTTGCGCTGCAGAAATAGAGACATTTTCAAAAACTATATTTCATTGAGTTTCTAACGGTATCACTCCGTTTGAGTTACAACGGTTGCGTCACATATTCGTAACAACATGTATTTAGCGATATGTTTCTGATATTACCAGGTTGCATCGCTTTTAACAGTGAAACGATTGACTCTGGGACTTAATAAAACTGATTTTGGAGTTTCACATTATAAATGTGATGAATGAAACAATTGGACTGCAAGAATTAACATTCTCCTTAATTTGACACGATTGCTGGAATTCAGCGATTGCACTGGGCGCTGCAGTAGCGCTTCATTAAAAAATTTAGATAAATAAGTCACTTTGTACTGTGGGACCAATCCTAAACGATTGCGCACGCTGAAGAAATAGAGACAGCTTCAAAAACTACATTTCATTGACTTTCTAACGTTAACAGTCTGTTTGAGCTACAACGGTTGCGTCACATTACCGTACCAACATGTATTTAGCGATATATTTCCGATATTACTAGATTGCATTGCATTTAACAGTGAAACGATTGACTGTGGTACTTAACGAAACTGATTTTAGACTTTGAACTTATAAATGTGATAAATGAGACAATTGGACTCCACGAAATAACATTCTTCTTAAATTGACATGATTGCTTGAACTCAGCGATTACACTGGGCGCTGTGATAGCGCTTTGTTAAAAAATGTAGATAAATAAGTCATTTTTTACTGTGGGACCAATCCTAGCCGTTAGCACGCGCTGAAGATATAGCGACAGTTTCAAAAACTACATTTCAGTGCGTTTCTAACGGTATCCGTCCGCTTGAAGTACAATGGTCGCGTCACATATTTGTACCAACATGTATTTAGGGTTATTTTTCTGTCTCTACTAGGTTGCACGGCTTTTAACAATGAAACGATTGACTGTGGGACTTAATTGAAATGATTTTGGATTCTGACCCTAAAAGTATGATCAATAAGACAACTGGTCTCTAATAAAAAACGTTCTTCTTAAATTGAAATGATTGCTGGAACAGAGCATTTCCACTGGGCGCTGTGGTAGCGCTTTATTAAAAAATGTAGATAAATAAGCCATTTTTTACTGTGGGGCCAATCCTAGACGTTAGCGCGCTCTGAAGAAACAGAGAAAGTTTCAAAAACTACATATCATTGACTTTCTAACGCTATCAGTCTGTTTGACCTACAACGGTTGCGGCACATATCCGTACCAACGTGTATTTAGCGATGGGTTTCTGATATTACCAGGTTGCATCGCTTTTAACAGTGAAACGATTGACTCTGGACTTAATTGAACTGATTTTGGACTTTGGACTTATAAATGTGATAAATGAGCCAATTGGACTTCAAGAAATAACATTCTTCTTAATTTGACAAGGTTGCTGGCACTCAGCAATTACACTGGGCGCTGTGGTAGCGCAACTCATTTTTTACTATGGGACCAATCCTAGCCGTTAGCTTGCGCTGCAGAAATCTAGACATTTTCAAAAACTAAATTTCTTTGACTTTTTAACGTTATCAGTCTGTTTGAGCTGCAACGGTTGCTTCACATATTCGTACCAACATGTATTTAGCGATATATTTCAGATATCACCAGGTTGCATGGCTTTTAACAGTGAAACAATTGACTGTGGGACTTAATTGAACTGATTTTGGACTTTGAACTTATAAATGTAATAAATGAGACAATTGGACTCCAAGAAATAACATTCTCCTTAATTTGACATGATTGCTAGAATTCATCGATTACACTGCGCGCTGCGTTAGCGCTTCTTTTACAAATTTAGATAAATAAGTCATTTTGTACTGTGGGATCAATCTTAGCCGTTAGCGTGGGCTGAAGAAATGAAGAAAGTTTCAAAAACTATATTTCATTGACTTTGTAACGTTATCAGTCCGTTTGAGTTACAACGGTTGCGTCACATACTCGTACCAACATGTATTTAGCGATATGTTTCAGATATTACTAGGTTGCATCGCTTTTAACAGTGAAACGATTGACTCTGGGACTTAATTGAACTGATTTTGGACTTTGACATTATAAATGTGGTGAATGAGACAATTGGACTCCAAGAAATAACATTCTCCTTAATTTGACATGATTGCTGGAATTCATCGATTACACTGGGCGCTGCAGTAGCGCTTCTTTTACAAACTTAGATAAATAAGTCATTTTGTGCTGTGGGATCAATCTTAGCCGTTTGTCGCGCCGCAGAAATAGAGAAATTTTCAAAAACTATATTTCATTCAGTTTCTAACGTTTTCCGTCCGCTTGAAGTACAACGGTTGCGTCACATATTCGTACCAACATGTATTTAGCGATATATTTCAGATATCACCAAGTTGCATGGCTTTTAACAGTGAAACAATTGACTGTGGGACTTAATTGAAATGATTTTGGACTTTGACCCTAGAAATATGATCAATACGACAACTGGATTCCAAGAAGAAACGTTTTTCTTAATTTGAAATGATTGCTGGAACAGAGCATTTCCACTGGGCGCTGCGGTAGCGCTTTATTAAAAAATGTAGATAAATAAGCCATTTTTTACTTAGGGACCAATCCTAGACGATAGCGCACGCTGAAGGAATAGAGACAGTTTCAAAAATTACATTTCATTGACTTTCTAACGGTATGGGTCCGTTTGAGTTACAACTGTTGCGTCACATATTCGTACCAACATGTATTTAGCGTTATTTTTCTGACTCTACTAGGTTGCATCGCTTTTAACAATCAAACGATTGACTGTGGGACTTAATTGTAATGATTTTGGACTTTGACCCTAGAAATATGATCAATAAGACAACTGGACTCCAAGAAAAACGTTCTTCTTAATTTGAAATGATTGCTGGAACAGAGCATTTCCACTGGACACTGTGGTAGCGCTTTATTAAAAAATGTAGATAAATAAGCCATTTTTAACTGTGGGACCAATCCTAGACGTTAGCGCACTCTGAAGAAATAGAGACAGTTTCAAAAACTACATTTCATTGACTTTATAACGTTATCAGTCTGTTTGAGCTACAACGGTTGCGTTACATATCCGTACCAACATGTATTTAGCGATATATTTCCGATATTACTAGATTGCATCGCATTTAACAGTGAAACGATTGACTGTGGGACTTAACGGAACTGATTTTGGACTTTGAACTTATGAATGTGATAAATGAGACAATTGGACTCCAAGAAATAACATTTTTCTTAATTTGACATGATTGCTTGAACTGAACGATTACACTGGGAGCTGTGATAGCGCTTTGTTCAAAAATGTAGATAAATCAGTCATTTTTTACTGTGGGACCAATCCTAGCCGTTAGCTCGCGCTGAAGGAATAGAGACATTTTCAAAAACTAAATTTCGTTGACATTGTAACGGCATCACTCCGTTTAAGTTACAACGGCTGCGTCGGATATTCGTACCAACATGTATTTAGCGATATGTTTCTGATATTACCAGGTTTCATCGATTTTTACAATGAAACGATTTAAAGTGGGACTTAATTGAAATGATTTTGGACTTTGGACCTAGAAATATGATCAATAAGACAACTGGACTCCAAGAAAAAAACGTTCTTCTTAATCTGACATGGTTGCTGGAACTCAGCAATTACACTGGGCGCTGTGGTAGCGCTTCATTTAAAAACTTAGATAAACAAGTCATTTTTTACTGTGGGACCAATCCTAGCCGTTAGCTCGCGCTGAAGAAATAGAGACATTTTCAAAAACTAAATTTCATTGACTTTGTAACGGTATCACTCCGTTTGAGTTACAAGTGTTGCGTCACATATTTGTACCAACATGTATTCAGCGATATGTTTCAGATATTACCAGGTTGCATTGCTTTTAACAGTGAAACGATTGACTCTGGGACTTAATTGAACTGATCTTGGACTTTGACATTATAAATGTGATAAATGAGACAATTGGACAGCAAGAAAAAACATTCTCTTTAATTTGACACGATTTCTGGAATTCAGCAATTACGCTGGGCGCTGCAGTAGCGCTTCATTAAAAAATTTAGATAAATAAGTCATTTTGTACTGTGGGACCAATCCTAGACGATAGCTTGCGCTGAAGAAATAGAGACAGTTTCAAAAACTAAATTTCATTGACTTTCTAACGGTATCGGTCCGTTTGAGTTACAACTGTTGCGTCACATATTCGTACCAACATGTATTTTGCGTTATTTTTCTGACTCTACTAAGTTGCATCGCTTTTAACAATGAAACGATTGACTTTAGGACCTAATTGAAATGATTTTGGACTTTGGCCCTAGAAATATGATCAATACGACAACAGGACTCCAAGAAAAAACGTTCTTCTTAATTTGACAAGGTTGCTGGCACTCAGCGATTACACTGGGCCCTGTGGTAGCGCTTCATTTTAAAATTTAGATAAATAACTCATTTTTTACTATGGGACCACTTCCTAGCCGTTAGCTTGCGCTGCAGAAATCTAGACATTTTCAAAAATTATATTTCATTGAGTTTCTAACGGTATCCGTCCGCTTGAAGTACAACGGTTGCGTCACATATTCGTACCAACATGTATTTAACGATATATTTCAGATATCACCAGGTTGCATGGCTTTTAACAGTGAAACAATTGACTGTGGGACCTAATTGAACTGATTTTGGACTTTGAACTTATAAATGTGATAAATGAGACAATTGGACTCCAAGAAAAAACATTCTTCTTAATTTCACATGATTGCTTGAACTCAACAATTACACTGGGCGCTGGGATAGCGCTTCATTAAAAAATGTAGATAAATAAGTCACTTTTTACTGTGGGACCAATCGTAGCCGTTAGCTCGCGCTGCAGAAATAGAGACATTTTCAAAAACTAAATTTCATTGACTTTTTAACGTTATCAGTCTGTTTGAGCTACAACTGTTGCTTCACATATCCGTACCAACATGTTGTCAGCGATATGTTTCCAATATTACAAGGTTGCATCGCTTGTATCAGTGAAACGATTGAGTGTGGGACTTAATTGAACTGATATTGGACTTTGAAATTATATTTGTGATAAATGAGGCAATTGGATTTCAAGTAATAACATTCTTCTTAATTTGACATGATTGCTGGAACTTAGCGATTACACTGGGGGCTGTGGTAGCGCTTCATTTAAAAATTTAGATAAATAAGTCATTTTTTACTGTGGGAGCAATCCTTGCCGTTAGTCGTGCTGCAGAAATAGAGACATTTTCAAAAACTATATTTCATTGAGTTTCTAACGGTATCCATCCGCTTGAAGTACAACGGTTGCGTCACATATTCGTACCAACATGTATTTAGCGATATATTTCAGATATCACCAGGCTGCATGGCTTTTAACAGTTATAGAATTGACTGTGGGACTTAATTGAACTGATTTTGGACTTTGAACTTATAAATGTAATAAATGAGACAATTGGACTCCAAGAAATAACATTCTCCTTAATTTGACATGATTGCTAGAATTCATCGATTACACTTCGCGCTGCGTTAGCGCTTCTTTTACAAATTTAGATAAATAACTCACTTTTTACTGTGGGACCAATCCTAGCCGTTAGCTCGCGCTGCAGAAATAGAGACATTTTCATAAACTAAATTTCATTGACTTTTTAACGTTATCAGTCTGTTTGAGCTACAACGGTTGCTTCACATATCCGTACCAACATGTATTCAGCGATATGTTTCCAATATTACAAGGTTGCATCGCTTTTAACAGTGAAACGATTGAGTGTGGGACTTAATTGAACTGATATTGGACTTTGAAATTATATTTGTGATAAATGAGGCAATTGGATTTCAAGAAATAACATTCTTCTTAATTTGACATGATTGCTGGAACTTAGCGATTACACTGGGGGCTGTGGTAGCGCTTCATTTAAAAATTTAGATATATAAGTCATCTTTTACTGTGGGCGCAATCCTTGCCGTTAGTCGCGCTGCAGAAATAGAGACATCTTCAAAAACTATATTTCATTGAGTTTCTAACGGTATCCATCCGCTTGAAGTACAACGGTTGCGTCACATATTCGTACAAACATGTATTTAGCGATATATTTCAGATATGACCAGCTTGCATGGCTTTTAACAGTGAAACAATTGACTGTGGGACTTAATTGAACTGAATTTGGACTTTGAACTTATAAATGTAATAAATGAGACAATTGGACTCCAAGAAATAACATTATCCTTAATTTGACATGATTGCTAGAATTCATCGATTACACTTCGCGCTGCGTTAGCGCTTCTTTTACAAATTTAGATAAATAACTCACTTTTTACTGTGGGACCAATCCTAGCCGTTAGCTCGCGCTGCAGAAATAGAGACATTTTCATAAACTAAATTTCATTGACTTTTTAACGTTATCAGTCTGTTTGAGCTACAACGGTTGCTTCACATATCCGTACCAACATGTATTCAGCGATATGTTTCCAATATTACAAGGTTGCATCGCTTTTAACAGTGAAACGATTGAGTGTGGGACTTAATTGAACTGATATTGGACTTTGAAATTATATTTGTGATAAATGAGGCAATTGGATTTCAAGAAATAACATTCTTCTTAATTTGACATGATTGCTGGAACTTAGCGATTACACTGGGGGCTGTGGTAGCGCTTCATTTAAAAATTTAGATATATAAGTCATTTTTTACTGTGGGCGCAATCCTTGCCGTTAGTCGCGCTGCAGAAATAGAGACATCTTCAAAAACTATATTTCATTGAGTTTCTAACGGTATCCATCCGCTTGAAGTACAACGGTTGCGTCACATATTCGTACAAACATGTATTTAGCGATATATTTCAGATATGACCAGCTTGCATGGCTTTTAACAGTGAAACAATTGACTGTGGGACTTAATTGAACTGAATTTGGACTTTGAACTTATAAATGTAATAAATGAGACAATTGGACTCCAAGAAATAACATTCTCCTTAATTTGACATGATTGCTAGAATTCATCGATTACACTGCGCGTTGCGTTAGCGCTTCTTTTACAAATTTTGATAAATAAGTCATTTTGTACTGTGGGATCAATCATAGCCGTTAGCGCAGGCTGAAAAAATGAAGACAGTTTCAAAAACTATATTTCATTGACTTTGTAACGTTATCAGTCCGTTTGAGTTACAACGGTTGCGTCACATACTCGTACTAACATGTATTTAGCGATATGTTTCAGATATTACCAGGTTGCAACGCTTTTAACAGTGAAACGATTGACTCTGGGACTTAATTGAACTGATTTTGGACTTTGACATTATAAATGTGGTGAGTGAGACAATTGGACTCCAAGAAATAACATTCTCCTTAATTTGACATGATTGCTGGAATTCATCGACTACACTGGGCGCTGCAGTAGCGGTTCTTTTACAAATTTAGATAAATAAGTCATTTTGTGCTGTGGGATCAATCTTAGCCGTTAGCGCGGGCTTAGGAAATGAAGACAGTTTCAAAAAATATATTTCATTGACTTTCTAACGTTATCAGCCCGTTTGAGTTACAACGGTTGCGTCACATACTCGTACCAACATGTATTTAGCGATATGTTTCTGATATTACCCGGTTGCGTCGCTTTTAACAGTGAAACGATTGACTGTGGGACTTAATTGAACTGATTTTGGACTTTGAACTTATAAATATGATAAATGAGGCAATTGTACTCCAAGAAATAACATTCTTCTTAATTTGACATGATTGCTGGAACTCTGCGATTACATTGGGCGCTGTGGTAGCGCTTCATTTAAAAATTTAGATAAATAAGTCATTTTTTACTGTGGGAGCAATCCTTCCGTTAGTCGCGCCGCAGAATTAGAGACATTTTCAAAAACTATATTTCATTCAGTTTCTAACGTTATCCGTCCGCTTGAAGTACAACGGTTGCGTCACATATTCGTACAAACATGTATTTAGCGATGTGTTTCTAATATTACCAGGTTGCATCAATTTTAACAATGAAACGATTAACTGTGGGATTTAATTGAAATGATTTTGGAATTTGAACCTAGAAATATGATCAATAAAACAACTGGACTCCCAGAAAAACGTTCTTCTTTATCTGACATGGTTGCTGGAACTCAGGGATCACACTGGGCGCTGTGGTAGCGCTTCATTTAAAAATTTAGATAAATAAGTCATTTTTTACTGTGGGACCAATCCTAGTCGTTAGCTTGCACTGAAAAAATAGAGACACTTTCAAGCACTAAATTTCATTGACTTTGTAACGGTATCACTCCGTTTGAGTTACAACGGTTGCGTCACATATTCGTACCAGAATGTATTTTGCGATATGTTTCAGATAATACGAGGTTTCATCGCTTTTAACAGTGAAACGATTGACTCTGGGACTTAATTGAACTGATTTTGGACTTTGACATTTTAAATGTGATGAATGAGACAATTGGACTCCAAGAAAAAACGTTCTTCTTAAATTGAAATGATTGCTGGAACAGAGCATTTCCACTGGGCGCTGTGGTAGCGCTTCATTATAAAATTTAGATAAATAAGTCATTTTGTAATGTGGGACCAATCCTAGACGATAGCGCACGCTGAAGAAATAGAGACAGTTTCAAAAATTGCTTTTCATTGACTTTCTAACGGTATCGGTCCGTTTGAGATACAACTGTTGCGTCACATATTCGTACCAACATGTATTTTGCGTTATTTTTCTAACTCTAATAGGTTGTATCGCTTTTAACAATGAAACGATTGACTGTGGGACTTAATTGAAATGATTTTGGACTTTGACCCTAGAAATATGATCATTACGAGAACTGGACTCCAAGAAAAAACGTTCTTTTTAATTTGAAATGATTGCTGGAACAGAGTATATCCTCTGGGCGCTGCGGTAGCGCTTTATTAAAAAATGTAGATAAATAAGCCATTTTTAACTGTGGGACCAATCCTAGACGTTAGCGCGCTCTGAAGAAATAGAGACGGTTTCAAAAACTACATTTCATTGACTTTATAACGTTATCAGTCTGTTTGAGCTACAACGGTTTTGTTACATATCCGTACCATCATGTATTTAGCGATATATTTCCGATATTACTAGATTGCATCGCATATGAAACGATTGACTGTGGGACTTAACGGAACTGATTTTGGACTTTGAACTAATGAATGTGATAAATGAGACAATTGGACTCCAACAAATAACATTCTTCTTAATTTGACATGATTGCTTGAACTGAACGATTACACTGGGCGCTGTGATAGCGCTTTGTTCGAAAATGTAGATAAATCAGTCATTTTTTACTGTGGGACCAATCCTAGCCGTTATCTCGCGCTGAAGAAATAGAGACATTTTCAAAAACTAAATTTCATTGACATTGTAACGGTATCACTCCGTTTAAGTTACAACGGCTGCGTCAGATATTCGTACCAACATGTATTTAGCGATATGTTTCTGATATTACCAGGTTGCATCGACTTTAACAATGAGACGATTGACAGTGGGACTTAATTGAAATGACTTTGGACTTTGGACCTAGAAATATGATCAATAAAACAACTGGACTGCAAGAAAAAAACGTTCTTCTTAATCTGACATGGTTGCTGGAACTCAGCGATTACACTGGGCGCTGTGGTAGCGCTTCATTTAAAAATTTAGATAAACAATCATTTTTTACTGTGGTACCAATCCTAGTCGTTAGCACGCGCTGAAGATATAGCGACAGTTTCAAAAACTACATTTCATTGAGTTTCTAACGGTATCCGTCCGCTTGAAGTACAACGGTTGCTTCACATATTCGTACCAACATGTATTTAGCGATATGTTTCAGATATTACCAGGTTGCATCGCTTTTAACAGTGAAACGATTGACTCTGGGACTTAATTAAACTGATTTTGGAGTTTAACATTATAAATGTGATGAATGAGACAATTGGACTGCAAGAAAAAACATTCTCTTTTCTTTGACACGATTTCTGGAATTCAGCAATTACGCTGGGCGCTGCAGTAGCGCTTCATTAAAAAATTTAGATAAATAAGTCATTTTGTACTGTGGGACCAATCCTAGACGATAGCGCACGCTGAAGAAATAGAGACAGTTTCAAAAATTACTTTTCATTGACTTTCTAACGGTATCGGCCCGTTTGAGTTACAACTGTTGCGTCACATATTCGTACCAACATGTATTTTGCGTTATTTTTCTGACTCTACTAGGTTGCATCGCTTTTAACAATGAAACGGTTGACTGTAGGACTTGATTGAAATGATTTTGGACTTTGGCCCTAGAAATATGATCCATACGACAACAGGACTTCAAGAAAAAACGTTCTTATTAAGTTGAAATGATTGCTGGATCAGAGCATTTCCACTGGGCGCTGCGGTAGTGCTTTATTAAAAAATGTAGATAAATAAGCCATTTTTACTGTGGTACCTATCCTAGACGATAGCGCACGCTGAAGAAATAGAGACAGTTTCAAAAATTACATTTCATTGACTTTCCAACAGTGTCGGTCCGTTTGAGTTACAACTGTTGCGTCACATATTCGTACCAACATGTATTTAGCGTAATTTTTCTGACTCTACTAGGTTGCATCGCTTTTAACAATCAAACGATTGACTGTGGGACTTAATTGTAATGATTTTGGACTTTGACCCTAGAGATATGATCAATAAGACAACTGGACTCCAAGAAAAACGTTCTTCTTAATTTGAAATGATTGCTGGAACAGAGCATTTCCACTGGACGCTGTGGTAGCGGTTTATTAAAAAATGTAGATAAATAAGCCATTTTTAACTGTGGGACCAATCCTAGACGTTAGCGCGCTCTGAAGAAATAGAGACAGTTTCAAAAATTACATTTCATTGACTTTCTAACGGTATCGGTCCGTTTGAGTTACAACAGCTACGTCACATATTCGTACCAACATGTATTTAGCGATATATTTCCGATATTACTAGATTGCATCGCATTTAACAGTGAAACGATTGACTGTGGGACTTAACGGAACTGATTTTGGACTTTGAACTTATGAATGTGATAAATGAGACAATTGGACTCCAAGAAATAACATTCTTCCTAATTTGACATGATTGCTTGAACTGAACGATTACACTGGGCGCTGTGATAGCGCTTTGTTCGAAAATGTAGATAAATCAGTCATTTTTTACTGTGGGACCAATCCTAGCCGTTATCTCGCGCTGAAGAAATAGAGACATTTTCAAAAACTAAATTTCATTGACATTGTAACGGTATCACTCCGTTTAAGTTACAACGGCTGCGTCAGATATTCGTACCAACATGTATTTAGCGATATGTTTCTGATATTACCAGGTTGCATCGATTTTAACAATGAGACGATTGACAGTGGGATTTAATTGAAATGACTTTGCACTTTGGACCTAGAAATATGATCAATAAGACAACTGGACTCCAAGAAAAAAACGTTCTTCTTAATCTGACATGGTTGCTGGAGCTCAGCGATTACACTGGGCGCTGTGGTAGTGCTTCATTTAAAAGTTTAGATAAACAATCATTTTTTACTGTGGGACCAATCCTAGCCGTTAGCTCGCGCTGAAGAAAAAGAGACATTTTCAAAAACTAAATTTCATTGACTTTGTAACGGTATCACTCTGTTTGAGTTACAAGTGCTGCGTCACAAATTTGTACCAACATATATTCAGCGATATGTTTCATATATTACCAGGCTGCATCGCTTTTAACAGTGAAACGATTGACTCTGGGACTTAATTGAACTGATTTTGGACTTTGGCCCTAGAAATATGATCAATACGACAACAGGACTCCAAGAAAAAACGTTCTTATTAAGTTGAAATGATTGCTGGATCAGAGCATTTCCACTGCGGTAGTGCTTCATTAAAAAATTTAGATAAATAAGTCATTTTGTACTGTGGGACCAATCCTAGACGATAGCGCACGCTGAAGAAATAGAGACAGTTTCAAAAATTACTTTTCATTGACTTTCTAACGGTATCGGTCCGTTTGAGTTACAACTGTTGCGTCACATATTCGTACCAACATGTATTTTGCGTTATTTTTCTGACTCTACTAGGTTGCATCGCTTTTAACAATGAAACGGTTGAATGTAGGACTTGATTGAAATGATTTTGGACTTTGGCCCTAGAAATATGATCAATACGACAACAGGACTCCAAGAAAAAACGTTCTTATTAAGTTGAAATGATTGCTGGATCAGAGCATTTCCACTGCGGTAGTGCTTCATTAAAAAATTTAGATAAATAAGTCATTTTGTACTGTGGGACCAATCCTAGACGATAGCGCACGCTGAAGAAATAGAGACAGTTTCAAAAATTACTTTTCATTGACTTTCTAACGGTATCGGCCCGTTTGAGTTACAACTGTTGCGTCACATATTCGTACCAACATGTATTTTGCGTTATTTTTCTGACTCTGCTAGGTTGCATCGCTTTTAACAATGAAACGGTTGACTGTAGGACTTGATTGAAATGATTTTGGACTTTGGCCCTAGAAATATGATCAATACGACAACAGGACTCCAAGAAAAAACGTTCTTATTAAGTTGAAATGATTGCTGGATCAGAGCATTTCCACTGCGGTAGTGCTTCATTAAAAAATTTAGATAAATAAGTCATTTTGTACTGTGGGACCAATCCTAGACGATAGCGCACGCTGAAGAAATAGAGACAGTTTCAAAAATTACTTTTCATTGACTTTCTAACGGTATCGGCCCGTTTGAGTTACAACTGTTGCGTCACATATTCGTACCAACATGTATTTTGCGTTATTTTTCTGACTCTACTAGGTTGCATCGCTTTTAACAATGAAACGGTTGACTGTAGGACTTGATTGAAATGATTTTGGACTTTGGCCCTAGAAATATGATCCATACGACAACAGGACTTCAAGAAAAAACGTTCTTATTAAGTTGAAATGATTGCTGGATCAGAGCATTTCCACTGGGCGCTGCGGTAGTGCTTTATTAAAAAATGTAGATAAATAAGCCATTTTTTACTGTGGTACCAATCCTAGACGATAGCGCACGCTGAAGAAATAGAGACAGCTTCAAAAATTACATTTCATTGACTTTCCAACAGTATCGGTCCGTTTGAGTTACAACGGTTGCGTCACATATCCGTACCAACATGTATTTTGCGATAAACTTCCGATATTTCCAGGTTGCATCGCATTTAACAGTGAAACGATTGACTGTGGGACTTAATTGAACTGATTTTGGACTTTGACATTATAAATGTGATGAATGAGACAATTGGAATCCAAGAAATAACATTCTCCTTAATTTGACACGATTGCTGGAATTCAGCGATTACACCGGGCGCTGCGGCAGCGCTTCATTAAAAATTTAGATAAATAAGTCATTTTTTACTGTGGGACGAATCCTAGCCGTTAGCACGCGCTGAAGATATAACGACAGTTTCAAAAACTACATTTCATTGAGTTTCTAACGGTATCCGTCCGCTTGAAGTACAACGGTTGCTTCACATATTCGTACCAACATGTATTTAGCGATATGTTTCAGATATTACCAGGTTGCATCGCTTTTAACAGTGAAACGATTGACTCTGGGACTTAATTAAACTGATTTTGGAGTTTAACATTATAAATGTGATGAATGAGACAATTGGACTGCAAGAAAAAACATTCTCTTTAATTTGACACGATTTCTGGAATTCAGCAATTACGCTGGGCGCTGCAGTAGCGCTTCAATAAAAAATTTAGATAAATAAGTCATTTTGTACTGTGGGACCAATCCTAGACGATAGCGCACGCTGAAGAAATAGAGACAGTTTCAAAAATTACTTTTCATTGACTTTCTAACGGTATCGGTCCGTTTGAGTTACAACTGTTGCGTCACATATTCGTACAACATGTATTTTGCGTTATTTTTCTGACTCTACTAGGTTGCATCGCTTTTAACAATGAAACGGTTGACTGTAGGACTTGATTGAAATGATTTTGGACTTTGGCCCTAGAAATATGATCAATACGACAACAGGACTCCAAGAAAAAACGTTCTTATTAAGTTGAAATGATTGCTGGATCAGAGCATTTCCACTGGGCGCTGCGGTAGTTCTTTATTAAAAAATGTAGATAAATAAGCCATTTTTTACTGTGGTACCAATCCTAGACGATAGCGCACGCTGAAGAAATAGAGACAGTTTCAAAAATTACATTTCATTGACTTTCCAACAGTATCGGTCCGTTTGAGTTACAACTGTTGCGTCACATATTCGTACCAACATCTATTTAGCGTTATTTTTCTGACTCTACTAGGTTGCATCGCATTTAACAGTGAAACGATTGACTGTGGGACTTAACGGAACTGATTTTGGACTTTAAACTTATAAATGTGATAAATGAGACAATTGGACTCCAAGATATAACATTCTTCTTAATTTGACATGATTGCTTGAACTCAACGATTACACTGGGCGTTGTGATAGCGCTTTGTTAAAAAATGTAGATAAATAAGTCATTTTTTACTGTGGGACTAATCCTAGCCGTTAGCTCGCGCTGAGAAAATAGAGACATTTTCAAAAATTAAATTTCATTGACTTTGTAACGGTATCACTCCGTTTGAGTTACAACGGTTGCGTTACATATTCGTACCAACATGTAATTAGCGATATGTTTCTGATATTACCAGGTTGCATCGCTTTTAACAGTGAAACGATTGACTCTGGGACTTAATTGAACTGATTTTGGAGTTTGACCTTATAAATGTGATGAATGAGACAATTGGACTGCAAGAAATAACATTCTCCTTAATTTGACACGATTGCTGGAATTCAGCGATTACACTGGGCGCTGCAGTAGCGCTTCATTAAAAAATTTAGATAAATAAGTCATTTTGTACTGTGGGACCAATCCTAGACGATAGCGCACGCTGAAGAAATAGAGACAGTTTCAAAAATTACTTTTCATTAACTTTCTAACGGTATCGGTCCGTTTCAGTTACAACTGTTTCGTCACATGTTCGTACCAACATGTATTTAGCGTTATTTTTCTGACTCTACTAGGTTGCATCGCTTTTAACAATGAAACGATTGACTGTGGGACTTAATTGTAATGATTTTGGACATTGACTCTAGAAATATGATCAATAAGACAACTGGACTCCAAGAAAAAACGTTCTTCTTAATTTGAAATGATTGCTGGAACAGAGCATTTCTACTGGGCGCTTTGGTAACGCTTTATTAAAAAATGTAGATAAATAAGCCATTTTTTACTGTGGGACCAATCCTAGACGTTAGCGCGCTCTGAAGAAATAGAGACAGTTTCAAACACTACATTTCATTGACTTTCTAACGTTAACAGTCTGTTTGAGCTACAACGGTTGCATCACATATCCGTACCAACATGTATTTTGCGTTATTTTTCTGACTCTACTAGGTTGCATCGCTTTTAACAATGAAACGATTGACTGTGGGACTTAACGAAACTGATTTTGGACTTTGAACTTATAAATGTGATAAATGAGACAATTGGACTCCAAGAAATAACATTCTTCTTAATTTGACATGATTGCTTGAACTCAACGAATACACTGGGCGCTGTGATAGCGCTTTGTTAAAAAAAGTAGATAAATAAGTCATTTTTTACTGTGGGACCAATCCTAGCCGTTAGCTCGCGCTGAAGAAATAGAGACATTTTCAAAAACTAAATTTCATTGACTTTGTAACGGTATCACTCCGTTTGAGTTACAACGGTTGCGTCACATGTTCGTGCCAATATGTACTTAGCGTTATTTTTCTGACTCTACTAGGTTGCATCGCTTTTAACAATGAAACAATTGACTGTGGGAATTAATTGAAGTGATTTTGGACTTTGACCCTAGAAATATGATCAATAAGACAACTGGACTCCAAGAAAAAACGTTCTTCTTAATTTGAAATGATTGCTGGAACAGAGCATATCCACTGGGCGCTGTGGTAGCGCTTTATTAAAAAATGTAGATAAATAAGCCATTTTTTACTGTGGGACCAATCCTAGACGTTAGCGAGCTCTGAAGAAATAGAGACAGTTTCAAAAATTAAATTTCATTGACTTTCTAACGGTATCGGTCCGTTTGAGTTACAACTGTTGCGTCACATATTCGTACCAACATGTATTTTGCGTTATTTTTCTGACTCTACTAGGTTGCATCGCTTTTAACAATGAAACGATTGACTTTAGGACCTAATTGAAATGATTTTGGACTTTGGCCCTAGAAATATGATCAATACGACAACAGGACTCCAAGAAAAAACGTTCTTCTTAATTTGACAAGGTTGCTGGCACTCAGCGATTACACTGGGCCCTGTGGTAGCGCTTCATTTTAAAATTTAGATAAATAACTCATTTTTTACTATGGGACCAATCCTAGCCGTTAGCTTGCGCTGCAGAAATCTAGACATTTTCAAAAACTATATTTCATTGAGTTTCTAACGGTATCCGTCCGCTTGAAGTACAACGGTTGCGTCACATATTCGTACCAACATGTATTTAACGATATATTTCAGATATCACCAGGTTGCATGGCTTATAACAGTGAAACAATTGATTGTGGGACCTAATTGAACTGATTTTGGACTTTGAACTTATAAATGTGATAAATGAGACAATTGGACTCCAAGAAATAACATTCTTCTTAATTTGACATGATTGCTTGAACTCAACAATTACACTGGGCGCTGGGATAGCGCTTTATTAAAAAATGTAGATAAATAAGTCACTTTTTACTGTGGGACCAATCGTAGCCGTTAGCTTGCGCTGCAGAAATAGAGACATTTTCAAAAACTAAATTTCATTGACTTTTTAACGTTATCAGTCTGTTTGAGCTACAACTGTTGCTTCACATATCCGTACCAACATGTTGTCAGCGATATGTTTCCAATATTACAAGGTTGCATCGCTTGTATCAGTGAAACGATTGAGTGTGGGACTTAATTGAACTGATATTGGACTTTGAAATTATATTTGTGATAAATGAGGCAATTGGATTTCAAGAAATAACATTCTTCTTAATTTGACATGATTGCTGGAACTTAGCGATTACACTGGGGGCTGTGGTAGCGCTTCATTTAAAAATTTAGATAAATAAGTCATTTTTTACTGTGGGAGCAATCCTTGCCGTTAGTCGTGCTGCAGAAATAGAGACATTTTCAAAAACTATATTTCATTGAGTTTCTAACGGTATCCATCCGCTTGAAGTACAACGGTTGCGTCACATATTCGTACCAACATGTATTTAGCGATATATTTCAGATATCACCAGGTTACATGGCTTTTAACAGTTATAGAATTGACTGTGGGACTTAATTGAACTGATTTTGGACTTTGAACTTATAAATGTAATAAATGAGACAATTGGACTCCAAGAAATAACATTCTCCTTAATTTGACATGATTGCTAGAATTCATCGATTACACTTCGCGCTGCGTTAGCGCTTCTTTTACAAATTTAGATAAATAACTCACTTTTTACTGTGGGACCAATCCTAGCCGTTAGCTTGCGCTGCAGAAATAGAGACATTTTCATAAACTAAATTTCATTGACTTTTTAACGTTATCAGTCTGTTTGAGCTACAACGGTTGCTTCACATATCCGTACCAACATGTATTCAGCGATATGTTTCCAATATTACAAGGTTGCATCGCTTTTAACAGTGAAACGTTTGAGTGTGGGACTTAATTGAACTGATATTGGACTTTGAAATTATATTTGTGATAAATGAGGCAATTGGATTTCAAGAAATAACATTCTTCTTAATTTGACATGATTGCTGGAACTTAGCGATTACACTGGGGGCTGTGGTAGCGCTTCATTTAAAAATTTAGATATATAAGTCATTTTTTACTGTGGGCGCAATCCTTGCCGTTAGTCGCGCTGCAGAAATAGAGACATCTTCAAAAACTATATTTCATTGAGTTTCTAACGGTATCCATCCGCTTGAAGTACAACGGTTGCGTCACATATTCGTACAAACATGTATTTAGCGATATATTTCAGATATGACCAGCTTGCATGGCTTTTAACAGTGAAACAATTGACTGTGGGACTTAATTGAACTGAATTTGGACTTTGAACTTATAAATGTAATAAATGAGACAATTGGACTCCAAGAAATAACATTCTCCTTAATTTGACATGATTGCTAGAATTCATCGATTACACTGCGCGTTGCGTTAGCGCTTCTTTTACAAATTTTGATAAATAAGTCATTTTGTACTGTGGGATCAATCTTAGCCGTTAGCGCAGGCTGAAAAAATGAAGACAGTTTCAAAAACTATATTTCATTGACTTTGTAACGTTATCAGTCCGTTTGAGTTACAACGGTTGCGTCACATACTCGTACTAACATGTATTTAGCGATATGTTTCAGATATTACCAGGTTGCAACGCTTTTAACAGTGAAACGATTGACTCTGGGACTTAATTGAACTGATTTTGGACTTTGACATTATAAATGTGGTGAATGAGACAATTGGACTCCAAGAAATAACATTCTCCTTAATTTGACATGATTGCTGGAATTCATCGACTACACTGGGCGCTGCAGTAGCGGTTCTTTTACAAATTTAGATAAATAAGTCATTTTGTGCTGTGGGATCAATCTTAGCCGTTAGCGCGGGCTTAGGAAATGAAGACAGTTTCAAAAAATATATTTCATTGACTTTCTAACGTTATCAGCCCGTTTGAGTTACAACGGTTGCGTCACATACTCGTACCAACATGTATTTAGCGATATGTTTGTGATATTACCAGGTTGCGTCGCTTTTAACAGTGAAACGATTGACTGTGGGACTTAATTGAACTGATTTTGGACTTTGAACTTATAAATATGATAAATGAGGCAATTGTACTCCAAGAAATAACATTCTTCTTAATTTGACATGATTGCTGGAACTCTGCGATTACATTGGGCGCTGTGGTAGCGCTTCATTTAAAAATTTAGATAAATAAGTCATTTTTTACTGTGGGAGCAATCCTTCCGTTAGTCGCGCCGCAGAAATAGAGACATTTTCAAAAACTATATTTCATTCAGTTTCTAACGTTATCCGTCCGTTTGAAGTACAACGGTTGCGTCACATATTCGTACAAACATGTATTTAGCGATGTGTTTCTAATATTACCAGGTTGCATCGATTTTAACAATGAGACGATTGACAGTGGGACTTAATTGAAATGACTTTGGACTTTGGACCTAGAAATATGATCAATAAAACAACTGGACTGCAAGAAAAAAACGTTCTTCTTAATCTGACATGGTTGCTGGAACTCAGCGATTACACTGGGCGCTGTGGTAGCGCTTCATTTAAAAATTTAGATAAACAATCATTTTTTACTGTGGTACCAATCCTAGTCGTTAGCACGCGCTGAAGATATAGCGACAGTTTCAAAAACTAAATTTCATTGAGTTTCTAACGGTATCCGTCCGCTTGAAGTACAACGGTTGCTTCACATATTCGTACCAACATGTGTTTAGCGATATGTTTCAGATATTACCAGGTTGCATCGCTTTTAACAGTGAAACGATTGACTCTGGGACTTAATTAAACTGATTTTGGAGTTTAACATTATAAATGTGATGAATGAGACAATTGGACTGCAAGAAAAAACATTCTCTTTTCTTTGACACGATTTCTGGAATTCAGCAATTACGCTGGGCGCTGCAGTAGCGCTTCATTAAAAAATTTAGATAAATAAGTCATTTTGTACTGTGGGACCAATCCTAGACGATAGCGCACGCTGAAGAAATAGAGACAGTTTCAAAAATTACTTTTCATTGACTTTCTAACGGTATCGGCCCGTTTGAGTTACAACTGTTGCGTCACATATTCGTACCAACATGTATTTTGCGTTATTTTTCGGACTCTACTAGGTTGCATCGCTTTTAACAATGAAACGGTTGACTGTAGGACTTGATTGAAATGATTTTGGACTTTGGCCCTAGAAATATGATCAATACGACAACAGGACTCCAAGAAAAAACGTTCTTCTTAATTTGACAAGGTTGCTGGCACTCAGCGATTACACTGGGCCCTGTGGTAGCGCTTCATTTTAAAATTTAGATAAATAACTCATTTTTTACTATGGGACCAATCCTAGCCGTTAGCTTGCGCTGCAGAAATCTAGACATTTTCAAAAACTATATTTCATTGAGTTTCTAACGGTATCCGTCCGCTTGAAGTACAACGGTTGCGTCACATATTCGTACCAACATGTATTTAACGATATATTTCAGATATCACCAGGTTGCATGGCTTATAACAGTGAAACAATTGATTGTGGGACCTAATTGAACTGATTTTGGACTTTGAACTTATAAATGTGATAAATGAGACAATTGGACTCCAAGAAATAACATTCTTCTTAATTTGACATGATTGCTTGAACTCAACAATTACACTGGGCGCTGGGATAGCGCTTTATTCAAAAATGTAGATAAATAAGTCGCTTTTTACTGTGGGACCAATCGTAGCCGTTAGTCGTGCTGCAGAAATAGAGACATTTTCAAAAACTATATTTCATTGAGTTTCTAACGGTATCCATCCGCTTGAAGTACAACGGTTGCGTCACATATTCGTACCAACATGTATTTAGCGATATATTTCAGATATCACCAGGTTACATGGCTTTTAACAGTTATAGAATTGACTGTGGGACTTAATTGAACTGATTTTGGACTTTGAACTTATAAATGTAATAAATGAGACAATTGGACTCCAAGAAATAACATTCTCCTTAATTTGACATGATTGCTAGAATTCATCGATTACACTTCGCGCTGCGTTAGCGCTTCTTTTACAAATTTAGATAAATAACTCACTTTTTACTGTGGGACCAATCCTAGCCGTTAGCTCGCGCTGCAGAAATAGAGACATTTTCATAAACTAAATTTCATTGACTTTTTAACGTTATCAGTCTGTTTGAGCTACAACGGTTGCTTCACATATCCGTACCAACATGTATTCAGCGATATGTTTCCAATATTACAAGGTTGCATCGCTTTTAACAGTGAAACGTTTGAGTGTGGGACTTAATTGAACTGATATTGGACTTTGAAATTATATTTGTGATAAATGAGGCAATTGGATTTCAAGAAATAACATTCTTCTTAATTTGACATGATTGCTGGAACTTAGCGATTACACTGGGGGCTGTGGTAGCGCTTCATTTAAAAATTTAGATATATAAGTCATTTTTTACTGTGGGCGCAATCCTTGCCGTTAGTCGCGCTGCAGAAATAGAGACATCTTCAAAAACTATATTTCATTGAGTTTCTAACGGTATCCATCCGCTTGAAGTACAACGGTTGCGTCACATATTCGTACAAACATGTATTTAGCGATATATTTCAGATATGACCAGCTTGCATGGCTTTTAACAGTGAAACAATTGACTGTGGGACTTAATTGAACTGAATTTGGACTTTGAACTTATAAATGTAATAAATGAGACAATTGGACTCCAAGAAATAACATTCTCCTTAATTTGACATGATTGCTAGAATTCATCGATTACACTGCGCGTTGCGTTAGCGCTTCTTTTACAAATTTTGATAAATAAGTCATTTTGTACTGTGGGATCAATCTTAGCCGTTAGCGCAGGCTGAAAAAATGAAGACAGTTTCAAAAACTATATTTCATTGACTTTGTAACGTTATCAGTCCGTTTGAGTTACAACGGTTGCGTCACATACTCGTACTAACATGTATTTAGCGATATGTTTCAGATATTACCAGGTTGCAACGCTTTTAACAGTGAAACGATTGACTCTGGGACTTAATTGAACTGATTTTGGACTTTGACATTATAAATGTGGTGAATGAGACAATTGGACTCCAAGAAATAACATTCTCCTTAATTTGACATGATTGCTGGAATTCATCGACTACACTGGGCGCTGCAGTAGCGGTTCTTTTACAAATTTAGATAAATAAGTCATTTTGTGCTGTGGGATCAATCTTAGCCGTTAGCGCGGGCTTAGGAAATGAAGACAGTTTCAAAAAATATATTTCATTGACTTTCTAACGTTATCAGCCCGTTTGAGTTACAACGGTTGCGTCACATACTCGTACCAACATGTATTTAGCGATATGTTTCTGATATTACCAGGTTGCGTCGCTTTTAACAGTGAAACGATTGACTGTGGGACTTAATTGAACTGATTTTGGACTTTGAACTTATAAATATGATAAATGAGGCAATTGTACTCCAAGAAATAACATTCTTCTTAATTTGACATGATTGCTGGAACTCTGCGATTACATTGGGCGCTGTGGTAGCGCTTCATTTAAAAATTTAGATAAATAAGTCATTTTTTACTGTGGGAGCAATCCTTCCGTTAGTCGCGCCGCAGAAATAGAGACATTTTCAAAAACTATATTTCATTCAGTTTCTAACGTTATCCGTCCGTTTGAAGTACAACGGTTGCGTCACATATTCGTACAAACATGTATTTAGCGATGTGTTTCTAATATTACCAGGTTGCATCGATTTTAACAATGAGACGATTGACAGTGGGACTTAATTGAAATGACTTTGGACTTTGGACCTAGAAATATGATCAATAAAACAACTGGACTGCAAGAAAAAAACGTTCTTCTTAATCTGACATGGTTGCTGGAACTCAGCGATTACACTGGGCGCTGTGGTAGCGCTTCATTTAAAAATTTAGATAAACAATCATTTTTTACTGTGGTACCAATCCTAGTCGTTAGCACGCGCTGAAGATATAGCGACAGTTTCAAAAACTAAATTTCATTGAGTTTCTAACGGTATCCGTCCGCTTGAAGTACAACGGTTGCTTCACATATTCGTACCAACATGTGTTTAGCGATATGTTTCAGATATTACCAGGTTGCATCGCTTTTAACAGTGAAACGATTGACTCTGGGACTTAATTAAACTGATTTTGGAGTTTAACATTATAAATGTGATGAATGAGACAATTGGACTGCAAGAAAAAACATTCTCTTTTCTTTGACACGATTTCTGGAATTCAGCAATTACGCTGGGCGCTGCAGTAGCGCTTCATTAAAAAATTTAGATAAATAAGTCATTTTGTACTGTGGGACCAATCCTAGACGATAGCGCACGCTGAAGAAATAGAGACAGTTTCAAAAATTACTTTTCATTGACTTTCTAACGGTATCGGCCCGTTTGAGTTACAACTGTTGCGTCACATATTCGTACCAACATGTATTTTGCGTTATTTTTCGGACTCTACTAGGTTGCATCGCTTTTAACAATGAAACGGTTGACTGTAGGACTTGATTGAAATGATTTTGGACTTTGGCCCTAGAAATATGATCCATACGACAACAGGACTTCAAGAAAAAACGTTCTTATTAAGTTGAAATGAATGCTGGATCAGAGCATTTCCACTGGGCGCTGCGGTAGTGCTTTATTAAAAAATGTAGATAAATAAGTCATTTTGTACTGTGGGATCAATCTTAGCCGTTAGCGCAGGCTGAAAAAATGAAGACAGTTTCAAAAACTATATTTCATTGACTTTGTAACGTTATCAGTCCGTTTGAGTTACAACGGTTGCGTCACATACTCGTACTAACATGTATTTAGCGATATGTTTCAGATATTACCAGGTTGCAACGCTTTTAACAGTGAAACGATTGACTCTGGGACTTAATTGAACTGATTTTGGACTTTGACATTATAAATGTGGTGAATGAGACAATTGGACTCCAAGAAATAACATTCTCCTTAATTTGACATGATTGCTGGAATTCATCGACTACACTGGGCGCTGCAGTAGCGGTTCTTTTACAAATTTAGATAAATAAGTCATTTTGTGCTGTGGGATCAATCTTAGCCGTTAGCGCGGGCTTAGGAAATGAAGACAGTTTCAAAAATATATTTCATTGACTTTCTAACGTTATCAGCCCGTTTGAGTTACAACGGTTGCGTCACATACTCGTACCAACATGTATTTAGCGATATGTTTCTGATATTACCAGGTTGCGTCGCTTTTAACAGTGAAACGATTGACTGTGGGACTTAATTGAACTGATTTTGGACTTTGAACTTATAAATATGATAAATGAGGCAATTGTACTCCAAGAAATAACATTCTTCTTAATTTGACATGATTGCTGGAACTCTGCGATTACATTGGGCGCTGTGGTAGCGCTTCATTTAAAAATTTAGATAAATAAGTCATTTTTTACTGTGGGAGCAATCCTTCCGTTAGTCGCGCCGCAGAAATAGAGACATTTTCAAAAACTATATTTCATTCAGTTTCTAACGTTATCCGTCCGCTTGAAGTACAACGGTTGCGTCACATATTCGTACAAACATGTATTTAGCGATGTGTTTCTAATATTACCAGGTTGCATCGATTTTAACAATGAGACGATTGACAGTGGGACTTAATTGAAATGACTTTGGACTTTGGACCTAGAAATATGATCAATAAAACAACTGGACTGCAAGAAAAAAACGTTCTTCTTAATCTGACATGGTTGCTGGAACTCAGCGATTACACTGGGCGCTGTGGTAGCGCTTCATTTAAAAATTTAGATAAACAATCATTTTTTACTGTGGTACCAATCCTAGTCGTTAGCACGCGCTGAAGATATAGCGACAGTTTCAAAAACTACATTTCATTGAGTTTCTAACGGTATCCGTCCGCTTGAAGTACAACGGTTGCTTCACATATTCGTACCAACATGTATTTAGCGATATGTTTCAGATATTACCAGGTTGCATCGCTTTTAACAGTGAAACGATTGACTCTGGGACTTAATTAAACTGATTTTGGAGTTTAACATTATAAATGTGATGAATGAGACAGTTGGACTGCAAGAAAAAACATTCTCTTTTCTTTGACACGATTTCTGGAATTCAGCAATTACGCTGGGCGCTGCAGTAGCGCTTCATTAAAAAATTTAGATAAATAAGTCATTTTGTACTGTGGGACCAATCCTAGACGATAGCGCACGCTGAAGAAATAGAGACAGTTTCAAAAATTACTTTTCATTGACTTTCTAACGGTATCGGCCGGTTTGAGTTACAACTGTTGCGTCACATATTCGTACCAACATGTATTTTGCGTTATTTTTCTGACTCTACTAGGTTGCATCGCTTTTAACAATGAAACGGTTGACTGTAGGACTTGATTGAAATGATTTTGGACTTTGGCCCTAGAAATATGATCCATACGACAACAGGACTTCAAGAAAAAACGTTCTTATTAAGTTGAAATGATTGCTGGATCAGAGCATTTCCACTGGGCGCTGCGGTAGTGCTTTATTAAAAAATGTAGATAAATAAGCCATTTTTACTGTGGTACCTATCCTAGACGATAGCGCACGCTGAAGAAATAGAGACAGTTTTAAAAATTACATTTCATTGACTTTCCAACAGTGTCGGTCCGTTTGAGTTACAACTGTTGCGTCACATATTCGTACCAACATGTATTTAGCGTAATTTTTCTGACTCTACTAGGTTGCATCGCTTTTAACAATCAAACGATTGATTGTGGGACTTAATTGTAATGATTTTGGACTTTGACCCTAGAAATATGATCAATAAGACAGCTGGACTCCAAGAAAAACGTTCTTCTTAATTTGAAATGATTGCTGGAACAGAGCATTTCCACTGGACGCTGTGGTAGCGGTTTATTAAAAAATGTAGATAAATAAGCCATTTTTAACTGTGGGACCAATCCTAGACGTTAGCGCGCTCTGAAGAAATAGAGACAGTTTCAAAAATTACATTTCATTGACTTTCTAACGGTATCGGTCCGTTTGAGTTACAACAGCTACGTCACATATTCGTACCAACATGTATTTAGCGATATGTTTCCGATATTACTAGATTGCATCGCATTTAACAGTGAAACGATTGACTGTGGGACTTAACGGAACTGATTTTGGACTTTGAACTTATGAATGTGATAAATGAGACAATTGGACTCCAAGAAATAACATTCTTCCTAATTTGACATGATTGCTTGAACTGAACGATTACACTGGGCGCTGTGATAGCGCTTTGTTCGAAAATGTAGATAAATCAGTCATTTTTTACTGTGGGACCAATCCTAGCCGTTATCTCGCGCTGAAGAAATAGAGACATTTTCAAAAACTAAATTTCATTGACATTGTAACGGTATCACTCCGTTTAAGTTACAACGGCTGCGTCAGATATTCGTACCAACATGTATTTAGCGATATGTTTCTGATATTACCAGGTTGCATCGATTTTAACAATGAGACGATTGACAGTGGGATTTAATTGAAATGACTTTGGACTTTGGACCTAGAAATATGGTCAATAAGACAACTGGACTCCAAGAAAAAAACGTTCTTCTTAATCTGACATGGTTGCTGGAGCTCAGCGATTACACTGGGCGCTGTGGTAGTGCTTCATTTAAAAGTTTAGATAAACAATCATTTTTTACTGTGGGACCAATCCTAGCCGTTAGCTCGCGCTGAAGAAAAAGAGACATTTTTAAAAACTAAATTTCATTGACTTTGTAACGGTATCACTCCGTTTGAGTTACAAGTGCTGCGTCACAAATTTGTACCAACATATATTCAGCGATATGTTTCATATATTACCAGGTTGCATCGCTTTTAACAGTGAAACGATTGACTCTGGGACTTAATTGAACTGATCTTGGACTTTGACATTATAAATGTGATGAATAAGACAATTGGAATCCAAGAAATAACATTCTCCTTAATTTGACACGATTGCTGGAATTCAGCGATTACACCGGGCGCTGCGGTAGCGCTTCATTAAAAATTTAGATAAATAAGTCATTTTTTACTGTGGGACGAATCCTAGCCGTTAGCACACGCTGAAGATATAGCGACAGTTTCAAAAACTACATTTCATTGAGTTTCTAACGGTATCCGTCCGCTTGAAGTACAACGGTTGCTTCACATATTCGTACCAACATGTATTTAGCGATATGTTTCAGATATTACCAGGTTGCATCGCTTTTAACAGTGAAACGATTGACTCTGGGACTTAATTAAACTGATTTTGGAGTTTAACATTATAAATGTGATGAATGAGACAATTGGACTGCAAGAAAAAACATTCTCTTTACTTTGACACGATTTCTGGAATTCAGCAATTACGCTGGGCGCTGCAGTAGCGCTTCATTAAAAAATTTAGATAAATAAGTCATTTTGTACTGTGGGACCAATCCTAGACGATAGCGCACGCTGAAGAAATAGAGACAGTTTCAAAAATTACTTTTCATTGACTTTCTAACGGTATCGGTCCGTTTGAGTTACAACTGTTGCGTCACATATTCGTACCAACATGTATTTTGCGTTTTTTTTCTGACTCTACTAGGTTGCATCGCTTTTAACAATGAAACGGTTGACTGTAGGACTTGATTGAAATGATTTAGGACTTTGGCCCTAGAAATATGATCAATACGACAACAGGACTCCAAGAAAAAACGTTCTTATTAAGTTGAAATGATTGCTGGATCAGAGCATTTTCACTGCGGTAGTGCTTCATTAAAAAATTTAGTTAAATAAGTCATTTTGTACTGTGGGACCAATCCTAGACGATAGCGCACGCTGAAGAAATAGAGACAGTTTCAAAAATTACTTTTCATTGACTTTCTAACGGTATCGGCCCGTTTGAGTTACAACTGTTGCGTCACATATTCGTACCAACATGTATTTTGCGTTATTTTTCTGGCTCTGCTAGGTTGCATCGCTTTTAACAATGAAACAGTTGACTGTAGGACTTGATTGAAATGATTTTGGACTTTGGCCCTAGAAATATGATCAATACGACAACAGGACTCCAAGAAAAAACGTTCTTATTAAGTTGAAATGATTGCTGGATCAGAGCATTTCCACTGCGGTAGTGCTTCATTAAAAAATTTAGATAAATAAGTCATTTTGTACTGTGGGACCAATCCTAGACGATAGCGCACGCTGAAGAAATAGAGACAGTTTCAAAAATTACTTTTCATTGACTTTCTAACGGTATCGGCCCGTTTGAGTTACAACTGTTGCGTCACATATTCGTACCAACATGTATTTTGCGTTATTTTTCTGGCTCTGCTAGGTTGCATCGCTTTTAACAATGAAACGGTTGACTGTAGGACTTGATTGAAATGATTTTGGACTTTGGCCCTAGAAATATGATCAATACGACAACAGGACTCCAAGAAAAAACGTTCTTATTAAGTTGAAATGATTGCTGGATCAGAGCATTTCCACTGCGGTAGTGCTTCATTAAAAAATTTAGCTAAATAAGTCATTTTGTACTGTGGGACCAATCCTGGACGATAGCGCACGCTGAAGAAATAGAGACAGTTTCAAAAATTACTTTTCATTGACTTTCTAACGGTATCGGTCCGTTTGAGTTACAACTGTTGCGTCACATATTCGTACCAACATGTATTTTGCGTTATTTTTCTGACTCTACTAGGTTGAATCGCTTTTAACAATGAAACGATTGACTGTAGGACTTGATTGAAATGATTTTGGACTTTGGCCCTAGAAATGTGATCAATACGACAACAGGACTCCAAGAAAAAACGTTCTTATTAAGTTGAAATGATTGCTGGATCAGAGCATTTCCACTGGGCGCTGCGGTAGTTCTTTATTAAAAAATGTAGATAAATAAGCCATTTTTTACTGTGGTACCAATCCTAGACGATAGCGCACGCTGAAGAAATAGAGACAGCTTCAAAAATTACATTTCATTGACTTTCCAACAGTATCGGTCCGTTTGAGTTACAACGGTTGCGTCACATATCCGTACCAACATGTATTTTGCGATAAATTTCCGATATTTCCAGGTTGCATCGCATTTAACAGTGAAACGATTGACTGTGGGACTTAATTGAACTGATTTTGGACTTTGACATTATAAATGTGATGAATGAGACAATTGGAATCCAAGAAATAACACTCTCCTTAATTTGACACGATTGCTGGAATTCAGCGATTACACCGGGCGCTGCGGCAGCGCTTCATTAAAAATTTAGATAAATAAGTCATTTTTTACTGTGCGACGAATCCTAGCCGTTAGCACGCGCTGAAGATATAACGACAGTTTCAAAAACTACATTTCATTGAGTTTCTAACGGTATCCGTCCGCTTGAAGTACAACGGTTGCTTCACATATTCGTACCAACATGTATTTAGCGATATGTTTCAGATATTACCAGGTTGCATCGCTTTTAACAGTGAAACGATTGACTCTGGGACTTAATTAAACTGATTTTGGAGTTTAACATTATAAATGTGATGAATGAGACAATTGGACTGCAAGAAAAAACATTCTCTTTAATTTGACACGATTTCTGGAATTCAGCAATTACGCTGGGCGCTGCAGTAGCGCTTCATTAAAAAATTTAGATAAATAAGTCATTTTGTACTGTGGGACCAATCCTAGACGATAGCGCACGCTGAAGAAATAGAGACAGTTTCAAAAATTACTTTTCATTGACTTTCTAACGGTATCGGTCCGTTTGAGTTACAACTGTTGCGTCACATATTCGTACAACATGTATTTTGCGTTATTTTTCTGACTCTACTAGGTTGCATCGCTTTTAACAATGAAACGGTTGACTGTAGGACTTGATTGAAATGATTTTGGACTTTGGCCCTAGAAATATGATCAATACGACAACAGGACTCCAAGAAAAAACGTTCTTATTAAGTTGAAATGATTGCTGGATCAGAGCATTTCCACTGGGCGCTGCGGTAGTTCTTTATTAAAAAATGTAGATAAATAAGCCATTTTTTACTGTGGTACCAATCCTAGACGATAGCGCACGCTGAAGAAATAGAGACAGTTTCAAAAATTACATTTCATTGACTTTCCAACAGTATCGGTCCGTTTGAGTTACAACTGTTGCGTCACATATTCGTACCAACATGTATTTAGCGTTATTTTTCTGACGCTACTAGGTTGCATCGCATTTAACAGTGAAACGATTGACTGTGGGACTTAACGGAACTGATTTTGGACTTTAAACTTATAAATGTGATAAATGAGACAATTGGACTCCAAGATATAACATTCTTCTTAATTTGACATGATTGCTTGAACTCAACGATTACACTGGGCGTTGTGATAGCGCTTTGTTAAAAAATGTAGATAAATAAGTCATTTTTTACTGTGGGACTAATCCTAGCCGTTAGCTCGCGCTGAGAAAATAGAGACATTTTCAAAAACTAAATTTCATTGACTTTGTAACGGTATCACTCCGTTTGAGTTACAACGGTTGCGTCACATATTCGTACCAACATGTAATTAGCGATATGTTTCTGATATTACCAGGTTGCATCGCTTTTAACAGTGAAACGATTGACTCTGGGACTTAATTGAACTGATTTTGGAGTTTGACCTTATAAATGTGATCAATACGACAACAGGACTCCAAGAAAAAACGTTCTTATTAAGTTGAAATGATTGCTGGATCAGAGCATTTCCACTGGGCGCTGCGGTAGCTTTTTATTAAAAAATGTAGATAAATAAGCCATTTTTTACTGTGGTACCAATCCTAGACGATAGCGCACGCTGAAGAAATAGAGACAGTTTCAAAAATTACATTTCATTGACTTTCCAACAGTATCGGTCCGTTTGAGTTACAACTGTTGCGTCACATATTCGTACCAACATGTATTTAGCGTTATTTTTCTGACTCTACTAGGTTGCATCGCATTTAACAGTGAAACGATTGACTGTGGGACTTAATTGTAATGATTTTGGACATTGACTCTAGAAATATGATCAATAAGACAACTGGACTCCAAGAAAAAACGTTCTTCTTAATTTGAAATGATTGCTGGAACAGAGCATTTCTACTGGGCGCTTTGGTAACGCTTTATTAAAAAATGTAGATAAATAAGCCATTTTTTACTGTGGGACCAATCCTAGACGTTAGCGCGCTCTGAAGAAATAGAGACAGTTTCAAACACTACATTTCATTGACTTTCTAACGTTAACAGTCTGTTTGAGCTACAACGGTTGCATCACATATCCGTACCAACATGTATTTTGCGATAAATTTCCGATATTACTAGATTGCATTGCATTTAACAGTAAAACGATTGACTGTGGGACTTAACGAAACTGATTTTGGACTTTGAACTTATAAATGTGATAAATGAGACAATTGGACTCCAAGAAATAACATTCTTCTTAATTTGACATGATTGCTTGAACTCAACGAATACACTGGGCGCTGTGATAGCGCTTTGTTAAAAAAAGTAGATAAATAAGTCATTTTTTACTGTGGGACCAATCCTAGCCGTTAGCTCGCGCTGAAAAAATAGAGACATTTTCAAAAACTAAATTTCATTGACTTTGTAACGGTATCACTCCGTTTGAGTTACAACGGTTGCGTCACATGTTCGTGCCAATATGTACTTAGCGTTATTTTTCTGACTCTACTAGGTTGCATCGCTTTTAACAATGAAACAATTGACTGTGGGAATTAATTGAAGTGATTTTGGACTTTGACCCTAGAAATATGATCAATAAGACAACTGGACTCCAAGAAAAAACGTTCTTCTTAATTTGAAATGATTGCTGGATCAGAGCATTTCCACTGGGCGCTGCGGTAGCTTTTTATTAAAAAATGTAGATAAATAAGCCATTTTTTACTGTGGTACCAATCCTAGACGATAGCGCACGCTGAAGAAATAGAGACAGTTTCAAAAATTACATTTCATTGACTTTCCAACAGTATCGGTCCGTTTGAGTTACAACTGTTGCGTCACATATTCGTACCAACATGTATTTAGCGTTATTTTTCTGACTCTACTAGGTTGCATCGCATTTAACAGTGAAACGATTGACTGTGGGACTTAATTGTAATGATTTTGGACATTGACTCTAGAAATATGATCAATAAGACAACTGGACTCCAAGAAAAAACGTTCTTCTTAATTTGAAATGATTGCTGGAACAGAGCATTTCTACTGGGCGCTTTGGTAACGCTTTATTAAAAAATGTAGATAAATAAGCCATTTTTTACTGTGGGACCAATCCTAGACGTTAGCGCGCTCTGAAGAAATAGAGACAGTTTCAAACACTACATTTCATTGACTTTCTAACGTTAACAGTCTGTTTGAGCTACAACGGTTGCATCACATATCCGTACCAACATGTATTTTGCGATAAATTTCCGATATTACTAGATTGCATTGCATTTAACAGTAAAACGATTGACTGTGGGACTTAACGAAACTGATTTTGGACTTTGAACTTATAAATGTGATAAATGAGACAATTGGACTCCAAGAAATAACATTCTTCTTAATTTGACATGATTGCTTGAACTCAACGAATACACTGGGCGCTGTGATAGCGCTTTGTTAAAAAAAGTAGATAAATAAGTCATTTTTTACTGTGGGACCAATCCTAGCCGTTAGCTCGCGCTGAAAAAATAGAGACATTTTCAAAAACTAAATTTCATTGACTTTGTAACGGTATCACTCCGTTTGAGTTACAACGGTTGCGTCACATGTTCGTGCCAATATGTACTTAGCGTTATTTTTCTGACTCTACTAGGTTGCATCGCTTTTAACAATGAAACAATTGACTGTGGGAATTAATTGAAGTGATTTTGGACTTTGACCCTAGAAATATGATCAATAAGACAACTGGACTCCAAGAAAAAACGTTCTTCTTAATTTGAAATGATTGCTGGAACAGAGCATATCCACTGGGCGCTGTGGTAGCGCTTTATTAAAAAATGTAGATAAATAAGCCATTTTTTACTGTGGGACCAATCCTAGACGTTAGCGAGCTCTGAAGAAATAGAGACAGTTTCAAAAATTACTTTTCATTGACTTTCTAACGGTATCGGTCCGTTTGAGTTACAACTGTTGCGTCACATATTCGTACAACATGTATTTTGCGTTATTTTTCTGACTCTGCTAGGTTGCATCGCTTTTAACAATGAAACGGTTGACTGTAGGACTTGATTGAAATGATTTTGGACTTTGGCCCTAGAAATATGATCAATACGACAACAGGACTCCAAGAAAAAACGTTCTTATTAAGTTGAAATGATTGCTGGATCAGAGCATTTCCACTGCGGTAGTGCTTCATTAAAAAATTTAGATAAATAAGTCATTTTGTACTGTGGGACCAATCCTAGACGATAGCGCACGCTGAAGAAATAGAGACAGTTTCAAAAATTACTTTTCATTGACTTTCTAACGGTATCGGTCCGTTTGAGTTACAACTGTTGCGTCACATATTCGTACCAACATGTATTTTGCGTTATTTTTCTGACTCTACTAGGTTGCATCGCTTTTAACAATGAAACGGTTGACTGTAGGACTTGATTGAAATGATTTTGGACTTTGGCCCTAGAAATATGATCAATACGACAACAGGACTCCAAGAAAAAACGTTCTTATTAAGTTGAAATGATTGCTGGATCAGAGCATTTCCACTGGGCGCTGCGGTAGTTCTTTGTTAAAAAATGTAGATAAATAAGCCATTTTTTACTGTGGTACCAATCCTAGACGATAGCGCACGCTGAAGAAATAGAGACAGCTTCAAAAATTACATTTCATTGACTTTCCAACAGTATCGGTCCGTTTGAGTTACAACGGTTGCGTCACATATCCGTACCAACATGTATTTTGCGATAAATTTCCGATATTTCCAGGTTGCATCGCATTTAACAGTGAAACGATTGACTGTGGGACTTAATTGAACTGATTTTGGACTTTGACATTATAAATGTGATGAATGAGACAATTGGAATCCAAGAAATAACATTCTCCTTAATTTGACACGATTGCTGGAATTCAGCGATTACACCGGGCGCTGCGGCAGCGCTTCATTAAAAATTTAGATAAATAAGTCATTTTTTTACTGTGGGACGAATCCTAGCCGTTAGCACGCGCTGAAGATATAACGACAGTTTCAAAAACTACATTTCATTGAGTTTCTAACGGTATCCGTCCGCTTGAAGTACAACGGTTGCTTCACATATTCGTACCAACATGTATTTAGCGATATGTTTCAGATATTACCAGGTTGCATCGCTTTTAACAGTGAAACGATTGACTCTGGGACTTAATTAAACTGATTTTGGAGTTTAACATTATAAATGTGATGAATGAGACAATTGGACTGCAAGAAAAAACATTCTCTTTAATTTGACACGATTTCTGGAATTCAGCAATTACGCTGGGCGCTGCAGTAGCGCTTCATTAAAAAATTTAGATAAATAAGTCATTTTGTACTGTGGGACCAATCCTAGACGATAGCGCACGCTGAAGAAATAGAGACAGTTTCAAAAATTACTTTTCATTGACTTTCTAACGGTATCGGTCCGTTTGAGTTACAACTGTTGCGTCACATATTCGTACCAACATGTATTTTGCGTTATTTTTCTGACTCTACTAGGTTGCATCGCTTTTAACAATGAAACGGTTGACTGTAGGACTTGATTGAAATGATTTTGGACTTTGGCCCTAGAAATATGATCAATACGACAACAGGACTCCAAGAAAAAACGTTCTTATTAAGTTGAAATGATTGCTGGATCAGAGCATTTCCACTGGGCGCTGCGGTAGTTCTTTGTTAAAAAATGTAGATAAATAAGCCATTTTTTACTGTGGTACCAATCCTAGACGATAGCGCACGCTGAAGAAATAGAGACAGCTTCAAAAATTACATTTCATTGACTTTCCAACAGTATCGGTCCGTTTGAGTTACAACGGTTGCGTCACATATCCGTACCAACATGTATTTTGCGATAAATTTCCGATATTTCCAGGTTGCATCGCATTTAACAGTGAAACGATTGACTGTGGGACTTAATTGAACTGATTTTGGACTTTGACATTATAAATGTGATGAATGAGACAATTGGAATCCAAGAAATAACATTCTCCTTAATTTGACACGATTGCTGGAATTCAGCGATTACACCGGGCGCTGCGGCAGCGCTTCATTAAAAATTTAGATAAATAAGTCATTTTTTTACTGTGGGACGAATCCTAGCCGTTAGCACGCGCTGAAGATATAACGACAGTTTCAAAAACTACATTTCATTGAGTTTCTAACGGTATCCGTCCGCTTGAAGTACAACGGTTGCTTCACATATTCGTACCAACATGTATTTAGCGATATGTTTCAGATATTACCAGGTTGCATCGCTTTTACCAGTGAAACGATTGACTCTGGGACTTAATTAAACTGATTTTGGAGTTTAACATTATAAATGTGATGAATGAGAAAATTGGACTGCAAGAAAAAACATTCTCTTTAATTTGACACTATTTCTGGAATTCAGCAATTACGCTGGGCGCTGCAGTAGCGCTTCATTAAAAAATTTAGATAAATAAGTCATTTTGTACTGTGGGACCAATCCTAGACGATAGCGCACGCTGAAGAAATAGAGACAGTTTCAAAAATTACTTTTCATTGACTTTCTAACGGTATCGGTCCGTTTGACTTACAACTGTTGCGTCACATATTCGTACAACATGTATTTTGCGTTATTTTTCTGACTCTACTAGGTTGCATCGCTTTTAACAATGAAACGGTTGACTGTAGGACTTGATTGAAACGATTTTGGACTTTGGCCCTAGAAATATGATCAATACGACAACAGGACTCCAAGAAAAAACGTTCTTATTAAGTTGAAATGATTGCTGGATCAGAGCATTTCCACTGGGCGCTGCGGTAGTTTTTTATTAAAAAATGTAGATAAATAAGCCATTTTTTACTGTGGTACCAATCCTAGACGATAGCGCACGCTGAAGAAATAGAGACAGTTTCAAAAATTACATTTCATTGACTTTCCAACAGTATCGGTCCGTTTGAGTTACAACTGCTGCGTCACATATTCGTACCAACATGTATTTAGCGTTATTTTTCTGACTCTACTAGGTTGCATCGCATTTAACAGTGAAACGATTGACTGTGGGACTTAACGGAATTGATTTTTGACTTTAAACTTATAAATGTGATAAATGAGACAATTGGACTCCAAGATACAACATTCTTCTTAATTTGACATGATTGCTTGAACTCAACGATTACACTGGGCGTTGTGATAGCGCTTTGTTAAAAAATGTAGATAAATAAGTCATTTTTTACTGTGGGACTAATCCTAGCCGTTAGCTCGCGCTGAGAAAATAGAGACATTTTCAAAAACTAAATTTCATTGACTTTGTAACGGTATCACTCCGTTTGAGTTACAACGGTTGCGTCACATATTCGTACCAACATGTAATTAGCGATATGTTTCTGATATTACCAGGTTGCATCGCTTTTAACAGTGAAACGATTGACTCTGGGACTTAATTGAACTGATTTTGGAGTTTGACCTTATAAATGTGATGAATGAGACAATTGGACTGCAAGAAATAACATTCTCCTTAATTTGACACGATTGCTGGAATTCAGCGATTACACTGGGCGCTGCAGTAGCGCTTCATTAAAAAATTTAGATAAATAAGTCATTTTGTACTGTGGGACCAATCCTAGACGATAGCGCACGCTGAAGAAATAGAGACAGTTTCAAAAATTACTTTTCATTAACTTTCTAACGGTATCGGTCCGTTTCAGTTACAACTGTTTCGTCACATGTTCGTACCAACATGTATTTAGCGTTATTTTTCTGACTCTACTAGGTTGCATCGCTTTTAACAATGAAACGATTGACTGTGGGACTTAATTGTAATGATTTTGGACATTGACTCTAGAAATATGATCAATAAGACAACTGGACTCCAAGAAAAAACGTTCTTCTTAATTTGAAATGATTGCTGGAACAGAGCATTTCTACTGGGCGCTTTGGTAACGCTTTATTAAAAAATGTAGATAAATAAGCCATTTTTTACTGTGGGACCAATCCTAGACGTTAGCGCGCTCTGAAGAAATAGAGACAGTTTCAAAAACTACATTTCATTGACTTTCTAACGTTAACAGTCTGTTTGAGCTACAACGGTTGCATCACATATCCGTACCAACATGTATTTTGCGATAAATTTCCGATATTACTAGATTGCATTGCATTTAACAGTGAAACGATTGACTGTGGGACTTAACGAAACTGATTTTGGACTTTGAACTTATGAATGTGATAAATGAGACAATTGGACTCCAAGAAATAACATTCTTCTTAATTTGACATGATTGCTTGAACTCAACGAATACACTGGGCGCTGTGATAGCGCTTTGTTAAAAAAAGTAGATAAATAAGTCATTTTTTACTGTGGGACCAATCCTAGCCGTTAGCTCGCGCTGAAGAAATAGAGACATTTTTAAAAACTAAATTTCATTGACTTTGTAACGGTATCACTCCGTTTGAGTTACAACGGTTGCGTCACATATTCGTACCAACATGTAATTAGCGATATGTTTCTGATATTACCAGGTTGCATCGCTTTTAACAGTGAAACGATTGACTCTGGGACTTAATTGAACTGATTTTGGAGTTTGACCTTATAAATGTGATGAATGAGACAATTGGACTGCAAGAAATAACATTCTCCTTAATTTGACACGATTGCTGGAATTCAGCGATTACACTGGGCGCTGCAGTAGCGCTTCATTAAAAAATTTAGATAAATAAGTCATTTTGTACTGTGGGACCAATCCTAGACGATAGCGCACGCTGAAGAAATAGAGACAGTTTCAAAAATTACTTTTCATTAACTTTCTAACGGTATCGGTCCGTTTCAGTTACAACTGTTTCGTCACATGTTCGTACCAACATGTATTTAGCGTTATTTTTCTGACTCTACTAGGTTGCATCGCTTTTAACAATGAAACGATTGACTGTGGGACTTAATTGTAATGATTTTGGACATTGACTCTAGAAATATGATCAATAAGACAACTGGACTCCAAGAAAAAACGTTCTTCTTAATTTGAAATGATTGCTGGAACAGAGCATTTCTACTGGGCGCTTTGGTAACGCTTTATTAAAAAATGTAGATAAATAAGCCATTTTTTACTGTGGGACCAATCCTAGACGTTAGCGCGCTCTGAAGAAATAGAGACAGTTTCAAAAACTACATTTCATTGACTTTCTAACGTTAACAGTCTGTTTGAGCTACAACGGTTGCATCACATATCCGTACCAACATGTATTTTGCGATAAATTTCCGATATTACTAGATTGCATTGCATTTAACAGTGAAACGATTGACTGTGGGACTTAACGAAACTGATTTTGGACTTTGAACTTATAAATGTGATAAATGAGACAATTGGACTCCAAGAAATAACATTCTTCTTAATTTGACATGATTGCTTGAACTCAACGAATACACTGGGCGCTGTGATAGCGCTTTGTTAAAAAAAGTAGATAAATAAGTCATTTTTTACTGTGGGACCAATCCTAGCCGTTAGCTCGCGCTGAAGAAATAGAGACATTTTTAAAAACTAAATTTCATTGACTTTGTAACGGTATCACTCCGTTTGAGTTACAACGGTTGCGTCACATGTTCGTGCCAATATGTACTTAGCGTTATTTTTCTGACTCTACTAGGTTGCATCGCTTTTAACAATGAAACAATTGACTGTGGGAATTAATTGAAGTGATTTTGGACTTTGACCCTAGAAATATGATCAATAAGACAACTGGACTCCAAGAAAAAACGTTCTTCTTAATTTGAAATGATTGCTGGAACAGAGCATATCCACTGGGCGCTGTGGTAGCGCTTTATTAAAAAATGTAGATAAATAAGCCATTTTTTACTGTGGGACCAATCCTAGACGTTAGCGAGCTCTGAAGAAATAGAGAAAGTTTTAAAAACTGCATTTCATTGACTTTCTAACCTTATCAGTCTGCTTGAGCTACAACGGTTGCGTCACATATCCGCACCAACATGTATTTAGCGCCATGTTTCTGATATTACCAGGTTGCATCGCATTTAACAGTGAAACGATTGACTGTGGGACTTAATTGAACTGATTTTGGACTTTGAACTTATAAATGTGATAAATGAGACAATTGGACACCAAGAAATAACATTCTTCTTAATTTCACATGATTGCTTGAACTCAGCGATTACACAGGGCCCTGTGATAGCGCTTTGTTAAAAAATGTAGATAAATAAGTCATTTTTTACTGTGGGACCAATCCTAGCCGTTAGCACGCGCTGAAGAAATAGAGACATTTTCAAAAACTAAATTTCATTGACTTTGTAACGGTATCACTCCGTTTGAGTTACAACGGTTGCGTCACATATTCGTACCAACATGTATTTAGCGTTATTTTTCTGACTCTACTAGGTTGCATCGCTTTTAACAATGAAACGATTGACTGTGGGACTTAATTGAAGTGATTTTGTCCTTTGACCCTAGAAATATGATCAATAAGACAACTGGACTTCAAGAAAAAACGTTCTTCTTAATTTGAAATGATTGCTGGAACAGAGCATTTCCACTGGGCGTTGTGGTAGCGCTGTATTAAAAAATGTAGACAAATAAGCCATTTTTTGCTGTGGGACCAATCCTAGACGTTAGCGAACTCTGAAGAAATAGAGAAAGTTTTAAAAACTACATTTCATTGACTTTCTAACGTTATCAGTCTGCTTGAGCTACAACGGTTGCGTCACATATCCGTACCAACATGTATTTAGCGTTATTTTTCTGATATTATCAGGTTGCATCGCTTTTAACAGTGAAACGATTGACTGTGGGACTTAATTGAACTGATTTTGGACTTTGAACTTATAAATGTGATAAATGAGACAATTGGACTCCATGAAATAACATTCTTCTTATTTTGAAATGATTGCTGGAACAGAGCATTTCAACTGGGCGCTGTGGCAGCGCTTTATTAAAAAATGTAGTTAAATAAGCCATTTTTTACTGTGGGGCCAATCCTAGACGTTTGCGAGCTCTGAAGAAATAGAGAAAGTTTTAAAAACTACATTTCATTGACTTTCTAACGTTATCAGTCTGTTTGAGCTACAACGGTTGCGTCACATATCCGTACCAACATGTATTTAGCGCCATGTTTCTGATATTATCAGGTTGCGTCGCTTTTAACAGTGAAACGATTGAATGTGGGACTTAATTGAACTGATTATGGACTTTGAACTTATAAATGTGATAAATGAGCCAATTGGACTCCAAGAAATAACATTCTTTTTAATCTGACATGGTTGCTGGAACTCAGCGATTACACTGGGCGCTGTGGTAGTGCTTCATTTAAAAATTCAGATAAATAAGTCATTTTTTAATGTGGGACCAATCCTAGCCGTTAGCACGCGCTTAAGATATAGAGACAGTTTCAAAAACTACATTTCATTGAGTTTCTAACGGTATCCGTCCGATTGAAGTACAACGGTTGCGTCACATATTCATACCAACATGTATTTAGCGATATTTTTCAGATATTACCAGGTTGCATCGCTTTTAACAGTGAAAAGATTGACTCTGGGATTTAATTGAACTGATTTTGGACTTTGACATTATGAATGTGATGAATGAGACAATTGGACTCCAAGAAATAACATTCTCCTTAATTTGACACGATTGCTGGATTTCAGCGATTACACTGGGCGCTGTGGTAGAGCTTCATTAAAGGATTTAGAAAAATGAGTCATTTTGTACTGTGGGACCAATCCTAGACGATAGCGCACGCTGAAGAAATAGAGACAGTTTCAAAAATTACTTTTCATTAACTTTCTAACGGTATCGGTCCGTTTGAGTTACAACTGTTTCGTCACATATTCGTACCAACATGTATTTAGCGTTATTTTTCTGACTCTACTAGGTTGCATCGCTTTTAACAATGAAACGATTGACTGTGGGACTTAATTGTAATGATTTTGGACTTTCACTCTAGAAATATGATCAATAAGACAACTGGACTCCAAGAAAAAACGTTCTTCTTAATTTGAAATGATTGCTGGAACAGAGCATTTCTACTGGGCGCTTTGGTAGCGCTTTATTAAAAAATGTAGATAAATAAGCCATTTTTTACTGTGGGACCAATCCTAGACGTTAGCGCGCTCTGAAGAAATAGAGACAGTTTCAAAAACTACATTTCATTGACTTTCTAACGTTAACAGTCTGTTTGAGCTACAACGGTTGCGTCACATATCTGTACCAACATGTATTTAGCGCCATGTTTCTGATATTATCAGGTTGCATCGCTTTTAACAGTGAAACGATTGACTGTGGGACTTAGTTGAACTGATTCTGGACTTTGAACTTATAAATGTGATAAATGAGCCAATTGGACTCCAAGAAATAACATTCTTTTTAATCTGACATGGTTGCTGGAACTCAGCGATTACACTGGGCGCTGTGGTTGTGCTTCATTTAAAAATTTAGATAAATAAGCCATTTTTTACTGTGGGACCAATCCTAGACGTTTGCGAGCTCTGAAGAAATAGAGAAAGTTTTAAAAACTACATTTCATTGACTTTCTAACGTTATCAGTCTGTTTGAGCTACAACGGTTGCGTCACATATCCGTACCAACATGTATTTAGCGCCATGTTTCTGATATTATCAGGTTGCATTGCTTTTAACAGTGAAACGATTGACTGTGGGACTTAATTGAACTGATTATGGACTTTGAACTTATAAATGTGATAAATGAGCCAATTGGACTCCAAGAAATAACATTCTTTTTAATCTGACATGGTTGCTGGAACTCAGCGATTACACTGGGCGCTGTGGTAGTGCTTCATTTAAAAATTTAGATAAATAAGTCATTTTTTACTGTGGGACCAATCCTAGCCGTTAGCACGCGCTTAAGATATAGAGACAGTTTCAAAAACTACATTTCATTGAGTTTCTAACGGTATCCGTCCGATTGAAGTACAACGGTTGCGTCACATATTCATACCAACATGTATTTAGCGATATTTTTCAGATATTACCAGGTTGCATCGCCTTTAACAGTGAAACGATTGACTCTGGGATTTAATTAAACTGATTTTGAACTTTGACATTATGAATGTGATGAATGAGACAATTGGACTCCAAGAAATAACATTCTCCTAAATTTGACACGATTGCTGGATTTCAGCGATTACACTGGGCGCTGTGGTAGCGCTTCATTAAAGGATTTAGAAAAATGAGTCATTTTGTACTGTGGGACCAATCCTAGACGATAGCGCACGCTGAAGAAATAGGGACAGTTTCAAAAATTACTTTTCATTAACTTTCTAACGGTATCGGTCCGTTTGAGTTACAACTGTTTCGTCACATAATCGTACCAACATGTATTTAGCGTTATTTTTCTGACTCTATTAGGTTGCATCGCTTTTAACAATGAAACGATTGACTGTGGGACTTAATTGTAATGATTTTGGACTTTCACTCTAGAAATATGATCAATAAGACAACTGGACTCCAAGAAAAAACGTTCTTCTTAATTTGAAATGATTGCTGGAACAGAGCATTTCTACTGGGCGCTTTGGTAGCGCTTTATTAAAAAATGTAGATAAATAAGCCATTTTTTACTGTGGGACCAATCCTAGACGATAGCGTGCTCTGAAGAAATAGAGACAGTTTCAAAAACTACATTTCATTGACTTTCTAACGTTAACAGTTTGTTTGAGCTACAACGGTTGCGTCACATATCCGTACCAACATGTATTTAGCGCCATGTTTCCGATATTATCAGGTTGCATCGCTTTTAACAGTGAAACGATTGACTGTGGGACTTAATTGAACTGATTCTGGACTTTGAACTTATAAATGTGATAAATGAGCCAATTGGACTCCAAGAAATAACATTCTTCTTAATCTGACATGGTTGCTGGAACTCAGCGATTACACTGGGCGCTGTGGTTGTGCTTCATTTAAAAATTTAGATGAATAAGTCATTTTTTACTGTGGGACCAATCCTAGCCGTTAGCACGCGCTGAAGATATAGAGACAGTTTCAAAAACTACATTTCATTGACTTTGTAACGGTATCACTCCGTTTGAGTTACAACGGTTGCGTCACATATTCGTACCAACATGTATTTAGCGTTATTTTTCTGACTCTATTAGGTTGCATCGCTTTTAACAATGAAACGATTGACTGTGGGACTTAATTGAAGTGATTTTGGACTTTGACCCTAGAAATATGATCAATAAGACAACTGGACTCCAAGAAAAAACGTTTTTCTTATTTTGAAATGATTGCTGGAACAGAGCATTTCCACTGGGCGCTGTGGTAGCGCTTTATTAAAAAATGTAGATAAATAAGCCATTTTTTACTGTGGGACCAATCCTAGACTTTAGCGAGCTCTGAAGAAATAAAGAAAGTTTTAAAAACTACAAATCATTGACTTTCTAACGTTATCAGTCTGTTTGAGCTACAACGGTTGCGTCACATATCCGTACCAACATGTATTTAGCGACATGTTTCTGATATTATCAGGTTGCATCCCTTTTAACAGTGAAACGATTGACTGTGGGACTTAATTGAACTGACTCTGGACTTTGAACTTATAAATGTGATAAATGAGCCAATTGGACTCCAAGAAATAACATTCTTTTTAATCTGACATGGTTGCTGGAACTCAGCGATTACACTGGGCGCTGTGGTAGTGCTTCATTTAAAAATTTAGATGAATAAGTCATTTTTTACTGTGGGACCAATCCTAGCCGTTAGCACGCGCTGAAGATATAGAGACAGTTTCAAAAACTACATTTCATTGAGTTTCTAACAGTATCCGTCCGATTGAAGTACAACGGTTGCGTCACATATTCATACCAACATGTATTTAGCGATATGTTTCAGATATTACCAGGTTGCATCGCTTTTAACAGTGAAACGATTGACTCTGGGATTTAATTGAACTGATTTTGGACTTTGACATTATGAATGTGATGAATGAGATAATTGGACTCCAAGAAGTAACATTCTCCTTAATTTGAGACGATTGCTGGAATTCAGCGATTACACTGGGCGCTGCGGTAGCGCTTCATTAAAGAATTTAGAAAAATGAGTCATTTTGTACTGTGGGACCAATCCTAGACGATAGCGCACCCTGAAGAAATAGAGACAGTTCCAAAACTTACATTCCATTGACTTTGTAAGGGTATTACTCCGTTTGAGTTACAACGGTTGCGTCACATATTCGTACCAACATGTATTTAGCAATATGTTTCTTATATTACCACGTTGCATCGCTTTTAACAGTGAAACGATTGACTCTGGGACTTAAAGGAACTGATTTTGGACTTTGAACTTATAAATGTGATAAATGAGACAATTGGACTCCAAGAAATAACATTCTTCTTAATTTAACATGATTGCTTGAACTCAGCGATTACACTGGGCGCTGTGATAGCTCTTTGTTAAAAAATGTAGATAAATAAGTCATTTTTTACTGTGGGACCAATCCTAGGCGTTAGCTCGCGCTAAAGAAATAGAGACATTTTCAAAAACTAAATTTCATTGACTTTGTAACGGTATCACTCCGTTTGAGTTACAACGGTTGCGTCACATATTCGTACCAACATGTATTTAGCGTTATTTTTCTGACTCTACTAGGTTGCATCGCTTTTAACAATGAAATGATTGACTGTGGGACTTAATTGAAGTTATTTTGGACTTTGACCCTAGAAATATGATCAATAAGACAACTGGATTCCAAGAAAAAACGTTCTTCTTAATTTGAAATGATTGCTGGAACAGAGCATTTCCACTGGGCGCTGTGGTAGCGCTTTATTAAAAAATGTAGATAAATAAGCCATTTTTTACTGTGGGACCAATCCTAGACGTTAGCTAGCTCTGAAGAAATAGACAAAGTTTTAAAAACTACATTTCATTGACTTTCTAACGTTATCAGTCTGTTTGAGCTACAACGGTTGCGTCACATATCCGTACCAACATGTATTTAGCGCCATGTTTCCGATATTATCAGGTTGCATCGCTTTTAACAGTGAAACGATTGACTGTGGGACTTAATTGAACTGATTCTGGACTTTGAAAATATAAATGTGATAAATGAGCCAATTGGACTCCAAGAAATAACATTCTTTTTAATCTGACATGGTTGCTGGAACTCAGCGATTACACTGGGCGCTGTGGTTGTGCTTCATTTAAAAATTTAGATGAATAAGTCATTTTTTACTGTGGGACCAATCCTAGCCGTTAGCACGCGCTGAAGATATAGAGACAGTTTCAAAAACTACATTTCATTGACTTTGTAACGGTATCACTCCGTTTGAGTTACAACGGTTGCGTCACATATTCGTACCAACACGTATTTAGCGTTATTTTTCTGACTCTATTAGGTTGCATCGCTTTTAACAATGAAACGATTGACTGTGGGACTTAATTGAAGTGATTTTGGACTTTGACCCTAGAAATATGATCAATAAGACAACTGGACTCCAAGAAAAAACGTTTTTCTTATTTTGAAATGATTGCTGGAACAGAGCATTTCCACTGGGCGCTGTGGTAGCGCTTTATTAAAAAATGTAGATAAATAAGCCATTTTTTACTGTGGGACCAATCCTAGACTTTAGCGAGCTCTGAAGAAATAAAGAAAGTTTTAAAAACTACAAATCATTGACTTTCTAACGTTATCTGTCTGTTTGAGCTACAACGGTTGCGTCACATATCCGTACCAACATGTATTTAGCGCCATGTTTCTGATATTATCAGGTTGCATCCCTTTTAACAGTGAAACGATTGACTGTGGGACTTAATTGAACTGATTCTGGACTTTGAACTTATAAATGTGATAAATGAGCCAATTGGACTCCAAGAAATAACATTCTTTTTAATCTGACATGGTTGCTGGAACTCAGCGATTACACTGGGCGCTGTGGTAGTGCTTCATTTAAAAATTTAGATGAATAAGTCATTTTTTACTGTGGGACCAATCCTAGCCGTTAGCACGCGCTGAAGATATAGAGACAGTTTCAAAAACTACATTTCATTGAGTTTCTAACAGTATCCGTCCGATTGAAGTACAACGGTTGCGTCACATATTCATACCAACATGTATTTAGCAATATGTTTCAGATATTACCAGGTTGCATCGCTTTTAACAGTGAAACGATTGACTCTGGGATTTAATTGAACTGATTTTGGACTTTGACATTATGAATGTGATGAATGAGATAATTGGACTCCAAGAAGTAACATTCTCCTTAATTTGAGACGATTGCTGGAATTCAGCGATTACACTGGGCGCTGCGGTAGCGCTTCATTAAAGAATTTAGAAAAATGAGTCATTTTGTACTGTGGGACCAATCCTAGACGATAGCGCACGCTGAAGAAATAGAGACAGTTCCAAAAATTACATTCCATTGACTTTGTAAGGGTATTACTCCGTTTGAGTTACAACGGTTGCGTCACATATTCGTACCAACATGTATTTAGCTATATGTTTCTTATATTACCACGTTGCATCGCTTTTAACAGTGAAACGATTGACTCTGGGACTTAAAGGAACTGATTTTGGACTTTGAACTTATAAATGTGATAAATGAGACAATTGGACTCCAAGAAATAACATTCTTCTTAATTTAACATGATTGCTTGAACTCAGCGATTACACTGGGCGCTGTGATAGCTCTTTGTTAAAAAATGTAGATAAATAAGTCATTTTTTACTGTGGGACCAATCCTAGGCGTTAGCTCGCGCTAAAGAAATAGAGACATTTTCAAAAACTAAATTTCATTGACTTTGTAACGGCATCACTCCTTTTAAGTTACAACGGTTGCGTCACATATTCGTACCAACATGTATTTAGCGTTATTTTTCTGACTCTACTAGGTTGCATCGCTTTTAACAATGAAATGATTGACTGTGGGACTTAATTGAAGTTATTTTGGACTTTGACCCTAGAAATATGATCAATAAGACAACTGGTTTTCAAGAAAAAACGTTCTTCTTAATTTGAAATGATTGCTGGAACAGAGCATTTCCACTGGGCGCTGTGGTAGCGCTTTATTAAAAAATGTAGATAAATAAGCCATTTTTTACTGTGGGACCAATCCTAGACGTTAGCTAGCTCTGAAGAAATAGACAAAGTTTTAAAAACTACATTTCATTGACTTTCTAACGTTATCAGTCTGTTTGAGCTACAACGGTTGCGTCACATATCCGTACCAACATGTATTTAGCGCCATGTTTCTGATACTATCAGGTTGCATCGCTTTTAACAGTGAAACGATTGACTCTGGGATTTAATTGAACTGATTTTGGACTTTGACATTATGAATGTGATGAATGAGACAATTGGACTCCAAGAAATAACATTCTCCTTAATTTGACACGATTGCTGGATTACAGCGATTACACTGGGCGCTGTGGTAGCGCTTCATTAAAGGATTTAGAAAAATAGGTCATTTTGTACTGTGGGACCAATCCTAGACGATAGCACACGCTGAAGAAATAGAGGCAGTTTCAAAAATTACTTTTCATTAACTTTCAAACGGTATCGGTCCGTTTGAGTTACAACTGTTTCGTCACATATTCGTACCAACATGTATTTAGCGTTATTTTTCTGACTCTACTAGGTTGCATCGCTTTTAACAATGAAACGATTGACTGTGGGACTTAATTGAACTGATTTTGGACTTTGAACTTATAAATGTGATAAATGAGCCAATTGGACTCCAAGTAATAACATTCTTCTTAATCTGACATGGTTGCTTGCACTCAGCGATTACACTGGGCGCTGTGGTAGCGCTTCATTTAAAAATTTAGATAAATAAGTCATTTTTTACTGTGGGACCAATCCTGGCTGTTACCACGCGCTGAAGATATAGTGACAGTTTCAAAAACTACATTTCAGTGAGTTTCTAACGGTATCCGTCCGCTTGAAGTACAAAGGTCGCGTCACATATTTGTACTAACATGTATTTAGCGTTATTTTTCTGACTCTACTAGGTTGCACGGCTTTTAACAATGAAACGATTGACTGGGGGACTTAATTGAATGGTTTTGGATTCTGACCCTAAAAGTATGATCAACAAGACAACTGGACTCTAATAAAAAACGTTCTTCTTAATTTGAAATGATCGCTGGAACAGAGCATTTCCACTGGGCGCTGTGGTAGCGCTTTATTAAAAAATGTAGATAAATAAGCCATTTTTTACTGTGGGGACAATCCTAGACGTTAGCGCGCTCTGAAGAAACAGAGACAGTTTCAAAAACGACATTTCATTGACTTTCTAACGCTATCACTCTGTTTGAGCTACAACGGTTGCGGCACATATCCGTACCAACGTGTATTTAGCGATGTGTTTCTGATATTACCAGGTTGCATCGCTTTTAACAGTGAAACCATTGACTGTGGACTTAATTGAACTGATTTTGGACTTTGGACTTATAAATGTGATAAATGAGCCAATTGGACTTCAAGAAATAACATTCTTCTTATATTGACATGGTTGCTGGCACTCAGCGATTACACTGGGCGCTGTGGTAGCGCTTCATTTTAAAATTTAGATAAATAACTCATTTTTTACTATGGGATCAAACCTAGCCGTTAGCTTGCGCTGCAGAAATCTAGACATTTTCAAAAACTATATTTCATTGAGTTTCTAACGGTATCCGTCCGCTTGAAGTACAACGGTTGCGTCACATATTCGTACCAACATGTATTTAGCGATAGATTTCAGATATCACTAGGTTGCATGGCTTTTAACAGTAAAACAATTGACTGTGGGACTTAATTGAACTGATTTTGGACTTTGAACTTATAAATGTGATAAATGAGACAATTGGATTCCAAGAAATAACATTCTTCTTAATTTGACATGATTGCTGGAAGTTAGCGATTACACTGGGGGCTGTGGTAGCGCTTCATTTAAAAATTTAGATAAATAAGTCATTTTTTACTGTGGGAGCAATCCTTGCCGTTAGTCGCGCTGCAGATATAGAGACATTTTCAAAAACTATATTTCATTGAGTTTCTAACGGTATCCGTCCGCTTGAAGTACAACGGTTGCGTCACATATTCGTACCAACATGTATTTAGCGATAAATTTCAGATATCACCAGGTTGCATGGCTTTTAACAGTGAAACAATTGACTGTGGGACTTAATTGAACTGATTTTGGACTTTGAACTTATAAATGTGATAAATGAGACTATTGGATTCCAAGAAATAACATTCTTCTTAATTTGGCATGATTGCTGGAACTTAGCGATTACACTAGGCGCTGTGGTAGCGCTTCATTTAAAAATGTAGATAAATAAGCCATTTTTTACTGTGGGGACAATCCTAGACGTTAGCGCGCTCTGAGGAAACAGAGACAGTTTCAAAAACTACATTTCATTGACTTTCTAACGCTATCACTCTGTTTGAGCTACAACGGTTGCGGCACATATCCGTACCAACGTGTATTTAGCGATGTGTTTCTGATATTACCAGGTTGCATCGCTTTTAACAGTGAAACCATTGACTGTGGACTTAATTGAACTGATTTTGGACTTTGGACTTATAAATGTGATAAATGAGCCAATTGGACTTCAAGAAATAACATTCTTCTTATATTGACATGGTTGCTGGCACTCAGCGATTACACTGGGCGCTGTGGTAGCGCTTCATTTTAAAATTTAGATAAATAACTCATTTTTTACTATGGGATCAAACCTAGCCGTTAGCTTGCGCTGCAGAAATCTAGACATTTTCAAAAACTATATTTCATTGAGTTTCTAACGGTATCCGTCCGCTTGAAGTACAACGGTTGCGTCACATATTCGTACCAACATGTATTTAGCGATAGATTTCAGATATCACTAGGTTGCATGGCTTTTAACAGTAAAACAATTGACTGTGGGACTTAATTGAACTGATTTTGGACTTTGAACTTATAAATGTGATAAATGAGACAATTGGATTCCAAGAAATAACATTCTTCTTAATTTGACATGATTGCTGGAAGTTAGCGATTACACTGGGGGCTGTGGTAGCGCTTCATTTAAAAATTTAGATAAATAAGTCATTTTTTACTGTGGGAGCAATCCTTGCCGTTAGTCGCGCTGCAGATATAGAGACATTTTCAAAAACTATATTTCATTGAGTTTCTAACGGTATCCGTCCGCTTGAAGTACAACGGTTGCGTCACATATTCGTACCAACATGTATTTAGCGATAAATTTCAGATATCACCAGGTTGCATGGCTTTTAACAGTGAAACAATTGACTGTGGGACTTAATTGAACTGATTTTGGACTTTGAACTTATAAATGTGATAAATGAGACTATTGGATTCCAAGAAATAACATTCTTCTTAATTTGGCATGATTGCTGGAACTTAGCGATTACACTAGGCGCTGTGGTAGCGCTTCATTTAAAAATTTAGATAAATAAGTCATTTTTTAATGTGGGAGCAATCCTTGCCTTTAGTCACGCTGCAGAAATAGAGGAATTTTCAAAAACTATATTTCATTGAGTTTCTAACGGTATCCGTCCGCTTGAAGTACAACGGTTGCGTCACATGTTCGTACCAACATGTATTTAGCGATATATTTCAGATATCACCAGGTTGCATGGCTTTTAACAGTGAAACAATTGACTGTGGGACTTAATTGAACTGATTTTGGACTTTGAACTTATAAATGTAATAAATGAGACAATTAGACTCCAAGAAAAACATTCTCCTTAATTTGACATGATTGCTGGAATTCATCGATTACACTGCGCGCTGCGGCGGCTAAAGATATCTTAGTAAATTACACCGAGGATATGGAAACATTAGAAGAAAGCGTTTTGCAATCTATTAAAAATATTCATGGAAGAAAGAAACGTGCAGATATGGACAATATTATTGTTGAGTCGAAAGAATTCAGTCCAGAAAAGGTAAAATATACTGTTCAACGACTTTGCGATACTGATAAACTTTTTCTCATAAACAGACGAGGATTACCTAGCTATAGGATAAGTAAAAACATTTTTACTGGCAAAATTACGAGTGTTGATAGGGAAGAAGGAGAAGATGATATCCAAGAACCAGATGAAAAAGTAGACCACCTCGATCTTCTCGCTCAGGAACTACAACAGGTTAAAAACTTTGAAGTTTTAAAAGAAATAGTTAAAATGGTATCGGACCTGAAAGAATACGTCTCGTATGAAGTCGGTAAATTAAGAAGAAATATGGTAAATGATTTGGTTGTTCACTTGAAGGAAGAAAACGATTTTTTAAAAAACGAGATAAAAGAATCTCAAAGTTTGTTGAGGGACGTTTTGTTACAAGACATAAACATAAATAATTATGAAAAAATTAAAAACAAATCAGAAACCAATGATTGGAACGAAGTAAAGAAAGGTCCCTCGGGAAAAATAGAGAAACGATATAATAATAGATTCAGTCTTTCAAATCGGTTTAGTACACTTCAGAATGAACAAAACAACAATAATCACTATGACGCACAACCACTTACGAATAATCAAAGTTACGCACCACCACAACCAAATAAATCTATAAGAAGACCAAATCCCGTTATTAACCTTTCTCCAGAAAGAGATCTTTTACAACATAACATCAAATCATCTGAAACCCGTAAAAATAAAAAGAAGATTAGAATTATCAGTGATAGCATCGCAAAAGGCATAAATACTCGAGAATTCAATAATCATTTGAGAAACGGTGATGCAAGATTTAAAGTTTTTCCTGGTTCAAATATTAAAAATTTGGGTCATTACTCTCTACCAACCTTAGTAGATGAGAATCCAGAAATAGTAGTTGTGCATGTTGGAATAAACGACTTGCTGGATATAAAGAGAAATAAATCATCAGTTAATGAAATTGCAGAAAAAATAATCAAACTATCACGCGTATACATCGATCATGGCGTCGAAAAAGTTTTTATTTCAAGTGTTATTATCTGTACTCGTATTGATTTTGAGTTTATCAAATCGTTAAATCATATACTTGAGAACGAGGCAAAGAAATATGGCTATATTTTTATCGACAATAGTAATATTATGGAATCTAATTTATGGAAAGATGGATTACATCTAATGGAAAGTGGTAAAGTTTTGTTAGCTAATAATTTCTTATTTTATATAAATAATTTTTTAGGTCTGGATTTTATAGAAACGAATGTATACTGATTTCTGATAGGATAAGCACTGAACTTACGGCATCCTGCTCCCAGGGTGTAACACATCCATATGGGGTTACTTCTTCTGAATGCAATAAGGAATTAAATGATCAATTTGAGACTGACCAATCACATGATTCTACATATAATTTACAAAATTCTCTGAAAAATGTCTGTGATATTAGAATCAAAAATCCTTTCAATCTATTGATAGGATATTTGAATATAAATAGTTTAAGGAAAAAAATAATTGACTTAAGGGAAATCTTTGTGAAATTTGCTCCAGATTATTTTGTATTATCTGAAACAAAATTAGATAGTACTTTTCCAAATAGTCAATTTACTATTGATGATTATGAATTAAGATCTAGAAAAGATCGGGATAAAAATGGGGGTGGGCTAATTGAGTATGTAAAAAAGGGAGTGGTTTGTAAGCAAATAAACATAGCTAACCTTACAAGTAATGAAATTATATGTTCTGAGCTAAACGTCAGAAACAAAAAATGGACTATTATCACCCTTTATCGTCCACCACGTCATTCTAATCTTCAAAGTTTCTTTGAAGATTTGGAGAAAATTCTAAACAAAACACTCTCATTTTGTGATAACATCATTGTGATGGGGGACATAAACATTGATACTCATAATAAAAATGAAATAATAAATTATCATTACATAACTTCTCTTTGCGATACTTTTGACCTAAAAAACTTAGTCAAAGACAAAACATGTTTTGCAAGTGAACAAGGAACATCAATTGATGTTATTTTAACAAATAAACAAAGGTCTTTTCAAAACACTATGGTTACTGAGACTGGACTCAGTGACCATCATCTGATGATTACAACTTTCCTAAGATCTCATCTGGTAAGATTGAAACCAAAACTAATTGTTTATAGAAGTAACAGAAAGTTTGATAAGAGAAAGTTTCTTTCTGATGTTAGGAATACACGTTTTGATTTTAATGAAAATGACCCTGCTTCAAATTACGACCACTTGACAAAAACGTTTAGTTCTATTATTGAAAAGCATGCCCCGTTAAAACAGAAACTGCTCAGGGGAAATGAAGCACCTTTTATGAATAAAGAACTTAGGCAAGCCATTTATACCAGGTCAAGATTTAAAAACCGATACAATAAAGATCCTACTGAAGAAAACAAGATTAACTATAAAAAACAACGAAATAAGTGTGTTGGACTCAGAAAGAAAGCCATAAAAATGTATTTTAAAAATGTTATAGATTCTGGGATTGTAGAAAATAAAACTTTTTGGAAAACTATTAAGCCGTTTATAGCCAATAAAAGTGGTTTGAACAATGATAACATTATGATTATCAAAGATGGTGCTCAGATAACCAATGACAGTGAGCTTGCTGAATTATTTAATGAACACTATATTAACATTGTAGAAAAAAGTAGTGGAACCAAGCCAATATCAATTGATTATCGAAATTCCTTAGACAAAGAGAGACTAATTAATGAGATAATTAAAACATACGAGAGTCATCCGAGTATTGTCAAAATTAAAGCCTGCAACGAAAATATAAATTTTTTTAACTTTGAGGAGGTAGATGACAACACAATCAAAAAACTTTTTACTAATTTAAACATAAATTCCTCTCCAGGTAGAGACAAAATACCCCCAAAGCTTGTGAAGTTAGCTAGTGAATATCTGATTGGCCCATTGAAAAATGCTATAAACAGCAGCATAAAATTGAATATTTTTCCCGATGGAGCCAAACGTGCAACGGTAGCACCTCTTGACAAAGGAGGCAAAGACAAACATAGCATTAAAAATTTTAGACCTGTCAGTGTGTTGAATGTATTTTCAAAATTCTATGAAAACATAATGAAGGATCAAATCATGTCTTTCATAGAATCGAAACTTTCAATATTTTTGTCAGCCTATCGGAAAAACTATAACACACAGCATGTCTTAATTCGTTTACTAGAAGAATGGAAAAAAAAACTTGATAAGAATTACGTGGTTGGTGCAGTCTTAATGGATCTATCAAAAGCATTCGATTGTGTGCCACATGATTTACTAATCGCTAAACTTGAGGCATATGGATTTGAAATTAATGCCCTGAAATTTGTCCTGTCATACCTAACAAATAGAGAACAATCTACTCGTATAAACGGACACTACAGTCTTTTCCAAATGATTCTTTCAGGCGTGCCGCAAGGATCAATCTTAGGCCCGATAATTTTTAATATTTTTCTTAACGATATTTTTCTTTTTATAACCAGAAGTGACCTACACAACTATGCTGATGATAATACATTGTCAAGCTTTTCCAATTCAATTCCAAACCTCATTAAAATTTTAGAAGGTGAGTCTGAGCAGGCGTTAGCATGGCTACATGAAAATAAAATGATTGCTAACCCTGACAAATTTCAATGCATTATAATCAGCAAAGATAGGATAGAAAACACAAGTAGTAAACTGATAAGAATCGGAGATAAAAACATATATTCGCAAGACACAGTCAAACTGTTAGGAGTTAAAATTGACAATAACCTTAGATTTGATCAGCACTTAAATGAGGTTTGCAAGAAAGCATCTGCGCAACTAAATGCTTTGTATAGATTTAAAAACATACTTCCTTTTAAAGCTAAGAGTGTCTTAGCAGAAAGTTTTGTGTATTCAAACTTTAACTACTGTCCACTTATTTGGAATTTCTCATCTTCAAAATCACTTTCTAGGGTCGAAAAACTCCATAAGCGAGCCCTAAAATTTGTAGATAGCGGATATTCAGAGAGAAAAGAAAGGTACATTTCTACCAAGAACAAAAGTAACTACATGAAAATTATGCGAATACGAAATCTATGTATAGAGATTTTTAAATCTCTTAATAATTTAAATCCGCCATTTATGTTAGACATCTTTCAACGCAGCGAAACAAACAGGCCAGTACGAAGTCAATATTTAAATAATCTTAAAACATTGAACTTTAATACAAAAAATTTTGGGGAAAAATGTCTTCGCTCATTGGGGCCTAAAATTTGGAATACTTTACCTTCCGAATTGAAAAGTTGTAACAGCCTTAAAAAATTTAAAACGAAACTAAAGGAGTATGATTTCAGTCACTCGGTCTATTTAAATATTTTTTCTTAATTTTTATACATTTTTCATAAAACCATAAACAAATTTTTGTCGGATTTGATTAGTTTCCTGTATATTTATAAGTATGTATTTATTTATTTTTTTATATCAGGAAGCTATATGTACATAGTTATTTCTCCGACGTTAAATAAATTAAGAAGAAGAAGAAGAAGCGTTAGCACTTCTTTTACAAATTTAGATAAATAAGTCATTTTGTACTGTGGGATCAATCTTAGCCGTTAGCGTGGGCTGAAGAAATGAAGACAGTTTCAAAAACTATTTTTCATTGACTTTCTAACGTTATCAGTCCGTTTGAGTTACAACGGTTGCGTCACATACCCGTACCAACATGTATTTAGCGATATGTTTCTGATATTACCAGGTTGCATCGCTTTTAACAGTGAAACGATTGAATGTTGGACTTGATTGAACTGATTTTGGACTTTAAACTTTTAAATATGATAAATGAGGCAACTGGACTCCAAGAAATAGCATTCTTCTTAATTTGACATGATTGCTGGAAATCAGCGATTACACTGGGTGCTGTGGTAGCGCTTGATTTAAAAATTTAGATAAATAAGTCATTTTTTACTGTGGGACCAATCCTTGCCGTTAGTCGCGCTGCAGAAATAGAGACATTTTCAAAAACTATGTTTCATTCAGTTTCTAACAGTATCCTTCCGCTTGAAGTACAACGGTTGCGTCACATATTTGTACAAACATGTTTTTAGCGATATATTTCAGATATCACCAGGTTGCATGGCTTTTAACAGTGAAACAATTGACTGTGGGACTTAATTGAACTGATTTTGGACTTTGAACTTATAAATGTGATAAATCCGACAATTGAACTCCAAGAAATAACATTCTTCTTAATCTGACATGATTGCTTGCACTCAACGATTACACTGGGCGCTGTCATAGCGCTTTATAAAAAAATGTGGTTAAATAAGTCATTTTTTACTGTGGGACCAATCCTAGCCGTTAGCTCGCACTGCTGAAATAGAGACATTTTCAAAAACTAAATTTCATTGACTTTGTAAGGGTATCACTCCGTTTGAGTTACAACGGTTGTGTCACATATTCGTACCAACATGTATTTAGCGATTTGTTTCTTTTATTACCACTTTGCATCGCTTTTAACAGTGAAACGATTGACTGTGGGTCTTAATTAAACTGATTTGGGTTTTTGAACTTATAAATGTGATAAATGGGCCAATTGGACTCCAATAAATAACATTCTTCTTTATCTGACATGGTTGCTTGAACTCAGCGATTACACTGGGCGCGGTGGTACCGCTTCATTTAAAAATTTAGATAAATAAGACATTTTTTACTGTGGGACCAATCCTAACCGTTAGCACGCGCTGAAGATATAGAGACAGTTTCAAAAACTACATTTCATTGACTTTCTAGCAGTATCAGTGGGTTTGAGTTACAACGGTTACGCAACATATTCGTACAAACATGTATTTAGCGCCATATTTCAGATATCACCATGTTGCATGGCATTTAACAGTGAAACAATTGACTGTGGGACTTAATTGAACTGATTTTGGACTTTGAAATTATAAATGTGATAAATGAGACAATTGGACTCCAAGAAGTAACATTCTTATTAACTTGACATGATTGCTTGAACTCAACGATTACACATGGTGCAGTGACAGCGCTTTATTAAAAAACGTAGATTAATAAGTCACTTTTTACTGTCGGACCAATCCTAGCCGTTAGCTCGCGCTGCAGAAATAGAGACATTTTCAAAAACTAAGTTCTGTTTAATTTGACATGATTGCTGGAATTCATCGATTACACTGTGCGCTGCGGTAGGGCTTCTTTTAAAAATTCAGATAAAAAAGTCATTTTGTACTGTGGGACCAATCTTAGCCGTTAGCACGGGCTGGGAAAATGAAGACAGTTTCAAAAACCATATTTCATTGACTTTCTAACGTTATCCGTCCGTTTGAGTTACAACGGTTGCGTCACATACTCGTAGCAACATGTATTTAGCGATATGTTTATAATATTACCAAGTTGCATCGCTTTTAACAGTGCAACGATTGACTGTGGGACTGAATTGAACTGATTTTGGACTTTGAACTTATAAACATGATAAATGAGGCAATTGGACTCCAAGAAATAACATTCTTCTTAATTTGACATGACTGCTTGAACTCAACGATTATACTGGGCGCTGTGATAGCGCTTTATTAAAAAATGTAGATAAATAAGTCACTTTTTACTGTGGGACCAATCCTAGCCGCTAGCTTGCGCTGCAGAAATAGAGACGTTTTCAAAAACTAAATTTCACTGAATTTGTAACGGTATCACTCCGTTTGAGTTACAACGGTTGCGTCACATATTCGTACCAACATGCATTTAGCGATATGTTTATAATATTACCAGGTTGCATCGCTTTTAACAGTGAAACGATTGACTCTGGGACTTAATTGAACTGATTTTGGGCTTTGACATTATAAATGTGATTATTGAGACAATTGGACTCCAAGAAATAACATTCTCCTCAATTTGACACGATTGCTGGAATTCAGCGATTACACTGGGCGCTGTGGTAGCGCTTCATTTAAAAATTTAGATAAATGAGTTATTTTTTACTGTGGGACCAATCCTAGCCGTTAGCACGCGCTTAAGATATAGAGACGTTTTCAAAAACTAAATTTCATTGAATTTGTAACGGTATCACTCCGTTTGAGTTACAACGGTTGCGTCACATATTCGTACCAACATGCATTTAGCGATATGTTTCTGATATAACCAGTTTGCATCGCTTTTAACAGTGAAACGATTGACTGTGGGACTTAATTGAGCTGATTTTCGACTTTTAATTTATAAATGTGATAAATGAGAAAATTGGACTCCAAGAAATAACATTCTTCTTAATCTGACATGGTTGCTGGAACTCAGCGATTACACTGGGTGCTGTGGTAGCGCTTCACTTAAAAATTTAGATAAATAAGTCATTTTCTACTGCGGGACCAATCCTAGCCGTTAGCTTGCGCTGAAGAAATAGAGACGGCTTCAAAAACTACTTCAAAAACGATTGACTGTGGGACTTAATTGAGCTGATTTTTGACTTTGAACTTTTAAATGTGATAAATGAGACAATTGGACTCCAAGAAATAACATTCTTCTTAATCTGACATGGTTGCTGGAACTCACCGATTACACTGGGCGCTGTGGTAGCGCTTCATTTAAAAATTTAGATAAATAAGTCATTTTTTACTGCGGGACCAATCCTAGCCGTTAGCTTGCGCTGAAGAAATAGAGACGGTTTTAAAAACTACTTCAAAAACGATTGACTGTGGGACTTAATTGAGCTGATTTTGGACTTTTAATTTATAAATGTGATAAATGAGACAATTGGACTCCAAGAAATATCATTCTTCTTAATCTGACATGGTTGCTGGAACTCAGCGATTACACTCGGTGCTGTGGTAGCGCTTCATTTAAAAATTTAGATAAATAAGTCATTTTTTACTGTGGGACCAAACCTAGCCGTTAGCTGGCGCTGAAGATATTGAGACAGTTTCAAAAACTACATTTCATTGAGTTTCTAACGGCATCTGTCCGCTTGAAGTACATCGTTGGCGTCACATATTCGTACCAACATGTGTTTAGCGATAGGTTTCAGATATTACCAAGTTGCATGGCTTTTAACAGTGAACCAATTGACTGTGTTACTTAATTGAACTGATTTTGGGTTTTGAACTTATAAATGTGATAGATGAGACAATTAGACTCCAAGAAATAACATTCTTCTTAATCTGACATTTTTGCTGGAACTCAGCGATTACATTGGCGCTGTGGTAGCGCTTCATTTAAAAATTTAGATAAATAAGTCATTTTTTACTGTGGGACCAAACCTAGCCGTTAGCTGGCGCTGAAGATATTGAGACAGTTTCAAAAACTACATTTCATTGAGTTTCTAACGGCATCCGTCCGCTTGAAGTACATCGGTCGCGTCACATATTCGTACCAACATGTGTTTAGCGATAGGTTTCAGATATTACCAAGTTGCATGGCTTTTAACAGTGAACCAATTGACTGTGTTACTTAATTGAACTGATTTTGGGTTTTGAACTTATAAATGTGATAGATGAGACAATTGGACTCCAAGAAATAACATTCTTCTTAATCTGACATTTTTGCTGGAACTCAGCGATTACACTGGGCGCTGTGGTAGCGCTTCATTTAAAAATTTAGATAAATAAGTCATTTTGTACTGTGGGACCAATCCTAGCCGTTAGCTCGCGCTGAAGATATAGAGACAGTTTCAAATACTACATTTCATTGAGTTTCTAACGGCATCCGTCCGCTTGAAGTACATCGGTCGCGTCACATATTCGTACCAACATGTGTTTAGTGATAGGTTTCAGATATTACCAAGTTGCATGGCTTTTAACAGTGAACCAATTGACTGTGTTACTTAGTTGAACTGATTTTGGGTTTTGAACTTATAAATGTGATGGATGAGACAATTGGACTCCAAGAAATAACATTCTTCTTAATTTGACATGATTGCTTGAACTCAGCGATTACACTGGGCTCTGTGATAGCGCGTTATTAGGAAATGTAGATAAATAAGTCATTTTATACTGTGGGACCAATCCTAGACGATAGCGCACGCTGAAGATATAGAGACAGTTTCAAAAATTACATTTCATTGACTTTCTAACAATATCAGTCCGGTTAAGTTACAACTGTTGCGTTACATATTCGTACCAACATGTATTTAGCGTTATTTTTCTGACTCTACTAGGTTGCATCGCGTTTAACAATTAAACCATAGACTGTGGGACTTAAGTGAAATAATTTTGGACTTTAACCCTAGAAATATGATCAATAAGAAAACTGGACTCCAAGAAAAAACGTTCTTCTTAATTTGAAATGATTGCTGGAACAGAGCATTTCCACTGGGCGCTGTGGTAGTGCTTTATTAAAAAATGTAGATAAGTAAGCCATTTTTTACTGCGGGACCAATCATAGAGGTTAGCGCGCTCTGAAGAAATAGAGACATTTTCAAAAATTATATTTCATTGAGTTTCTAACGGTATCAGTCCGTTTGAGTTACAACGGTTGCGTCACATGTTCGTACCAACATGTATTTCGCGATATGTTTCAGATATTACCAAGTTGCATGGCTTTTAACAGTGAACTAATTGACTGTGGGTCTTAATTGAACTGATTTTGGACTTTGAACTGATAAATGTGATAAATGAGACAATTGGACTTAAAGAAATAACATTCTTCTTAATTTGACATGGTTGCTTGAACTCAAGGATTACACTGGGCGCTGTGGTAGCGCTTCATTTAAAAATTTAGATAAATAAGTCATTTTTTACTGCGGGACCAATCCTAGCCGTTAGCTTGCGCTGAAGAAATAGAGACGGTTTCAAAAACTACTTCAAAAACGATTGACTGTGGGACTTAATTGAGCTGATTTTGGACTTTTAATTTATAAATGTGATAAATGAGACAATTGGACTCCAAGAAATATCATTCTTCTTAATCTGACAAGGTTGCTGGAACTCAGCGATTACACTCGGTGCTGTGGTAGCGCTCCATTAAAAAATTTAGATAATTAAGTCATTTTTTACTGTGGGACCAAACCTAGCCGTTAGCTGGCGCTGAAGATATTGAGACAGTTTCAAAAACTACATTTCATTGAGTTTCTAACGGCATCCGTCCGCTTGAAGTACATCGGTCGCGTCACATATTCGTACCAACATGTGTTTAGCGATAGGTTTCAGATATTACCAAGTTGCATGGCTTTTAACAGTGAACCAATTGACTGTGTTACTTAATTGAACTGATTTTGGGTTTTGAACTTATAAATGTGATAGATGAGACAATTGAACTCCAAGAAATAACATTCTTCTTAATCTGACATTTTTGCTGGAACTCAGCGATTACACTGGGCGCTGTGGTAGCGCTTCATTTAAAAATTTAGATAAATAAGTCATTTTGTACTGTGGGACCAATCTTAGCCGTTAGCGCGGGCTGAGGAAATGAAGACAGTTTCAAAAACTATATTTCATTGACTTTCTAACGTTATCAGTCCGTTTGAGTTACAACGGTTGCGTCACATACTCGTACCAACATGTATTTAGCGATATGTTTCAGATATTACCAGGTTGCATCGCTTTTAACAGTGAAACGATTGACTCTGGGACTTAATTGAACTGATTTTGGGCTTTGACATTATAAATGTGATTATTGAGACAATTGGACTCCAAGAAATAACATTCTCCTCAATTTGACACGATTGCTGGAATTCAGCGATTACACTGGGCGCTGTGGTAGCGCTTCATTTAAAAATTTAGATAAATGAGTTATTTTTTACTGTGGGACCAATCCTAGCCGTTAGCACGCGCTTAAGATATAGAGACGTTTTCAAAAACTAAATTTCATTGAATTTGTAACGGTATCACTCCGTTTGAGTTACAACGGTTGCGTCACATATTCGTACCAACATGCATTTAACGATATGTTTCTGATATAACCAGTTTGCATCGCTTTTAACAGTGAAACGATTGACTGTGGGACTTAATTGAGCTGATTTTGGACTTTTAATTTATAAATGTGATAAATGAGACAATTGGACTCCAAGAAATATCATTCTTCTTAATCTGACATGGTTGCTGGAACTCAGCGATTACACTCGGTGCTGTGGTAGCGCTTCATTTAAAAATTTAGATAAATAAGTCATTTTTTACTGTGGGACCAAACCTAGCCGTTAGCTGGCGCTGAAAATATTGAGACAGTTTCAAATACTACATTTCATTGAGTTTCTAACGGCATCTGTCCGCTTGAAGTACATCGGTCGCGTCACATATTCGTACCAACATGTGTTTAGCGATAGGTTTCAGATATTACCAAGTTGCATGGCTTTTAACAGTGAACCAATTGACTGTGTTACTTAATTGAACTGATTTTGGGTTTTGAACTTATAAATGTGATAGATGAGACAATTAGACTCCAAGAAATAACATTCTTCTTAATCTGACATTTTTGCTGGAACTCAGCGATTACACTGGGCGCTGTGGTAGCGCTTCATTTAAAAATTTAGATAAATAAGTCATTTTGTACTGTGGGACCAATCCTAGCCGTTAGCTCGCGCTGAAGATATAGAGACAGTTTCAAAAACTACATTTCATTGAGTTTCTAACGGCATCCGTCCGCTTGAAGTACATCGGTCGCGTCACATATTCGTACCAACATGTGTTTAGCGATAGGTTTCAGATATTACCAAGTTGCATGGCTTTTACCAGTGAACCAATTGACTGTGTTACTTAATTGAACTGATTTTGGGTTTTGAACTTATAAATGTGATAGATGAGACAATTGGACTCCAAGAAATAACATTCTTCTTAATCTGACATTTTTGCTGGAACTCAGCGATTACACTGGGCGCTGTGGTAGCGCTTCATTTAAAAATTTAGAAAAATAAGTCATTTTGTACTGTGGGACCAATCCTAGCCGTTAGCACGCGCTTAAGATATAGAGACGTTTTCAAAAACTAAATTTCATTGAATTTGTAACGGTATCACTCCGTTTGAGTTACAACGGTTGCGTCACATATTCGTACCAACATGCATTTAGCGATATGTTTCTGATATTACCAGTTTGCATGGCTTTTAACAGTGAAACGATTGACTGTGGGACTTAATTGAGCTGATTTTGGACTTTTAATTTATAAATGTGATAAATGAGAAAATTGCACTCCAAGAAATAACATTCTTCTTAATCTGACATGGTTGCTGGAACTCAGCGATTACACTGGGTGCTGTGGTAGCACTTCATTTAAAAATTTAGATAAATAAGTCATTTTCTACTGCGGGACCAGTCCTAGCCGGTAGCTTGCGCTGAAGAAATAGAGACGGCTTCAAAAACTACTTCAAAAACGATTGACTGTGGGACTTAATTGAGCTGATTTTTGACTTTGAACTTTTAAATGTGATAAATGAGACAATTGGACTCCAAGAAATAACATTCTCCTCAATTTGACACGATTGCTGGAATTCAGCGATTACACTGGGCGCTGTGGTAGCGCTTCATTTAAAAATTTAGATAAATGAGTCATTTTTTACTGTGGGACCAATCCTAGCCGTTAGCACGCGCTTAAGATATAGAGACGTTTTCAAAAACTAAATTTCATTGAATTTGTAACGGTATCACTCCGTTTGAGTTACAACGGTTGCGTCACATATTCGTACCAACATGCATTTAGCGATATGTTTCTGATATTACCAGTTTGCATGGCTTTTAACAGTGAAACGATTGACTGTGGGACTTAATTGAGCTGATTTTGGACTTTTAATTTATAAATGTGATAAATGAGAAAATTGCACTCCAAGAAATAACATTCTTCTTAATCTGACATGGTTGCTGGAACTCAGCGATTACACTGGGTGCTGTGGTAGCACTTCATTTAAAAATTTAGATAAATAAGTCATTTTCTACTGCGGGACCAGTCCTAGCCGGTAGTTTGCGCTGAAGAAATAGAGACGGCTTCAAAAACTACTTCAAAAACGATTGACTGTGGGACTTAATTGAGCTGATTTTTGACTTTGAACTTTTAAATGTGATAAATGAGAAAATTGGACTCCAAGAAATAACATTCTTCTTAATCTGACAGGGTTGCTGGAACTCACCGATTACACTGGGTGCTGTGGTAGCGCTTCATTTAAAAATTTAGATAAATAAGTCATTTTTTACTGCGGGACCAATCCTAGCCGTTAGCTTGCGCTGAAGAAAAAGAGACGGTTTCAAAAACTACTTCAAAAACGATTGACTGTGGGACTTAATTGAGCTGATTTTTGACTTTGAACTTTTAAATGTGATAAATGGGCCAATTGGACTCCAAGAAATAACATTCTTCTTAATCTGACAGGGTTGCTGGAACTCACCGATTACACTGGGTGCTGTGGTAGCGCTTCATTTAAAAATTTAGATAAATAAGTCATTTTTTACTGTGGGACCAATCCTAGCCGTTAGTACGCGCTGAAGATATAGAGACAGTTTCAAAAATTATATTTCATTGACTTTCTAACGTTATCAGTCCGTTTGAGTTACAACAGTTGCGTCACATACTCGTACCAACATGTATTTAGCAATATGTTTCTAATATTACCAGGTTGCATCGCTTTTAACAGTGCAACGATTGACTGTGGGACTGAATTGAACTGATTTTGGACTTTGAACTTACAAATATGATAAATGAGGCAATTGGACTCCAAGAAATAACATTCTTCTTAATTTGACATGATTGCTGGAACTCAGCGATTACACTGGGCGCTGTGGTAGCGCTTCATTTAAAAATTTAGATAAATAAGTCATTTTTTACTGCGGGACCAATCCTAGCCGTTAGCTTGCGCTGAAGAAATAGAGACGGTTTCAAAAACTACTTCAAAAACGATTGACTGTGGGACTTAATTGAGCTGATTTTGGACTTTTAATTTATAAATGTGATAAATGTGACAATTGGACTCCAAGAAATATCATTCTTCTTAATCTGACATGGTTGCTGGAACTCAGCGATAACACTCGGTGCTGTGATAGCGCTTCATTTAAAAATTTAGATAAATAAGTCATTTTTTACTGTGGGACCAAACCTAGCCGTTAGCTGGCGCTGAAGATATTGAGACAGTTTCAAAAACTACATTTCATTGAGTTTCTAACGGCATCCGTCCGCTTGAAGTACATCGGTCGCGTCACATATTCGTACCAACATGTGTTTAGCGATACGTTTCAGATATTACCAAGTTGCATGGCTTTTAACAGTGAACCAATTGACTGTGTTACTTAATTGAACTGATTTTGGGTTTTGAACTTATAAATGTGATAGATGAGACAATTGGACTCCAAGAAATAACATTCTTCTTAATCTGACATTTTTGCTGGAACTCAGCGATTACACTGGGCGCTGTGGTAGCGCTTCATTTAAAAATTTAGATAAATAAGTCATTTTGTACTGTGGGACCAATCTTAGCCGTTAGCGCGGGCTGAGGAAATGAAGACAGTTTCAAAAACTATATTTCATTGATTTTCTAACGTTATCAGTCCGTTTGAGTTACAACGGTTGCGTCACATACTCGTACCAACATGCATTTAGCGATATGTTTCTGATATTACCAGTTTGCATCGCTTTTAACAGTGAAACGATTGACTGTGGGACTTAATTGAGCTGATTTTGGACTTTTAATTTATAAATGTGATAAATGAGAAAATTGGACTCCAAGAAAAAACATTCTTCTTAATCTGACATGGTTGCTGGAACTCAGCGATTACACTGGGTGCTGTGGTAGCGCTTCATTTAAAAATTTAGATAAATAAGTCATTTTGTACTGTGGGACCAATCTTAGCCGTTAGCGCGGGCTGAGGAAATGAAGACAGTTTCAAAAACTTTATTTCATTGACTTTCTAACGTTATCAGTCCGTTTGAGTTACAACGGTTGCGTCACATACTCGTACCAACATGTATTTAGCGATATGTTTCAGATATTACCAGGTTGCATCGCTTTTAACAGTGAAACGATTGACTCTGGGACTTAATTGAACTGATTTTGGGCTTTGACATTATAAATGTGATGATTGAGACAATTGGACTCCAAGAAATAACATTCTCCTCAATTTGACACGATTGCTGGAATTCAGCGATTACACTGGGCGCTGTGGTAGCGCTTCATTTAAAAATTTAGATAAATGAGTCATTTTTTACTGTGGGACCAATCCTAGCCGTTAGCTCGCGCTGAAGATATAGAGACAGTTTCAAAAACTACATTTCATTGAGTTTCTAACGGCATCCGTCCGCTTGAAGTACATCGGTCGCGTCACATATTCGTACCAACATGTGTTTAGCGATAGGTTTCAGATATTACCAAGTTGCATGGCTTTTAACAGTGAACCAATTGACTGTGTTACTTAATTGAACTGATTTTGGGTTTTGAACTTATAAATGTGATAGATGAGACAATTGGACTCCAAGAAATAACATTCTTCTTAATCTGACATTTTTGCTGGAACTCAGCGATTACACTGGGCGCTGTGATAGCGCTTCATTTAAAAATTTAGAAAAATAAGTCATTTTGTACTGTGGGACCAATCTTAGCCGTTAGCGCGGGCTGAGGAAATGAAGACAGTTTCAAAAACTATATTTCATTGATTTTCTAACGTTATCAGTCCGTTTGAGTTGCAACGGTTGCGTCACATACTCGTACCAACATATATTTAGCGATATGTTTCAGCTATTACCAGGTTGCATCGCTTTTAACAGTGAAACGATTGACTCTGGGACTTAATTGAACTGATTTTGGGCTTTGACATTATAAATGTGATGATTGAGACAATTGGACTCCAAGAAATAACATTCTCCTCAATTTGACACGATTGCTGGAATTCAGCGATTACACTGGGCGCTGTGGTAGCGCTTCATTTAAAAATTTAGATAAATGAGTCATTTTTTACTGTGGGACCAATCCTAGCCGTTAGCACGCGCTTAAGATATAGAGACGTTTTCAAAAACTAAATTTCAATGAATTTGTAACGGTATCACTCCGTTTGAGTTACAACGGTTGCGTCACATATTCGTACCAACATGCATTTAGCGATATGTTTCTGATATTACCAGTTTGCATCGCTTTTAACAGTGAAACGATTGACTGTGGGACTTAATTGAGCTGATTTTGGACTTTTAATTTATAAATGTGATAAATGAGAAAATTGGACTCCAAGAAATAACATTCTTCTTAATCTGACATGGTTGCTGGAACTCAGCGATTACACTGGGTGCTGTGGTAGCGCTTCATTTAAAAATTTAGATAAATAAGTCATTTTCTACTGCGGGACCAGTCCTAGCCGGTAGCTTGCGCTGAAGAAATAGAGACGGCTTCAAAAACTACTTCAAAAACGATTGACTGTGGGACTTAATTGAGCTTATTTTTGACTTTGAACTTTTAAATGTGATAAATGAGACAATTGGACTCCAAGAAATAACATTCTTCTTAATCTGACATGGTTGCTGGAACTCACCGATTACACTGGGTGCTGTGGTAGCGCTTCATTTAAAAATTTAGATAAATAAGTCATTTTTTACTGCGGGACCAATCCTAGCCGTTAGCTTGCACTGAAGAAAAAGAGACGGTTTCAAAAACTACTTCAAAAACGATTGACTGTGGGACTTAATTGAGCTGATTTTTGACTTTGAACTTTTAAATGTGATAAATGGGCCAACTGGACTCCAAGAAATAACATTCTTCTTAATCTGACATGGTTGCTGGAACTCACCGATTACACTGGGCGCTGTGGTAGCGCTTCATTTAAAAATTTAGATAAATAAGTCATTTTTTACTGTGGGACCAATCCTAGCCGTTAGTACGCGCTGAAGATATAGAGACAGTTTCAAAAATTATATTTCATTGACTTTCTAACGTTATCAGTCCGTTTGAGTTACAACAGTTGCGTCACATACTCGTACCAACATGTATTTAGCGATACGTTTCTAATATTACCAGGTTGCATCGCTTTTAACAGTGCAACGATTGACTGTGGGACTGAATGGAACTGATTCTGGACTTTGAACTTACAAATATGATAAATGAGGCAATTGGACTCCAAGAAATAACATTCTTCTTAATTTGACATGATTGCTGGAACTCATCGATTACACTGGGCGCTGCGGTAGCGCTTTATTAAAAAATGTAGACAAATAAGTCACTTTATACTGTGGGACCAATCCTAGCCGTTAGCTCGCACTGCAGAAATAGAGACATTTTCAAAAACTAAATTTCATTGACTTTTAAGGGTATCACTCCGTTTGAGTTACAACGGTTGCGTCACATATTCGTACCAACATGTATTTAGCGTTATGTTTCTGATATTACCAGGTTGCATCGCTTTTAACAGTGAAACGATTGACTGTGGGACTGAATTGAACTGATTTTGGACTTTGAACTTATAAATATGATAAATGAGGCAACTGGACTCCAAGAAATAACATTCTTCTTAATTTGACATGATTACTTGAGCTCAACGATTACACCTGGCGCTGTAATAGGGCGTTATTAAGAAATGTAGATAAATAAGTCATTTTTTACTGTGGGACCAATCCTAGCCGTTAGCTCGCGCTGAAGAAATAGAGACGTTTTCAAAAACTAAATTTCATTGAATTTGTAACGGTATCACTCCGTTTGGGTTACAACGGTTGCGTCACATATTCGTACCAACACACAGTTAGCGATATGTTTCTGATATTACCAGTTTGCATCGCTTTCAACAGTGAAACGATTGGCTGTGGGACTTAATTGAGCTGATTTTGGACTTTCAACTTATAAATGTGATAAATGAGACAATTGGACTCCAAGAAATAACATTCTTCTTAATCTGACATGGTTGCTGGAACTCAGCGATTACACTGGGCGCTGTGGTAGCGCTTCATTTAAAAATTTAGATAAATAAGTCATTTTTTACTGTTGGACCAATCCTAGCTGTTAGCTCGCGCTGAAGAAATAGACACGTTTTCTAAAACTAAATTTAATTGAATTTGTAACGGTATCACTCCGTTTGAGTTACAACGGTTGCGTCACATATTCGTATCAACTTGTATTTAGCGATAGGTTTCTGATATTACCAGGTTGCATCGCTTTAATAGTGAAACGATTGACTGTGGGATTTAATTGAACTGCCTTGGACTTTGACCTTATGAATGTGAGAAAGGAGACAATTGAACACCAAGAAGTAACATTCTTCTTAATTTTACATGATTGCTTGAACTCAACGATTACACTGGGCGCTGTGGTAGCGCTTTAGTTAAGAATGTAGATAAATAAGTCATATTTTACTGTGGGACCAATCCTAGCCGTTAGCTCGCGCTGAAGAAATAGAGACGTTATCAAAAACTAAATTTCATTGAATTTGTAACGGTATCACTCCGTTTGGGTTACAACGGTTGCGTCACATATTCGTACCAACACGCAGTTAGCGATATGTTTCTGATATTACCAGTTAGCATCGCTTTTAACAGTGAAACGATTGGCTGTGGGATTTAATTGAACTGCCTTGGACTTTGACCTTATGAATGTGATAAATGATACAATTGGACTCCAAGAAATAACATTCTTCTTAATTCGACATGGTTGCTTGAACTCAACGATTACACTGGGCGCTGTGGTAGCGCTTTATTTAAGAATGTAGATAAATAAGTCATATTTTACTGTGGCAGCAATCCTTGCCGTTAGTTGCTCTGAAGAAATAGAGACAGTTTCAAAAACTACTTCAAAAAGAGTGACTGTGGGACTTAATTGAGCTGATTTTTGACTTTGAACTTTTAAATGTGATAAATGGGCCAATTGGACTCCAAGAAATAACATTCTTCTTAATCCGACATGGTTGCTGGAACTCAGCGATTACACTGGTCGCTGTGTTAGCGCTTCATTAAAACAATTAGATAAATAAGTCATTTTTTACTGTGGGACCAATCCTAGCCGTTAGCTCGCGCTGAAGAAATAGAGACGTTTTTTAAAACTAAATTTTATTGAATTTGTAACGGTATCACTCCGTTTGAGTTACAACGGTTGCGTCGCATATTCGTACCAACATGCATTTAGGGATATGTTTCTGATATTACCAAGTTACATGGCTTTTAACAGTGAACCAATTGACTGTGGGATTTAATTGAACTGCCTTGGACTTTGACCTTATGAATGTGATAAATGATACAATTGGACTCCAAGAAATAACATTCTTCTTAATTCGATATGGTTGCTTGAACTCAACGAGTACACTGGGCGCTATGATAGCGCTTTATAAAAAAATGTAGATAAATAAGTCATTTTTTACTGTGGGAGCAATCCTTGCCGTTAGTTGCTCTGAAGAAATAGAGACAGTTGCAAAAACTACTTCAAAAACGATTGACTGTGGAACTTAATTGAACTGATTTTGGACTTTGAACTTATAAATGTGATAAATGAGACAATTGGACTCAAAAAAAGAATATTCTTCTTAATTTGACATGATTGCTTGAACTCAACGATTACACTGGGCGCTGTGATAGCGCGTTATTAAGAAATGTAGATAAGAAAGTCATTTTTTACTGTGGGACCAATCCTTGCCGTTAGCTCGCGCTGAAGAAATAGAGACGTTTTCAAAAACTAAATTTCATTGAATTTGTAACGGTATCACTCCGTTTGAGTTACAGCGGTTGCGTCACATATTCATACCAACAAGCATTTAGCGATATGTTTCTGATATTACGAGTTTGCATAGCTTTTAACAGTGAAACGATTGATTGTGGGACTTAATTGAGCTGATTTTTGACTTTTAACTTATAAATGTGATAAGTGAGACAATTGGACTCCAAGAAATAACATTCTTCTTAATGTGACATGGTTGCTGGAACTCAGCGAATACACTGGGCGCTGTGGTAGCGCTTCATTTAAAATTTTAGATAAATAAGTCATTTTTTACTGTGGGACCAATCCTAGCCGTTAGCTCGCGCTGAAGAAATAGAGACGTTTTTTAAAACTAAATTTTATTGAATTTGTAACGGTATCACTCCGTTTTAGTTACAACGGTTGCGTCACATATTCGTACCAACATGCATTTAGCGATATGTTTCTGATATTACCAGGTTGCATTGCTTTTAACATTAAAACGATTGACTGGGGGATTTAATTGAACTGCCTTGAACTTTGACCTTATGAATGTGAGAAAGGAGACAATTGAACACCAAGAAGTAACATTCTTCTTAATTTTACATGATTGCTTGAACTCAACGATTACACTGGGTGCTGTGGTAGCGCTTTATTTAAGAATGTAGATAAATAAGTCATATTGTACTGTGGGAGCAATCCTTGCCGTTAGTTGCTCTGAAGAAATAGAGACAAATTCAAAAACTGCTTCAAAAACGATTGACTGTGGGACTTAATTGAGCTGATTTTTGACTTTGAACTTATAAATGTGATAAATGGGCCAATTGCACTCCAAGAAATAACATTCTTCTTAATCCGACATGGTTGCTGGAACTCAACGATTACACTTGGCGCTGCGGTAGCGCTTCATTAAAAAAATTAGATAAATAAGTCATTTTTTACTGTGGGACCAATCCTAGCCGTTAGCTCGCGCTGAAGAAATAGAGACGTTTTTTAAAACTAAATTTTATTGAATTTGTAACGGTATCACTCCGTTTGAGTTACAACGGTTGCGTCGCATATTAGTACCAACATGCATTTAGCGATATGTTTCTGATATTACCAAGTTACACGGCTTTTAACAGTGAACCAATTGACTGTGGAACTTAATTGAACTGATTTTGGACTTTGAACTTATAAATGTGATAAATGAGACAATTGGACTCAAAGAAAGAATATTCTTCTTAATTTGACATGATTGCTTGAACTCAACGATTACACTGGGCGCTGTGATAGCGCGTTATTAAGAAATGTAGATAAATAAGTCATTTTTTACTGTCGGACCAATCCTAGCCGTTAGCTCGCGCTGAAGAAATAGAGACCTTTTCAAAAACTAAATTTCATTGAATTTGTAACGGTATCACTCCGTTTGAGTTACAACGGTTGCGTCACATATTCATACCAACAAGCATTTAGCGATATGTTTCTGATATTACGAGTTTGCATAGCTTTTAACAGTGAAACGATTGATTGTGGGACTTAATTGAGCTGATTTTGGACTTTTAACTTATAAATGTGATAAGTGAGACAATTGAACTCCAAGAAATAACATTCTTCTTAATCTGACATGGTTGCTGGAACTCAGCGAATACACTGGGCGCTGTGGTAGCGCTTCATTTAAAATTTTAGATAAATAAGTCATTTTTTACTGTGGGACCAATCCTAGCCGTTAGCTTGCGCTGAAGAAATAGAGACGTTTTTTAAAACTAAATTTTATTGAATTTGTAACGGTATCACTCCGTTTGAGTTACAACGGTTGCGTCACATATTCGAACCAACATGCATTTAGCGATATGTTTCTGATATTACCAGGTTGCATTGCTTTTAACAGTGAAACGATTGACTGGGGGATTTAATTGAACTGCCTTGAACTTTGACCTTATGAATGTGAGAAAGGAGACAATTGAACACCAAGAAGTAACATTCTTCTTAATTTTACATGATTGCTTGAACTCAACGATTACACTGGGTGCTGTGGTAGCACTTTATTTAAGAATGTAGATAAATAAGTCATATTTTACTGTGGGAGCAATCCTTGCCGTTAGTTGCTCTGAAGAAATAGAGACAGTTGCAAAAACTACTTCAAAAACGATTGACTGTGGGACTTAATTGAGCTGATTTTTGACTTTGAACTTGTAAATGTGATAAATGGGCCAATTGGACTCCAAGAAATAACATTCTTCATAATCTGACATGGTTGCTGTAACTCAGCGATTACACTGGGCGCTGTGGTAGCGCTTCATTTAAAATTTTAGATAAATAAGTCATTTTTTACTGTGGGACCAATCCTAGCCGTTAGCTCGCGCTGAAGAAATAGAGACGTTTTTTAAAACTAAATTTTATTGAATTTGTAACGGTATCACTCCGTTTGAGTTACAACGGTTGCGTCACATATTCATACCAACAAGCATTTAGCGATATGTTTCTGATATTACGAGTTTGCATAGCTTTTAACAGTGAAACGATTGATTGTGGGACTTAATTGAGCTGATTTTGGACTTTTAACTTATAAATGTGATAAGTGAGACAATTGGACTCCAAGAAATAACATTCTTCTTAATCTGACATGGTTGCTGGAACTCAGCGAATACACTGGGCGCTGTGGTAGCGCTTCATTTAAAATTTTAGATAAATAAGTCATTTTTTACTGTGGGACCAATCCTAGCCGTTAGCTCGCGCTGAAGAAATAGAGACGTTTTTTAAAACTAAATTTTATTGAATTTGTAACGGTATCACTCCGTTTGAGTTACAACGGTTGCGTCACATATTCGTACCAACATGCATTTAGCGATATGTTTCTGATATTACCAGGCTGCATTGCTTTTAACATTGAAACGATTGACTGGGGGATTTAATTGAACTGCCTTGAACTTTGACCTTATGAATGTGAGAAAGGCGACAATTGAACACCAAGAAGTAACATTCTTCTTAATTTTACATGATTGCTTGAACTCAACGATTACACTGGGTGCTGTGGTAGCGCTTTATTTAAGAATGTAGATAAATAAGTCATATTGTACTGTGGGAGCAATCCTTGCCGTTAGTTGCTCTGAAGAAATAGAGACAAATTCAAAAACTACTTCAAAAACGATTGACTGTGGGACTTAATTGAGCTGATGTTTGACTTTGAACTTATAAATGTGATAAATGGGCCAATTGGACTCCAAGAAATAACATTCTTCTTAATCCGACATGGTTGCTGGAACTCAGCGATTACACTGGGCGCTGTGGTAGCGCTTCATTTAAAAATTTAGATAAATAAGTCATTTTTTACTGTGGGACCAATCCTGGCCGTTAGTACGCGCTGAAGATATAGAGACGTTTTTTAAAACTAAATTTCATTGAATTTGTAACGGTATCACTCCGTTTGAGTTACAGCGGTTGCGTCACATATTCGTACCAACATGCATTTAGCGATATGTTTCTGATATTACCAAGTTACATGGCTTTTAACAGTGAACCAATTGACTGTGGAACTTAATTGAACTGATTTTGGACTTTGAACTTATAAATGTGATAAATGAGACAATTGGACTCAAAGAAAGAATATTCTTCTTAATTTGACATGATTGCTTGAACTCAACGATTACACTGGGTGCTGTGGTAGTGCTTTATTTAAGAAAGTAGATAAATAAGTCAAATTTTACTGTGGCAGCAATCCTTGCCGTTAGTTGCTCTGAAGAAATAGAGACAGTTTCAAAAACTACTTCAAAAACGATTGACTGTGGGACTTAATTGAGCTGATTTTTGACTTTGAACTTATAAATGTGATAAATGGGCCAATTGGACTCCAAGAAATAACATTCTTCTTAATCCGACATGGTTGCTGGAACTCAGCGATTACACTGGTCGCTGTGGACCAATCCTGGCCGTTAGTACGCGCTGAAGATATAGAGACAGTTTCAATAACTACATTTCATTGAGTTTCTAACGGTATCCGTCCGCTTAAAGTACATCGGTCGCGTCACATATTCGTACCAACATGTGTTTAGCGATATGTTTCAGATATTACCAAGTTGCATGGCTTTTAACAGTGAACCAATTGACGGTGGGACTTAATTGAACTGATTTTGGAGTTTGAACTTATAAATGTGATTAATGAGACAATTGGACACAAAGAAATAACATTCTTCTTAATTTGACATGATTGCTTGAACTCAGCGATTACACTGGGCGCTGTGATAGCACGTTATTAAGAAATGTAGATAAATAAGTCATTTTTTACTGTGGGACCAATCCTAGCCGTTAGCTCGCGCTGAAGAAATAGAGACGTTTTCAAAAATTAAATTTCATTGAATTTGTAACGGTATCACTCCGTTTGAGTTACAACGGTTGCGTCACATATTCATACCAAAAAGCTTTAGCGATATGTTTCTGATATTACGAGTTTGCATAGCTTTTAACAGTGAGACGATTGATTGTGGGACTTAATTGAGCTGATTTTGGACTTTTAACTTATAAATGTGATAAGTGAGACAATTGGACTCCAAGAAATAACATTCTTCTTAATCTGACATGGTTGCTGGAACTCAGCGAATACACTGGGCGCTGTGGTAGCGCTTCATTTAAAATTTTAGATAAATAAGTCATTTTTTACTGTGGGACCAATCCTAGCCGTTAGCTCGCGCTGAAGAAATAGAGACGTTTTTTAAAACTAAATTTTATTGAATTTGTAACGGTATCACTCCGTTTGAGTTACAACGGTTGCGTCACATATTCGTACCAACATGCATTTAGCGATATGTTTCTGATATTACCAGGTTGGATTGCTTTTAACATTGAAACGATTGACTGGGGGATTTAATTGAACTGCCTTGAACTTTGACCTTATGAATGTGAGAAAGGAGACAATTGAACACCAAGAAGTAAAATTCTTCTTAATTTTACATGATTGCTTGAACTCAACGATTACACTGGGTGCTGTGGTAGCGCTTTATTTAAGAATGTAGATAAATAAGTGATATTGTACTGTGGGAGCAATCCTTGCCGTTAGTTGCTCTGAAGAAATAGAGACAAATTCAAAAACTACTTCAAAAACGATTGACTGTGGGACTTAATTGAGCTGATTTTTGACTTTGAACTTATAAATGTGATAAATGGTCCAATTGGACTCCAAGAAATAACATTCTTCTTAATCCGACATGGTTGCTGGAACTCAGCGATTACACTGGGCGCTTTGGTAGCGCTTCATTTAAAAATTTAGATAAATAAGTCATTTTTTACTGTGGGACCAATCCTGGCCGTTAGTACGCGCTGAAGATATAGAGACGTTTTTTAAAACTAAATTTCATTGAATTTGTAACGGTATCACTCCGTTTGAGTTACAGCGGTTGCGTCACATATTCGTACCAACATGCATTTAGCAATATGTTTCTGATATTACCAGGTTGCATCACTTTTAACAGTGAAACGATTGACTGGGGGATTTAATTGAAATGCCTTGAACTTTGACCTTATGAATGTGAGAAAGGAGACAATTGAACACCAAAAAGTAACATTCTTCTTAATTTTACATGATTGCTTGAACTCAACGATTACACTGGGCGCTGTGGTAGCGCTTTATTTAAGAATGTAGATAAATAAGTCATATTTTACTGTGGCAGCAATCCTTGCCGTTAGTTGCTCTGAAGAAATAGAGACAGTTTCAAAAACTACTTCAAAAACGATTGACTGTGGGACTTAATTGAGCTGATTTTTGACTTTGAACTTATAAATGTGATAAATGGGCCAATTGGACTCCAAGAAATAACATTCTTCTTAATCCGACATGGTTGCTGGAACTCAGCGATTACACTGGTCGCTGTGTTAGCGCTTCATTTAAAAATTTAGATAAATAAGTCATTTTTTACTGTGGGACCAATCCTGGCCGTTAGTACGCGCTGAAGATATAGAGACAGTTTCAATAACTACATTTCATTGAGTTTCTAACGGTATCCGTCCGCTTAAAGTACATCGGTCGCGTCACATATTCATACCAACATGTGTTTAGGGATATGTTTCAGATTTTACCAAGTTGCATGGCTTTTAACAGTGAACCAATTGACGGTGGGACTTAATTGAACTGATTTTGGAGTTTGAACTTATAAATGTGATTAATGAGACAATTGGACTCAAAGAAATAACATTCTTCTTAATTTGACATGATTGCTTGAACTCAACGATTACACTGGGCGCTGTGATAGCGCGTTATTAAGAAATGTAGATAAATAAGTCATTTTTTCTGTGGGACCAATCCTAGCCGTTAGTTCGCGCTGAAGAAATAGAGACAGTTTCAAAAACTACATTTCATTGAGTATCTAACGGTATCCGTCCGCTTGAAGTACAACGGTCGCGTCACATATTCGCACCAACATGTGTTTCGCGATATGTTTCAGACATTACCAAGTTGCATGGCTTTTAACAGTGAACGAATTGACTGTGGGACTTAATTGAACTGATTTTGGACTTTGAACTTATAAATGTGATAAATGAGAAAATTGGACTCAAAGAAAGAATATTCTTCTTAATTTGACATGATTGCTTGAACTCAACGATTACACTGGGCGCTGTGGTGGCGCTTCATTTAAAAGTTTAGATAAATAAGTCATTTTTTACTGTGGGACCAATCCTAGCCGTTAGCACGCGCTGAAGATATAGAGATAGTTTCAAAAACTACATTTCATTGAGTATCTAACGGTATCCGTCCGCTTGAAGTACAACGGTCGCGTCACATATTCGCACCAACATGTGTTTAGCGATATGTTTCAGACATTACCAAGTTGCATGGCTTTTAACAGTGAAACGATTGACTCTGGGATTTAATTGAACTGATTTTGGCCTTTGACATTATAAATGTGATGATTGAGACAATGGAACTCCAAGAAATAACATTCTCCTCAATTTGACACGATTGCTGGAATTTAGCGATTACACTGGGCGCTGTGGTGGCGCTTCATTTAAAAGTTTAGATAAATGAGTCATTTTTTACTGTGGGACCTATCCTAGCCGTTAGCACGCGCTTAAGATATAGAGACAGTTTCAAAAACTAAATTTCATTGAATTTGTAACGGTATCACTCCGTTTGAGTTACAAAGGTTGCGCCACATATTCATACCAACATGCATTTAGCGATATGTTTCTGACATTACGAGTTTGCATCGCTTTTAACAGTGAAACGATTGACTGTGGGACTTAATTGAGCTGATTTTGGACTTTTAACTTATAAATGTGATAAATGAGACAATTGGACTCCAAGAAATAACATTCTTCTTAATCTGACATGGTTGCTGGAACTCAGCGAATACACTGGGCGCTGTGGTAGCGCTTTATTTAAAATTTTTAACAAATAAGCCATTTTTTACTGTGGGACCAATCCTAGCCGTTAGCTCGCGCTGAAGAAATAGAGACGTTTTTAAAACTAAATTTTATTGAATTTGTAACGGTATCACTCCGTTTGAGTTACAACGGTTGCGTCACATATTCGTACCAATATGCATTTAGCGATATGTTTCTGATATTACCAGGTTGCATCGCTTTTAACAGTGAAACGATTGACTGGGTGATTTAATTGAACTGCCTTAAACTTTGACCTTATGAATGTGAGAAAGGAGACAATTGAACACCAAGAAGTAACATTCTTCTTAATTTTACATGATTGCTTTAACTCAACGATTACACTGGGTGCTGTGGTAGCGCTTTATTTAAGAATGTAGATAAATAAGTCATATTTTACTGTGGGAGCAATCCTTGCCGTTAGTTGCTCTGAAGAAATAGAGACAATTGCAAAAACTACTTCAAAAGCGATTGACTGTGGGACTTAATTGAGCTAATTTTTGACTTTGAACTGATAAATGTGATAAATGGGCCAATTGGACTCCAAGAAAAAACATTCTTCTTAATCCGACATGGTTGCTGGAACTCAGCGATTACACTGGGCGCTGTGGTAGCGCTTCATTTAAAAATTTAGATAAATAAGTCATTTTTTACTGTGGGACCAATCCTGGCCGTTAGTACGCGCTGAAGATATAGAGACGTTTTTTAAAACTAAATTTCATTGAATTTGTAACGGTATCACTCCGTTTGAGTTACAGCGGTTGCGTCACATATTCGTACCAACATGCATTTAGCAATATGTTTCTGATATTACCAGGTTGCATCACTTTTAACAGTGAAACGATTGACTGGGGGATTTAATTGAACTGCCTTGAACTTTGACCTTATGAATGTGAGAAAGGAGACAATTGAACACCAAAAAGTAACATTCTTCTTAATTTTACATGATTGCTTGAACTCAACGATTACACTGGGCGCTGTGGTAGCGCTTTATTTAAGAATGTAGATAAATAAGTCATATTTTACTGTGGCAGCAATCCTTGCCGTTAGTTGCTCTGAAGAAATAAAGACAGTTTCAAAAACTACTTCAAAAACGATTGACTGGGGGACTTAATTGAGCTGATTTTTGACTTTGAACTTATAAATGTGATAAATGGGCCAATTGGACTCCAAGAAATAACATTCTTCTTAATCCGACATGGTTGCTGGAACTCAGCGATTACACTGGTCGCTGTGTTAGCGCTTCATTTAAAAATTTAGATAAATAAGTCATTTTTTACTGTGGGACCAATCCTGGCCGTTAGTACGCGCTGAAGATATAGAGACAGTTTCAATAATTACATTTCATTGAGTTTCTAACGGTATCCGTCCGCTTAAAGTACATCGGTCGCGTCACATATTCGTACCAACATGTGTTTAGCGATATGTTTCAGATATTACCAAGTTGCATGGCTTTTAACAGTGAACCAATTGACGGTGGGACTTAATTGAACTGATTTTGGAGTTTGAACTTATAAATGTGATTAATGAGACAATTGGACTCAAAGAAATAACAATCTTCTTAATTTGACATGATTGCTTGAACTCAACGATTACACTGGGCGCTGTGATAGCGCGTTATTAAGAAATGTAGATAAATAAGTCATTTTTTCTGTGGGACCAATCCTAGCCGTTAGTTCGCGCTGAAGAAATAGAGACAGTTTCAAAAACTACATTTCATTGAGTATCTAACGGTATCCGTCCGCTTGAAGTACAACGGTCGCGTCACATATTCGCACCAACATGTGTTTCGCGATATGTTTCAGACATTACCAAGTTGCATGGCTTTTAACAGTGAACGAATTGACTGTGGGACTTAATTGAACTAATTTTGGACTTTGAACTTATAAATGTGATAAATGAGAAAATTGGACTCAAAGAAAGAATATTCTTCTTAATTTGACATGATTGCTTGAACTCAACGATTACACTGGGCGCTGTGGTGGCGCTTCATTTAAAAGTTTAGATAAATAAGTCATTTTTTACTGTGGGACCAATCCTAGCCGTTAGCACGCGCTGAAGATATAGAGATACTTTCAAAAACTACATTTCATTGAGTATCTAACGGTATCCGTCCGCTTGAAGTACAACGGTCGCGTCACATATTCGCACCAACATGTGTTTAGCGATATGTTTCAGACATTACCAAGTTGCATGGCTTTTAACAGTGAAACGATTGACTCTGGGATTTAATTGAACTGATTTTGGCCTTTGACATTATAAATGTGATGATTGAGACAATGAAACTCCAAGAAATAACATTCTCCTCAATTTGACACGATTGCTGGAATTTAGCGATTACACTGGGCGCTGTGGTGGCGCTTCATTTAAAAGTTTAGATAAATGAGTCACTTTTTACTGTGGGACCTATCCTAGCCGTTAGCACGCGCCTAAGATATAGAGACAGTTTCAAAAACTAAATTTCATTGAATTTGTGACGGTATCACTCCGTTTGAGTTACAACGGTTGCGTCACATATTCATACCAACAAGCATTTAGCGATATGTTTCTGATATTACGAGTTTGCATAGCTTTTAACAGTGAAACGATTGATTGTGGGACTTAATTGAGCTGATTTTGGACTTTTAACTTATAAATGTGATAAATGAGACAATTGGACTCCAAGAAATAACATTCTTCTTAATCTGACATGGTTGCTGGAACTCAGCGTATACACTGGGCGCTGTGGTAGCGCTTCATTTAAAATTTTAGATAAATAAGTCATTTTTTACTGTGGGACCAATCCTAGCCGTTAGCATGCGCTTAAGATATAGAGACAGTTTCAAAAACTACATTTCATTGAGTTTCTAACAGTATCCGTCCGCTTGAAGTACATCGGTCGCGTCACATATTCGTACCAACATGTGTTTAGCGATATGTTTCAGATATTACCAAGTTACATGGCTTTTAACAGTGAACCAATTGACTGTGGGACTTAATTGAACTGTTTTTGGACTTTGAACTTATAAATGTGATAAATGAGACAATTGGACTCAAAAAAAGAATATTCTTCTTAATTTGACATGATTGCTTGAACTCAACGATTACACTGGGCGCTGTGATAGCGCGTTATTAAGAAATGTAGATAAATAAGTCATTTTTTACTGTGGGACTAATCCTAGCCGTTAGCTCGCGCTGAAAAAATAGAGACGTTTTCAAAAACTAAATTTCATTGAAGTTGTAACGGTATCACTCCGTTTGAGTTACAACGGTTGCGTCACATATTCATACCAACATGCATTTAGCGATATGTTTCTGACATTACGAGTTTGCATCGCTTTTAACAGTGAAACGATTGACTGTGGGACTTAATTGAGCTGATTTTGGGCTTTTAACTTATAAATGTGATAAATGAGACAAATGGACTCCAAGAAATAACATTCTTCTTAATCTGACATGGTTGCTGGAACTCAGTGAATACACTGGGCGCTGTGGTAGCGCTTCATTTAAAATTTTAGATAAATAAGTCATTTTTTACTGTGGGACCAATCCTAGCCGTTAGCTCGCGCTGAAGAAATAGAGACGTTTTTTAAAACTAAATTTTATTGAATTTGTAACGGTATCACTCCGTTTGAGTTACAACGGTTGCGTCACATATTCGTACCAACATGCATTTAGCGATATGTTTCTGATATTACCAGGTTGCATCGCTTTTAACAGTGAAACGATTGACTGGGGGATTTAATTGAACTGCCTTAAACTTTGACCTTATGAATGTGAGAAAGGAGACAATTGAACACCAAGAAGTAACATTCTTCTTAATTTTACATGATTGCTTGAACTCAACGATTACACTGGGTGCTGTGGTAGCGCTTTATTTAAGAATGTAGATAAATAAGTCATATTTTACTGTGGGAGCAATCCTTGCCGTTAGTTGCTCTGAAGAAATAGAGACAGTTGCAAAAACTACTTCAAAAACGATTGACTGTGGGACTTAATTGAGCTGATTTTTGACTTTGAACTTGTAAATGTGATAAATGGGCCAATTGGATTCCAAGAAATAACATTCTTCATAATCTGACATGGTTGCTGTAACTCAGCGATTACACTGGGCGCTGTGGTAGCGCTTCATTTAAAATTTTAGATAAATAAGTAATTTTTTACTGTGGGACCAATCCTAGCCGTTAGCTCGCGCTGAAGAAATAGAGACGTTTTTTAAAACTAAATTTTATTGAATTTGTAACGGTATCACTCCGTTTGAGTTACAACGGTTGCGTCGCATATTCGTACCAAAATGCATTTAGCGATATGTTTCTGATATTACCAAGTTACATGGCTTTTAACAGTGAACCAATTGACTGTGGAACTTAATTGAACTGATTTTGGACTTTAAACTTATAAATGTGATAAATGAGACAATTGGACTCAAAGAAAGAATATTCTTCTTAATTTGACATGATTGCTTGAACTCAAGGATTACACTGGGTGCTGTGATAGCGTGTTATTAAGAAATGTAGATAAATAAGTCATTTTTTACTGTGGGACAAATCCTAGCCGTTAGCTCGCCCTGAAGAAATAGAGACAGTTGCAAAAACTACTTCAAAAACGATTGACTGTGGGACTTAATTGAGCTGATTTTTGACTTTGAACTTGTAAATGTGATAAATGAGACAATTGGACTCAAAGAAAGAATATTCTTCTTAATTTGACATGATTGCTTGAACTCAACGATTACACTGGGAGCTGTGATGGCGCTTTATTAAGAAATGTGGATAAATAAGTCATTTTTTACTGTGGGACCAATCCTATCCGTTAGCTCGCGCTGAAGAAATAGAGACGTTTTCTAAATCTAAATTTCATTGAATTTGTAACGGTATCACTCCGTTTGAGTTACAGCGGTTGCGTGACATATTCGTACTAACATGCATTTAGCGATATGTTTCAGACATTACCAAGTTGCATGGCTTTTAACAGTGAAACGATTGACTCTGGGATTTAATTGAACTGATTTTGAAGTTTGAACTTATAAATGTGATTAATGAGACAATTGGACTCAAAGAAATAACATTCTTCTTAATTTGACATGATTGCTTGAACTCAACGATTACACTGGGCGCTGTGATAGCGCGTTATTAAGAAATGTAGATAAATAAGTCATTTTTTACTGTGGGACTAATCCTAGCCGTTAGTTCGCGCTGAAGAAATAGAGACAGTTTCAAAAACTACATTTCATTGAGTATCTAACGGTATCCGTCCGCTTGAAGTACAACGGTCGCGTCACATATTCGCACCAACATGTGTTTCGCGATATGTTTCAGACATTACCAAGTTGCATGGCTTTTAACAGTGAACGAATTGACTGTGGGACTTAATTGAACTGATTTTGGACTTTGAACTTATAAATGTGATAAATGAGACAATTGGACTCAAAGAAAGAATATTCTTCTTAATTTGACATCATTGCTTGAACTCAACGATTACACTGGGCGCTGTGATGGCGCTTTATTAAGAAATGTGGATAAATAAGTCATTTTTTACTGTGGGACCAATCCTAGCCGTTAGTTCGCGCTGAAGAAATAGAGACAGTTTCAAAAACTACATTTCATTGAGTATCTAACGGTATCCGTCCGCTTGAAGTACAACGGTCGCGTCACATATTCGCACCAACATGTGTTTCGCGATATGTTTCAGACATTACCAAGTTGCATGGCTTTTAACAGTGAACGAATTGACTGTGGGACTTAATTGAACTGATTTTGGACTTTGAACTTATAAATGTGATAAATGAGACAATTGGACTCAAAGAAAGAATATTCTTCTTAATTTGACATGATTGCTTGAACTCAACGATTACACTGGGCGCTGTGATGGCGCTTTATTAAGAAATGTGGATAAATAAGTCATTTTTTACTGTGGGACCAATCCTATCCGTTAGCTCGCGCTGAAGAAATAGAGACGTTTTCTAAATCTAAATTTCATTAAAATTTGTAACGGTATCACTCCGTTTGAGTTACAACGGTTGCGTCACATATTCGTACCAACATGCATTTAGCGATATGTTTCTGATATTACCAGGTTGCATCGCTTTTACCAGTGAAATGATTGCCTGTGGGATTTAATTGAACTGCTTTGGACTTTGACGTTATGAATGTGAGAAAGGAGACAATTGAACACCAAGAAGTAACATTCTTCTTAATTTTACATGATTGCTTGAACTCAACGATTACACTGGGTGCTGTGGTAGCGCTTTATTTAAGAATGTAGATAAATAAGTCATATTTTACTGTGGGAGCAATCCTTGCCGTTAGTTGCTCTGAAGAAATAGAGACAGTTGCAAAAACTACTTCAAAAACGATTGACTGTGGGACTTAATTGAGCTGATTTTTGACTTTGAACTTGTAAATGTGATAAATGGGCCAATTGGATTCCAAGAAATAACATTCTTCATAATCTGACATGGTTGCTGTAACTCAGCAATTACACTGGGCGCTGTGGTAGCGCTTCATTTAAAATTTTAGATAAATAAGTAACTTTTTACTGTGGGACCAATCCTAGCCGTTAGCTCGCGCTGAAGAAATAGAGACGTTTTTTAAAACAAAATTTTATTGATATTGTAACGGTATCACTCCGTTTGAGTTACAACGGTTGCGTCGCATATTCGGACCAACATGCATTTAGCGATATGTTTCTGATATTACCAAGTTACATGGCTTTTAACAGTGAACCAATTGACTGTGGAACTTAATTGAACTGATTTTGGACTTTGAACTTATAAATGTGATAAATGAGACAATTGGACTCAAAGAAAGAATATTCTTCTTAATTTGACATGATTGCTTGAACTCAAGGATTACACTGGGTGCTGTGATAGCGCGTTATTAAGAAATGTAGATAAATAAGTCATTTTTTACTGTGGGACAAATCCTTGCCGTTAGCTCGCCCTGAAGAAATAGAGACGTTTTCAAAACCTAAATTTCATTGAATTTGTAACGGTATCACTCTGTTTGAGTTACAACGGTTGCGTCACATATTCATGCCAACCAGCATTTAGCGATATGTTTCTGATATTACGAGTTTGCATAGCTTTTAACAGTGAAACGATTGATTGTGGGACTTAATTGAGCTGCTTTTGGACTTTTAACTTATAAATGTGATAAGTGAGACAATTGGACTCCAAGAAATAACATTCTTCTTAATTTGACATGGTTGCTGGAACTCAGCGAATACACTGGGCGCTGTGGTAGCGCTTCTTTTAAAATTTTAGATAAATAAGTCATTTTTTACTGTGGGACCAATCCTAGCCGTTAGCTCGCGCTGAAGACAAAGAGACGTTTTTTAAAACTAAATTTTATTGAATTTGTAACGGTATCACTCCGTTTGAGTTACAACGGTTGCGTCACATATTCGTACCAACATGCATTTAGCGATATGTTTCTGATATTACCAGGTTGCATTGCTTTTAACATTGAAACGATTGACTGGGGGATTTAATTGAACTGCCTTGAACTTTGACCTTATGAATGTGAGAAAGGAGACAATTGAACACCAAGAAGTAACATTCTTCTTAATTTTACATGATTGCTTGAACTCAACGATTACACTGGGTGCTGTGGTAGCGCTTTATTTAAGAATGTAGATAAATAAGTGATATTGTACTGTGGGAGCTATCCTTGCCGTTGGTTGCTCTGAAGAAATAGAGACAAATTCAAAAACTACTTTAAAAACGATTGACTGTGGGACTTAAGTGAGCTGATTTTTGACTTTGAACTTATAAATGTGATAAATGGGCCAATTGGACTCCAAGAAATAACATTCTTCTTAATCCGACATGGTTGCTGGAACTCAGCGATTACACTGGGCGCTGTGGTAGCGCTTCATTTAAAAATTTAGATAAATAAGTCATTTTCTACTGTGGGACCAATCCTGGCCGTTAGTACGCGCTGAAGATATAGAGACGTTTTTTAAAACTAAATTTCATTGAATTTTTAACGGTATCACTCCGTTTGAGTTACAGCTGTTGCGTCACATATTCGTACCAACATGCATTTAGCAATATGTTTCTGATATTACCAGGTTGCTTCACTTTTAACAGTGAAACGATTGACTGGGGGATTTAATTGAACTGCCTTGAACTTTGACCTTATGAATGTGAGAAAGGAGACAATTGAACACCAAAAAGTAACATTCTTCTTAATTTTATATGATTGCTTGAACTCAACAATTACACTGGGCGCTGTGGTAGCGCTTTATTTAAGAATGTAGATAAATAAGTCATATTTTACTGTGGCAGCAATCCTTGCCGTTAGTTGCTCTGAAGAAATAGAGACAGTTTCAAAAACTACTTCAAAAACGATTGACTGTGGGACTTAATTGAGCTGATTTTTGACTTTGAACTTATAAATGTGATAAATGGGCCAATTGGACTCCAAGAAATAACATTCTTCTTAATCCGACATGGTTGCTGGAACTCAGCGATTACACTGGTCGCTGTGTTAGCGCTTCATTTAAAAATTTAGATAAATAAGTCATTTTTTACTGTGGGACCAATCCTGGCCGTTAGTACGCGCTGAAGATATAGAGACAGTTTCAATAACTACATTTCATTGAGTTTCTAACGGTATCCGTCCGCTTAAAGTACATCGGTCGCGTCACATATTCGTACCAACATGTGTTTAGCGATATGTTTCAGATATTACCAAGTTGCATGGCTTTTAACAGTGAACCAATTGACGGTGGGACTTAATTGAACTGATTTTGGAGTTTGAACTTATAAATGTGATTAATGAGACAATTGGACTCAAAGAAATAACATTCTTCTTAATTTGACATGATTGCTTAAACTCAACGATTACACTGGGCGCTGTGATAGCGCGTTATTAAGAAATGTAGATAAATAAGTCATTTTTTACTGTGGGACCAATCCTAGCCGTTAGTTCGCGCTGAAGAAATAGAGACAGTTTCAAAAACTACATTTCATTGAGTATCTAACGGTATCCGTCCGCTTGAAGTACAACGGTCGCGTCACATATTCGCACCAACATGTGTTTCGCGATATGTTTCAGACATTACCAAGTTGCATGGCTTTTAACAGTGAACGAATTGACTGTGGGACTTAATTGAACTGATTTTGGACTTTGAACTTATAAATGTGATAAATGAGACAATTGGACTCAAAGAAAGAATATTCTTCTTAATTTGACATGATTGCTTGAACTCAACGATTACACTGGGCGCTGTGATGGCGCTTTATTAAGAAATGTTGATAAATAAGTCATTTTTTACTGTGGGACCAATCCTAGCCGTTAGTTCGCGCTGAAGAAATAGAGACAGTTTCAAAAACTACATTTCATTGAGTATCTAACGGTATCCGTCCGCTTGAAAAACAACGGTCGCGTCACATATTCGCACCAACATGTGTTTCGCGATATGTTTCAGACATTACCAAGTTGCATGGCTTTTAACAGTGAACGAATTGACTGTGGGACTTAATTGAACTGATTTTGGACTTTGAACTTATAAATGTGATAAATGAGACAATTGGACTCCAAGAAATAACATTCTTCTTAATCTGACATGGTTGCTGGAACTCAGCGAATACACTGGGCGCTGTGGTAGCGCTTCATTTGAAATTTTAGATAAATAATTCATTTTTTACTGTGGGACCAATCCTAGCCGTTAGCTAGCGCTGAAGAAATAGAGACGTTTTTTAAAACTAAATTTTATTGAATTTGTAACGGTATCACTCCGTTTGAGTTACAACGGTTGCGTCACATATTCGTACCAACATGCATTTAGCGATATGTTTCTGATATTACCAAGTTACATGGCTTTTACCAGGGAACTAATTGACTGTGTGACTTAATTGAACTGATTTTGGACTTTGAACTGATAAATGTGATAAATAAGACAATTGGACTCAAAGCTATAACATTCTTCTTAATTTGACATGGTTGCTTGAACTCAAGGATTACACTGGGCGCTGTGGTAGCGCTTCATTTAAAAATTTAGATAAATAAGTCATATTTTACTGTGGCAGCAATCCTTGCCGTTAGTTGCTCTGAAGAAATAGAGACAGTTTCAAAAACCACTTCAAAAACGATTGACTGTGGGACTTAATTGAGCTGATTTTTGACTTTGAACTTATAAATGTGATAAATGGGCCAATTGGACTCCAAGAAATAACATTCTTCTTAATCCGACATGGTTGCTGGAACTCAGCGATAACACTGGGCGCTGTGGTAGCGCTTCATTTAAAAATTTAGATAAATAAGTCATTTTTTACTGTGGGACCAATCCTGGCTGTTAGTACGCGCTGAAGATATAGAGACGTTTTTCAAAACGAAATTTCATTGAATTTGTAACGGTATCACTCCGTTAGAGTTACAGCGGTTGCGTCACATATTCGTACCAACATGCATTTAGCAATATGTTTCTGATATTACCAGGTTGCATCACTTTTAACAGTGAAACGATGGACTGGGGGATTTAATTGAACTGCCTTGAACTTTGACCTTATGAATGTGAGAAAGGAGACAATTGAACACCAAGAAGTAACATTCTTCCTAATTTTACATGATTGCTTGCACTCAATGATTACACTGGGCGCTGTGGTAGCGCTTTATTTAGGAATGTAGATAAATAAGTCATATTTTACTGTGGCAGCAATCCTTGCCGTTAGTTGCTCTGAAGAAATAGAGACAGTTTCAAAAACTACTTCAAAAACGATTGACTGTGGGACTTAATTGACCTTATTTTTGACTTTGAACTTATAAATGTGATAAATGGGCCAATTGGACTCCAAGAAATAACATTCTTCTTAATTTGACATGATTGCGGGAACTCAACGATTACACTGGGCGCTGTGATAGCCCGTTTTTAAGAAATGTAGATAAATAAGTCATTTTATACTGTGGGACCAATCCTAGCCGTTAGTTCGCGCTGAAGAAATAGAGACAGTTTCAAAAACCACATTTCATTGAGTATCTAACGGTATCCGTCCGCTTGAAGTACAACGGTCGCATCACATATTCGCACCAACATGTGTTTAGCGATATGTTTCAGACATTACCAAGTTGCATGGCTTTTAACAGTGAACGAATTGACTGTGGGGCTTAATTGAACTGATTTTGGACTTTGAACTTATAAATGTGATAAATGAGACAATTTGACACCAAGAAATAACATTCTTCGTAATTTGACATGATTGCTTGAACTCAACGATTACACTGGGCGCTGTGATGGCGCTTTATTAAGAAATCTAGATAAATAAGTCATTTTTTACTGTTGGACCAATCCTATCCGTTAGCTCGCGCTGAAGAAATAGAGACGTTTTCTAAATCTGAATTTCATTGATTTTGTAACGGTATCACTCCGTTTGAGTTACAACGGTTGCGTGACATATTCGCACCAACATGCATTTAGCGATATGTTTCAGACATTACCAAGTTGCATGGCTTTTAACAGTGAACGAATTGACTGTGGGACTTAATTGAACTGATTTTGGACATTGAACTTATAAATGCGAGAAAGGAGACAATTGAACACCAAGAAGTAACATTCTTCTTAATTTTACATGATTGCTTGAACTCAACGATTACACTGGGCGCTGTGGTAGCGCTTTGTTTAAGAATGTAGATAAATAAGTCACTTTTTACTGTGGGACCAATCCTAGTCGTTAGCTAGCTCTGCAGAAATAGAGACATTTTCAAAAACTATATTTCATTGAGTGTCTAAAGGTATCCGTCCACTTGTAGTACAACGGTTGCGTCACATATTCGTACCAACATGTATTTAGCGACATATTTCAGATATCACCAGGTTGCATGGCTTTTAACAGTGAAACAATTGACTGTGGGATTTAAATGAAATGATTTTAGACTTTAACCCTAGAAATATGATCACTAAGACAACTGGACTCCAAGAAAAAACGTTCTTCTTAATTTGAAATGATTGCTGGAACAGAGCATTTTCACTGGGCGCTGTGGTAGTGCTTTATTAAAAAATGTAGATAAGTAAGCCATCTTTTACTGCGGGACCAATCATAGAGGTTAGCGCGCTCTGAAGAAATAGAGACATTTTCAAAAATTACATTTCATTGAGTTTCTAACGGTATCACTCCGTTTGAGTTACAACGGTTGCGTCACATGTTCGTACCAACATGTATTTCGCGATATGTTTCTTATATTACCAGGTTGCATCACTTTTAACAGTGAAACGATTGACTGGGGGATTTAATTGAACTGCCTTGAACTTTGACCTTATGAATGTGAGAAAGGAGACAATTGAACACCAAGAAGTAACATTCTTCTTAATTTTACATGTCCTAGCCGACCAATCCTAGCCGTTAGCTCGCGCTGAAGAAATAGAGACGCTTTTTAAAACTAAATTTCATTGAATTTGTAACGGTATCACTCCGTTTGAGTTACAGCGGTTGCGTCACATATTCGTACCAACATGCATTTAGCAATATGTTTCTGATATTACCAGGTTGCATCACTTTTAACAGTGAAACAATTGACTGTGGGATTTAAATGAAATGATTTTAGACTTTAACCCTAGAAATATGATCAATAAGACAACTGGACTCCAAGAAAAAACGTTCTTCTTAATTTTAAATGATTGCTTGAACTCAATGATTACACTGGGCGCTGTGGTAGCGCTTCATTTAAAAATTTAGATAAATAAGTCATTTTTTACTGTGGGACCAATCCTAGCCGTTAGCTCGCGCTGAAGAAATAGAGACGCTTTTTAAAACTAAATTTCATTGAATTTGTAACGGTATCACTCCGTTTGAGTTACAGCGGTTGAGTCACATATTCGTACCAAGATGCATTTAGCAATATGTTTCTGATATTACCAGGTTGCATCACTTTTAACAGTGAAACGATTGACTGGGCGATTTAATTAAACTGCCTTGAACTCTGACCTTATGAATGTGAGAAAGGAGACAATTGAACACAAAGAAGTAACATTCTTCTTAGTTTTACATGATTGCTTGAACTCAGCGATTACACTGGGCGCTGTGGTAGCGCTTTATTTAAGAATGTAGATAAATAAGTCATATTTTACTGTGGCCGCAATCCTTGCCGTTAGTTGCTCTGAAGAAATAGAGACAGTTTCAAAAACCACTTCAAAAACGATTGACTGTGGGACTTAATTGAGCTGATTTTTGACTTTGAACTTATAAATGTGATAAATGGGCCAATTGGACTCCAAGAAATAACATTCTTCTTAATCCGACATGGTTGCTGGAACTCAGCGATAACACTGGGCGCTGTGGTAGCGCTTCATTTAAAAATTTAGATAAATAAGTCATTTTTTACTGTGGGACCAATCCTGGCTGTTACTACGCGCTGAAGATATAGAGACGTTTTTCAAAACGAAATTTCATTGAATTTGTAACGGTATCACTCCGTTTGAGTTACAGCGGTTGCGTCACATATTCGTACCAACATGCATTTAGCAATATGTTTCTGATATTACCAGGTTGCATCACTTTTAACAGTGAAACGATTGACTGGGGGATTTAATTGAACTGCGTTGAACTTTGACCTTATGAATGTGAGAAAGGAGACAATTGAACACCAAGAAGTAACATTCTTCTTAATTTTACATGATTGCTTGAACTCAATGATTACACTGGGCGCTGTGGAAGCGCTTTATTTAGGAATGTAGATAAATAAGTCAAATTTTACTGTGGCAGCAATCCTTGCCGTTAGTTGCTCTGAAGAAATAGAAAAAGTTTCAAAAACTACTTCAAAAACGATTGACTGTGGGACTTAATTGAGCTGATTTTTGACTTTGAACTTATAAATGTGATAAATGGGCCAATTGGACTCCAAGAAATAACATTCTTCTTAATTTGACATGATTGCTTGAACTCAACGATTACACTGGGCGCTGTGATAGCGCGTTTTTAAGAAATGTAGATAAATAAGTCATTTTTTACTGTGGGACCAATCCTAGCGGTTAGTTCTCGCTGAAGAAATAGAGACAGTTTCAAAAACCACATTTCATTGAGTATCTAACGGTATCCGTCCGCTTGAAGTACAACGGTCGCATCACATATTCGAACCAACATGTGTTTAGCGATATGTTTCAGACATTACCAAGTTGCATGGCTTTTAACAGTGAACGAATTGACTGTGGGACTTAATTGAACTGATTTTGGACTTTGAACTTATAAATGTGATAAATGAGACAATTTGACACCAAGAAATAACATTCTTCGTAATTTGACATGATTGCTTGAACTCAACGATTACACTGGGCGCTGTGATGGCGCTTTATTAAGAAATCTAGATAAATAAGTCATTTTTTACTGTGGGACCAATCCTATCCGTTAGCTCGCGCTGAAGAAATAGAGACGTTTTCTAAATCTAAATTTCATTGAATTTGTAACGGTATCACTCCGTTTGAGTTACAACGGTTGCGTGACATATTCGTACCAACATGCATTTAGCGATATGTTTCAGACATTACCAAGTTGCATGGCTTTTAACAGTGAACGAATTGACTGTGGGACTTAATAGAACTGATTTTGGACATTGAACTTTTAAATGTGATAAATGAGACAGTTGGACACCACGAAATAACATTCTTCTTAATTTTACATGATTGCTTGAACTCAACAGTTACACTGGGCGCTGTGATAGCCCTTTATTAAGAAATTTAGATAAATAAGTCATTTTTTACTGTGGGACCAATCCTAGCCGTTAGCTCGCGCTGAAGAAATAGAGACGTTTTCTAAAACTAAATTTCATTGAATTTGTAAGGGTATCACTCCGTTTGAGTTACAACGGTTGCGTCACATATTCGTACCAACATGCATTTAGCGATATGTTTCTGATATTACCAGGTTGCATCGCTTTTACCAGTGAAACGATTGCCTGTGGGATTTAATTGAACTGCTTTGGACTTTGACCTTATGAATGTGATAAATGAGACAATTGGACTCCAAGAAATAACTTTCTTCTTAATCTGACATGGTTGCTGGAACTCACCGATTACACTGGGTGCTGTGGTAGCGCTTCATTTAAAAATTTAGATAAATAAGTCATTTTTTACTGCGGGACCAATCCTAGCCGTTAGCTTGCGCTGAAGAAAAAGAGACGGTTTCAAAAACTACTTCAAAAACGATTGACTGTGGGACTTAATTGAGCTGACTTTTGACGTTGAACATTTAAATGTGATAAATGGGCCAATTGGACTCCAAGAAGTAACATTCTTCTTAATCTGACATGGTTGCTGGAACTCACCGATTACACTGGGCGCTGTGGTAGCGCTTCATTTAAAAATTTAGATAAATAAGTCATTTTTTACTGTGGGACCAAACCTAGCCGTTAGCTCGCGCTGAAGATATAGAGACAGTTTCAAAAACTACATTTCATTGAGTTTCTAACGTTATCAGTCCGTTTGAGTTACAACGGTTGCGTCACATACTCGTACCAACATGTATTTAGCGATATGTTTCAGATATTACCAGGTTACATCGCTTTTAACAGTGAAACGATTGACTCTGGGACTTAATTGAACTGATTTTGGGCTTTGAATTTATAAATGTGATGATTGAGACAATTGCACTCCAAGAAATAACATTCTCCTCAATTTGACACGATTGCTGGAATTCAGCGATTACACTGGGCGCTGTGGTAGCGCTTCATTTAAAAATTTAGATAAATGAGTCATTTTTTACTGTGGGACCAATCCTAGCCGTTAGCACGCGCTTAAGATATAGAGACGTTTTCAAAAACTAAATTTCATTGAATTTGTAACGGTATCACTCCGTTTGAGTTACAACGGTTGGGTCACATATTCGTACCAACATGCATTTAGCGATATGTTTCTAATATTACCAGTTTGCATCACTTTTAACAGTGAAACGATTGACTGTGGGACTTAATTGAGCTGATTTTGGACTTTTAATTTATAAATGTGATAAATGAGGCAATTGGACTCCAAGAAATAACATTCTTCTAAATCTGACATGATTGCTGGAACTCAGCAATTACACTGGGTGCTGTGGTAGCGCTTCATTTAAAAATTTAGATAAATAAGTCATTTTTTACTGCGGGACCAATCCTAGCCGTTAGCTTGCGCTGAAGATATAGAGACGGTTTCAAAAATTACATTTCATTATGTTTCTAACGGCATCCGTCCGCTTGAAGTACACCGGTCGCGTCACATATTTGTACGAACATGTGTTTAATGACATGTCTCAGATATTACCAAGTTGCATGGCTTTTCATAGTGAACCAATTGACTGTGTTACTTAATTGAACTGATTTTGGACTTTGAACTTATAAATGTGATAAATTAGACAATTGGACTCAAAGAAATAACATTCTTCTTAATTTGAAATGATTGCTTGAACTCAACGATTACACTGGGCGCTGTGATAGCGCGTTATTAGGAAATGTAGATAAATAAGTCATTTTGTACTGTGGGACCAATCTTAGCCGTTAGCGCGGGCTGAGGAAATGAAGACAGTTTCAAAAACTATATTTCATTGACTTTCTAACGTTATCAGTCCGTTTGAGTTACAACGGTTGCGTCACATACTCGTACCAACATGTATTTAGCGATATGTTTCTAATATTACCTGGTTGCATCGCTTTTAACAGTGCAACGATTGACTGTGGGACTGAATTGAACTGATTTTGGACTTTGAACTTACAAATATGATAAATGAGGCAATTGGACTCCAAGAAATAACATTCTTCTTAATTTGACATGCTTGCTGGAACTCAGCGATTACACTGGGCGCTGCGGTAGCGCTTTATTAAAAAATGTAGATAAATAAGTCACATTTTACTGTGGGACCAATCCTAGCCGTTAGCTCGCACTGCAGAAATGAGACATTTTCAAAAACTAAATTTCATTGACTTTTAAGGGTATCACTCCGTTTGAGTTACAACTGTTGGGTCACATATTCGTACCAACATGTATTTAGCGATATGTTTCTCATATTACCAGGTTGCATCGCTTTTAACAGTGAAACGATTGACTGTGGGACTTAATTGAACTGATTTTGGACTTTAAACTTATAAATGTGATTAATGAGCCAATTGGACTCCAAGAAATAACATTCCTCTTAATCTGACATGATTGCTTGAACTCAGCGATTACACTGGGCGCTGTGGTAGCGCTTCATTTAAAAATATAGATAAGTGAGTCATTTTTTACTGTCGGACCAATCCTAGCCGTTAGCTTGCACTGCAGAAATAGAGACATTTTCAAAAACTAAATTTCATTGACCTTTTAACGTTATCAATCTGTTTGAGCTACGACGGTTGCGTTACATATCCGTACCAACATGTTTTCAGCGATATGTTTCTAATATTACAAGGTTGCATGGCTTTTAACAGTGAAACAATTGACTGTGGGACTTAATTGAACTGATTTTGGACTTTGACATTATAAATGTGGTGAATGAGACAATTGGACTCCAAGAAATAACATTCTCCTTAATTTGACACGATTGCTGGAATTCAGCGATTACACTGGGCGCTGCGGTCGAGCTTCATTAAAAAATTTAGATAAATAAGTCATTTTGTACTGTGGGACCAATCTTAGCCGTTAGCGCGGGCTGAGGAAATGAAGACAGTTTCAAAAACTATATTTCATTGACTTTCTAACGTTATCAGTCCGTTTGAGCTACAACGGTTGCGTCACATACTCGTACCAGCATGTATTTAGCGATATGTTTCTATTATTACCAGGTTGCATCGCTTTTAACAGTGCAACGATTGACTGTGGGACTGAATTGACTTGATTTTTGACTTTGAACTTATAAATATGATAAATGAGGCAACTGGACTCCAAGAAAAAACGTTCTTCTTAATTTGAATGATTGCTGGAACAGAGCATTTCCACTGGGCGCTGTGGTAGTGCTTTATTAAAAAATGTAGATAAATAAGTCAATTTTTACTGTGGGACCAATCCTAGCCGTTAGCTCGCACTGCAGAAATAGAGACATATTCAAAAACTAAATTTCATTGACTTTTAAGGGTATCAATCCGTTTGAGTTACAACGGTTGCGTCACATATTCGTACCAACATGTATTTAGCGATATGTTTCTTATATTACCAGGTTGCATCGCTTTTAACAGTGAAACGATTGACTGTGGGACTTAATTGAACTGATCTTGGACTTTGAACTTATAAATGTGATAAATGAGCCAATTGGACTCCAAGAAATAACATTCCTCTTAATCTGACATGATTGCTTGAATTCAGCGATTACACTGGGCGCTGCGGTCGAGCTTCATTAAAAAATTTAGATAAATAAGTCATTTTGTACTGTGGGACCAATCTTAGCCGTTAGCGCGGGCTGAGGAAATGAAACAGTTTCAAAAACTATATTTCATTGACTTTCTAACGTTATCAGTCCGTTTGAGCTACAACGGTTGCGTCACATACTCGTACCAGCATGTATTTAGCGATATGTTTCTAATATTACCAGGTTGCATCGCTTTTAACAGTGCAACGATTGACTGTGGGACTGAATTGAACTGATTTTTGACTTTGAACTTATAAATATGATAAATGAGGCAACTGGAATCCAAGAAAAAACGTTCTTCTTAATTTAAATGATTGCTGGAACAGAGCATTTCCACTGGGCGCTGTGGTAGTGCTTTATTAAAAAATGTAGATAAATAAGTCACTTTTTACTGTGGGACCAATCCTAGCCGTTAGCTCGCACTGCAGAAATAGAGACATTTTCAAAAACTAAATTTCCTTGACTTTTAAGGGTATCACTCCGTTTGAGTTACAACGGTCGCGTCACATATTCGTACCAACATGTACTTAGCGATATGTTTCTTATATTACCAGGTTGCATCGCTTTTAACAGTGAAACGATTGACTGTGGGACTTAATTGAACTGATTTTGGACTTTGAACTTATAAATGTGATAAATGAGCCAATTGGACTCCAAGAAATAACATTCCTCTTAATCTGACATGATTGCTTGAACTCAGCGATTACACTGAGAGCTGTGGTAGCGCTTCATTTAAAAATATAGATAAGTAAGTCATTTTTTACTGTCGGACCAATCCTAGCCGTTAGCTCGCACTGCAGAAATAGAGACATTTTCAAAAACTAAATTTCATTGACTTTTAAGGGTATCGCTCCGTTTGAGTTTCAACAGTTGCGTCACATATTCGTACCAACATGTATTTAGCGATATGTTTCTTATATTACCAGGTTGCATCGCTTTTAACAGTGAAACGATTGACTGTGGGATTAATTGAGCTGATTTTGCAATTTTAATTTATAAATGTGATAAATGAGGCAATTGGACTCCAAGAAATAACATTCTTCTTAATCTGACATGATTGCTGGAACTCAGCAATTACACTGGGTGCTGTGGTAGCGCTTCATTTAAAAATTTAGATAAATAAGTCATTTTTTACTGCGGGACCAATCCTAGCCGTTAGCTTGCGCTGAAGAAATAGAGACGGTTTCAAAAACTACTTCAAAAACGATTGACTGTGGGACTTAATTGAGCTGATTTTTGACTTTGAACTTTTAAATGTGATAAATGAGACAATTGGACTCCAAGAAATAACATTCTTCTTAATCTGACATGGTTGCTGGAACTCACCGATTACACTGGGTGCTGTGGTAGCTCTTCATTTAAAAATTTAGATAAGTAAGTCATTTTTTACTGCGGGACCAATCCTAGCCGTTAGCTTGCGCTGAAGAAAAAGAGACGGTTTCAAAAACTACTTCAAAAACGATTGACTGTGGGACTTAATTGAACTGATTTTGGACTTTCTACTTATAAATGTGATAAATGAGCCAATTGGACTCCAAGAAATAACATTCCTCTTAATCTGACATGATTGCTTGAACTCAGCGATTACACTGGGAGCTGTGGTAGCGCTTCATTTAAAAATATAGATAAGTAAGTCATTTTTTACTGTCGGACCAATCCTAGCCGTTAGCTCGCACTGCAGAAATAGAGACCTTTTCAAAAACTAAATTTCATTGACTTTTAAGGGTATCGCTCCGTTTGAGTTTCAACAGTTGCGTCACATATTCGTACCAACATGTATTTAGCGATATGTTTCTTATATTACCAGGTTGCATCGCTTTTAACAGTGAAACGATTGACTGTGGGATTAATTGTGCTGATTTTGGAATTTTAATTTATAAATGTGATAAATGAGGCAATTGGACTCCAAGAAATAACATTCTTCTTAATCCGACATGGTTGCTGGAACTCAGCAATTACACTGGGTGCTGTGGTAGCGCTTCATTTAAAAATTTAGATAAATAAGTCATTTTTTACTGCGGGACCAATCCTAGCCGTTAGCTTGCGCTGAAGAAATAGAGACGGTTTCAAAAACTACTTCAAAAACGATTGACTGTGGGACTTAATTGAGCTGATTTTTGACTTTGAACTTTTAAATGTGATAAATGAGACAATTGGACTCCAAGAAATAACATTCTTCTTAATCTGACATGGTTGCTGGAACTCACCGATTACACTGGGTGCTGTGGTAGCTCTTCATTTAAAAATTTAGATAAGTAAGTCATTTTTTACTGCGGGACCAATCCTAGCCGTTAGCTTGCGCTGAAGAAAAAGAGACGGTTTCAAAAACTACTTCAAAAACGATTGACTGTGGGACTTAATTGAGCTGATTTTTGACTTTAAACTTTTAAATGTGATAAATGGGCCAATTGGACTCCAAGAAATAACATTCTTCTTAATCTGACTTGGTTGCTGGAACTCACCGATTACACTGGGCGCTGTGGTAGCGCTTCATTTAAAAATTTAGATAAATAAGTCATTTTTTACTGTGGGACCAATCCTAGCCGTTAGTACGCGCTGAAGATATAGAGACAGTTTCAAAAATTATATTTCATTAGGTTTCTAACGGCATCCGTCCGCTTGAAGTACATATTTGTACGAACATGTGTTTAATGACATGTCTCAGATATTACCAAGTTGCATGGCTTTTCATAGTGAACCAATTGACTGTGTTACTTAATTGAACTGATTTTGGACTTTGAACTTATAAATGTGATAAATTAGACAATTGGACTCAAAGAAATAACATTCTTCTTAATTTGACATGATTGCTTGAACTCAACGATTACACTGGGCGCTGTGATAGCGCGTTATTAGGAAATGTAGATAAATAAGTCATTTTGTACTGTGGGACCAATCTTAATCGTTAGGGCGGGTGGAGGAAATGAAGACAGTTTCAAAAACTATATTTCATTGACTTTCTAACGTTATCAGTCCGTTTGAGTTACAACGGTTGCGTCACATACTCGTACCAACATGTATTTAGCGATATGTTTCTAATATTACCAGGTTGCATCGCTTTTAACAGTGCAACAATTGACTGTGGGACTGAATTGAACTGATTTTGGACTTTGAACTTACAAATATGATAAATGAGCCAATTGGACTCCAAGAAATAACATTCCTCTTAATCTGACATGATTGCTGGAACTCAGCGATTACACTGGGCGCTGCGGTAGCGCTTTATTAAAAAATGTAGATAAATAAGTCACTTTTTACTGTGGGACCAATCCTAGCCGTTAGCTCGCACTGCAGAAATAGAGACATTTTCAAAAACTAAATTTCATTGACTTTTAAGGGTATCACACCGTTTGAGTTACAACGGTTGCGTCACATATTCGTACCAACGTGTATTTAGCGATATGTTTCTTATATTACCAGGTTGCATCGCTTTTAACAGTGAAACGATTGACTGTGGGACTTAATTGAACTGATTTTGGACTTTGACATTATAAATGTGGTGAATGAGACAATTGGACTCCAAGAAATAACATTCTCCTTAATTTGACACGATTGCTGGAATTCAGCGATTACACTGGGCGCTGCGGTAGCGCTTCATTAAAAAATTTAGATAAATAAGTCATTTTGTACTGTGGGACCAATCTTAGCCGTCAGCGCGGGCTGAGGAAATGAAGACAGTTTCAAAAACTATATTTCATTGACTTTCTAACGTTATCAGTCCGTTTGAGCTACAACGGTTGCGTCACATACTCGTACCTGCATGTATTTAGCGATATGTTTCTAATATTACCAGGTTGCATCGCTTTTAACAGTGCAACGATTGACTGTGAGACTGAATTGAACTGATTTTTGACTTTGAACTTATAAATATGATAAATGAGGCAACTGGACTCCAAGAAAAACCGTTCTTCTTAATTTGAATGATTGCTGGAACAGAGCATTTCCACTGGGCGCTGTGGTAGTGCTTTATTAAAAAATGTAGATAAATAAGTCACTTTTTACTGTGGGACCAATCCTAGCCGTTAGCTCGCACTGCAGAAATAGAGACATTTTCAAAAACTAAATTTCATTGACTTTTAAGGGTATCACTCCGTTTGAGTTACAACGGTTGCGTCACATATTCGTACCAACATGTATTTAGCGATATGTTTCTTATATTACCAGGTTGCATCGCTTTTAACAGTGAAACGATTGACTGTGGGACTTAATTGAACTGATTTTGGACTTTGAACTTATAAATGTGATAAATGAGCCAATTGGACTCCAAGAAATAACATTCCTCTTAATCTGACATGATTGCTTGAACTCAGCGATTACACTGGGCGCTGTGGTAGCGCTTCATTTAAAAATATAGATAAGTAAGTCATTTTTTACTGTCGGACCAATCCTAGCCGTTAGCTCGCACTGCAGAAATAGAGACATTTTCAAAAACTAAATTTCATTGACCTTTTAACGTTATCAATCTGTTTCAGCTACGACGGTTGCGTTACATATCCGTACCAACATGTTTTCAGCGATATGTTTCTAATATTACAAGGTTGCATCGCTTTTAACAGTGAAACAATTGACTGTGGGACTTAATTGAACTGATTTTGGACTTTGAACTTATAAATGTGATAAATGAGCCAATTGGACTCCAAGAAATAACATTCTCCTTAATTTGACACGATTGCTGGAATTCAGCGATTACACTGGGCGCTGCGGTAGCGCTTCATTAAAAAATTTAGATAAATAAGTCATTTTTTTACTGTGGGACCAACCCTAGCCGTTAGCGCGCGCTGAAGATATAGAGACAGTTTCAAAAACTACATTTCATTGAGTACTAACGGTATCCGTCTGCTTGAAGTACAACGGTCGCGTCACATATTCGCACCGACATGTGTTTAGCGATATGTTTCAGACATTACCAAGTTGCATGGCTTTTAACAGTGAGACGATTGACTCTGGGATTTAATTGAACTGATTTTGGGCTTTGACATTATAAATGTGATGATTGAGACAATGGAACTCCAAGAAATAACATTCTCCTCAATTTGACACGATTGCTGGAATTTAGCGATTACACTGGGCGCTGTGGTGGCGCTTCATTTAAAAGTATAGATAAATGAGTCATTTTTTACAGTGGGACCAATCCTAGCCGTTAGCACGCGCTTAAGATATAGAGACAGTTTCAAAAACTACATTTTATTGAGTTTCTAACGGTATCCGTCCGCTTGAAGCACATCGGTCGCGTCACATATTCGTACCAACATGTGTTTAGCGATATGTTTCAGATATTACCAAGTTACATGGCTTTTAACAGTGAACCAATTGACTGTGGGACTTAATTGAGCTGATTTTGGACTTTTACCTTATAAATGTGATAAATGAGACAATTGGACTCCAAGAAATAACATTCTTCTTAATCTGACATGGTTGCTGGAACTCAGCGAATACACTGGGCGCTGTGTTAGCGCTTCATTTAAAATTTTAGATAAATAAGTCATTTTTTACTGTGGGACCAATCCTAGCCGTTAGCTCGCGCTGAAGAAATAGAGACGTTTTTTAAAACTAAATTTTATTGAATGTGTAACGGTATCACTCCGTTTAAGTTACAACGGTTGCGTCACATATTCGTACCAACATGCATTTAGCGATATGTTTCTGATATTACCAGGTTGCATCGCTTTTAACAGTGAAACGATTGACTGGGGGATTTAATTGAACTGAATTGAACTTTGACCTTATGAATGTGAGAAAGGAGACAATTGAACACCAAGAAGTAACTATCTTCTTAATTTTACATGATTGCTTGAACTCAACGGTTACACTGGGTGCTGTGGTAGCGCTTTATTTAAGAATGTAGATAAATAAGTCATATTTTACTGTGGGAGCAATCCTTGCCGTTAGTTGCTCTGAAGAAATAGAGACAGTTGCAAAAACTACTTCAAAAACGATTGACTGTGGGACTTAATTGAGCTGATTTTTGACTTTGAACTTGTAAATGTGATAAGTAGGCCAATTGGACTCCAAGAAATAACATTCTTCATAATCTGACATGGTTGCTGGAACTCAGCGATTACACTGGGCGCTGTGGTAGCGCTTCATTTAAAAGTTTAGATAAATAAGTCATTCTTTACTGTGGGACCAATCCTAGCCGTTAGCACGCGCTGAAGATATAGAGACAGTTTCAAAAACTACATTTCATTGAATTTGTAACGGTATCACTCCGTTTGAGTTACAACGGTTGCGTCACATATTCATACCAACAAGCATTTAGCGATATGTTTCTGATATTACGAGTTTGCATAGCTTTTAATAGTGAAACGATTGACTCTGGGATTTAAATGAATTGATTTTGGGCTTTGACATTATAAATGTGATGATTGAGACAATGGAACTCCAAGAAATAACATTCTCCTCAATTTGACACGATTGCTTGAATTTAGCGATTACACTGGGCGCTGTGGTGGCGCTTCATTTAAAAGTTTAGATAAATGAGTCATTTTTTACTGTGGGACCAATCCTAGCCGTTAGCACGCGCTTAAGATATAGAGACAGTTTCAAAAACTACATTTGATTGAGTTTCTAACGGTATCCGTCCGCTTGAAGCACATCGGTCGCGTCACATATTCGTACCAACATGTGTTTAGCGATATGTTTCAGATATTACCAAGTTACATGGCTTTTAACAGTGAACCAATTGACTGTGGAACTTAATTGAACTGATTTTGGACTTTTAACTTATAAATGTGATAAATGAGACAATTGGACTCAAAGAAATAATATTCTTCTTAATTTGACATGATTGCTTGAACTCAACGGTTACACTGGGCGCTGTGATAGCGCATTATTAAGAAATGTAGATAAATAAGTCATTTTTTACTGTGGGACCAATCCTAGCCGTTAGCTCGCGCTGAAGAAACAGAGACGTTTTCAAAAACTAAATTTCATTGAATTTGTAACGGTATCACTCCGTTTGAGTTACAACGGTTGCGTCACATATTCATACCAACAAGCATTTAGCGATATGTTTCTGATATTGCGAGTTTGCATAGCTTTTAACAGAGAAACGATTGACTGTGGGACTTAATTGAGCTGATTTTGGACTTTTAACTTATAAATGTGATAATTGAGACAATTGGACTCCAAGAAATAACATTCTTCTTAATCTGACATGGTTGCCGGAACTCAGCGAATACACTGGGCGCTGTGTTAGCGCTTCATTTAAAATTTTAGATAAATAAGTCATTTTTTACTGTGGGACCAATCCTAGCCGTTAGCTCGCGCTGAAGAAATAGAGACGTTTTTTAAAACTAAATTTTATTGAATTTGTAACGGTATCACTCCGTTTGAGTTACAACGGTTTCGTCACATATTCGTACCAACATGCATTTAGCAATATGTTTCTGATATTACCAGGTTGCATCGCTTTTAACAGTGAAACGATTGACTGGGGGATTTAATTGAACTGCGTTGAACTTTGACCTTATGAATGTGAGAAAGGAGACAATTGAACACCAAGAAGTAACATTCTTCTTAATTTTACATGATTGCTTGAACTCAACGATTACACTGGGTGCTGTGGTAGCGCTTTATTTAAGAATGTAGATAAATAAGTCATATTTTACTGTGAGAGCAATCCTTGCCGTTATTTGCTCTGAAGAAATAGAGACAGTTTCAAAAACTACTTCAAAAACGATTGACTGTGGGACTTAATTGAGCTGATTTTTGACTTGGAACTTATAAATGTGATAAATGGGCCAATTGAACTCCAAGAAATAACATTCTTCTTAATCTGACATGGTTGCTGGAACTCAGCGATTACACTGGGCGCTGTGGTAGCGCTTCATTTAAAAATTTAGATAAATAAGTCATTTTTTACTGTGGGACCAATCCTAGCCGTTAGCTCGCGCTGATGAAATAGAGACGTTTTTTAAAACTAAATTTCATTGAATTTGTAACGGTATCACTCCGCTTGAGTTACAGCGGTTGCGTCACATATTGGTACCAACATGCATATAGCAATATGTGTCTGATATTACCAGGTTGCATCACTTTTAACAGTGAAACGATTGACTGGGGGATTTAATTGAACTGCCTGGAATTTTGACCTTATGAATGTGAGAAAGGAGACAATTGAACACAAAGAAGTAACATTCTTCTTAATTTTACATGATTGCTTGAACTCAACGATTACACTGGGTGCTGTGGTAGCGCTTTATTTAAAAATTTAGATAAATAAGTCATTTTTTACTGTGGGACCAATCCTAGCCGTTAGCTCCCGCTGAAGAAATAGAGACGTTTTTTAAAACTAAATTTCATTGAATTTGTAACGGTATCCGTCCGCTTGAAGTACAACGGTCGCGTCACATATTCGCACCACCATGTGTTTAGCGATATGTTTCAGACATTACCAATTTGCATGGCTTTTAACAGTGAAACGATTGAGTCTGGGATTTAAATGAACTGATTTTGGGCTTTGACATTATAAATGTGATGATTGAGACAATGGAACTCCAAGAAATAACATTCTCCTCAATTTGACACGATTGCTGGAATTTAGCGATTACACTGGGCGCTGTGGTGGCGCTTCATTTAAAAGTTTAGATAAATGAGTCATTTTTTACTGTGGGACCAATCCTAGCCGTTAGCACGCGCTTAAGATATAGAGACAGTTTCAAAAACTACATTTGATTGAGTTTCTAACGGTATCCGTCCGCTTGAAGCACATCGGTCGCGTCAAATATTCGTACCAACATGTGTTTAGCGATATGTTTCAGATATTACCAAGTTACATGGCTTTTAACAGTGAAACAATTGACTGTGGAACTTAATTGAACTGATTTTGGACTTTGAACTTATAAATGTGATAAATGAGACAATTGGACTCAAAGAAATAATATTCTTCTTAATTTGACATGATTGCTTGAACTCAACGGTTACACTGGGCGCTGTGATAGCGCGTTATTAACAAATGTAGATAAATAAGTCATTTTTTACTGTGGGACCAATCCTAGCCGTTAGCTCGCGCTGAAGAAATAGAGACGTTTTCAAAAACTAAATTTCATTGAATTTGTAACGGTATCACTCTGTTTGAGTTACAACGGTTGCGTCACATATTCATACCAACAAGCATTTAGCGATATGTTTCTGATATTGCGAGTTTGCATAGATTTTAACAGTGAAACGATTGACTGTGGGACTTAATTGAGCTGATTTTGGACTTTTAACTTATAAATGTGATAATTGAGACAATTGGACTCCAAGAAATAACATTCTTCTTAATCTGACATCGTTGCTGAAACTCAGCGAATACACTGGGCGCTGTGGTAGCGCTTCATTTAAAATTTTAGATAAATAAGTCATTTTTTACTGTGGGACCAATCCTAGCCGTTAGCTCGCGCTGAAGAAATAGAGACGTTTTTTAAAACTAAATTTTATTGAATTTATAACGGTATCACTCCGTTTGAGTTACAACGGTTGCGTCACATATTCGTACCAACATGCATTTAGCAATATGTTTCTGATATTACCAGGTTGCATCGCTTTTAACAGTGAATCGATTGACTGGGGGATTTAATTGAACTGCCTTGAACTTTGACCTTATGAATGTGAGAAAGGAGACAATTGAACACCAAGAAGTAACATTCTTCTTAATTTTACATGATTGCTTGAACTCAACGATTACACTGGGCGCTGTGGTAGCGCTTTATTTAAGAATGTAGATAAATAAGTCATATTTTACTGTGGGAGCAATCCTTGCCGTTAGTTGCTCTGAAGAAATAGAGACAGTTTCAAAAACTACTTCAAAAACGATTGACTGTGGGACTTAATTGAGCTGATTTTTGACTTTGAACTTATAAATGTGATAAATGAGACAATTGAACTCAAAGAAATAATATTCTTCTTAATTTGACATGATTGCTTGAACTCAACGGTTACACTGGGCGCTGTGATAGCGCGTTATTAACAAATGTAGATAAATAAGTCATTTTTTACTGTGGGACCAATCCTAGCCGTTAGCTCGCGCTGAAGAAATAGAGACGTTTTCAAAAACTAAATTTCATTGAATTTGTAACGGTATCACTCTGTTTGAGTTACAACGGTTGCGTCACATATTCATACCAACAAGCATTTAGCGATATGTTTCTGATATTGCGAGTTTGCATAGATTTTAACAGTGAAACGATTGACTGTGGGACTTAATTGAGCTGATTTTGGACTTTTAACTTATAAATGTGATAATTGAGACAATTGGACTCCAAGAAATAACATTCTTCTTAATCTGACATCGTTGCTGGAACTCAGCGAATACACTGGGCGCTGTGGTGGCGCTTCATTTAAAATTTTAGATAAATAAGTCATTTTTTACTGTGGGACCAATCCTAGCCGTTAGCTCGCGCTGAAGAAATAGAGACGTTTTTTAAAACTAAATTTTATTGAATTTATAACGGTATCACTCCGTTTGAGTTACAACGGTTGCGTCACATATTCGTACCAACATGCATTTAGCAATATGTTTCTGATATTACCAGGTTGCATCGCTTTTAACAGTGAATCGATTGACTGGGGGATTTAATTGAACTGCCTTGAACTTTGACCTTATGAATGTGAGAAAGGAGACAATTGAACACCAAGAAGTAACATTCTTCTTAATTTTACATGATTGCTTGAACTCAACGATTACACTGGGCGCTGTGGTAGCGCTTTATTTAAGAATGTAGATAAATAAGTCATATTTTACTGTGGGAGCAATCCTTGCCGTTAGTTGCTCTGAAGAAATAGAGACAGTTTCAAAAACTACTTCAAAAACGATTGACTGTGGGACTTAATTGAGCTGATTTTTGACTTTGAACTTATAAATGTGATAAATGGGCCAATTGGACTCCAAGAAATAACATTCTTCTTAATCTGACATGGTTGCTGGAACTCAGCGATTACACTGGGCGCTGTGGTAGCGCTTCATTTAAAAATTTAGATAAATAAGTCATTTTTTACTGTGGGACCAATCCTAGCCGTTAGCTCGCGCTGAAGAAATAGAGACGTTTTTTAAAACTAAATTTCATTGAATTTGTAACGGTATCACTCCGCTTGAGTTACTGCAGTTGCGTCACATATTGGTACCAACATGCATATAGCAATATGTGTCTGATATTAACAGGTTGCATCACTTTTAATAGTGAAACGATTGAATGGGGGATTTAATTGAACTGCCTTGAACTTTGACCTTATTAATCTGAGAAAGGAGACAATTGAACACAAAGAAGTAACATTCTTCTTAATTTTACATGATTGCTTGAACTCAACGATTACACTGGGCGCTGTGGTAGCGCTTTATTTAAGAATGTAGATAAATAAGTCATATTTTACTGTGGCAGCAATCCTTGCCGTTAGTTGCTCTGAAGAAATAGAGACAGTTTCAAAAACTACTTCAAAAACGATTGACTGTGGGACTTAATTGAGCTGATTTTTGACTTTGAACTTATAAATGTGATAAATGGGCCAATTGGACTCCAAGAAATAACATTCTTCCTAATCCGACATGGTTGCTGGAACTCAGCGATTACACTGGTCGCTGTGGTAGCGCTTCATTTAAAAATTTAGATAATTAAGTCATTTTTTACTGTGGGACCAATCCTGGCCGTTAGTACGCGCAGAAGATATAGAGACAGTTTCAATAACTACATTTCATTGAGTTTCTAACGGTATCCGTCCGCTTAAAGTACATCGGTCGCGTCACATATTCGTACCAACATGTGTTTAGCGATATGTTTCAGATATTACCAAGTTGCATGGCTTTTAACAGTGAACCAATTGACTGTGGGACTTAATTGAACTGATTTTGGAGTTTGAACTTATAAATGTGATTAATGAGACACTTGGACTCAAAGAAATAAAATTCTTCTTAATTTGACATGATTGCTTGAACTCAGCGATTACACTGGGCGCTGTGATAGCGCATTATTAAGAAATGTAGATAAATAGGTCATTTTTTACTGTGGGACCAATCCTAGCCGTTAGTTTGCGCTGAAGAAATAGAGACAGTTTCAAAAACTACTTCAAAAACGATTGACTGTAGGACTTAATTGAGCTGATTTTTGACTTTGAACTTATAAATGTGATAAATGGGCCAATTGGACTCCAAGAAATAACATTCTTCTTAATACGACATGGTTGCTGGAACTCAGCGATTACACTGGTCGCTGTGGTAGCGCTTCATTTAAAAATTTAGATAAATAAGTAATTTTTTACTCTGGGACCAATCCTGGCCGTTAGTACGCGCTGAAGATATAGAGACAGTTTCAATAACTACATTTCATTGAGTTTCTAACGGTATCCGTCCGCTTAAAGTACATCGGTCGCGTCACCTATTCGTACCAACATGAGTTTAGCGATATGTTTCAGATATTACCAAGTTGCATGGCTTTTAACAGTGAACCAATTGACGGTGGGACTTAATTGAACTGATGAAATGTGATAATTGAGACAATTGGACTCCAAGAAATAACATTCTTCTTAATCTGACATCGTTGCTGGAACTCAGCGAATACACTGGGCGCTGTGGTAGCGCTTCATTTAAAATTTTAGATAAATAAGTCATTTTTTACTGTGGGACCAATCCTAGCCGTTAGCTCGCGCTGAAGAAATAGAGACGTTTTTTAAAACTAAATTTTATTGAATTTATAACGGTATCACTCCGTTTGAGTTACAACGGTTGCGTCACATATTCGTACCAACATGCATTTAGCAATATGTTTCTGATATTACCAGGTTGCATCGCTTTTAACAGTGAATCGATTGACTGGGGGATTTAATTGAACTGCCTTGAACTTTGACCTTATGAATGTGAGAAAGGAGACAATTGAACACCAAGAAGTAACATTCTTCTTAATTTTACATGATTGCTTGAACTCAACGATTACACTGGGTGCTGTGGTAGCGCTTTATTTAAGAATGTAGATAAATAAGTCATATTTTACTGTGGGAGAAATCCTTGCCGTTAGTTGCTCTGAAGAAATAGAGACAGTTTCAAAAACTACTTCAAAAACGATTGACTGTGGGACTTAATTGAGCTGATTTTTGACTTTGAACTTATAAATGTGATAAATGGGCCAATTGGACTCCAAGAAATAACATTCTTCTTAATCTGACATGGTTGCTGGAACTCTTTTTTTTTCTTTTCAATTTATTTAAAGTCGATTATTCACATATTTACAATAGTTTCCAAAAAAAAGTAATTAAGAAAACTAATCTAAATCAACTAAATTTTTTTTATGTTTACAATTAAATAAAATCATTTTTTTTATATATATAAACAATAATAACAACAAAGTTCTATAAAGGGACCTTACATTCATCACAGTTACATTTAGATCCGTCCCACATTTTAAAAAATGACTTATTTATCTAAATTCTCAGCGATTACACTGGGCGCTGTGGTAGCGCTTCATTTAAAAATTTAGATAAATAAGTCATTTTTTACTGTGGGACCAATCCTAGCCGTTAGCTCGCGCTGAAGAAATAGAGACGTTTTTTAAAACTAAATTTCATTGAATTTGTAATGGTATCACTCCGCTTGAGTTACAGCGGTTGCGTCACATATTGGTACCAACATGCATATAGCAATATGTGTCTGATATTACCAGGTTGCATCACTTTTAACAGTGAAACGATTGAATGGGGGATTTAATTGAACTGCCTTGAACTTTGACCTTATTAATCTGAGAAAGGAGACAATTGAACACAAAGAAGTAACATTCTTCTTAATTTTACATGATTGCTTGAACTCAACGATTACACTGGGCGCTGTGGTAGCGCTTTATTTAAGAATGTAGATAAATAAGTCATATTTTACTGTGGCAGCAATCCTTGCCGTTAGTTGCTCTGAAGAAATAGAGACAGTTTCAAAAACTACTTCAAAAACGATTGACTGTGGGACTTAATTGAGCTGATTTTTGACTTTGAACTTATAAATGTGATAAATGGGCCAATTGAACTCCAAGAAATAACATTCTTCTTAATCCGACATGGTTCCTGGAACTCAGCGATTACACTGGTCGCTGTGGTAGCGCTTCATTTAAAAATTTAGATAATTAAGTCATTTTTTACTGTGGGACCAATCCTGGCCGTTAGTACGCGCAGAAGATATAGAGACAGTTTCAATAACTACATTTCATTGAGTTTCTAACGGTATCCGTCCGCTTAAAGTACATCGGTCGCGTCACATATTCGTACCAACATGTGTTTAGCGATATGTTTCAGATATTACCAATTTGCATGGCTTTTAACAGTGAACCAATTGACTGTGGGACTTAATTGAACTGATTTTGGAGTTTGAACTTATAAATGTGATTAATGAGACACTTGGACTCAAAGAAATAAAATTCTTCTTAATTTGACATGATTGCTTGAACTCAACGATTACACTGGGCGCTGTGATGGTGTCTTTATTAAGAAATGTAGATAAATAAGTCATTTTTTACTGTGGGACCAATCCTATCCGTTAGCTCGCGCTGAAGAAATAGAGACGTTTTCTAAATCTAAATTTCATTGAATTTGTAACTGTATCACTCCGTTTGAGTTACAACGGTTGCGTCACATATTCATACCAACAAGCATTTAGCGATATGTTTCTGATATTGCGAGTTTGCATAGCTTTTAACAGTGAAACGATTGACTGTGGGACTTAATTGAGCTGATTTTGGACTTTTAACTTATAAATGTGATAAATGAGACAATTGGACTCCAAGAAATAACATTCTTCTTAATCTGAAATGGTTGCTGGAACTCAGCGAATACACTGGGCGCTGTGGTAGCGCTTCATTTAAAATTTTAGATAAATAAGTCATTTTTTACTGTGGGACCAATCCTAGCCGTTAGCGCGCGCTGAAGAAATAGAGACGTTTTTTAAAACTAAATTTTATTGAATTTTTAACGGTATCACTCCGTTTGAGTTACAACGGTTGCGTCACATATTCGTACCAACATGCATTTAGCAATATGTTTCTGATATTACCAGGTTGCATCGCTTTTAACAGTGAAACGATTGACTGGGGGATTTAATTGAACTGCCTTGAACTTTGACCTTATGAATGTGAGAAAGGAGACAATTGAACACCAAGAAGTAACATTCTTTTTAATTTTACATGATTGCTTGAACTCAACGATTACACTGGGTGCTGTGGTAGCGCTTTATTTAAGAATGTAGATAAATAAGTCATATTTTACTGTGGGAGCAAACCTTGCCGTTAGTTGCTCTGAAGAAATAGAGACAGTTTCAAAAACTACTTCAAAACCGATTGACTGTGGGACTTAATTGAGCTGAATTTTGACTTTGAACTTATAAATGTGGTATATGGGCCAACTGGACTCCAAGAAATAACATTCTTCTTAATCTGACATGGTTGCTGGAACTCACCGATTACACTGGGCGCTGTGGTAGCGCTTCATTTAAAAATTTAGATAAATAAGTCATTTTTTACTGTGGGACCAATCCTAGCCGTTAGCTCGCGCTGAAGAAATAGAGACGATTTTTAAAACTAAATTTCATTGAATTTGTAACGGTATCACTCCGCTTGAGTTACAGCGGTTGCGTCACATATTCGTACCAACATGCATATAGCAATATGTGTCTGATATTACCAGCTTGCATCACTTTTAAAAGTGAAACGATTGACTGGGGAATTTAATTGAACTGCCTTGAACTTTGACCTTATGAATGTGAGAAAGGAGACAATTGAACACAAAGAAGTAACATTCTTCTTAATTTTACATGATTGCTTGAACTCAACGATTACACTGGGCGCTGTGGTAGCGCTTTATTTAAGAATGTAGATAAATAAGTCATATTTTACTGTGGCAGCAATCCTTGCCGTTAGTTGCTCTGAAGAAATAGAGACAGTTTCAAAAACTACTTCAAAAACGATTGACTGTGGGACTTAATTGAGCTGATTTTTGACTTTGAACTTATAAATGTGATAAATGGGCCAATTGGACTCCAAGAAATATCATTCTTCTTAATCCGACATGGTTGCTGGAACTCAGCGATTACACTGGTCGCTGTGGTAGCGCTTCATTTAAAAATTTAGATAATTAAGTCATTTTTTACTGTGGGACCAATCCTGGCCGTTAGTACGCGCAGAAGATATAGAGACAGTTTCAATAACTACATTTCATTGAGTTTCTAACGGTATCCGTCCGCTTAAAGTACATCGGTCGCGTCACATATTCGTACCAACATGTGTTTAGCGATATGTTTCAGATATTACCAAGTTGCATGGCTTTTAACAGTGAACCAATTGACTGTGGGACTTAATTGAACTGATTTTGGAGTTTGAACTTATAAATGTGATTAATGAGACACTTGGACTCAAAGAAATAAAATTCTTCTTAATTTGACATGATTGCTTGAACTCAGCGATTACACTGGGCGCTGTGATAGCGCATTATTAAGAAATGTAGATAAATAAGTCATTTTTTACTGTGGGACCAATCCTAACCGTTAGTTCGCGCTGAAGAAATAGAGTTAGTTTCAAAAACTACATTTCATTGAGTATCTAACGGTATCTGTCCGCTTGAAGTACAACGGTCGCGTCACATATTCGCACCAACATGTGTTTAGCGAAATGTTTCAGACATTACCAAGTTGCATGGCTTTTAACAGTGAACGAATTGACTGTGGGACTTAATTGAACTGATTTTGGACTTTGAACTTATAAATGTGATAAATGAGACAATTTGACACCAAGAAATAACATTCTTCTTAATTTGACATGATTGCTTGAACTCAACGATTACACTGGGCGCTGTGATGGTGTCTTTATTAAGAAATGTAGATAAATAAGTCATTTTTTACTGTGGGACCAATCCTATCCGTTAGCTCGCGCTGAAGAAATAGAGACGTTTTCTAAATCTAAATTTCATTGAATTTGTAACTGTATCACTCCGTTTGAGTTACAACGGTTGCGTCACATATTCATACCAACAAGCATTTAGCGATATGTTTCTGATATTGCGAGTTTGCATAGCTTTTAACAGTAAAACGATTGACTGTGGGACTTAATTGAGCTGATTTTGGACTTTTAACTTATAAATGTGATAAATGAGACAATTGGACTCCAAGAAATAACATTCTTCTTAATCTGACATGGTTGCTGGAACTCAGCGAATACACTGGGCGCTGTGGTAGCGCTTCATTTAAAATTTTAGATAAATAAGTCATATTTTACTGTGGGAGCAAACCTTGCCGTTAGTTGCTCTGAAGAAATAGAGACAGTTTCAAAAACTACTTCAAAAACGATTGACTGTGGGACTTAATTGAGCTGACTTTTGACTTTGAACTTATAAATGTGATAAATGGGCCAATTGGACTCCAAGAAATAACATTCTTCTTAATCTGACATGGTTGCTGGAACTCACCGATTACACTGGGCGCTGTGGTAGCGCTTCATTTAAAAATTTAGATAAATAAGTCATTTTTTACTGTGGGACCAATCCTAGCCGTTAGCTCGCGCTGAAGAAATAGAGACGTTTTTAAAACTAAATTTCATTGAATTTGTAACGGTATCACTCCGCTTGAGTTACAGCGGTTGCGTCACATATTTGTACCAACATGCATATAGCAATATGTGTCTGATATTACCAGCTTGCATCACTTTTAAAAGTGAAACGATTGACTGGGGGATTTAATTGAACTGCCTTGAACTTTGACCTTATGAATGTGAGAAAGGAGACAATTGAACACAAAGAAGTAACATTCTTCTTAATTTTACATGATTGCTTGAACTCAACGATTACACTGGGCGCTGTGGTAGCGCTTTATTTAAGAATGTAGATAAATAAGTCATATTTTACTGTGGCAGCAATCCTTGCCGTTAGTTGCTCTGAAGAAATAGAGACAGTTTCAAAAACTACTTCAAAAACGATTGACTGTGGGACTTAATTGAGCTGATTTTTGACTTTGAACTTATAAATGTGATAAATGGGCCAATTGGACTCCAAGAAATAACATTCTTCCTAATCCGATATGGTTGCTGGAACTCAGCGACTACACTGGACGCTGTGGTAGCGCTTCATTTAAAAATTTAGATAAATAAGTCATTTTTTACTGTGGGACCAATTCTGGCCGTTAGTACGCGCTGAAGATATAGACACGTTTTTTAAAACTAAATTTCATTGAATTTGTAACGGTATCACTCCGTTTGAGTTACAGCGGTTGCGTCACATATTCGTACCAACATGCATTTAGCAATATGTTTCTGATATTACCAGGTTGCATCACCTTTAACAGTGAAACGATTGACTGGGGGATTTAATTGAACTGCCTTGAACTTTGACCTTATGAATGTGAGAAAGGAGACAATTGGACACCAAGAAGTAACATTCTTCTTAATTTTACATGATTGCTTGAACTCAACGATTACACTGGGCGCTGTGGTAGCGCTTTATTTAAGAATGTAGATAAATAAGTCATATTTTACTGTGGCAGCAATCCTTGCCGTTAGTTGCTCTGAAGAAATAGAGACAGTTTCAAAAACTACTTCAAAAACGATTGACTGTGGGACTTAATTGAGCTGATTTTTGACTTTGAACTTATAAATGTGATAAATGGGCCAATTGGACTCCAAGAAATAACATTCTTCTTAATCCGACATGGTTGCTGGAACTCAGCGATTACACTGGTCGCTGTGGTAGCGCTTCATTTAAAAATTTAGATAAATAAGTCATTTTTTAATGTGGGACCAATCCTGGCCGTTAGTACGCGCAGAAGATATAGAGACAGTTTCAATAACTACATTTCATTGAGTCTCTAACGGTATCCGTCCGCTTAAAGTACATCGGTCGCGTCACATATTCGTACCAACATGTGTTTAGCGATATGTTTCAGATATTACCAAGTTGCATGGCTTTTAACAGTGAACCAATTGACTGTGGGACTTAATTGAACTGATTTTGGAGTTTTAACTTATAAATGTGATTAATGAGACACTTGGACTCAAAGAAATAACATTCTTCTTAATTTGACATGATTGCTTGAACTCAACGATTACACTGGGCGCTGTGATAGCGCATTATTAAGAAATGTAGATAAATAAGTCATTTTTTACTGTGGGACCAATCCTAGCCGTTAGTTCGCGCTGAAGAAATAGAGACAGTTTCAAAAACTACTTCAAAAACGATTGACTGTGGGACTTAATTGAGCTGATTTTTGACTTTGAACTTATAAATGTGATAAATGGGCCAATTGGACTCCAAGAAATAACATTCTTCTTAATACGACATGGTTGCTGGAACTCAGCGATTACACTGGTCGCTGTGGTAGCGCTTCATTTAAAAATTAAGATAAATAAGTCAGTTTTTACTGTGGGACCAATCCTGGCCGTTAGTACGCGCTGAAGATATAGAGACAGTTTCAATAACTACATTTCATTGAGTTTCTAACGGTATCCGTCCGCTTAAAGTACATCGGTCGCGTCACATATTCGTACCAACATGTGTTCAGCGATATGTTTCAGATATTACCAAGTTGCATGGCTTTTAACAGTGAACCAATTGACTGTGGAACTTAATTAAACTGATTTTGGAGTTTGAACTTATAAATGTGATTAATGAGACAATTGGACTCAAAAAAATAACATTCTTCTTAATTTGACATGATTGCTTGAACTCAACGATTACACTGGGCGCTGTGATAGCGCGTTATTAAGAAATGTAGATAAATAAGTCATTTTTTACTGTGGGACCAATCCTAGCCGTTAGTTCGCGCTGAAGAAATAGAGACAGTTTCAAAAACTACATTTCATTGAGTATCTAACGGTATCTGTCCGCTTGAAGTACAACGGTCGCGTCACATATTCGCACCAACATGTGTTTAGCGATATGTTTCAGACATTACCAAGTTGCAAGGCTTTTAACAGTGAACGAATTGACTGTGGGACTTAATTGAACTGATTTTGGACTTTGAACTTATAAATGTGATAAATAAGAAAATTTGACACCAAGGAATAACATTCTTCTTAATTTGACATGGTTGCTTGAACTCAACGATTACACTGGGCGCTGTGATGACGCTTTTATTAAGAAATGTAGATAAATAAGTCATTTTTTACTGTGGGACCAATCCTATCCGTTAGCTCGCGCTGAAGAAATAGAGACGTTTTCTAAATCTAAATTTCATTGAATTTGTAACGGTATCACTCCGTTTGAGTTACAACGGTTGCGTGACATATTCGTACCAACATGCATTTAGCGATATGTTTCAGACATTACCAAGTTGCATGGCTTTTAACAGTGAACAAATTGACTGTGGGACTTAATTGAACTGATTTTGGACTTTGAACTTATAAATGTGATAAATGAGACAATTGGACACCAAGAAATAACATTCTTCTTAATTTGACATGATTGCTTGAACTCAACAGTTACACTGGGCGCTGTGATAGCCCTTTATTAAGAAATTTAAATAAATAAGTCATTTTTTACTGTGGGACCAATCCTAGCCGTTAGCTCGCGCTGAAGAAATAGAGACGTTTTCTAAAACTAAATTTCGTTTAATTTGTAAGGGTATCACTCCGTTTCAGTTACAACGGTTGCGTCACATATTCGTACCAACATGCATTTAGCGATATGTTTCTGATATTACTAGGTTGCATCGCTTTTACCAGTGAAACGATTGCCTGTGGGATTTAATTGAACTGCTTTGGACTTTGACCTTATGAATGTGAGAAAGGAGACAATTGAACACCAAGAAGTAACATTCTTCTTAATTTTACATGATTGCTTGAACTCAACGATTACACTGGGTGCTGTGGTAGCGCTTTATTTAAGAATGTAGATAAATAAGTCATATTTTACTGTGGGAGCAATCCTTGCCGTTAGTTGCTCTGAAGAAATAGAGACAGTTGCAAAAACTACTTCAAAAACGATTGACTGTGGGACTTAATTGAGCTGATTTTTTACTTTGAACTTGCAAATGTGATAAATGGGCCAATTGGACTCCAAGAAGTAACATTCTTCATAATCTGACATGGTTGCTGGAACTCAGCGATTACACTGGGCGCTGTGGTAGCGCTTCATTTAAAAATTTAGATAAATAAGTCATTTTTTACTGTGTGACCAATCCTAGCCGTTAGCACGCGCTGAAGATATAGAGACAGTTTTAAAAACTACATTTCATTGAGTTCTAACGGTATCTGTCCGCTTGAAGTACAACGGTCGCGTCACATATTCGCACCAATATGTGTTTAGCGATATGTTTCAGACATTACCAAGTTGCATGGCTTTTAACAGTGAAACGATTGACTCTGGGATTTAATTGAACTGATTTGGGGATTTGACATTATAAATGTGATGATTGAGACAATGGAAATCCAAGAAATAACATTCTCTTCAATTTGACACGATTGCTGGAATTTCGCGATTACCCTGGGCGTTGTGGTGGCGCTTCATTTAAAAGTTTAGATAAATGAGTCATTTTTTACTGTGGTACCAATCCTAGCCGTTAGCATGCGCTTAAGATATAGAGACAGTTTCAAAAACTACATTTCATTGAGTTTCTAACGTTATCCGTCCGCTTGAAGTACATCGGTCGCGTCACATATTCGTACCAACATGTGTTTAGCGATATGTTTCAGATATTGCCAAGTTACATGGCTTTTAACAGTGAACAAATTGACTGTGGAACTTAATTGAACTGATTTTTGACTTTGAACTTATAAATGTGATAAATGGGCCAATTGGACTCCAAGAAATAACATTCTTCTTAATACGACATGGTTGCTGGAACTCAGCGATTACACTGGTCGCTGTGGTAGCGCTTCATTTAAAAATTTAGATAAATAAGTCAGTTTTTACTGTGGGACCAATCCTGGCCGTTAGTACGCGCTGAAGATATAGAGACAGTTTCAATAACTACATTTCATTGAGTTTCTAACGGTATCCGTCCGCTTAAAGTACATCGGTCGCGTCACATATTCGTACCAACATGTGTTTAGCGATATGTTTCAGATATTACCAAGTTGCATGGCTTTTAACAGTGAACCAATTGACTGTGGAACTTAATTAAACTGATGTTGGAGTTTGAACTTATAAATGTGATTAATGAGACAATTGGACTCAAAAAAATAACATTCTTCTTAATTTGACATGATTGCTTGAACTCAACGATTACACTGGGCGCTGTGATAGCGCGTTATTAAGAAATGTAGATAAATAAGTCATTTTGTACTGTGGGACCAATCCTAGCCGTTAGTTCGCGCTGAAGAAATAGAGACAGTTTCAAAAACTACATTTCATTGAGTATCTAACGGTATCTGTCCGCTTGAAGTACAACGGTCGCGTCACATATTCGCACCAACATGTGTTTAGCGATATGTTTCAGACATTACCAAGTTGCAAGGCTTTTAACAGTGAACGAATTGACTGTGGGACTTAATTGAACTGATTTTGGATTTTGAACTTATAAATGTGATAAATAAGAAAATTTGACACCAAGGAATAACATTCTTCTTAATTTGACATGGTTGCTTGAACTCAACGATTACACTGGGCGCTGTGATGACGCTTTTATTAAGAAATGTAGATAAATAAGTCATTTTTTACTGTGGGACCAATCCTATCCGTTAGCTCGCGCTGAAGAAATAGAGACGTTTTCTAAATCTAAATTTCATTGAATTTGTAACGGTATCACTCCGTTTGAGTTACAACGGTTGCGTGACATATTCGTACCAACATGCATTTAGCGATATGTTTCAGACATTACCAAGTTGCATGGCTTTTAACAGTGAACGAATTGACTGTGGGACTTAATTGAACTGATTTTGGACTTTGAACTTATAAATGTGATAAATGAGACAATTGGACTCAAAGAAATAACATTCTTCTTAATTTGACATGATTGCTTGAACTCAAAAGTTACACTGGGCGCTGTGATAGCCCTTTATTAAGAAATTTAGATAAATAAGTCATTTTTTACTGTGGGACCAATCCTAGCCGTTAGCTCGCGCTGAAGAAATAGAGACGTTTTCTAAAACTAAATTTCGTTTAATTTGTAAGGGTATCACTCCGTTTCAGTTACAACGGTTGCGTCACATATTCGTACCAACATGCATTTAGCGATATGTTTCTGATATTACTAGGTTGCATCGCTTTTACCAGTGAAACGATTGCCTGTGGGATTTAATTGAACTGCTTTGGAATTTGACCTTATGAATGTGAGAAAGGAGACAATTGAACACCAAGAAGTAACATTCTTCTTAATTTTACATGATTGCTTGAACTCAACGATTACACTGGGTGCTGTGGTAGCGCTTTATTTAAGAATGTAGATAAATAAGTCATATTTTACTGTGGGAGCAATCCTTGCCGTTAGTTGCTCTGAAGAAATAGAGACAGTTGCAAAAACTACTTCAAAAACGATTGACTGTGGGACTTAATTGAGCTGATTTTTTACTTTGAACTTGTAAATGTGATAAATGGGCCAATTGGACTCCAAGAAGTAACATTCTTCATAATCTGACATGGTTGCTGGAACTCAGCGATTACACTGGGCGCTGTGGTAGCGCTTCATTTAAAAATTTAGATAAATAAGTCATTTTTTACTGTGTGACCAATCCTAGCCGTTAGCACGCGCTGAAGATATAGAGACAGTTTCAAAAACTACATTTCATTGAGTTCTAACGGTATCTGTCCGCTTGAAGTACAACGGTCGCGTCACATATTCGCACCAATATGTGTTTAGCGATATGTTTCAGACATTACCAAGTTGCATGGCTTTTAACAGTGAAACGATTGACTCTGGGATTTAATTGAACTGATTTTGGGATTTGACATTATAAATGTGATGATTGAGACAATGGAAATCCAAGAAATAACATTCTCTTCAATTTGACACGATTGCTGGAATTTCGCGATTACCCTGGGCGTTGTGGTGGCGCTTCATTTAAAAGTTTAGATAAATGAGTCATTTTTTACTGTGGTACCAATCCTAGCCGTTAGCATGCGCTTAAGATATAGAGACAGTTTCAAAAACTACATTTCATTGAGTTTCTAACGTTATCCGTCCGCTTGAAGTACATCGGTCGCGTCACATATTCGTACCAACATGTGTTTAGCGATATGTTTCAGATATTGCCAAGTTACATGGCTTTTAACAGTGAACAAATTGACTGTGGAACTTAATTGAACTGATTTTGGACTTTGAACTTATAAATGTGATAAATGAGACAATTGGACTCAAAGAAAGAATATTCTTCTTAATTTGACATGATTGCTTGAACTCAACGATTACACTGGGCGCTGTGATGGCGCGTTATTAAGAAATGTAGATAAATAAGTCATTTTTTACTGTGGGACCAATCCTAGCCGTTAGCTCGCGCTGAAGAAATAGAGACGTTTTTTAAAACTAAATTTTATTGAATTTGTAACGGTATCACTCCGTTTGAGTTACAACGGTTGCGTCACATATTCGTACCAACATGCATTTAGCGATATGTTTCTGATATTACCAGGTTGCATCACTTTTAACAGTGAAACGATTGACTGGGGGATTTAATTGAACTGCCTTGAACTTTGACCTTATGAATGTGAGAAAGGAGACAATTGAACACCAAGAAGTAACATTCTTCTTAATTTGACATGCTTGAACTCAACGATTACACTGGGTGCTGTGGTAGCGCTTTATTTAAGAATGTAGATAAATAAGTCATATTTTACTGTGGGAGCAATCCTTGCCGTTAGTTGCTTTGAAGAAATAGAGACAGTTTCAAAAACTACTTCAAAAACGATTGACTGTGGGACTTAATTGAGCTGATTTTTGACTTTGAACTTATAAATGTGATAAATGGGCCAATTGGACTCCAAGAAATAACATTCTTCTTAATCTGACATGGTTGCTGGAACTCAGCGATTACACTGGGCGCTGTGGTAGCGCTTCATTTAAAAATTTAGATAAATAAGTCATTTTTTACTGTGGGACCAATCCTAGTCGTTAGCTCGCGCTGAAGAAATAGAGACGTTTTTTAAAACTAAATTTCATTGAATTTGTAACGGTATCACTCCGTTAGAGTTACAGCGGTTGCGTCACATATTCGTACCAACATGCATTTAGCAATATGTTTCTGATATTACCAGGTTGCATCACTTTTAACAGTGAAACGATTGACTGGGGGATTTAATTTAACTGCCTTGAACTTTGACCTTATGAATGTGAGAAGGGAGACAATTGAACACAAAGAAGTAACATTCTTCTTTATTTTACATGATTGCTTGAACTCAACGATTACACTGGGCGCTGTGGTAGCGCTTTATTTAAGAATGTAGATAAATAAGTCATATTTTACTGTGGCAGCAATCCTTGCCGTTAGTTGCTCTGAAGAAATAGAGACAGTTTCAAAAACTACTTTAAAAACGATTGACTGTGGGACTTAATTGAGCTGATTTTTGACTTTGAACTTATAAATGTGATAGATGGGCCAATTGGACTCCAAGAAATAACATTCTTCTTAATCCGACATGGTTGCTGGAACTCAGCGATTACACTTGGCGCTGTGGTAGCGCTTCATTTAAAAATTTAGATAAATAAGTCATTTTTTACTGTGGGAGCAATCCTGGCTGTTAGTACGCGATGAAGATATAGAGACGTTTTTTAAAACTAAATTTCATTGAATTTGTAACGGTATCACTCCATTTGAGTTACAGCAGTTGCGTCATATATTCGTACCAACATGCATTTAGCAATATGTTTCTGATATTACCAGGTTGCATCACTTTTAACAGTGAAACGATTGACTGGGGGATTTAATTGAACTGCCTTGAACTTTGACCTTATGAATGTGAGAAAGGAGACAATTGAACAACAAGAAGTAACATTCTTCTTAATTTTACATGATTGCTTGAACTCAACGATTACACTGGGTGCTGTGGTAGCGCTTTATTTAAGAATGTAGATAAATAAGTCATATTTTACTGTGGCAGCAATCCTTGACGTTAGTTGCTCTGAAGAAATAGAGACAGTTTCAAAAACTACCTCAAAATCGATTGACTGTGGAACTTAATTGAGCTGATTTTTGACTTTGAACTTATAAATGTGATAAATGGGCCGATTGGACTCCAAGAAATAACATTCTTCTTAATCCAACATGGTTGCTGGAACTCAGCGATTACACTGGTCGATGTGGTAGCGCTTCATTTAAAAATTTAGATAAATAAGTCATTTTTTACTGTGGGACCAATCCTAGCCGTTAGCTCGCGCTGAAGAAATAGAGACGTTTTTTAAAACTAAATTTTATTGAATTTGTAACGGTATCACTCCGTTTGAGTTACAACGGTTGCGTCACATATTCGTACCAACATGCATTTAGCGATATGTTTCTGATATTACCAGGTTGCATCACTTTTAACAGTGAAACGATTGACTGGGGGATTTAATTGAACTGCCTTGAACTTTGACCTTATGAATGTGAGAAAGGAGACAATTGAACACCAAGAAGTAACATTCTTCGTAATTTGACATGCTTGAACTCAACGATTACACTGGGTGCTGTGGTAGCGCTTTATTTAAGAATGTAGATAAATAAGTCATATTTTACTGTGGGAGCAATCCTTGCCGTTAGTTGCTTTGAAGAAATAGAGACAGTTTCAAAAACTACTTCAAAAACGATTGACTGTGGGACTTAATTGAGCTGATTTTTGACTTTGAACTTATAAATGTGATAAATGGGCCAATTGGACTCCAAGAAATAACATTCTTCTTAATCTGACATGGTTGCTGGAACTCAGCGATTACACTGGGCGCTGTGGTAGCGCTTCATTTAAAAATTTAGATAAATAAGTCATTTTTTACTGTGGGACCAATCCTAGTCGTTAGCTCGCGCTGAAGAAATAGAGACGTTTTTTAAAACTAAATTTCATTGAATTTGTAACGGTATCACTCCGTTAGAGTTACAGCGGTTGCGTCACATATTCGTACCAACATGCATTTAGCAATATGTTTCTGATATTACCAGGTTGCATCACTTTTAACAGTGAAACGATTGACTGGGGGATTTAATTTAACTGCCTTGAACTTTGACCTTATGAATGTGAGAAGGGAGACAATTGAACACAAAGAAGTAACATTCTTCTTTATTTTACATGATTGCTTGAACTCAACGATTACACTGGGCGCTGTGGTAGCGCTTTATTTAAGAATGTAGATAAATAAGTCATATTTTACTGTGGCAGCAATCCTTGCCGTTAGTTGCTCTGAAGAAATAGAGACAGTTTCAAAAACTACTTTAAAAACGATTGACTGTGGGACTTAATTGAGCTGATTTTTGACTTTGAACTTATAAATGTGATAGATGGGCCAATTGGACTCCAAGAAATAACATTCTTCTTAATCCGACATGGTTGCTGGAACTCAGCGATTACACTTGGCGCTGTGGTAGCGCTTCATTTAAAAATTTAGATAAATAAGTCATTTTTTACTGTGGGAGCAATCCTGGCTGTTAGTACGCGATGAAGATATAGAGACGTTTTTTAAAACTAAATTTCATTGAATTTGTAACGGTATCACTCCATTTGAGTTACAGCAGTTGCGTCATATATTCGTACCAACATGCATTTAGCAATATGTTTCTGATATTACCAGGTTGCATCACTTTTAACAGTGAAACGATTGACTGGGGGATTTAATTGAACTGCCTTGAACTTTGACCTTATGAATGTGAGAAAGGAGACAATTGAACAACAAGAAGTAACATTCTTCTTAATTTTACATGATTGCTTGAACTCAACGATTACACTGGGTGCTGTGGTAGCGCTTTATTTAAGAATGTAGATAAATAAGTCATATTTTACTGTGGCAGCAATCCTTGACGTTAGTTGCTCTGAAGAAATAGAGACAGTTTCAAAAACTACCTCAAAATCGATTGACTGTGGAACTTAATTGAGCTGATTTTTGACTTTGAACTTATAAATGTGATAAATGGTCCGATTGGACTCCAAGAAATAACATTCTTCTTAATCCAACATGGTTGCTGGAACTCAGCGATTACACTGGTCGATGTGGTAGCGCTTCATTTAAAAATTTAGATAAATAAGTCATTTTTTACTGTGGGACCAATCCTAGCCGTTAGTTTGCGCTGAAGAAATAGAGACAGTTTCAAAAACTACATTTCATTGAGTATCTAACAGTATCTGTCCGCTTGAAGTACAACGGTCGCGTCACATATTCGCACCAACATGTGTTTAGCGATATGTTTCAGACATTACCAAGTTGCATGGCTTTTAACAGTGAACGAATTGACTGTTGGACTTAATTGAACTGATTTTGGACTTTGAACTTATAAATGTGATAAATGAGACAATTTGACACCAAGAAATAACATTCTTCGTAATTTGACATGATTGCTTGAACTCAACGATTACACTGGGCGCTGTGATGGCGCTTTATTAAGAAATCTAGATAAATAAGTCATTTTTTACTGTGGGACCAATCCTATCCGTTAGCTCGCGCTGAAGAAACAGAGACGTTTTCTAAATCTAAATTTCATTGAATTTGTAACGGTATCACTCCGTTTGAGTTACAACGGTTGCGTGACATATTCGTACCAACATGCATTTAGCGATATGTTTCAGACATTACCAAGTTGCATGGCTTTTAACAGTGAACGAATTGACTGTGGGACTTAATTGAACTGATTTTGAACTTTGAACTTATAAATGTGATAAATGAGACAATTGCACACCAAGAAATAACATTCTTCTTAATCCGACATGGTTGCTGGAACTCAGAGATTACACTGGGCGCTGCGGTAGCGCTTCATTTAAAAATTTAGATAAATAAGTCATTTGTCATAAGTCAATCCTGGCCGTTAGTACGCGCTGAAGATATAGAGACAGTTTCAATAACTACACTTCATTGAATTTCTAACGGTATCCGTCCGCTTAAAGTACATCGGTCGCGCCACATATTCGTACCAACATGTGTTTAGCGATATCTTTCAGATATTACCAAGTTGCATGGCTTTTAACAGTGAACCAATTGACTGTGGGACTTAATTGAACTGATTTTGGAGTTTGAACTTATAAATGTGATTAATGAGACAATTGAACCCAAGAAAACAACATTCTTCTTAATTTGACATGATTGCTTGAACTCAACGATTACACTGGGCGCTGTGATAGCGCGTCATTAAGAAATGTAGATAAATAAGTCATTTTTTACTGTGGGACCAATCCTAGCCGTTAGTTTGCGCTGAAGAAATAGAGACAGTTTCAAAAACTACATTTCATTGAGTATCTAACGGTATCCGTCCGCTTGAAGTACAACGGTCGCGTCACATATTCGCACCAACATGTGTTTAGCGATATGTTTCAGACATTACCAAGTTGCATGGCTTTTAACAGTAAACGAATTGACTGTGGGACTTAATTGAACTGATTTTTGACTTTGAACTTATAAATGTGATAAATGAGACAATTTGACACCAAGAAATAACATTCTTCTTAATTTGACATGATTGCTTGAACTCAACGATTACACTGGGCGCTGTGATGGCGCTTTATTAAGAAATGTAGATAAATAAGTCATTTTTTACTGTGGGACCAATCCTATCCGTTAGCTCGCGCTGAAGAAATAGAGACGTTTTCTAAAACTAAATTTCATTGAATTTGTAAGGGTATCACTCCGTTTGAGTTACAACGGTTGCGTCACATATTCGTACCAACATGCATTTAGCGATATGTTTCTGATATTACCAGGTTGCATCGCTTTTACCAGTGAAACGATTGCCTGTGGGATTTAATTGATATGCTTTGGATTTTGACCTTATGAATGTGAGAAAGGAGGCAATTGAACACCAAGAAGTAACATTCTTCCTAATTTTACATGATTGCTTGAACTCAACGATTACACTGGGCGCTGTGGTAGCGCTTTGTTTAAGAATGTAGATAAATAAGTCATATTTTACCGTGGGACCAATCCTAGCCGTTTGCGCCGCTGAAGAAATACCGACAGATTCAAAAACTATATTTCATTGACTTTCTAACGGTATCAGTCCGTTTGAGCTACAACAGTTGCGTCTCATATTCGTACCAACATATATTTTGCGATATATTTCTGATTTTACCAGGTTGCATTGCTTTCAACAGTAAAACAATTGACTGTGGGATTTAATTGAACTGATTTTTGACTCTGAACTTAAAAATGTGATAAATGAGACAATTGGACACCAAGAAATAACATTCTTCTTAATTTGACATGATTGCTTGAACTCAACAATTACACTGGGCGCTGTGATGGCACTTTATTAAGAAATGTAGATAAATAAGTCATTTTTTACTGTGGGACCAATCCTAGCCGTTAGCTCGCGCTGAAGAAATAGAGACGTCTTTTAAAACTAAATTTCATTGAATTTGTAACGGTAACACTCCGTTTGAGCTCCGGCAGTTGCGTCACATATTCGTACCAACATGTGTTTAGAGATATGTTTCTGATATTACCAGGTTGCATCACTTTTAACAGTGAAACGATTGATTGGGGGATTTAATTGAACTGCCTTGAACTTTGACCTTATGCATGTGAGAAAGGAGACAATTGAACACCAAGAAGTCAAATTTCTCTTAATTTTACATGATTGCTTGAACTCAACGATTAGACTGGGCGCTGTGGTAGCGCTTCATTTAAAAATTTAGATAAATAAGTCATTTTTTACTGTGGGACCAATCCTGGCCGTTAGTACGCGCTGAAGATATAGAGACGGTTTTTAAAACTAATTTTCATTGAATTTGTAACGGTATCACTCCGTTTGAGTTACAGCGGTTGCGTCACATATTCGTACCAACATGCATTTAGCAATATGTTTCCGATATTACCAGGTTGCATCACTTTTAACAGTGAAGCGATTGACTGGGGGATTTAATTGAACTGCTTTGAACTTTGACCTTATGAATGTGAGAAAAGAGACAATTGAACACCAAGAAGTAACATTCTTCTTAATTTTACATGATTGCTTGAACTCAACGATTACACTGGGCGCTGTGGTAGCGCTTTATTTAAGAATGTAGATAAATAAGTCATATTTTACTGTGGCAGCAATCCTTGCCGTTAGTTGCTCTGAAGAAATAGAGACAGTTTCAAAAACAACTTCAAAAACGATTGACTGTGGGACTTAATTGAGCTGATTTTTGACTTTGAACTTATAAATGTGATAAATGGGCCAATTGGACTCCAAGAAATAACATTCTTCTTAATCTGACATGGTTGCTGGAACTCAGCGATTTCAATGGGCGCTGTGGTAGCGCTTCATATAAGAATTTAGATAAATAAGTCATTTTTTACTGTGGGACCAATCCTAGCCGTTAGCTCGCGCTGAAGAAATAGAGACGTCTTTTAAAACTAAATTTCATTGTATTTGTAACGGTATCACTCCGTTTGAGCTCCAGCGGTTGCGTCACATATTCGTACCAACATGTGTTTAGCGATATGTTTCTGATATTACCAGGTTGCATCACTTTTAACAGTGAAACGATTGACTGGGGGATTTAATTGAACTGCCTTGAACTTTGACCTTATGAATGTGAGAAAGGAGACAATTGAACACCAAGAAGTCACATTCCTCTTAATTTTACATGATTGCTTGAACTCAACGATTACACTGGGCGCTGTGGTAGCGCTTCATTTAAAAATTTAGATAAATAAGTCATTTTTTACTGTGGGACCAATCCTGGCCGTTAGTACGCGCTGAAGATATAGAGACGGTTTTTAAAACTAAATTTCATTGAATTTGTAACGGTATCACTCCGTTTGAGTTACAGCGGTTGCGTCACATATTCGTACCAACATGCATTTAGCAATATGTTTCCGATATTACCAGGTTGCATCACTTTTAACAGTGAAGCGATTGACAGGGGGATTTAATTGAACTGCTTTGAACTTTGACCTTATGAATGTGAGAAAAGAGACAATTGAACACCAAGAAGTAACATTCTTCTTAATTTTACATGATTGCTTGAACTCAACGATTACACTGGGCGCTGTGGTAGCGCTTTATTTAAGAATGTAGATAAATAAGTCATATTTTACTGTGGCAGCAATCCTTGCTGTTAGTTGCTCTGAAGAAATAGAGACAGTTTCAAAAACTACTTCAAAAACGATTGACTGTGGGACTTAATTGAGCTGATTTTTGACTTTGAACTTATAAATGTGATAAATGGGCCAATTGGACTCCAAGAAATAACATTCTTCTTAATTTGACATGATTGCTTGAACTCAACAATTACACTGGGCGCTGTGATGGCGCTTTATTAAGAAATGGAGATAAATAAGTCATTTTTAACTGTGGGACCAATCCTAGCCGTTAGCTCGCGCTGAAGAAATAGAGACGTTTTCTAAAACTAAATTTCATTGAATTTGTAACGGTATCACTCCGTTTGAGTTACAACGGTTGCGTCACATATTCGTACCAACATGTGTTTAGCGATATCTTTCAGATATTACCAAGTTGCATGGCTTTTAACAGTGAACCAATTGACTGTGGGATTTAATTGAACTGCTTTGGACTTTGACCTTATGAATGTGAGAAAGGAGACAATTGAACACCAAGAAGTAACATTTTTCTTAATTTTACATGATTGCTTGAACTCAACGATTAAACTGGGCGCTGTGGTAGCGCTTTGTTTAAGAATGTAGATAAATAAGTCATATTTTACTGTGGGACCAATCCTAGCCGTTAGCGCCGCTGAAGAAATACCGACAGATTCAAAAACTACATTTCATTGACTTTCTAACGGTATCAGTCCGTTTGAGTTACAACAGTTGCGTCTCATAATCGTACCAACATATATTTTGCGATATGTTTCTGATTTTACCAGGTTGCATTGCTTTCAACAGTAAAACAATTGACTGTGGGATTTAATTGAACGGATTTTTGACTCTGAACTTATAAATGTGATAAAAGAGACAATTGGACTCCAAGAAATAACATTCTTCTTAGTCCGACATGGTTGCTTGAACTCAACGATTGCACCGGGCGCTATGGTAGCGCTTTATAAAAAAAATGTAGATAAATAAGTCATTTTTTACTGTGGGAGCAATCCTTGCCGTTAGTCGCTCTGAAGAAATAGAGACAGTTTCAAAAACTACTTTAAAAACGATTGACTGTGGGACTTAATTGAGCTGATTTTTGACTTTGAACATATAAATGTGATAAATGAGCCAATTGGACTCCAAGAAATAACATTCTTCTTAATCTGACATGGTTGCTGGAACTCAGCGATTACACTGGGCGCTGTGGTAGCGCTTCATTTAAAAATTTAGATAAATAAGTCATTTTTTACTGTGGGACCAATCCTAGCCGTTAGTACGCGCTGAAGATATAGATACAGTTTCAAAAACTAAATTTTATTGAGTTTCTAACGGTTTCCGTCCGCTTGAAGTTCATCGGTCGCGTCACATATTCGTTCCAACATGAGTTTAGCGATATGTTTCAGATATTACCAAGTTGCATGGCTTTTAACAGTGAACGAATTGACTGTGGGACTTAATTAAACTGATTTTGGACTTTAAACTTATAAATGTGATAAATGAGACAATTGAACACCAAGAAATAACATTCTTCTTAATTTGACATGATTGCTTGAACTCAACAGTTACAGTGGGCGCTATGATAGCCCTTTATTAAGAAATTTAGATAAATAAGTCGTTTTTTACTGTGGGACCAATCCTAGCCGTTAGCTCACGCTGAAGAAATAGAGACGTTTTCTAAAACTAAATTTCATTGAATTTGTAACGGTATAACTCTGTTTGAGTTACACAGTTGCGTCACATATTCGTACCAACATGTATTTAGCGATATGTTTCTGATATTACTAGGTTTTATCGCTTTGAAGAGTGCAACGGTTAACTGTGGGACTTAATTAAACGGATTTTGGACTTTGAACTTATAAATGTGATAAATGAGGCAATTGGACTCCAAGAAATAACATTCTTCTTAATCTGACATGGTTGCTGGAACTCAGCGATTACACTAGGCGCTGTGGTAGCGCTTCATTTAAAAATTTAGATAAATAAGTCATTTTTTACTGTGGGAGCAATCCTTGCCGTTAGTCGCTCTGAAGAAGTAGAGACAGTTTCAAAAACTACTTCAAAAACGATTGACTGTGGGACTTAATTGAGCTGATTTTTGACTTTGAACTTGTAAATGTGATAAATGAGTCAATTGGACTCCAAGAAATAACATTCTTCTTAATCTAACATGGTTGCTGGAACTCAGCGATTACACTGGGCGCTGTGGTAGCGCTTTATTTAAAAATTTAGATAAATAAGTCATTTTTTACTGTGGGACCAATCCTAGCCGTTACTAGGCGCTGAAGATATAGAGACAGTTTCAAAAACTACATTTCATTGAGTTTCTAACGGTATCCGTCCGCTTAAAGTACAACGATCGCGTCACATATTCGTACCAACATGTGTCTAGCGATATGTTTCAGACATTACCAAGTTGCATGGCTTTTAATAGTGAACTAATTGAATGTGGGACTTAATTGAACTGATTTTTGACTTTGAACTTATAAATGTGATAAATGAGGCTATTGGACTCCAAGAAATAACATTCTTCTTAATCTGACATGGTTGCTGGAACTCAGCGATTACACTGGGCGCTGTGATAGCGCTTCATTTAAAAATTTAGATAAATAAGACATTTTTTACTATGGGAGCAATCCTAGCCGTTAGCACGCGCTGAAGATTTAGAGACAGTTTTAAAAACTACATTTCATTGAGTTTCTAACGGTATCCGTTCGCTTAAAGTACAACGGTCGCGTCACATATTCGTACCAACGTGGATTTAGCGATATGTTTCTGATATTACCAGGTTGCATCGCTTTTAACAATGAAACGATTGACTGTGGGACTTAATTGAACTGATCTTGGACTTTGAACTTATAAATGTGATAAAAGAGAACAATTGGACTCCAAGAAATAACATTCTTCTTAATTTGACATGATTGTTTTTCCTCAACGATTACACTGGGCGCTGTGATAGCGCATTATTTAAAAATGTAGATAATTCATTTTTTACTGTGGGACCAATCCTAGCCGTTAGCTCGCGCTGAAGAAATAGTGACATTTTCAAAAGCTAAATTTCATTGAATTTGTAACGGTATAACTCTGTTTGAGTTATACAGTTGCGTCACATATTCGTACCAACATGTATTTAGCGATATGTTTCTGATATTACCAGGTTGCATCGCTTTTAACAATGAAACGATTGACTGTGGGACTTAATTGAACTGATCTTGGACTTTGAACTTATAAATGTGATAAATGAAACAATTGGACTCCAAGAAATAACATTCTTCTTAATTTGACATGATTGTTTTTCCTCAACGATTACACTGGGCGCTGTGAGAGCGCTTTATTAAAAAATGTAGATAAATAAGTCATTTTGTACTGGGGGACCAATCTTAGCCGTTGGTGCGCGCAGAGGAAATGGATACAGTTTCAAAAAACTTATTTCATTGACTTTCTAACGGTATCAGTGCGTTTGAGTTACAACGGTTGCGTCACATATTCGTACCACCGTGTATTTTGTGATATGATTCAGATATTACCAGGTTGCATGGCTCTTAACAGTGAAACAATTGACCGAGGGACTTAGTTGAACTGATTTTGGACTTTGAACTTATGAATGTGATAATTGAGACAATTGGACTCCAAGAAATAACATTCTTCTTAATTTGACATGATTGTTTGTCCTCAACGATTACACTGGGCGCTGTGAGAGCGCTTTATTAAAAATAGTAGATAAATAAGTCATTTTGTACTGGGGGACCAATCTTAGCCATTGGCGCGCGCAGAGGAAATGGAGACAGTTTCAAAAAACTTATTTCATTGACTTTCTAACGGTATCAGTACGTTTGAATTACAACGGTTGCGTCACATATTCGTACCAACGTGTATTTAGTGATATGATTCAGATATTACCAGGTTGCATGGCTCTTAACAGTGAAACAATTGACAGAGGGACTTAGTTGGACTGACTTTGGACTTTGAACTTATAAATGTGATAAATGAAACAATTGGACTCCAAGAAATAACATTCTTCTTAATTTGACATGATTGTTTGTCCTTAACGATTACACTGGGCGCTGTGAGAGCGCTTTATTAAAAAATGTAGATAAATAAGTCATTTTGTACTGGGGGACCAATCTTAGCCGTTGGCGCGCGCAGAGGAAATGGAGACAGTTTCAAAAAACTTAATTCATTGACTTTCTAACGGTATCAGTACATTTGAGTTACAACGGTTGCGTCACATATTCGTACCAACGTGTATTTAGTGATATGATTCAGATATTACCAGGTTGCATGGCTCTTAACAGTGAAACAATTGACCGAGGGACTTAGTTGAACTGATTTTGGACTTTGAACTTATGAATGTGATAAATGAGACAATTGGACTCCAAGAAATAACATTCTTCTTAATTTGACATGATTGTTTGTCCTCAACGATTACACTGGGCGCTGTGAGAGCGCTTTATTAAAAAATGTAGATAAATAAGTCATTTTGTACTGGGGGACCAATCTTAGCCGTTGGCGCGCGCAGAGGAAATGGAGACAGTTTCAAAAAACTTATTTCATTGACTTTTTAACGGTATCAGTGCGTTTGAATTACAACGGTTGCGTCACATATTCGTACCAACGTGTATTTAGTGATATGTTTCAGATATTACCAGGTTGCATGGCTCTTAACAGTGCAACAATTGACAGAGGGACTTAGTTGGACTGATTTTGGACTTTGAACTTATGAATGTGATAAATGAAACAATGGGACTCCAAGAAATAACATTCTTCTTAATTTGACATGATTGCTTGTCCTCACCGATTACACTGGGCGCTGTGAGAGCGCTTTATTAAAAAATGTAGATAAATAAATCATTTTGTACTGTGGGACCAATCCTAGCCTTTAGCGGGAGCTGAAGAAATAGCGACAGTTTCAAAAACTATATTTCATTGAATTTGTAACGGTATAACTCTGTTTGAGTTACGCAGTTGCGTCACATATTCGTACCAACATGTATTTAGCGATATGTTTCTGATATTACTAGGTTTTATCGCTTTGGACAGTGCAACGATTAACTGTGGGACTTAATTGAACGGATTTTGGACTTTGAACTTATAAATGTGATAAATGAGGCTATTGGACTCCAAGAAATAACATTCTTCTTAATCTGACATGGTTGCTGGAACTCAGCGATTACACTGGGCGCTGTGGTAGCGATTCATTTAAAAATTTAGATAAATAAGTCATTTTTTGCTGTGGGAGCAATCCTAGCCGTTAGCACGCGCTGAAGATATAGAGACAGTTTTAAAAACTACATTTCATTGAGTTTCTAACGGTATCCGTCCGCTTAAAGTACAACGGTCGCGTCACTTATTCGTACCAACATGTAATTGGCGTTATTTTTCTGACTCTACTAGGTTGCATCGCTTTTAACAATGAAACGAATGACTGTGGGACTTAATTGAAATGATTTTGGACTTTGACCCTAGAAATATGAACAATAAGACAACTGTACTCCAAGAAGAAACGTTCTTCTGAATTTGAAATGATTGCTGGAACAGAGCATTACCACTGGGCGCTGTGGTAGCGCTTTATTAAAAAATCTAGATAAATAAATCATTTTATACTGTGGGACCAATCCTAGCCGTTAGCGCGCTGAAGAAATAGCGACAGTTTCAAAAACTATATTTCATTGAGTTTCTACCGCAATCAGTCCGTTTGAGTCACAACGGTTGCGTCACATATTCGTACCAACGTGGATTTAGCGATATGTTTCTGATATTACCAGGTTGCATCGCTTTTAACAATGAAACGATTGACTGTGGGACTTAATTGAACTGATCTTGGACTTTGAACTTATGAATGTGATAAATGAGACAATTGGACTCCAAGAAAAAAGATTCTTCTTAATTTGACATGATTGCTTGGGCTCAACAATTACACTGGGCGCTGTGATAGCGTTTTATTAAAAAATGTAGATAAATCAGTCATCTTTTACTGTGGGACCAATCCTAGCCGTTAGCTCGCGCTGAAGATATAGATACAGTTTCAAAAACTACATTTTATTGAGTTTCTAACGGTTTCCGTCCGCTTGAAGTTCATCGGTCGCGTCACATATTCGTTCCAACATGAGTTTAGCGATATGTTTCAGATATTACCAAGTTGCATGGCTTTTAACAGTGAACGAATTGACTGTGGGACTTAATTGAACTGATTTTGGACTTTGAACTTATAAATGTGATAAATGAGACAATTGAACACCAAGAAATAACATTCTTCTTAATTTGACATGATTGCTTGAACTCAACAGTTACACTGGGCGCTATGATAGCCCTTTATTAAGAAATTTAGATAAATAAGTCATTTTTTACTGTGGGACCAATGCTTGCCGTTAGTCGCTCTGAAGAAGTAGAGACAGTTTCAAAAACTACTTCAAAAACGATTGACTGTGGGACTTGTTTGAGCTGATTTTTGACTTTGAACTTATAAATGTGATAAATCAGGCAATTGGACTCCAAGAAATAACATTCTTCTTAATCTGACATAGTTGCTGGAACTCAGCGATTACACTAGGCGCTGTGGTAGCGCTTCATTTAAAAATTTAGATCAGTAAATCATTTTTTACTGTGGGAGCAATCCTAGCCGTTAGAACGCGCTGAAGATATAGAGGCAGTTTCAAAAACTAACTTTCATTGAATTTGTAACGGTATAACTCTGTTTGAGTTACACAGTTGCGTCACATATTCGTACCAACATGTATTTAGCGATATGTTTCTGATATTACTAGGTTTTATCGCTTTGAACAGTGCAACGATTAACTGTGGGACTTAATTAAACGGATTTTGGACTTTGAACTTATAAATGTGATAAATGAGGCAATTGGACTCCAAGAAATAACATTCTTCTTAATCTGACATGGTTGCTGGAACTCAGCGATTACACTGGGCGCTGTGGTAGCGCTTCATTTAAAAATTTAGATAAATCAGTCATTTTTTACTGTGGGAGCAATCCTAGCCGTTAGCAAGCGCTGAAGATATAGAGACAGTTTCAAAAACTACATTTCATTGAGTTGCTAACGGTATCCGTCCGCTTAAAGTACAACGATCGCGTCACATATTCGTACAAACATGTGTTTAGCGATATGTTTCAGACATTACCAAGTTGCATGGCTTTTAACAGTGAACCAATTGGATGTTGGACTTAATTGAACTGATTTTTGACTTTGAACTTACAAATGTGATAAATGAGGCAATTGGACTCCAAGAAATAACATTCTTCTTAATTTGGCATGATTGCTTGGACTCAACAATTACACTGGGCGCTGTGATAGCGTTTTATTAAAAAATGTAGATAAATCAGTCATCTTTTACTGTGGGACCAATCCTAGCCGTTAGCTCGCGCTGAAGATATAGATACAGTTTCAAAAACTACATTTTATTGAGTTTCTAACGGTTTCCGTCGGCTTGAAGTTCATCGGTCGCGTCACATATTCGTTCCAACATGAGTTTAGCGATATGTTTCAGATATTACCAAGTTGCATGGCTTTTAACAGTGAACGAATTGACTGTGGGACTTAATTGAACTGATTTTGGACTTTGAACTTATAAATGTGATAAATGAGACAATTGAACTCCAAGAAATAACATTCTTCTTAATCTGACATGGTTGCTGGAACTCAGCGATTACACTGGGCGCTGTGGTAGCGCTTCATTAAAAAATTTAGATAAGTAAATCAATTTTTACTGTGGGAGCAATCCTAGCCGTTAGAACGCGCTGAAGATATAGAGACAGTTTCAAAAACTACACTTCATTGAGTTTCTAACGGTATCCGTCCGCTTAAAGTACAACGGCCGCGTCACATGTTCGTACCAACATATGTTTAGCGATATGTTTCAGACATTACCAAGTTGCATGGCTTTTAACAGTGAACCAATTGACTGTGGGACTTAATTGAACTGATCTTGGACTTTGAATTTATAAATGTGATAAATGAGACAATTGGACTCCAAGAAAAAACACTCTTCTTAATTTGACATAATTGCTTGAACTCAACGATTACACTGGGCGCTGTGATAGCGCCTTATTTAAAATTGTAGATAAATCATTTTTTACTGTGGGACCAATCCTAGCCGTTAGCTCGCGCTGAAGAAATAGAGACATTTTCAAAAGCTAAATTTCATTGAATTTGTAACGGTATAACTCTGTTTGAGTTACACAGTTGCGTCACATATTCGTACCAACATGTATTTAGCGATATGTTTCTGATATTACTAGGTTTTATCGCTTTGAACAGTGCAACGATTAACTGTGGGACTTAATTAAACGGATTTTGGACTTTGAACTTATAAATGTGATAAATGAGGCAATTGGACTCCAAGAAATAACATTCTTCTTAATCTGACATGGTTGCTGGAGCTCAGCGATTACACTGGGCGCTGTGGTAGCTCTTCATTTAAAAATTTAGATAAATAAGTCATTTTTTGCTGTGGGAGCAATCTTAGCCGTTGGCGCGCGCAGAGGAAATGGAGACAGTTTCAAAAAACTTATTTCATTGACTTTCTAACGGTATCATTGCGTTTGAGTTACAACGGTTGCGTCACATATTCGTACCAACGTGTATTTAGTGATATGACTCAGATATTACCAGGTTGCATGGCTCTTAACAGTGAAACAATTGACCGAGGGACTTAGTTGAACTGATTTTGACTTTGAACTTATGAATGTGATAAATGAGACAATTGGACTCCAAGAAATAACATTCTTCTTAATTTGACATGATTGTTTGTCCTCAACAATTACACTGGGCGCTGTGAGAGCGCTTTATTAAAAAATGTAGATAAATAAGTCATTTTGTACTGGGGGACCAATCTTAGCCGTTGGCGCGCGCAGAGGAAATGGAGACAGTTTCAAAAAACTTATTTCATTGACTTTTTAACGGTATCAGTGCGTTTGAATTACAACGGTTGCGTCACATATTCGTACCAACATGTATTTAGCGATATGTTTCTGATATTACTAGGTTTTATCGCTTTGAACAGTGCAACGATTAACTGTGGGACTTAATTGAACGGATTTTGGACTTTGAACTTATAAATGTGATAAATGAGGCAATTGAACTCCAAGAAATAACATTCTTCTTAATTTGACATGATTGCTGGAATTCAGCGGTTACTCTGGTCGCTGCGGTAGCGCTTCATTTAGAAATTTAGATAAATAAGTCATTTTGTATTGTGGGACAAATCTTAGCCGTTAGCGAGCGCTGAGGAAATGGAGACAATTTCAAAAACTTTATTTCATTGACTTTATAACGGTATCAGTGCGTTTGAGTTACAACGGCTGCGTCACATATTCATACCAACATGTATTTAGCCTTATGTTTCTGATGTTACCAGGTTGCATCGCTTTTAACAGTGAAACGATTGACTGTGGTACTTAGTTGAACTGGTTTTGGACATTGAACATATAAATGTGATAAATGAAACAATGGGACTCCAAGAAATAACATTCTTCTTAATTTGACATGATTGCTGGAATTCAGCGGTTACTCTGGTCGCTGCGGTAGCGCTTCATTTAGAAATTTAGATAAATAAGTCATTTTGTATTGTGGGACAAATCTTAGCCGTTAGCGAGCGCTGAGGAAATGGAGACAATTTCAAAAACTTTATTTCATTGACTTTATAACGGTATCAGTGCGTTTGAGTTACAACGGCTGCGTCACATATTCATACCAACATGTATTTAGCCTTATGTTTCTGATGTTACCAGGTTGCATCGCTTTTAACAGTGAAACGATTGACTGTGGTACTTAGTTGAACTGGTTTTGGACATTGAACATATAAATGTGATAAATGAAACAATGGGACTCCAAGAAATAACATTCTTCTTAATTTGACATGATTGCTTGTCCTCAACGATTGCACTGGGCGCTGTGATAGCGTTTTATTAAAAAATGTAGATAAATCAGTCATCTTTTACTGTGGGACCAATCCTAGCCGTTAGCTTGCGCTGAAGATATAGATACAGTTTCAAAAACTACATTTTATTGAGTTTCTAACGGTTTCCGTCCGCTTGAAGTTCATCGGTCGCGTCACATATTCGTTCCAACATGAGTTTAGCGATATGTTTCAGATATTACCAAGTTGCATGGCTTTTAACAGTGAACGAATTGACTGTGGGACTTAATTGAACTGATTTTGGACTTTGAACTTATAAATGTGATAAATGAGACAATTGAACACCAAGAAATAACATTCTTCTTAATTTGACATGATTGCTTGAACTCAACAGTTACACTGGGCGCTATGATAGCCCTTTATTAAGAAATTTAGATAAATAAGTCATTTTTTACTGTGGGACCAATCCTAGCCGTTAGCTCGCGCTGAAGAAATAGAGACGTTTTCTAAAACTAAATTTCATTGAATTTGTAACGGTATAACTCTGTTTGAGTTACACAGTTGCGTCACATATTCGTACCAACATGTATTTAGCGATATGTTAAAGATATTACTAGGTTTTATCGCTTTGAACAGTGCAACGATTAACTGTGAGACTTAATTAAACGGATTTTGGACTTTGAACTTATAAATGTGATAAAAGAGGCAATTGGACTCCAAGAAATAACATTCTTCTTAATCTGACATGGTTGCTGGAACTCTGCGATTACACTGGGCGCTGTGGTAGCGCTTCATTTAAAAATTTAGATAAATAAGTCATTTTTTACTGTGGGAGCAATGCTTGCCGTTAGTCGCTCTGAAGAAGTAGAGACAGTTTCAAAAACTACTTCAAAAACGATTGACTGTGGGACTTGTTTGAGCTGATTTTTGACTTTGAACTTATAAATGTGATAAATCAGGCAATTGGACTCCAAGAAATAACATTCTTCTTAATCTGACATAGTTGCTGGAACTCAGCGATTACACTAGGCGCTGTGGTAGCGCTTCATTTAAAAATTTAGATCAGTAAATCATTTTTTACTGTGGGAGCAATCCTAGCCGTTAGAACGCGCTGAAGATATAGAGGCAGTTTCAAAAACTAACTTTCATTGAATTTGTAACGGTATAACTCTGTTTGAGTTACACAGTTGCGTCACATATTCGTACCAACATGTATTTAGCGATATGTTTCTGATATTACTAGGTTTTATCGCTTTGAACAGTGCAACGATTAACTGTGGGACTTAATTGAACGGATTTTGGACTTTGAACTTATAAATGTGATAAATGAGGCAATTGATCGCCAAGAAATAACATTCTTCTTATTTTGCCATGATTGCTGGAATTCAGCGGTTACACTGGGCGCTGCGGTATCGCTTCATTTAAAAGTTTAAATAAGTAGGTCATTTTATACTGTGGGACCAATCCTAGCCGTTAGCGCGAGCTGAAGAAATAGCGACAGTTTCAAAAACTATATTTCATTAAGTTTCTAACGCTATCAATCCGCTTGAGGCACAACGGTTGCCTCACATTTTCGTACCAACACGTGTTTAGCGATCTGTTTCAGAAATTACCAAGTTGCATGGCTTTTAACAGTGAAACAATTGACTGTGGGACTTAATTGATCTGATTTTGGGCTTTGAACTTATAAATGTGATAAATGAGACAATTGGACTCCAAGAAATAACATTCTTCTTAATGTGGCATGATTGCTTGGACTCAACAATTACACTGGGCACTGTGATAGCGTTTTATTAAAAAATGTAGATAAATCAGTCATCTTTTACTGTGGGACCAATCCTAGCCGTTAGCTCGCGCTGAAGATATAGATACAGTTTCAAAAACTACATTTTATTGAGTTTCTAACGGTTTCCGTCGGCTTGAAGTTCATCGGTCGCGTCACATATTCGTTCCAACATGAGTTTAGCGATATGTTTCAGATATTACAAAGTTGCATGGCTTTTAAGAGTGAACGAATTGACTGTGGGACTTAATTGAACTGATTTTGGACTTTGAACTTATAAATGTGATAAATGAGACAATAGAACACCAAGAAATAACATTCTTCTTAATTTGAAATGATTGCTTGAACTCAACAGTTACACTGGGCGCTATGATAGCCCTTTTATAAGAAATTTAGATAAATAAGTCATTTTTTACTGTGGGACCAATCCTAGCCGTTAGCTCGCGCTGAAGAAATAGAGACGTTTTCTAAAACTAAATTTCATTGAATTTGTAACGGTATAACTCTGTTTGAGTTACACAGTTGCGTCACATATTCGTACCAACATGTATTTAGCGATATGTTTCTGATATTACTAGGTTTTATCGCTTTGAACAGTGCAACGATTAACTGTGGGACTTAATTAAACGGATTTTGGACTTTGAACTTATAAATGTGATAAATGAGGCAATTGGACTCCAAGAAATAACATTCTTCTTAATCTGACATGGTTGCTGGAACTCAGCGATTACACTGGGCGCTGTGGTAGCGCTTCATTTAAAAATTTAGATAAATCAGTCATTTTTTACTGTGGGAGCAATCCTAGCCGTTAGCACGCGCTGAAGATATAGAGACAGTTTCAAAAACTACATTTCATTGAGTTGCTAACGGTATCCGTCCGCTTAAAGTACAACGATCGCGTCACATATTCGTACAAATATGTGTTTAGCGATATGTTTCAGACATTACCAAGTTGCATGGCTTTTAACAGTGAACCAATTGGATGTTGGACTTAATTGAACTGATTTTTGACTTTGAACTTACAAATGTGATAAATGAGGCAATTGGACTCCAAGAAATAACATTCTTCTTAATTTGGCATGATTGCTTGGACTCAACAATTACACTGGGCGCTGTGATAGCGTTTTATTAAAAAATGTAGATAAATCAGTCATCTTTTACTGTGGGACCAATCCTAGCCGTTAGCTCGCGCTGAAGATATAGATACAGTTTCAAAAACTACATTTTATTGAGTTTCTAACGGTTTCCGTCGGCTTGAAGTTCATCGGTCGCGCCACATATTCGTTCCAACATGGCTTTAGCGATATGTTTCAGATATTACCAAGTTGCATGGCTTTTAACAGTGAACGAATTGACTGTGGGACTTAATTGAACTGATTTTGGACTTTGAACTTATAAATGTGATAAATGAGACAATTGAACTCCAAGAAATAACATTCTTCTTAATCTGACATGGTTGCTGGAACTCAGCGATTACACTGGGCGCTGTGGTAGCGCTTCATTAAAAAATTTAGATAAGTAAATCAATTTTTACTGTGGGAGCAATCCTAGCCGTTAGAACGCGCTGAAGATATAGAGACAGTTTCAAAAACTACACTTCATTGAGTTTCTAACGGTATCCGTCCGCTTAAAGCACAACGGCCGCGTCACATGTTCGTACCAACATGTGTTTAGCGATATGTTTCAGACATTACCAAGTTGCATGGCTTTTAACAGTGAACCAATTGACTGTGGGACTTAATTGAACTGATCTTGGACTTTGAACTTATAAATGTGATAAATGAGACAATTGGACTCCAAGAAATAACACTCTTCTTAATTTGACATAATTGCTTGAACTCAACGATTACACTGGGCGCTGTGATAGCGCCTTATTTAAAATTGTAGATAAATCATTTTTTACTGTGGGACCAATCCTAGCCGTTAGCTCGCGCTGAAGAAATAGAGACATTTTCAAAAGCTAAATTTCATTGAATTTGTAACGGTATAACTCTGTTTGAGTTACACAGTTGCGTCACATATTCGTACCAACATGTATTTAGCGATATGTTTCTGATATTACTAGGTTTTATCGCTTTGAACAGTGCAACGATTAACTGTGGGACTTAATTAAACGGATTTTGGACTTTGAACTTATAAATGTGATAAATGAGGCAATTGGACTCCAAGAAATAACATTCTTCTTAATCTGACATGGTTGCTGGAGCTCAGCGATTACACTGGGCGCTGTGGTAGCTCTTCATTTAAAAATTTAGATAAATAAGTCATTTTTTGCTGTGGGAGCAATCTTAGCCGTTGGCGCGCGCAGAGGAAATGGAGACAGTTTCAAAAAACTTATTTCATTGACTTTCTAACGGTATCATTGCGTTTGAGTTACAACGGTTGCGTCACATATTCGTACCAACGTGTATTTAGTGATATGATTCAGATATTACCAGGTTGCATGGCTCTTAACAGTGAAACAATTGACCGAGGGACTTAGTTGAACTGATTTTGACTTTGAACTTATGAATGTGATAAATGAGACAATTGGACTCCAAGAAATAACATTCTTCTTAATTTGACATGATTGTTTGTCCTCAACAATTACACTGGGCGCTGTGAGAGCGCTTTATTAAAAAATGTAGATAAATAAGTCATTTTGTACTGGGGGACCAATCTTAGCCGTTGGCGCGCGCAGAGGAAATGGAGACAGTTTCAAAAAACTTATTTCATTGACTTTTTAACGGTATCAGTGCGTTTGAATTACAACGGTTGCGTCACATATTCGTACCAACATGTATTTAGCGATATGTTTCTGATATTACTAGGTTTTATCGCTTTGAACAGTGCAACGATTAACTGTGGGACTTAATTGAACGGATTTTGGACTTTGAACTTATAAATGTGATAAATGAGGCAATTGGACTCCAAGAAATAACATTCTTCTTAATCTGACATGGTTTCTGGAGCTCAGCGATTACACTGGGCGCTGTGGTAGCTCTTCATTTAAAAATTTAGATAAATAAGTCATTTTTTGCTGTGGGAGCAATCCTTGCCGTTAGTGGCTCTGAAGAAGTAGAGACAGTTTCAAAAACTACGTCAAAAACGATTGACTGTGGGACTTAATTGAGCTGATTTTTGACTTTGAACTTATAAATGTGATAAATGAGGCAATTGGACTCCAAGAAATAACATTCTTCTTAACCTAACATGGTTGCTGGAACTCAGCGATTACACTGGGCGCTGTGGTAGCGCTTCATTTAAAAATTTAGATAAATAAGTCATTTTTTACTGGGGGATCAATCCTAGCCGTTACTACGCGCTGAAGATATAGAGACAGTTTCAAAAACTACATTTCATTGAGTTTCTAACGGTATCCGTCCGCTTAAAGTACAACGATCGCGTCACATATTCGTACCAACATGTGTCTAGCGATATGTTTCAGACATTACCAAGTTGCATGGCTTTTAACAGTGAACCAATTGAATGTGGGACTTAGTTGAACTGATTTTTGACTTTGAACTTATAAATGTGATAAATGAGGCTATTGGACTCCAAGAAATAACATTCTTCTTAATCTGACATGGTTGCTGGAACTCAGCGATTACACTGGGCGCTGTGGTAGCGCTTCATTTAAAAATTTAGATAAATAAGTCATTTTTTACTGTGGGAGCAATCCTAGCCGTTAGCACGCGCTGAAGATATAGAGACAGTTTTAAAAACTACATTTCATTGAGTTTCTAACGGTATCCGTCCGCTTAAAGTACAACGGTCGCGTCACTTATTCGTACCAACATGTAATTGGCGTTATTTTTCTGACTCTACTAGGTTGCATCGCTTTTAACAATGAAACGAATGACTGTGGGACTTAATTGAAATGATTTTGGACTTTGACCCTAGAAATATGAACAATAAGACAACTGTACTCCAAGAAGAAACGTTCTTCCGAATTTGAAATGATTGCTGGAACAGAGCATTACCACTGGGCGCTGTGGTAGCACTTTATTAAAAAATCTAGTTAAATAAATCATTTTATACTGTGGGACCAATCCTAGCCGTTAGCGCGCTGAAGAAATAGCGACAGTTTCAAAAACTATATTTCATTGAATTTCTAACGCTATCAGTCCGTTTGAGTCACAACGGTTGCGTCACATATTCGTACCAACGTGTATTTAGTGATATGATTCAGATATTACCAGGTTGCATGGCTCTTAACAGTGAAACAATTGACCGAGGGACTTAGTTGAACTGATTTTAGAATTTAAACTTATGAATGTGATAAATGAGACAATTGGACTCCAAGAAATAACATTCTTCTTAATTTGACATGATTGTTTGTCCTCAACGATTACACTGGGCGCTGTGAGAGCGCTTTATTAAAAAATGTAAATAAATAAGTCATTTTGTACTGGGGGACCAATCTTAGCCGTTGGCGCGCGCAGAGGAAATGGAGACAGTTTCAAAAAACTTATTTCATTGACTTTTTAACGGTATCAGTGCGTTTGAATTACAACGGTTGCGTCACATATTCGTACCATGTGTATTTAGTGATATGTTTCAGATATTACCAGGTTGCATGGCTCTTAAGTGTGAAACAATTGACCGAGGGACTTAGTTGGACTGATTTTGGACTTTGAACTTATGAATGTGATAAATGAGACAATTGGACTCCAAGAAATAACATTCTTCACATTTTGACATGATTGCTGGAATTCAGCGGTTACTCTGGTCGCTGCCGTAGCGCTTCATTTAGAAATTTAGATAAATAAGTCATTTTGTATTGTGGGACAAATCTTAGCCGTTAGCGAACGCTGAGGAAATGGAGACAGTTTCAAAAACTTTATTTCATTGACATTATAACGGTATTAGTGCGTTTGAGTTACAACGGCTGCGTCACATATTCGTACCAACATGTAGTTAGGTTTATGTTTCTGATATTACCAGGTTGCATCGCTTTTAACAGTGAAGCGATTGACTGTGGGACTTAATTGAACTGATTTTGGACTTTGACATTATAAATGTGATAAATAAGCCAATTGGACGCCAAGAAATAACATTCTTCTTATTTTGCCATGATTGCTGGAATTCAGCGGTTACACTGGGCGCTGCGGTATCGCTTCATTTAAAAGTTTAGATAAGTAGGTCATTTTATACTGTGGGACCAATCCTAGCCGTTAGCGCGAGCTGAAGAAATAGCGACAGTTTCAAAAACTATATTTCATTAAGTTTCTAACGGTATCAGTCCGCTTGAGGCACAACGGTTGCGTCACATTTTCGTACCAACACGTGTTTAGCGATATGTTTCAGACATTACCAAGTTGCATGGCTTATAACAGTGAACCAATTGACTGTGGGACTTAATTGAACTGATTTTGGACTTTGAACTTATAAATGTGATAAATGAGAGAATTGGACTCCAAGAAATAACATTCTTCCTAATTTGACATGATTGCTTGAACTCAACGATTACACTGGGCGCTGTGATAGCGCTTTATTAAAAAATGTAGATAAGTAAGTCATTTTTTACTGTGGGACAAATCCTAGCCGTTAGCTCGCGCTGAAGAAATAGAGACATTTTCAAAAACTAAATTTTATTGAATTTGTAACGGTATCACTCCGTTTGAGTTACAACGGTTGCGTCACGTATTCGTACCAACATGTATTTAGCGATATACTTCAATTATTACCAGGTTGCATGGCTTTTAACAGTGAAACAATTGACTGTGGGACTTAATTGAACTGATTTTAGACTTTGAACCTATAAATGTGATAAATGAGACAAATGGACTCCAAGAAATAACATTCTTCTTAATTTGGCATGATTGCTTGGACTCAACGATTTCACTGGGCGCTGTGATAGCGCTTTATTAAAAAATGTAGATAAATCAGTCATCTTTTACTGTGGGACCAATCCTAGCCGTTAGCTCGCGCTGAAGATATAGAGAGAGTTTCAAAAACTACAATTCATTGAGTTTCTAACGGTATTCGTCCACTTGAAGTACAACGGTCGCGTCACATATTCGTACCAACATGTGTTTAGCGATATGTTTCAGACATTACCAAGTTGCATGGCTTAAAACAGTGAACCAATTGACTGTGGGACTTAATTGAACTGATTTTGGACTTTGAACTTATGAATGTGATAATTGAAACAATTGGACTCTAAGAAAGAACATTCTTCTTAATTTGACATGATTGTTTGTCCTCAACAATTACACTGTGCGCTGTGAGAGCGCTTTATTAGAAAATGTAGATAAATGAGTCATTTTGTATTGTGGGACAAATCTTAGCCGTTATCGTGCGCTGAGGAAATGGAGACAGTTTCAAAAACTTTATTTCATTGACTTTCTAACGGTATCAGTGCGTTTGAGTTACAACGGCTGCGTCACACATTCGTACCAACATGTATTTTGTGTTATGTTTCTGATATTACCAGGTTGCATCGCTTTTAACAGTGAAACGATTGACTGTGGGACTTAATTTAACTGATTTTGGACTTTGAGATTATAAATGTGATAAATGAGCCAATTGGACTCCAAGAAATAACATTCTTCTTAATTATACAAGATTGATTAAACTCAACGATTACACTGGGCGCTGTGGTAGCGCTTTATTTAAAAATGAAGATAAATAAGTCATTTTGTACTGTGGGACCAATCTTAGCCATTGGCGCGCGCTGAGGAAATGGAGACAGTTTTAACAACTATATTTCATTGACTTTCTAACGGTATCAGTACGTTTGAGTTACAACGGCTGCGTCACATATTCGTACCAACGTGTATTTAGTGATTTGTTTCAGATATTACCAGGTTGCATGGCTTTTAACAGTGAAACAATTGACCGAGGGACTTAGTTGAACTGATTTTGGACTTTGAACTTATAAATGTGATAAATGAGACAATTGGACTCCAAGAAATAACATTCTTCACATTTTGACATGATTGCTGGAATTCAACGGTTACACTGGCCGCTGCGGTAGCGCTTCATTTAGAAATTTAGATAAATGAGTCATTTTGTATTGTGGGACAAATCTTAGCCGTTGGCGCGCCCTGAGGAAATGGAGACAGTTTCAAAAAACTTATTTCATTGACTTTCTAACGGTATCAGTGCGTTTGAGTTACAACGGTTGCGTCACATATTCGTACCAACGTGTATTTAGTGATATGATTCAGATATTACCAGGTTGCATGGCTCTTAACAGTGAAACAATTGACCGAGGGACTTAGTTGAACTGATTTTGGAATTTGAACTTGTGAATGTGATAAATGAGACAATTGGACTCCAAGAAATAACATTCTTCTTAATTTGACATGATTGTTTGTCCTCAACGATTACACTGGGCGCTGTGAGAGCGCTTTATTAAAAAATGTAAATAAATAAGTCATTTTGTACTGGGGGACCAATCTTAGCCGTTGGCGCGCGCAGAGGAAATGGAGACAGTTTCAAAAAACTTATTTCATTGACTTTTTAACGGTATCAGTGCGTTTGAATTACAACGGTTGCGTCACATATTCGTACCATGTGTATTTAGTGATATGTTTCAGATATTACCAGGTTGCATGGCTCTTAAGTGTGAAACAATTGACCGAGGGACTTAGTTGGACTGATTTTGGACTTTGAACTTATGAATGTGATAAATGAGACAATTGGACTCCAAGAAATAACATTCTTCACATTTTGACATGATTGCTGGAATTCAGCGGTTACTCTGGTCGCTGCCGTAGCACTTCATTTAGAAATTTAGATAAATAAGTCATTTTGTATTGTGGGACAAATCTTAGCCGTTAGCGAACGCTGAGGAAATGGAGACAGTTTCAAAAACTTTATTTCATTGACTTTATAACGGTATTAGTGCGTTTGAGTTACAACGGCTGCGTCACATATTCCTACCAACATGTAGTTAGGTTTATGTTTCTGATATTACCAGGTTGCATCGCTTTTAACAGTGAAGCGATTGACTGTGGGACTTAATTGAACTGATTTTGGACTTTGAACTTATAAATGTGATAAATGAGATAATTGGACTCCAAGAAATAACATTCTTCCTAATTTGACATGATTGCTTGAACTCAACGATTACACTGGGCGCTGTGATAGCGCTTTATTAAAAAATGTAGATAAGTAAGTCATTTTTTACTGTGGGACAAATCCTAGCCGTTAGCTCGCGCTGAAGAAATAGAGACATTTTCAAAAACTAAAATTTATTGAATTTGTAACGGTATCACTCCGTTTGAGTTACAACGGTTGCGTCACGTATTCGTACCAACATGTATTTAGCGATATACTTCATTTATTACCAGGTTGCATGGCTTTTAACAGTGAAACAATTGACTGTGGGACTTAATTGAACTGATTTTAGACTTTGAACCTATAAATGTGATAAATGAGACAAATGGACTCCAAGAAATAACATTCTTCTTAATTTGGCATGATTGCTTGGACTCAACGATTTCACTGGGCGCTGTGATAGCGCTTTATTTAAAAATGTAGATAAATCAGTCCTCTTTTACTGTGGGACCAATCCTAGCGGTTAGCTCGCGCTGAAGATATAGAGAGAGTTTCAAAAACTACAATTCATTGAGTTTCTAACGGTATTCGTCCACTTGAAGTACAACGGTCGCGTCACATATTCGTACCAACATGTGTTTAGCGATATGTTTCAGACATTACCAAGTTGCATGGCTTAAAACAGTGAACAAATTGACTGTGGGACTTAATTGAACTGATTTTGGACTTTGAACTTATGAATGTGATAATTGAAACAATTGGACCCTAAGAAAGAACATTCTTCTTAATTTGACATGATTGTTTGTCCTCAACAATTACACTGTGCGCTGTGAGAGCGCTTTATTAGAAAATGTAGATAAATGAGTCATTTTGTATTGTGGGACAAATCTTAGCCGTTATCGTGCGCTGAGGAAATGGAGACAGTTTCAAAAACTTTATTTCATTGACTTTCTAACGGTATCAGTGCGTTTAAGTTACAACGGCTGCGTCACACATTCGTACCAACATGTATTTTGCGTTATGTTTCTGATATTACCAGGTTGCATCGCTTTTAACAGTGAAACGATTGACTGTGGGACTTAATTTAACTGATTTTGGACTTTGAGATTATAAATGTGATAAATGAGCCAATTCCCCGTTCCCTCTATACGGCTAATTCGCAATGCATTATGGTAGTTGTATTCCGCGAAAACGTAAACAAACCATTCGTAGTAACAAAAATGGCCGAACAAGTACACTTCATCCTTAATTCTACTCAAAACCAAAGCGATATACAAAATTCTAATCAAGACAACAGTTTTTTTCAAAACTTGGGCTCTCCTGCAAGCATTGGCTCAAACTTTTCATCAAGTTCAAGCTTTTTATTGCAAGCTAAAAGTAAAGGAGGAGGGATAACTTGCTGTGTACCTCTCTGTCAAAACAACTCAAAGAAGAATCCAGACTTATCTTTTTATGTCATTCCTAAAGACTCAGAGCTTCGAAAGAAATGGCTTTTTATGATCAGTAGAAAGGATTTTGTACCTTCTACATCGCATAGAGTTTGCTCTGTTCATTTCACTGGTGGAAAGAAGACATATATGAACAATGTTCCCACAATAGTCCAAAAACTATCAAACCAACAGCTAGCAAACCAAGAAAAACTCTCAACAGTACAAACTGTAAATTGCAACTATTTTCTCCTGTGAGGGCTACGACAAATGACATTGCTGCAGAATTATCTGTGGAGGAAGAGTTAAAACAAGAGTTGGAAAAATTGAGAGCCGAAATTAGTTGTATGAGAATTCATGAAAAGGAACTTGATCAAACTATTGAAAAACAACAAGCCACTATAAGTGACATAGCATTTTCAATTGACCGGTTTAAACACAATGAAGCACACTTTAAGTTTTATACCGGATTCGAATCTTATAAATTATTCAAAGCAGTTTTAGAATATTTACAACCAGCTGCAAATAAACTAATATATTGGGGTTCAAATACTAACACTGAAAATACAAAAAATATAAACTCTACAAAACGAGGCCGATCACGATCATTGAGCGCAGAAGAAGAATTCTTTATGATACTGGTTCGAATTCGATGTGGACTTTTGTTAGAAGATATGGCTGTTCGATTTAATATGTCGACAAGTCACATAAGCAGAATATTGATTACATGGACAGATTTTTTACATTCACAATTCCGTATGCTTCCAATATGGGCTTCAAAAGAAACAGTACAAAATAGAATGCCGAAATGTTTTCAAAAAAGTTACCCAAATACCCGTGTCATATTAGATTGTACAGAAGTATTTGTGGAAATGCCTACGTCATATCGCACACAGTCCAGTACCTTTTCAAATTACAAACACCATAATACAGCAAAAGGATTAGTCGGAATAGCTCCTGATGGATCAGTGACATTTGTCTCTGATTTGTATGGTGGACGCTTTTCGGATAAACGAATAACAAAAGATAGTGGTATATATATATATTTGCTAGAGCCTGGGGATTCTGTGATGGCTGATAGAGGATTTGAGCTCGAGGAAGATTTACCTGATGGAGTAACATTAAATATTCCACCATTTTTAGATGGAAAACCTCAGCTAAGTTTATTAGAGGAAAACGAAACTAGAAGAATAGCATCTGTACGTGTACATGTCGAACGAGCAATCGAACGTATAAAAAATTACCGAATTTTACAAACAGTTTTCAAACTATCAATGGCTGCTGAACTCAATAAGATATGGGTTATTTGTTGTTATTTAGTTAATTTTTTACCACAGTTGGTACCAGATGTAAATACGAATGACTAAAAATTATAAACTTTCGTACACTATATATATATATATACTAGATCATGAAATATAAAGACAAAACAATATTGTGAGGAAACAATTTTATTTACTCACACTGTTGTTCTGTAATGTTGCTGTGCATGAAAGTGAAATAAAAGTGTGTTAGCTCAGGCAAAGTAATTCTGTTCCATTTTTCCTTTTGAAAAACTATTGTTTCCACATGTCGGTCAACTTTTGTATAAACAATAAAATCAATTTCATTGACTTGTGTTACTGCCATCACACCTTGACATTGGTGAAAATAATTATGTCTTTCTTTGAGTTTTGGCTTGCCATTCGATATTTGTAAAAAAAAATTTTTATCTTTGCATGCGTCAGAAATAGAGCAATCCTTTTTTGAATATGGGCACTTCACCTCAATCAATCGAGCATTCCCATTCAAAGTTGTTGCGCCATCAGGACTTGCACCTAACCACGGCCATTTTGGATTAATAACGAAACCACATTTTTCGACTTCAATATTTTTCTCGGTTTGATACCAGTTTAGAGCATTAACTTCATTTTCTAAGCCCCATTTGCAGGCCTCTGATGTAAAGTTTTTATTTTTATTTAGACATTTTTGTAATATGCTTTTTGGATGTATATTTTTTCTTCTATTTATAATAGATCCAAAATTGGATGATGTTATGCGTTTCTTTCTTTCTGTGTACCACATATCACATTTATACTGACTACATGTGGATTTTTCTATGTCTCGAACTTGTTCGGCATTGACATGAATGAAATTGTTTACAAATGACTTTTGCTCATCTGATAACTCTGCTATTTCTGGTTCAAAGTCAAGAGCCTGCAAAAATAAATTAACTGTCGGACGTAATTCAACTGTTTCACTGTTTGTCTGTTCAAAATTAAATTCTTTTATAGATGTGTCATAAAATGATGATGGTTTATAGTCATTTCCTTGTAATAAATATGCCATTGAAGTTCCTTGCCCTATTTCAAATAAGTCTGTCGCTAATTTTTTGACTTTTTCGGTTGAGGGCTCATGTGCAAACAGTGGTGTAGAACAAAATTTTCTATTTCCTGTGACCAACGGTCTTTTGCGACTTTCATTTGTGTCTTTCGTAAGGTCTGCTTTCTCGAATGCCATTGCAGAAAATTTTATTGGTGCAGAATTTGCACTTTCTCCAGGTACATGCCATTTTTGTAACAAATCTGTGCATGTCTTGTCATCAGGGACAATTTTTAAGTCCAACTGTTTGTATTCAACCAATTGAAATAGAACTGCTGCGACATGCTTACAGCATCCTCCTGCTCCAGCTTTACATAAACATTTCGCATACAAAATATCACCACTTCTTTGACACAGGTGGACATAAACAGAATATTTTTCTCTTTTCATGGAAGCAGCTACAAAACATTTCACAAGAAAAGTTAATTTTTCAGCCATAACATTACTTTTAACTCTCACTTTCTTCACGTAGCTCTCCTTGAATAGTTGGTATCCAAGAATTTTATGCTTTGTAGCACCCTTCGGCTTGCTATCACAGCTATTTCCAAGAACTAAATATTGGTGAATTTTCTCCTGGGTGATCGAAGGCATAGCTGCAAGATCAGTTGACCATTGACTTATATCTTCGTGTGTTCTTTCCTCCACTTCTTCGTCCCTCTCGGCATTTGTTAATTCTTTAAAAACAGGTCTTGGTACCACACAAGAGCTTTGAGAAAAGCTAGGCCCAAGATCTGTAGAGCTTAAAATTATATCTAAATCTGTATCCTTATTTATTACTTCCATTTCGACTTCTTTCACTCCTAAAACCTCACTAACTAACAATATTTAAATGTTTACATCAATAACACGGGTTTTGGATAAGGGAGATAATGATTTTCTTGAGGAGATTTGAAAATTATCACAAACAATAACGGCTTTTTGTTATTATCGCCACAATAAAAAGAATGCTGTTATTTATTTACAAACTCTCGCTTCTGGGAGGGAAAACTGTAGAATACAACTACCATAATGCATTGCGAATTAGCCGTATAGAGGGAACGGGGAATTGGACTCCAAGAAATAACATTCTTCTTAATTATACAAGATTGATTGAACTCAACGATTACACTGGGCGCTGTGGTAGCGCTTTATTTAAAAATGAAGATAAATAAGTCATTTTGTACTGTGGGACCAATCTTAGCCGTTGGCGCGCGCTGAGGAAATGGAGACAGTTTTAACAACTATATTTCATTGACTTTCTAACGGTATCAGTACGTTTGAGTTACAACGGCTGCGTCACATATTCGTACCAACGTGTATTTAGTGATTTGTTTCAGATATTACCAGGTTGCATGGCTTTTAACAGTGAAACAATTGACCGAGGGACTTAGTTGAACTGATTTTGGACTTTGAACTTATGAATGTGATAAATGAGACAATTGGACTCCAAGAAATAACATTCTTCACATTTTGACATGATTGCTGGAATTCAACGGTTACACTGGCCGCTGCGGTAGCGCTTCATTTAGAAATTTAGATAAATGAGTCATTTTGTATTGTGGGACAAATCTTAGCCGTTATTGTGCGCTGAGGAAATGGAGACAGTTTCAAAAACTTTATTTCATTGACTTTCTAACGGTATCAGTTCGTTTGAGTTACAACGGCTGCGTCATATATTCGTACCAACATGTATTTAGGTTTATGTTTCTGATATTACCAGGTTGCATCGCTTTTAACAGTGAAACGATTGACTGTGGGACTTAATTGAACTGATTTTGGACATTGAGATTAAAAATGTGATAAATAAGCCAATTGGACTCCAAGAAATAACATTCTTCTTAATTTTACATGATTGATTGAACTCAACGATTACACTGGGCGCTGTGGTAGCGCTTTATTTAAAAATGAAGATAAATAAGTCATTTTGTACTGTGGGACCAATCTTAGCCGTTGGCGCGCGCTGAGGAAATGGAGACAGTTTCAACAACTATATTTCATTGACTTTCTAACGGCATCAGTACGTTTGAGTTACAACGGCTTCGTCACATATTCGTACCAACGTGTATTTAGTGATGTGTTTCAGATATTACCAGGTTGCATGGCTTTTAACTGTGAAACAATTGACCGAGGGACTTAGTTGAACTGATTATGGACTTTGAACTTATGAATGTGATAAATGAGACAATTGGACTCCAAGAAATAACATTCTTCACATTTTGACATGATTGCTGGAATTCAACGGTTACACTGGTCGCTGCGGTAGCGCTTCATTTAGAAATTTAGATAAATGAGTCCTTTTGTATCGTGGGACAAATCTTAGCCGTTGGCGCGCGCTGAAGAAATGGAGACAGTTTCAAAAACTTTATTTCATTGACTTTCTAACAGTATCAGTGCGTTTGAGTTACAACGGCTTCGTCACATATTCGTACCAACGTGTATTTAGTGATATGTTTCTGATATTACCAGGTTGCATGGCTTTTAACAGTGAAACAATTGACCGAGGGACTTAGTTGAACTGATTTTGGACTTTGAACTTATGAATGTGAGAAATGAGACAATTGGACTCCAAGAAATAACATTCTTCACATTTTGACATGATTGTTGGAATTCAACGGTTACACTGGCCGCTGCGGTAGCGCTTCATTTAGAAATTTAGATAAATGAGTCATTTTGTATTGTGGGGCAAATCTTAGCCGTTATCGTGCGCTAAGGAAATGGAGACAGTTTCAAAAACTTTATTTCATTGACTTTCTAACGGTATCAGTGCGTTTGAGCTTCAACGGCTGCGTCACATATTCGTACCAACATGTATTTAGCGTTATGTTTCTGATATTACCAGGTTGCATCGCTTTTAACAGTGAAACGATTGACTGTGGGACTTAATTGCACTGATTTTGGACTTTGCACTTATAAATGTGATAAATGACACAATTGGACTCCAAGAAATAACATTCTTCTTATTATGACATAATTGTTTGTCCTCAACGATTACACTGGGCGCTGTGAGAGCGCTTTATTAGAAAATGTAGATAAATAAGTCATTTTGTACTGTGGAAACAATCTTAGCCGTTGGCGCGCGCTGAGGAAATGGAGATAGTTTCAAAAACTATATTTCATTGACTTTCTAACGGTATCAGTGCGTTTGAGTTACAACGGCTGCGTCACATATTCGTACCAACATGTATTTAGGTTTATGTTTCTGATATTACCAGGTTGCATCGCTTTTAACAGTGAAACGATTGACTGTGGTACTTAATTAAACTTATTTTGGAATTTGACATTAAAAATGTGATAAATGAGCCAATTGGACTGCAAGAAATAACATTCTTCTTAATTTTACATGATTGATTGAACTCAACGATTACACTGGGCGCTGTGGTAGCGCTTTATTTAAAAATGAAGATAAATAAGTCATTTTGTACTGTGGGACCAATCTTAGCTGTTGGCGCGCGCTGAGGAAATGGAGAGAGTTTCAACAACTATATTTCATTGACTTTCTAACGGCATCAGTAGGTTTGAGTTACAACGGCTTCGTCACATATTCGTACCAACGTGTATTTAGTGATGTGTTTCAGATATTACCAGGTTGCATGGCTTTTAACTGTGAAACAATTGACCGAGGGACTTAGTTGAACTGATTTTGGACTTTGAACTTATGAATGTGATAAATGAGCCAATTGGACTCCAAGAAATAACATTCTTCTTAATTTTACATGATTGATTGAACTCAACGATTACACTGGGCGCTGTGGTAGCGCTTTATTTAAAAATGAAGATAAATAAGTCATTTTGTACTGTAAGACCAATCTTAGCCGTTGGAGCGCGCTGAGGAAATGGAGACAGTTTCAACAACTATATTTCATTGACTTTCTAACGGTATCAGTACGTTTGAGTTACAACGGCTTCGTCACATATTCGTACCAACGTGTATTTAGTGATATGTTTTAGATATTACCAGGTTGCATGGCTTTTAACAGTGAAACAATTGACCGAGGGACTTAGTTGAACTGATTTTGGACTTTGAACTTATGAATGTGAGAAATGAGACAATTGGACTCCAAGAAATAACATTCTTCACATTTTGACATGATTGCTGGAATTCAACGGTTACACTGGCCGCTGCGGTAGCGCTTCACTTAGAAATTTAGATAAATGAGTCATTTTGTATTGTGGGACAAATCTTAGCCGTTATTGTGCGCTGAGGAAATGGAGACAGTTTCAAAAACTTTATTTCATTGACTTTCTAACGGTATCAGTTCGTTTGAGTTACAACGGCTGCGTCATATATTCGTACCAACATGTATTTAGGTTTATGTTTCTGATATTACCAGGTTGCATCGCTTTTAACAGTGAAACGATTGACTGTGGGACTTAATTAAACTTATTTTGGACTTTGACATTAAAAATGTGATAAATGAGCCAATTGGACTGCAAGAAATAGCATTTTCCTTAATTTGATATGATTGCTGGAATTCAGCGATTACACTGGGCGCTGCGGTAGCGCTTCATTCAGAAATTTAGATAAATAAGTCATTTTGTGCTGTGGGACCAATCTTAGACGTTGGCACGAGCTGATGAAATGGAGAAAGTTCCAAAAACTATATTTCATTGACTTTCTAACGGTATCAGTGCGTTTGAGTTACAACGGCTGCGTCACATATTCATACCAACATGTAGTTAGGTTTATGTTTCTGATATTACCAGGTTGCATCGCTTTTAACAGTGAAACAATTGACTGTGGGACTTAATTAAACTTATTTTGGACTTTGACATTAAAAATGTGATAAATGAGCCAATTGAACTTCAAGAAATAGCATTTTCCTTAATTTGATATGATTGCTGGAATTCAGCGATTACACTGGGCGCTGCGGTAGCGCTTCATTTAGAAATTTAGATAAATGAGTCATTTTGTATTGTGGGACAAATCTTAGCCGTTATCGTGCGCTAAGGAAATGAAGACAGTTTCAAAAACTTTATTTCATTGACTTTCTAACGGTATCAGTGCGTTTGAGTTTCAACGGCTGCGTCACATATTCGTACCAACATGTATTTAGCGTTATGTTTCTGATATTACCAGGTTGCATCGCTTTTAACAGTGAAACGATTGACTGTGGGACTTAATTGCACTGATTTTGGACTTTGAACTTATAAATGTGATAAATGAGCCAATTGGACTCCAAGAAATAACATTCTTCTTAATTTTACATGATTGATTGAACTCAACCATTACACTGGGCGCTGTGGTAGCGCTTTATTTAAAAATGAAGATAAATAAGTCATTTTGTACTGTGGGACCAATCTTAGCCGTTGGAGCGCGCTGAGGAAATGGAGACAGTTTCAACAACTATATTTCATTGACTTTCTAACGGTATCAGTACGTTTGAGTTACAACAGCTTCGTCACATATTCGTACCAACGTGTATTTAGTGATATGTTTCAGATATTACCAGGTTGCATGGCTTTTAACAGTGAAACAATTGACCGAGGGACTTAGTTGAACTGATTTTGGACTTTGAACTTATGAATGTGAGAAATGAGACAATTGGACTCCAAGAAATAACATTCTTCACATTTTGACATGATTGTTGGAATTCAACGGTTACACTGGCCGCTGCGGTAGCGCTTCATTTAGAAATTTAGATAAATGAGTCATTTTGTATTGTGGGGCAAATCTTAGCCGTTATCGTGCGCTAAGGAAATGGAGACAGTTTCAAAAACTTTATTTCATTGACTTTCTAACAGTATCAGTGCGTTTGAGCTTCAACGGCTGCGTCACATATTCGTACCAACATGTATTTAGCGTTATGTTTCTGATATTACCAGGTTGCATCGCTTTTAACAGTGAAACGATTGACTGTGGGACTTAATTGCACTGATTTTGGACTTTGAACTTATAAATGTGATAAATGAGCCAATTGGACTCCAAGAAATAACATTCTTCTTAATTTTACATGATTGATTGAACTCAACCATTACACTGGGCGCTGTGGTAGCGCTTTATTTAAAAATGAAGATAAATAAGTCATTTTGTACTGTGGGACCAATCTTAGCCGTTGGAGCGCGCTGAGGAAATGGAGACAGTTTCAACAACTATATTTCATTGACTTTCTAACGGTATCAGTACGTTTGAGTTACAACAGCTTCGTCACATATTCGTACCAACGTGTATTTAGTGATATGTTTCAGATATTACCAGGTTGCATGGCTTTTAACAGTGAAACAATTGACCGAGGGACTTAGTTGAACTGATTTTGGACTTTGAACTTATGAATGTGAGAAATGAGACAATTGGACTCCAAGAAATAACATTCTTCACATTTTGACATGATTGTTGGAATTCAACGGTTACACTGGCCGCTGCGGTAGCGCTTCATTTAGAAATTTAGATAAATGAGTCATTTTGTATTGTGGGGCAAATCTTAGCCGTTATCGTGCGCTAAGGAAATGGAGACAGTTTCAAAAACTTTATTTCATTGACTTTCTAACGGTATCAGTGCGTTTGAGCTTCAACGGCTGCGTCACATATTCGTACCAACATGTATTTAGCGTTATGTTTCTGATATTACCAGGTTGCATCGCTTTTAACAGTGAAACGATTGACTTTGGGACTTAATTGCACTGATTTTGGACTTTGCACTTATAAATGTGATAAATGACACAATTGGACTCCAAGAAATAACATTCTTCTTATTATGACATAATTGTTTGTCCTCAACGATTACACTGGGCGCTGTGAGAGCGCTTTATTAGAAAATGTAGATAAATAAGTCATTTTGTACTGTGGAAACAATCTTAGCCGTTGGCGCGCGCTGAGGAAATGGAGATAGTTTCAAAAACTATATTTCATTGACTTTCTAACGGTATCAGTGCGTTTGAGTTACAACGGCTGCGTCACATATTCGTACCAACATGTATTTAGGTTTATGTTTCTGATATTACCAGGTTGCATCGCTTTTAACAGTGAAACGATTGACTGTGGAACTTAATTAAACTTATTTTGGACTTTGACATTAAAAATGTGATAAATGAGCCAATTGGACTGCAAGAAATAACATTCTTCTTAATTTTACATGATTGATTGAACTCAACGATTACACTGGGCGCTGTGGTAGCGCTTTATTTAAAAATGAAGATAAATAAGTCATTTTGTACTGTGGGACCAATCTTAGCTGTTGGCGCGCGCTGAGGAAATGGAGAGAGTTTCAACAACTATATTTCATTGACTTTCTAACGGCATCAGTAGGTTTGAGTTACAACGGCTTCGTCACATATTCGTACCAACGTGTATTTAGTGATGTGTTTCAGATATTACCAGGTTGCATGGCTTTTAACTGTGAAACAATTGACCGAGGGACTTAGTTGAACTGATTTTGGACTTTGAACTTATGAATGTGATAAATGAGCCAATTGGACTCCCAGAAATAACATTCTTCCTAATTTTACATGATTGATTGAACTCAACGATTACACTGGGCGCTGTGATAGCGCTTTATTTAAAAATGAAGATAAATAAGTCATTTTGTACTGTAAGACCAATCTTAGCCGTTGGAGCGCGCTGAGGAAATGGAGACAGTTTCAACAACTATATTTCATTGACTTTCTAACGGTATCAGTACGTTTGAGTTACAACGGCTTCGTCACATATTCGTACCAACGTGTATTTAGTGATATGTTTCAGATATTACCAGGTTGCATGGCTTTTAACAGTGAAACAATTGACCGAGGGACTTAGTTGAACTGATTTTGGACTTTGAACTTATGAATGTGAGAAATGAGACAATTGGACTCCAAGAAATAACATTCTTCACATTTTGACATGATTGCTGGAATTCAACGGTTACACTGGCCGCTGCGGTAGCGCTTCACTTAGAAATTTAGATAAATGAGTCATTTTGTATTGTGGGACAAATCTTAGCCGTTATTGTGCGCTGAGGAAATGGAGACAGTTTCAAAAACTTTATTTCATTGACTTTCTAACGGTATCAGTGCGTTTGAGTTACAACGGCTGCGTCATATATTCGTACCAACATGTATTTAGGTTTATGTTTCTGATATTACCAGGTTGCATCGCTTTTAACAGTGAAACGATTGACTGTGGGACTTAATTAAACTTATTTTGGACTTTGACATTAAAAATGTGATAAATGAGCCAATTGGACTGCAAGAAATAGCATTTTCCTTAATTTGATATGATTGCTGGAATTCAGCGATTACACTGGGCGCTGCGGTAGCGCTTCATTCAGAAATTTAGATAAATAAGTCATTTTGTGCTGTGGGACCAATCTTAGACGTTGGCGCGAGCTGATGAAATGGAGAAAGTTCCAAAAACTATATTTCATTGACTTTCTAACGGTATCAGTGCGTTTGAGTTACAACGGCTGCGTCACATATTCATACCAACATGTAGTTAGGTTTATGTTTCTGATATTACCAGGTTGCATCGCTTTTAACAGTGAAACAATTGACTGTGGGACTTAATTAAACTTATTTTGGACTTTGACATTAAAAATGTGATAAATGAGCCAATTGAACTTCAAGAAATAGCATTTTCCTTAATTTGATATGATTGCTGGAATTCAGCGATAACACTGGGCTCTGCGGTAGCGCTTCATTTAGAAATTTAGATAAATGAGTCATTTTGTATTGTGGGACAAATCTTAGCCGTTATCGTGCGCTAAGGAAATGAAGACAGTTTCAAAAACTTTATTTCATTGACTTTCTAACGGTATCAGTGCGTTTGAGTTTCAACGGCTGCGTCACATATTCGTACCAACATGTATTTAGCGTTATGTTTCTGATATTACCAGGTTGCATCGCTTTTAACAGTGAAACGATTGACTGTGGGACTTAATTGCACTGATTTTAGACTTTGAACTTATAAATGTGATAAATGACACAATTGGACTCCAAGAAATCACATTCTTCTTAATATGACATAATTGTTTGTCCTCAACGATTACACTGGGCGCTGTGAGAGCGCTTTATTAGAAAATGTAGATAAATAAGTCATTTTGTACTGTGGAAACAATCTTAACCGTTGGCGCGCGCTGAGGAAATGGAGATAGTTTCAAAAACTATATTTCATTGACTTTCTAACGGTATCATTTTGTTTGAGTCACAACGGTTGCGTCACATTTTCGTACGAACGTGTATTTAGCGATATGTTTCAGATATTACCAGGTTGCATGGCTTTTAACAGTGAAACAATTGACCGAGCGACTTAATTGAACTGATTTTGCACTTTGAAATTATGAGTGTGATGAATGAGGCAATTGGACTCCAAGTAATAACATTCTTCGCATTTTGACATGATTGCTGGAATTCAGCGGTTACACTGGCCGCTGCGGTAGCGCTTCATTAATAAATTTAGATAAATAAGTCATTTTGTACTGTGGGACTAATCTTAGCCGTTGGCGCGCGATGATGAATTGGAGACAGTTTCAAAAACTATATTTCATTGACTTTCTAACGGTATCAGTGCGTTTGAGTTACAACAGCTGGGTCACATATTCGTACCAACATGTATTTAGCGTTATGTTTCTGATATTACCAGGTTGCATCGCTTTTAACAGTGAAACGATTGACTGTGGGACTTAATTGCACTGATTTTAGACTTTGAACTTATAAATGTGATAAATGACACAATTGGACTCCAAGAAATCACATTCTTCTTAATATGACATAATTGTTTGTCCTCAACGATTACACTGGGCGCTGTGAGAGCGCTTTATTAGAAAATGTAGATAAATAAGTCATTTTGTACTGTGGAAACAATCTTAACCGTTGGCGCGCGCTGAGGAAATGGAGATAGTTTCAAAAACTATATTTCATTGACTTTCTAACGGTATCATTTTGTTTGAGTCACAACGGTTGCGTCACATTTTCGTACGAACGTGTATTTAGCGATATGTTTCAGATATTACCAGGTTGCATGGCTTTTAACAGTGAAACAATTGACCGAGCGACTTAATTGAACTGATTTTGCACTTTGAAATTATGAGTGTGATGAATGAGGCAATTGGACTCCAAGTAATAACATTCTTCGCATTTTGACATGATTGCTGGAATTCAGCGGTTACACTGGCCGCTGCGGTAGCGCTTCATTAATAAATTTAGATAAATAAGTCATTTTGTACTGTGGGACTAATCTTAGCCGTTGGCGCGCGATGATGAATTGGAGACAGTTTCAAAAACTATATTTCATTGACTTTCTAACGGTATCAGTGCGTTTGAGTTACAACAGCTGGGTCACATATTCGTACCAACATGTATTTAGCGTTATGTTTCTGATATTACCAGGTTGCATCGCTTTTAACAGTGAAACGATTGACTGTGGGACTTAATTGAACTGATTTTGGACTTTGAGATTATAAATGTGATAAATGAGCCAATTGGACTCCAAGAAATAACATTCTTTTTAATTTTACATGATTGATTGAACTCAACGATTACACTGGGCGCTGTGGTAGCGCTTTATTTAAAAATGAAGATAAATAAGTCGTTTTGTACTGTGGGACCAATCTTAGCCGTTGGCGCGCGCTGAGGAAATGGAGACAGTTTCAACAACTATATTTCATTGACTTTCTAACGGTATCAGTAGGTTTGAGTTACAACGGCTGCGTCACATATTCGTACCAACGTGTATTTAGTGATATGTTTCTGATATTACCAGGTTGCATCGCTTTTAACAGTGAAACGATTGACTGTGGGACTTAATTGCACTGATTTTGGACTTTGAACTTGTAAAAATGTGATAAATGAGCCAATTGGACTGCAAGAAATAGCATTTTCCTTAATTTGATATGATTGCTGGAATTCAGCGATTACACTGGTCGCTGCGGTAGCGCTTCATTCAGAAATTTAGATAAATAAGTCATTTTGTGCTGTGGGACCAATCTTAGACGTTGGCGCGAGCTGATGAAATGGAGACAGTTCCAAAAACTATATTTCATTGACTTTCTAACGATATCAGTGCGTTTGAGTTACAACGGCTGCGTCACATATTCATACCAACATGTAGTTAGGCTTATGTTTCTGATATTACCAGGTTGCATCGCTTTTAACAGTGAAACAATTGACTCTGGGACTTAATTAAACTTACTTTGGACTTTGACATTAAAAATGTGATAAATGAGCCAATTGGACTTCAAGAAATAGCATTTTCCTTAATTTGATATGATTGCTGGAATTCAGCGATTACACTGGGCGCTGCGGTAGCGCTTCATTCAGAAATTTAGATAAATAGGTCATTTTATACTGTGGGACCAATCCTAGGCGTTAGCGCGAGCTGAAGAAATAGCAACAGTTTCAAAAACTATATATCATTGAGTTTCTAACGGTATCAGTCCGTTTGAGTCACAACGGTTGCGTCACATTTTCGTACGAACATGTATTTAGCGATATGTTTCAGATATTACCAGGTTGCATGGCTTTTAACAGTGAAACAATTGACCGAGCGACTTAATTGAACTGATTTTGCACTTTGAAATTATGAGTGTGATGGATGAGGCAATTGGACTCCAAGTAATAACATTCTTCGCATTTTGACATGATTGCTGGAATTCAGCGGTTACACTGGCCGCTGCGGTAGCGCTTCATTAATAAATTTAGATAAATAAGTCATTTTGTACTGTGGGACTAATCTTAGCCGTTGGCGCGCGATGATGAATTGGAGACAGTTTCAAAAACTGTATTTCATTGACTTTCTAACGGTATCAGTGCGTTTGAGTTACAACGGCTGGGTCACATATTCGTACCAACATGTATTTAGCGTTATGTTTCTGATATTACCAGGTTGCATCGCTTTTAACAGTGAAACGATTGACTGTGGGACTTACTTGAACTGATTTTGGACTTTGAGATTATAAATGTGATAAATGAGCCAATTGGACTCCAAGAAATAACATTCTTCTTAATTTTACATGATTGATTGAACTCAACGATTACACTGGGCGCTGTGGTAGCGCTTTATTTAAAAATGAAGATAAATAAGTCATTTTGTACTGTGGGACCAATCTTAGCCGTTGGCGCGCGCTGAGGAAATGGAGACAGTTTCAACAACTATATTTCATTGACTTTCTAACGGTATCAGTAGGTTTGAGTTACAACGGCTGCGTCACATATTCGTACCAACGTGTATTTAGTGATATGTTTCAGATATTACCAGATTGCATGGCTTTTAACAGTGAAACAATTGACCGAGGGACTTAGTTGAACTGATTTTGGACTTTGAACTTATGAATGTGATAAATGAGACAATTGGACTCCAAGAAATAACATTCTTCACATTTTGAAATGATTGCTGGAATTCAACGGTTACACTGGCCGCTGCGGTAGCGCTTCATTTAGAAATTTAGATAAATGAGTCATTTTGTATTGTGGGACAAATCTTAGCCGTTATCGTGCGCTGAGGAAATGGAGACAGTTTCAAAAACTTTATTTCATTGACTTTCTAACGGTATCAGTGCGTTTGAGTTACAACGGCTGCGTCAAATATTCGTACCAACATGTATTTAGCGTTATGTTTCTGATATTACCAGGTTGCATCGCTTTTAACAGTGAAACGATTGACTGTGGGACTTAATTGAACTGATTTTGGACTTTGAGATTATAAATGTGATAAATGAGCCAATTGGACTCCAAGAAATAACATTCTTTTTAATTTTACATGATTGATTGAACTCATCGATTACACTGGGCGCTGTGGTAGCGCTTTATTTAAAAATGAAGATAAATAAGTCATTTTATACTGTTGGACCAATCCTAGCCGCTAGCGCCCGCTGAAGAAATAGCGACACTTTCAAAAACTGTATTTCATTGAGTTTCTAACGGTATCAGTCGGTTTGAGTCACAACGGTTGTGTCACATATTCGTACCAACGTGGATTTAGCGATTGGTTTCTGATATTACCAGGTTGCATCGCTTTTAACAATGAGACGATTGACTGTGGGACTTAATTGCACTGATTTTGGACTTTGAACTTATAAATGTGATAAATGACACAAATGGACTCCAAGAAATAACATTCTTCTTAATTTGACATAATTGTTTGTCATCAACGATTACACTGGGCGCTGTGAGAGCGCTTTATTAAAAAATGTAGATAAATAAGTCATTTTGTACTGTGGAACCAATCTTAGCCGTTGGCGCGCGCTGAGGAAATGCAGACAGTTTCAAAAACTATATTTCATTGACTTTCTAACGGTATCAGTGCGTTTGAGTTACAACGGCTGCGTCACATATTCGTACCAACATGTAGTTAGGTTTATGTTTCTGATATTACCAGGTTGCATCGCTTTTAACAGTGAAACGATTGACTGTGGGACTTAATTAAACTTATTTTGGACTTTGACATTAAAAATGTGATAAATGAGCCAATTGGACTCCAAGAAATAGCATTTTCTTTAATTTGATATGATTGCTGGAATTCAGCGATTACACTGGCCGCTGCGGTAGCGCTTCATTAATGAATTTAGATAAATAAGTCATTTTGTACTGTGGGACTAATCTTAGCCGTTGGCGCGCGCTGATGAATTGGAGACAGTTTCAAAAACTATATTTCATTGACTTTCTAACGGTATCAGTGCGTTTGAGTTACAACGGCTGGGTCACATATTCGTACCAACATGTGTTTAGCGTTATGTTTCTGATATTACCAGGTTGTATCGCTTTTAACAGTGAAACGATTGACTGTGGGACTTAATTGAACTGATTTTGGACTTTGAGATTATAAATGTGATAAATGAGCCAATTGGACTCCAAGAAATAACATTGTTCTTAATTTTGACATGATTGCTGGAATTCAACGGTTACACTGGCCGCTGCGGTAGCGCTTCATTTAGAAATTTAGATAAATAAGTCATTTTGTACTGTGGGACCAATCTTAGACGTTGGCGCGCGCTGATGAAATGGAGACAGTTCCAAAAACTATATTTCATTGACTTTCTAACGGTATCAGTGCGTTTGAGTTACAACGGCTGCGTCACATATTCATACCAACATGTAGTTAAGGTTATGTTTCTGATATTACCAGGTTGCATCGCTTTTACCAGTGAAGCGATTGACTGTGGGACTTAATTAAACTGATTTTGGACTTTGACATTATAAATGTGATCAATGAGCCAATTGGACTCCAAGAAATAACATTTTCCTTAATTTTATATGATTGCTGGAATTCAGCGACTACACTGGGCGCAGCGGTAGTGCTTCATTTAGAAATTTAGATGAATAAGTTATTTTGTATTGGGGGACTAATCTTAGCCGTTGGCGCGCGCTGAAGAAATGGAGAGAGTTTCAAAAACTTTATTTCATTGACTTTCTAACGGAATCAGTGCGTTTGAGTTACAACGGCTGCGTCACATATTCGTGCCAACATGTATTTAGCGTTATGTTTCTGATATTACCAGGTTGCATCGCTTTTAACAGTGAAGTGATTGACTGTGGGATTTTATTGAACTGATTTTGAACTATGACATTATAAATGTGATAAATGAGCCAATTGGACGCCAAGAGATAACATTCCTCTTATTTTGACATGATTGCTGGAATTCAGCGGTTACACTGGCCGCTGCGGTAGCGTTTCATTAATAAATTTAGATAAATAAGTCATTTTGTACTGTGGGACTAATCTTAGCCGTTGGCGCGCGCTGATGAATTGGAGACAGTTTCAAAAACTATATTTCATTGACATTCTAACGGTATCAGTGCGTTTTAGTTACAACGGCTGGGTCACATATTCGTACCAACATGTATTTAGCGTTATGTTTCTGATATTACCAGGTTGCATCGCTTTCAACAGTGAAGCAATTGACTGTGGGACTTAATTAAACTGATTTTGGACTTTGACATTATAAATGTGATAAATGAACCAATTGGACTCCAAGAAATAACATTTTCCTTAATTTGACATGATTGCTGGAATTGAGCGCTTACACTGGGCGCTGCGGTAGCGCTTCATTTAGAAATTTACATAAGTCATTTCGTACTGTGGGACCAATCTTAGCCGCTAGCGCGCGCTAAGGAAATGGAGACAATTTCAAAAACTATATTTCCTTAAGTTTCTGAGGTATCAGTCCATTTGTGTCACAACGGTTGCGTCACATATTCGTACCAACGTGTATTTAGCGATATGTTTCAGATATTACCAGGTTGCATGGCTTTTAACAGTGAAACAAATGACCGAGGGACTTAATTGAACTGATTTTGGACTTTGACATTACAAATGTGATAAATGAGCCAATTGGACTCCAAGAAATGACATTTTCCTTAATTTGATATGATTGCTGGAATTCAGCGGTTACACTGGCCGCTGCGGTAGCGCTTCATTAATAAATTTAGATAAATAAGTCATTTGGTACTGTGGGACTAATCTTAGCCGTTGGCGCGCGCTGATGAGTTGGAGACAGTTTCAAAAACTATATTTCATTGACTTTCTAACGGTATCAGTGCGTTTGAGTTACAACGGCTGGGTCACATATTCGTACCAACATGTATTTAGCGATATGTTTCAGATATTACCAGGTTGCATGGCTTTTAACAGTGAAACAAATGACCGAGGGACTTAATTGAACTGATTTTGGACATTGAACTTATGAATGCGATGAATGAGACAATTGGACTCCAAGAAATAACATTCTTCACAATTTGACATGATTGCTGGAACTCAGCGGTTACACAGGCCGCTGCGGTAGCGCTTCATTAAGAAATTTAGATAAATAAGACATTTGGAATAGTGGGACAAATCTTAGCCGTTAGCGCGCGCTGAGGAAATGGAGAGAGTTTCACAAACTTTATTTCATTGACTTTCTAACGGTATCAGTGCGTTTGAATTACAACGGCTGGGTCACATATTTGTACCAACATGTAGTTAGGGTTATGTTTCTGATATTACCAGGTTGCATCGCTTTTAACAGTGAAGCGATTGACTGTGGGACTTAATTGAACTGATTTTGGACTTTGACATTATAAATGTGATAAATGAGCCAATTGGACTGCAAGAAATAACATTTTTCTTATTTTGACATGATTGCTGGAATTCAGTGATTACACTGGCCGCTGCGGTAGCGCTTCATTTAGAAATTTAGATAAGTCATTTCGTACTGTGGGACCAATCTTAGCCGCTAGCGCGCGCTAAGGAAATGGAGACAATTTCAAAAACTATATTTCCTTAAGTTTCTGAAGTATCAGTCCGTTTGTGTCACAACGGTTGCGTCACATATTCGCACCAACGTGTATTTAGCGATATATTTCAGATATTACCAGGTTGCATGGCTTTTAACAGTGAAACAAATGACCGAGGGACTTAATTGAACTGATTTTGGACATTGAACTTATGAATGCGATGAATGAGACAATTGGACTCCAAGAAATAACATTCTTCACAATTTGACATGATTGCTGGAATTCAGCGGTTACACAGGCCGCTGCGGTAGCGCTTCATTAAGAAATTTAGATAAATAAGACATTTGAAATAGTGGGACCAATCTTAGCCGTTAGCGCGCGCTGAGGAAATGGAGAGAGTTTCAAAAACTTTATTTCATTGACTTTCTAACGGTATCAGTGCGTTTGAATTACAACGGCTGGGTCACATATTTGTACCAACATGTAGTTAGGGTTATGTTTCTGATATTACCAGGTTGCATCGCTTTTAACAGTGAAGCGATTGACTGTGGGACTTAATTGAACTGATTTTGGACTTTGACATTATAAATGTGATAAATGAGCCAATTGGACTCCAAGAAATGACATTTTCCTTAATTTGATATGATTGCTGGAATTCAGCGGTTACACTGGCCGCTGCGGTAGCGCTTCATTAATAAATTTAGATAAATAAGTCATTTGGTACTGTGGGACTAATCTTAGCCGTTGGCGCGCGCTGATGAGTTGGAGACAGTTTCAAAAACTATATTTCATTGACTTTCTAACGGTATCAGTGCGTTTGAGTTACAACGGCTGGGTCACATATTCGTACCAACATGTATTTAGCGATATGTTTCAGATATTACCAGGTTGCATCGCTTTTAATAGTGAAGCGATTGACTGTGGGACTTAATTAAACTGATTTTGGACTTTGACATTACAAATGTGATAAATGAGCCAATTGGACTCCAAGAAATGACATTTTCCCTAATTTGATATGATTGCTGGAATTCAGCGGTTACACTGGCCGCTGCGGTAGCGCTTCATTAATAAATTTAGATAAATAAGTCATTTGGTACTGTGGGACTAATCTTAGCCGTTGGCGCGCGCTGATGAATTGGAGACAGTTTCAAAAACTATATTTCATTGACTTTCTAACGGTATCAGTGCGTTTGAGATACAACGGCTGGGTCACATATTCGTACCAACATGTATTTAGCGATATGTTTCAGATATTACCAGGTTGCATGGCTTTTAACAGTGAAACAAATGACCAAGGGACTTAATTGAACTGATTTTGGACATTGAACTTATGAATGCGATGAATGAGACAATTGGACTCCAAGAAATAACATTCTTCACAATTTGACATGATTGCTGGAATTCAGCGGTTACACAGGCCGTTGCGGTAGCGCTTCATTAAGAAATTTAGATAAATAAGACATTTGGAATAGTGGGACCAATCTTAGCCGTTACGCGCGCTGAGGAAATGGAGAGAGTTTCAAAAACTTTATTTCATTGACTTTCTAACGGTATCAGTGCGTTTGAATTACAACGGCTGGGTCACATATTTGTACCAACATGTAGTTAGGGTTATGTTTCTGATATTACCAGGTTGCATCGCTTTTAATAGTGAAGCGATTGACTGTGGGACTTAATTAAACTGATTTTGGACTTTGACATTACAAATGTGATAAATGAGCCAATTGGACTCCAAGAAATGACATTTTCCTTAATTTGATATGATTGCTGGAATTCAGCGGTTACACTGGCCGCTGCGGTAGCGCTTCATTAATAAATTTAGATAAATAAGTCATTTGGTACTGTGGGACTAATCTTAGCCGTTGGCGCGCGCTGATGAATTGGAGACAGTTTCAAAAACTATATTTCATTGACTTTCTAACGGTATCAGTGCGTTTGAGTTACAACGGCTGGGTCACATATTCGTACCAACATGTATTTAGCGTTATGTTTCTGATATTACCAGGTTGCATCGCTTTTAACAGTGAAACGATTGACTGTGGGACTTAATTGAACTGATTTTGGACTTTGAGATTATAAATGTGATAAATGAGCCAATTGGACTCCAAGTAATAACATTCTTCTTAATTTTACATGATTGATTGAACTCAACGATTACACTGGGCGCTGTGGTAGCGCTTTATTTAAAAATGAAGATAAATAAGTCATTTTGTACTGTGGGACCAATCTTAGCCGTTGGCGCGCGCTGAGGAAATGGAGACAGATTCAACAACTATATTTCATTGGCTTTCTAACGGTATCAGTAGGTTTGTGTTACAACGGCTGCGTCACATATTCGTACCAACGTGTATTTAGTGATATGTTTCAGATATATTACCAGATTGCATGGCTTTTAACAGTGAAACAATTGACCGAGGGACTTAGTTGAACTGATTTTGGACTTTGACATTATAAATGTGATAAATGAGCCAATTGGACTCCAAGAAGTAACATTTTCCTTAATTTGATGTGATTGCTGGAATTCAGCGACTACACTGGACGCTGCGGTAGTGCTTCATTTAGAAATTTAGATGAATAAGTCATTTTGTATTGGGGGACCAATCTTAGCCGTTGGCGCGCGCTGAAGAAATGGAGAGTGTTTCAAAAACTTTATTTCATTGACTTTCTAACGGAATCAGTGCGTTTGAGTTACAACGGCTGCGTCACATATTCGTACCAACATGTATTTAGCGTTATGTTTCTGATATTACCAGGTTGCATCGCTTTTAACAGTGAAGTGATTGACTGTGGGAATTAATTGAACTGATTTTGGACTATGACATTATAAATGTGATAAATGAGCCAATTGGACGCCAAGAAATAACATTCTTCTTATTTTGACATGATTCCTGGAATTCAGCGGTTACACGGCGCGCTGCGGTATCGCTTGATTTAGAAGTTTAGATAAATAGGTCATTTTATACTGGCGGACCAATCCTAGCCGTTAGCGCGAGCTGAAGAAATAGCAACAGTTTCAAAAACTATATTTCATTGAGTTTCTAACGGTATTAGTCCGTTTGAGGCACAACGGTTGCGTCACATTTTCGTACGAACGTGTATTTAGCGATATGTTTCAGATATTACCAGGTTGCATGGCTTTTAACAGTGAAACAAATGACCGAGGGACTTAATTGAACTGATTTTGGACATTGAACTTATGAATGCGATAAATGAGACAATTGGACTCTAAGAAATAACATTCTTCACAATTTGACATGATTGCTGGAATTCAGCGGTTACACTGCCCGCTGCGGTAGCGCTTCATTAAGAAATTTAGATAAATAAGTCATTTTGAATTGTGGGACCAGTCTTAGCCGTTAACGCGGGCTGAGGAAGTGGAGACAGTTTTAAAAACTTTATTTCATTGACTTTCTAACGGTATCAGTGCGCTTGAGTTACAACGGCTGCGTCACATATTCCTACCAACAAGTACTTAGCGTTATGTATCTGATATTACCAGGTTGCATCGCTTTTATCTGTGAAACGATTGACTGTGACTTAATTGAACTGATTTTGGACTTTGACATTATAAATGTGATAAATGAGCCAATTGGACGCCAAGAAATAAAATTCTTCTTATTTTGACATGATTGCTGGAATTCAGCGGTTACACTGGCCGCTGCAGTAGCGCTTCATTAAGAAATTTAGATAAATAAGTCATTTTGAATTGTGGGACCACTCTTAGCCGTTAGCGCGCGCTGAGGAAGTGGAGACAGTTTCAAAAACTTTATTTCATTGACTTTCTAACGGTATCAGTGCACTTGAGTTACAACGGCTGCGTCACATATTCGTACCAACATGTACTTAGCGTTATGTTTCTGATATTACCATGTTGCATCGCTTTTATCTGTGAAACGATTGACTGTGACTTAATTGAACTAATTTTGGACTTTGACATTATAAATGTGATAAATGAGCCAATTGGACGCCAAGAAATAAAATTCTTCTTATTTTGACATGATTGCTGGAATTCAGCGGTTACACTGGCCGCTGCAGTAGCGCTTCATTAAGAAATTTAGATAAATAAGTCATTTGGAATTTTGGGCCCAACCTTAGCCGTTAGCGCGCGCTGAGGAAATGGAGACACTTTCAAAAACTTTATTTCATTGAAATTCTAACGGTATCAGTGCGTTTGAATTACAACGGCTGCGTCACATATTTGTACCAACAGGTACTTAGCGTTATGTTTCTTATATTACCAGGTTCCATCGCTTTTAACAGTGAAACAATTGACTGTGGGTCTTAATTGAACTGATTTTGGACTTTGGCATTATAAATGTGATAAATAAGCCAATTGGACTGCAAGAAATAACATTATTCTTATTTTGACATGATTGCTGGAATTCAGTGGTTACACTGGGCGCTGCGGTAGCGCTTCATTTAGAAATTTAGATAAGTCATTTTGAAATGTGGGAACAATCTTAGCCGTTAGCGCGCGCTAAGGAAATGGAGACAGTTTCAAAAACTATATTTCCTTAAGTTTCTAACGGTATCAGTCCGTTTTAGTCACAACGGTTGCGTCACATATTCGTACCAACGTGTATTTAGCGATATGTTTCAGATATTACCAGGTTGCATGGCTTTTATCAGTGAAACAAATGACCGAGGGACTTAATTGAACTGATTTTGGACTTTGAACTTATGAATGCGATGAAGGAGACAATTGGACTCCAAGAAATAACATTTTTCTTATTTTGACATGATTGCTGGAATCAGTGATTACACTGGGCGCTGCGGTAGCGCTTCATTTAGAAATTTAGATAAGTCATTTTGAAATGTGGGACCAATCTTAGCCGTTAGCGCGCGCTAAGGAATTGGAGACAGTTTCAAAAACTATTTTTCCTTAAGTTTCTAACGTATCAGTCCGTTTTAGTCACAACGGTTGCGTCACATATTCGTACCAACGTGTATTTAGCGATATGTTTCAGATATTACCAGGTTGCATGGCTTTTATCAGTGAAACAAATGACCGAGGGACTTAATTGAACTGATTTTGGACTTTGAACTTATGAATGCGATGAAGGAGACAATTGGACTCCAAGAAATAACATTCTTCACAATTTGACATGATTGCTGGTATTCGGCGGTTACACTGGCCACTGCGGTAGCGCTTCATTAAGAAATTTAGATAAATAAGTCATTGTGAATTGTGGGACCAACCTTAGCCGTTAGCGCGCGCTGAGGAAATGAAGACAGTTTCAAAAACTTCATTTCATTGACTTTCTAACGGTATCAGTGCGCTTGAGTTACAACGGTTGCGTCACATATTCGTACCAACATGTACTTAGTGTTATGTTTCTGATATTACCAGGTTGCATCGCTTTTAACTGTGAAACGATTGATTGTGACTTAATTGAACTGATTTTGGACTTTGACATTATAAATGTGATAAATGAGCCAATTGGACGCCAAGAAATAACATTTTTCTTATTTTGACATGATTGCTGGAATTCAGTGATTACACTGGGCGCTGCGGTAGCGCTTTATTTAGAAATTTAGATAAGTCATTTTGAAATGTGGGACCAATCGTAGCCGTTAGCGCGCGCTAAGGAAATGGAGACAGTTTCAAAAACTATATTTCCTTAAGTTTCTAACGGTATCAGTCCGTTTTAGTCACAACGGTTGCGTCACATATTCGTACCAACGTGTATTTAGCGATATGTTTCAGATATTACCAGGTTGCATGGCTTTTATCAGTGAAACAAATGACCGAGGGACTTAATTGAACTGATTTTGGACTTTGAACTTATGAATGCGATGAAGGAGACAATTGGACTCCAAGAAATAACATTCTTCACAATTTGACATGATTGCTGGATATCAGCGGTTACACTGGCCACTGCGGTAGCGCTTCATTAAGAAATTTAGATAAATAAGTCATTTGGAATTGTGGGACCAACCTTAGCCGTTAGCGCGCGCTGAGGAAATGGAGACAGTTTCAAAAACTTTTTTTCATTGACTTTTTAACGGTATCAGTGCGCTTGAGTTACAACGGTTGCGTCACATATTCGTACCAACATGTACTTAGCGTTATGTTTCTGATATTACCAGGTCGCATCGCTTTTAACTGTGAAACGATTGACTGTGACTTAATTGAACTGATTTTGGACTTTGACATTATAAATGTGATAAATGAGCCAATTGGACGCCAAGAAATAACATTCTTCTTATTTTGACATGATTGCTGGTACTCGGCCGCTGCGGTAGCGCTTCATTAAGAAATTTAGATAAATAAGTCATTTGGAATAGTGGGACCAATCTTAGCCGTTAGCGCGCGCTGAGGAAATGGAGAGAGTTTCAAAAACTTTATTTCATTGACTTTCTACTCGGGCAACTTACGGAACGTCTGGAATTATTTCGGGTAAAGCACGTGTATAACGCGTTTTTCACAATTTTATACCGCGTTTTGCTATCTGACGTGTTTGTTTTGACGTGGTGTTTTTGTGTATGACTACATCGATGATGAGCCAATTTTACAAAGGTACCCGTAGTGATTACACAGAAAATCAAGGTTTGTTAAATTATTACTGATATATATTTAAACTACTAGTAAAAGCATAATTAAAATTATATATATATTTAATTAAGAGAACCTGGAAATGTCGTAGATCACATCGGATTAGCTAGCTAAAATAGTTGTGGGTGCAAGTCCCACCTCTGTACAAAAAGAGTAGCTTAATTAGAAAAGCAATTTAGCTAGTATCCTCTTACATTAAGTATAGCCAGTAAGTAAATACATTAAAGGTTCCCTCCGACGTTTTAATGATGCTACCTAATTAAGTTCTATTCATATAAGTATTTAAGAAAATAACATTCGTTTTTTACAGAAAAGTTTAGTACAGCAAAAAATTGTAAATAAACTTTCAAATTTTGAGCTACCTCACTTCATGCGGCTTTATCATGCTCACGCTTCTTCTCGAACTTTGAAATTCATAATGGCTGCATAATTGAGGTCACAAGGACCAAAGAATTATAGGATGCCTCACGGTGATATATTCTACTGACTAATTCATGTTTAGAATGCCTTGTTGATATGTTTCGAAGTATTAAATATTTATGAGATCTAGATGGTTCATTAGCGATAGAAAAAAATTTTGTTGTTTGCTTAATGCAGAGTTATTTATTTTCTTTTAAAAGCAACACGTTTGTTAAGTACTGTAATAATTATGTCTTCTTCGGATGAGTCGGAATCAGAATGTTCTAACGTTGTACTTGGCTTCCAGTTTGAACCTAAATGTAGGGGGGATTTATCAGACTCATCGTGGGTACGTAAACTGTTACTCTTTAACATTGTTCCTTTATCTTTCAATTCCTAAATATCAATATGAATTTCAATATGAATAACTCTTCAATTGTCAGATTATATTTGAGCTCACCTGAAAATTTTTCATATCTTCGACGAGCACGAAGTGGATTGGAGAAGCTGTTGTTAAACTTGGTCAAATCAACATTGTTGCCTTGTAGATATTCTTTTACGATCATATTTCCAGTGGTATGTTGCATATTGTACTTGCGTGCTAATTCTGAGTAGTTTGTCTAAAATTAGTTAATGATTTTGTATTGTATGCTTCAATTAATTTAACTGGAGGAAAGTTAGTAGCTTTTGAATTTTCACAAGAATCCATTTTCAAGAATCCATTGATTTTACATGAGCTTATCTTTGCTGTACTGAATGATTAAAACTGCAAAAACGTAAAAAAACATTTCCAGTGCAAATCTTCTATTATAATAATTATTGTATACAAATAAATTTTATTAATTAAATTAAAAAATTTCTTCCTGGAAAAGTACACAATTGCATGCACATATATACCTGGGATCCTTTTTCCATGTTATTTACTTCTTCCAATAACGCAGCTTTATCAAAATTTATTTTATTAGGGTCTGGGCTATGCCGCTTCTTTTTACCTAGTGCTGCATCTACTTCTCCACATTGATGTTTTTTTCCTAAAAATGTGAATATTAATAATTAGTTTTTACAAAGAAAATTTGATATAAAAGAGAAAAAAAAAGGAATGAGTAATGATTACCTATGATTCTCTGGAGAGCCTTATCCTTTATCTCAAAATACTGGATTGATCGTGATTTTCTGTATGAAGATGCAGACTGTCTGATCCTAAAAACAGTTTCCATTGCCTTGCCACTTCTGTAACATTTGCTTTCCAAGGACTTTTTTATTCTGCTGTTCCTCTGTCTAATTCCTTTTTTTTCCTGCAAATCAGACTTGGCCTCAACTAAATTTACAGATCTAATTAAATGTGAGGACTTTAGTGAACGGTGTGTCATATATGCTATCCCACTTCGAATTTATTGATTTAAGTGCTCCTTCTGCATTAATTTTCATATATTTCATGTCATTTTTTGTTGACTGTATTTCAAATGAGATGGTGAAAGAGCTGTCTCCTGTTTTTTTCTTATTTTTAGGTGTGTTCATTTTATTAGGTGTGTTAGCACTCACCAATTCTGTCCTGATGGGTCTCTTTATATCTATTGACTTGTTTGTATTTAAAGGTGTATTTATGTTTACTGCTTCTGGTGTATTTGGCTTGCACACAATTGGTGTGTTTATAGACATATTTTTATTTAATGGTGTGTTTGTATTGATAGCTGTATTTGTAATGCTGTCTAATGTGTTTGTTATGTCCAAGAAAACTTTTTTTGATGTTTTATATTTTTTATTTCGGCGTCCTCTAGTTGTAAAAAAGAACCATACTTCACAATTATGGATTGTGTGTGTAGTTTTTTCTACATTGCTGAATTTGTTCCAAACATCTCTGGAATAGTCCTTTAAGTACTTCACCCTGATATTGCCATGCATTTTCTTTTTCTAACAAAGGAAACAAGCTCTTTAGCCTTCCTGTTAAAGTGAGATTTCTTCAAGTTTACACAAGAAGGGAACATAGAAATGAAGGCATTGTATCTGACACCTTCATGGTGGTAACTTACACTCTGGATCTCACGTAAAACCTCTCCTCGCATAAAGACGCATTGAAAATAATTTGCCATGCAATCATGGAATGGATTTCTCTGCCTCCAATTCCCGCTAAATATCCGCCATTTCTATTAAAAATTCTCCCGCGCGTTTTACATCTGCTGGCATCACGGAAAAGTTCCGACGCAGGCACGGCAATAATGTCAAAACCGTGATATTTTGCCGACAAATTCTATTTCTGACAAATATTCTTGTGAAAGTGACGGAAAAGCATGATCGCACTATGCGCGTAGGACTTAGGACATATTTTGTTGACGTAATTCATCCACAAAATGATTACGAATGGTAAAAAAGCCGTTCAAAGACTGTCGTATTTATATTTTTCGAGATATTCGTGAAAAGAGGATTGTTCAAAAACCTTCAAATCGAGGCCGTGACGTCATATTATTTAATTTACATTTAAAACACCTTTTTTCAGGAAGCCCTAAAGTCATGTTAACTATTGGACATTCATCTGTTATTGTGACTAGTACCCTTAAAGTGCGCCGATGAATTTAACAAATCCCAGACGTTCCGTAAGTTGCCCGAGTAACGGTATCAGTGCGTTTGAATTACAACGGCTGAGTCACATATTTGTACCAACATGTACTTAGCGTTATGTTTCTGATATTACCAGGTTCCATCACTTTTAACAGTGAAACGATTGACGGTGGGACTTAATTGAACTGATTTTGGACTTTGACATTATAAATGTGATAAATGAGCCAATTGGACTGCAAGAAATAACATTTTTCTTATTTTGACATGATTGCTGGAATTCAGCTGGGCGCTGCGGTAGCGCTTCATTTAGAAATTTAGATAAGTCATTTTGTACTGTGAGACCAACCTTAGCCGTTAGCGCGCGCTAAGGAAATGGAGACAGTTTCAAAAACTATATTTCCTTAAGTTTCTAAGGTATCAGTCCGTTTGTGTCACAACGGTTGCGTCACATATTCGTACCAACGTGTATTTAGCGATATGTTTCAGATATTACCAGGTTGCATGGCTTTTAACAGTGAAACAAATGACCGAGGGACTTAATTGAACTGATTTTGGACATTGAACTTATGAATGCGATGAATGAGACAATTGGACTCCAAGAAATAACATTCTTCACAATTTGACATGATTGCTGGAATTCACCGGTTACACTGGCCGCTGCGGTAGCGCTTAATTAAGAAATTTAGATAAATAAGTCATTTTGAATTGTGGGACCAGTCTTAGCCGTTAGCGCGCGCTGCGGAAGTGGAGACAGTTTCAAAAACTTTATTTCATTGACTTTTTAACGGTATCAGTGCGCTTGAGTTACAACGGCTGCGTCACATATTCGTACCAACATGTACTTAGCATTATGTTACTGATATTACCGGGTTGCATCGCTTTTAACAGTGAAACAAATGACCGAGGGACTTAATTGAACTGATTTTGGACATTGAACTTATGAATGCGATGAATGAGACAATTGGACTCCAAGAAATAACATTCTTCACAATTTGACATGATTGCTGGAATTCAGCGGTTACACTGGCCGCTGCGGTAGCGCTTAATTAAGAAATTTAGATAAATAAGTCATTTTGAATTGTGGGACCAGTCTTAGCCGTTAGCGCGCGCTGCGGAAGTGGAGACAGTTTCAAAAACTTTATTTCATTGACTTTTTAACGGTATCAGTGCGCTTGAGTTACAACGGCTGCGTCACATATTCGTACCAACATGTACTTAGCATTATGTTACTGATATTACCGGGTTGCATCGCTTTTATCTGTGAAACGATTGAGTGTGAGACTTAATTGAACTGATTTTGGACTTTGACATTATAAATGTGATAAATGAGCCAATTGGACGCCAAGAAATAAAATTCTTCTTTTTTTTGACATGATTGCTGGAATTCAGCGGTTACACTGGCCGCTGCAGTAGCGCTTCATTAAGAAATTTAGATAAATAAGTCATTTGGAATTGTGGGACCAATCTTAGCCGTTAGCGCGCGCTGAGGAAATGGATACAGTTTCAAAAACTTTATTTCATTGACTTTCTAACGGTATCAGTGCGTTTGAATTACAACGGCTGCGTCACATATTTGTACAAACATGTACTTAGCGTTATGTTTCTTATATTACCAGGTTCCATCGCTTTTAACAGTGAAACGATTGACTGTGGGACTTAATTGAACTGATTTTGGACTTTGACATTATAACTGTGATAAATGAGCCAATTGGACTGCCAGAAATAACATTTTTCTTATTTTGACATCATTGCTGAAATTCAGTGATTACACTGGGCGCTGCGGTAGCGCTTCATTTCGAAATTTAGATAAGTCATTTTGTACTGTGAGACCAATCTTAGCCGTTAGCGCGCACTAAGGAAATGGAGACAGTTTCAAAAACTTTATTTCATTGACTTTCTAAGGGTATCAGTCCGTTTGAGTTACAACGGTTGCGTCACATATTTGTACCAACATGTATTTAGCGATATGTTTCTGATATTACCAGGTGGCATCGCTTTTAACAATGAAACGATTGACTGTGGGACTTAATTGAACGGATTTTGAACTTTGAACTTATAAATGTGATAAATCAGACAATTGGACTCCAATAAATAACATTCTTCTTAATTTTACATGATTGATTGAACTCAACGATTACACTAGGCGCTGAGGTAGCGCTTTATTTAAAAATGTAGATAAATATGTCATTTTATACTGTGGGAACAATCCTAGTCGTTAGCGCGCGCTAAGGAAATGGAGACAGTTTCAAAAACTATACTTCCCTAAGTTTCTAACGGTATCAGTCCGTTTGAATCACAACGGTTGCGTCACATATTCGTACCAACGTGTATTTAGCGATATGTTTCAGATATTACCAGTTTGCATGGCTTTTAACAGTGAAACAAATGACCGAGGGTCTTAATTGAACTGATTTTGGACATTGAACTTATGAATGCGATAAATGAGACAATTGGACTCCAAGAAATAACATTCTTCACAATTTGATATGATTGCTGGAATTCAGCGGTTACACTGGCCGCTGCAGTAGCGCTTCATTAAGAAATTTAGATAAATAAGTCATTTGGAATTGTGGGACCAATCTTAGCCGTTAGCGCGCGCTGAGGAAATGGAGAGAGTTTCAAAAACTTTATTTCATTGACTTTCTAACGGTATCAGTGCGTTTGAATTACAACGGCTGCGTCACATATTTGTACAAACATGTACTTAGCGTTATGTTTCTTATATTACCAGGTTCCATCGCTTTTAACAGTGAAACGATTGACTGTGGGACTTAATTGAACTGATTTTGGACTTTAACATTATAAACGTGATAAATGAGCCAATTGTACTGCAAGAAATATCATTTTTCTTATTTTGACATGATTGCTGGAATTCAGTGATTACACTGGGCGCTGCGGTAGCGCTTCATTTAGAAATTTAGATAAGTCATTTTGAAATGTGGGACCAATCTTAGCCGTTAGCGCGCGCTAAGGAAATGGAGACAGTTTCAAAAACTATATTTCCTTAAGTTTCTAACGGTATCAGTCCGTTTTAGTCACAACGGTTGCGTCACATATTCGTACCAACGTGTATTTAGCGATATGTTTCAGATGTTACCAGGTTGCATGGCTTTTATCAGTGAAACAAATGACCGAGGGACTTAATTGAACTGATTTTGGACTTTGAACTTATGAATGCGATGAAGGAGACAATTGGACTCCAAGAAATAACATTCTTCACAATTTGACATGATTGCTGGATATCAGCGGTTACACTGGCCACTGCGGTAGCGCTTCATTAAGAAATTTAGATAAATAAGTCATTTGGAATTGTGGGACCAACCTTAGCCGTTAGCGCGCGCTGAGGAAATGGAGACAGTTTCAAAAACTTTTTTTCATTGACTTTCTAACGGTATCAGTGCGCTTGAGTTACAACGGTTGCGTCACATATTCGTACCAACATGTACTTAGCGTTATGTTTCTGATATTACCAGGTTGCATCGCTTTTAACTGTGAAACGATTGACTGTGACTTAATTGAACTGATTTTGGACTTTGACATTATAAATGTGATAAATGAGCCAATTGGACGCCAAGAAATAACATTCTTCTTATTTTGACATGATTGCTGGTACTCGGCGGTTACACAGGCCGCTGCGGTAGCGCTTCATTAAGAAATTTAGATAAATAAGTCATTTGGAATAGTGGGACCAATCTTAGCCGTTAGCGCGCGCTGAGGAAATGGAGAGAGTTTCAAAAACTTTATTTCATTGACTTTCTAACGGTATCAGTGCGTTTGAATTAGAACGGCTGAGTCACATATTTGTACCAACATGTATTTAGCGATATGTTTCAGATATTACCATTGACTGTGGGACTTAATTGAACTGATTTTGGACTTTGACATTATAAATGTTATAAATGAGCCAATTGGACTGCAAGAAATAACCATTCTCTTATTTTGACATGATTGCTGGAATTCAGTGATTACACTGGGCGCTGCGGTAGCGCTTCATTTAGAAATTTAGATAAGTCATTTTGTGCTGTGGGACCAATCTTAGCCGTTAGCGCGCGCTAAGGAAATGGAGACAGTTTCAAAAACTATACTTCCTTAAGTTTCTAACGGTATCAGTCCGTTTGAATCACAACGGTTGCGTCACATATTCGTACCAACGTGTATTTAGCGATATGTTTCAGATATTACCAGTTTGCATGGCTTTTAACAGTGAAACAAATGACCGAGGGTCTTAATTGAACTGATTTTGGACATTGAACTTATGATTGCGATAAATGAGACAATTGGACTCCAAGAAATAACATTCTTCACAATTTGATATGATTGCTGGAATTCAGCGGTTACACTGGCCGCTGCAGTAGCGCTTCATTAAGAAATTTAGATAAATAAGTCATTTGGAATTGTGGGACCAATCTTAGCCGTTAGCGCGCGCTGAGGAAATGGAGAGAGTTTCAAAAACTTTATTTCATTGACTTTCTAACGGTATCAGTGCGTTTGAATTACAACGGCTGCGTCACATATTTGTACAAACATGTACTTAGCGTTATGTTTCTTATATTACCAGGTTCCATCGCTTTTAACAGTGAAACGATTGACTGTGGGACTTAATTGAACTGATTTTGGACTTTAACATTATAAACGTGATAAATGAGCCAATTGTACTGCAAGAAATATCATTTTTCTTATTTTGACATGATTGCTGGAATTCAGTGATTACACTGGGCGCTGCGGTAGCGCTTCATTTAGAAATTTAGATAAGTCATTTTGAAATGTGGGACCAATCTTAGCCGTTAGCGCGCGCTAAGGAAATGGAGACAGTTTCAAAAACTATATTTCCTTAAGTTTCTAACGGTATCAGTCCGTTTTAGTCACAACGGTTGCGTCACATATTCGTACCAACGTGTATTTAGCGATATGTTTCAGATATTACCAGGTTGCATGGCTTTTATCAGTGAAACAAATGACCGAGGGACTTAATTGAACTGATTTTGGACTTTGAACTTATGAATGCGATGAAGGAGACAATTGGACTCCAAGAAATAACATTCTTCACAATTTGACATGATTGCTGGATATCAGCGGTTACACTGGCCACTGCGGTAGCGCTTCATTAAGAAATTTAGATAAATAAGTCATTTGGAATTGTGGGACCAACCTTAGCCGTTAGCGCGCGCTGAGGAAATGGAGACAGTTTCAAAAACTTTTTTTCATTGACTTTCTAACGGTATCAGTGCGCTTGAGTTACAACGGTTGCGTCACATATTCGTACCAACATGTACTTAGCGTTATGTTTCTGATATTACCAGGTTGCATCGCTTTTAACTGTGAAACGATTGACTGTGACTTAATTGAACTGATTTTGGACTTTGACATTATAAATGTGATAATTGAGCCAATTGGACGCCAAGAAATAACATTCTTCTTATTTTGACATGATTGCTGGTACTCGGCGGTTACACAGGCCGCTGCGGTAGCGCTTCATTAAGAAATTTAGATAAATAAGTCATTTGGAATAGTGGGACCAATCTTAGCCGTTAGCGCGCGCTGAGGAAATGGAGAGAGTTTCAAAAACTTTATTTCATTGACTTTCTAACGGTATCAGTGCGTTTGAATTAGAACGGCTGAGTCACATATTTGTACCAACATGTACTTAGCGTTATGTTTCTGATATTACCAGGTTCCATCACTTTTAACAGTGAAACGATTGACGGTGGGTCTTAATTGAACTGATTTTGGACATTGAACTTATGAATGCGATAAATGAGACAATTGGACTCCAAGAAATAACATTCTTCACAATTTGACATGATTGCTGGAATTCAGCGGTTACACTGGCCGCTGCGGTAGCGCTTAATTAAGAAATTTAGATAAATAAGTCATTTTGAATTGTGGGACCAGTCTTAGCCGTTAGCGCGCGCTGCGGAAGTGGAGACAGTTTCAAAAACTTTATTTCATTGACTTTTTAACGGTATCAGTGCGCTTGAGTTACAACGGCTGCGTCACATATTCGTACCAACATGTACTTAGCATTATGTTACTGATATTACCGGGTTGCATCGCTTTTATCTGTGAAACGATTGAGTGTGAGACTTAATTGAACTGATTTTGGACTTTGACATTATAAATGTGATAAATGAGCCAATTGGACGCCAAGAAATAAAATTCTTCTTATTTTGACATGATTGCTGGAATTCAGCGGTTACACTGGGCGCTGCGGTAGCGCTTCATTTAGAAATTTAGATAAGTCATTTTGTACTGTGAGACCAACCTTAGCCGTTAGCGCGCGCTAAGGAAATGGAGACAGTTTCAAAAACTATATTTCCTTAAGTTTCTAAGGTATCAGTCCGTTTGTGTCACAACGGTTGCGTCACATATTCGTACCAACGTGTATTTAGCGATATGTTTCAGATATTACCAGGTTGCATGGCTTTTAACAGTGAAACAAATGACCGAGGGACTTAATTGAACTGATTTTGGACATTGAACTTATGAATGCGATGAATGAGACAATTGGACTCCAAGAAATAACATTCTTCACAATTTGACATGATTGCTGGAATTCAGCGGTTACACTGGCCGCTGCGGTAGCGCTTAATTAAGAAATTTAGATAAATAAGTCATTTTGAATTGTGGGACCAGTCTTAGCCGTTAGCGCGCGCTGCGGAAGTGGAGACAGTTTCAAAAACTTTATTTCATTGACTTTTTAACGGTATCAGTGCGCTTGAGTTACAACGGCTGCGTCACATATTCGTACCAACATGTACTTAGCATTATGTTACTGATATTACCGGGTTGCATCGCTTTTATCTGTGAAACGATTGAGTGTGAGACTTAATTGAACTGATTTTGGACTTTGACATTATAAATGTGATAAATGAGCCAATTGGACGCCAAGAAATAAAATTCTTCTTTCTTTGACATGATTGCTGGAATTCAGCGGTTACACTGGCCGCTGCAGTAGCGCTTCATTAAGAAATTTAGATAAATAAGTCATTTGGAATTGTGGGACCAATCTTAGCCGTTAGCGCGCGCTGAGGAAATGGAGACAGTTTCAAAAACTTTATTTCATTGAATTTCTAACGGTATCAGTGCGTTTGAATTACAACGGCTGCGTCACATATTTGTACAAACATGTACTTAGCGTTATGTTTCTTATATTACCAGGTTCCATCGCTTTTAACAGTGAAACGATTGACTGTGGGACTTAATTGAACTGATTTTGGACTTTGACATTATAACTGTGATAAATGAGCCAATTGGACTGCAAGAAATAACATTTTTCTTATTTTGACATGATTGCTGAAATTCAGTGATTACACTGGGCGCTGCGGTAGCGCTTCATTTCGAAATTTAGATAAGTCATTTTGTACTGTGAGACCAATCTTAGCCGTTAGCGCGCACTCAGGAAATGGAGACAGTTTCAAAAACTTTATTTCATTGACTTTCTAAGGGTATCAGTCCGTTTGAATCACAACGGTTGCGTCACATATTCGTACCAACGTGTATTTAGCGATATGTTTCAGATATTACCAGTTTGCATGGCTTTTAACAGTGAAACAAATGACCGAGGGTCTTAATTGAACTGATTTTGGACATTGAACTTATGAATGCGATAAATGAGACAATTGGACTCCAAGAAATAACATTCTTCACAATTTGATATGATTGCTGGAATTCAGTGATTACACTGGGCGCTGCGGTAGCGCTTCATTTAGAAATTTAGATAAGTCATTTTGAAATGTGGGACCAATCTTAGCCGTTAGCGCGCGCTAAGGAAATGGAGACAGTTTCAAAAACTATACTTCCTTAAGTTTCTAACGGTATCAGTCCGTTTGAATCACAACGGTTGCGTCACATATTCGTACCAACGTGTATTTAGCGATATGTTTCAGATATTACCAGTTTGCATGGCTTTTAACAGTGAAACAAATGACCGAGGGTCTTAATTGAACTGATTTTGGACATTGAACTTATGAATGCGATAAATGAGACAATTGGACTCCAAGAAATAACATTCTTCACAATTTGATATGATTGCTGGAATTCAGCGGTTACACTGGCCGCTGCAGTAGCGCTTCATTAAGAAATTTAGATAAATAAGTCATTTGGAATTGTGGGACCAATCTTAGCCGTTAGCGCGCGCTGAGGAAATGGAGACAGTTTCAAAAACTTTATTTCATTGACTTTCTAACGGTATCAGTGCGTTTGAATTACAACGGCTGCGTCACATATTTGTACAAACATGTACTTAGCGTTATGTTTCTTATATTACCAGGTTCCATCGCTTTTAACAGTGAAACGATTGACTGTGGGACTTAATTGAACTGATTTTGGACTTTAACATTATAAACGTGATAAATGAGCCAATTGTACTGCAAGAAATATCATTTTTCTTATTTTGACATGATTGCTGGAATTCAGTGATTACACTGGGCGCTGCGGTAGCGCTTCATTTAGAAATTTAGATAAGTCATTTTGAAATGTGGGACCAATCTTAGCCGTTAGCGCGCGCTAAGGAAATGGAGACAGTTTCAAAAACTATATTTCCTTAAGTTTCTAACGGTATCAGTCCGTTTTAGTCACAACGGTTGCGTCACATATTCGTACCAACGTGTATTTAGCGATATGTTTCAGATATTACCAGGTTGCATGGCTTTTATCAGTGAAACAAATGACCGAGGGACTTAATTGAACTGATTTTGGACTTTGAACTTATGAATGCGATGAAGGAGACAATTGGACTCCAAGAAATAACATTCTTCACAATTTGACATGATTGCTGGATATCAGCGGTTACACTGGCCACTGCGGTAGCGCTTCATTAAGAAATTTAGATAAATAAGTCATTTGGAATTGTGGGACCAACCTTAGCCGTTAGCGCGCGCTGAGGAAATGGAGAGAGTTTCAAAAACTTTATTTCATTGACTTTCTAACGGTATCAGTGCGTTTGAATTACAACGGCTGAGTCACATATTTGTACCAACATGTACTTAGCGTTATGTTTCTGATATTACCAGGTTCCATCACTTTTAACAGTGAAACGATTGACGGTGGGACTTAATTGAACTGATTTTGGACTTTGACATTATAAATGTGATAAATGAGCCAATTGGACTGCAAGAAATAACACTTTTCTTATTTTGACATGATTGCTGGAATTCAGTGATTACACTGGGCGCTGCGGTAGCGCTTCATTTAGAAATTTAGATAAGTCATTTTGTACTGTGGGACCAACCTTAGCCGTTAGCGCGCGCTAAGGAAATGGAGACAGTTTCAAAAACTATATTTCCTTAAGTTTCTAAGGTATCAGTCCGTTTGTGTCACAACGGTTGCGTCACATATTCGTACCAACGTGTATTTAGCGATATGTTTCAGATATTACCAGGTTGCATGGCTTTTAACAGTGAAACAAATGACCGAGGGACTTAATTGAACTGATTTTGGACATTGAACTTATAAATGCGATGAATAAGACAATTGGACTCCAAGAAATAACATTCTTCACAATTTGACATGATTGCTGGAATTCAGCGGTTACACTGGCCGCTGCGGTAGCGCTTAATTAAGAAATTTAGATAAATAAGTCATTTTGAATTGTGGGACCAGTCTTAGCCGTTAGCGCGCGCTGAGGAAGTGGAGACAGTTTCAAAAACTTTATTTCATTGACTTTTTAACGGTATCAGTGCGCTTGAATTACAACGGCTGCGTCACATATTCGTACCAACATGTACTTAGCATTATGTTTCTGATATTACCGGGTTGCATCGCTTTTATCTGTGAAACGATTGAGTGTGAGACTTAATTGAACTGATTTTGGACTTTGACATTATAAATGTGATAAATGAGCCAATTGGACGCCAAGAAATAACATTTTTCTTATTTTGACATGATTGCTGGAATTCAGTGATTACACTGGGCGCTGCGGTAGCGCTTCATTTAGAAATTTAGATAAGTCATTTTGTACTGTGGGACCAATCTTAGCCGTTAGCGCGCGCTAAGGAAATGGAGACAGTTTCAAAAACTATATTTCCTTAAGTTTTTAACAGTATCAGTCCGTTTTAGTCACAACGGTTGCGTCACATATTCGTACCAACGTGTATTTAGCGATATGTTTCAGATATTACCAGGTTGCATGGCTTTTAACAGTGAAACAAATGACCGACGGACTTAATTGAACTGATTTTAGACTTTGAACTTACGAATGCTATGAATGAGACAATTGGACTCCAAGAAATAACATTATTCACATTTTGACATGATTGGTGGATTTCAGCGGTTACACTGGCCGCTGCGGTAGCGTTTCATTAAGAAATTTAGATAAATAAGTCATTTTGTACTGTGGGACCAATCTTAGCCGTTAGCGCGCTGAGGAAATGGAGACGGTTTCAAAAACTTTATTTCATTGACCTTCTAACGGTATCAGTGCGTTTGAATTACAACGGCTGCGTCACATATTTGTACCAACATGTACTTAGCGTTATGTTTCTTATATTACCAGGTTCCATCGCTTTTAACAGTGAAACGATTGACTGTGGGACTTAATTGAACTGATTTTGGATTTTAACATTATAACTGTGATAAATGAGCCAATTGGACTGCAAGAAATAACATTTTTCTTATTTTGACATGATTGCTGGAATTCAGTGATTACACTGGGCGCTGCGGTAGCGCTTCATTTAGAAATTTAGATAAGTCATTTTGTACTGTGAGACCAATCTTAGCCGTTAGCGCGCACTCAGGAAATGGAGACAGTTTTAAAAACTTTATTTCATTGACTTTCTAAGGGTATCAGTCCGTTTGAGTTACAACGGTTGCGTCACATATTTGTACCAACATGTATTTAGCGATATGTTTCTGATATTACCAGGTGGCATCGCTTTTAACAATGAAACGATTGACTGTGGGACTTAATTGAACGGATTTTGAACTTTGAACTTATAAATGTGATAAATCAGACAATTGGACTCCAATAAAAAACATTCTTCTTAATTTTACATGATTGATTGAACTCAACGATTACACCAGGCGCTGAGGTAGCGCTTTATTTAAAAATGTAGATAAATATGTCATTTTATACTGTGGGAACAATCCTAGTCGTTAGCGCGCGCTGAAGAAATAGCGACAGTTTCAAAAACTATATTTCGTTGAGTTTCTAACGGTATCAGTCCGTTTGAATCACAACGGTTGCGTCACATATTCGTACCAACATGTATTTAGCGATATGTTTCAGATATTACCATTGACTGTGGGACTTAATTGAACTGATTTTGGACTTTCACATTATAAATGTTATAAATGAGCCAATTGGACTGCAAGAAATAACCATTTTCTTATTTTGACATGATTGCTGGAATTCAGTGATTACACTGGGCGCTGCGGTAGCGCTTCATTTAGAAATTTAGATAAGTCATTTTGTGCTGTGGGACCAATCTTAGCCGTTAGCGCGCGCTAAGGAAATGGAGACAGTTTCAAAAACTATACTTCCTTAAGTTACTAACGGTATCAGTCCGTCTGAATCACAACGGTTGCGTCACATATTCGTACCAACGTGTATTTAGCGATATGTTTTAGATATTACCAGGTTGCATGGCTTTTAACAGTGAAACAAATGACCGAGGGACTTAATTGAACTGATTTTAGACATTGAACTTATGAATGCGATAAATGAGACAATTGGACTCCAAGAAATAACATTCTTCACAATTTGATATGATTGCTGGAATTCAGCGGTTACACTGGCCGCTGCAGTAGCGCTTCATTAAGAAATTTAGATAAATAAGTCATTTGGAATTGTGGGACCAATCTTAGCCGATAGCGCGCGCTGAGGAAATGGAGACAGTTTCAAAAACTTTATTTCATTGACTTACTAACGGTATCAGTGCGTTTGAATTACAACGGCTGCGTCACATATTTGTACAAACATGTACTTAGCGTTATGTTTCTTATATTACCAGGTTCCATCGCTTTTAACAGTGAAACGATTGACTGTGGGACTTAATTGAACTGATTTTGGACTTTAACATTATAAACGTGATAAATGAGCCAATTGTACTGCAAGAAATAACATTTTTCTTATTTTGACATGATTGCTGGAATTCAGTGATTACACTGGGCGCTGCGGTAGCGCTTCATTTAGAAATTTAGATAAGTCATTTTGTACTGTGGGACCAATCTTAGCCGTTAGCGCGCGCTAAGGAAATGGAGACAGTTTCAAAAACTATATTTCCTTAAGTTTCTAACGGTATCAGTGCGCTTGAGTTACAACGGGTGCGTCACATATTCGTACCAACATGTACTTAGCGTTATTTTTCTCATATTACCAGGTTGCATCGCTTTTATCTGTGATACGATTGACTGTGACTTAATTGAACTGATTTTGGACTTTGACATTATAAATGTGATAAATGAGCCAATTAGACGCCAAGAAATAAAATTCTTCTTATTTTGACATAATTGCTGGAATTCAGCGGTTACACTGGCCGCTGCAGTAGCGCTTCATTAAGAAATTTAGATAAATAAGTCATTTGGAATTGTGGGACCAATCTTAGCCGTTAGCGCGCGCTGAGGAAATGGAGACAGTTTCAAAAACTTTATTTCATTGACTTTCTAACGGTATCAGTGCGTTTTAATTACAACGGCTGCGTCACATATTTGTACCAACATGTACTTAGCGTTATGTTTCTTATATTACCAGGTTCCATCGCTTTTAACAGTGAAACGATTGACTGTGGGACTTAATTGAACTGTTTTTGGACTTTGACATTATAACTGTGATAAATGAGCCAATTGGACTGCAAGAAATAACATTTTTCTTATTTTGACATGATTGCTGGAATTCAGTGATTACACTGGGCGCTGCGGTAGCGCTTCATTTAGAAATTTAGATAAGTCATTTTGTACTGTGAGACCAATCTTAGCCGTTAGCGCGCACTAAGGAAATGGAGACAGTTTCAAAAACTATATTTCGTTGAGTTTCTAACGGTATCAGTCCGTTTGAATCACAACGGTTGCGTCACATATTCGTACCAACATGTATTTAGCGATATGTTTCAGATATTACCATTGACTGTGGGACTTAATTGAACTGATTTTGGACTTTCACATTATAAATGTTATAAATGAGCCAATTGGACTGCAAGAAATAACCATTTTCTTATTTTGACATGATTGCTGGAATTCAGTGATTACACTGGGCGCTGCGGTAGCGCTTCATTTAGAAATTTAGATAAGTCATTTTGTGCTGTGGGACCAATCTTAGCCGTTAGCGCGCGCTAAGGAAATGGAGACAGTTTCAAAAACTATACTTCCTTAAGTTACTAACGGTATCAGTCCGTTTGAATCACAACGGTTGCGTCACATATTCGCACCAACGTGTATTTAGCGATATGTTTTAGATATTACCAGGTTGCATGGCTTTTAACAGTGAAACAAATGACCGAGGGACTTAATTGAACTGATTTTGGACATTGAACTTATGAATGCGATAAATGAGACAATTGGACTCCAAGAAATAACATTCTTCACAATTTGATATGATTGCTGGAATTCAGCGGTTACACTGGCCGCTGCAGTAGCGCTTCATTAAGAAATTTAGATAAATAAGTCATTTGGAATTGTGGGACCAATCTTAGCCGTTAGCGCGCGCTGAGGAAATGGAGACAGTTTCAAAAACTTTATTTCATTGACTTACTAACGGTATCAGTGCGTTTGAATTACAACGGCTGCGTCACATATTTGTACAAACATGTACTTAGCGTTATGTTTCTTATATTACCAGGTTCCATCGCTTTTAACAGTGAAACGATTGACTGTGGGACTTAATTGAACTGATTTTGGACTTTAACATTATAAACGTGATAAATGAGCCAATTGTACTGCAAGAAATAACATTTTTCTTATTTTGACATGATTGCTGGAATTCAGTGATTACACTGGGCGCTGCGGTAGCGCTTCATTTAGAAATTTAGATAAGTCATTTTGTACTGTGGGACCAATCTTAGCCGTTAGCGCGCGCTAAGGAAATGGAGACAGTTTCAAAAACTATATTTCCTTAAGTTTCTAACGGTATCAGTGCGCTTGAGTTACAACGGGTGCGTCACATATTCGTACCAACATGTACTTAGCGTTATTTTTCTGATATTACCAGGTTGCATCGCTTTTATCTGTGATACGATTGACTGTGACTTAATTGAACTGATTTTGGACTTTGACATTATAAATGTGATAAATGAGCCAATTAGACGCCAAGAAATAAAATTCTTCTTATTTTGACATAATTGCTGGAATTCAGCGGTTACACTGGCCGCTGCAGTAGCGCTTCATTAAGAAATTTAGATAAATAAGTCATTTGGAATTGTGGGACCAATCTTAGCCGTTAGCGCGCGCTGAGGAAATGGAGACAGTTTCAAAAACTTTATTTCATTGACTTTCTAACGGTATCAGTGCGTTTTAATTACAACGGCTGCGTCACATATTTGTACCAACATGTACTTAGCGTTATGTTTCTTATATTACCAGGTTCCATCGCTTTTAACAGTGAAACGATTGACTGTGGGACTTAATTGAACTGTTTTTGGACTTTGACATTATAACTGTAATAAATGAGCCAATTGGACTGCAAGAAATAACATTTTTCTTATTTTGACATGATTGCTGGAATTCAGTGATTACACTGGGCGCTGCGGTAGCGCTTCATTTAGAAATTTAGATAAGTCATTTTGTACTGTGGGACCAATCTTAGCCGTTAGCGCGCGCTAAGGAAATGGAGACAGTTTCAAAAACTATATTTCATTGACTTTCTAAGGGTATCAGTCCGTTTGAGTTACAACGGTTGCGTCACATATTTGTACCAACATGTATTTAGCGATATGTTTCTGATATTACCAGGTGGCATCGCTTTTAACAATGAAACGATTGACTGTGGGACTTAATTGAACGGATTTTGAACTTTGAACTTATAAATGTGATAAATCAGACAATTGGACTCCAATAAATAACATTCTTCTTAATTTTACATGATTGATTGAACTCAACGATTACACTAGGCGCTGAGGTAGCGCTTTATTTAAAAATGTAGATAAATATGTCATTTTATACTGTGGGAACAATCCTAGTCGTTAGCGCGCGCTGAAGAAATAGCGACAGTTTCAAAAAATATATTTCGTTGAGTTTCTAACGGTATCAGTCCGTTTGAATCACAACGGTTGCGTCACATATTCGTACCAACATGTATTTAGCGATATGTTTCAGATATTACCATTGACTGTGGGACTTAATTGAACTGATTTTGGACTTTGACATTATAAATGTTATAAATGAGCCAATTGGACTGCAAGAAATAACCATTTTCTTATTTTGACATGATTGCTGGAATTCAGTGATTACACTGGGCGCTGCGGTAGCGCTTCATTTAGAAATTTAGATAAGTCATTTTGTGCTGTGGGACCAATCTTAGCCGTTAGCGCGCGCTAAGGAAATGGAGACAGTTTCAAGAACTATACTTCCTTAAGTTTCTAACGGTATCAGTCCGTTTGAATCACAACGGTTGCGTCACATATTCGTACCAACGTGTATTTAGCGATATGTTTCAGATATTACCAGGTTGCATGGCTTTTAACAGTGAAACAAATGACCGAGGGACTTAATTGAACTGATTTTGGACATTGAACTTATGAATGCGATAAATGAGACAATTGGACTCCAAGAAATAACATTCTTCACAATTTGATATGATTGCTGGAATTCAGCGGTTACACTGGCCGCTGCGGTAGCGCTTAATTAAGAAGTTTAGATAAATAAGTCATTTTGAATTGTGGGACCAGTCTTAGCCGTTAGCGCGCGCTGAGGAAATGGAGACAGTTTCAAAAACTATATTTCTTTAAGTTTCTAACGGTATCAGTCCGTTTTAGTCACAACGGTTTCGTCACATATTCGTACCAACATGTGTTTAGCGATATGTTTCACATATTACCAGGTTGCATGGCTTTTAACAGTGAAACAATTGACTGTGGGACTTAATTGAACTGATTTTGGACTTTGACATTATAAATGTGATAAATGAGCCAATTGGACTGCAAGAAAAAATTTTTTTCTTATTTTGACATGATTGCTGGAATTCAGTGATTACACTGGGCGCTGCGGTAGCGCTTCATTTGGAAATTTAGATAAGTCATTTTGTACTGTGGGACCAATCTTAGCCGTTAGCGCGCGCTAAGGAAATGGAGACAGTTTCAAAAACTATATTTCTTTAAGTTTCTAACGGTATCAGTCCGTTTTAGTCACAACGGTTTCGTCACATATTCGTACCAACATGTGTTTAGCAATATGTTTCACATATTACCAGGTTGCATGGCTTTTAACAGTGAAACAATTGACTGTGGGACTTAATTGAACTGATTTTGGACTTTGACGTTATAAATGTGATTATTGATCCCCCAATCGGACTCCAAAAAATAACATTCTTCTTAATTTGACATGATAGCTTGAACTCAACGATTACACTGGGCGCTGTGATAGCGCTTTATAAAAAATGTAGATAAGTAAGTCATTTTTTACTGCGGGAGCAATCCCTGCCGTTAGCGCGCACTAAAGAAATAGAGACAGTTTCAAAAACTAAATTTCATTGACTTTCTAGCGGTATCAGTGCGTTTGAGTTACAACGGTTGCGCAATATATTCGTACCAACATGTAGATAAGGATATGTTTCTGATATTACGAGGCTTCATCGCTTTGAACAGTGAAACGATTGACTGTGGGACTTAATTGAATTGATTTTTGACTGTGACCTTACAAATGTGATAAATGAGATAATTGGACTCCAAGAAATAGCATTCTTCTTAATCTGACATGGTTGCTGGAACTCAGCGATTACACTGGGCGGTGCGGTAGCGCTTCATTTAAAAATTTGGATAAATAAGTCATTTTTTACTGTGGGAGCAATCCTTAACGTTAGCACGCCCTGAAGAAGTTTGAGACAGTTTCAAAAACTACATTTCATTGACTTTCTAGCGGTATCAGTGCGTTTGAGTTACAACGGTTGCGTGACATATTCGTACCAACATGTGTTTAGCGATATGTTTCACATATTACCAGGTTGCATGGCTTTTAACAGTGAAACAATTGACTGTGGGACTTAATTGAACTGATTTTGGACTTTGACATTATAAATGTGATAAATGAGCCAATTGGACTGCAAGAAAAAACATTTTTCTTATTTTGACATGATTGCTGGAATTCAGTGATTACACTGGGCGCTGCGGTAGCGCTTCATTTGGAAATTTAGATAAGTCATTTTGTACTGTGGGAAAAATCTTAGCCGTTAGCGCGCGCTAAGGAAATGGAGACAGTTTCAAAAACTATATTTCTTTAAGTTTCTAACGGTATCAGTCCGTTTTAGTCACAACGGTTTCGTCACATATTCGTACCAACATGTGTTTAGCAATATGTTTCACATATTACCAGGTTGCATGGCTTTTAACAGTGAAACAATTGACTGTGGGACTTAATTGAACTGATTTTGGACTTTGACGTTATAAATGTGATTATTGATCCCCCAATCGGACTCCAAAAAATAACATTCTTCTTAATTTGACATGATAGCTTGAACTCAACGATTACACTGGGCGCTGTGATAGCGCTTTATAAAAAATGTAGATAAGTAAGTCATTTTTTACTGCGGGAGCAATCCCTGCCGTTAGCGCGCACTAAAGAAATAGAGACAGTTTCAAAAACTAAATTTCATTGACTTTCTAGCGGTATCAGTGCGTTTGAGTTACAACGGTTGCAAAATATATATGTACCAACATGTAGATAAGGATATGTTTCTGATATTACGAGGCTTCATCGCTTTGAACAGTGAAACGATTGACTGTGAGACTTAATTGAATTGATTTTTGACTGTGACCTTACAAATGTGATAAATGAGATAATTGGACTCCAAGAAATAGCATTCTTCTTAATCTGACATGGTTGCTGGAACTCAGCGATTACACTGAGCGGTGCGGTAGCGCTTCATTTAAAAATTTGGATAAATAAGTCATTTTTTACTGTGGGAGCAATCCTTAACGTTAGCACGCCCTGAAGAAGTTTGAGACAGTTTCAAAAACTACATTTCATTGACTTTCTAGCGGTATCAGTGCGTTTGAGTTACAACGGTTGCGTGACATATTCGTACCAACATGTGTTTAGCGATATGTTTCACATATTACCAGGTTGCATGGCTTTTAACAGTGAAACAATTGACTGTGGGACTTAATTGAACTGATTTTGGACTTTGACGTTATAAATGTGATTATTGATCCCCCAATCGGACTCCAAAAAATAACATTCTTCTTAATTTGACATGATAGCTTGAACTCAACGATTACACTGGGCGCTGTGATAGCGCTTTATAAAAAATGTAGATAAGTAAGTCATTTTTTACTGCGGGAGCAATCCCTGCCGTTAGCGCGCACTGAAGAAATAGAGACAGTTTCAAAAACTAAATTTCATTGACTTTCTACCGGTATCAGTGCGTTTGAGTTACAACGGTTGCGCAATATATTCGTACCAACATGTATATAAGGATATGTTTCTGATATTACGAGGCTTCATCGCTTTGAACAGTGAAACGATTGACTGTGGGACTTAATTGAATTGATTTTTGACTGTGACCTTACAAATGTGATAAATGAGATAATTGGACTCCAAGAAATAGCATTCTTCTTAATCTGACATGGTTGCTGGAACTCAGCAATTACACTGGGCGGTGTGGTAGCGCTTCATTTAAAAATTTGGATAAATAAGTCATTTTTTACTGTGGCAGCAATCCTTAACGTTAGCACGCCCTGAAGAAATTAGAGACAGTTTCAAAAACTACATTTCATTGACTTTCTAGCGGTATCAGTGCGTTTGAGTTACAACGGTTGCGTGACATATTCGTACCAACATGTGTTTAGCGATATGTTTCTGATATTACGAGGTTTCATCGCTTTGAACAGTGAAACGATTGACTGTGGGACTTAATTGAACTGATTTTTGACTTTGACCTTATAAATGTGATAAATGAAACAATTGGACTGCAAGAAATAACACTCTTCTTAATTTTACATGATTGATTGAACTCAACGATTACACTAGGCGCTGTGGTAGTGCTTTATTTAAAAATGTAGATAAATAAGTCATTATATACTGTGGGACCAATCCTAGCCGTTAGCGCGCGCTGAAGAAATAGCGACAGATTCACAAACAATATTTCATTGAGTTTCTAACGGTATCAGTCCGTTTGAGTCACAACGGTTGCGTCACATATTCGTACCAACATGTATTTAGCGATATGTTTCAGATATTACGAGGTTGCATGGTTTTAACAGTGAAACAATTGACTGTGGGACTTAATTGAACTGATTTTTGACTTTGACATTATAAATGTGATAAATGAGCCAACTGAACGCCAAGAAATAACATTCTTCTTAATCTGACATGGTTGCTGGAACTCAACGATTACACTGGGCGGTGTGGTAGCGCTTCATTTAAAAAATTTGATAAATAAGTCATTTTTTACTGTGGGAGCAATCCTTGGCGTAAGCACGCCCTGAAGAAATTAGACACAGTTTCAAAAACTACATTTCATTGACTTTCTAGCGGTATCAGTGCGTTTGAGTTACAACGGTTGCGCAACATTTCGTACCAACATGTATTTAGCGATATGTTTCTGATATTACAAGGTTCGCTTTTAACAGTGAAACGATTGACTGTGGGACTTAGTTGAACTGATTTTTGACTTTGACATTATAAATGTGATAAATGAGCCAACTGGACGCCAAGAAATAACATTCTTCTTATTTTGACATGATTGCTGGTATTCAGCGGTTACACAGGCCGCTGCGCGATGAATTCCAGCAATCATGTCAAATTAAAGAGAATGTTATTTCTTGGAGTCCAATTGTCTCATTGATCACAAATATAATTTCAAAGTCCAAAATCAGTTCAATTAAGTCTCACACTCAATCGTTTCACTGTTAAAAGCGATGCAACCTTGTAATATTAGAAACATATCGCTGAATACATGTTGGTACGGATATGTAACGCAACCGTTGTAGCTCAAACAGACTGATAACGTTAAAAGGTCAATGAAATTTAGTTTTTGAAAATGTCTCTATTTCTGCAACGCGAGCTAACGGCTAGGATTGGTCCGACAGTAAAAAATGACTTATTTATCTAAATTTTTAAATGAACCGCTACCGCAGCGCCCAGTGTAATCGATGAGTTCAAGCAATCATGTCAGATTAAAAGGAATGTTATTTCTTGCAGTCCAATTGGCTCATTTATCACATTTATAAGTTCAAAGTCCAAAATCATTTCAATTAAGTCCCACAGTCAATCGTTTCACTGCTAAAAGCGATGCAACCTCGTAATATAAGAAACATATCGCTAAATACATGTTTGTACGAATATGTTGCGCAACCGTTGTAACTCAAACGGACTGATAACGTTAGAAAGTCAATGAAATATAGTTTTTGAAACTGTCTTCATTTTCCCAGCCCGCGCTAACGGCTAAGATTGGTCCCACAGTACAAAATGACTTTTTTATCTAAATTTTTAAAAGAAGCGCTACCGCAGCGCCCAGTGTAATCGATGAATTCCAGCAATCATGTCAAATTAAAGAGAATGTTATTTCTTGGAGTCCAATTGTCTCATTGATCACAAATATAATTTCAAAGTCCAAAATCAGTTCAATTAAGTCTCACACTCAATCGTTTCAATGTTAAAAGCGATGCAACCTTGTAATATTAGAAGCATGTCGCTGAATACATGTTGGTACGGATATGTAACGCAACCGTTGTAGCTCAAACAGACTGATAACGTTAAAAGGTCAATGAAATTCAGTTTTTAAAAATGTCTCTATTTCTGCAGCGCGAGCTAACGGCAAGGATTGGTCCGACAGTAAAAAATGACTTACTTATCTAAATTTTTAAATGAACCGCTACCACAGCGCCCAGTGTAATCGCTGAGTTCAAGCAATCATGTCAGATTAAGAGGAATGTTATTTCTTGGAGTGCAATTGGCTCATTTATCACATTTATAAATTCAAAGTCCAAAATCAGTTCAATTAAGTCCCACAGTCAATCGTTTCACTGTTAAAAGCGATGCAACCTGGTAATATAAGAAACATATCGCTAAATACATGTTGGTACGAATATGTGACGCAACCGTTGTAACTCAAACAGAGTGATACCCTTAAAAGTCAATGAAATTTAGTTTTTGAAAATGTCTCTATTTCTGCAGTGCGAGCTAATGGCTAGGATTGGTCCCACAGTAAAAAGTGACTTATTTATCTACATTTTTTAATAAAGCGCTACCGCAACGCCCAGTGCAATCGCTGAATTCCAGCAATCGTGTCAAATTAAGGAGAATGTTATTTCTTGGAGTCCAATTGTCTCATTCACCACATTTATAATGTCAAAGTCCAAAATCAGTTCAATTAAGTTCCAGAGTCAATTGTTTCACTGTTAAAAGCGATGCAACCTGGTAATATCTGAAACGTATCGCTAAATACATGTTGGTACGAATATGTGACGCAACCGTTGTGCTTCAAGCGGACGGACACCGTTAAAAAATCAATTAAATGAAGTTTTTGAAACTGTTTCTATTTCTTTAGAGCGACTAACGGCAAGGATTGCTCCCACACTAAAAAATGAATTATTTATCTAAATTTTTTAATAAAGCGCTACCGCAGCGCCCAGTGTAATCGCTGAATTCCAGCAATCATGTCAAATTAAGAAGAATGTTATTTCTTGGAGTCCAGTTGTCTTATTTATCATATTTCTAGGGTTAAAGCACAAAATCATTTCATTTAAGTCCCACAGTCAATGGTTTAATTGTTAAACGCGATGCAACCTAGTAGAGTCAGACAAATAACGCTAAATACATGTTGGTACGAATATCTGACGCAACAGTTGTAACTTAAACGGACCGATACTGTTAGAAAGTCAATGAAATGCAATTTTTGAAACTGTCTCTATTTCTTCAGCGTGCGCTATCGTCTAGGATTGGTCCCACAGTACAAAATGACTTATTTATCTAAATTTTTTAATGAAGCGCTACCGCAGCGCCCAGTGTAATCGTTGAGTTCAAGCAATCATGTCAAATTAAAAAGAATGTTATTTCTTGGAGTCCAATTGCCTCATTTATCATGTTTATAAGTTCAAAGTCTAAAATCAGTTCAATTCAGTCCCACAGTCAATCGTTGCACTGTTAAAAGCGATGCCACCTGGTAATATTAGAAACATATCGCTAAATACATGTTGGAACGAGTATGTGACGCAACCGTTGTAACTCAAACGGACTGATAACGTTAGAAAGTCAATGAAATATAGTTTTTGAAACTGTCTTCATTTTGCCAGCCCGGGCTAACGGCTCAGATTCGTCTCACAGTACAAAATGACTTTTTTATCTAAATTTTTAGAAGAAGCGCTACCGCAGCGCCCAGTGTTATCGATGAATTCCAGCAATCATGTCAAATTAAAGAGAATGTTATTTCTTGGAGTCCAATTGTCTCATTGATCACAAATATAATTTCAAAGTCCAAAATCAGTTCAATTAAGTCTCACACTCAATCGTTTCACTGTTAAAAGCGATGCAACCTGGTAATATCTGAAACATATCGCTAAATGCATGTTGGTACGAATATGTGACGCAACCGTTGTGCTTCAAGCGGACGGATACCGTTAGAAAATCAATTAAATGATGTTTTTGAAACTGTTTCTCTTTCTTCAGAGCGACTAACGGCAAGGATTGCTCCCACACTAAAAAATGAATTATTTATCTAAATTTTTAAATGAAGCGCTACCACAGCGCCCGGTGTAATCGCTGAGTTCCAGCAATCATGTCAAATTAAGAAGAATGTTATTTCTTGGAGTCCAATTGCCTCATTTATCATATTTGTAAGTTCAAAGTCCAAAATCAGTTCAATTCAGTCCCACAGTCAATCGTTGCACTGTTAAAAGCGATGCAACCTGGTAATATTAGAAACATATCGCTAAATACATGTTGGTACGAGTATGTGACGCAACCGTTGTAACTCAAACGGACTGATAACGTTAGAAAGTCAATGAAATATAGTTTTTGAAACTGTCTTCATTTCCTCAGCCCGCGCTAACGGCTAAGATTGGTCCCACAGTACAAAATGACTTATTTATCTACATTTCCTAATAACGCGCTATCACAGCGCCCAGTGTAATCGTTGAGGTCAAGCAATCATGTCAAATTAAGAAGAATGTTATTTCTTTAAGTCCAATTGTCTAATTTATCACATTTGTAAAGTTTCAGTCTAAAATCAGTTCAATTAATTAACACAGTCAATTGGTTCACTGTTAAAAGCCATGCAGCTTGGTAATATCTGAAACATGTCGCTAAACACATGTTGGTACGAATATGTGACGCGACCGGTGTACTTCAAGCGGACGGATGCCGTTAGAAACTCAATGAAATGTAGTTTTTGAAACTGTCTCTATATCTTCAGCGCGTACTAACGGCTAGGATTGGTCCCACAGTAAAAAATGACTTATTTATCTAAATTTTTAAATGAAGCGCTACCACAGCGCCCAGTGTATTCGGTGAGTTCCAGCAACCATGTCAGATTAAGAAGAATGTTATTTCTTGGAGTCCAATTGGCCCATTTATCACATTTATAAGTTCAAAGTCAAAAATCAGCTCAATTAAGTCCCACAGTCAATCGTTTTTGAGGTAGTTTTTGAAACCGTCTCTATTTCTTCAGCGCAACCTAACGGCTAGGATTGGTCCGACAGTAAAAAATGACTTATTTATCTAAATTTTTAAATGAAACGCTATCAAAGCGCCATGTATAATCGTTAAATTCAAGCAATCATGTCAAATTAAGAAGAATGTTATTTCTTAGAGTCCAATTATCTCATTTATCACATTTATAAGTTCAAAGTCCAAAATCAGTTCAATTATGTCCCACAGTCAATTGCTTCACTGTTAAAAGCCATGCAACCTGGTGATATCTGAAATATGTCGCTAAATTCATGTTGCTACGAATATGTGACGCAACCGTTGTGACTCAAACGGACTGATACCGTTAGAAACTCAATGAAATGTAGTTTCTGAAACTGTCGCTATTTCTTCAGCGGGCGCTAACGGCTAGGATTGGTCCCACAGTATATAATGACTTATTTATCTACACTTTTAAATAAAGCGCTACCACAGCGCCTAGTGTAATCGTTGAGTTCAATCAATCATGTAAAATTAAGAAGAATGTTATTTCTTTGAGTCCAGTTGTCTAATTTATCACATTTATAAGTTCAAAGTCCAAAATCAGTTCAATTAAGTAACACAGTCAATTGGTTCACTGTTAAAAGCCATGCAGCTTGGTAATATCTGAAACATGTCGCTAAACACATGTTGGTATGAATATGTGACGCGACCGATGTACTTCCAGCGGACGGATGCCGTTAGAAACTCAATGAAATGTAGTTTTTGAAACTGTCTCTATATCTTCAGCGCGTACTAACGGCTAGGATTGGTCCCACAGTAAAAAATGACTTATTTATCTAAATTTTTAAATGAAGCGCTATCAAAGCGCCATGTGTAATCGTTAAATTCAAGCAATCATGTCAAATTAAGAAGAACGTTTTTTCTTGGAGTCCAGTTGTCTTATTGATCATTTTTCTAGGGTTAAAGTCCAAAATCATTTCATTTAAGTCCCACAGTCAATGGTTTAATTGTTAAAGGCGATGCAACCTAGTACAGTCAGAAAAATAACGCTAAATACATGTTGGTACGAATATGTGACGCAACAGTTGTAACTTAAACGGACCAATACTGTTAGAAAGTCGATGAAATGTAGTTTTTGAAACTGTCTCTATTTCTTCAGCGCAACTAACGGCAAAGATTGCTCCCACAGTAAAAATTACTTATTTATCTACATTTTTTTATACAGCGCTATCATAGCGCCCAGTGTAATCGTTGAGTTCAAGCAATCATGTCAAATTAAGAAGAATGTTATTTCTTGGAGTCCAATTGTCTCATTCACCACATTTATAATGTCAAAGTCCAAAATCAGTTCAATTAAGTTCCAGAGTCAATCGTGTCACTGTTAAAAGCGATGCAACCTGGTAATATCTGAAACATATCGCTAAATGCATGTTGGTACGAATATGTGACGCAACCGTTGTGCTTCAAGCGGACGGATACCGTTAGAAAATCAATTAAATGATGTTTTTGAAACTGTTTCTCTTTCTTCAGAGCGACTAACGGCAAGGATTGCTCCCACACTAAAAAATGAATTATTTATCTAAATTTTTAAATGAAGCGCTACCACAGCGCCCGGTGTAATCGCTGAGTTCCAGCAATCATGTCAAATTAAGAAGAATGTTATTTCTTGGAGTCCAATTGCCTCATTTATAATATTTGTAAGTTCAAAGTCCAAAATCAGTTCAATTCAGTCCCACAGTCAATCGTTGCACTGTTAAAAGCGATACAACCTGGTAATATTAGAAACATATCGCTAAATACATGTTGGTACGAGTATGTGACGCAACCGTTGTAACTCAAACGGACTGATAACGTTAGAAAGTCAATGAAATATAGTTTTTGAAACTGTCTTCATTTCCTCAGCCCGCGCTAACGGCTAAGATTGGTCCCACAGTACAAAATGACTTATTTATCTACATTTCCTAATAACGCGCTATCACAGCGCCCAGTGTAATCGTTGAGGTCAAGCAATCATGTCAATTAAGAAGAATGTTATTTCTTTGAGTCCAATTGTCTAATTTATCACATTTGTAAAGTTTCAGTCTAAAATCAGTTCAATTAAGTAACACAGTCAATTGGTTCACTGTTAAAAGCTATGCAGCTTGGTAATATCTGAAACATGTCGCTAAACACATGTTGGTACGAATATGTGACGCGACCGATGTACTTCAAGCGGACGGATGCCGTTAGAAACTCAATGAAATGTAGTTTTTGAAACTGTCTCTATATCTTCAGCGCGTACTAACGGCTAGGATTGGTCCCACAGTAAAAAATGACTTATTTATCTAAATTTTTAAATGAAGCGCTACCACAGCGCCCAGTGTATTCGGTGAGTTCCAGCAACCATGTCAGATTAAGAAGAATGTTATTTCTTGGAGTCCAATTGGCCCATTTATCACATTTATAAGTTCAAAGTCAAAAATCAGCTCAATTAAGTCCCACAGTCAATCGTTTTTGAGGTAGTTTTTGAAACCGTCTCTATTTCTTCAGCGCAACCTAACGGCTAGGATTGGTCCGACAGTAAAAAATGACTTATTTATCTAAATTTTTAAATGAAGCGCTATCAAAGCGCCATGTGTAATCGTTAAATTCAAGCAATCATGTCAAATTAAGAAGAATGTTATTTCTTAGAGTCCAATTATCTCATTTATCACATTTATAAGTTCAAAGTCCAAAATCAGTTCAATTATGTCCCACAGTCAATTGCTTCACTGTTAAAAGCCATGCAACCTGGTGATATCTGAAATATGTCGCTAAATTCATGTTGCTACGAATATGTGACGCAACCGTTGTGACTCAAACGGACTGATACCGTTAGAAACTCAATGAAATGTAGTTTCTGAAACTGTCGCTATTTCTTCAGCGGGCGCTAACGGCTAGGATTGGTCCCACAGTATATAATGACTTATTTATCTACACTTTTAAATAAAGCGCTACCACAGCGCCTAGTGTAATCGTTGAGTTCAATCAATCATGTAAAATTAAGAAGAATGTTATTTCTTTGAGTCCAATTGTCTAATTTATCACATTTATAAGTTCAATGTCCAAAATCAGTTCAATTAAGTAACACAGTCAATTGGTTCACTGTTAAAAGCCATGCAGCTTGGTAGTATCTGAAACATGTCGCTAAACACATGTTGGTATGAATATGTGACGCGACCGATGTACTTCAAGCGGACGGATGCCGTTAGAAACTCAATGAAATGTAGTTTTTGAAACTGTCTCTACATCTTCAGCGCGTACTAACGGCTAGGATTGGTCCCACAGTAAAAAATGACTTATTTATCTAAATTTTTAAATGAAGCGCTACCACAGCGCCCAGTGTATTCGGTGAGTTCCAGCAACCATGTCAGATTAAGAAGAATGTTATTTCTTGGAGTCCAATTGGCCCATTTATCACATTTATAAGTTCAAAGTCAAAAATCAGCTCAATTAAGTCCCACAGTCAATCGTTTTTGAGGTAGTTTTTGAAACCGTCTCTATTTCTTCAGCGCAACCTAACGGCTAGGATTGGTCCGACAGTAAAAAATGACTTATTTATCTAAATTTTTAAATGAAGCGCTATCAAAGCGCCATGTGTAATCGTTAAATTCAAGCAATCATGTCAAATTAAGAAGAATGTTATTTCTTAGAGTCCAATTATCTCATTTATCACATTTATAAGTTCAAAGTATAAAATCAGTTCAATTATGTCCCACAGTCAATTGTTTCACTGTTAAAAGCCATGCAACCTGGTGATATCTGAAATATGTCGCTAAATTCATGTTGCTACGAATATGTGACGCAACCGTTGTGACTCAAACGGACTGATACCGTTAGAAACTCAATGAAATGTAGTTTCTGAAACTGTCGCTATTTCTTCAGCGGGCGCTAACGGCTAGGATTGGTCCCACAGTATATAATGACTTATTTATCTACACTTTTAAATAAAGCGCTACCACAGCGCCTAGTGTAATCGTTAAGTTCAATCAATCATGTAAAATTAAGAAGAATGTTATTTCTTGGAGTCCATATGGCTCATTTATCACATTTGTAAGTTCAAAGTCCAAAATCAGATCAATTAAGTCCAACAGTTAATCGTTTCACTGTTAAAAGCGATGCAACCTGGTAATATCAGAAACATAACGCTAAATACATGTTGGTACGAATATGTGACGCAGCCGTTGTAACTCAAACGCACTGATACCTTTGGAAAGTCAATGAGATAAAGTTTTTGAAACTGTCTCCATTTCCTCAGCGCGCGCTACCTGCTAAGATTGGTCCCACAGTACAAAAAGACTTATTTATCTAAACTTCTAAATGAAGCGCTACCGCAGCGCCCAGTGTAATCACTGAATTCCAGCACTCATGTCAAAATATGAAGAATGTTATTTCTTGGGGTCCAATTGGCTCATTTATCACATTTACAATGTCAAAGTCCAAAATCAGTTCAATTATGTCCCACAGTCAATTGCTTCACTGTTAAAAGCCATGCAACCTGGTGATATCTGAAATATGTCGCTAAATTCATGTTGCTACGAATATGTGACGCAACCGTTGTGACTCAAACGGACTGATACCGTTAGAAACTCAATGAAATGTAGTTTCTGAAACTGTCGCTATTTCTTCAGCGGGCGCTATCGGCTAGGATTGGTCCCACAGTATATAATGACTTATTTATCTACACTTTTAAATAAAGCGCTACCACAGCGCCTAGTGTAATCGTTGAGTTCAATCAATCATGTAAAATTAAGAAGAATGTTATTTCTTTGAGTCCAATTGTCTAATTTATCACATTTATAAGTTCAAAGTCCAAAATCAGTTCAATTAAGTAACACAGTCAATTGGTTCACTGTTAAAAGCCATGCAGCTTGGTAGTATCTGAAACATGTCGCTAAACACATGTTGGTATGAATATGTGACGCGACCGATGTACTTCAAGCGGACGGATGCCGTTAGAAACTCAATGAAATGTAGTTTTTGAAACTGTCTCTACATCTTCAGCGCGTACTAACGGCTAGGATTGGTCCCACAGTAAAAAATGACTTATTTATCTAAATTTTTAAATGAAGCGCTACCACAGCGCCCAGTGTATTCGGTGAGTTCCAGCAACCATGTCAGATTAAGAAGAATGTTATTTCTTGCAGTCCAATTGGCCCATTTATCACATTTATAAGTTCAAAGTCAAAAATCAGCTCAATTAAGTCCCACAGTCAATCGTTTTTGAGGTAGTTTTTGAAACCGTCTCTATTTCTTCAGCGCAACCTAACGGCTAGGATTGGTCCGACAGTAAAAAATGACTTATTTATCTAAATTTTTAAATGAAGCGCTATCAAAGCGCCATGTGTAATCGTTAAATTCAAGCAATCATGTCAAATTAAGAAGAATGTTATTTCTTAGAGTCCAATTATCTCATTTATCACATTTATAAGTTCAAAGTATAAAATCAGTTCAATTATGTCCCACAGTCAATTGTTTCACTGTTAAAAGCCATACAACCTGGTGATATCTGAAATATGTCGCTAAATTCATGTTGCTACGAATATGTGACGCAACCGTTGTGACTCAAACGGACTGATACCGTTAGAAACTCAATGAAATGTAGTTTCTGAAACTGTCGCTATTTCTTCAGCGGGCGCTAACGGCTAGGATTGGTCCCACAGTATATAATGACTTATTTATCTACACTTTTAAATAAAGCGCTACCACAGCGCCTAGTGTAATCGTTAAGTTCAATCAATCATGTAAAATTAAGAAGAATGTTATTTCTTGGAGTCCATATGGCTCATTTATCACATTTGTAAGTTCAAAGTCCAAAATCAGATCAATTAAGTCCAACAGTTAATCGTTTCACTGTTAAAAGCGATGCAACCTGGTAATATCAGAAACATAACGCTAAATACATGTTGGTACGAATATGTGACGCAGCCGTTGTAACTCAAACGCACTGATACCTTTGGAAAGTCAATGAGATAAAGTTTTTGAAACTGTCTCCATTTCCTCAGCGCGCGCTACCTGCTAAGATTGGTCCCACAGTACAAAAAGACTTATTTATCTAAACTTCTAAATGAAGCGCTACCGCAGCGCCCAGTGTAATCACTGAATTCCAGCAATCATGTCAAAATATGAAGAATGTTATTTCTTGGGGTCCAATTGGCTCATTTATCACATTTACAATGTCAAAGTCAAAAATCAGTTCAATTAAGTCCCACAGTCAATCGTTTCACCGTTAAAAGCGATGCAACTTTGTAATATCAGAAACATATCGCTAAATACATGTTGGTACGAAATGTTGCGCAACCGTTGTAACTCAAACGCACTGATACCGCTAGAAAGTCAATGAAATGTAGTTTTTGAAACTGTGTCTAATTTCTTCAGGGCGTGCTTACGCCAAGGATTGCTCCCACAGTAAAAAATGACTTATTTATCTAAATTTTTAAATGAAGCGCTACCACACCGCCCAGTGTAATCGCTGAGTTCCAGCAACCATGTCAGATTAAGGAGAATGCTATTTCTTGAAGTCCAATTATCTCATTTATCACAATTGTAAGGTCACAGTGAAAAATCAATTCAATTAAGTCCCACAGTCAATCGTTTCACTGTTCAAAGCGATGAAACCTCGTAATATCAGAAACATATCCTTAAATACATGTTGGTACGAATATAATGCACAACCGTTGTAACTCAAACGCACTGATACCGCTAGAAAGTCAATGAAATGTAGTTTTTGAAACTGTCTCTATTTCTTCAGTGCGCGCTAACGGCAAGGATTGCTCCCACAGTAAAAAATGACTTACTTATCTACATTTTTTATAAAGCGCTATCACAGCGCCCAGTGTAATCGTTGAGTTCAAGCTATCATGTCAAATTAAGAAGAATGTTATTTTTTGGAGTCCGATTGGGGGATCATTAATCACATTTATAACGTCAAAGTCCAAAATCAGTTCAATTAAGTCCCACAGTCAATTGTTTCACTGTTAAAAGCCATGCAACCTGGTAATATCTGAAACATATCGCTAAATACATGTTGGTACGAATATGTGACGCAACCGTTGTGACTCAAACGGGCTGATACCGTTAGAAACTCAATGAAATATAGTTTGTGAATCTGTCGCTATTTCTTCAGCGCGCGCTAACGGCTAGGATTGGTCCCACAGTGTATAATGACTTATTTATCTACATTTTTAAATAAAGCGCTACCACAGCGCCTAGTGTAATCGTTGAGTTCAATCAATCGTGTAAAATTAAGAAGAATGTTATTTCTTGGAGTCCAATTGTCTCATTTATCACATTTATAAGGTCAAAGTCAAAAATCAGTTCAATTAAGTCCCACAGTCAATCGTTTCACTGTTCAAAGCTATGAAACCTCGTAATATCAGAAACATATCCTTAAATACATGTTGGTACGAATATATTGCGCAACCGTTGTAACTCAAACGCACGGATACCGCTAGAAAGTCAATGAAATGTAGTTTTTGAAACTGTCTTTATTTTTTCAGCGCGAGCTAACGGCTAGGATTGCTCCCACAGAAAAAAATGACTTATTTATCTACATTTTTTATAAAGCGCTATCACAGCGCCCAGTGTAATCGTTGAGTTCAAGCTATCATGTCAAATTAAGAAGAATGTTATTTTTTGGAGTCCGATTGGGGGATCATTAATCACATTTATTACGTCAAAGTCCAAAATCAGTTCAATTAAGTCCCACAGTCAATTGTTTCACTGTTAAAAGCCATGCAACCTGGTAATATGTGAAACATATCACTAAACACATGTTGGTACGAATATGTGACGCAACCGTTGTAACTCAAACGCACTGATACCGCTAGAAAGTCAATGAAATGTAGTTTTTGAAACTGTCTCTAATTTCTTCAGGGCATGCTAACCTTAAGGATTGCTCCCACAGTAAAAATGGACTTATTTATCCAAATTTTTAAATGAAGCGCTACCGCACCGCCCAGTGTAATCGCTGAGTTCCAGCAACCATGTCAGATTAAGAAGAATACTATTTCTTGGAGTCCAATTATCTCATTTATCACATTTGTAAGGTCACAGTCAAAAATCAATTCAATTAAGTCCCACAGTCAATCGTTTCACTGTTCAAAGCGATGAAACCTCGTAATATCAGAAACATATCCTTATATACATGTTGGTACGAATATATTGCGCAACCGTTGTAACTCAAACGCACTGATACCGCTAGAAAGTCAATGAAATTTAGTTTTTGAAACTGTCTCTATTTCTTCAGTGCGCGCTAACGGCAGAGATTGCTCCCGCAGTAAAAAATGACTTACTTATCTATATTTTTTATAAAGCGCTATCACAGCGCCCAGTGTAATCGTTGAGTTCAAGCTATCATGTCAAATTAAGAAGAATGTTATTTTTTGGAGTCCGATTGGGGGATCATTAATCACATTTATAACGTCAAAGTCCAAAGTCAGTTCAATTAAGTCCCACAGTCAATTGTTTCACTGTTAAAAGCCATGCAACCTGGTAATATGTGAAACATATTGCTAAACACATGTTGGTACGAATATGTGACGCAACCGTTGTAACTCAAACGCTATAATACCGCTAGAAACTCAATGAAATGTACGTTTTAAAACTGTCTCTATATCTTCAGCGCGTGCTAACGGCTAAGATTGGTACCACAGTAAATAATGACTTAATTATCTAAATTTTTAATGAAGCGCTACCACAGCGCCCAGTGTAATCGCTGAGTACCAGTAATCATGTCAAATTAAGAAGAATGTTTTTTCTTGGAGTCCAATTGTCTCATTTATCACATTTATAAGATCAAAGTTAAAAATCAGTTCAATTAAATCCCACAGTCAATCGCCTCACTGTTAAAAGCGATGCAACCTAGTAACATTAGAAAAATATCGCTAAATACATGTTGGTTCCAATATGTGACGCAACCGTTGTAACTCAAACCAACTGACACCGTTAGAAAGTCAATGAAATGTAGTTTTGGGAAGTGTCTTTATTTCTTCAGTGCGAGCTAACGGCTAAGATGGGTCCCACAGTATATAATGACTTATTTATCTACATTTTTAAATAAAGCGCTACCACAGCGCCTAGTGTAAACGTTGAGTTCAATCAATCATGTAAAATTAAGAAGAATGTTATTTCTTGGAGTCCAATTGTCTCATTTATCACATTTATAAGGTCAAAGTCAAAAATCAGTTCAATTAAGTCCCACAGTCAATTATTTCACTGTTAAAAGCCATGCAACCTGGTAATATCTGAAACATATCGCAACATACGTGTTGGTACGAATATGTGACGCAACCGTTGTGACTCAAACGGACTGATACCGTTAGAAACTCAATGAAATATAGTTTTTGAAGCTGTCGCTATTTCTTCAGCGCGCGCTAACGGCTAGGATTGGTCCCACAGTATATAATGACTTTTTTAACTACATTTTTAAATAAAGCACTACCACAGCGCCTAGTGTAATCGTTGAGTTCAATCAATCATGTAAAATTAAGAAGAATGTTATTTCTTGGAGTCCAATTGCCTCATTTATCACATTTATAAGTTCAAAGTCCAAAATCAGTTCAATTAAGTCCCACAGTCAATCGTTTCACTGTTAAAAGCGATTTTTCTAATGTTACTAGGTTGCATCGCTTTTAACAGTGAAACGATTGACTGTGGGACTTAATTGAACTGATTTCTGACTGTGACCTTACAAATGTGATAAATGAAACAATTGGACTCCAAGAAATAACATTCTTCTTAATTTGACATGATTGCTTGAACTCAACGATTACACTGGGCGCTGTGATAGCGCTTTATTAAAAAATGTAAATAAATAAGTCATTTTTTACTGTGGGACCAATCCTAGCCGTTAGCGCGCACTGAATAAATAGAGACAGTTTCAAAAACTACATTTCATTGACTTTCTAGCGGTATCAGTGTGTTTGAGTTACAACGGTTGCGTAACATATTCGTACCAACATGTACTTAGCGATATGCTTGTGATGTTACTACGTTTCAACGCTTTTAACAGTGAAACGATTGACTGTGGGACTTAATTGAACTGATTTTTGACTTTGACCTTATGAATGTGAGAAAGGAAAAAATTGAAATTCAAGAAGTAACATTCTTTTAATTTGACATGATTGCTTGAACTCAACGATTACACTGGGCGCTGTGATAGCGCTTTATTAAGAAATGTAGATAAATAAGTCATTTTTTACTGTGGGACCAATCCTATCCGTTAGCTCGCGCTGAAGAAATAGAGACGTTTTCTAAATCTAAATTTCATTGAATTTGTAACGGTATCACTCCGTTTGAGTTACAACGGTTGCGTGACATATTCGTACCAACATGTGTTTAGCGATATTTTTCAGACATTACCAAGTTGCATGGCTTTTAACAGTGAACCAATTGACTGTGAGAATTAATTGAACTGATTTTGGACTTTGAACTTATAAATGTGATAAATGAGACAAATGGACTCCAAGAAATAACATTCTTCTTAATTTGACATGATTGCTTGAACTCAACGATTACACTGGGCACCGTGATAGCGCTTTATTAAAGAATGTAGATAAATAAGTCATTTTTTACTGTGGGAGCAATCCTTGCCGATAGTGGCTCTGAAAAAATAGAGACATTTTCAAAAACTACTTCAAAAACGATTGACTGTGGGTCTTAATTGAGCTGATTTTTGACTTTGAAATTATAAATGTGATAAATGAGGCAATTGGACTCCAAGAAATAACATTCTTCTTAATCTGACATATTTGCTGGAACTCAGCGATTACACTTGGCGCTGTGGTAGCGCTTCATTTAAAAATTTAGATAAGTAAGTCATTTTTTACTGTGGGAGCAATCCTAGCCGTTAGCACGCGCTGAAGATATAGAGACAGTTTCAAAAACTACATTTCCTTGAGTTTCTAGCGGTATCAGTGGGTTTGAGTTACAACGGTTGCGAAACATATTCGTACTAACATGTATTTAGCGATATTTTTCTGATATTACTAGGTTTCATCGCTTTGAACAGTGAAGCGATTGACTGTGGGACTTAATTGAACTGATTTTAGACTGAAACTCTACAAATGTGATAAATGAGATAACTGAACTCCAAGAAATAGCAATCTTTTTAATCTGACATGGTTGCTGGAACTCAGCGATTATACTGGCCGCTGTGGTAGCGCTTCATTTGAAAATTTATATAAATAATTCATTTCTTACTGTGGGACCAATCCTAGCCGTTAGCACGCGCTGAAGAAATAGAGACATTTTCAAAAACTAAATTTCATTGAATTTGTAACGGTATCACTCCGTTTGAGTTACAACGGTTGCGTCACATATTCGTACCAACATGTATTTAGCGACATACTTCAGATATTACCAGGTTGCATGGCTTTTAACAGTGAAACAATTGTTTGTGGGACTTAATTGAACTGATTTTGGACTTTGAACTTATAAATGTGATAAATGAGACAATTGGACTCCAAGAAATAACATTCTTCTTAATTTGGCATGATTGCTTGGACTCAACGATTACACTGGGCGCTGTGATAGCGCTTTATTAAAAAATGTAGATAAATCAGTCATCTCTTACTGTGGGACCAATCCTAGCCGTTAGCTCGCGCTGAAGATATAGAGAGAGTTTCAAAAACTACAATTCATTGAGTTTCTAACGGTATCCATCCACTTGAAGTACAACGATCGCGTCACATATTCGTACCAACATATGTTTAGCGATATGTTTCAGACATTACCAAGTTGCATGGCTTATAACAGTGAACCAATTGACTGTGGCACTTAATTGAACTGATTTTGGACTTTGAACTTATAAATGTGATAAATGAGACAATTGGACTCCAAGAAATAACATTCTTCTTAATTTGGCATGATTGCTTGGACTCAACGATTACACTGCGCGCTGTGATAGCGCTTTATTAAAAAATGTAGATAAATCAGTCATCTTTTACTGTGGGACCAATCCTAGCCATTAGCACGCGCTTAAGATGTGGAGACAGTTTCAAAAACTATATTTTATTGAGTTTCTAACGGTATCCGTCCGTTTGAGTTACAACTGTTGCGTCACATACTCGTACCAACATGTAATTGGCGTTATTTTTCTTACTCTACTAGGTTATATCGCTTTTAACAATGAAACGATTGACTGTGGGACTTAATTGAAATGATTTTGGACTTTGACCCTAGAAATATGATCAATAAGACAACTGGACTCCAGGAAAAAACGTCCTTCTTAATTTGAAATGATTGCTGGAACAGAGCATTACCGCTGGCCGCTGTGGTAGCGCTTTATTAAAAAATCTAGATAAATAAGTCATTTTATACTGTGGGACCAATCCTAGCCGTTAGCTCGCTGAAGAAATAGCGACAGTTTCAAAAACTACAATTCATTGAGTTTCTAACGGTATCCGTCCACTTGAAGTACAACGGTCGCGTCACATATTCGTACCAACATATGTTTAGCGATATGTTTCAGACATTACCAAGTTGCATGGCTTATAACAGTGAACCAATTGACTGTGGGACTTAATTGAACTGATTTCTGACTGTGACCTTACAAATGTGATAAATGAAACAATTGGACTCCAAGAAATAACATTCTTCTTAATTTGACATGATTGCTTGAACTCAACGATTACACTGGGCGCTGTGATAGCGCTTTATTAAAAAATGTAAATAAATAAGTCATTTTTTACTGTGGGACCAATCCTAGCCGTTAGCGCGCACTGAATAAATAGAGACAGTTTCAAAAACTACATTTCATTGACTTTCTAGCGGTATCAGTGTGTTTGAGTTACAACGGTTGCGTAACATATTCGTACCAACATGTACTTAGCGATATGCTTGTGATGTTACTACGTTTCAATGCTTTTAACAGTGAAACGATTGACTGTGGGACTTAATTGAACTGATTTTTGATTTTGACCTTATGAATGTGAGAAAGGAAAAAATTGAAATTCAAGAAGTAACATTCTTCTTAATTTGACATGATTGCTTGAACTCAACGATTACACTGGTCGCTGTGATAGCGCTTTATTAAGAAATGTAGATAAATAAGTCATTTTTTACTGTGGGACCAATCCTATCCGTTAGCTCGCGCTGAAGAAATAGAGACGTTTTCTAAATCTAAATTTCATTGAAATTGTAACGGTATCACTCCGTTTGAGTTACAACAGTTGCGTGACATATTCGTACCAACATGTGTTTAGCGATATTTTTCAGACATTACCAAGTTGCATGGCTTTTAACAGTGAACCAATTGACTCTGGGACTTAATTGAACTGATTTTGGACTTTGAACTTATAAATGTGATAAATGAGACAAATGGACTCCAAGAAATAACATTCTTCTTAATTTGACATGATTGCTTGAACTCAACGGTTACACTGGGCGCTGTGATAGCGCATTATTAAAAAATGTAGATAAATAAGTCATTTTTTACTGTGGGACCAATTCTAGCCGTTAGCGCGCACTAAATAAATAGAGACAGTTTCAAAAACTACATTTCATTGACTTTATAGCGGTATCAGTGCGTTTGAGTTACAACGGTTGCAAAACATATTGGTACCAACATGTACTTAGCGATATGCTTGTGATGTTACTACGTTTCATCGCTTTGAACAGTGCAACGATTGACTGTGGGTCTTAATAGAACTGATTTTGGACTTTGAACTTATAAATGTGATAAATGAGACAATTGGACTCCCAGAAATAACATTCTTCTTAATTTGACATGATTGCTTGAACTCAACGATTACACTGGGCACTGTGATAGCGCTTTATTAAAGAATGTAGATAAATAAGTCATTTTTTACTGTGGGAGAAATCCTTGCCGATAGTGGCTCTGAAAAAATAGAGACAGTTTCAAAAACTACTTCAAAAACGATTGACTGTGGGACTTAATTGAGCTGATTTTTGACTTTGAAGTTATAAATGTGATAAATGAGGCAATTGGACTCCAAGAAATAACATTCTTCTTAATCTGACATGGTTGCTAGAACTCAGCGATTACACTGGGCGCTGTGGTAGCGCTTCATTTAAAAATTTAGATAAGTAAGTCATTTTTTACTGTGGGAGCAATCCTAGCCGTTAGCACGCGCTGAAGATATAGAGACAGTTTAAAAAACTACATTTCATTGAGTTTCAAGCGGTATCAGTGGGTTTGAGTTACAACGGTTGCGAAACATATTCGTACCAACATGTATTTAGCGATATTTTTCTGATATTAGTAGGTTTCATCGCTTTGAACAGTGAAGCGATTGACTGTGGGACTTAATTGAACTGATTTTAGGCTGAAACTTTACAAATGTGATAAATGAGATAACTGAACTCCAAGAAATAGCAATCTTTTTAATCTGACATGGTTGCTGGAACGCAGCGATTATACTGGCCGCTGTGGTAGCGCTTCATTTAAAAATTTATATAAATAATTCATTTCTTACTGTGGGACCAATCCTAGCCGTTAGCACGCGCTGAAGAAATAGAGACATTTTCAAAAACTAAATTTCATTGAATTTGTAACGGTATCACTCCGTTTGAGTTACAACGGTTGCGTCACATATTCGTACCAACATGTATTTAGCGACATACTTCAGATATTACCAGGTTGCATGGCTTTTAACAGTGAAACAATTGACTGTGGGACTTAATTGAACTGATTTTGGACTTTGAACTTATAAATGTGATAAATGAGACAATTGGACTCCAAGAAATAACATTCTTCTTAATTTACCATGATTGCTTGGACTCAACGATTACACTGGGCGCTGTGATAGCGCTTTATTAAAAAATGTAGATAAATCAGTCATCTCTTACTGTGGGACCAATCCTAGCCGTTAGCTCGCGCTGAAGATATAGAGAGAGTTTCAAAAACTACAATTCATTGAGTTTCTAACGGTATCCGTCCACTTGAAGTACAACGGTCGCGTCACATATTCGTACCAACATATGTTTAGCGATATGTTTCAGACATCACCAAGTTGCATGGCTTATAACAGTGAACCAATTGACTGTGGCACTTAATTGAACTGATTTTGGACTTTGAACTTATAAATGTGATAAATGAGACAATTGGACTCCAAGAAATAACATTCTTCTTAATTTGGCATGATTGCTTGGACTCAACGATTACACTGCGCGCTGTGATAGCGCTTTATTAAAAAATGTAGATAAATCAGTCATATTTTACTGTGGGACCAATCCTAGCCGTTAGCACGCGCTTCAGATGTGGAGACAGTTTCAAAAACTATATTTTATTGAGTTTCTAACGGTATCCGTCCGTTTGAGTTACAACTGTTGCGTCACATACTCGTACCAACATGTAATTGGCGTTATTTTTCTGACTCTACTAGGTTACATCGCTTTTAACAATGAAATGATTGACTGTGGGACTTAATTGAAATGATTTTGGACTTAGACCCTAGAAATATGATCAATAAGACAACTGGACTCCACGAAAAAACGTCCTTCTTAATTTGAAATGATTGCTGGAACAGAGCATTACCGCTGGCCGCTGTGGTAGCGTTTTATTAAAAAATCTAGATAAATAAGTCATTTTTTCACTGTGGGACCAATCCTAGCCGTTAGCTCGCTGAAGAAATAGCGACAGTTTCAAAAACTACAATTCATTGAGTTTCTAACGGTATCCGTCCACTTGAAGTACAACGGTCGCGTCACATATTCGTACCAACATATGTTTAGCGATATGTTTCAGACATTACCAAGTTGCATGGCTTATAACAGTGAACCAATTGACTGTGGGACTTAATTGAACTGATTTTGGACTTTGAACTTATAAATGTGATAAATGAGACAATTGGACTCCAAGAAATAACATTCTTCTTAATTTGGCATGATTGCTTGGACTCAACGATTACACTGGGCGCTGTGATAGCGCTTTATTAAAAAATGTAGATAAATCAGTCATCTTTTACTGTGGGACCAATCCTAGCCGTTAGCACGCGCTAAAGATGTGGAGACAGTTTCAAAAACTACATTTTATTGAGTTTCTAACGGTATCCGTCCGTTTGAGTTACAACTGTTGCGTCACATACTCGTACCAACATGTAATTGGCGTTATTTTTCTGACTCTACTAGGTTACATCGCTTTTAACAATAAAACGATTGACTGTGGGACTTAACTGATTACCAAGTTGCATGGCTTATAACAGTGAACCAATTTACTGTGGGACTTAATTGAACTGATTTTGGACTTTGAACTTATAAATGTGATGAATGAGATAATTTGACTCCAAGAAATAACATTCTTCTTAATTTGACATGATTGCTTGAACTCAACGATTACACTGGGCGCTGTGATAGCGCTTTATTAAAAAATGTAGATAAATAAGTCATTTTTTACTGTGGGACCAATCCTAGCCGTTAGCGCGCTGAAGAAATAGCGACAGTTTCAAAAACTATATTTCATTGAGTTTCTAACGGTATCAGTGCGTTTGAGTTACAACAGTTGCGTCACATATTCGTACTAACATATATTTTGCGATATGTTTCTGATTTTACCAGGTTGCATTGCTTTCAACAGTAAAACAATTGACTGTGGGACTTAATTGAACTGATTTTGAGCTTTGACATTATAAATGTGATGATTGAGACAATGGAACTCCAAGAAATAACATTCTTCTTAATCTGACATGGTTGCTGGAACTCAGCGAATACACTGGGCGCTGTGGTAGCGCTTCATTTAAAATTTTGGATAAATAAGTCATTTTTTACTGTGGGACCAATCCTAGCCGTTAGCTCGCGCTGAAGAAATAGAGACGTTTTTTAAAAGTAAATTTTATTGAATTTGTAACGGTATCACTCCGTTTGAGTTACAACGGTTGCGTCACATAATCGTACCAACATGCATTTAGCGATATGTTTCTGATATTACCAGGTTGCATTGCTTTTAACATTGAAACGATTGACTGGGGGATTTAATTGAACTGCCTTGAACTTTGACCTTATGAATGTGAGAAAGGAGACAATTGAACACCAAGAAGTAACATTCTTCTTAATTTTACATGATTGCTTGAACTCAACGATTACACTGGGCGCTGTGGTAGCGCTTTATTTAAGAATGTAGATAAATAAGTCATATTGTACTGTGGGAGCAATCTTTGCCGTTAGTTGCTCTGAAGAAATAGAGACAAATTCAAAAACTACTTCAAAAACGATTGACTGTGGGACTTAATTGAGGTGATTTTTGACTTTGAACTTATAAATGTGATAAATGGGCCAATTGGACTCCAAGAAATAACATTCTTCTTAATCCGACATGGTTGCTGGAACTCAGCGATTACACTGGGCGCTGTGGTAGCGTTTCATTTAAAATTTTAGATAAATAAGTCATTTTTTACTGTGGGACCAATCCTAGCCGTTAGCACGCGCTGAAGAAATAGAGACGTTTTTTAAAACTAAATTTTATTGAATTTGTAACGGTATCACTCCGTTTGAGTTACAACGGTTGCGTTGCATATTCGTACCAACATGCATTTAGCGATATGTTTCTGATATTACCAAGTTACATGGCTTTTAACAGTGAACCAATTGACTGTGGAACTTAATTGAACTGATTTTGGACTTTGAACTTATAAATGTGATAAATGAGACAATTGGACTCAAAGAAAGAATATTCTTCTTAATTTGACATGATTGCTTGAACTCAACGATTACACTGGGCGCTGTGATAGCGCGTTATTAAGAAATGTAGATAAATAAGTCATTTTTTACTGTGGGACCAATCCTTGCCGTTAGTACGCGCTGAAGATATAGAGACAGTTTCAATAACTACATTTCATTGAGTTTCTAACGCTATACGTCCGCTTAAAGTAAATCGGTTGCGTCACATATTCGTACCAACATGTGTTTAGCGATATGTTTCAGATATTACCAAGTTGCATGGCTTTTAACAGTGAACCAATTGACGGTGGGACTTAATTGAACTGATTTTGGAGTTTGAACTTATAAATGTGATTAATGAGACAATTGGACTCAAAGAAGTAACATTCTTCTTAATTTGACATGATTGCTTGAACTCAACGATTACACTGGGTGCTGTGGTAGCGTTTTATTTAAGAATGTAGATAAATAAGTCATATTTTACTGTGGGAGCAATCCTTGCCGTTAGTTGCTCTGAAGAAATAGAGACAGTTTCAAAAACTACTTCAAAAACGATTGACTGTGGGACTTAATTGAGCTGATTTTTGACTTTGAACTTGTAAATGTGATAAATGGGCCAATTGGACTCCAAGAAATAACATTCTTCATAATCTGACATGGTTGCTGTAACTCAGCGATTACACTGGGCGCTGTGGTAGCGCTTCATTTAAAATTTTAGATAAATAAGTCATTTTTTACTGTGGGACCAATCCTAGCCGTTAGCTCGCGCTGAAGAGATAGAGACGTTTTTTAAAACTAAATTTTATTGAATTTGTAACGGTATCACTCCGTTTGAGTTACAACGGTTGCGTCGCATATTCGTACCAACATGCATTTAGCGATATGTTTCTGATATTACCAAGTTACATGGCTTTTAACAGTGAACCAATTGACTGTGGAACTTAATTGAACTGATTTTGGACTCTGAACTTATAAATGTGATAAATGAGACAATTGGACTCAAAGAAAGAATATTCTTCTTAATTTGACATGATTGCTTGAACTCAACGATTACACTGGGCGCTGTGATAGCGCGTTATTAAGAAATGTAGATAAATAAGTCATTTTTTACTGTGGGACCAATCCTAACTGTTAGCTCGCGCTGAAGAAATAGAGACGTTTTCAAAAACTAAATTTCATTGAATTTGTAACGGTATCACTCCGTTTGAGTTACAACGGTTGCGTCACATATTCATACCAACAAGCATTTAGCGATATGTTTCTGATATTACGAGTTTGCATAGCTTTTAACAGTGAAACGATTGATTGTGGGACTTAATTGAGCTGATTTTGGACTTTTAACTTATAAATGTGATAAGTGAGACAATTGGACTCCAAGAAATAACATTCTTCTTAATCTGACATGGTTGCTGGAACTCAGCGAATACACTGGGCGCTGTGGTAGCGCTTCATTTAAAATTTTAGATAAATAAGTCATTTTTTACTGTGGGACCAATCCTAGCCGTTAGCTCGCGCTGAAGAAATAGAGACGTTTTTTAAAACTAAATTTTATTGAATTTGTAACGGTATCACTCCGTTTGAGTTACAACGGTTGCGTCACATATTCGTACCAACATGCATTTAGCGATATGTTTCTGATATTACCAGGTTGCATTGCTTTTAACATTGAAACGATTGACTGGGGGATTTAATTGAACTGCCTTGAACTTTGACCTTATGAATGTGAGAAAGGAGACAATTGAACACCAAGAAGTAACATTCTTCCTAATTTTACATGATTGCTTGAACTCAACGATTACACTGGGTGCTGTGGTAGCGCTTTATTTAAGAATGTAGATAAATAAGTCATATTGTACTGTGGGAGCAATCCTTGCCGTTAGTTGCTCTGAAGAAATAGAGACAAATTCAAAAACTACTTCAAAAACGATTGACTGTGGGACTTAATTGAGCTGATTTTTGACTTTGAACTTATAAATGTGATAAATGGGCCAATTGGACTCCAAGAAATAACATTCTTCTTAATCCGACATGGTTGCTGGAACTCAGCGATTACACTGGGCGCTGTGGTAGCGCTTCATTTAAAAATTTAGATAAATAAGTCATTTTTTACTGTGGGACCAATCCTGGCCGTTAGTACGCGCTGAAGATATAGAGACGTTCTTTAAAACTAAATTTCATTGAATTTTTAACGGTATCACTCCGTTTGAGTTACAGCGGTTGCGTCACATATTCGTACCAACATGCATTTAGCGATATGTTTCTGATATTACCAAGTTACATGGCTTTTAACAGTGAACCAATTGACTGTGGAACTTAATTGAACTGATTTTGGACTTTGCACTTATAAATGTGATAAATGAGACAATTGGACTCAAAGAAAGAATATTCTTCTTAATTTGACATGATTGCTTGAACTCAACGATTACACTGGGCGCTGTGATAGCGCGTTATTAAGAAATGTAGATAAATAAGTCATTTTTTACTGTGGGACCAATCCTAGCCGTTAGCTCGCGCTGAAGAAATAGAGACGTTTTTTAAAACTAAATTTTATTGAATTTGTAACGGTATCACTCCGTTTGAGTTACAACGGTTGCGTCACATATTCGTACCAACATGCATTTAGCGATATGTTTCTGATATTACCAGGTTGCATTGCTTTTAACATTGAAACGATTGACTGGGGGATTTAATTGACTGCCTTGAACTTTGACCTATTGAATGTGAGAAAGGAGACAATTGAACACCAAGAAGTAACATTCTTCTTAATTTTACATGATTGCTTGAACTCAACGATTACACTGGGTGCTGTGGTAGCGCTTTATTTAAGAATGTAGATAAATAAGTCATATTGTACTGTGGGAGCAATCCTTACCGTTAGTTGCTCTGAAGAAATAGAGACAAATTCAAAAATTACTTCAAAAACGATTGACTGTGGGACTTAATTGAGCTGATTTTTGACTGTGAACTTATAAATGTGATAAATGGGCCAATTGGACTCCAAGAAATAACATTCTTCTTAATCCGACATGGTTGCTGGAACTCAGCGATTACACTGGGCGCTGTGGTAGCGCTTCATTTAAAAATTTAGATAAATAAGTCATTTTTTACTGTGGGACCAATCCTGGCCGTTAGTACGCGCTGAAGATATAGAGACGTTTTTTAAAACTAAATTTCATTGAATTTGTAACGGTACCACTCCGTTTGAGTTACAGCGGTTGCGTCACATATTCGTACCAACATGCATTTAGCAATATGTTTCAGATATTACCAGGTTGCATCACTTTTAACAGTGAAACGATTGACTGGGCGGATTTAATTGAACTGCCTTGAACTTTGACCTTATGAATGTGAGAAAGGAGACAATTGAACACCAAAAAGTAACATTCTTCTTAATTTTACATGATTGCTTGAACTCAACGATTACACTGGGTGCTGTGGTAGCGCTTTATTTAAGAATGTAGATAAATAAGTCATATTGTACTGTGGGAGCAATCCTTGCCGTTAGTTGCTCTGAAGAAATAGAGACAAATTCAAAAACTACTTCAAAAACGATTGACTGTGGGACTTAATTGAGCTGATTTTTGACTTTGAACTTATAAATGTGATAAATGGGCCAATTGGACTCCAAGAAATAACATTCTTCTTAATCCGACATGGTTGCTGGAACTCAGCGATTACACTGGGCGCTGTGGTAGCGCTTCATTTAAAAATTTAGATAAATAAGTCATTTTTTACTGTGGGACCAATCCTGGCCGTTAGTACGCGCTGAAGATATAGAGACGTTTTTTAAAACTAAATTTCATTGAATTTGTAACGGTATCACTCCGTTTGAGTTACAGCGGTTGCGTCACATATTCGTACCAACATGCATTTAGCGATATGTTTCTGATATTACCAAGTTACATGGCTTTTAACAGTGAACCAATTGACTGTGGAACTTAATTGAACTGATTTTGGACTTTGAACTTATAAATGTGATAAATGAGACAATTGGACTCAAAGAAAGAATATTCTTCTTAATTTGACATGATTGCTTGAACTCAACGATTACACTGGGCGCTGTGATAGCGCGTTATTAAGAAATGTAGATAAATAAGTCATTTTTTACTGTGGGACCAATCCTGGCCGTTAGTACGCGCTGAAGATATAGAGACAGTTTCAATAACTACATTTCATTGAGTTTCTAACGGCATCCGTCCGCTTAAAGTACATCGGTCGCGTCACATATTCGTACCAACATGTGTTTAGCGATATGTTTCAGATATTACCAAGTTGCATGGCTTTTAACAGTGAACCAATTGACGGTGGGACTTAATTGAACTGATTTTGGAGTTTGAACTTATAAATGTGATTAATGAGACAATTGGACTCAAAGAAATAACATTCTTCTTAATTTGACATGATTGCTTGAACTCAACGATTACACTGGGTGCTGTGATAGCGCATTATTAAGAAATGTAGATAAATAAGTCATTTTTTACTGTGGGACCAATCCTAGCCGTTAGCTCGCGCTGAAGAAATAGAGACGTTTTCAAAAATTACATTTCATTGAATTTGTAACGGTATCACTCCGTTTGAGTTACAACGGTTGCGTCACATATTCATACCAAAAAGTATTTAGCGATATGTTTCTGATATTACGAGTTTGCATAGCTTTTAACAGTGAGACGATTGATTGTGGGACTTAATTGAGCTGATTTTGGACTTTTAACTTATAAATGTGATAAGTGAGACAATTGGACTCCAAGAAATAACATTCTTCTTAATCTGACATGGTTGCTGGAACTCAGCGAATACACTGGGCGCTGTGGTAGCGCTTCATTTAAAATTTTAGATAAATAAGTCATTTTTTACTGTGGGACCAATCCTAGCCGTTAGCTCGCGCTGAAGAAATAGAGACGTTTTTTAAAACTAAATTTTATTGAATTTGTAACGGTATCACTCCGTTTGAGTTACAACGGTTGCGTCACATATTCGTACCAACATGCATTTAGCGATATGTTTCTGATATTACCAGGTTGCATTGCTTTTAACATTGAAACGATTGACTGGGGGATTTAATTGAACTGCCTTGAACTTTGACCTTATGAATGTGAGAAAGGAGACAATTGAACACCAAGAAGTAACATTCTTCTTAATTTTACATGATTGCTTGAACTCAACGATTACACTGGGTGCTGTGGTAGCGCTTTATTTAAGAATGTAGATAAATAAGTGATATTGTACTGTGGGAGCAATCCTTGCCGTTAGTTGCTCTGAAGAAATAGAGACAAATTCAAAAACTACTTCAAAAACGATTGACTGTGGGACTTAATTGAGCTGATTTTTGACTTTGAACTTATAAATGTGATAAATGGGCCAATTGGACTCCAAAAATAACATTCTTCTTAATCCGACATGGTTGCTGGAACTCAGCGATTACACTGGGCGCTGTGGTAGCCCTTCATTTAAAAATTTAGATAAATAAGTCAATTTTTACTGTGGGACCAATCCTGGCTGTTAGTACGCGCTGAAGATATAGAGACGTTTTTTAAAACTAAATTTCATTGAATTTGTAACGGTATCACTCCGTTTGAGTTACAGCGGTTGCGTCACATATTCGTACCAACATGCATTTAGCAATATGTTTCTGATATTTCCAGGTTGCATCACTTTTAACAGTGAAACGATTGACTGGGAGATTTAATTGAAATGCCTTGAACTTTGACCTTATGAATGTGAGAAAGGAGACAATTGAACACCAAAAAGTAACATTCTTCTTAATTTTACATGATTGCTTGAACTCAACGATTACACTGGGCGCTGTGGTAGCGCTTTATTTAAGAATGTAGATAAATAAGTCATATTTTACTGTGGCAGCAATCCTTGCCGTTAGTTGCTCTGAAGAAATAGAGACAGTTTCAAAAACTACTTCAAAAACGATTGAGTGTGGGACTTAATTGAGCTGATTTTTGACTTTGAACTTATAAATGTGATAAATGGGCCAATTGGACTCCAAGAAATAACATTCTTCTTAATCCGACATGGTTGCTGGAACTCAGCAATTACACTGGTCGCTGTGATAGCGCTTTATTAAGAAATGTAGATAAATAAGTCATTTTTTCTGTGGGACCAATCCTAGCCGTTAGTTCGCGCTGAAGAAATAGAGACAGTTTCAAAAACTACATTTCATTGAGTATCTAACGGTATCCGTCCGCTTGAAGTACAACGGTCGCGTCACATATTCGCACCAACATGTGTTTCGCGATATGTTTCAGACATTACCAAGTTGCATGGCTTTTAACAGTAAAACGATTGACTCTGGGATTTAATTGAACTGATTTTGGCCTTTGACATTATAAATGTGATGATTGAGACAATGGAACTCCAAGAAATAACATTCTCCTCAATTTGACACGATTGCTGGAATTTAGCGATTACACTGGGCGCTGTGGTGGCGCTTCATTTAAAAGTTTAGATAAATGAGTCATTTTTTACTGTGGGACCAATCCTAGCCGTTAGCACGCGCTTAAGATATAGAGACAGTTTCAAAAACTAAATTTCATTGAATTTGTAACGGTATCACTCCGTTTGAGTTACAACGGTTGCGCCACATATTCATACCAACATGCATTTAGCGATATGTTTCAGACATTACCAAGTTGCATGGCTTTTAACAGTGAACGAATTGACCGTGGGACTTAATTGAACTGATTTTGGACTTTGAACTTATAAATGTGATAAATGAGAAAATTGGACTCAAAGAAAGAATATTCTTCTTAATTTGACATGATTGCTTGAACTCAACGATTACACTGGGCGCTGTGGTGGCGCTTCATTTAAAAGTTTAGATAAATAAGTCATTTTTTACTGTGGGACCAATCCTAGCCGTTAGCACGCGCTGAAGATATAGAGATAGTTTCAAAAACTACATTTCATTGAGTATCTAACGGTATCCGTCCGCTTGAAGTACAACGGTCGCGTCACATATTCGCACCAACATGTATTTAGCGATATGTTTCAGACATTACCAAGTTGCATGGCTTTTAACAGTAAAACGATTGACTCTGGGATTTAATTGAACTGATTTTGGCCTTTGACATTATAAATGTGATGATTGAGACAATGGAACTCCAAGAAATAACATTCTCCTCAATTTGACACGATTGCTGGAATTTAGCGATTACACTGGGCGCTGTGGTGGCGCTTCATTTAAAAGTTTAGATAAATGAGTCATTTTTTACTGTGGGACCAATCCTAGCCGTTAGCACGCGCTTAAGATATAGAGACAGTTTCAAAAACTAAATTTCATTGAATTTGTAACGGTATCACTCCGTTTGAGTTACAACGGTTGCGCCACATATTCATACCAACATGCATTTAGCGATATGTTTCTGACATTACGAGTTTGCATCGCTTTTAACAGTGAAACGATTGACTGTGGGACTTAATTGAGCTGATTTTGGACTTTTAACTTATAAATGTGATAAATGGGCCAATTGGACTCCAAAAATAACATTCTTCTTAATCCGACATGGTTGCTGGAACTCAGCGATTACACTGGGCGCTGTGGTAGCCCTTCATTTAAAAATTTAGATAAATAAGTCAATTTTTACTGTGGGACCAATCCTGGCTGTTAGTACGCGCTGAAGATATAGAGACGTTTTTTAAAACTAAATTTCATTGAATTTGTAACGGTATCACTCCGTTTGAGTTACAGCGGTTGCGTCACATATTCGTACCAACATGCATTTAGCAATATGTTTCTGATATTACCAGGTTGCATCACTTTTAACAGTGAAACGATTGACTGGGAGATTTAATTGAAATGCCTTGAACTTTGACCTTATGAATGTGAGAAAGGAGACAATTGAACACCAAAAAGTAACATTCTTCTTAATTTTACATGATTGCTTGAACTCAACGATTACACTGGGCGCTGTGGTAGCGCTTTATTTAAGAATGTAGATAAATAAGTCATATTTTACTGTGGCAGCAATCCTTGCCGTTAGTTGCTCTGAAGAAATAGAGACAGTTTCAAAAACTACTTCAAAAACGATTGAGTGTGGGACTTAATTGAGCTGATTTTTGACTTTGAACTTATAAATGTGATAAATGGGCCAATTGGACTCCAAGAAATAACATTCTTCTTAATCCGACATGGTTGCTGGAACTCAGCAATTACACTGGTCGCTGTGATAGCGCGTTATTAAGAAATGTAGATAAATAAGTCATTTTTTCTGTGGGACCAATCCTAGCCGTTAGTTCGCGCTGAAGAAATAGAGACAGTTTCAAAAACTACATTTCATTGAGTATCTAACGGTATCCGTCCGCTTGAAGTACAACGGTCGCGTCACATATTCGCACCAACATGTGTTTCGCGATATGTTTCAGACATTACCAAGTTGCATGGCTTTTAACAGTAAAACGATTGACTCTGGGATTTAATTGAACTGATTTTGGCCTTTGACATTATAAATGTGATGATTGAGACAATGGAACTCCAAGAAATAACATTCTCCTCAATTTGACACGATTGCTGGAATTTAGCGATTACACTGGGCGCTGTGGTGGCGCTTCATTTAAAAGTTTAGATAAATGAGTCATTTTTTACTGTGGGACCAATCCTAGCCGTTAGCACGCGCTTAAGATATAGAGACAGTTTCAAAAACTAAATTTCATTGAATTTGTAACGGTATCACTCCGTTTGAGTTACAACGGTTGCGCCACATATTCATACCAACATGCATTTAGCGATATGTTTCAGACATTACCAAGTTGCATGGCTTTTAACAGTGAACGAATTGACCGTGGGACTTAATTGAACTGATTTTGGACTTTGAACTTATAAATGTGATAAATGAGAAAATTGGACTCAAAGAAAGAATATTCTTCTTAATTTGACATGATTGCTTGAACTCAACGATTACACTGGGCGCTGTGGTGGCGCTTCATTTAAAAGTTTAGATAAATAAGTCATTTTTTACTGTGGGACCAATCCTAGCCGTTAGCACGCGCTGAAGATATAGAGATAGTTTCAAAAACTACATTTCATTGAGTATCTAACGGTATCCGTCCGCTTGAAGTACAACGGTCGCGTCACATATTCGCACCAACATGTATTTAGCGATATGTTTCAGACATTACCAAGTTGCATGGCTTTTAACAGTAAAACGATTGACTCTGGGATTTAATTGAACTGATTTTGGCCTTTGACATTATAAATGTGATGATTGAGACAATGGAACTCCAAGAAATAACATTCTCCTCAATTTGACACGATTGCTGGAATTTAGCGATTACACTGGGCGCTGTGGTGGCGTTTCATTTAAAAGTTTAGATAAATGAGTCATTTTTTACTGTGGGACCAATCCTAGCCGTTAGCACGCGCTTAAGATATAGAGACAGTTTCAAAAACTAAATTTCATTGAATTTGTAACGGTATCACTCCGTTTGAGTTACAACGGTTGCGCCACATATTCATACCAACATGCATTTAGCGATATGTTTCTGACATTACGAGTTTGCATCGCTTTTAACAGTGAAACGATTGACTGTGGGACTTAATTGAGCTGATTTTGGACTTTTAACTTATAAATGTGATAAATGAGACAATTGGACTCCAAGAAATAACATTCTTCTTAATCTGACATGGTTGCTGGAACTCAGCGAATACACTGGGCGCTGTGGTAGCGCTTCATTTAAAATTTTAGATAAATAAGCCATTTTTTACTGTGGGACCAATCCTAGCCGTTAGCTCGCGCTGAAGAAATAGAGACGTTTTTAAAACTAAATTTTATTGAATTTGTAACGGTATCACTCCGTTTGAGTTACAACGGTTGCGTCACATATTCGTACCAACATGCATTTAGCGATATGTTTCTGATATTACCAGGTTGCATCGCTTTTAACAGTGAAACGATTGACTGGGGGATTTAATTGAACTGCCTTAAACTTTGACCTTATGAATGTGAGAAAGGAGACAATTGAACACCAAGAAGTAACATTCTTCTTAATTTTACATGATTGCTTGAACTCAACGATTACACTGGGTGCTGTGGTAGCGCTTTATTTAAGAATGTAGATAATTAAGTCATATTTTACTGTGGGAGCAATCCTTGCCGTTAGTTGCTCTGAAGAAATAGAGACAGTTGCAAAAACTACTTCAAAAACGATTGACTGTGGGGCTTAATTGAGCTGATTTTTGACTTTGAACTTATAAATGTGATAAATGGGCCAATTGGACTCCAAGAAATAACATTCTTCTCAATCCGACATGGTTGCTGGAACTCAGCGATTACACTGGGCGCTGTGGTAGCGCTTCATTTAAAAATTTAGATAAATAAGTCATTTTTTACTGTGGGACCAATCCTGGCCGTTAGTACGCGCTGAAGATATAGAGACGTTTTTTAAAACTAAATTTCATTGAATTTGTAACGGTATCACTCCGTTTGAGTTACAGCGGTTGCGTCACATATTTGTACCAACATGCATTTAGCAATATGTTTCTGATATTACCAGGTTGCATCACTTTTAACAGTGAAACGATTGACTGGGGGATTTAATTGAACTGCCTTGAACTTTGACCTTATGAATGTGAGAAAGGAGACAATTGAACACCAAAAAGTAACATTCTTCTTAATTTTACTTGATTGCTTGAACTCAACGATTACACTGGGCGCTGTGGTAGCGCATTATTTAAGAATGTAGATAAATAAGTCATATTTTACTGTGGCAGCAATCCTTGCCGTTAGTTGCTCTGAAGAAATAAAGACAGTTTCAAAAACTACTTCAAAAACGATTGACTTTGGGACTTAATTGAGCTGATTTTTGACTTTGAACTTATAAATGTGATAAATGGGCCAATTGGACTCCAAGAAATAACATTCTTCTTAATCCGACATGGTTGCTGGAACTCAGCGATTACACTGGTCGCTGTGTTAGCGCTTCATTTAAAAATTTAGATAAATAAGTCATTTTTTACTGTGGGACCAATCCTGGCCGTTAGTACGCGCTGAAGATATAGAGACAGTTTCAATAACTACATTTCATTGAGTTTCTAACGGTATCCGTCCGCTTAAAGTACATCGGTCGCGTCACATATTCGTACCAACATGTGTTTAGCGATATGTTTCAGATATTACCAAGTTGCATGGCTTTTAACAGTGAACCAATTGACGGTGGGACTTAACTGAACTGATTTTGGAGTTTGAACTTATAAATGTGATTAATGAGACAATTGGACTCAAAGAAATAACATTCTTCTTAATTTGACATGATTGCTTGAACTCAACGATTACACTGGGCGCTGTGATAGCGCGTTATTAAGAAATGTAGATAAATAAGTCATTTTTTCTGTGGGACCAATCCTAGCCGTTAGTTCGCGCTGAAGAAATAGAGACAGTTTCAAAAACTACATTTCATTGAGTATCTAACGGTATCCGTCCGCTTGAAGTACAACGGTCGCGTCACATATTCGCACCAACATGTGTTTCGCGATATGTTTCAGACATTACCAAGTTGCATGGCTTTTAACAGTGAACGAATTGACTGTGGGACTTAATTGAACTGATTTTGGACTTTGAACTTATAAATGTGATAAATGAGAAAATTGGACTCAAAGAAAGAATATTCTTCTTAATTTGACATGATTGCTTGAACTCAACGATTACACTGGGCGCTGTGGTGGCGCTTCATTTAAAAGTTTAGATAAATAAGTCATTTTTTACTGTGGGACCAATCCTAGCCGTTAGCACGCGCTGAAGATATAGAGATAGTTTCAAAAACTACATTTCATTGAGTATCTAACGGTATCCGTCCGCTTGAAGTACAACGGTCGCGTCACATATTCGCACCAACATGTGTTTCGCGATATGTTTCAGACATTACCAAGTTGCATGGCTTTTAACAGTGAACGAATTGACTGTGGGACTTAATTGAACTGATTTTGGCCTTTGACATTATAAATGTGATGATTGAGACAATGGAACTCCAAGAAATAACATTCTCCTCAATTTGACACGATTGCTGGAATTTAGCGATTACACTGGGCGCTGTGGTGGCGCTTCATTTAAAAGTTTAGATAAATGAGTCATTTTTTACTGTGGGACCTATCCTAGCCGTTAGCACGCGCTTAAGATATAGAGACAGTTTCAAAAACTAAATTTCATTGAATTTGTAACGGCATCACTTCGTTTGAGTTACAACGGTTGCGTCACATATTCATACCAACAAGCATTTAGCGATATGTTTCTGATATTACGAGTTTGCATAGTATTTAACAGTGAAACGATTGATTGTGGGACTTAATTGAGCTGATTTTGGACTTTTAACTTATAAATGTGATAAATGAGACAATTGGACTCCAAGAAATAACATTCTTCTTAATCTGACATGGTTGCTGGAACTCAGCGAATACACTGGGCGCTGTGGTAGTGCTTCATTTAAAATTTTAGATAAATAAGTCATTTTTTACTGTGGGACCAATCCTAGCCGTTAGCACGCACTTAAGATATAGAGACAGTTTCAAAAACTACATTTCATTGAGTTTCTAACGGTATCCGTCCGCTTGAAGTACATCGGTCGCGTCACATATTCGTACCAACATGTGTTTAGCGATATGTTTCAGATATTACCAAGTTACATGGCTTTTAACAGTGAACCAATTGACTGTGGGACATAATTGAACTGTTTTTGGACTTTGAACTTATAAATGTGATAAATGAGACAATTGGACTCAAAAGAAGAATATTCTTCTTAATTTGACATGATTGCTTGAACTCAACGATTACACTGGGCGCTGTGATAGCGCGTTATTAAGAAATGTAGATAAATAAGTCATTTTTTACTGTGGGACTAATCCTAGCCGTTAGCTCGCGCTGAAAAAATAGAGACGTTTTCAAAAACTAAATTTCATTGAATTTGTAACGGTATCACTCCGTTTGAGTTACAACGGTTGCGTCACATATTCATACCAACATGCATTTAGCGATATGTTTCTGACATTACGAGTTTGCATCGCTTTTAACAGTGAAACGATTGACTGTGGGACTTAATTGAGCTGATTTTGGACTTTTAACTTATAAATGTGATAAATGAGACAATTGGACTCCAAGAAATAACATTCTTCTTAATCTGACATGGTTGCTGGAACTCAGTGAATACACTGGGCGCTGTGGTAGCGCTTCATTTAAACTTTTAGATAAATAAGTCATTTTTTACTGTGGGACCAATCCTAGCCGTTAGCTCGCGCTGAAGAAATAGAGACGTTTTTTAGAACTAAATTTTATTGAATTTGTAACGGTATCACTCCGTTTGAGTTACAACGGTTGCGTCACATATTCGTACCAACATGCATTTAGCGATATGTTTCTGATATTACCAGGTTGCATCGCTTTTAACAGTGAAACGATTGACTGGGGGATTTAATTGAACTGCCTTAAACTTTGACCTTATGAATGTGAGAAAGGAGACAATTGAACACCAAGAAGTAACATTCTTCTTAATTTTACATGATTGCTTGAACTCAACGATTACACTGGGTGCTGTGGTAGCGCTTTATTTAAGAATGTAGATAAATAAGTCATATTTTACTGTGGGAGCAATCCTTGCCGTTAGTTGCTCTGAAGAAATAGAGACAGTTGCAAAAACTACTTCAAAAACGATTGACTGTGGGACTTAATTGAGCTGATTTTTGACTTTGAACTTGTAAATGTGATAAATGGGCCAATTGGACTCCAATAAATAACATTCTTCATAATCTGACATGGTTTCTGTAACTCAGCGATTACACTGGGCGCTGTGGTAGCGCTTCATTTAAAATTTTAGATAAATAAGTAATTTTTTACTGTGGGACTAATCCTAGCCGTTATCTCGCGCTGAAGAAATAGAGACGTTTTTTAAAACTAAATTTTATTGAATTTGTAACGGTATCACTCCGTTTGAGTTACAACGGTTGCGTCGCATATTCGTACCAACATGCATTTAGCGATATGTTTCTGATATTACCAAGTTACATGGCTTTTAACAGTGAACCAATTGACTGTGGAACTTAATTGAACTGATTTTGGACTTTGAACTTATAAATGTGATAAATGAGACAATTGGACACAAAGAAAGAATATTCTTCTTAATTTGACATGATTGCTTGAACTCAACGATTACACTGGGCGCTGTGATAGCGCGTTATTAAGAAATGTAGATAAATAAGTCATTTTTTACTGTGGGACAAATCCTAGCCGTTAGCTCGCCCTGAAGAAATAGAGACGTTGTCAAAACCTAAATTTCATTGAATTTGTAACGGTATCACTCCGTTTGAGTTACAACGGTTGCGTCACATATTCATACCAACCAGCATTTAGCGATATGTTTCTGATATTACGAGTTTGCATAGCTTTTAACAGTGAAACGATTGATTGTGGGACTTAATTGAGCTGACTTTGGACTTTTAACTTATAAATGTGATAAGTGAGACAATTGGACTCCAAGAAATAACATTCTTCTTAATCTGACATGGTTGCTGGAACTCAGCGAATACATTGGGCGCTGTGGTAGCGCTTCATTTAAAATTTTAGATAAATAAGTCATTTTTTACTGTGGGACCACTCCTAGCCGTTAGCTCGCGCTGAAGAAATAGAGACGTTTTTTAAAACTAAATTTTATTGAATTTGTAACGGTATCACTCCGTTTGAGTTACAACGGTTGCGTCTCATATTCGTACCAACATGCATTTAGCGATATGTTTCTGATATTACCAGGTTGCATTGCTTTTAACATTGAAACGATTGACTGGGGGATTTAATTGAACTGCCTTGAACTTTGACCTTATGAATGTGAGAAAGGAGACAATTGAACACCAAGAAGTAACATTCTTCTTAATTTTACATGATTGCTTGAACTCAACGATTACACTGGGTGCTGTGGTAGCGCTTTATTTAAGAATGTAGATAAATAAGTCATATTGTACTATGGGAGCAATCCTTGCCGTTAGTTGCTCTGAAGAAATAGAGACAAATTCAAAAACTACCTCAAAAACGATTGACTGTGGGACTTAAGTGAGCTGATTTTTGACTTTGAACTTATAAATGTGATAAATGGGCCAATTGGACTCCAAGAAATAACATTCTTCTTAATCCGACATGGTTGCTGGAACTCAGCGATTACACTGGGCGCTGTGGTAGCGCTTCATTTAAAAATTTAGATAAATAAGTCATTTTTTACTGTGGGACCAATCCTGGCCGTTAGTACGCGCTGAAGATATAGAGACGTTTTTTAAAACTAAATTTCATTGAATTTGTAACGGTATCACTCCGTTTGAGTTACAGCGGTTGCGTCACATATTCGTACCAACATGCATTTAGCAATACGTTTCTGATATTACCAGGTTGCATCACTTTTAACAGTGAAACGATTGACTGGGGGATTTAATTGAACTGCCTTGAACTTTGACCTTATGAATGTGAGAAAGGAGACAATTGAACACCAAGAAGTAACATTCTTCTTAATTTTACATGATTGCTTGAACTCAACGATTACACTGGGTGCTGTGGTAGCGCTTTATTTAAGAATGTAGATAAATGAGTCATATTGTACTGTGGGAGCAATCCTTGCCGTTAGTTGCTCTGAAGAAATAGAGACAAATTCAAAAACTACTTCAAAAACGATTGACTGTGGGACTTAAGTGAGCTGATTTTTGACTTTGAACTTATAAATGTGATAAATGGGCCAATTGGACTCCAAGAAATAACATTCTTCTTAATCCGACATGGTTGCTGGAACTCAGCGATTACACTGGGCGCTGTGGTAGCGCTTCATTTAAAATTTTAGATAAATAAGTCATTTTTTACTGTGGGACCAATCCTAGCCGTTAGCTCGCGCTGAACAAATAGAGACGTTTTTTAAAACTAAATTTTATTGAATTTGTAACGGTATCACTCCGTTTGAGTTACAACGGTTGCGTCACATATTGGTACCAACATGCATTTAGCGATATGATTCTGATATTACCAGGTTGCATTGCTTTTAACATTGAAACGATTGACTGGGGGATTTAATTGACCTGCCTTGAACTTTGACCTTATGAGTGTGAGAAAGGAGACAATTGAACACCAAGAAGTAACATTCTTCTTAATTTTACATGATTGCTTGAACTCAACGATTACACTGGGTGCTGTGGTAGCGCTTTATTTAAGAATGTAGATAAATAAGTCATATTGTACTGTGGGAGCAATCCTTGCCGTTAGTTGCTCTGAAGAAATAGAGACAAATTCAAAAACTACTTCAAAAACGATTGACTGTGGGACTTAAGTGAGCTGATTTTTGAATTTGAACTTATAAATGTGATAAATGGGCCAATTGGACTCCAAGAAATAACATTCTTCTTAATCCGACATGGTTGCTGGAACTCAGCGATTACACTGGGCGCTGTGGTAGCGCTTCATTTAAAATTTTAGATAAATAAGTCATTTTTTACTGTGGGACCAATCCTAGCCGTTAGCTCGCGCTGAAGAAATAGAGACGTTTTTTAAAACTAAATTTTATTGAATTTGTAACGGTATCACTCCGTTTGAGTTACAACGGTTGCGTCACATATTGGTACCAACATGCATTTAGCGACATGTTTCTGATATTACCAGGTTGCATTGCTTTTAACATTGAAACGATAGACTGGGGGATTTAATTGAACTGCCTTGAACTTTGACCTTATGAATGTGAGAAAGGAGACAATTGAACACCAAGAAGTAACATTCTTCTTAATTTTACATGATTGCTTGAACTCAACGATTACACTGGGTGCTGTGGTAGCGCTTTATTTAAGAATGTAGATAAATAAGTCATATTGTACTGTGGGATTAATCCTTGCCGTTAGTTGCTCTGAAGAAATAGAGACAAATTCAAAAACTACTTCAAAAACGATTGACTGTGGGACTTAAGTGAGCTGATTTTTGACTTTGAACTTATAAATGTGATAAATGGGCCAATTGGACTCCAAGAAATAACATTCTTCTTAATCCGACATGGTTGCTGGAACTCAGCGATTACACTGGGCGCTGTGGTAGCGCTTCATTCAAAAATTTAGATAAATAAGTCAATTTTTACTGTGGGACCAATCCTGGCCGTTAGTACGCGCTGAAGATATAGAGACGTTTTTTAAAACTAAATTTCATTGAATTTGTAACGGTATCACTCCGTTTGAGTTACAGCGGTTGCGTCACATATTCGTACCAACATGCATTTAGCAATATGTTTCTGAGATTACCAGGTTGCATCACTTTTAATAGTGAAACGATTGACTGGGGGATTTAATTGAACTGCCTTGAACTTTGACCTTATGAATGTGAGAAAGGAGACAATTGAACACCAAAAAGTAACATTCTTCTTAATTTTATATGATTGCTTGAACTCAACGATTACACTGGGCGCTGTGGTAGCGCTTTATTTAAGAATGTAGATAAATAAGTCATAATTTACTGTGGCAGCAATCCTTGCCGTTAGTTGCTCTGAAGAAATAGAGACAGTTTCAAAAACTACTTCAAAAACGATTGACTGTGGGACTTAATTGAGCTGATTTTTGACTTTGAACTTATAAATGTAATAAATGGGCCAATTGGACTCCAAGAAATGACATTCTTCTTAATCCGACATGGTTGCTGGAACTCAGCGATTACACTGGGCGCTGTGGTAGCGCTTCATTTAAAAATTTAGATAAATAAGTCATTTTTTACTGTGGGACCAATCCTAGCCGTTAGCACACGCTGAAGATATAGAGACAGTTTCAAAAACTACATTTCATTGAGTATCTAACGGTATCCGTCCGCTTGAAGTACAACGGTCGCGTCACATATTCGCACCAACATGTGTTTAGCGATATGTTTCAGACATTACCAAGTTGCATGGCTTTTAACAGTGAACCAATTGACTCTGGGATTTAATTGAACTGATTTTGGAGTTTGAACTTATAAATGTGAATAATGAGACAATTGGACTCAAAGAAATAACATTCTTCTTAATTTGACATGATTGCTTGAACTCAACGATTACACTGGGCGCTGTGGTGGCGCTTCATTTAAAAGTTTAGATAAATAAGTCATTTTTTACTGTGGGACCAATCCTAGCCGTTAGCACGCGCTGAAGATATAGAGATAGTTTCAAAAACTACATTTCATTGAGTATCTAACGGTATCCGTCCGCTTGAAGTACAACGGTCGCGTCACATATTCGCACCAACATGTGTTTAGCGATATGTTTCAGACATTACCAAGTTGCATGGCTTTTAACAGTGAAACGATTGACTCTGGGATTTAATTGAACTGATTTTGGCATTTGACATTATAAATGTGATGATTGAGACAATGGAACTCCAAGAAATAACATTCTCCTCAATTTGACACGATTGCTGGAATTTAGCGATTACACTGGGCGCTGTGGTGGCGCTTCATTTAAAAGTTTAGATAAATGAGTCATTTTTTACTGTGGGACCTATCCTAGCCGTTAGCACGCGCTTAAGATATAGAGACAGTTTCAAAAACTAAATTTCATTGAATTTGTAACGGCATCACTTCGTTTGAGTTACAACGGTTGCGTCACATATTCATACCAACAAGCATTTAGCGATATGTTTCTGATATTACGAGTTTGCATAGTATTTAACAGTGAAACGATTGATTATGGGACTTAATTGAGCTGATTTTGGACTTTTAACTTATAAATTTGATAAATGAGACAATTGGACTCCAAGAAATAACATTCTTCTTAATCTGACATGGTTGCTGGAACTCAGCGAAAACACTGGGCGCTGTGGTAGTGCTTCATTTAAAATTTTAGATAAATAAGTCATTTTTTACTGTGGGACCAATCCTAGCCGTTAGCACGCACTTAAGATATAGAGACAGTTTCAAAAACTACATTTCATTGAGTTTCTAACGGTATCCGTCCGCTTGAAGTACATCGGTCGCGTCACATATTCGTACCAACATGTGTTTAGCGATATGTTTCAGATATTACCAAGTTACATGGCTTTTAACAGTGAACCAATTGACTGTGGGACATAATTGAACTGTTTTTGGACTTTGAACTTATAAATGTGATAAATGAGACAATTGGACTCAAAAAAAGAATATTCTTCTTAATTTGACATGATTGCTTGAACTCAACGATTACACTGGGCGCTGTGATAGCGCGTTATTAAGAAATGTAGATAAATAAGTCATTTTTTACTGTGGGACTAATCCTAGCCGTTAGCTCGCGCTGAAAAAATAGAGACGTTTTCAAAAACTAAATTTCCGTGAATTTGTAACGGTATCACTCCGTTTGAGTTACAACGGTTGCGTCACATATTCATACCAACATGCATTTAGCGATATGTTTCTGACATTACGAGTTTGCATCGCTTTTAACAGTGAAACGATTGACTGTGGGACTTAATTGAGCTGATTTTGGATTTTTAACTTATAAATGTGATAAATGAGACAATTGGACTCCAAGAAATAACATTCTTCTTAATCTGACATGGTTGCTGGAACTCAGTGAATACACTGGGCGCTGTGGTAGCGCTTCATTTAAAATTTTAGATAAATAAGTCATTTTTTACTGTGGGACCAATCCTAGCCGTTAGCTCGCGCTGAAGAAATAGAGACGTTTTTTAGAACTAAATTTTATTGAATTTGTAACGGTATCACTCCGTTTGAGTTACAACGGTTGCGTCACATATTCGTACCAACATGCATTTAGCGATATGTTTCTGACATTACGAGTTTGCATCGCTTTTAACAGTGAAACGATTGACTGTGGGACTTAATTGAGCTGATTTTGGATTTTTAACTTATAAATGTGATAAATGAGACAATTGGACTCCAAGAAATAACATTCTTCTTAATCTGACATGGTTGCTGGAACTCAGTGAATACACTGGGCGCTGTGGTAGCGCTTCATTTAAAATTTTAGATAAATAAGTCATTTTTTACTGTGGGACCAATCCTAGCCGTTAGCTCGCGCTGAAGAAATAGAGACGTTTTTTAGAACTAAATTTTATTGAATTTGTAACGGTATCACTCCGTTTGAGTTACAACGGTTGCGTCACATATTCGTACCAACATGCATTTAGCGATATGTTTCTGATATTACCAGGTTGCATCGCTTTTAACAGTGAAACGATTGACTGGGGGATTTAATTGAACTGCCTTAAACTTTGACCTTATGAATGTGAGAAAGGAGACAATTGAACACCAAGAAATAACATTCTTCTTAATTTTACATGATTGCTTGAACTCAACGATTACACTGGGTGCTGTGGTAGCGCTTTATTTAAGAATGTAGATAAATAAGTCATATTTTACTGTGGGAGCAATCCTTGCCGTTAGTTGCTCTGAAGAAATAGAGACAGTTGCGAAAACTACTTCAAAAACGATTGACTGTGGGACTTAATTGAGCTGATTTTTGACTTTGAACTTGTAAATGTGATAAATGGGCCAATTGGACTCCAATAAATAACATTCTTCATAATCTGACATGGTTGCTGTAACTCAGCGATTACACTGGGCGCTGTGATAGCGCTTCATTTAAAATTTTAGATAAATAAGTAATTTTTTACTGTGGGACTAATCCTAGCCGTTATCTCGCGCTGAAGAAATAGAGACGTTTTTTAAAACTAAATTTTATTGAATTTGTAACGGTATCACTCCGTTTGAGTTACAACGGTTGCGTCGCATATTCGTACCAACATGCATTTAGCGATATGTTTCTGATATTACCAAGTTACATGGCTTTTAACAGTGAACCAATTGACTGTGGAACTTAATTGAACTGATTTTGGACTTTGAACTTATAAATGTGATAAATGAGACAATTGGACACAAAGAAAGAATATTCTTCTTAATTTGACATGATTGCTTGAACTCAACGATTACACTGGGCGCTGTGATAGCGCGTTATTAAGAAATGTAGATAAATAAGTCATTTTTTACTGTGGGACAAATCCTAGCCGTTAGCTCGCCCTGAAGAAATAGAGACGTTTTCAAAACCTAAATTTCATTGAATTTGTAACGGTATCACTCCGTTTGAGTTACAACGGTTGCGTCACATATTTATACCAACCAGCATTTAGCGATATGTTTCTGATATTACGAGTTTGCATAGCTTTTAACAGTGAAACGATTGATTGTGGGACTTAATTGAGCTGATTTTGGACTTTTAACTTATAAATGTGATAAGTGAGACAATTGGACTCCAAGAAATAACATTCTTCTTAATCTGACATGGTTGCTGGAACTCAGCGAATACACTGGGCGCTGTGGTAGCGCTTCATTTAAAATTTTAGATAAATAAGTCATTTTTTACTGTGGGACCACTCCTAGCCGTTAGCTCGCGCTGAAGAAATAGAGACGTTTTTTAAAACTAAATTTTATTGAATTTGTAACGGTATCACTCCGTTTGAGTTACAACGGTTGCGTCTCATATTCGTACCAACATGCATTTAGCGATATGTTTCTGATATTACCAGGTTGCATTGCTTTTAACATTGAAACGATTGACTGGGGGATTTAATTGAACTGCCTTGAACTTTGACCTTATGAATGTGAGAAAGGAGACAATTGAACACCAAGAAGTAACATTCTTCTTAATTTTACATGATTGCTTGAACTCAACGATTACACTGGGTGCTGTGGTAGCGCTTTATTTAAGAATGTAGATAAATAAGTCATATTGTACTATGGGAGCAATCCTTGCCGTTAGTTGCTCTGAAGAAATAGAGACAAATTCAAAAACTACCTCAAAAACGATTGACTGTGGGACTTAAGTGAGCTGATTTTTGACTTTGAACTTATAAATGTGATAAATGGGCCAATTGGACTCCAAGAAATAACATTCTTCTTAATCCGACATGGTTGCTGGAACTCAGCGATTACACTGGGCGCTGTGGTAGCGCTTCATTTAAAAATTTAGATAAATAAGTCATTTTTTACTGTGGGACCAATCCTGGCCGTTAGTACGCGCTGAAGATATAGAGACGTTTTTTAAAACTAATATTCATTGAATTTGTAACGGTATCACTCCGTTTGAGTTACAGCGGTTGCGTCACATATTCGTACCAACATGCATTTAGCAATACGTTTCTGATATTACCAGGTTGCATCACTTTTAACAGTGAAACGATTGACTGGGGGATTTAATTGAACTGCCTTGAACTTTGACCTTATGAATGTGAGAAAGGAGACAATTGAACACCAAGAAGTAACATTCTTCTTAATTTTACATGATTGCTTGAACTCAACGATTACACTGGGTGCTGTGGTAGCGCTTTATTTAAGAATGTAGATAAATAAGTCATATTGTACTGTGGGAGCAATCCTTGCCGTTAGTTGCTCTGAAGAAATAGAGACAAATTCAAAAACTACTTCAAAAACGATTGACTGTGGGACTTAAGTGAGCTGATTTTTGACTTTGAACTTATAAATGTGATAAATGGGCCAATTGGACTCCAAGAAATAACATTCTTCTTAATCCGACATGGTTGCTGGAACTCAGCGATTACACTGGGCGCTGTGGTAGCGCTTCATTTAAAATTTTAGATAAATAAGTCATTTTTTACTGTGGGACCAATCCTAGCCGTTAGCTCGCGCTGAAGAAATAGAGACGTTTTTTAAAACTAATTTTTATTGAATTTGTAACGGTATCACTCCGTTTGAGTTACAACGGTTGCGTCACATATTGGTACCAACATGCATTTAGCGATATGTTTCTGATATTACCAGGTTGCATTGCTTTTAACATTGAAACGATTGACTGGGGGATTTAATTGACCTGCCTTGAACTTTGACCTTATGAATGTGAGAAAGGAGACAATTGAACACCAAGAAGTAACATTCTTCTTAATTTTACATGATTGCTTGAACTCAACGATTACACTGGGTGCTGTGGTAGCGCTTTATTTAAGAATGTAGATAAATAAGTCATATTGTACTGTGGGAGCAATCCTTGCCGTTAGTTGCTCTGAAGAAATAGAGACAAATTCAAAAACTACTTCAAAAACGATTGACTGTGGGACTTAAGTGAGCTGATTTTTGAATTTGAACTTATAAATGTGATAAATGGGCCAATTGGACTCCAAGAAATAACATTCTTCTTAATCCGACATGGTTGCTGGAACTCAGCGATTACACTGGGCGCTGTGGTAGCGCTTCATTTAAAATTTTAGATAAATAAGTCATTTTTTACTGTGGGACCAATCCTAGCCGTTAGCTCGCGCTGAAGAAATAGAGACGTTTTTTAAAACTAAATTTTATTGAATTTGTAACGGTATCACTCCGTTTGAGTTACAACGGTTGCGTCACATATTGGTACCAACATGCATTTAGCGATATGTTTCTGATATTACCAGGTTGCATTGCTTTTAACATTGAAACGATTGACTGGGGGATTTAATTGAACTGCCTTGAACTTTGACCTTATGAATGTGAGAAAGGAGACAATTGAACACCAAGAAGTAACATTCTTCTTAATTTTACATGATTGCTTGAACTCAACGATTACACTGGGTGCTGTGGTAGCGCTTTATTTAAGAATGTAGATAAATAAGTCATATTGTACTGTGGGAGCAATCCTTGCCGTTAGTTGCTCTGAAGAAATAGAGACAAATTCAAAAACTACTTCAAAAACGATTGACTGTGGGACTTAAGTGAGCTGATTTTTGAATTTGAACTTATAAATGTGATAAATGGGCCAATTGGACTCCAAGAAATAACATTCTTCTTAATCCGACATGGTTGCTGGAACTCAGCGATTACACTGGGCGCTGTGGTAGCGCTTCATTTAAAATTTTAGATAAATAAGTCATTTTTTACTGTGGGACCAATCCTAGCCGTTAGCTCGCGCTGAAGAAATAGAGACGTTTTTTAAAACTAAATTTTATTGAATTTGTAACGGTATCACTCCGTTTGAGTTACAACGGTTGCGTCACATATTGGTACCAACATGCATTTAGCGATATGTTTCTGATATTACCAGGTTGCATTGCTTTTAACATTGAAACGATTGACTGGGGGATTTAATTGAACTGCCTTGAACTTTGACCTTATGAATGTGAGAAAGGAGACAATTGAACACCAAGAAGTAACATTCTTCTTAATTTTACATGATTGCTTGAACTCAACGATTACACTGGGTGCTGTGGTAGCGCTTTATTTAAGAATGTAGATAAATAAGTCATATTGTACTGTGGGATTAATCCTTGCCGTTAGTTGCTCTGAAGAAATAGAGACAAATTCAAAAACTACTTCAAAAACGATTGACTGTGGGACTTAAGTGAGCTGATTTTTGACTTTGAACTTATAAATGTGATAAATGGGCCAATTGGACTCCAAGAAATAACATTCTTCTTAATCCGACATGGTTGCTGGAACTCAGCGATTACACTGGGCGCTGTGGTAGCGCTTCATTCAAAAATTTAGATAAATAAGTCATTTTTTACTGTGGGACCAATCCTGGCCGTTAGTACGCGCTGAAGATATAGAGACGTTTTTTAAAACTAAATTTCATTGAATTTGTAACGGTATCACTCCGTTTGAGTTACAGCGGTTGCGTCACATATTCGTACCAACATGCATTTAGCAATATGTTTCTGATATTACCAGGTTGCATCACTTTTAACAGTGAAACGATTGACTGGGGGATTTAATTGAACTGATTTTGGAGTTTGAACTTATAAATGTGAATAATGAGACAATTGGACTCAAAGAAATAACATTCTTCTTAATTTGACATGATTGCTTGAACTCAACGATTACACTGGGCGCTGTGATAGCGCGTTATTAAGAAATGTAGATAAATAAGTCATTTTTTACTGTGGGACCAATCCTAGCCGTTAGTTCGCGCTGAAGAAATAGAGACAGTTTCAAAAACTACATTTCATTGAGTATCTAACGGTATCCGTCCGCTTGAAGTACAACGGTCGCGTCACATATTCGCACCAACATGTGTTTCGCGATATGTTTCAGACATTACCAAGTTGCATGGCTTTTAACAGTGAAAGAATTGACTGTGGGACTTAATTGAACTGATTTTGGACTTTGAACTTATAAATGTGATAAATGAGACAATTGGACTCAAAGAAAGAATATTCTTCTTAATTTGACATGACTGCTTGAACTCAACGATTACACTGGGCGCTGTGATGGCGCTTTATTAAGAAATGTGGATAAATAAGTCATTTTTTACTGTGGGACCAATCCTATCCGTTAGCTCGCGCTGAAGAAATAGAGACGTTTTCTAAATCTAAATTTCATTGAATTTGTAACGGTATCACTCCGTTTGAGTTACAACGGTTGCGTGACATATTCGTACCAATATGCATTTAGCGATATGTTTCTGATATTACCAGGTTGCATCGCTTTTACCAGTGAAATGATTGCCTGTGGGATTTAATTGAACTGCTTTGGACTTTGACGTTATGAATGTGAGAAAGGAGACAATTGAACACCAAGAAGTAACATTCTTCTTAATTTTACATGATTGCTTGAACTCAACGATTACACTGGGTGCTGTGGTAGCGCTTTATTTAAGACTGTAGATAAATAAGTCATATTTTACTGTGGGAGCAATCCTTGCCGTTAGTTGCTCTGAAGAAATAGAGACAGTTGCAAAAACTACTTCAAAAACGATTGACTGTGGGACTTAATTGAGCTGATTTTTGACTTTGAACTTATAAATGTAATAAATGGGCCAATTGGACTCCAAGAAATGACATTCTTCTTAATCCGACATGGTTGCTGGAACTCAGCGATTACACTGGGCGCTGTGGTAGCGCTTCATTTAAAAATTTAGATAAATAAGTCATTTTTTACTGTGGGACCAATCCTAGCCGTTAGCACACGCTGAAGATATAGAGACAGTTTCAAAAACTACATTTCATTGAGTATCTAACGGTATCCGTCCGCTTGAAGTACAACGGTCGCGTCACATATTCGCACCAACATGTGTTTAGCGATATGTTTCAGACATTACCAAGTTGCATGGCTTTTAACAGTGAACCAATTGACTCTGGGATTTAATTGAACTGATTTTGGAGTTTGAACTTATAAATGTGAATAATGAGACAATTGGACTCAAAGAAATAACATTCTTCTTAATTTGACATGATTGCTTGAACTCAACGATTACACTGGGCGCTGTGATAGCGCGTTATTAAGAAATGTAGATAAATAAGTCATTTTTTACTGTGGGACCAATCCTAGCCGTTAGTTCGCGCTGAAGAAATAGAGACAGTTTCAAAAACTACATTTCATTGAGTATCTAACGGTATCCGTCCGCTTGAAGTACAACGGTCGCGTCACATATTCGCACCAACATGTGTTTCGCGATATGTTTCAGACATTACCAAGTTGCATGGCTTTTAACAGTGAAAGAATTGACTGTGGGACTTAATTGAACTGATTTTGGACTTTGAACTTATAAATGTGATAAATGAGACAATTGGACTCAAAGAAAGAATATTCTTCTTAATTTGACATGACTGCTTGAACTCAACGATTACACTGGGCGCTGTGATGGCGCTTTATTAAGAAATGTGGATAAATAAGTCATTTTTTACTGTGGGACCAATCCTATCCGTTAGCTCGCGCTGAAGAAATAGAGACGTTTTCTAAATCTAAATTTCATTGAATTTGTAACGGTATCACTCCGTTTGAGTTACAACGGTTGCGTGACATATTCGTACCAATATGCATTTAGCGATATGTTTCTGATATTACCAGGTTGCATCGCTTTTACCAGTGAAATGATTGCCTGTGGGATTTAATTGAACTGCTTTGGACTTTGACGTTATGAATGTGAGAAAGGAGACAATTGAACACCAAGAAGTAACATTCTTCTTAATTTTACATGATTGCTTGAACTCAACGATTACACTGGGTGCTGTGGTAGCGCTTTATTTAAGACTGTAGATAAATAAGTCATATTTTACTGTGGGAGCAATCCTTGCCGTTAGTTGCTCTGAAGAAATAGAGACAGTTGCAAAAACTACTTCAAAAACGATTGACTGTGGGACTTAATTGAGCTGATTTTTGACTTTGAACTTGTAAATGTGATAAATGGGCCAATTGGACTCCAAGAAGTAACATTCTTCATAATCTGACATGGTTGCTGGAACTCAGCGATTACACTGGGCGCTGTGGTAGCGCTTCATTTAAAAATTTAGATAAATAAGTCATTTTTTACTGTGGGACCAATCCTAGCCGTTAGCACACGCTGAAGATATAGAGACAGTTTCAAAAACTACATTTTATTGAGTATCTAACGGTATCCGTCCGCTTGAAGTACAACGGTCGCGTCACATATTCGCACCAATATGTGTTTAGCGATATGTTTCAGACATTACCAAGTTGCATGGCTTTTAACAGTGAAACGATTGACTCTGGGATTTAATTGAACTGATTTTGGAGTTTGAACTTATAAATGTGATTAATGAGACAATTGGACTCAAAGAAATAACATTCTTCTTAATTTGACATGATTGCTTGAACTCAACGATTACACTGGGCGCTGTGATAGCGCGTTATTAAGAAATGTAGATAATTAAGTCATTTTTTACTGTGGGACCAATCCTAGCCGTTAGTTCGCGCTGAAGAAATAGAGACAGTTTCTAAATCTAAATTTCATTGAATTTGTAACGGTATCACTCCGTTTGAGTTACAACGGTTGCGTGAAATATTCGTACCAACATGCATTTAGCGATATGTTTCTGATATTACCAGGTTGCATCGCTTTTACCAGTGAAATGATTGCCTGTGGGATTTAATTGAACTGCTTTGGACTTTGACGTTATGAATGTGAGAAAGGAGACAATTGAACACTAAGAAGTAACATTCTTCTTAATTTTACATGATTGCTTGAACTCAACGATTACACTAGGTGCTGTGGTAGCGCTTTATTTAAGACTGTAGATAAATAAGTCATATTTTACTGTGGGAGCAATCCTTGCCGTTTGTTGCTCCGAAGAAATAGAGACAGTTGCAAAAACTACTTCAAAAACGATTGACTGTGGGACTTAATTGAGCTGATTTTTGACTTTGAACTTGTAAATGTGATAAATGGGCCAATTGGACTCCAAGAAGTAACATTCTTCATAATCTGACATGGTTGCTGGAACTCAGCGATTACACTGGGCGCTGTGGTAGCGCTTCATTTAAAAATTTAGATAAATGAGTCATTTTTTACTGTGGGACCAATCCCAGCCGTTAGCGCACGCTGAAGATATAGAGACAGTTTCAAAAACTACATTTCATTGAGTTTCTAACGGTATCCGTCCGCTTGAAGTACAACGGTCGCGTCACATATTCGCACCAATATGTGTTTAGCGATATGTTTCAAACATTACCAAGTTGCATGGCTTTTAACAGTGAAACGATTGACTCTGGGATTTAATTGAACTGATTTTGAGCTTTGACATTATAAATGTGATGATTGCGACAATGTAACTCCAAGAAATAACATTCTCCTCAATTTGACACGATTGCTGGAATTTAGCGATTACACTGGGCGCTGTGGTGGCGCTTCATTTAAAAGTTTAGATAAATGAGTCATTTTTTACTGTGGGACCAATCCTAGCCGTTAGCACGCGCTTAAGATATAGAGACAGTTTCAAAAACTACATTTTATTGAGTTTCTAACGGTATCCGTCCGCTTGAAGTACATCGGTCGCGTCACATATTCGTACCAACATGCGTTTAGCGATATGTGTCAGATATTACCAAGTTACATGGCTTTTAACAGTGAACCAATTGACTGTGGAACTTAATTGAACTGATTTTGGACTTTGAACTTATAAATGTGATAAATGAGACAATTGGACTCAAAGAAAGAATTTTCTTCTTAATTTGACATGATTGCTTGAACTCAAGGATTACACTGGGCGCTGTGGTAGCGCTTAATTTAAAAATTTAGATAAATAAGTCATTTTTTACTGTGGGACCAATCCGTTAGCTCGCGCTGAAGAAATAGAGACGTTTTTTAAAACTAAATTTCATTGAATTTGTAACGGTATCACTCCGTTTGAGTTACAGCGGTTGCGTCACATATTCGTACCAACATGCATTTAGCGATATGTTTCTGATATTACCAGGTTGCATCGCTTTTACCAGTGAAACGATTGCCTGTGGGATTTAATTGAACTGCTTTGGACTTTGACCTTATGAATGTGAGAAAGGAGACAATTGAACACAAAGAAGTAACATTCTTCTTAATTTTACATGATTGCTTGAACTCAACGATTACACTGGGTGCTGTGGTAGCGCTTTGTTTAAGAATGTAGATAAATAAGTCACTTTTTACTGTGGGACCAATCCTAGTCGTTAGCTTGCTCTGCAGAAATAGAGACATTTTCAAAAACTATATTTCATTGAGTGTCTAAAGGTATCCGTCCGCCTGAAGTACAACGCTTGCGTCACATATTCGTACCAACATGTATTTAGCGACATATTTCAGATATCACCAGGTTGCATGGCTTTTAACAGTGAAACAATTGACTGTGGGACTTAATTGAACTGATTTTGGACTTTGACATTATAAATGTGGTGAATGAGGCAATTGGCCTCCAAGTAATAACATTCTTCTTAATTTGACATGGTTGCTGGAACTCAGCAATTACACTGGGTGCAGTGGTAGCGCTTCATTTAAAAATTTAGATAAATAAGTCATTTTTTACTGCGGGAGCAATCCTAGCCGTTAGCTTGCGCTGAAGAAATAGAGACGGTTTCAAAAACTACTTCAAAAACGATTGACTGTGGGACTTAATTGAGCTGATTATTGACTTTGAACTTTTAAATGTGATAAATGAGACAATTGGACTCCAAGAAATAACATTCTTCTTAATCTGACATGGTTGCTGGAACTCACCGATTACACTGGGTGCTGTGGTAGCGCTTCATTTAAAAATTTAGATAAATAAGTCATTTTTTACTGCGGGACCAATCCTAGCCGTTAGCTTGCGCTGAAGAAAAAGAGACGGTTTCAAAAACTACTTCAAAAACGATTGACTGTGGGACTTAATTGAGCTGATTTTTGACTTTGAACTTTTAAATGTGATAAATGGGCCAATTGGACTCCAAGAAGTAACATTCTTCTTAATCTGACATGGTTGCTGGAACTCAGCGATTACACTGGGCGCTGTGGTAGCGCTTCATTTAAAAATTTAGATAAATAAGTCGTTTTGTACTGTGGGACCAATCTTAGTCGTTAGCGCGGGCTGAGGAAATGAAGACAGTTTCAAAAACTATATTTCATTGACTTTCTAACGTTATCAGTCCGTTTGAGTTACAACGGTTGCGTCACATACTCGTACCAACATGTATTTAGCGATATGTTTCAGATATTACCAGGTTGCATCGCTTTTAACAGTGAAACGATTGACTCTGGGACTTAATTGAACTGATTTTGGGCTTTGAATTTATAAATGTGATGATTGAGACAATTGCACTCCAAGAAATAACATTCTCCTCAATTTGACACGATTGCTGGAATTCAGCGATTACACTGGGCGCTGTGGTAGCGCTTCATTTAAAAATTTAGATAAATGAGTCATTTTTTACTGTGGGACCAATCGTAGCAGTTAGCACGCGCTTAAGATATAGAGACGTTTTCAAAAACTAAATTTCATTGAATTTGTAACGGTATCACTCCGTTTGAGTTACAACGGTTGGGTCACATATTCGTACCAACATGCATTTAGCGATATGTTTCTGATATTACCAGTTTGCATCGCTTTTAACAGTGAAACGATTGACTGTGGGACTTAATTGAGCTGATTTTGGACTTTTAATTTATAAATGTGATAAATGAGGCAATTGGACTCCAAGAAATAACATTCTTCTAAATCTGACAAGATTGCTCGAACTCAGCAATTACACTGGGTGCTGTGGTAGCGCTTCATTTAAAAATTTAGATAAATAAGTCATTTTTTACTGCGGGACCAATCCTAGCCGTTAGCTTGCGCTGAAGAAATAGAGACGGTTTCAAAAACTACTTCAAAAACGATTGATTGTGGGACTTAATTGAGCTGATTTTTGACTTTGAACTTTTAAATGTGATAAATGAGACAATTGGACTCCAAGAAATAACATTCTTCTTAATCTGACATGCTTGCTGGAACTCACCGATTACACTGGGTGCTGTGGTAGCGCTTCATTTAAAAATTTAGATAACTAAGTCATTTTTTACTGCGGGACCAATCCTAGCCGTTAGCTTGCGCTGAAGAAAAAGAGACGGTTTCAAAAACTACTTCAAAAACGATTGACTGTGGGACTTAATTGAGATGATTTTTGACTTTGAACTTTTAAATGTGATAAATGGGCCAATTGGACTCCAAGAAATAACATTCTTCTTAATCTGACATGGTTACTGGAACTCACCAATTACACTGGGCGCTGTGGTAGCGCTTCATTTAAAAATTTAGATAAATAAGTCATTTTTTACTGTGGGACCAATCCTAGCCGTTAGTACGCGCTGAAGATATAGAGACAGTTTCAAAAATTACATTTCATTAAGTTTCTAACGGCATCCGTCCGCTTGAAGTACATCGGTCGCGTCACATATTTGTACGAACATGTGTTTAATGACATGTCTCAGATATTACCAAGTTGCATGGCTTTTCATAGTGAACCAAGTGACTGTGTTACTTAATTGAACTGATTTTGGACTTTGAACTTATAAATGTGATAAATTAGACAATTGGACTCAAAGAAATAACATTCTTCTTAATTTGACATGATTGCTTGAACTCAACGATTACACTGGGCGCTGTGATAGCGCGTTATTAGGAAATGTAGATAAATAAGTCATTTTGTACTGTGGGACCAATCTTAGCCGTTAGCGCGGGCTGAGGAAATGAAGACAGTTTCAAAAACTATATTTAATTGACTTTCTAACGTTATCAGTCCGTTTGAGTTACAACGGTTGCGTCACATACTCGTACTAACATGTATTTAGCGATATGTTTCTAATATTACCTGGTTGCATCGCTTTTAACAGTGCAACGATTGACTGTGGGACTGAATTGAACTGATTTTGGACTTTGAACTTACAAATATGATAAATGAGGCAATTGGACTCCAAGAAATAACACTCTTCTTAATTTGACATGATTGCTGGAACTCAGCGATTACACTGGGCGCTGCGGTAGCGCTTTATTAAAAAATGTAGAATAAGTCACTTTTTACTGTGGGACCAATCCTAGCCGTTAGCTCGCACTGCAGAAATAGAGACATTTTCAAAAACTAAATTTCATTGACTTTTAAGGGTATCACTCCGTTTGAGTTACAACGGTTGGGTCACATATTCGTACCAACATGTATTTAGCGATATGTTTCTTATATTACCAGGTTGCATCGCTTTTAACAGTGAAACGATTGACTGTGGGACTTAATTGAACTGATTTTGGACTTTAAACTTATAAATGTGATTAATGAGCCAATTGGACTCCAAGAAATAACATTCCTCTTAATCTGACATGATTGCTTGAACTCAGCAATTACACTGGGTGCTGTGGTAGCGCTTCATTTAAAAATATAGATAAGTAAGTCATTTTTTACTGTCGGACCAATCCTAGCCGTTAGCTTGCACTGGAGAAATAGAGATATTTTCAAAAACTAAATTTCATTGACCTTTTAACGTTATCAATCTGTTTGAGCCACGACGGTTGCGTTACATATCCGTACCAACATGTTTTCAGCGATATGTTTCTAATATTACAAGGTTGCATGGCTTTTAACAGTGAAACAATTGACTGTGGGACTTAATTGAACTGATTTTGGACTTTGACATTATAAATGTGGTGAATGAGACAATTGGACTCCAAGAAATAACATTCTCCTTAAATTGACACGATTGCTGGAATTCAGCGATTACACTGGGCGCTCCGGTCGAGCTTCATTAAAAAATTTAGATAAATAAGTCGTTTTGTACTGTGGGACCGATCTTAGCCGTTAGCGCGGGCTGAGGAAATGAAGACAGTTTCAAAAACTATATTTCATTGACTTTCTAACGTTATCAGTCCGTTTGAGCTACAACGGTTGCGTCACATACTCGTACCAGCATGTATTTAGCGATATGTTTCTAATATTACCAGGTTGCATCGCTTTTAACAGTGCAACGATTGACTGTGGGACTGAATTGAACTGATTTTTGACTTTGAACTTATAAATATGATAAATGAGGCAACTGGACTCCAAGAAAAAACGTTCTTCTTAATTTGAATGATTGCTGGAACAGAGCATTTCCACTGGGCGCAGTGGTAGTGCTTTATTAAAAAATGTAGATAATAAAGTCACTTTTTACTGTTTGACCAATCCTAGCCGTTAGCTCGCACTGCAGAAATAGAGACATTTTCAAAAACTATATTTCATTGACTTTCTAACGCTATCAGTCCGCTTGAGTTACAACGGTTGCGTCACATACTCGTACCAACATGTATTTAGCGATATGTTTCTAATATTACCAGGTTGCATCGCTTTTAACAGTGCAACGATTGACTGTGGGACTGAATTGAACTGATTTTGGACTTTGAACTTATAAATGTGATAAATGAGCCAATTGGACTCCAAGAAATAACATTCTTCTTAATCTGACATGATTGCTTGAACTCAGCGATTACACTGGGAGCTGTGGTAGCGCTTCATTTAAAAATATAGATAAGTAAGTCATTTTTTACTGTCGGACCAATCCTAGCCGTTAGCTCGCACTGCAGAAATAGAGACATTTTCAAAAATTAAATTTCATTGACCTTTTAACGTTATCAATCTGTTTGAGCTACGACGGTTGCGTTACATATCCGTACCAACATGTTTTCAGCGATATGTTTCTAATATTACAAGGTTGCATGGCTTTTAACAGTGAAACAATTGACTGTGGGACTTAATTGAACTGATTTTGGACTTTGACATTATAAATGTGGTGAATGAGACAATTGGACTCCAAGAAATAACATTCTCCCTAATTTGACACGATTGCTGGAATTCAGCGATTACACTGGGCGCTGCGGTCGAGCTTCATTAAAAAATTTATATAAATAAGTCACTTTTTACTGCGGGACCAATCCTAGCCGTTAGCTCGCACTGCAGAAATAGAGACATTTTCAAAAACTAAATTTCATTGACTTTTAAGGGTATCACTCCGTTTGAGTTACAACGGTTGCGTCACATATTCGTACCAACATGTATTTAGCGATATGTTTCTTATATTACCAGGTTGCATCGCTTTTAACAGTGAAACGATTGACTGTGGGACTTAATTGAACTGATTTTTGACTTTGAACTTATAAATGTGATAAATGCGCCAATTGGACTCCAAGAAATAACATTCCTCTTAATCTGACATGATTGCTTGAACTCAGCGATTACACTGGGCGCTGTGGTAGCGCTTCATTTAAAAATATAGATAAGTAAGTCATTTTTTACTGTCGGACCAATCCTAGCCGTTAGCTCGCGCTGAAGAAATAGAGACGTTTTTTAAAACTAAATTTTATTGAATTTGTAACGGTATCACTCCGTTTGAGTTACAACGGTTTCGTCACATATTCGTACCAACATGCATTTAGCAATATGTTTCTGATATTACCAGGTTGCATCGCTTTTAACAATGAAACGATTGACTGGGGGATTTAATTGAACTGCCTTGAACTTTGACCTTATGAATGTGAGAAAGGAGACAATTGAACACCAAGAAGTAACATTCTTCTTAATTTTACATGATTGCTTGAACTCAACGATTACACTGGGTGCTGTGGTAGCGCTTTATTTAAGAATGTAGATAAATAAGTCATATTTTACTGTGGGAGCAATCCTTGCCGTTAGTTGCTCTGAAGGAATAGAGACAGTTTCAAAAACTACTTCAAAAACGATTGACTGTGGGACTTAATTGAGCTGATTTTTGACTTTGAACTTACAAATGTGATAAATGGGCCAATTGGACTCCAAGAAATAACATTCTTCTTAATCTGACATGGTTGCTGGAACTCAGCGATTACACTGGGCGCTGTGGTAGCGCTTCATTTAAAAATTTAGATAAATAAGTCATTTTTTACTGTGGGACCAATCCTAGCCGTTAGCTCGCGCTGAAGAAATAGAGACGTTTGTTAAAACTAAATTTTATTGAATTTGTAACGGTATCACTCCGCTTGAGTTACAGCGGTTGCGTCACATATTCGTACCAACATGCATATAGCAATACGTGTCTGATATTACCAGGTTGCATCACTTTTAACAGTGAAACGATTGACTGGGGGATTTAATTGAACTGCCTTGAACTTTGACCTTATGAATGTGAGAAAGGAGACAATTGAACACAAAGAAGTAACATTCTTCTTAATTTTACATGATTGCTTGAACTCAACGATTACACTGGGTGCTGTGGTAGCGCTTTATTTAAAAATTTAGATAAATAAGTCATTTTTTACTGTGGGACCAATCCTAGCCGTTAGCTCGCCCTGAAGAAATAGAGACGTTTTTTAAAACTAAATTTCATTGAATTTGTAACGGTATCCGTCCGCTTGAAGTACAACGTTCGCGTCACATATTCGCACCAACATGTGTTTAGCGATATGTTTCAGACATTACCAAGTTGCATGGCTTTTAACAGTGAAACGATTGACTCTGGGATTTAAATGAACTGATTTTGGGCTTCGTCATTATAAATGTGATGATTGAGACAATGGAACTCCAAGAAATAACATTCTCCTCAATTTGACACGATTGCTGGAATTTAGCAATTACACTGGGCGCTGTGGTGGCGCTTCATTTAAAAGTTTAGATAAATGAGTCATTTTTTACTGTGGGACCAATCCTAGCCGTTAGCACGCGCTTAAGATATAGAGACAGTTTCAAATACTACATTTGATTGAGTTTCTAACGGTATCCGTCCGCATGAAGCACATCGGTCGCGTCACATATTCGTACCAACATGTGTTTAGCGATATGTTTCAGATATTACCAAGTTACATGGCTTTTAACAGTGAAACAATTGACTGTGGAACTTAATTGAACTGATTTTGGACTTTGAACTTATAAATGTGATAAATGAGACAATTGGACTCAAAGAAATAATATTCTTCTTAATTTGACATGATTGCTTGAACTCAACGGTTACACTGGGCGCTGTGAAAGCGCGTTATTAAGAAATGTAGATAAATAAGGCATTTTTTACTGTGGGACCAATCCTAGCCGTTAGCTCGCGCTGAAGAAATAGAGACGTTTTTTAAAACTAAATTTTATTGAATTTGTAACGGTATCACTCCGTTTGAGTTACAACGGTTGCGTCACATATTCGTACCAACATGCATTTAGCAATATGTTTCTGATATTACCAGGTTGCATCGCTTTTAACAGTGAATCGATTGACTGGGGGATTTAATTGAACTGCCTTGAACTTTGACCTTATGAATGTGAGAAAGGAGACAATTGAACACCAAGAAGTAACATTCTTCTTAATTTTACCTGACTGCTTGAACTCAACGATTACACTGGGTGCTGTGGTAGCGCTTTATTTAAGAATGTAGATAAATAAGTCATATCTTACTGTGGGAGCAATCCTTGCCGTTAGTTGCTCTGAAGAAATAGAGACAGTTTCAAAAACTACTTCAAAAACGATTGACTGTGGGACTTAAATGAGCTGATTTTTGACTTTGAACTTCTAAATGTGATAAATGGGCCAATTGGACTCCAAGAAATAACATTCTTCTTAATCTGACATGGTTGCTGGAACTCAGCGATTACACTGGGCGCTGTGGTAGCGCTTCATTTAAAAATTTAGATAAATAAGTCATTTTTTACTGTGGGACCAATCCTAGCCGTTAGCTCGCGCTGAAGAAATAGAGACGATTTTTAAAACTAAATTTCATTGAATTTGTAACGGTATCACTCCGCTTGAGTTACAGCGGTTGCGTCACATATTGGTACCAACATGCATATAGCAATATGTGTCTGATATTACCAGGTTGCATCACTTTTAACAGTGAAACGATTGACTGGGGGATTTAATTGAACGGCCTTGAACTTTGACCTTATTAATGTGAGAAAGGAGACAATTGAACACAAAGAAGTAACATTCTTCTTAATTTTACATGATTGCTTGAACTCAACGATTACACTGGGCGCTGTGGTAGCACTTTATTTAAGAATGTAGATAAATAAGTCATATTTTACTGTGGCAGCAATCCTTGCCGTTAATTGCTCTGAAGAAATAGAGACAGTTTCAAAAACTACTTCAAAAACGATTGACTGTGGGACTTAATTGAGCTGATTTTTGACTTTGAACTTATAAATGTGATAAATGGGCCAATTGGACTCCAAGAAATAACATTCTTCTTAATCCGACATGGTTGCTGGAACTCAGCGATTACACTGGTCGCTGTGGTAGCGCTTCATTTAAAAATTTAGATAATTAAGTCATTTTTTACTGTGGGACCAATCCTGGCCGTTAGTACGCGCAGAAGATATAGAGACAGTTTCAATAACTACATTTCATTGAGTTTCTAACGGTATCCGTCCGCTTAAAGTACATCGGTCGCGTCACATATTCGCACCAACATGTGTTTAGCGATATGTTTCAGATATTACCAAGTTGCATGGCTTTTAACAGTGAACCAATTGACTGTGGGACTTAATTGAACTGATTTTGGAGTTTGAACTTATAAATGTGATTAATGAGACACTTGGACTCAAAGAAATAACATTCTTCTTAATTTGACATGATTGCTTGAACTCAACGATTACACTGGGCGCTGTGATAGCGCATTATTAAGAAATGTAGATAAATAAGTCATTTTTTACTGTGGGACCAATCCTACCCGTTAGTTCGCGCTGAAGAAATAGAGACAGTTTCAAAAACTACTTCAAAAACGATTGACTGTGGGACTTAATTGAGCTGATTTTTGACTTTGAATTTATAAATGTGATAAATGGGCCAATTGGACTCCAAGAAATAACATTCTTCTTAATACGACATGGTTGCTGGAACTCAGCGATTACACTGGTCGCTGTGGTAGCGCTTCATTTAACAATTTAGATAAATAAGTAATTTTTTACTCTGGGACCAATCCTGGCCGTTAGTACGCGCTGAAGATATAGAGACAGTTTCAATAACTACATTTCATTGAGTTTCTAACGGTATCCGTCCGCTTAAAGTACATCGGTCGCGTCACATATTCGTACCAACATGAGTTTAGCGATATGTTTCAGATATTACCAAGTTGCATGGCTTTTAACAGTGAACCAATTGACTGTGGGACTTAATTGAACTGATTTTGGAGTTTGAACTTATAAATGTGATTAATGAGACAATTGGACTCAAAGAAATAACATTCTTCTTAATTTGACATGATTGCTTGAACTCAACGATTACACTGGGCGCTGTGATAGCGCGTTATTAAGAAATGTAGATAAATAAGTCTTTTTTTACTGTGGGACCAATCCTAGCCTGTTAGTTTGCGCTAAAGAAATAGAGACAGTTTCAAAAACTACATTTCATTGAGTATCTAACTGTATCTGTCCGCTTGAAGTACAACGGTCGCGTCACATATTCGCACCAACATGTGTTTAGCAATATGTTTCAGACATTACCAAGTTGCATGGCTTTTAACAGTGAACGAATTGACTGTGGACTTAATTGAACTGATTTTGGAGTTTGAACTTATAAATGTGATTAATGAGACACGTGGACTCAAAGAAATAACATTCTTCTTAATTTGACATGATTGCTTGAACTCAACGATTACACTGGGCGCTGTGATAGCGCATTATTAAGAAATGTAGATAAGTAAGTCATTTTTTACTGTGGGACCAATCCTAGCCGTTAGTTCGCGCTGAAGAAATAGAGACAGTTTCAAAAACTACTTCAAAAACGATTGACTGTGGGACTTAATTGAGCTGATTTTTGACTTTGAACTTATAAATGTGATAAATGGGCCAATTGGACTCCAAGAAATAACATTCTTCTTAATACGACATGGTTGCTGGAACTCAGCGATTACACTGGTCGCTGTGGTAGCGCTTCATTTAAAAATTTAGATAAATAAGTCATTTTTTACTGTGGGACCAATCCTGGCCGTTAGTACGCGCTGAAGATATAGAGACAGTTTCAATAACTACATTTCATTGAGTTTCTAACGGTATCCGTCCGCTTAAAGTACATCGGTCGCGTCACATATTCGTACCAACATGTGTTTAGCGATATGTTTCAGATATTGCCAAGTTACATGGCTTTTAACAGTGAACAAATTGACTGTGGGACTTAATTGAACTGATTTTGGAGTTTGAACTTATAAATGTGATTAATGAGACAATTGGACTCAAAGAAATAACATTCTTCTTAATTTGACATGAATGCTTGAACTCAACGATTGCACTGGGCGCTGTGATAGCGCGTTATTAAGAATCGTAGATAAATAAGTCTTTTTTTACTGTGGGACCAATCCTAGCCTTTAGTTCGCGCTGAAGAAATAGAGACAGTTTCAAAAACTACATTTCATTGAGTATCTAACGGTATCTGTCCGCTTGAAGTACAACGGTCGCGTCACATATTCGCACCAACATGTGTTTAGCGATATGTTTCAGACATTACCAAGTTGCATGGCTTTTAACAGTGAACGAATTGACTGTGGGACTTAATTGAACTGATTTTGGACTTTGAACTTATAAATGTGATAAATGAGACAATTTGACACCAAGAAATAACATTCTTCTTAATTTGACATGATTGCTTGAACTCAACGATTACACTGGGCGCTGTGATGGTGCCTTTATTAAGAAATGTAGATAAATAAGTCATTTTTTGCTGTGGGACCAATCCTATCCGTTAGCTCGCGCTGAAGAAATAGAGACGTTTTCTAAATCTAAATTTCATTGAATTTGTAACTGTATCACTCCGTTTGAGTTACAACGGTTGCGTCACATATTCATACCAACAAGCATTTAGCGATATGTTTCTGATATTGCGAGTTTGCATAGCTTTTAACAGTGAAACGATTGACTGTGGGACTTAATTGAGCTGATTTTGGACTTTTAACTTATAAATGTGATAAATGAGACAATTGGACTCCAAGAAATAACATTCTTCTTAATCTGACATGGTTGCTGGAACTCAGCGAATACACTGGGCGCTGTGGTAGCGCTTCATTTAAAATTTTAGATAAATAACTCATTTTTTACTGTGGGACCAATCCTAGCCGTTAGCGCGAGCTGAAGAAATAGAGACGTTTTTTAAAACTAAATTTTATTGAATTTGTAACGGTATCACTCCGTTTGAGTTACAACGGTTGCGTCACATATTCGTACCAACATGCATTTAGCAATATGTTTCTGATATTACCAGGTTGCATCGCTTTTAACAGTGAAACGATTGACTGGGGGATTTAATTGAACTGCCTTGAACTTTGACCTTATGAATGTGAGAAAGGAGGCAATTGAACACCAAGAAGTAACATTCTTCTTAATTTTACATGATTGCTTGAACTCAACGATTACACTGGGTGCTGTGGTAGCGCTTTATTTAAGAATGTAGATAAATAAGTCATATTTTACTGTGGGAGCAATCCTTGCCGTTAGTTGCTCTGAAGAAATAGAGACAGTTTCAAAAACTACTTCAAAAACGATTGACTGTGGGACTTAATTGAGCTGAATTTTGACTTTGAACTTATAAATGTGATAAATGGGCCAATTGGACTCCAAGAAATAACATTCTTCTTAATCCGACATGGTTGCTGGAACTCAGCGATTACACTGGGCGCTGTGGTAGCGCTTCATTTAAAAATTTAGATAAATAAGTCATTTTTTACTGTGGGACCAATCCTAGCCGTTAGCTCGCGCTGAAGAAATAGAGACGTTTTTTAAAACTAAATTTCATTGAATTTGTAACGGTATCACTCCGCTTGAGTTACAGCGGTTGCGTCACATATTCGTACCAACATGCATATAGCAATATGTGTCTGATATTACCAGGTTGCATCACTTTTAACAGTGAAACGATTGACTGGGGGATTTAATTGAACTGCCTTGAACTTTGACCTTATGAATGTGAGAAAGGAGACAATTGAACACAAAGAAGTAACATTCTTCTTAATTTTAGATGATTGCTTGAACTCAACGATTACACTGGGCGCTGTGGTAGCGCTTTATTTAAGAATGTAGATAAATAAGTCATATTTTACTGTGGCAGCAATCCTTGCCGTTAGTTGCTATGAAGAAATAGAGACAGTTTCAAAAACTACTTCAAAAACGATTGACTGTGGGACTTAATTAAGCTGATTTTTGACTTTGAACTTATAAATGTGATAAATGGGCCAATTGGACTCCAAGAAATAACATTCTTCTTAATCCGACATGGTTGCTGGAACTCAGCGATTACACTGGTCGCTGTGGTAGCGCTTCATTTAAAAATTTAGATAAATAAGTCATTTTTTACTGTGGGACCAATCCTGGCCGTTAGTACGCGCAGAAGATATAGAGACAGTTTCAATAACTACATTTCATTGAGTTTCTAACGGTATCCGTCCGCTTAAAGTACATCGGTCGCGTCACATATTCGTACCAACATGTGTTTAGCGATATGTTTCAGATATTACCAAGTTGCATGGCTTTCAACAGTGAACCAATTGACTGTGGGACTTAATTGAACTGATTTTGGAGTTTGAACTTATAAATGTGATTAATGAGACACTTGGACTCAAAGAAATAACATTCTTCTTAATTTGACATGATTGCTTGAACTCAACGATTACACTGGGCGCTGTGATAGCGCATTATTAAGAAATGTAGATAAATAAGTCATTTTTTACTGTGGGACCAATCCTAGCTGTTAGTTCGCGCTGAAGAAATAGAGACAGTTTCAAAAACTACTTCAAAAACGATTGACTGTGGGACTTAATTGAGCTGATTTTTGACTTTAAACTTATAAATGTGATAAATGGGGCAATTGGACTCCAAGAAATAACATTCTTCTTAATACGACATGGTTGCTGGAACTCAGCGATTACACTGGTCGCTGTGGTAGCGCTTCATTTAAAAATTTAGATAAATAAGTCATTTTTTACTGTGGGATCAATCCTGGCCGTTAGTACGAGCTGAAGATATAGAGACAGTTTCAAAAACTACATTTCATTGAGTATCTAACAGTATCTGTCCGCTTGAAGTACAACGGTCGCGTCACATATTCGCACCAACAAGTGTTTAGCGATATGTTTCAGACATTAACAAGTTGCATGGCTTTTAACAGTGAACGAATTGACTGTGGGACTTAATTGAACTGATTTTGGACTTTGAACTTTTAAATGTGATAAAAGAGACAATTTGACACCAAGGAATAACATTCTTCTTAATTTGACATGGTTGCTTGAACTCAACGATTACACTGGGCGCTGTGATGACGCTTTTATTAAGAAATGTAGATAAATAAGTCATTTTTTACTGTGGGACCAATCCTAGCCGTTAGTTCGCGCTGAAGAAATAGAGACAGTTTCAAAAACTACTTCAAAAACGATTGACTGTGGGACTTAATTGAGCTGATTTTTGACTTTGAACTTATAAATGTGATAAATGGGGCAATTGGACTCCAAGAAATAACATTCTTCTCAATACGACATGGTTGCTGGAACTCAGCGATTACACTGGTCGCTGTGGTAGCGCTTCATTTAAAAATTTAGATAAATAAGTCATTTTTTACTGTGGGATCAATCCTGGCCGTTAGTACGAGCTGAAGATATAGAGACAGTTTTAAAAACTACATTTCATTGAGTATCTAACGGTATCTGTCCGCTTGAAGTACAACGGTCGCGTCACATATTCGCACCAACATGTGTTTAGCGATATGTTTCAGACATTAACAAGTTGCATGGCTTTTAACAGTGAACGAATTGACTGTGGGACTTAATTGAACTGATTTTGGACTTTGAACTTATAAATGTGATAAATGGGCCAATTGGACTCCAAGAAATAACATTCTTCTTAATCCGACATGGTTGCTGGAACTCAGCGATTACACTGGTCGCTGTGGTAGCGCTTCATTTAAAAATTTAGATAAATAAGTCATTTTTTACTGTGGGACCAATCCTGGCCGTTAGTACGCGCAGAAGATATAGAGACAGTTTCAATAACTACATTTCATTGAGTTTCTAACGGTATCCGTCCGCTTAAAGTACATCGGTCGCGTCACATATTCGTACCAACATGTGTTTAGCGATATGTTTCAGATATTACCAAGTTGCATGGCTTTTAACAGTGAACCAATTGACTGTGGGACTTAATTGAACTGATTTTGGAGTTTGAACTTATAAATGTGATTAATGAGACAATTGGACTCAAAGAAATAACATTCTTCTTAATTTGACATGATTGCTTGAACTCAACGATTACACTGGGCGCTGTGATAGCGCATTATTAAGAAATGTAGATAAATAAGTCATTTTTTACTGTGGGACCAATCCTAGCCGTTAGTTCGCGCTGAAGAAATAGAGACAGTTTCAAAAACTACTTCAAAAACGATTGACTGTGGGACTTAATTGAGCTGATTTTTGACTTTGAACTTATAAATGTGATAAATGGGGCAATTGGACTCCAAGAAATAACATTCTTCTTAATACGACATGGTTGCTGGAACTCAGCGATTACACTGGTCGCTGTGGTAGCGCTTCATTTAAAAATTTAGATAAATAAGTCATTTTTTACTGTGGGATCAATCCTGGCCGTTAGTACGAGCTGAAGATATAGAGACAGTTTTAAAAACTACATTTCATTGAGTATCTAACGGTATCTGTCCGCTTGAAGTACAACGGTCGCGTCACATATTCGCACCAACATGTGTTTAGCGATATGTTTCAGACATTAACAAGTTGCATGGCTTTTAACAGTGAACGAATTGACTGTGGGACTTAATTGAACTGATTTTGGACTTTGAACTTATAAATGTGATAAATGGGCCAATTGGACTCCAAGAAATAACATTCTTCTTAATCCGACATGGTGGCTGGAACTCAGCGATTACACTGGTCGCTGTGGTAGCGCTTCATTTAAAAATTTAGATAAATAAGTCATTTTTTACTGTGGGACCAATCCTGGCCGTTAGTACGCGCAGAAGATATAGAGACAGTTTCAATAACTACATTTCATTGAGTTTCTAACGGTATCCGTCCGCTTAAAGTACATCGGTCGCGTCACATATTCGTACCAACATGTGTTTAGCGATATGTTTCAGATATTACCAAGTTGCATGGCTTTTAACAGTGAACCAATTGACTGTGGGACTTAATTGAACTGATTTTGGAGTTTGAACTTATAAATGTGATTAATGAGACAATTGGACTCAAAGAAATAACATTCTTCTTAATTTGACATGATTGCTTGAACTCAACGATTACACTGGGCGCTGTGATAGCGCATTATTAAGAATGTAGATAAATAAGTCATATTTTACTGTGGGAGCAATCCTTGCCGTTAGTTGCTCTGAAGAAATAGAGACTGTTGCAAAAACTACTTCAAAAACGATTGACTGTGGGACTTAATTGAGCTGATTTTTGACTTTGAACTTGTAAATGTGATAAATGGGCCAATTGGACTCCAAGAAGTAACATTCTTCATAATCTGACATGGTTGCTGGAACTCAGCGATTACACTGGGCGCTGTGGTAGCGCTTCATTTAAATATTTAGATAAATAAGTCATTTTTTACTGTGGGACCAATCCTAGCCGTTAGCACGCGCTGAATATATAGAGACAGTTTCAAAAACTACATTTCATTGAGTTCTAACGGTATCTGTCCGCTTGAAGTACAACGGTCGCGTCACATATTCGCACCAATATGTGTTTAGCGATATGTTTCAGACATTACCAAGTTGCATGGCTTTTAACAGTGAAACGATTGACTCTGGGATTTAATTGAACTGATTTTGGGCTTTGACATTATAAATGTGATGATTGAGACAATGGAAATCCAAGAAATAACATTCTCTTCAATTTGACACGATTGCTGGAATTTAGCGATTACACTGGGCGTTGTGGTGGCGCTTCATTTAAAAGTTTAGATAAATGAGTCATTTTTTACTGTGGGACCAATCCTAGCCGTTAGCACGCGCTTAAGATATAGAGACAGTTTCAAAAACTACATTTCATTGAGTTTCTAACGGTATCCGTCCGCTTGAAGTACATCGGTCGCGTCACATATTCATACCAACATGTGTTTAGCGATATGTTTCAGATATTGCCAAGTTACATGGCTTTTAACAGTGAACAAATTGACTGTGGAACTTAATTGAACTGATTTTTGACTTTGAACTTATAAATGTGATAGATGGGCCAATTGGACTCCAAGAAATAACATTCTTCTTAATCCGACATGGTTGCTGGAACTCAGCGATTACGCTGGGCGCTGTGGTAGCGCTTCATTTAAAAATTTAGATAAATAAGTCATTTTTTACTGTGGGAACAATCCTGGCTGTTAGTACGCGATGAAGATATAGAGACGTTTTTTAAAACTAAATTTCATTGAATTTGTAACGGTATCACTTCATTTGAGTTACAGCAGTTGCGTCACATATTCGTACCAACATGCATTTAGCAATATGTTTCTGATATTACCAGGTTGCATCACTTTTAACAGTGAAACGATTGACTGGGGGATTTAATTGAACTGCCTTGAACTTTGACCTTATGAATGTGAGAAAGGAGACAATTGAACACCAAGAAGTAACATTCTTCTTAATTTTACATGATTGCTTGAACTCAACGATTACACTGGGCGCTGTGATGGCGCTTTATTAAGAAATCTAGATAAATAAGTCATTTTTTACTGTGGGACCAATCCTATCCGTTAGCTCGCGCTGAAGAAATAGAGACGTTTTCTAAATCTAAATTTCATTGAATTTGTAACGGTATCACTCCGTTTGAGTTACAACGGTTGCGTGACATATTCGTACCAACATGCATTTAGCGATATGTTTCAGACATTACCAAGTTGCATGGCTTTTAACAGTGAACAAATTGACTGTGGGACTTAATTGAGCTGATTTTTGACTATGAACTTATAAATGTGATAAATGGGCCAATTGGACTCCAAGAAATAACATTCTTCTTAATCTGACATGGTTGCTGGAACTCAGCGATTACACTAGGCGCTGTGGTAGCGCTTCATTTAAAAATTTAGATAAATAAATCATTTTTTACTGTGGGAGCAATCATAGCCGTTAGAACGCGCTGAAGAATTAGAGACAGTTTCAAAAACTACATTTCATTGAGTTTCTAACGGTATCCGTCCGCTTAAAGTACAACGGCCGCGTCACATGTTCGTACCAACATGTGTTTAGCGATATGTTTCAGACATTACCAAGTTGCATGGCTTTTAACAGTGAACCAATTGACTGTGGGACTTAATTGAACTGATCTTGGACTTTGAACTTATAAATGTGATAAATGAGACAATTTGACACCAAGGAATAACATTCTTCTTAATTTGACATGGTTGCTTGAACTCAACGATTACACTGGGCGCTGTGATGACGCTTTTATTAAGAAATGTAGATAAATAAGTCATTTTTTACTGTGGGACCAATCCTAGCCGTTAGTTCGCGCTGAAGAAATAGAGACAGTTTCAAAAACTACTTCAAAAACGATTGACTGTGGGACTTAATTGAGCTGATTTTTGACTTTGAACTTATAAATGTGATAAATGGGGCAATTGGACTCCAAGAAATAACATTCTTCTCAATACGACATGGTTGCTGGAACTCAGCGATTACACTGGTCGCTGTGGTAGCGCTTCATTTAAAAATTTAGATAAATAAGTCATTTTTTACTGTGGGATCAATCCTGGCCGTTAGTACGAGCTGAAGATATAGAGACAGTTTTAAAAACTACATTTCATTGAGTATCTAACGGTATCTGTCCGCTTGAAGTACAACGGTCGCGTCACATATTCGCACCAACATGTGTTTAGCGATATGTTTCAGACATTAACAAGTTGCATGGCTTTTAACAGTGAACGAATTGACTGTGGGACTTAATTGAACTGATTTTGGACTTTGAACTTATAAATGTGATAAATGGGCCAATTGGACTCCAAGAAATAACATTCTTCTTAATCCGACATGGTTGCTGGAACTCAGCGATTACACTGGTCGCTGTGGTAGCGCTTCATTTAAAAATTTAGATAAATAAGTCATTTTTTACTGTGGGACCAATCCTGGCCGTTAGTACGCGCAGAAGATATAGAGACAGTTTCAATAACTACATTTCATTGAGTTTCTAACGGTATCCGTCCGCTTAAAGTACATCGGTCGCGTCACATATTCGTACCAACATGTGTTTAGCGATATGTTTCAGATATTACCAAGTTGCATGGCTTTTAACAGTGAACCAATTGACTGTGGGACTTAATTGAACTGATTTTGGAGTTTGAACTTATAAATGTGATTAATGAGACAATTGGACTCAAAGAAATAACATTCTTCTTAATTTGACATGATTGCTTGAACTCAACGATTACACTGGGCGCTGTGATAGCGCATTATTAAGAAATGTAGATAAATAAGTCATTTTTTACTGTGGGACCAATCCTAGCCGTTAGTTCGCGCTGAAGAAATAGAGACAGTTTCAAAAACTACTTCAAAAACGATTGACTGTGGGACTTAATTGAGCTGATTTTTGACTTTGAACTTATAAATGTGATAAATGGGGCAATTGGACTCCAAGAAATAACATTCTTCTTAATACGACATGGTTGCTGGAACTCAGCGATTACACTGGTCGCTGTGGTAGCGCTTCATTTAAAAATTTAGATAAATAAGTCATTTTTTACTGTGGGATCAATCCTGGCCGTTAGTACGAGCTGAAGATATAGAGACAGTTTTAAAAACTACATTTCATTGAGTATCTAACGGTATCTGTCCGCTTGAAGTACAACGGTCGCGTCACATATTCGCACCAACATGTGTTTAGCGATATGTTTCAGACATTAACAAGTTGCATGGCTTTTAACAGTGAACGAATTGACTGTGGGACTTAATTGAACTGATTTTGGACTTTGAACTTATAAATGTGATAAATGGGCCAATTGGACTCCAAGAAATAACATTCTTCTTAATCCGACATGGTGGCTGGAACTCAGCGATTACACTGGTCGCTGTGGTAGCGCTTCATTTAAAAATTTAGATAAATAAGTCATTTTTTACTGTGGGACCAATCCTGGCCGTTAGTACGCGCAGAAGATATAGAGACAGTTTCAATAACTACATTTCATTGAGTTTCTAACGGTATCCGTCCGCTTAAAGTACATCGGTCGCGTCACATATTCGTACCAACATGTGTTTAGCGATATGTTTCAGATATTACCAAGTTGCATGGCTTTTAACAGTGAACCAATTGACTGTGGGACTTAATTGAACTGATTTTGGAGTTTGAACTTATAAATGTGATTAATGAGACAATTGGACTCAAAGAAATAACATTCTTCTTAATTTGACATGATTGCTTGAACTCAACGATTACACTGGGCGCTGTGATAGCGCATTATTAAGAATGTAGATAAATAAGTCATATTTTACTGTGGGAGCAATCCTTGCCGTTAGTTGCTCTGAAGAAATAGAGACTGTTGCAAAAACTACTTCAAAAACGATTGACTGTGGGACTTAATTGAGCTGATTTTTGACTTTGAACTTGTAAATGTGATAAATGGGCCAATTGGACTCCAAGAAGTAACATTCTTCATAATCTGACATGGTTGCTGGAACTCAGCGATTACACTGGGCGCTGTGGTAGCGCTTCATTTAAATATTTAGATAAATAAGTCATTTTTTACTGTGGGACCAATCCTAGCCGTTAGCACGCGCTGAATATATAGAGACAGTTTCAAAAACTACATTTCATTGAGTTCTAACGGTATCTGTCCGCTTGAAGTACAACGGTCGCGTCACATATTCGCACCAATATGTGTTTAGCGATATGTTTCAGACATTACCAAGTTGCATGGCTTTTAACAGTGAAACGATTGACTCTGGGATTTAATTGAACTGATTTTGGGCTTTGACATTATAAATGTGATGATTGAGACAATGGAAATCCAAGAAATAACATTCTCTTCAATTTGACACGATTGCTGGAATTTAGCGATTACACTGGGCGTTGTGGTGGCGCTGCATTTAAAAGTTTAGATAAATGAGTCATTTTTTACTGTGGGACCAATCCTAGCCGTTAGCACGCGCTTAAGATATAGAGACAGTTTCAAAAACTACATTTCATTGAGTTTCTAACGGTATCCGTCCGCTTGAAGTACATCGGTCGCGTCACATATTCATACCAACATGTGTTTAGCGATATGTTTCAGATATTGCCAAGTTACATGGCTTTTAACAGTGAACAAATTGACTGTGGAACTTAATTGAACTGATTTTTGACTTTGAACTTATAAATGTGATAGATGGGCCAATTGGACTCCAAGAAATAACATTCTTCTTAATCCGACATGGTTGCTGGAACTCAGCGATTACGCTGGGCGCTGTGGTAGCGCTTCATTTAAAAATTTAGATAAATAAGTCATTTTTTACTGTGGGAACAATCCTGGCTGTTAGTACGCGATGAAGATATAGAGACGTTTTTTAAAACTAAATTTCATTGAATTTGTAACGGTATCACTTCATTTGAGTTACAGCAGTTGCGTCACATATTCGTACCAACATGCATTTAGCAATATGTTTCTGATATTACCAGGTTGCATCACTTTTAACAGTGAAACGATTGACTGGGGGATTTAATTGAACTGCCTTGAACTTTGACCTTATGAATGTGAGAAAGGAGACAATTGAACACCAAGAAGTAACATTCTTCTTAATTTTACATGATTGCTTGAACTCAACGATTACACTGGGCGCTGTGATGGCGCTTTATTAAGAAATCTAGATAAATAAGTCATTTTTTACTGTGGGACCAATCCTATCCGTTAGCTCGCGCTGAAGAAATAGAGACGTTTTCTAAATCTAAATTTCATTGAATTTGTAACGGTATCACTCCGTTTGAGTTACAACGGTTGCGTGACATATTCGTACCAACATGCATTTAGCGATATGTTTCAGACATTACCAAGTTGCATGGCTTTTAACAGTGAACAAATTGACTGTGGGACTTAATTGAGCTGATTTTTGACTATGAACTTATAAATGTGATAAATGGGCCAATTGGACTCCAAGAAATAACATTCTTCTTAATCTGACATGGTTGCTGGAACTCAGCGATTACACTAGGCGCTGTGGTAGCGCTTCATTTAAAAATTTAGATAAATAAATCATTTTTTACTGTGGGAGCAATCATAGCCGTTAGAACGCGCTGAAGAATTAGAGACAGTTTCAAAAACTACATTTCATTGAGTTTCTAACGGTATCCGTCCGCTTAAAGTACAACGGCCGCGTCACATGTTCGTACCAACATGTGTTTAGCGATATGTTTCAGACATTACCAAGTTGCATGGCTTTTAACAGTGAACCAATTGACTGTGGGACTTAATTGAACTGATCTTGGACTTTGAACTTATAAATGTGATAAATGAGACAATTGGACTCCAAGAAATAACACTCTTCTTAATTTGACATGATTGCTTGAACTCAACGAATACACTGGGCGCTGTGATAGCGCTTTATTTAAAAATGTAGATAAATCATTTTTTACTGTGGGACCAATCCTAGCCGTTAGCTCGCGCTGAAGAAATAGAGACATTTTCAAAAGCTAAATTTCATTGAATTTGTAACGGTATAACTCTGTTTGAGTTACACAGTTGCGTCACATATTCGTACCAACATGTATTTAGCGATATGTTTCTGATATTACTAGGTTTTATCGCTTTGAACAGTGCAACGATTAACTGTGGGACTTAATTGAACGGATTTTGGACTTTGAACTTATAACTGTGATAAATGAAACAATTGGACTCCAAGAAATAACATTCTTCTTAATTTGACCTGATTGTTCGTCCTCAACGATTACACTGGGCGCTGTGATAGCGCTTTATTTAAAAATGTAGATAAATCATTTTTTACTGTGGGACCAATCCTAGCCGTTAGCTCGCGCTGAAGAAATAGAGACATTTTCAAAAGCTAAATTTCATTGAATTTGTAACGGTATAACTCTGTTTGAGTTACACAGTTGCGTCACATATTCGTACCAACGTGTATTTAGTGATATGTTTCAGATATTACCAGGTTGCATGGCTCCTAACAGTGCAACAATTGACAGAGGGACTTAGTTGGACTGATTTTGGACTTTGAACTTATGAATGTGATAAATGAAACAATGGGACTCCAAGAAATAACATTCTTCTTAATTTGACATGATTGCTTGTCCTCAACGATTACACTGGGCGCTGTGAGAGCGCTTTATTAAAAAATGTAGATAAATAAGCCATTTTGTACTGTGGGACCAATCCTAGCCGTTAGCGCGAGCTGAAGAAATAGCGACAGTTTCAAAAACTATATTTCATTAAGTTTCTAACGGTATCAGTGCGTTTGAGTTACAACGGCTGCGTCACATATTCGTACCAACATGTATTTAGCGTTATGTTTCTGATGTTACCAGGTTGCATCGCTTTTAACAGTGAAACGATTGACTGTGGTACTTAGTCGAACTGGTTTTGGACATTGAACATATAAATGTGATAAATGAAACAATGGGACTCCAAGAAATAACATTCTTCTTAATTTGACATGATTGCTTGAACTCAACGATTACACTGGGCGCTGTGATAGCGCTTTATTTAAAAATGTAGATAAATCAATTTTTACTGTGGGACCAATCCTAGCCGTTAGCTCGCGCTGAAGAAATAGAGACATTTTCAAAAGCAAAATTTCATTGAATTTGTAACGGTATAACTCTGTTTGAATTATACAGTTGCGTCACATATTCGTACCAACATGTATTTAGCGATATGTTTCTGATATTACTAGGTTTTATCGCTTTGAACAGTGCAACGATTAACTGTGGGACTTAATTGAACGGATTTTGGACTTTGGACTTATAAATGTGATAAATGAGGCAATTGGACTCCAAGAAATAACTTTCTTCTTAATCTGACATGGTTGCTGGAGCTCAGCGATTACACTGGCCGCTGTGGTAGCGTTTCATTTAAAAATTTAGATAAATAAGTCATTTTTTACTGTGGGAGCAATCCTTGCCGTTAGTCGCTCTGAAGAAGTAGAGACAGTTTTCAAAAACTACTTCAAAAACGATTGACTGTGGGACTTAATTGAGCTGATTTTTGACTTTGAACTTGTAAATGTGATAAATGAGGCAATTGGACTCCAAGAAATAACATTCTTCTTAATCTAACATGGTTGCTGGAACTCAGCGATTACACTGGGCGCTGTGGTAGCGCTTCATTTAAAAATTTAGATAAATAAGTCATTTTTTACTGTGGGACCAATCCTAGCCGTTACTACGCGCTGAAGATATAGAGACAGTTTCAAAAACTACATTTCATTGAGTTTCTAATGGTATCCGTCCGCTTAAAGTACAACGATCGCGTCACATATTCGTACCAACATGTGTCTAGCGATATGTTTCAGACATTACCAAGTTGCATGGCTTTTAACAGTGAACCAATTGAATGTGGGACTTAATTGAACTGATTTTTGACTTTGAACTTATAAATGTGATAAATGAGGCTATTGGACTCCAAGAAATAACATTCTTCTTAATCTGACATGGTTGCTGGAACTCAGCGATTACACTGGGCGCTGTGGTAGCGCTTCATTTAAAAATTTAGATAAATAAGTCATTTTTTACTATGGGAGCAATCCTAGCCGTTAGCACGCGTTGAAGATATAGAGACAGTTTTAAAAACTACATTTCATTGAGTTTCTAACGGTATCCGTCCGCTTAAAGTACAACGGTCGCGTCACATATTCGTACCAACGTGGATTTAGCGATATGTTTCTGATATTACCAGGTTGCATCGCTTTCAACAATGAAACGATTGACTGTGGGACTTAATTGAACTGATCTTGGACTTTGAACTTATAAATGTGATAAATGAAACAATTGGACTCCAAGAAATAACATTCTTCTTAATTTGACATGATTGTTTGTCCTCAACGATTACACTGGGCGCTGTGAGAGCGCTTTATTAAAAAATGTAGATAAATAAGTCATTTTGTACTGGGGGACCAATCTTAGCCGTTGGCGCGCGCAGAGGAAATGGAGACAGTTTCAAAAAACTTATTTCATTGACTTTCTAACGGTATCAGTGCGTTTTAGTTACAACGGTTGCGTCACATATTCGTACCAACGTGTATTTAGTGATATGATTCAGATATTACCAGGTTGCATGGCTCTTAACAGTGAAACAATTGACCGAGGGACTTAGTTGAACTGATTTTGGACTTTGAACTTATGAATGTGATAAATGAGACAATTGGACTCCAAGAAATAACATTCTTCTTAATTTGACATGATTGTTTGTCCTCAACGATTACACTGGGCGCTGTGAGAGCGCTTTATTAAAAAATGTAGATAAATAAGTCATTTTGTACTGGGGGACCAATCTTAGCCATTGGCGCGCGCAGAAGAAATGGAGACAGTTTCAAAAAACTTATTTCATTGACTTTCTAACGGTATCAGTGCGTTCGAATTACAACGGTTGCGTCACATATTCGTACCAACGTGTATTTAGTGATATGATTCAGATATTACCAGGTTGCATGGCTCTTAACAGTGAAACAATTGACAGAGGGACTTAGTTGGACTGATTTTGGACTTTGAACTTATAAATGTGATAAATGAAACAATTGGACTCCAAGAAATAACATTCTTCTTAATTTGACTTGATTGTTTGTCCTCAACGATTACACTGGGCGCTGTGATAGCGCTTTATTTAAAAATGTAGATAAATCATTTTTTACTGTGGGACCAATCCTAGCCGTTAGCTCGCGCTGAAGAAATAGAGACATTTTCAAAAGCTAAATTTCATTGAATTTGTAACGGTATAACTCTGTTTGAGTTACACAGTTGCGTCACATATTCGTACCAACGTGTATTTAGTGATATGTTTCAGATATTACCAGGTTGCATGGCTCTTAACAGTGCAACAATTGACAGAAGGACTTAGTTGGACTAATTTTGACTTTGAACTTATAAATGTGATAAATGAGGCTATTGCACTCCAAGAAATAACATTCTTCTTAATCTGACATGGTTGCTGGAACTCAGCGATTACACTGGGCGCTGTGGTAGCGTTTCATTTAAAAATTTAGATAAATAAGTCATTTTTTACTATGGGAGCAATCCTAGCCGTTAGCACGCGTTGAAGATATAGAGACAGTTTTAAAAACTACATTTCATTAAGTTTCTAACGGTATCCGTCCGCTTAAAGTACAACGGTCGCGTCACATATTCGTACCAACGTGGATTTAGCGATATGTTTCTGATATTACCAGGTTGCATCGCTTTTAACAATGAAACGATTGACTGTGGGACTTAATTGAACTGATCTTGGACTTTGAACTTATAAATGTGATAAATGAAATAATTGGACTCCAAGAAATAACATTCTTCTTAATTTGACATGATTGTTTTTCCTCAAAGATTACACTGGGCGCTGTGAGAGCGCTTTATTAAAAAATGTAGATAAATAAGTCATTTTGTACTGGGGGACCAATCTTAGCCGTTGGCGCGCGCAGAGGAAATGGAGACAGTTTCAAAAAACTTATTTCATTGACTTTCTAACGGTATCAGTGCGTTTTAGTTACAACGGTTGCGTCACATATTCGTACCAACGTGTATTTAGTGATATGATTCAGATATTACCAGGTTGCATGGCTCTTAACAGTGAAACAATTGACCGAGGGACTTAGTTGAACTGATTTTGGACTTTGAACTTATGAATGTGATAAATGAGACAATTGGACTCCAAGAAATAACATTCTTCTTAATTTGACATGATTGTTTGTCCTCAACGATTACACTGGGCGCTGTGAGAGCGCTTTATTAAAAAATGTAGATAAATAAGTCATTTTGTACTGGGGGACCAATCTTAGCCATTGGCGCGCGCAGAAGAAATGGAGACAGTTTCAAAAAACTTATTTCATTGACTTTCTAACGGTATCAGTGCGTTTGAATTACAACGGTTGCGTCACATATTCGTACCAACGTGTATTTAGTGATATGATTCAGATATTACCAGGTTGCATGGCTCTTAACAGTGAAACAATTGACAGAGGGACTTAGTTGGACTGATTTTGGACTTTGAACTTATAAATGTGATAAATGAAACAATTGTTCTCCAAGAAATAACATTCTTCTTAATTTGACTTGATTGTTTGTCCTCAACGATTACACTGGGCGCTGTGATAGCGCTTTATTTAAAAATGTAGATAAATCATTTTTTACTGTGGGACCAATCCTAGACGTTAGCTCGCGCTGAAGAAATAGAGACATTTTCAAAAGCTAAATTTCATTGATTTTGTAACGGTATAACTCTGTTTGAGTTACACAGTTGCGTCACATATTCGTACCAACGTGTATTTAGTGATATGTTTCAGATATTACCAGGTTGCATGGCTCTTAACAGTGCAACAATTGACAGAAGGACTTAGTTGGACTGATTTTGAACTTTGAACTTATGAATGTGATAAATGAAACAATGGGACTCCAAGAAATAACATTCTTCTTAATTTGACATGATTGCTTGTCCTCAACGATTACACTGGGCGCTGTGAGAGCGCTTTATTTAAAAATGTAGATAAATCATTTTTTACTGTGGGACCAATCCTAGCCGTTAGCTCGCGCTGAAGAAATAGAGACATTTTCAAAAGCTAAATTTCATTGAATTTGTAACGGTATAACTCTGTTTGACTTACACAGTTGCGTCACATATTCGTACCAACGTGTATTTAGTGATATGTTTCAGATATTACCAGGTTGCATGGCTCTTAACAGTGCAACAATTGACAGAAGGACTTAGTTGGACTGATTTTGACTTTGAACTTATAAATGTGATAAATGAGGCTATTGGACTCCAAGAAATAACATTCTTCTTAATCTGACATGGTTGCTGGAACTCAGCGATTACACTGGGCGCTGTGGTAGCGCTTCATTTAAAAATTTAGATAAATAAGTCATTTTTTACTATGGGAGCAATCCTAGCCGTTAGCACGCGTTGAAGATATAGAGACAGTTTTAAAAACTACATTTCTTTGAGTTTCTAACGGTATCCGTCCGCTTAAAGTACAACGGTCGCGTCACATATTCGTACCAACGTGGATTTAGCGATATGTTTCTGATATTACCAGGTTGCATCGCTTTTAACAATGAAACGATTGACTGTGGGACTTAATTGAACTGATCTTGGACTTTGAACTTATAAATGTGATAAATGAAACAATTGGACTCCAAGAAATAACATTCTTCTTAATTTGACATGATTGTTTTTCTTCAAAGATTACACTGGGCGCTGTGAGAGCGCTTTATTAAAAAATGTAGATAAATAAGTCATTTTGTACTGGGGGACCAATCTTAGCCGTTGGCGCGCGCAGAGGAAATGGAGACAGTTTCAAAAAACTTATTTCATTGACTTTCTAACGGTATCAGTGCGTTTTAGTTACAACGGTTGCGTCATATATTCGTACCAACGTGTATTTAGTGATATGATTCAGATATTACCAGGTTGCATGGCTCTTAACAGTGAAACAATTGACCGAGGGACTTAGTTGAACTGATTTTGGACTTTGAACTTATGAATGTGATAAATGAGACAATTGGACTCCAAGAAATAACATTCTTCTTAATTTGACATGATTGTTTGTCCTCAACGATTACACTGGGCGCTGTGAGAGCGCTTTATTAAAAAATGTAGATAAATAAGTCATTTTGTACTGGGGGACCAATCTTAGCCATTGGCGCGCGCAGAAGAAATGGAGACAGTTTCAAAAAACTTATTTCATTGACTTTCTAACGGTATCAGTGCGTTTGAATTACAACGGTTGCGTCACATATTCGTACCAACGTGTATTTAGTGATATGATTCAGATATTACCAGGTTGCATGGCTCTTAACAGTGAAACAATTGACAGAGGGACTTAGTTGGACTGATTTTGGACTTTGAACTTATAAATGTGATAAATGAAACAATTGGACTCCAAGAAATAACATTCTTCTTAATTTGACTTGATTGTTTGTCCTCAACGATTACACTGGGCGCTGTGATAGCGCTTTATTTAAAAATGTAGATAAATCATTTTTTACTGTGGGACTAATCCTAGCCGTTAGCTCGCGCTGAAGAAATAGAGACATTTTCAAAAGCTAAATTTCATTGAATTTGTAACGGTATAACTCTGTTTGAGTTACACAGTTGCGTCACATATTCGTACCAACGCGTATTTAGTGATATGTTTCAGATATTACCAGGTTGCATGGCTCTTAACAGTGCAACAATTGACAGAAGGACTTAGTTGGACTGATTTTGAACTTTGCACTTATGAATGTGATAAATGAAACAATGGGACTCCAAGAAATAACATTCTTCTTAATTTGACATGATTGCTTGTCCTCAACGATTACACTGGGCGCTGTGAGAGCGCTTTATTAAAAAATGTAGATAAATAAGTCATTTTGTACTGTGGGACCAATCCTAGCCGTTAGCGCGAGCTGAAGAAATAGCGACAGTTTCAAAAACTATATTTCATTAAGTTTCTAACGGTATCAGTGCGTTTGAGTTACAACGGCTGCGTCACATATTCGTACCAACATGTATTTAGCGTTATGTTTCTGATGTTACCAGGTTGCATCGCTTTTAACAGTGAAACGATTGACTGTGGTACTTAGTTGAACTGGTTTTGGACATTGAACATATAAATGTGATAAATGAAACAATGGGACTCCAAGAAATAACATTCTTCTTAATTTGACATGATTGCTTGAACTCAACGATTACACTGGGCGCTGTGATAGCGCTTCATTTAAAAATGTAGATAAATCATTTTTTACTGTGGGACCAATCCTAGCCGTTACCTCGCGCTGAAGAAATAGAGACATTTTCAAAAGCTAAATTTCATTGAATTTGTAACGGTATAACTCTGTTTGAGTTATACAGTTGCGTCACATATTCGTACCAACATGTATTTAGCGATATGTTTCTGATATTACTAGGTTTTATCGCTTTGAACAGTGCAACGATTAACTGTGGGACTTAATTGAACGGATTTTGGACTTTGGACTTATAAATGTGATAAATGAGGCAATTGGACTCCAAGAAATAACTTTCTTCTTAATCTGACATGGTTGCTGGAGCTCAGCGATTACACTGGGCGCTGTGGTAGCTCTTCATTTAAAAATTTAGATAAATAAGTCATTTTTTACTGTGGGAGCAATCCTTGCCGTTAGTCGCTCTGAAGAAGTAGAGACAGTTTTCAAAAACTACTTCAAAAACGATTGACTGTGGGACTTAATTGAGCTAATTTTTGACTTTGAACTTGTAAATGTGATAAATGAGGCAATTGGACTCCAAGAAATAACATTCTTCTTAATCTAACATGGTTGCTGGAACTCAGCGATTACACTGGGCGCTGTGGTAGCGCTTCATTTAAAAATTTAGATAAATAAGTCATTTTTTACTGTGGGACCAATCCTAGCCGTTACTACGCGCTGAAGATATAGAGACAGTTTCAAAAACTACATTTCATTGAGTTTCTAATGGTATCCGTCCGCTTAAAGTACAACGATCGCGTCACATATTCGTACCAACATGTGTCTAGCAATATGTTTCAGACATTACCAAGTTGCATGGCTTTTAACAGTGAACCAATTGAATGTGGGACTTAATTGAACTGATTTTTGACTTTGAACTTATAAATGTGATGAATGAGGCTATTGGACTCCAAGAAATAACATTCTTCTTAATCTGACATGGTTGCTGGAACTCAGCGATTACACTGGGCGCTGTGGTAGCGTTTCATTTAAAAATTTAGATAAATAAGTCATTTTTTACTATGGGAGCAACCCTAGCCGTTAGCACGCGTTGAAGATATAGAGACAGTTTTAAAAACTACATTTCATTGAGTTTCTAACAGTATCCGTCCGCTTAAAGTACAACGGTCGCGTCACATATTCGTACCAACGTGGATTTAGCGATATGTTTCTGATATTACCAGGTTGCATTGCTTTTAACAATGAAACGATTGACTGTGGGACTTAATTGAACTGATCTTGGACTTTGAACTTATAAATGTGATAAATGAAACAATTGGACTCCAAGAAATAACATTCTTCTTAATTTGACATGATTGTTTTTCCTCAAAGATTACACTGGGCGCTGTGAGAGCGCTTTATTAAAAAATGTAGATAAATAAGTCATTTTGTACTGGGGGACCAATCTTAGCCGTTGGCGCGCGCAGAGGAAATGGAGACTGTTTCAAAAAACTTATTTCATTGACTTTCTAACAGTATCAGTGCGTTTTAGTTACAACGGTTGCGTCACATATTCGTACCAACGTGTATTTAGTGATATGATTCAGATATTACCAGGTTGCATGGCTCTTAACAGTGAAACAATTGACCGAGGGACTTAGTTGAACTGATTTTGGACTTTGAACTTATGAATGTGATAAATGAGACAATTGGACTCCAAGAAATAACATTCTTCTTAATTTGACATGATTGTTTGTCTTCAACGATTACACTGGGCGCTGTGAGAGCGCTTTATTAAAAAATGTAGATAAATAAGTCATTTTGTACTGGGGGACCAATCTTAGCCATTGGCGCGCGCAGAGGAAATGGAGACAGTTTCAAAAAACTTATTTCATTGACTTTCTAACGGTATCAGTGCGTTTGAATTTCAACGGTTGCGTCACATATTCGTACCAACGTGTATTTAGTGATATGTTTCAGATATTACCAGGTTGCATGCCTCTTAACAGTGAAACAATTGACAGAGGGACTTAGTTGGACTGATTTTGGACTTTGAACTTATAAATGTGATAAATGAAACAATTGGACTCCAAGAAATAACATTCTTCTTAATTTGACATGATTGTTTGTCCTCAACGATTATACTGGGCGCTGTGAGAGCGCTTTATTAAAAAATGTAGATAAATAAGTCATTTTGTACTGGGGGACCAATCTTAGCCGTTGGCGCGCGCAGAGGAAATGGAGACAGTTTCAAAAAACTTATTTCATTGACTTTCTAACGGTATCAGTGCATTTGAGTTACAACGGTTGCGTCACATATTCGTACCAACGTGTATTTAGTGATATGATTCAGATATTACCAGGTTGCATGGCTCTTAACAGTGAAACAATTGACCGAGGGACTTAGTTGAACTGATTTTGGACTTTGAACTTATGAATGTGATAAATGAGGCAATTGGACTCCAAGAAATAACATTCTTCTTAATTTGACATGATTGTTTGTCCTCAACGATTACACTGGGCGCTGTGAGAGTGCTTTATTAAAAAATGTAGATAAATAAGTCATTTTGTACTGGGGGACCAATCTTAGCCATTGGCGCGCGCAGAGGAAATGGAGACAGTTTAAAAAAACTTATTTCATTGACTTTCTAACGGTATCAGTGCGTTTGAATTACAACGGTGGCGTCACATATTCGTACCAACGTCTATTTAGCGATATGTTTCAGATATTACCAGGTTGCATGGCTCTTAACAGTGCAACAATTGACAGAGGGACTTAGTTGGACTGATTTTGGACTTTGAACTTATGAATGTGATAAATGAAACAATGGGACTCCAAAAAATAACATGCTTCTTAATTTGACATGATTGCTTGTCCTCACCGATTACACTGGGCGCTGTGAGAGCGTTTTTTATTAAAAAATGTAGATAAATAAGTCATCTTGTACTGTGGGACCAATCCTAGCCGTTAGCGGGAGCTGAAGAAATAGCGACAGTTTCAAAAACTATATTTCATTAAGTTTCTAACGGTATCAGTGCGTTTGAGTTACAACGGCTGCGTCACATATTCGTACCAACATGTATTTAGCGTTATGTTTCTGATGTTACCAGGTTGCATTGCTTTTAACAATGAAACGATTGACTGTGGGACTTAATTGAACTGATCTTGGACTTTGAACTTATAAATGTGATAAATGAAACAATTGGACTCCAAGAAATAACATTCTTCTTAATTTGACATGATTGTTTTTCCTCAAAGATTACACTGGGCGCTGTGAGAGCGCTTTATTAAAAAATGTATATAAATAAGTCATTTTGTACTGGGGGACCAATCTTAGCCGTTGGCGCGCGCAGAGGAAATGGAGACAGTTTCAAAAAACTTATTTCATTGACTTTCTAACGGTATCAGTGCGTTTTAGTTACAACGGTTGCGTCACATATTCGTACCAACGTGTATTTAGTGATATGATTCAGATATTACCAGGTTGCATGGCTCTTAACAGTGAAACAATTGACCGAGGGACTTAGTTGAACTGATTTTGGACTTTGAACTTATGAATGTGATAAATGAGACAATTGGACTCCAAGAAATAACATTCTTCTTAATTTGACATGATTGTTTGTCCTCAACGATTACACTGGGCGCTGTGAGAGCGCTTTATTAAAAAATGTAGATGAATAAGTCATTTTGTACTGGGGGACCAATCTTAGCCATTGGCGCGCGCAGAGGAAATAGAGACAGTTTCAAAAAACTTATTTCATTGACTTTCTAACGGTATCAGTGCGTTTGAATTACAACGGTTGCGTCACATATTCGTACCAACGTGTATTTAGTGATATGTTTCAGATATTACCAGGTTGCATGGCTCTTAACAGTGAAACAATTGACAGAGGGACTTAGTTGGACTGATTTTGGACTTTGAACTTATAAATGTGATAAATGAAACAATTGGACTCCAAGAAATAACATTCTTCTTAATTTGACATGATTGTTTGTCCTCAACGATTATACTGGGCGCTGTGAGAGCGCTTTATTAAAAAATGTAGATAAATAAGTCATTTTGTACTGGGGGACCAATCTTAGCCGTTGGCGCGCGCAGAGGAAATGGAGACAGTTTCAAAAAACTTATTTCATTGACTTTCTAACGGTATCAGTGCATTTGAGTTACAACGGTTGCGTCACATATTCGTACCAACGTGTATTTAGTGATATGATTCAGATATTACCAGGTTGCATGGCTCTTAACAGTGAAACAATTGACCGAGGGACTTAGTTGAACTGATTTTGGACTTTGAACTTATGAATTTGATAAATGAGACAATTGGACTCCAAGAAATAACATTCTTCTTAATTTGACATGATTGTTTGTCCTCAACGATTACACTGGGCGCTGTGAGAGCGCTTTATTAAAAAATGTAGATAAATAAGTCATTTTGTACTGGGGGACCAATCTTAGCCATTGGCGCGCGCAGAGGAAATGGAGACAGTTTCAAAAAACTTATTTCATTGACTTTCTAACGGTATCAGTGCGTTTGAATTACAACGGTTGCGTCACATATTCGTACCAACGTCTATTTAGCGATATGTTTCAGATATTACCAGGTTGCATGGCTCTTAACAGTGCAACAATTGACAGAGGGACTTAGTTGGACTGATTTTGGACTTTGAACTTATGAATGTGATAAATGAAACAATGGGACTCCAAAAAATAACATGCTTCTTAATTTGACATGATTGCTTGTCCTCACCGATTACACTGGGCGCTGTGAGAGCGTTTTTTATTAAAAAATGTAGATAAATAAGTCATTTTGTACTGTGGGACCAATCCTAGCCGTTAGCGGGAGCTGAAGAAATAGCGACAGTTTCAAAAACTATATTTCATTAAGTTTCTAACGGTGTCAGTGCGTTTGAGTTACAACGGCTGCGTCACATATTCGTACCAACATGTATTTAGCGTTATGTTTCTGATGTTACAAGGTTGCATCGCTTTTAACAGTGAAACGATTGACTGTGGTACTTAGTTGAACTGGTTTTGGACATTGAACTTATAAATGTGATAAATGAGGCAATTGGACTCCAAGAAATAACATTCTTCTTAATCTAACATGGTTGCTGGAACTCAGCGATTACACTGGGCGCTGTGGTAGCGCTTCATTTAAAAATTTAGATAAATAAGTCATTTTTTACTGTGGGACCAATCCTAGCCGTTACTACGCGCTGAAGATATAGAGACAGTTTCAAAAACTACATTTCATTGAGTGTCTAATGGTATCCGTCCGCTTAAAGTACAACGATCGCGTCACATATTCGTACCAACATGTGTCTAGCAATATGTTTCAGACATTACCAAGTTGCATGGCTTTTAACAGTGAACCAATTGAATGTGGGACTTAATTGAACTGATTTTTGACTTTGAACTTATAAATGTGATAAATGAGGCTATTGGACTCCAAGAAATAACATTCTTCTTAATCTGACATGGTTGCTGGAACTCAGCGATTACACTGGGCGCTGTGGTAGCGCTTCATTTAAAAATTTAGATAAATAAGTCATTTTTTACTATGGGAGCAATCCTAGCCGTTAGCACGCGTTGAAGATATAGAGACAGTTTTAAAAACTACATTTCATTGAGTTTCTAACGGTATCCGTCCGCTTAAAGTACAACGGTCGCGTCACATATTCGTACCAACGTGGATTTAGCGATATGTTTCTGATATTACCAGGTTGCATTGCTTTTAACAATGAAACGATTGACTGTGGGACTTAATTGAACTGATCTTGGACTTTGAACTTATAAATGTGATAAATGAAACAATTGGACTCCAAGAAATAACATTCTTCTTAATTTGACATGATTGCTTTTCCTCAAAGATTACACTGGGCGCTGTGAGAGCGCTTTATTAAAAAATGTAGATAAATAAGTCATTTTGTACTGGGGGACCAATCTTAGCCGTTGGCGCGCGCAGAGGAAGTGGAGACAGTTTCAAAAAACTTATTTCATTGACTTTCTAACGGTATCAGTGCGTTTTAGTTACAACGGTTGCGTCATATATTCGTACCAACGTGTATTTAGTGATATGATTCAGATATTACCAGGTTGCATGGCTCTTAACAGTGAAACAATTGACCGAGGGACTTAGTTGAACTGATTTTGGACTTTGAACTTATGAATGTGATAAATGAGACAATTGGACTCCAAGAAATAACATTCTTCTTATATTGACATGATTGTTTGTCCTCAACGATTACACTGGGCGCTGTGAGAGCGCTTTATTAAAAAATGTAGATAAATAAGTCATTTTGTACTGGGGGACCAATCTTAGCCATTGGCGCGCGCAGAGGAAATGGAGACAGTTTCAAAAAACTTATTTCATTGACTTTCTAACGGTATCAGTGCGTTTGAATTACAACGGTTGCGTCACATATTCGTACCAACGTGTATTTAGTGATATGTTTCAGATATTACCAGGTTGCATGGCTCTTAACAGTGAAACAATTGACAGAGGGACTTAGTTGGACTGATTTTGGACTTTGAACTTATAAATGTGATAAATGAAACAATTGGACTCCAAGAAATAACATTCTTCTTAATTTGACATGATTGTTTGTCCTCAACGATTATACTGGGCGCTGTGAGAGCGCTTTATTAAAAAATGTAGATAAATAAGTCATTTTGTACTGGGGGACCAATCTTAGCCGTTGGCGCGCGCAGAGGAAATGGAGACAGTTTCAAAAAACTTATTTCATTGACTTTCTAACGGTATCAGTGCATTTGAGTTACAACGGTTGCGTCACATATTCGTACCAACGTGTATTTAGTGATATGATTCAGATATTACCAGGTTGCATGGCTCTTAACAGTGAAACAATTGACCGAGGGACTTAGTTGAACTGATTTTGGACTTTGAACTTATGAATGTGATAAATGAGACAATCGGACTCCAAGAAATAACATTCTTCTTAATTTGACATGATTGTTTGTCCTCAACGATTACACTGGGCGCTGTGAGAGCGCTTTATTAAAAAATGTAGATAAATAAGTCATTTTGTACTGGGGGACCAATTTTAGCCATTGGCGCGCGCAGAGGAAATGGAGACAGTTTCAAAAAACTTATTTCATTGACTTTCTAACGGTATCAGTGCGTTTGAATTACAACGGTTGCGTCACATATTCGTACCAACGTCTATTTAGCGATATGTTTCAGATATTACCAGGTTGCATGGCTCTTAACAGTGCAACAATTGACAGAGGGACTTAGTTGGACTGATTTTGGACTTTGAACTTATGAATGTGATAAATGAAACAATGGGACTCCAAAAATAACATGCTTCTTAATTTGACATGATTGCTTGTCCTCACCGATTACACTGGGCGCTGTGAGAGCGTTTTTTATTAAAAAATGTAGATAAATAAGTCATTTTGTACTGTGGGACCAATCCTAGCCGTTAGCGGGAGCTGAAGAAACAGCGACAGTTTCAAAAACTATATTTCATTAAGTTTCTAACGGTATCAGTGCGTTTGAGTTACAACCGCTGCGTCACATATTCGTACCAACATGTATTTAGCGTTATGTTTCTGATGTTACCAGGTTGCATCGCTTTTAACAGTGAAACGATTGACTGTGGTACTTAGTTGAACTGGTTTTGGACATTGAACTTATAAATGTGATAAATGAGGCAATTGGACTCCAAGAAATAACATTCTTCTTAATCTGTCATGGTTGCTGGAGCTCAGCGATTACACTGGGCGCTGTGGTAGCGCTTCATTTAAAAATTTAGATAAATAAGTCATTTTTTACTGTGGGACCAATCCTAGCCGTTACTACGCGCTGAAGATATAGAGACAGTTTCAAAAACTACATTTCATTGAGTCTCTAACGGTATCCGTCCGCTTAAAGTACAACGATCGCGTCACATATTCGTACCAACATGTGTCTAGCGATATGTTTCAGACATTACCAAGTTGCATGGCTTTTAACAGTGAACCAATTGAATGTGGGACTTAATTGAACTGATTTTTGACTTTGAACTTATAAATGTGATAAATGAGGCTATTGGACTCCAAGAAATAACATTCTTCTTAATCTGACATGGTTGCTGGAACTCAGCGATTACACTGGACGCTGTGGTAGCGCTTCATTTAAAAATTTAGATAAATAAGTCATTTTTTACTGTGGGAGCAATCCTAGCCGTTAGCACGCGCTGAAGATATAGAGACAGTTTTAAAAACTACATTTCATTGAGTTTCTAACGGTATCCGTCCGCTTAAAGTACAACGGTCGCGTAACTTATTCGTACCAACATGTAATTGGCGTTATTTTTCTGACTCTACTAGGTTGCATCGCTTTTAACAATGAAACGAATGACTGTGGGACTTAATTGAAATGATTTTGGACTTTGACCCTAGAAATATGAACAATAAGACAACTGTACTCCAAGAAGAAACGTTCTTCTGAATTTGAAATGATTGCTGGAACAGAGCATTACCACTGGGCGCTGTGGTAGCGCTTTATTAAAAAATCTAGATAAATAAATCATTTTATACTGTGGGACCAATCCTAGCCGTTAGCGCGCTGAAGAAATAGCGGCAGTTTCAAAAACTATATTTCATTGAGTTTCTAACGCAATCAGTCCGTTTGAGTCACAACGGTTGCGTCACATATTCGTACCAAAGTGGATTTAACGATATGTTTCTGATATTACCAGGTTGCATCGCTTTTAACAATGAAACGATTGACTGTGGGACTTAATTGAACTGATCTTGGACTTTCAACTTATAAATGTGATAAATGAAACAATTGGACTCCAAGAAATAACATTCTTCTTAATTTGACATGATTGTTTGTCCTCAACGATTACACTGGGCGCTGTGAGAGCGCTTTAATAAAAAATGTAGATAAATAAGTCATTTTGTACTGGGGGACCAATCTTGGCCGTTGGCGCTCGCAGAGGAAATGGAGACAGTTTCAAAAAACTTATTTCATTGACTTTCTAACGGTATCAGTGCGTTTGAGTTACAACGGTTGCGTCACATATTCGTACCAACGTGTATTTATTGATATGATTCAGATATTACCAGGTTGCATGGCTCTTAACAATGAAACAATTGACCGAGGGACTTAGTTGAACTGATTTTGGACTTTGAACTTATGAATGTGATAAATGAGACAATTGGACTCCAAGAAATAACATTCTTCTTAATTTGACATGATTGTTTGTCCTCAACGATTACACTGTGCGCTGTGAGAGCGCTTTATTAAAAAATGTAGATAAATAAGTCATTTTGTACTGGGGGACCAATCTTAGCCGTTGGCGCGCGCCGAGGAAATGAAGACAGTTTCAAAAAACTTATTTCATTGACTTTCTAACGGTATCAGTGCGTTTGAATTACAACGGTTGCGTCACATATTCGTACCAACGTGTATTTAGTGATATGTTTCAGATATTACCAGGTTGCATGGCTCTTAACAATGAAATAATTGACAGAGGGACTTAGTTGGACTGATTTTGGACTTTGAACTTATGAATGTGATAAATGAGACAATTGGACTCCAAGAAATAACATTCTTCACATTTTGACATGATTGCTGGAATTCAGCGGTTACTCTGGTCGCTGCGGTAGCGCTTCATTTAGAAATTTAGATAAATAAGTCATTTTGTATTGTGGGACAAATCTTAGCCGTTAGCGAGCGCTGAGGAAATGGAGACAATTTCAAAAACTTTATTTCATTGACTTTATAACGGTATCAGTGCGTTTGAGTTACAACGGCTGCGTCACATATTCGTACCAACATGTTTTTAGCCTTTTGTTTCTGATGTTACCAGGTTGCATCGCTTTTAACAGTGAAACGATTGACTGTGGTACTTAGTTGAACTGGTTTTGGACATTGAACATATAAATGTGATAAATGAAACAATGGGACTCCAAGAAATAACATTCTTCTTAATTTGACATGATTGCTTGTCCTCAAAGATTACATTGGGCGCTGTGAGAGCGCTTTATTAAAAAATGTAGATAAATAAATCATTTTGTACTGTGGGACCAATCTTAGCCGTTGGCGCGCGCTGAGGAAATGGAGACAGTTTCAAAAACTATATTTCATTGACTTTCTAACGGTATCAGTGCGTTTGAGTTACAACGGCTGCGTCACATATTTGTACCAACACGTGTTTAGCGATCTGTTTCAGAAATTACGAAGGTTGCATGGCTTTTAACAGTGAAACAATTGACTGTGGGACTTAATTGAACTGATTTTGTGCTTTGAACTTATAAATGTGATAAATGAGACAATTGGACTCCAAGAAATAACATTCTTCTTAATCTGACATAGTTGCTGGAACTCAGCGATTACACTAGGCGCTGTGGTAGCGCTTCATTTAAAAATTTAGATCAGTAAATCATTTTTTACTGTGGGAGCAATCCTAGCCGTTAGAACGCGCTGAAGATATAGAGGCAGTTTCAAAAACTAAATTTCATTTAATTTGTAACGGTATAACTCTGTTTGAGTTACACAGTTGCGTCACATATTCGTACCAACATGTATTTAGCGATATGTTTCTGATATTACTAGGTTTTATCGCTTTGAACAGTGCAACGATTAACTGTGGGACTTAATTGAACGGATTTAGGACTTTGAACTTATAAATGTGATAAATGAGGCAATTGGACGCCAAGAAATAACATTCTTCTTATTTTGCCATGATTGCTGGAATTCAGCGGTTACACTGGGCGCTGTGGTAGCGCTTCATTTAAAAATTTAGATAAATCAGTCATTTTTTACTGAGGGAGCAATGCTTGCCGTTAGTCGCTCTGAAGAAGTAGAGACAGTTTCAAAAACTACTTCAAAAACGATTGACTGTGGGACTTGTTTGAGCTGATTTTTGACTTTGAACTTATAAATGTGATAAATCAGGCAATTGGACTCCAAGAAATAACATTCTTCTTAATCTAACATGGTTGCTGGAACTCAGCGATTACACTGGGCGCTGTGGTAGCGCTTCATTTAAAAATTTAGATAAATAAGTCATTTTTTACTGTGGGAGCAATCCTAGCCGTTAGCACGCGCTGAAGATATAGAGACAGTTTCAAAAACTACATTTCATTGAGTTGCTAACGGTATCCGTCCGCTTAAAGTACAACGATCGCGTCACATATTCGTACAAACATGTGTTTAGCGATATGTTTCAGACATTACCAAGTTGCATGGTTTTTAACAGTGAACCAATTGGATGTTGGACTTAATTGAACTGATTTTTGACTTTGAACTTACAAATGTGATAAATGAGGCAATTGGACTCCAAGAAATAACATTCTTCTTAATTTGGCATGATTGCTTGGACTCAACAATTACACTGGGCGCTGTGATAGCGTTTTATTAAAAAATGTAGATAAATCAGTCATCTTTTACTGTGGGACCAATCCTAGCCGTTAGCTCGCGCTGAAGATATAGATACAGTTTCAAAAACTACATTTTATTGAGTTTCTAACGGTTTCCGTCGGCTTGAAGTTCATCGGTCGCGTAATATATTCGTTCCAACATGAGTTTAGCGATATGTTTCAGATATTACCAAGTTGCATGGCTTTTAACAGTGAACGAATTGACTGTGGGACTTAATTGAACTGATTTTGGACTTTGAACTTATAAATGTGATAAATGAGACAATTGAAAACCAAGAAATAACATTCTTCTTAATTTGACATGATTGCTTGAACTCAACAGTTACACTGGGCGCTATGATAGCCCTTTATTAAGAAATTTAGATAAATAAGTCATTTTTTACTGTGGGACCAATCCTAGCCGTTAGCTCGCACTGAAGAAATAGAGACGTTTTCTAAAACTAAATTTCATTGAATTTGTAACGGTATAACTCTGTTTGAGTTACACAGTTGCGTCACATATTCGTACCAACATGTATTTAGCGATATGTTTCTGATATTACTAGGTTTTATCGCTTTGAACAGTGCAACGATTAACTGTGGGACTTAAATAAACGGATTTTGGACTTTGAACTTATAAATGTGATAAATGAGGCAATTGGACTCCAAGAAATAACATTCTTCTTAATCTGACATGGTTGCTGGAACTCAGCGATTACACTGCGCGCTGTGGTAGCGCTTCATTTAAAAATTTAGATAAATAAGTCATTTTTTACTGTTGGAGCAATGCTTGCCGTTAGTCGCTCTGAAGAAGTAGAGACAGTTTCAAAAACTACTTTAAAAACGATTGACTGTGGGACTTGTTTGATCTGATTTTTGACTTTGAACTTATAAATGTGATAAATCAGGCAATTGGACTCCAAGAAATAGCATTCTTCCTAATCTAACATGGTTGCTGGAACTCAGCGATTACACTGGGCGCTGTGGTAGCGCTTCATTTAAAAATTTAGATAAATAAGTCCTTTTTTACTGTGGGAGCAATCCTAGCCGTTAGCACGCGCTGAAGATATAGAGACAGTTTCAAAAACTACATTTCATTGAGTTGCTAACGGTATCCGTCCGCTTAAAGTACAACGATCGCGTCACATATTCGTACAAACATGTGTTTAGCGATATGTTTCAGACATTACCAAGTTGCATGGCTTTTAACAGTGAACCAATTGGATGTTGGACTTAATTGAACTGATTTTTGACTTTGAACTTACAAATGTGATAAATGAGGCAATTGGACTCCAAGAAATAACATTCTTCCTAATCTGACATGGTTGCTGGAACTCAGCGATTACACTGGGCGCTGTGGTAGCACTTCATGTAAAAATTTAGATAAATAAGTCATTTTTTACTGTGGGAGCAATTCTAGCCGTTAGCACGCGCTGAAAATATATAGACAGTTTCAAAAACTACATTTCATTGAGTTTCTAACGGTATCCGTCCGCTTAAAGTACAACGGTCGCGTCACATATTCGTACCAACATGTGTTTAGCGATATGTTTCAGAGATTACCAAGTTGCATGGCTTTTAACAGTGAACCAATTGAATGTGGGACTTAATTGAACTGATTTTTGACTTTGAACTTATAAATGTGATAAATAAGGCAATTGGACTCCAAGAAATAACATTCTTCTTAATCTGACATAGTTGCTGGAACTCAGCGATTACACTAGGCGCTGTGGTAGCGCTTCATTTAAAAATTTAGATAAGTAAATCAATTTTTACTGTGGGAGCAATCCTAGCCGTTAGAACGCGCTGAAGATATAGAGACAGTTTCAAAAACTACACTTCATTGAGTTTCTAACGGTATCCGTCCGCTTAAAGTACAACGGCCGCGTCACATGTTCGTACCAACATGTGTTTAGCGATATGTTTCAGACATTACGAAAGTGCATGGCTTTTAACAGTGAACCAATTGACTGTGGGACTTAATTGAACTGATCTTGGACTTTGAACTTATAAATGTGATAAATGAGACAATTGGACTCCAAGAAATAACATTCTTCTTAATTTGGCATGATTGCTTGGACTCAACGATTTCACTGGGCGCTGTGATAGCGCTTTATTAGAAAATGTAGATAAATCAGTCCTCTTTTACTGTGGGACCAATCCTAGCCGTTAGCTCGCGCTGAAGATATAGAGAGAGTTTCAAAAACTACAATTCATTGAGTTTCTAACGGTATTCGTCCACTTGAAGTACAAAGGTCGCGTCACATATTCGTACCAACATGTGTTTAGCGATATGTTTCAGACATTACCAAGTTGCATGGCTTAAAACAGTGAACCAATTGACTGTGGGACTTAATTGAACCTATTTTGGACTTTGAACTTATAAATGTGATGAATGAGACAATTGGACTCCAAGAAATAACATTTTCCTTAATTTGATATGATTGCTGGAATTCAGCGATTACTCTGGGCGCTGCGGTAGCGCTTCAATTTGAAATTTAGATAAATAAGTCATTTTGTATTGTGGGAGCAATCTTAGCCGTTGGCGCGCGCTGAGGAAATAGAGAAAGCTTCAAAATCTTTAATTCATCGACTTTCGAATGGAATCAGTGCGTTTGAGTTACAACGGCTGCGTCACATATTCGTACCGACATGCATTTAGCGTTATGTTTCCGATATTACCAGATTGCATCGCTTTTAACAGTGAAGCCATTGACTGTGGGACTTAATTGAACTGATTTTGGACTTTGACATTATCAATGTGATAAATGAGCTAATTGGGCGCCAAGAACTAACATTCTTCTTATTTTGACATGATTGCTGGAATTCAGCGCTTACACTGGGCGCAGCGCTAGCGCTTCATTTAGAAGTTTAGATAAATAGGCCATTTTGTACTGTGGGACCAATCTTAGCCGTTGGCGCGCGCTGAGGAAATAGAGACAGTTTCAACAACTATATTTCATTGACTTTCTAACGGTATCAGTGCGTTTGAGTTACAACGGCTTCGTCACATATTCGTACCAACGTGTATTTAGTGATACGTTTCAGATATTACCAGGTTGCATGGCTTTTAACAGTGAAACAATTGACCGAGGGACTTAGTTGAACTGATTTTGGACTTTGAACTTATGAATGTGATAAATGAGACAATTGGACTCCAAGAAATAACATTCTTCACATTTTGACATGATTGCTGGAATTCAGCGGTTACACTGGGCGCTGTGGTAGCGCTTTATTTAATGATGTAGATAAATAAGTCATTTTATACTGTGGGACCAATCCTAGCCGTTAGCGCGCGCTGAAGAAGTAGCAACAGTTTCAAAAACTATATTTCATTGAGTTTCTAACGGTATCAGTCCGTTTGAGTCACAACGGTTGCGTCACATGTTTGTACCAACGTGAATTTAGTGATATGTTTCAGATATTACCAGGTTGCATGGCTCTTAACAGTGAAACAATTGACCGAGGGACTTAATTAAACTGATTTTGGACTTTGAACTTATGAATGTGATAATTGAAACAATTGGACTCTAAGAAAGAACATTCTTCTTAATTTGACATGATTGTTTGTCCTCAACGATTACACTGCGTGCTGTGGTAGCGCTTCATTTAAAAATTTAGATAAATAAGTCATTTTTTACTGTGGGAGCAATGCTTGCCGTTAGTCGCTCTGAAGAAGTAGAGACAGTTTCAAAAACTACTTCAAAAACGATTGACTGTGGGACTTGTTTGATCTGATTTTTGACTTTGAACTTATAAATGTGATAAATCAGGCAATTGGACTCCAAGAAATAACATTCTTCCTAATCTAACATGGTTGCTGGAACTCAGCGATTACACTGGGCGCTGTGGTAGCGCTTCATTTAAAAATTTAGATAAATAAGTCCTTTCTTACTGTGGGAGCAATCCTAGCCGTTAGCACGCGCTGAAGATATAGAGACAGTTTCAAAAACTACATTTCATTGAGTTGCTAACGGTATCCGTCCGCTTAAAGTACAACGATGGCGTCACATATTCGTACAAACATGTGTTTAGCGATATGTTTCAGACATTACCAAGTTGCATGGCTTTTAACAGTGAACCAATTGGATGTTGGACTTAATTGAACTGATTTTTGACTTTGAACTTACAAATGTGATAAATGAGGCAATTGGACTCCAAGAAATAACATTCTTCTTAATCTGACATGGTTGCTGGTACTCAGCGATTACACTGGGCGCTGTGGTAGCGCTTCATGTAAAAATTTAGATAAATAAGTCATTTTTTACTGTGGGAGCAATTCTAGCCGTTAGCACGCGCTGAAGATATATAGACAGTTTCAAAAACTACATTTCATTGAGTTTCTAACGGTATCCGTCCGCTTAAAGTACAACGGTTGCGTCACATATTCGTACCAACATGTGTTTAGCGATATGTTTCAGAGATTACCAAGTTGCATGGCTTTTAACAGTGAACCAATTGAATGTGGGACTTAATTGAACTGATTTTTGACTTTGAACTTATAAATGTGATAAATAAGGCAATTGGACTCCAAGAAATAACATTCTTCTTAATCTGACATAGTTGCTGGAACTCAGCGATTACACTAGGCGCTGTGGTAGCGCTTCATTTAAAAATTTAGATAAGTAAATCAATTTTTACTGTGCGAGCAATCCTAGCCGTTAGAACGCGCTGAAGATATAGAGACAGTTTCAAAAACTACACTTCATTGAGTTTCTAACGGTATCCGTCCGCTTAAAGTACAACGGCCGCGTCACATGTTCGTACCAACATGTGTTTAGCGATATGTTTCAGACATTACGAAGTTGCATGGCTTTTAACAGTGAACCAATTGACTGTGGGACTTAATTGAACTGATCTTGGACTTTGAACTTATAAATGTGATAAATGAGACAATTGGACTCCAAGAAATAACACTCTTCTTAATTTGACATGATTGCTTGAACTCAACGATTACACTGGGCGCTGTGATAGCGCTTCATTTAAAAATGTAGATAAATCATTTTTTACTGTGGGACCAATCCTAGCCGTTAGCTCGCGCTGAAGAAATAGAGAAATTTTCAAAAGCTAAATTTCATTGAATTTGTAACGGTATAACTCCGTTTGAGTTACAACGGTTGCGTCAAGTATTCGTACCAACATGTATTTAGCGATATACTTCATTTATTACCAGGTTGCATGGCTTTTAACAGTGAAACAATTGACTGTGGGACTTAATTGAACTGATTTTGGACTTTGAACTTATAAATGTGATAAATGAGACAAATGGACTCCAAGAAATAACATTCTTCTTAATTTGGCATGATTGCTTGGACTCAACGATTTCACTGGGCGCTGTGATAGCGCTTTATTAGAAAATGTAGATAAATCAGTCCTCTTTTACTGTGGGACCAATCCTAGCCGTTAGCTCGCGCTGAAGATATATAGAGAGTTTCAAAAACTACAATTCATTGAGTTTCTAACGGTATTCGTCCACTTGAAGTACAAAGGTCGCGTCACATATTCGTACCAACATGTGTTTAGCGATATGTTTCAGACATTACCAAGTTGCATGGCTTAAAACAGTGAACCAATTGACTGTGGGACTTAATTGAACTGATTTTGGACTTTGAACTTATAAATGTGATGAATGAGACAATTGGACTCCAAGAAATAACATTTTCCTTAATTTGATATGATTGCTGGAATTCAGCGATTACTCTGGGCGCTGCGGTAGCGCTTCAATTTGAAATTTAGATAAATAAGTCATTTTGTATTGTGGGAGCAATCTTAGCCGTTGGCGCGCGCTGAGGAAATAGAGAAAGCTTCAAAATCTTTAATTCATCGACTTTCGAATGGAATCAGTGCGTTTGAGTTACAACGGCTGCGTCACATATTCGTACCGACATGCATTTAGCGTTATGTTTCCGATATTACCAGATTGCATCGCTTTTAACAGTGAAGCCATTGACTGTGGGACTTAATTGAACTGATTTTGGACTTTGACATTATCAATGTGATAAATGAGCTAATTGGGCGCCAAGAACTAACATTCTTCTTATTTTGACATGATTGCTGGAATTCAGCGCTTACACTGGGCGCAGCGCTAGCGCTTCATTTAGAAGTTTAGATAAATAGGCCATTTTGTACTGTGGGACCAATCTTAGCCGTTGGCGCGCGCTGAGGAAATAGAGACAGTTTCAACAACTATATTTCATTGACTTTCTAACGGTATCAGTGCGTTTGAGTTACAACGGCTTCGTCACATATTCGTACCAACGTGTATTTAGTGATACGTTTCAGATATTACCAGGTTGCATGGCTTTTAACAGTGAAACAATTGACCGAGGGACTTAGTTGAACTGATTTTGGACTTTGAACTTATGAATGTGATAAATGAGACAATTGGACTCCAAGAAATAACATTCTTCACATTTTGACATGATTGCTGGAATTCAGCGGTTACACTGGGCGCTTTGGTAGCGCTTTATTTAATGATGTAGATAAATCATTTTTTACTGTGGGACCAATCCTAGCCGTTAGCTCGCGCTGAAGAAATAGAGAAATTTTCAAAAGCTAAATTTCATTGAATTTGTAACGGTATAACTCCGTTTGAGTTACAACGGTTGCGTCAAGTATTCGTACCAACATGTATTTAGCGATATACTTCATTTATTACCAGGTTGCATGGCTTTTAACAGTGAAACAATTGACTGTGGGACTTAATTGAACTGATTTTGGACTTTGAACTTATAAATGTGATAAATGAGACAAATGGACTCCAAGAAATAACATTCTTCTTAATTTGGCATGATTGCTTGGACTCAACGATTTCACTGGGCGCTGTGATAGCGCTTTATTAGAAAATGTAGATAAATCAGTCCTCTTTTACTGTGGGACCAATCCTAGCCGTTAGCTCGCGCTGAAGATATATAGAGAGTTTCAAAAACTACAATTCATTGAGTTTCTAACGGTATTCGTCCACTTGAAGTACAAAGGTCGCGTCACATATTCGTACCAACATGTGTTTAGCGATATGTTTCAGACATTACCAAGTTGCATGGCTTAAAACAGTGAACCAATTGACTGTGGGACTTAATTGAACTGATTTTGGACTTTGAACTTATAAATGTGATGAATGAGACAATTGGACTCCAAGAAATAACATTTTCCTTAATTTGATATGATTGCTGGAATTCAGCGATTACTCTGGGCGCTGCGGTAGCGCTTCAATTTGAAATTTAGATAAATAAGTCATTTTGTATTGTGGGAGCAATCTTAGCCGTTGGCGCGCGCTGAGGAAATAGAGAAAGCTTCAAAATCTTTAATTCATCGACTTTCGAATGGAATCAGTGCGTTTGAGTTACAACGGCTGCGTCACATATTCGTACCGACATGCATTTAGCGTTATGTTTCCGATATTACCAGATTGCATCGCTTTTAACAGTGAAGCCATTGACTGTGGGACTTAATTGAACTGATTTTGGACTTTGACATTATCAATGTGATAAATGAGCTAATTGGGCGCCAAGAACTAACATTCTTCTTATTTTGACATGATTGCTGGAATTCAGCGCTTACACTGGGCGCAGCGCTAGCGCTTCATTTAGAAGTTTAGATAAATAGGCCATTTTGTACTGTGGGACCAATCTTAGCCGTTGGCGCGCGCTGAGGAAATAGAGACAGTTTCAACAACTATATTTCATTGACTTTCTAACGGTATCAGTGCGTTTGAGTTACAACGGCTTCGTCACATATTCGTACCAACGTGTATTTAGTGATACGTTTCAGATATTACCAGGTTGCATGGCTTTTAACAGTGAAACAATTGACCGAGGGACTTAGTTGAACTGATTTTGGACTTTGAACTTATGAATGTGATAAATGAGACAATTGGACTCCAAGAAATAACATTCTTCACATTTTGACATGATTGCTGGAATTCAGCGGTTACACTGGGCGCTTTGGTAGCGCTTTATTTAATGATGTAGATAAATAAGTCATTTTATACTGTGGGACCAATCCTAGCCGTTAGCGCGCGCTGAAGAAGTAGCAACAGTTTCAAAAACTATATTTCATTGAGTTTCTAACGGTATCACTCCGTTTGAGTGACAACGGTTGCGTGACATATTCGTACCAACATGCATTTAGCGATATGTTTCTGATATTACCAGGTTGCATCGCTTTTACCAGTGAAATGATTGCCTGTGGGATTTAATTGAACTGCTTTGAACTTTGACGTTATGAATGTGAGAAAGGAGACAATTGAACACCAAGAAGTAACATTCTTCTTAATTTTACATGATTGCTTGAACTCAACGATTACACTGGGTGCTGTGGTAGCGCTTTATTTAAGACTGTAGATAAATAAGTCATATTTTACTGTGGGAGCAATCCTTGCCGTTAGTTGCTCTGAAGAAATAGAGACAGTTGCAAAAACTACTTCAAAAACGATTGACTGTGGGACTTAATTGAGCTGATTTTTGACTTTGAACTTGTAAATGTGATAAATGGGCCAATTGGACTCCAAGAAGTAACATTCTTCATAATCTGACATGGTTGCTGGAACTCAGCGATTACACTGGGCGCTGTGGTAGCGCTTCATTTAAAAATTTAGATAAATAAGTCATTTTTTACTGTGGGACCAATCCTAGCCGTTAGCACACGCTGAAGATATAGAGACAGTTTCAAAAACAACATTTCATTGAGTATCTAACGGTATCCGTCCGCTTGAAGTACAACGGTCGCGTCACATATTCGCACCAATATGTGTTTAGCGATATGTTTCAAACATTACCAAGTTGCATGGCTTTTAACAGTGAAACGATTGACTCTGGGATTTAATTGAACTGATTTTGGGCTTTGACATTATAAATGTGATGATTGAGACAATGGAACTCCAAGAAATAACATTCTCCTCAATTTGACACGATTGCTGGAATTTAGCGATTACACTGGGCGCCGTGGTGGCGCTTCATTTAAAAGTTTAGATAAATGAGTCATTTTTTACTGTGGGACCAATCCTAGCCGTTAGCACGCGCTTAAGATATAGAGACAGTTTCAAAAACTACATTTCATTGAGTTTCTAACGGTATCCGTTCGCTTGAAGTACATCGGTCGCGTCACATATTCGTACCAACATGTGTTTAGCGATATGTGTCAGATATTACCAAGTTACATGGCTTTTAACAGTGAACCAATTGACTGTGGAACTTAATTGAACTGATTTTGGACTTTGAACTTATAAATGTGATAAATGAGACAATTGGACTCAAAGAAAGAATTTTCTTCTTAATTTGACATGATTGCTTGAACTCAACGATTACACTGGGCGCTGTGATGGCGCGTTATTAAGAAATGTAGATAAATAAGTCATTTTTTACTGTGGGACCAATCCTAGCCGTTAGCTCGCGCTGAAGAAATAAAGACGTTTTCAAAAACTAAATTTCATTGAATTTGTAACGGTATCACTCCGTTTGAGTTACATTGGTTGCGTCACATATTCATACCAACAAGCATTTAGCGATATGTTTCTGATATTACGAGTTTGCATAGCTTTTAACAGTGAAACGATTGACTGTGGGACTTAATTGAGCTGATTTTGGACTTTTAACTTATAAATGTGATAAATGAGACAATTGGACTCCAAGAAATAACATTCTTCTTAATCTGACATGGTTGCTGGAACTCAGCGAATACACTGGGCGCTGTGGTAGCGCTTCATTTAATATTTTAGATAAATAAGTCATTTTTTACTGTGGGACCAATCCTAGCCGTTAGCTCGCGCTGAAGAAATAGAGACGTTTTTTAAAACTAAATTTTATTGAATTTGTAACGGTATCACTCCGTTTGAGTTACAGCGGTTGCGTCACGTATTCGTACCAACATGCATTTAGCAATATGTTTCTGATATTACCAAGTTACATGGCTTTTAACAGTGAACTAATTGACTGTGTGTCTTAATTGAACTGATTTTGGACTTTGAACTGATAAATGTGATAAATAAGACAATTGGACTCAAAGCTATAACATTCTTCTTAATTTGACATGGTTGCTTGAACTCAAGGATTACACTGGGCGCTGTGGTAGCGCTTCATTTAAAAATTTAGATAAATAAGTCATTTTTTACTGTGGGACCAATCCTAGCCGTTAGCTCGCGCCGAAGAAATAGAGACATTTTCAAAAATTACATTTCATTGAGTTTCTAACGGTATCACTCCGTTTGAGTTACAACAATCTTAGCCGTTGGCGCGCGCTGAGGAAATGGAGAGATTTTCAAAAACTTTATTTCATTGAGTTTGTAACGGAATCAGTGTGTTTGAGTTACAACGGCTGCGTCACATTTTTGTACCAACATGTATTTAGCCTTATGTTTCTGATATTACCAGGTTGCATCGCTTTTAACAGTGAAGCGATTGACTGTGGGACTTAATTGAACTGATTTTGGACTTTGACATTATAAATGTGATAAATGAGCCAATTGGACGCCAAGAAATAACATTCTTCTTATTATGACATGATTGCTGGAATTCAGCGCTTACACTGGGCGCTGCGGTAGCGCTTCATTTAGAAGTTTAGATAAAAAGGCCATTTTATACTGTGGGACCAATCCTAGCCGTTAGCGCGAGCTGAAGAAATAGCGACAGTTTCAAAAACTATATTTCATTGAGTTTCTAACGGTATCAGTCCGTTTGAGTCAAAACGGTTGCGTCACATGTTCGTACCAACGTGTATTTAGCGATATGTTTCAGATATTACCAGGTTGCATGGCTTTTAACAGTGAAACAAATGACCGAGGGACTTACATGAACTGATTTTGGACTTTGAACTTATGAATGCGATGAATGAGACAATTGGACTCCAAGAAATAACATTCTTCACAATTTGTCATGATTGCTGTAATTCAGCGGTTACACTGGGCGCTGTGGTAGCGCTTTATTAAAAGATGTAGATAAATAAGTCATTTTATACTGTGGGACCAGTCCTAACCGTTAGCGCGCGCTGAAGAAGTAGCGACAGTTTCAAAAACTATACTTCATTGACTTTCTAACGGAATCAGTGCGTTTGAGTTACAATGGCTGCGTCACATATTCGTACCAACATGTATTTAGCGTTATGTTTCTGATATTACCAGGTTGCATCGCTTTTAACAGTGAAGCGATTGACTGTGGGACTTAATTGAACTGATTTTGGACTTTGACATTATAAATGTGATAAATGAGCCAATTGGACGCCAAGAAATTACATTCTTCTTATTTTGCCATGATTGCTGGAATTCAGTGGTTACACTGGGCGCTGCGGTATCGCTTCATTTAGAAGTTTAGATAAATAGGTCATTTTATACTGTGGGACCAATCCTAGCTGTTAGCGCGAGCTTAAGAAATAGCGACAGTTTCAAAAAGTATATTTCATTGTGTTTCTAACAAAATCAGTCCGTTTAAGTGACAACTGTTGCGTCACATATTCGTACCAACGTGTATTTAGCGATATCTTTCAGATATTACCAGGTTGCATGGCTTTTAACAGTGAAACAATTGACTGTGGGACTTAATTGAACTGATTTTGGACTTTGAACTTACGAAACGATTTAACTGTGAAACGATTGACTGTAACTTAATTGAACTGATTTTGGACTTTCACATTATGAATGTGATAAATGAGCCAATTGGACACCATGAAATAACATTCTTCTTATTTTGACATGATTGCTGGAATTCAGCGGTTACACTGGCCGCTGCGGTAGCGCTTCATAAAGAAATTTAGATAAAAAAGTCATTTGGAATTGTTGGAGCAATCTTAGCCGTTAGCGCGCGCTGTGGAAATGGAGACAGTTTCAAAAACTTTATTCATTGACTTTCTAACGGTATCAGTGCGTTTGAATTACAACGGCTGCGTCACATATTTGTACCAACATGTACTTAGCCTTATGTTTCTGATATTACCAGGTTGCATCGCTTTTAACAGTGAAGCGATTGACTGTGGGACTTAATTGAACTGATTTTGGACTATGACATTATAAATGTGATAAATGAGCCAATTGGACGCCAAGAAATAACATTCTTCTTATTTTGACATGATTGCTGGAATTCAGCGCTTACACTGGGCGCTGGGGTAGCGCTTCATTTAGAAGTTTAGATAAATAGGTCATTTTATACTGTGGGACCAATCCTAGCTGTTAGCGCGAGCTGAAGAAATAGCGACAGTTTCAAAAACTATATTTCATTGAGTATCTAACGGTATCAGTCCGCTTGAGTCACAACGGTTGCGTCACATATTCGTACCAACTTGTATTTAGCGATATGTTTCAGATATTACCAGGTTGCATGGCTTTTAACAGTGAAACAAATGACAGAGGGACTTAATTGAACTGATTTTGGACTTTGAACTTATGAATGCGATGAATAAGACAATTGAACTCCAAGAAATAACATTCTTCACAATTTGACATGATTGCTGGAATTCAGCGGTTACACTGGTCACTGCGGTAGCGCTTCATTAAGAAATTTAGATAAATAAGTCATTTTATACTGTGGGACCAGTCCTAACCGTTAGCGCGCGCTGAAGAAGTAGCGACAGTTTCAAAAACTATATTTCATTGACTTTCTAACAGAATCAGTGCGTTTGAGTTACAATGGCTGCGTCACATATTCGTACCAACATGTATTTAGCGTTATGTTTCTGATATTACCAGGTTGCATCGCTTTTAACAGTGAAGCGATTGACTGTGGGACTTAATTGAACTGATTTTGGACTTTGACATTATAAATGTGATAAATGAGCCAATTGGACGCCAAGAAATTACATTCTTCTTATTTTGCCATGATTGCTGGAATTCAGTGGTTACACTGGGCGCTGCGGTATCGTTTCATTTAGAAGTTTAGATAAATAGGTCATTTTATACTGTGGGACCAATCCTAGCCGTTAGCGCGAGCTTAAGAAATAGCGACAGTTTCAAAAAGTATATTTCATTGGGTTTCTAACAAAATCAGTCCGTTTAAGTGACAACTGTTGCGTCACATATTCGTACCAACGTGTATTTAGCGATATGTTTCAGATATTACCAGGTTGCATGGCTTTTAACAGTGAAACATTTGACCGAGGGACTTAATTGAACTGATTTTGCACTTTGAACTTATGAATGTGATGAATGAGACAATTGGACTCCAAGAAATGACATTCTTAACATTTTGACATGATTGCTGGAATTCAGCGATTACACTGGCCGCTGCGGTAGCTCTTCCTTAAGAAATTTAGATAAATAAGTCATTTTGTACTGTGGGACCAATCTTAGCCGTTGGCGCGCGCTGATGAAATGGAGACAGTTTCAAAAACTTTATTTCATTGACTTTCTAACGGTATCAGTGCGTTTGAGTTACAGCGGTTGAGTCACATATTCGTACCAACATGTGTTTAGCGATATGTTTCACATATTACCAGGTTGCATGGCTTTTAACAGTGAAACAATTGACTGTGGGACTTAATTGAACTGATTTTGGACTTTGAACTTATGAAACGATTTAACTGTGAAACGATTGACTGTAACTTAATTGAACTGATTTTGGACTTTCACATTATAAATGTGATAAATGAGCCAATTGGACACCATGAAATAACATTCTTCTTATTTTGACATGATTGCTGGAATTCAGCGGTTACACTGGCTGCTGCAGTAGCGCTTCATAAAGAAATTTAGATAAATAAGTCATTTGGAATTGTTGGAGCAATCTTAGCCGTTAGCGCGCGCTGTGGAAATGGAGACAGTTTCAAAAACTTTATTCATTGACTTTCTAACGGTATCAGTGCGTTTGAATTACAACGGCTGCGTCACATATTTGTACCAACATGTACTTAGCCTTATGTTTCTGATATTACCAGGTTGCATCGCTTTTAACAGTGAAGCGATTGACTGTGGGACTTAATTGAACTGATTTTGGACTTTGACATTATAAATGTGATAAATGAGCCAATTGGACGCCAAGAAATAACATTCTTCTTATTTTGACATGATTGCTGGAATTCAGCGCTTACACTGGGCGCTGGGGTAGCGCTTCATTTAGAAGTTTAGATAAATAGGTCATTTTATACTGTGGGACCAATCCTAGCTGTTAGCGCGAGCTGAAGAAATAGCGACAGTTTCAAAAACTATATTTCATTGAGTATCTAACGGTATCAGTCCGCTTGAGTCACAACGGTTGCGTCACATATTCGTACCAACTTGTATTTAGCGATATGTTTCAGATATTACCAGGTTGCATGGCTTTTAACAGTGAAACAAATGACAGAGGGACTTAATTGAACTGATTTTGGACTTTGAACTTATGAATGCGATGAATGAGACAATTGAACTCCAAGAAATAACATTCTTCACAATTTGACATGATTGCTGGAATTCAGTGGTTACACTGGTCACTGCGGTAGCGCTTCATTAAGAAATTTAGATAAATAAGTCATTTTGAATTGTGGGACCAATCTTAGCCGTTAGCGCCCGCTGAGGAAATGGAGACAGTTTCAAAAACTTTATTTCATTGACTTTCTAACGGTATCAGTGCGCTTGAGTTACAAAGGCTGCGTCATATATTCGTACCAACATGGACTTAGCGTTATGTTTCTAATATTACCAGGTTGCATCACTTTTAACTGTGAAACGATTGACTGTGACTTAATTGAACTGATTATGGACTTTGACATTATAATTGTGATAAATGAATCAATTGTACGCCAGGATTTAACATTCTTCTTATTTTGACATGATTGCTGGAATTCAGCGGTTACAGTGGCCGCTGCGGTAGCGCTTCATTAAGAAATTTAGATAAATAAGTCATTTGGAATTATGGGACCAATCTTAGCCGTTTGCGCGCGCTGAGGAAATGGAGACAGTTTCAAAAATTTTATTTCATTGACTTTCTAACGGTATCAGTCCGCTTGAGTTACAACGGCTGCGTCACATATTCGTACCAGTAATATGTATTTAGCGTTATGTTTCTGATATTACCAGGTTGCATCGCTTTTAACTGTGAAACGATTGACTCTGGGACTTAATTGAACTGATTTTGGACTTTGACATTATAAATGTGATAAATGAGGCAATTGGACGCCAAGAAATAACATTCTTCTTATTTTGACATGATTGCTGGAATTCAGCGGTTACACTGGGCGCTGCGGTAGCGCTTCATTTAGAAGTTTCAATAAATAAGTCATTTTGTACTGTGGGACCAATCTTAGCCGTTAGCGCGCTGAGGAAATGGAGACAGTTTCAAAAACTTTATTTCATTGACTTTCTAAGGGTATCAGTCCGTTTGAGTTACAACGGTTGCGTCACATATTTGTACTAACATGTATTTAGCGATATGTTTCAGATATTACCAGGGTGCATGGCTTTTAACAGTGAAACAATTGACTGTGGGACTTAATTGAACTGATTTTTGACTTTGATCTTATAAATGTGATAAATGAGGCAATTGGACTCCAAGAAAAAACATTCTTCCTAATTTGACATGATTACTGGAACTCAGCTATTACACTGGGAGCTATGGTAGCGCTTCATTTAAAAATTTAGATAAATAAGTCATTTTTTACTGCGGGAGCAATCCTTGCCGTTAGCACGCCCTGAAGAAATTAGAGACAGTTTCAAAAACTACATTTCATTGACTTTCTAGCGGTATCAGTGTGTTTGAGTTAAAACGGTTGCGCAACATATTCGTACCAACATGTATTTAGCGATATGTTTCTGATATTACAAGGTTGCATCGCTTTTAACAGTGAAACGATTGACTGTGGGAGTTAATTGAACTGATTTTTGACTTTGACCTTATAAATGTGATAAATGAGGCAATTGGACTCCAAGAAAAAACATTCTTCTTAATTTGACATGATTACTGGAACTCAGCTATTACACTGGGAGCTGTAGTAGCGCTTCATTCAAAAATTTAGATAACTAAGTCATTATTTACTCTGGGACCAATCCTAGCCGTTAGCACGCGCTGAAGATATAGAGACAGTTTTAAGACGTACATTTCATTGAGTTTCTAGCGGTGTCAGTGCGTTTGAGTTACAACGGTTGCGTCACATATTCGTACCAACATGTGTTTAGCGATAAGTTTCACATATTACCAGTTAGCATGGCTTTTAACAGTGAAACAATTGACTGTGGGACTTAATTGAACTGATTTTTGACTTTGACGTTATAAATGTGATTAATGATCCCCCAATTGGATTCCAAAAAATAACATTCTTTACAATTTGACATGATTGCTTGAACTCAACGATTACACTTGGCGCTGTGATAGCGCTTTATAAAAAAATGTAGAGAAGTAAGTCATTTTTTACTGTGGGAGCAATCCTTGCCGTTAGCGCGCACTAAAGAAATAGAGACAGTTTCGAAAACTACATTTTATTGACTTTCTAGCGGTATCAGTGAGTTTGAGTTACAACGGTTGCGCAATATATTCGTACCAACATGTATTTAAGGATATGTTTCTGATATTACAAGGTTTCATCGCTTTGAACAGTGAAACGATTGACGGTGGGACTTAATTGAATTGATTTTTGACTGTGACCTTACAAATGTGATAAATGAGATAATTGGACTCCAAGAAATAGCATTCTTCTTATTTTGACATGATTGCTGGAATTCAGCGGTTACACTGTGCGCTGCGGTAGCGCTTCATTTAGAAGTTTAGATAAATAAGTCTTTTTGTACTGTGGGACCAATCTTAGCCGGTAGCGCGCGCTGAGGAAATGGAGACAGTTTAAAAACTTTATCTCATTGACTTTCTAACGGTATCAGTGCGTTTAAGTTACAACGGCTGCGTCACATATTCGTACCAACATGTATTTAGCGTTATGTTTCTGATATTACCAGGTTGCATCGCTTTTAACAGTGAAACGATTAACTGTGGGACTTAATTGATCTGATTTTGGACTTTGAACTTATAAATGTGATAAATGAGCCAATTTTAATCCAAGAAATAACATTCTTCTTAATTTTACATGATTGATTGAACTCAACGATTACACTGGGCGCTGTGGTAGCGCCTTATTTAAAAATGTAGATAAATAAGTCATTATATACTGTGGGACCAATTCTAGCCGTTAGCGCCCGCTGAAGAAATAGCAACAGTTTCAGAATCTATACTTCATTGAGTTTCTAACGGTGTCAGTCCGTTCGAGTCACAACGGTTGCCTCACCTATTGGAACCAACATGTATTTAGCGATATTTTTCTAATGTTACTAGGTTGCATCGCTTTTAACAGTGAAGCGATTGACTGTGGGACTTAATTGAACTGATTTTGGACTTTGACGTTATAAATGTGATTAATGATCCCCCAATTGGAATTCAAAAAATAACATTCTTCTTAATCTGACATGGTTGCTGGAACTCAGCGATTACACTGGGCGGTGTGGTAGCGCTTCATTTAAAAATTTAGATAAATAAGTCATTTTTTTGCTGTGGGAGCAATCCTTGCCGTTAGCACGCCCTGAAGAAATTAGAGACAGTTTCAAATACTACATTTCATTGACTTTCTAGCGGTATCAGTGCGTTTGAGTTACAACAGTTGCGCAATATATTTGTACCAAAATGTATTTAAGGATATGTTTCTGATATTACAAGGTTTCATCGCTTTGAACAGTGAAACGATTGACTGTGGGACTTAATTGAACTGATTTTTGACTTAGACATTATAAATGTGATAAATGAGCCAATTGGACCCCAAGAAATAACATTCTCCTTATTTTGACATGATTGCTGGAATTCAGCGGTTACACTGGGCGTTGCGGTAGCACTTCATTTAGAAGTTTAGATAAATAAGTCTTTTTGTACTGTGGGACCAATCTTAGCCGGTAGCGCGCGCTGAGGAAATGGAGACAGTTTCAAAAACTATATCTCATTGACTTTCTAACGGTATCAGTGCGTTTGAGTTACAACGGCTGCGTCACATATTCGTACCAACATGTATTTAGCGTTATGTTTCTGATATTACCAGGTTGCATCGCTTTTAACAGTGAAACGATTAACTGTGGGACTTAATTGATCTGATTTTGGACTTTGAACTTATAAATGTGATAAATGATCCCCCAATTGGACTTCAAAAAATAACATTCTTCTTAATTTGACATAATTGCTTGAACTCAACGATTACACTGGGCGCTGTGATAGCGCTTTTTAAAAAAATGTAGATAAGTAAGTCATTTTTTACTGTGGGAGCAATCCTTGCCGTTAGCGCGCACTAAAGAAATAGAGACAGTTTCAAAAACTACATTTCATTGAGTTTCAAGCGGTATCAGTGCGTTTGAGTTACAACGGTTGCGTCACATATTCGTACCAACATGTGTTTAGCGATATGTTTCACATATTACCAGGTTGCATGGCTCTTTACAGTGAAACAATTGATTGTGGGACTTAATTGAACTGATTTTTGGACTTTGACTTTATAAATGTTATAAATGAGGCAATTGGACTCCAAGAAAAAACATTCTTCTTAATTTGACATGATTACTGGAACTCAGCGATTACACTGGGCGCTGTGGTAGCGCGTCATTCAAAAATTTAGATAATTAAGTCATTATTTACTGTGGGACCAATCCTAGCCGTTAGCACGCGCTGAAGATATAGAGACAGTTTTAAAACGTACATTTCATTGAGTTTCAAGCGGTATCAGTGCGTTTGAGTTACAACGGTTGCGTCACATATTCGTACCAACACGTGTTTAGCGATATGTTTCACATATTACCAGGTTGCATGGCTTTTAACAGTGAAACAATTGACTGTGGGACTTAATTGAACTGATTTTGGACTTTGACGTTATAAATGTGATTAATGATCCCCCAATTGGAATTCAAAAAATAACATTCTTCTTAATCTGACATGGTTGCTGGAACTCAGCGATTACACTGGGCGGTGTGGTAGCGCTTCATTTAAAAATTTAGATAAATAAGTCATTTTTTTGCTGTGGGAGCAATCCTTGCCGTTAGCACGCCCTGAAGAAATTAGAGACAGTTTCAAATACTACATTTCATTGACTTTCTAGCGGTATCAGTGCGTTTGAGTTACAACAGTTGCGCAATATATTTGTACCAAAATGTATTTAAGGATATGTTTCTGATATTACAAGGTTTCATCGCTTTGAACAGTGAAACGATTGACTGTGGGACTTAATTGAACTGATTTTTGACTTAGACATTATAAATGTGATAAATGAGCCAATTGGACCCCAAGAAATAACATTCTCCTTATTTTGACATGATTGCTGGAATTCAGCGGTTACACTGGGCGTTGCGGTAGCACTTCATTTAGAAGTTTAGATAAATAAGTCTTTTTGTACTGTGGGACCAATCTTAGCCGGTAGCGCGCGCTGAGGAAATGGAGACAGTTTCAAAAACTATATCTCATTGACTTTCTAACGGTATCAGTGCGTTTGAGTTACAACGGCTGCGTCACATATTCGTACCAACATGTATTTAGCGTTATGTTTCTGATATTACCAGGTTGCATCGCTTTTAACAGTGAAACGATTAACTGTGGGACTTAATTGATCTGATTTTGGACTTTGAACTTATAAATGTGATAAATGATCCCCCAATTGGACTTCAAAAAATAACATTCTTCTTAATTTGACATAATTGCTTGAACTCAACGATTACACTGGGCGCTGTGATAGCGCTTTTTAAAAAAATGTAGATAAGTAAGTCATTTTTTACTGTGGGAGCAATCCTTGCCGTTAGCGCGCACTAAAGAAATAGAGACAGTTTCAAAAACTACATTTCATTGACTTTCTAGCGGTATCAGTGCGTTTGACTTACAACGGTTGCGCAATATATTCGTACTAACATGTATTTAAGGAAATGTTTCTCATATTACAAGGTTTCATCGCTTTGAACAGTGAAACGATTGACTGTGGGACTTAATTGAATTGATTTTGGACTGTGACCTTACTAATGTGATAAATGAGATAATTGGACTCCAAGAAATAACATTCTTCTTAATCTGACATGGTTTCTGGAACTCAGCGATTACACTGTGCGGTGTGGTAGCGCTTCATTTAAAAATTTAGATAAATAAGTCATTTTTTACTGTGGGAGCAATCCTTGCCGTTAGCACGCCCTGAAGAAATTAGAGACAGTTTCAAAAACTACATTTCATTGACGTTCTAGCGGTATCAGTGCGTTTGAGTTACAAAGGTTGCGCAACATATTCGTACCAACATGTATTTAGCGATATGTTTCTGATATTACAAGGTTGCATCGCTTTTAACAGTGAAATGATTGACTGCGGGACTTAATTGAACTGATTTCTGACTTTGACATTATAAATGTGATAAATGAGCCAATTGGACCCCAAGAAATAGCATTCTTCTTATTTTGACATGATTGCTGGAATTCAGCGGTTACACTGGGCGCTGCGGTAGCGCTTCATTGAGAAGTTTAGATAAATAAGTATTTTTGTACTGTGGGACCAATCTTAGCCGGTAGCGCGCGCTGAGAAAATGGAGACAGTTTTAAAAACTTTATCTCATTGACTTTCTAACGGTATCAGTGCGTTTGAGTTACAACGGCTGCGTCACATATTCGTACCAACATGTATTTAGCGTTATGTTTCTGATATTACCAGGTTGCATCGCTTTTAACAGTGAAACGATTAACTGTGGGACTTAATTGATCTGATTTTAGACTTTGAACTTATAAATGTGATAAATTAGCCAATTGGACTCCAAGAAATAACATTCTTCTTAATTTTACATGATTGATTGAAATCAACGATTACACTTGGCGCTGTGACAGCGCTTTATAAAAAAATGTAGATAAGTAAGTCATTTTTTACTGTGGGAGCAATCCTTGCCGTTAGCGCGCACTGAAGAAATAGAGACAGTTTCAAAAACTACATTTCATTGACTTTCTAGCGGTATCAGTGCGTTTGAGTTACAACGGTTGCGCAAAATATTCGTACCAACATGTGTTTAAGGATATGTTTCTGATATTACATGGTTTCATCGTTTTGAACAGTGAAACGATTGATTGTGGGACTTAATTGAATCGATTTTTGACTGTGACCTTACAAATGTGATAAATGAGATAATTGGACTCCAAGAAATAACATTCTTCTTAATCTGACATGGTTGCTGGAACTCAGCGATTACACTGGGCGGTGTGGTAGCGCTTCATTTAAAAATTTAGAGAAATAAGTCATTTTTTACTGTGGGAGCAATCCTTGCCGTTAACACGCCCTGAAGAATATAGAGACAGTTTCAAATACTACATTTCATTGACTTTCTAGCGGTATCAGTGCGTTTGAGTTACAACGGTTGCGCAATATATTCGTACCAACATGTATTTAAGGATATGTTTCTGATATTACAAGGTTTCATCGCTTTGAACAGTGAAACGATTGACTGTGGGACTTAATTGAATTGATTTTTGACTTAGACATTATAAATGTGATAAATGAGCCAATTGGACCCCAAGAAATAACATTCTCCTTGTTTTGACATGATTGCTGGAATTCAGCGGTTACACTGGGCGCTGCGGTAGCGCTTTATTTAGAAGTTTAGATAAATAAGTCTTTTTGTACTGTGGGACCAATCTTAGCCGGTAGCGCGCGCTGAGGAAATGGAGACAGTTTCAAAAACTTTATCTCATTGACTTTCTAACGGTATCAGTGCGTTTGAGTTACAACGGCTGCGTCACATATTCGTACCAACATGTATTTAGCGTTATGTTTCTGATATTACCAGGTTGCATCGCTTTTAACAGTGAAACGATTAACTGTGGGACTTAATTGATCTGATTTTGGACTTTGAACTTATAAATGTGATAAATGATTCCCCAATTGGACTTCAAAAAATAACATTCTTCTTAATTTCACATGATTGCTTGAACTCAACGAGTACACTGGGCGCTGTGATAGCGCTTTTTAAAAAAATGTAGATAAGTAAGTCATTTTTTACTGTGGGAGCAATCCTTGCCGTTAGCGCGCACTGAAGAAATAGAGACCGTTTCAAAAACTACATTTCATTGACTTTCTAGCGGTATCAGTGCGTTTGAGTTACAACGGTTGCGCAATATATTCGTACCAACATGCATTTAAGGATATGTTTCTGATATTACAAAGTTCCATCGCTTTGAACAGTGAAACGATTGACTGTGGGACTTAATTGAATTGATTTTTGACTGTGACCTTACTAATGTGATAAATGAGATAATTGGACCCCAAGAAATAACATTCTTCTTATTTTGACATGATTGCTGGAATTCAGCGGTTACACTGGGCGCTGCGGTAGCGCTTCATTTAGAAGTTTAGATAAATAAGTATTTTTGTACTGTGGGACCAATCTCAGCCGGTATCGCGCGCTGAAGAAATAGCGACAGTTTCAGAAACTATATTTCATTGAGTTTCTAACGGTATCAGTCCGTTCGAGTCACAACGGTTGCGTCACATATTGGAACCAACATGTATTTAGCGATATTTTTTTAATGTTATTAGGTTGCATCGCTTTTAACAGTGAAGCGATTGACTGTGGGACTTAATTGAACTGATTTTTGAATTTGACCTTATAAATGTGATAAATGAGACAATTGGACTCCAAGAAAAAACATTCTTCTTAACTTGACATGATTACTGGAACTCAGCGATTACACTGGCCGCTGTGGTAGCGCATCATTTAAAAATTTAGATAATTAAATCATTATTTACTGTGGGACCAATCCTAGCCGTTAGCACGCGTTGAAGATACAGAGACAGTTTTAAAACCTAAATTTTATTGAGTTTCTAGCGGTATCAGTCCGTTTGAGTCACAACGGTTGCGTCACATATTCGTACCAACATGTATTTAGCGATTTGTTTCTGACATTACAAGGTTGCATCGCTTTAAACAGTGAAAAGATTGACTGTGGGACTTAATTGAACTGACTTCGGACTTTGACAATATAAATGTGATAAATGAGCCAATTGGACCCCAAGAAATAACATTCTTCTTATTTTGACATGATTGCTGGAATTCAGCGGTTACACTGGGCGCTGCGATAGATTTCTTTTAGAAGTTTAGATAAATAAGTCATTTTGTACTGTCGGACCAATCTTAGCCGTTAGCGCGCGCTGAGGAAATGCAAACGCTAAAAGATTTATGTCAACAGAATATATTAAACAAAACGGAGAGAAATTGTACAGAAAGTTATTTATTTGTGAAACAAATAGAAGAGGAGAAAGAAAATAGCACAGACGAATCTTTTTCAGAGGAAAAGAAAGATGTTGTTGACGATTTAATCGAAGATAAAAGTGGATATCTGTACGAGGAAGAAGTTAAAAGTTTTGGCCAGTTTATTAAATTTAAAAGCTTGACAACACAGGTTTGCGATTTAAAAGAATTTATTTCGTATAAACTGAGCAAGATCGGGGACAACTCGTCAAATATATTAATTAAACAACTGAGGAGTGAAATATATTTCCTTAAAGAAGAAATAAAGGATTACAAAAAATTGGTTAGCGAAATTTTAAACAGTAATCAACGTGATCATTCAGTTGAAACGTGTAAACATGTGGAACCGATTAAACAGCATAATCAATGGAACAATGTAATCAAAGGTCCCTCAAGGTTTTCTACAAATAAAGTTGATTGAAATGAAGAATTACATCATAACAGATTTAACGACCTAAGAGTTTAAGATAATGATGATTCTAATCAACAAAGTTGGGGTGATCAAGATTGTAATTTCACGTAGATGTCAACAACCATATTCGTTCGTCAAATATCTTTAAAAATAATGTAACACACAGACGAAGACCCAACCCTGTTATTAATCCGTTTCCCGAAAGAGATCAATTAGCTACGAATCATGAGCATCAAAATGTACACCATTCTAAGAAGATACGGATAATGACCGATAGTATATTAAAAGGTATTCGAGTGAAAGAATTTAATGAGCAAATAACAAATGGAAATGTGAGATTTAAGATATTCCCAGGAGCAAGTGTCGAAAACTTAAATTATTACGTACACCCAACACTGGAACAAGAAAAACCTGATATTGTCGTTATCCATGTAGGAATCAACAATCTTTTATCAAGTCATCTAAATGCAGCGTCAGATAACAAAATTGCCAAACAGATCCTAGACATCGGAAAAAATGTGTGCGTAACGGAGTAGAAAAAGTTTTTATCTCTGCCTTGGTTACGAGCAGACGTGTCGACTCCGATAGAATAAACAGTATTAACAAACTATTAAGAGAAGGATCTGTTCTACACGGTTATGGCTACATCAGACACAACAATATCGGAAAAGAACACCTGTGGAAAGATGGCATACATTTACGAGAGAATGGTAAGATAATGTTAGCACGAAATTTTATAGCTTTTATAAATAATTTTTTAGATCAGCAGGGGTATTCAATAGGCTTGGACTAGTTTGCGATGATAATAAATCTGATATTCCTGATGAATGTGTTGGGAGTCAAAATAGAAATAATCAAAATCCGACACATAATTCTCACCAAAGTTCTTTAGATGAAATATATAAATTACGAATTAAGTACCCTTCCAATCCTCTTTTAGGCTATTTAAACATTAATAGTCTCAGAAACAAAATAATTAATGCAAGAGAAATTCTGACAAAATTTTCACCTGATTATTTTGTATTTGCTGAAACCAAACTAGATGAGAGTTTTCCAAACGAACAATTCTATATTGATAATTATGAAATTAGAACTAGAAAAGATAGGAACAAAAATGGAGGAGGGTTAATTGAATATGTTAAGAAAGGAATAGCCTGTAGAAAAGTTAATGATTTGGGTATAACAAATAATGAAATCATTTGCTCAGAATTAACGATAAGAAATAAAAAATGGACAGTTATCAGTATTTATAGACCACCTCATTATTCAAACTTAAACATTTTTTTTGAGGAATTAGAGATAGATTTAAATAAATCTCTATCTAAAGTCGAAAACATAATAATTATGGGTGATATAAATATCGATTGCCATAACTCGAACGATTCTGGTTTCGAAACCTTAAATAATTTCTGTGATATTTTTAGTCTTGAAAATCTTGTCAAAAACAAAACTTGTTTTGCTAGTCCTAACGGAACAGCTATAGATGTCATTCTTACAAATAGACCCAGATGTTTTCAACACACACTAACATGTGAAACAGGATTAAGTGATCATCATCAAATGGTAACAACATTTTTAAAATCTCATTTAGCACGCTTAGCATCGAAGAAAATTATTTACAGAAGTTACAAAAACTTTAATGAAGCCAACTGTTTACGTGATGTTGAGAACGCAAATTTTATTTGTAATAGTAAAGATCCTGAACTGAATTATGAGAACCTCATCAATGTTTTCACATCTATCATAGAAAAGCATGCCCCACAGAAGCAAAAAACTCTGCGTGAAAACGAGGCACCATTTATGACAAAAGTGTTAAAAAAGGCAATATATACAAGGTCTAGGTTCAAAAATAAATACAATAAAAATCCTACTTCTGAAAACAAAATCACGTACAAGAAACAGAGAAACAAGTGTGTAAATTTACGCAAAAAGGCTATCAAAAACCATTTCAAAAGGGTAACAGAATCAGGTTTTATTTCCAAAAAACGTTTTTGGAAACTGTTAAACCCTTGATATCAAATAAAAGTGGAATAAGCAAAGGAGATATAGCGATCGTTCAAAATGAAAGTTTAGTTACTGATAAAAAACAGCTAACCAAACTTTTCAACGACTACTACATCAATATTTTAGAAAATTCTTGTGGCATGAAACCAAATTCTATAAAATATAAGAATGTAAATGATAAGTCAAAAATGATTGAAGAAATTGTTGATAGTTTTGAAAATCATCCAAGTATCATTAAAATAAAGGAAATCAATGATTCTAACAACAATGAGAACTTTACATTCCAAGAAGTTGATGAAAATACAATTTCTAAACTGTTTAATGATTTAAACACCAAAGTATCAACAGGTGAAGATACAATACCATCAAAGCTGACAAAATTAGCAAAAAGGCACCTAGTAACGCCACTAACAGATGCTATAAATAGTAGCATAGTTTCAAACAAATTTCCAAGCAAAGCTAAGCGAGCTGCTGTAACGCCATTGGATAAGGGAGGAAAAGATAAAACTAAAATATTTGAAACTACAGGCCTGTCAGTGTTTTAAATGTTTTTTCTAAATTTTACGAAAGGGTTAGGAAAGAACAAATAACCGCTTATATGGAATCAAAATTGTCGACCTTTCTCTCCACCTATAGGAAATGCTATAGTACCCAACAAGTACTAATTCGCTTAATAGAGGAATGGAAGAGTAAACTTGATAAGAATTATGTGGTGGGTGCGATCTTGATGGATCTTTCAAAAGCTTTTGACTGTGTACCACATGACTTACTAATTGCGAAATTAGCTGCTTATGGATTTGACAATAAGTCTCTTCAATTCATTCTATCTTATCTTACTGATAGAGAGCAAGCCACTCAAATAAATGGGATCTATAGTCTAGTTCAAATTATCTTATCTGGTGTACCACAAAGTTCTATTTTGGGACCTATCATATTCAATATATTTATAAATGATTTGTTTCTTTTTATAGAAAAACATAAGCTACATAATTACGCTGATGATAACACAATATCCAACTTCTCAAATTCTATTCCTAATTTGATAAATACTTAAGAAAACGAAGCTAAAACTGTCCTCTCCTGGTTAAAAGAGAATAAAATGATTTTAAACCCTGAAAAGTTTCACTCGATAATTCTGACAAAGAATAAGGCAGATAATTTAGGTCTAAAATTTAACATAGGAAATAAAACTATTGAAAGTGAAAATAACGTGAAATTACTAGGTGTGACTATAGACAATAAATTAAATTTTGACAGACACGTTAGTGATTTGTGTCGCAAAGCATCTGCTCAACTAAATGCCTTATTTCGATTTAGAAGTTTCTTTTCCTTTCAAGCAAAATATATTTTAGTTCAAAGTTTTATCTACGCAAATTTTAATTATTGTTCCCTTATATGGCATTTTTCTTCTTCTAAATCTTTATCTAAAGTCGAAATGATACAAAAACGAGCATTAAGATTTCTGTATAATGATACGGTAAGTACATACGAAAATTTACTTAAAATTCCAGCAAGAGTCACATGAATGTAAATCGCTTACGGTCATTGTGTATAGAAATCTCTAAAACTATAAATAATAGCAGCCCTCTTTTTATGAAGGATATATTTTGTTTAAATGATAACGGTAGGACAGTTAGAGAACAAAATACAAATAATTTGGTAGTCTCAAGGAAAAGGACCGCGACTTTTGGAGCTAATAGCTTATCAGCCCTAGGACCAAAGATTTGGAATAACCTACCATCACATTTGAAACGATGTGACAACCTTAAAGTTTTTAAATTCATGATAAAAATGTGGGACGGATCTAAATGTAAATGTGATGAATGTAAGGTCCCTTTATAGAACTTTGTTGTTATTATTGTTTATATATATAAAAAAAATGATTTTATTTAATTGCAAATATAAAAAATTTAGGCGATTTAGATTAGTTTTCCTAATTACTTTTTTTTTTTGGAAATCATTGTAAATATGTGTATAATCGAATTCAAATAAATTGAAAAGAAAAAAAGAAAGAAAAAGACAGTTTCAAAAACTTTATCTCATTCACTTTGTAACGGTATCAGTGCGTTTGAGTTACAACGGCTGCGTCACATATTCGTACCTACATGTATTTAGCGTTATGTTTCTGATATTACTAGGTTGCATCGCTTTTCACAGTGAAACGATTGACTGTGGGACTTAATTGAACTGATTTTTGACTGTGACCTTACAAATGTGATAAATGAGACAATTGGACTCCAAGAAATAACATTCTTCTTAATTTGACATGATTCCTTGAAGTCAACGATTACACTGGGCACTGTGATAGCGCTTTATTAAAAAATGTAGATAAATAAGTCATTTTTTACTGTGGGACCAATCCTAGCCGTTTGCGCACACTAAATAAATAGAGACAGTTTCAAAAACTACATTTCATTGACTTTCTAGCGGTATCAGTGCGTTTGAGTTACAACTGTTGCGCAACATATTCGTACCAACATGTACTTAGCGATATGCTTGTGATGTTACTACGTTTCATCGCTTTTAACAGTGAAACGATTGACTGTGGGACTTAATTGAACTGATTTTTGACTTGGACCTTATGAATGTGAGAAAGGAAACAATTGAAATCCAAGAAGTAACATTCTTCTTAATTTTACATGATTGCTTGAACCCAACGATTACACTGGGCGCTGTGGTAGCGCTTTATTTAAAAATGTAGTTAAATAAGTCATTTTTTACTGTGGGACTAATCCTAGCCGTAAGTTCGCGCTGAAGATATAGAGACAGTCTCAAAAATGCATTTCATTGAGTTTCTAACGGTATCCGTCCGCTTGAAGTACAACGGTTGCGTCACATATTCGTACCAACATGTCTTTAGCGATATGTTTCACATATTACCAGGTTGCATGGCTTTTAACAGTGAAACAATTGACTGTGGGACTTAATTGAACTGATTTTGGACTTTGACGTTATAAATGTGATTAATGATCCCCCAATTGGACTCCAAAAAATAACATTCTTCTTAATTTGACATGATTGCTTGAACTCAACGATTACACTGGGCGCTGTGATAGCGCTTTATAAAAAAATGTAGATAAGTAAGTCATTTTTTACTGTGGGAGCAATCCTTGCCGTTAGCTCGCGCTGAAGAAAAAAAGACAGTTTCAAAAACTACATATCATTGAATTTCTAACGGTATCAGTGCGTTTGAGATACAACTGTTGCGCAACATATTCGTACCGACATGTACTTAGCGATATGCTTGTGATGTTACTACGTTTCATCGCTTTTAACAGTGAAACGATTGACTGTGGGACTTAATTGAACTGATTTTTGACTTTGACCTTATGAATGTGAGAAAGGAAACAATTGAAATCCAAAAAATAACATTCTTCTTAATTTTGACATGATTGCTTGAACTCAACGATTACACTGGGCACTGTGATAGCACTTTATTAAAAAATGTAGATAAATAAGTCATTTTTTACTGTGGGAGCAATCCTTGCCGTTAGCGCGCACTGAAGAAATAGAGACAGTTTCAAAAACTACATTTCATTGACTTTCTAGCGGTATCAGTGCGATTGAGTTACAACGGTTGCGCAATATATTCGTACCAACATGTATTTAGCGATATGTTTCTGATATTACAAGGTTGCATCGCTTTTAACAGTGAAACGATTGACTGTAGGATTTAATTGAACTGATTTTTGACTTTGACCTTATAAATGTGATAAATGAGACAATTGGACTCCAAGAAATAACATTCTTCTTAATTTGACATGATTCCTTGAAGTCAACGATTACACTGGGCACTGTGATAGCGCTTTATTAAAAAATGTAGATAAATAAGTCATTTTTTACTGTGGGACCAATCCTAGCCGTTTGCGCACACTAAATAAATAGAGACAGTTTCAAAAACTACATTTCATTGACTTTCTAGCGGTATCAGTGCGTTTGAGTTACAACTGTTGCGCAACATATTCGTACCAACATGTACTTAGCGATATGCTTGTGATGTTACTACGTTTCATCGCTTTTAACAGTGAAACGATTGACTGTGGGACTTAATTGAACTGATTTTTGACTTGGACCTAATGAATGTGAGAAAGGAAACAATTGAAATCCAAGAAGTAACATTCTTCTTAATTTTACATGATTGCTTGAACCCAACGATTACACTGGGCGCTGTGATAGCGCTTTATTTAAAAATGTAGTTAAATAAGTCATTTTTTACTGTGGGACTAATCCTAGCCGTAAGTTCGCGCTGAAGATATAGAGACAGTCTCAAAAATGCATTTCATTGAGTTTCTAAGGGTATCCGTCCGCTTGAAGTACAACGGTTGCGTCACATATTCGTACCAACATGTCTTTAGCGATATGTTTCACATATTACCAGGTTGCATGGCTTTTAACAGTGAAACAATTGACTGTGGGACTTAATTGAACTGATTTTGGACTTTGACGTTATAAATGTGATTAATGATCCCCCAATTGGACTCCAAAAAATAACATTCTTCTTAATTTGACATGATTGCTTGAACTCAACGATTACACTGGGCGCTGTGATAGCGCTTTATAAAAAAATGTAGATAAGTAAGTCATTTTTTACTGTGGGAGCAATCCTTGCCGTTAGCTCGCGCTGAAGAAAAAAAGACAGTTTCAAAAACTACATATCATTGAATTTCTAACGGTATCAGTCGGTTTGAGTTACAACGGTTGCGTCACATATTGGAACCAACATGTATTTAGCCATATTTTTCTAATGTTACTAGGTTGCATCGCTTTGAACAGTGAAACGATTGACTGTGGGACTTAATTGAACTTATTTTTGACTGTGACCTTTCAAATGTGATAAATGAGACAATTGGACTCCAAGAAATAACATTCTTCTTAATTTTGACATGATTGCTTGAACTCAACGATTACACTGGGCACTGTGATAGCACTTTATTAAAAAATGTAGATAAATAAGTCATTTTTTACTGTGGGACCAATCCTAGCCGTTAGCGCACACTGAATAAATAGAGACAGTTTCAAAAACTACATTTCATTGACATTCTAGCGGTATCAGTGCGTTTGAGATACAACTGTTGCGCAAAATATTCGTACCGACATGTACTTAGCGATATGCTTGTGATGTTACTACGTTTCATCGCTTTTAACAGTGAAACGATTGACTGTGGGACTTAATTGAACTGATTTTTGACTTTGACCTTATGAATGTGAGAAATGAGACAATTGGACTCCAAGAAAAAAACATTCTTCTTAATTTGACCTGATTACTGGAACTCAGCGATTACACTGGGCGCTGTGATTGCGCTTTATAAAAAAATGTAGATAAGTAAGTCATTTTTTACTGTGGGAGCAATCCTTGCCGTTAGCTCGCGCTGAAGAAATAAAGACAGTTTCAAAAACTACATTTCATTGAATTTCTAACGGTATCAGTCGGTTTGAGTTACAACGGTTGCGTCACATATTGGAACCAACATGTATTTAGCCATATTTTTCTAATGTTACAAGGTTGCATCGCTTTGAACAGTGAAACGATTGACTGTGGGACTTAATTGAACTGATTTTGGACTTTGACGTTATGAATGTGAGAAAGGAAACAATTGAAATCCAAGAAGTAACATTCTTCTTAATTTTACATGATTGCTTGAACTCAACGATTACACCTGGCGCTGTGATAGCGCTTTATAAAAAAATGTAGATAAGTAAGTCATTTTTTACTGTGGGAGCAATCCTTGCCGTTAGCGCGCACTGAAGAAATAGAGACAGTTTCAAAAACTAAATTTCATTGACTTTCTAGCGGTGTCAGTGCGTTTGAGTTACAACGGTTGCGCAATATATTCGTACCAACATGTATTTAGCGATATGTTTCTGATATTACAAGGTTTCATCGCTTTGAACAGTGAAACGATTGACTGTGGGACTTAATTGAACTGATTTTGGACTTTGACGTTATGAATGTGGGAAAGGAAACAATTGAAATCCAAGAAGTAACATTCTTCTTAATTTTACATGATTGCTTGAACTCAACGATTACACTGGGCGCTGTGGTAGCGCTTTATTTAAAAATGTAGTTAAATAAGTCATTTTTTACTGTGCGACCAATCCTAGCCGTTAGTTCGCGCTGAAGATATAGAGACAGTCTCAAAAACGCATTTCATTGAGTTTCTAACGGTATCCGTCCGCTTGAAGTACAACGGTTGCGTCACATATTCGTACCAACATGTCTTTAGCGATATGTTTCACATATTACCAGGTTGCATGGCTTTTAACAGTGAAACAATTGACTGTGGGACTTAATTGAACTGATTTTGGACTTTGACGTTATAAATGTGATTAATGATCCCCCAATTGGACTCCAAAAAATAACATTCTTCCTAATTTGACATAATTGCCTGAACTCAACGATTACACTGGGCGCTGTGATAGCGCTTTATAAAAAAATGTAGATAAGTAAGTCATTTTTTACTGTGGGAGCAATCCTTGCCGTTAGCTCGCGCTGAAAAATTAAAGACAGTTTCAAAAAATACATTTCATTGAATTTCTAACGGTATCAGTCGGTTTGAGTTACAACGGTTGCGTCACATATTGGAACCAACATGTATTTAGCCATATTTTTCTAATGTTACTAGGTTGCATCGCTTTTGACAGTGAAACGAATGACTGTGGGACTTAATTGAACTGATTTTTGACTTTGACCTTCTAAATGTGATAAATGAGACAATTGGACTCCAAGAAAAAACATTCTTCTTAATTTGACATGATTACTGGAACTCAGCGATTACACGGGGCGCTGTAGTAGCGCTTCATTTAAAAATTTAGATAATTTAGTCATTATTTACTGTGGGACCAATCCTAGCCGTTAGCACGCGCTGAAGATATACAGACAGTTTTAAAACCTACATTTCATTGAGTTACTAGCGGTATCAGTCCGTTTGAGTCACAACGGTTGCGTCACATATTGGAACCAACATGTATTTAGCCATATTTTTCTAATGTTATTAGGTTGCATCGCTTTGAACAGTGAAACGATTGACTGTGGGACTTAATTGAACTGATTTTGGACTTTGACGTTATGAATGTGGGAAAGGAAACAATTGAAATCCAAGAAGTAACATTCTTCTTAATTTTACATGATTGCTTGAACTCAACGATTACACTGGGCGCTGTGGTAGCGCTTTATTTAAAAATGTAGTTAAATAAGTCATTTTTTACTGTGCGACCAATCCTAGCCGTTAGTTCGCGCTGAAGATATAGAGACAGTCTCAAAAATGCATTTCATTGAGTTTCTAACGGTATCCGTCCGCTTGAAGTACAACGGTTGCGTCACATATTCGTACCAACATGTCGTTAGCGATATGTTTCACATATTACCAGGTTGCATGGCTTTTAACAGTGAAACAATTGACTGTGGGACTTAATTGAACTGATTTTGGACTTTGACGTCATAAATGTGATTAATGATCCCCCAATTGGTCTCCAAAAAATAACATTCTTCCTAATTTGACATGATTGCCTGAACTCAACGATTACACTGGGCGCTGTGATAGCGCTTTATAAAAAAATGTAGATAAGTAAGTCATTTTTTACTGTGGGAGCAATCCTTGCCGTTAGCTCGCGCTGAAAAATTAAAGACAGTTTCAAAAAATACATTTCATTGAGTTTCTAACGGTATCAGTCGGTTTGAGTTACAACGGTTGCGTCACATATTGGAACCAACATGTATTTAGCCATATTTTTCTAATGTTACTAGGTTGCATCGCTTTTGACAGTGAAACGAATGACTGTGGGACTTAATTAAACTGATTTTTGACTTTGACCTTCTAAATGTGATAAATGAGACAATTGGACTCCAAGAAAAAACATTCTTCTTAATTTGACATGATTACTGGAACTCAGCGATTACACGGGGCGCTGTAGTAGCGCTTCATTTAAAAATTTAGATAATTTAGTCATTATTTACTGTGGGACCAATCCTAGCCATTAGCACGCGCTGAAGATATACAGACAGTTTTAAAACCTACATTTCATTGAGTTACTAGCGGCATCAGTCCGTTTGAGTCACAACGGTTGCGTCACATATTGGAACCAACATGTATTTAGCCATATTTTTCTAATGTTATTAGGTTGCATCGCTTTGAACAGTGAAACGATTGACTGTGGGACTTAATTGAACTGATTTTTGACTGTGACCTTTCAAATGTGATAAATGAGACAATTGGACTCCAAGAAATAACATTCTTCTTAATTTTGACATGATTGCTTGAAGTCAACGATTACACTGGGCACTGTGATAGCACTTTATTAAAAAATGTAGATAAATAAGTCATTTTTTACTGTGGGACCAATCCTAGCCGTTAGCGCACACTGAATAAATAGAGACAGTTTCAAAAACTGCATTTCATTGACTTTCTAGCGGTATCAGTGCGTTTGAGATGCAACTGTTGCGCAACATATTCGTACCGACATGTACTTAGCGATATGCTTGTGATGTTACTACGTTTCATCGCTTTTAACAGTGAAACGATTGACTGTGGGACTTAATTGAACTGATTTTTGACTTTGACCTTATGAATGTGAGAAAGGAAACAATTGAAATCCAAAAAATAACAATCTTCTTAATTTTGACATGATTGCTTGAACTCAACGATTACACTGGGCACTGTGATAGCACTTTATTAAAAAATGTAGATAAATAAGTCATTTTTTACTGTGGGAGCAATCCTTACCGTTAGCGCGCACTGAAGAAATAGAGACAGTTTCAAAAACTACATTTCATTGAGTTTCTAGCGGTATCATGGCGTTTGAGATACAACTGTTGCGCAACATATTCGTACCGACATGTACTTAGCGATATGCTTGTGATGTTACTACGTTTCAGCGCTTTTAACAGTGAAACGATTGACTGTGGGACTTAATTGAACTGATTTTTGACTTTGACCTTATGAATGTGGGGAAAGGAAACAATTGAAATCCAAAAAATAACATTCTTCTTAATTTTGACATGATTGCTTGAACTCAATGATTACACAGGGCACTGTGATAGCACTTTATTAAAAAATGTAGATAAATAAGTCATTTTTTACTGTGGGAGCAATCCTTACCGTTAGCGCGCACTGAAGAAATAGAGACAGTTTCAAAAACTACATTTCATTGACTTTCTAGCGGTATCAGTGCGTTTGAGTCACAACGGTTGCGCAATATATTCGTACCAACATGTATTTAGCGATATGTTTCTGATATTACAAGGTTGCATCGCTTTTAACAGTGAAACGATTGACTGTGGGACTTAATTGAACTGATTTTTGACTTTGACCTTATAAATGTGATAAATGAGACAATTGGGCTCCAAGAAAAAAACATTCTTCTTAATTTAACCTGATTACTGGAACTCAGCGATTACACTGGGCGCTGTGGTAGCGCTTCATTTAAAAATTTAGATAATTAAGTCATTATTTACTGTGGGAACAATCCTAGCCGTTAGCACACGCTGAAGATATAGAGACAGTTTTAAAACCTACATTTCATTGAGTTTCCAGCGGTATCAGTCCGTTTGAGTCAAAACGGTTGCGTCACATATTCGTACCAACATGTATTTAGCGATATGTTTCAGTTATTACAAGGTTTCATCGCTTTAACAGTGAAACGATTGACTGTGGGACTTAATTGAACTGATTTTTGACTTTGACCTCATAAATGTGATAAATGAGACAATTGGACTCCAAGAAAAAAACATTCTTCTTAATTTGACCTGATTACTGGAACTCAGCGATTACACTGGGCGCTGTGGTAGCGCTTTATTTAAAATTTTAGATAAATAAGTCATTTTGTACTGTGGGACCATTCTTAGCCGTTGGCGCGCGCTGAGGAAATGGAGAGAGTTTCAAAAACTTTATCTCATTGACTTTCTAACGGTATTAGTGCGTTTGAGTTACAACGGCTGAGTCACACATGCGTACCAACATGTATTTAGCGCTATGTTTCCGATATTACTATGTTGCATGGCTTTTAACAGTGAAACAATTGACTGTGGGACTTAACTGAACTGCCTTGGACTTTGACCTTATGAATGTGAGAAAGACGACAATTGAACTTCAAGAAGTAACATTCTTCTTAATTTTACATGATTGCTTGAACTCAACGATTACACTGGGCGCTGTGATTGCGCTTTATAAAAAAATGTAGATAAGTAAGTCCTTTTTTACTGTGGGAGCAATCCTTGCCGTTAGCTCGCGCTGAAGAATTAAAGACAGTTTCAAAAACTACATTTCATTGAAATTCTAACGGTATCAGTCGGTTTGGGTTACAACGGTTGCGCAATATATTCGTACCACCATGTATTTAGCGATATGTTTCTGATATTACAAGGTTTCATCGCTTTGAACAGTGAAACGATTGACTGTGGGACTTAATTGAACTGATTTTGGACTTTGACGTTATAAATGTGATTAATGATCCCCCAATTGGACTCCAAAAAATAACATTCTTTTTAATTTGACATGATTGCTTGAACTCAACAATTACACTGGGCGCTGTGATAGCGCTTTATAAAAAAATGTAGATAAGTAAGTCATTTTTTACTGTGGGAGCAATCCTTGCCGTTAGCTCGCGCTGAAGAATTAAAGACAGTTCAAAAACTATATTTCATTGAATTTCTAACGGTATCAGTCGGTTTGAGTTACAACGGTTGCGTCACATATTGGAACCAACATGTATTTAGCCATATTTTTCTAATGTTACTAGGTTGCATCGCTTTTGACAGTGAAACGAATGACTGTGGGACTTAATTGAACTGATTTTTGACTTTGACCTTCTAAATGTGATAAATGAGACAATTGGACTCCAAGAAAAAACATTCTTCTTAATTTGACATGATAACTGGAACTCAGCGATTACACGGGGCGCTGTAGTAGCGCTTCATTTAAAAATTTAGATAATTTAGTCATTTTTTACTGTGGGACCAATCCTAGCCGTTAGCGCACACTGAATAAATAGAGACAGTTTCGAAAACTACATTTCATTGACTTTCTAGCGGTGTCAGTGCGTTTGAGTTACAACGGTTGCGTCACATATTCCTGCCAACATGTATTTAGCGATATGTTTCAGATATTACAAGGTTTCATCGCTATGAACAGTGAAACGATTGACTGTGGGACTTATTTGAACTGATTTTTGACTGCGACCTTACAAATGTAATAAATGAGATAATTGGACTCCAAGAAATAGCATTCTTCTTAATCTGACATGGTTTCTGGAACTCAGCGTTTACACTGGGCGCTGTGGTAGCGCTTCATTTAAAAATGTAAATGAATAAGTCATTTTTTACTGTGGGAGCAATCCTTGCCGTTAGCGCGCCTTAAGAAATTAGAGACAATTTCAAAAACTACATTTCATTGACTTTCTAGCGGTATCAGTGCGTTTGAGTTACAACGGTTGCGCAACATATTCGAACCAACATGTATTTAGCGATATGTTTCTGATATTACAAGGTTGCATCGCTTTTAACAGTGAAACGATTGACTGTGGGACTTAATTGAACTGATTTTAGACTTTGACGTTATGAATGTGGGAAAGGAAACAATTGAAATCCAAGAAGTAACATTCTTCCTAATTTTACATGATTGCTTGAACTCAACGATTACACTGGGCGCTGTGGTAGCGCTTTATTTAAAAATGTAGTTAAATAAGTCATTTTTTACTGTGGGACCAATCCTAGCCGTTAGTTCGCGCTGAAGATATAGAGACAGTCTCAAAAATGCATTTCATTGAGTTTCTAACGGTATCCGTCCGCTTGAAGTACAACGGTTGCGTCACATATTCGTACCAACATGTCTTTAGCGATATGTTTCACATATTACCAGGTTGCATGGCTTTTAACAGTGAAACAAATGACTGTGGGACTTAATTGAACTGATTTTGGACTTTGACGTTATAAATGTGATTAATGATCCCCCAATTGGACTCCAAAAAATAACATTCTTCTTAATTTGACATGATTGCTTGAACTCAACGATTACACTGGGCGCTGTGATAGCGCTTTATAAAAAAATGTAGATAAGTAAGTCATTTTTTACTGTGGGAGCAATCCTTGCCGTTAGCTCGCGCTGAAGAATTAAAGACAGTTTCAAAAACTACATTTCATTGAATTTCTAACGGTATCAGTCGGTTTGAGTTACAACAGTTGCGTCACATATTGGAACCAACATGTATTTAGCCATATTTTTCTAATGTCACTAGGTTGCATCGCTTTTGACAGTGAAACGAATGACTGTGGGACTTAATTGAACTGATTTTTGACTTTGACCTTCTAAATGTGATAAATGAGACAATTGAACTCCAAGAAAAAACATTCTTCTTAATTTGACATGATTACTGGAACTCAGCGATTACACGGGGCGCTGTAGTAGCGCTTCATTTAAACATTTAGATAATTTAGTCATTATTTACTGTGGGACCAATCCTAGCCGTTAGCACGCGCTGAAGATATACAGACAGTTTTAAAACCTACATTTCATTGAGTTTCTAGCGGTATCAGTCCGTTTGAGTCACAACGGTTGCGTCACATATTCCTGCCAACATGTATTTAGCGATATGTTTCAGATATTACAAGGTTTAATCGCTTTGAACAGTGAAACGATTGACTGTGGGACTTAATTGAACTGATTTTTGACTGTGACCTTACAAATGTGATAAATGAGACAATTGGAATCCAAGAAATAACAATCTTCTTAATTTGACATGATTGCTTGAACTCAACGATTACACTGGGCACTGTGATAGCGCTTTATTAAAAAATGTAGATAAATAAGTCATTTTATACTGTGGGACCAATCCTAGCCGTTAGCGCGCTGATGAAATAGCGACAGTTTCAAAAACTATATTTCATTGAGTTTCTAACGGTATCAGTGCGTTTGAGTTACAACGGCTGCGTCACATATTCCTGCCAACATGTATTTAGCGATATGTTTCAGATATTACAAGGTTTCATCGCTTTGTACAGTGAAACGATTGACTGTGGGACTTAATTGAACTGATTTTTGACTGCGACCTTACAAATGTAATAAATGAGATAATTGGACTCCAAGAAATAGCATTCTTCTTAATCTGACATGGTTGCTGGAACTCAGCGTTTACACTGGGCGCTGTGGTAGCGCTTCATTTAAAAATGTAAATGAATAAGTCATTTTTTACTGTGGGAGCAATCCTTGCCGTTAGCGCGACTTAAGAAATTAGAGACAATTTCAAAAACTACATTTCATTGACTTTCTAGACGTATCAGTGCGTTTGAGTTACAACGGTTGCGCAACATATTCGAACCAACATGTATTTAGCGATATGTTTCTGATATTACAAGGTTGCATCGCTTTTAACAGTGAAACGATTGACTGTGGGACTTAATTGAACTGATTTTTGACTTTGACCTTATGAATGTGAGGAAGGAAACAATTGAAATCCAAGAAGTAACATTCTTCTTAAATTTACATGATTGCTTGAACCCAACGATTACACTGGGCGCTGTGGTAGCGCTTTATTTAAAAATGTAGTTAAATAAGTCATTTTTTACTGTGGGACTAATCCTAGCCGTAAGTTCGCGCTGAAGATATAGAGACAGTCTCAAAAATGCATTTCATTGAGTTTCTAACGGTATCCGTCCGCTTGAAGTACAACGGTTGCGTCACATATTCGTACCAACATGTCTTTAGCGATATGTTTCACATATTACCAGGTTGCATGGCTTTTAACAGTGAAACAATTGACTGTGGGACTTAAGTGAACTGATTTTGGACTTTGACGTTATAAATGTGATTAATGATCCCCCAATTGGACTCCAAAAAATAACATTCTTCTTAATTTGACATGATTGCTTGAACTCAACGATTACACTGGGCGCTGTGATAGCGCTTTATAAAAAAATGTAGATAAGTAAGTCATTTTTTACTGTGGGAGCAATCCTTGCCGTTAGCTCGCGCTGAAGAAAAAAAGACAGTTTCAAAAACTACATATCATTGAATTTCTAACGGTATCAGTCGGTTTGAGTTACAACGGTGGCGTCACATATTGGAACCAACATGTATTTAGCCATATTTTTCTAATGTTACTAGGTTACATCGCTTTTGACAGTGAAACGAATGACTGTGGGACTTAATTGAACTGATTTTTGACTTTGACCTTCTAAATGTGATAAATGAGACAATTGGACTCCAAGAAAAAACATTCTTCTTAATTTGACATGATTACTGGAACTCAGCGATTACACGGGGCGCTGTAGTAGCGCTTCATTTAAAAATTTAAATAATTTAGTCATTATTTACTGTGGGACCAATCCTAGCCGTTAGCACGCGCTGAAGATATACAGACAGTTTTAAAACCTACATTTCATTGAGTTACTAGCGGTATCAGTCCGTTGGAGTCACAACGGTTGCGTCACATATTGGAACCAACATGTATTTAGCCATATTTTTCTAATGTTATTAGGTTGCATCGCTTTGAACAGTGAAACGATTGACTGTGGGACTTAATTGAACTGATTTTGGACTTTGACGTTATGAATGTGGGAATGGAAACAATTGAAATCCAAGAAGTAACATTCTTCTTAATTTTACATGATTGCTTGAACTCAACGATTACACTGGGCGCTGTGGTAGCGCTTTATTTAAAAATGTAGTTAAATAAGTCATTTTTTACTGTGCGACCAATCCTAGCCGTTAGTTCGCGCTGAAGATATAGAGAAAGTCTCAAAAATGCATTTCATTGAGTTTCTAACGGTATCCGTCCGCTTGAAGTACAACGGTTGCGTCACATATTCGTACCAACATGTCTTTAGCGATATGTTTCACATATTACCAGGTTGCATGGCTTTTAACAGTGAAACAATTGACTGTGGGACTTAATTGAACTGATTTTGGACTTTGACGTCATAAATGTGATTAATGATCCCCCAATTGGTCTCCAAAAAATAACATTCTTCCAAATTTGACATGATTGCCTGAACTCAACGATTAATCTGGGCGCTGTGATAGCGCTTTATAAAAAAATGTAGATAAGTAAGTCATTTTTTACTGTGGGAGCAATCCTTGCCGTTACCTCGCGCTGAAAAATTAAAGACAGTTTCAAAAAATACATTTCATTGAATTTCTAACGGTATCAGTCGGTTTGAGTTACAACGGTTGCGTCACATAATGGAACCAACATGTATTTAGCCATATTTTTCTAATGTTATTAGGTTGCATCGCTTTGAACAGTGAAACGATTGACTGTGGGACTTAATTGAACTGATTTTTGACTGTGACCTTTCAAATGTGATAAATGAGACAATTGGACTCCAAGAAAAAACATTCTTCTTAATTTGACATGATTACTGGAACTCAGCGATTACACGGGGCACTGTAGTAGCGCTTCCTTTAAAAATTTAGATAATTTAGTCATTATTTACTGTGGGACCAATCCTAGCCGTTAGCACGCGCTGAAGATATACAGACAGTTTTAAAACCTACATTTCATTGAGTTACTAGCGGAATCAGTCCGTTTGAGTCACAACGGTTGCGTCACATATTGGAACCAACATGTATTTAGCCATATTTTTCTAATGTTATTAGGTTGCATCGCTTTGAACAGTGAAACGATTGACTGTGGGACTTAATTGAACTGATTTTTGACTGTGACCTTTCAAATGTGATAAATGAGACAATTGGAATCAAAGAAATAACATTCTTCTTAATTTTGACATGATTGCTTGAAGTCAACGATTACACTGGGCACTGTGATAGCACTTTATTAAAAAATGTAGATAAATAAGTCATTTTTTACTGTGGGACCAATCCTAGCCGTTAGCGCACACTGAATAAATAGAGACAGTTTCAAAAACTACATTTCATTGACTTTCTAGCGGTATCAGTGCGTTTGAGATGCAACTGTTGCGCAACATATTCGTACCGACATGTACTTAGCGATATGCTTGTGATGTTACCACGTTTCATCGCTTTTAACAGTGAAACGATTGACTGTGGGACTTAATTGAACTGATTTTTGACTTTGACCTTATGAATGTGAGAAAGGAAACAATTGAAATCCAAAAAATAACATTCTTCTTAATTTTGACATGATTGCTTGAACTCAACGATTACACTGGGCACTGTGATAGCACTTTATTAAAAAATGCAGATAAATAAGTCATTTTTTACTGTGGGAGCAATCCTTACCGTTAGCGCGCACTGAAGAAATAGAGACAGTTTCAAAAACTACATTTCATTGAGTTTCTAGCGGTATCAGTGCGTTTGAGATACAACTGTTGCGCAACATATTCGTACCGACATGTACTTAGCGATATGCTTGTGATGTTACTACGTTTCATCGCTTTTAACAGTGAAACGATTGACTGTGGGACTTAATTGAACTGATTTTTGACTTTGACCTCATAAATGTGATAAATAAGACAATTGGACTCCAAGAAAAAAACATTCTTCTTAATTTGACCTGATTACTGGAACTCAGCGATTACACTGGGCGCTGTGGTAGCGCTTTATTTAAAATTTTAGATAAATAAGTCATTTTGTACTGTGGGACCATTCTTAGCCGTTGGCGCGCGCTGAGGAAATGGAGAGAGTTTCAAAAACTTTATCTCATTGACTTTCTAACGGTATTAGTGCGTTTGAGTTACAACGGCTGAGTCACACATGCGTACCAACATGTATTTAGCGCTATGTTTCCGATATTACTATGTTGCATGGCTTTTAACAGTGAAACAATTGACTGTGGGACTTAACTGAACTGCCTTGGACTTTGACCTTATGAATGTGAGAAAGACGACAATTGAACTTCAAGAAGTAACATTCTTCTTAATTTTACATGATTGCTTGAACTCAACGATTACACTGGGCGCTGTGATTGCGCTTTATAAAAAAATGTAGATAAGTAAGTCATTTTTTACTGTGGGAGCAATCCTTGCCGTTAGCTCGCGCTGAAGAATTAAAGACAGTTTTAAAAACTACATTTCATTGAATTTCTAACGGTATCAGTCGGTTTGGGTTACAACGGTTGCGCAATATATTCGTACCACCATGTATTTAGCGATATGTTTCTGATATTACAAGGTTTCATCGCTTTGAACAGTGAAACGATTGACTGTGGGACTTAATTGAACTGATTTTGGACTTTGACGTTATAAATGTGATTAATGATCCCCCAATTGGACTCCAAAAAATAACATTCTTTTTAATTTGACATGATTGCTTGAACTCAACAATTACACTGGGCGCTGTGATAGCGCTTTATAAAAAAATGTAGATAAGTAAGTCATTTTTTACTGTGGGAGCAATCCTTGCCGTTAGCTCGCGCTGAAGAATTAAAGACAGTTTCAAAAACTATATTTCATTGAATTTCTAACGGTATCAGTCGGTTTGAGTTACAACGGTTGCGTCACATATTGGAACCAACATGTATTTAGCCATATTTTTCTAATGTTACTAGGTTGCATCGCTTTTGACAGTGAAACGAATGACTGTGGGACTTAATTGAACTGATTTTTGACTTTGACCTTCTAAATGTGATAAATGAGACAATTGGACTCCAAGAAATAGCATTCTTCTTAATTTGACATGATTGCTTGAACTCAACGATTACACTGGGCGCTGTGATAGCGCTTTATAAAAAAATGTAGATAGGTAAGTCATTTTTTACTGTGGGAGCAATCCTTTCCGTTAGCTCGCGCTGAAGAATTAAAGACAGTTTCAAAAACTACATTTCATTGAATTTCTAACGGTATCAGTCGGTTTGAGTTACAACGGTTGCGTCACATATTGGAACCAACATGTATTTAGCCATATTTTTCTAATGTTACTAGGTTGCATCGCTTTTGACAGTGAAACGAATGACTGTGGGACTTAATTGAACTGATTTTTGACTTTGACCTTCTAAATGTGATAAATGAGACAATTGGACTCCAAGAAAAAACATTCTTCTTAATTTGACATGATTACTGGAACTCAGCGATTACACGGGGCGCTGTAGTGGCGCTTCCTTTAAACATTTAGATAATTTAGTCATTATTTACTGTAGGACCAATCCTAGCCGTTAGCACGCGCTGAAGATATACAGACAGTTTTAAAACCTACATTTCATTGAGTTTCTAGCGGTATCAGTCCGTTTGAGTCACAACGGTTGCGTCACATATTCCTGCCAACATGTATTTAGCAATATGTTTCAGATATTACAAGGTTTAATCGCTTTGAACAGTGAAACGATTGACTGTGGGACTTAATTGAACTGATTTTTGACTGTGACCTTACAAATGTGATAAATGAGACAATTGGAATCCAAGAAATAACAATCTTCTTAATTTGACATGATTGCTTGAACTCAACGATTACACTGGGCACTGTGATAGCGCTTTATTAAAAAATGTAGATAAATAAGTCATTTTATACTGTGGGACCAATCCTAGCCGTTAGCGCGCTGATGAAATAGCGACAGTTTCAAAAACTATATTTCATTGAGTTTCTAACGGTATCAGTGCGTTTGAGTTACAACGGCTGCGTCACATATTCCTGCCAACATGTATTTAGCGATATGTTTCAGATATTACAAGGTTTCATCGCTTTGTACAGTGAAACGATTGACTGTGGGACTTAATTGAACTGATTTTTGACTGCGACCTTACAAATGTAATAAATGAGATAATTGGACTCCAAGAAATAGCATTCTTCTTAATCTGACATGGTTGCTGGAACTCAGCATTTACACTGGGCGCTGTGGTAGCGCTTCATGTAAAAATGTAAATGAATAAGTCATTTTTTACTGTGGGAGCAATCCTTGCCGTTAGCGCGACTTAAGAAATTAGAGACAATTTCAAAAACTACATTTCATTGACTTTCTAGACGTATCAGTGCGTTTGAGTTACAACGGTTGCGCAACATATTCGAACCAACATGTATTTAGCGATATGTTTCTGATATTACAAGGTTGCATCGCTTTTAACAGTGAAACGATTGACTGTGGGACTTAATTGAACTGATTTTTGACTTTGACCTTATGAATGTGAGAAAGGAAACAATTGAAATCCAAGAAGTAACATTATTCTTAAATTTACATGATTGCTTGAACCCAACGATTACACTGGGCGCTGTGGTAGCGCTTTATTTAAAAATGTAGTTAAATAAGTCATTTTTTACTGTGGGACTAATCCTAGCCGTAAGTTCGCGCTGAAGATATAGAGACAGTCTCAAAAATGCATTTCATTGAGTTTCTAACGGTATCCGTCCGCTTGAAGTACAACGGTTGCGTCACATATTCGTACCAACATGTCTTTAGCGATATGTTTCACATATTACCAGGTTGCATGGCTTTTAACAGTGAAACAATTGACTGTGGGACTTAATTGAACTGATTTTGGACTTTGACGTTATAAATGTGATTAATGATCCCCCAATTGGACTCCAAAAAGTAACATTCTTCTTAATTTGACATGATTGCTTGAACTCAACGATTACACTGGGCGCTGTGATAGCGCTTTATAAAAAAATGTAGATAAGTAAGTCATTTTTTACTGTGGGAGCAATCCTTGCCGTTAGCTCGCGCTGAAGAAAAAAAGACAGTTTCAAAAACTACATATCATTGAATTTCTAACGGTATCAGTCGGTTTGAGTTACAACGGTGGCGTCACATATTGGAACAAACATGTATTTAGCCATATTTTTCTAGTGTTACTAGGTTGCATCGCTTTTGACAGTGAAACGAATGACTGTGGGACTTAATAGAACTGATTTTTGACTTTGACCTTCTAAATGTGATAAATGAGACAATTGGACTCCAAGAAAAAACATTCTTCTTAATTTGACATGATTACTGGATCTCAGCGATTAGAGGGGGCGCTGTAGTAGCGCTTCATTTAAAAATTTAGATAATTTAGTCATTATTTACTGTGGGACCAATCCTAGCCGTTAGCACGCGCTGAAGATATAGAGACAGTTTTAAAACCTACATTTCATTGAGTTTCTAGCGGTATCAGTCCGTTTGAGTCACAACGGTTGCGTCACATATTCCTGCCAAGATGTATTTAGCGATATGTTTCAGATATTACAAAGTTTTATCGCTTTGAACAGTGAAACGATTGACTGAGGGACTTAATTGAACTGATTTTTGACTGTGACCTTACAAATGTGATAAATGAGACAATTGGACTCCAAGAAAAAACATTCTTCTTAATTTGACATGATTACTGGACCTCAGCGATTAGAGGGGGCGCTGTAGTAGCGCTTCATTTAAGAATTTAGATAATTTAGTCAATATTTACTGTGGGACCAATCCTAGCCGTTAGCACGCGCTGAAGATATAGAGACAGTTTTAAAACCTACATTTCATTGAGTTTCTAGCGGTATCAGTCCGTTTGAGTCACAACGGTTGCGTCACATATTCCTGCCAACATGTATTTAGCGATATGTTTCAGATATTACAAGGTTTTATCGCTTTGAACAGTGAAACGATTGACTGTGGGACTTAATTGAACTGATTTTTGACTGTGACCTTACAAATGTGATAAATGAGACAATTGGAATCCAAGAAATAACATTCTTCTTAATTTGACATGATTGCTTGAACTCAACGATTACACTGGGCGCTGTGACAGCGCTTTATTAAAAAATGTAGATAAATAAGTCATTTTTTACTGTGGGACCAATCCTAGCCGTTAGCGCACACTGAATAAATAGAGACAGTTTCAAAAACTACATTTCATTGACTTTCTAGCGGTATCAGTGCGTTTGAGTTACAACTGTTGCGCAACATATTCGTACCAACATGTACTTAGCGATATGCTTGTGATGTTACTACGTTTCATCGCTTTTAACAGTGAAACGATTGACTGTGGGACTTAATTGAACTGATTTTTGACTTTGACCTTATGAATGTGGGAAAGGAAACAATTGAAATCCAAAAAATAACATTCTTCTTAATTTGACATGATTGCTTGAACTCAACGATTACACCTGGCACTGTGATAGCGCTTTATAAAAAAATGTAGATAAGTAAGTCATTTTTTACTGTGGGAGCAATCCTTGCCGTTAGCGCGCACTGAAGAAATAGAGACAGTTTCAAAAACTAAATTTCATTGACTTTCTAGCGGTATCAGTGCGTTTGAGTTACAACGGTTGCGCAATATATTCGTACCAACATGTATTTAGCGATATGTTTCTGATATTACAAGGTTTCATCGCTTTGAACAGTGGGACGATTGACTGTGGGACTTACTTGAACTGATTTTTGACTTTGACCTTCTAAATGTGATAAATGAGACAATTGGACCCCAAGAAAAAACATTCTTCTTAATTTGACATGATTACTGGATCTCAGCGATTACACGGGTCGCTGTAGTAGCTCTTCATTTAAAAATTTAGATAATTTAGTCATTATTTACTGTGGGACCAATCCTAGCCGTTAGCACGCGCTGAAGATATAGAGACAGTTTTAAAACCTACATTTCATTGAGTTTCTAGCGGTATCAGTCCGTTTGAGTCACAATGGTTGCGTCACATATTCGTGCCAACATGTTTTTAGCGTGTTTCAGATATTACAAGGTTTCATCGCTTTGAACAGTGAAACGATTGACTGTGGGACTTAATTGAACTGATTTTTGACTTTGACCTTCTAAATGTGATAAATGAGACAATTGGACTCCAAGAAAAAACATTCTTCTTAATTTGACATGATTACTGGAACTCAGCGATTACACGGGGCGCTGTAGTAGCGCTTCATTTAAAAATTTAGATAATTTAGTCATTATTTACTGTGGGACCAATCCTAGCCGTTAGCACGCGCTGAAGATATACAGACAGTTTTAAAACCTACATTTCATTGAGTTTCTAGCGGTATCAGTCTGTTTGAGTCACAACGGTTGCGTCACATATTCCTGCCAACATGTATTTAGCGATATGTTTCAGATATTACAAGGTTTCATCGCTTTGAACAGTGAAACGATTGACTGTGGGACTTAATTCAACTGATTTTTGACTGTGACCTTACAAATGTGATAAATGAGACAATTGGAATCCAAGAAATAACATTCTTCTTAATTTGACATGATTGCTTGAACTCAACGATTACACTGGACGCTGTGGTAGCGCTTCATTTAAAAATGTAAATGAATAAGTCATTTTTTACTGTGGGAGCAATCCTTGCCGTTAGCGCGCCTTAAGAAATTAGAGACAATTTCAAAAACTACATTTCATTGACTTTCTAGCCGTATCAGTGCGTTTGAGTTACAACGGTTGCGCAACATATTCGTACCAACATGTATTTAGCGATATGTTTCTGATATTACAAGGTTGCATCGCTTTTAACAGTGAAACGATTGACTGTGGGACTTAATTGAACTGATTTTTGACTTTGAACTTATGAATGTGAGAAAGGAAACAATTGAAATCCAAGAAGTAACATTCTTCTTAATTTTACATGATTGCTTGAACCCAACGATTACACTGGGCGCTGTGGTAGCGCTTAATTTAAAAATGTAGTTAAATAAGTCATTTTTTACTGTGGGACTAATCCTAGCCGTAAGTTCGCGCTGAAGATATAGAGACAGTCTCAAAAATGCATTTCATTGAGTTTCTAACGGTATCAGTGCGTTTGAGTTACAACTGTTGCGCAACATATTCGTACCAACATGTACTTAGCGATATGCTTGTGATGTTACTACGTTTCATCGCTTCTAACAGTGAAACGATTGACTGTGGGACTTAATTGAACTGATTTTTGACTTTGACCTTATAAATGTGGGAAAGGAAACAATTGAAATCCAAAAAATAACATTCTTCTTAATTTGACATGATTGCTTGAACTCAACGATTACACCTGGCACTGTGATAGCGCTTTATAAAAAAATGTAGATAAGTAAGTCATTTTTTACTGTGGGAGCAATCCTTGCCGTTAGCGCGCACTGAAGAAATAGAGACAGTTTCAAAAACTAAATTTCATTGACGTTCTAGCGGTATCAGTGCGTTTGAGTTACAACGATTGCGCAATATATTCGTACCAACATGTATTTAGCGATATGTTTCTGATATTACAAGGTTTCATCGCTTTGAACAGTGGAACGATTGACTGTGGGACTTAATTGAACTGATTTTTGACTTTGACCTTCTAAATGTGATAAATGAGACAATTGGACTCCAAGAAAAAACATTCTTCTTAATTTGACATGATTACTGGATCTCAGCGATTACACGGGTCGCTGTAGTAGCTCTTCATTTAAAAATTTAGATAATTTAGTCATTATTTACTGTGGGACCAATCCTAGCCGTTAGCACGCGCTGAAGATATAGGACAGTTTTAAAACCTACATTTCATTGAGTTTCTAGCGGTATCAGTCCGTTTGAGTCACAACGGTTGCGTCACATATTCGTGCCAACATGTATTTAGCGATATGTTTCAGATATTACAAGGTTTCATCGCTTTGAACAGTGAAACGATTGACTGTGGGACTTAATTGAACTGCTTTTTGACTTTGACCTTATGAATGTGAGAAAGGAAACAATTGAAATCCAAGAAGTAACTGTCTTCTTAATTTTACATGATTGCTTGAACTCAACGATTACACTGGGCGCTGTGGTAGCGCTTTATTTAATAATGTAGTTAAATAAGTCATTTTTTACTGTGGGAACAATCCTAGCCGTTAGCGCGCACTGAAGAAATAGAGACAGTTTCAAAAACTAAATTTCATTAACTTTCTAGCGGTATCAGTGCGTTTGAGTTACAACGGTTGCGCAATATATTCGTACCAACATGTATTTTGCGATATGTTTCTGATATTACCAGGTTTCATCGCTTTGAACAGTGAAACGATTGACTGTGGGACTTAACTGAACTGATTTTTGACTGCGACCTTACAAATGTAATAAATGAGATAATTGGACTCCAAGAAATTGCATTCTTCTTAATCTGACATCGTTGCTGGAACTCAGCGATTACACTGGGCGCTGTGGTAGCGCTTCATTTAAAAATGTAAATAAATAAGTCATTTTTTACTGTGGGAGCAATCCTTGCCGTTAGCGCGCACTGAAGAAATAGAGACAGTTTCAAAAGCTACATTTCATTGACTTTCTAGTGGTATCAGTGCGTTTGAGTTACAACTGTTGCGCAACATATTCGTACCAACATGTACTTAGCGATATGCTTGTGATGTTACTACGTTTCATCGCTTTTAACAGTGAAACGATTGACTGTGGGACTTAATTGAACTGATTTTTGACTTTGACCTTATGAATGTGGGAAAGGAAACAATTGAAATCCAAAAAATAACATTCTTCTTAATTTGACATGATTGCTTGAACTCAACGATTACACCTGGCACTGTGATAGCGCTTTATAAAAAAATGTAGATAAGTAAGTCATTTTTTACTGTGGGAGCAATCCTTGCCGTAAGCGCGCACTGAAGAAATAGAGACAGTTTCAAAAACTAAATTTCATTGACTTTCTAGCGTTATCAGTGCGTTTGAGTTACAACGGTTGCGCAATATATTCGTACCAACATGTATTTAGCGATATGTTTCTGATATTACAAGGTTTCATCGCTTTGAACAGTGAAACGATTGACTGTGGGACTTAATTAATCTGATTTTTGACTTTGACCTTCTAAATGTGATAAATGAGACAATTGGACTCCAAGAAAAAACATTCTTCTTAATTTGACATGATTACTGGATCTCAGCGATTACACGGGGCGCTGTAGTAGCGCTTCATTTAAAAATTTAGATAATTTTGTCATTATTTACTGTGGGACCAATCCTAGCCGTTAGCACGCGCTGAAGATATAGAGACAGTTTTAAAACCTACATTTCATTGAGTTTCTAGCGGTGTCAGTCCGTTTGAGTCACAACGGTTGCGTCACATATTCGTGCCAACATGTATTTAGCGATATGTTTCAGATATTACAAGGTTTCATCGCTTTGAACAGTGAAACGATTGACTGTGGGACTTAATTTAACTGCTTTTTGGCTTTGACCTTATGAATGTGAGAAAGGAAACAATTGAAATCCAAGAAGTAACTGTCTTCTTAATTTTACATGATTGCTTGAAATCAACGATTACATTGGGCGCTGCAGTAGCGCTTTATTTAAAAATGTAGTTAAATAAGTCATTTTTTACTGTGGGAACAATCCTAGCCGTTAGCGCGCACTGAAGAAATAGAGACAGTTTCAAAAACTAAATTTCATTGAATTTCTAGCGGTATCAGTGCGTTTGAGTTACAACGGTTGCGCAATATATTCGTACCAACATGTATTTAGCAATATGTTTCTGATATTACAAGGTTTCATCGCTTTGAACAGTGAAACGATTGACTGTGGGACTTAACTGAACTGATTTTTGACTGCGACCTTACAAATGTAATAAATGAGATAATTGGACTCCAAGAAATTGCATTCTTCTTAATCTGACATGGTTGCTGGAACTCAGCGATTACACTGGGCGCTGTGGAAGCGCTTCATTTAAAAATGTAAATAAATAAGTCATTTTTTACTGTGGGAGCAATCCTTGCCGTTAGAGCGCACTGAAGAAATAGAGACAGTTTCAAAAGCTACATTTCATTGACTTTCTAGCGGTATCAGTCGGTTTGAGTTACAACGGTTGCGTCACATATTGGAACCAACATGTATTTAGCCATATTTATCTAATGTTACTAGGTTGCATCGCTTTTGACAGTGAAACGAATGACTGTGGGACTTAATTGAACTGATTTTTGACTTTGACCTTCTAAATGTGATAAATGAGACAATTGGACTCCAAGAAAAAACATTCTTCTTAATTTGACATGATTACTGGAACTCAGCGATTACACGGGGCGCTGTAGTAGCGCTTCATTTAAAAATTTAGATAATTTTGTCATTATTTACTGTGGGAGCAATCCTTGCCGTTAGCGCGCTGATGAAATAGCGACAGTTTCAAAAACTATATTTCATTGAGTTTCTAACGGTATCAGTGCGTTTGAGTTACAACGGCTGCGTCACATATTCCTGCCAACATGTATTTAGCGATATGTTTCAGATATTACAAGGTTTCATCGCTTTGAACAGTGAAACGATTGACTGTGGGACTTAATTGAACTGATTTTTGACTGCGACCTTACAAATGTAATAAATGAGATAATTGGACTCCAAGAAATAGCATTCTTCTTAATCTGACATGGTTGCTGGAACTCAGCGTTTACACTGGGCGCTGTGGTAGCGCTTCATTTAAAAATGTAAATGAATAAGTCATTTTTTACTGTGGGAGCAATCCTTGCCGTTAGCGCGCACTGAAGAAATAGAGACAGTTTCAAAAGCTACATTTCATTGACTTTCTAGCGGTATCAGTGCGTTTGAGTTACAACTGTTGCGCAACATATTCGTACCAACATGTACTTAGCGATATGCTTGTGATGTTACTACGTTTCATCGCTTTTAACAGTGAAACGATTGACTGTGGGACTTAATTGAACTGATTTTTGACTTTGACCTTATGAATGTGGGAAAGGAAACAATTGAAATCCAAAAAATAACATTCTTCTTAATTTGACATGATTACTGGATCTCAGCGATTACACGGGTCGCTGTAGTAGCTCTTCATTTAAAAATTTAGATAATTTAGTCATTATTTACTGTGGGACCAATCCTAGCCGTTAGCACGCGCTGAAGATATAGGACAGTTTTAAAACCTACATTTTATTGAGTTTCTAGCGGTATCAGTCCGTTTGAGTCACAACGGTTGCGTCACATATTCGTGCCAACATGTATTTAGCGATATGTTTCAGATATTACAAGGTTTCATCGATTTGAACAGTGAAACGATTGACTGTGGGACTTAATTGAACTGCTTTTTGACTTTGACGTTATGAATGTGGGAAAGGAAACAATTGAAATCCAAGAAGTAACTGTCTTCTTAATTTTACATGATTGCTTGAACTCAACGATTACACTGGGCGCTGTGGTAGCGTTTTATTTAAAAATGTAGTTAAATAAGTCATTTTTTACTGTGGGAACAATCCTAGCCGTTAGCGCGCACTGAAGAAATAGAGACAGTTTCAAAAACTAAATTTCATTGACTTTCTAGCGGTATCAGTGCGTTTGAGTTACAACGGTTGCGCAATATATTCGTACCAACATGTATTTAGCGATATGTTTCTGATATTACAAGGTTTCATCGCTTTGAACAGTGAAACGATTGACTGTGGGACTTAACTGAACTGATTTTTGACTGCGACCTTACAAATGTAATAAATGAGATAATTGGACTCCAAGAAATTGCATTCTTCTTAATCTGACATGGTTGCTGGAACTCAGCGATTACACTGGGCGCTGTGGTAGCGCTTCATTTAAAAATGTAAATAAATAAGTCATTTTTTACTGTGGGAGCAATCCTTGCCGTTAGCGCGCACTGAAGAAATAGAGACAGTTTCAAAAGCTACATTTCATTGACTTTCTAGCGGTATCAGTGCGTTTGAGTTACAACTGTTGCGCAACATATTCGTACCAACATGTACTTAGCGATATACTTGTGATGTTACTACGTTTCATCGCTTTTAACAGTGAAACGATTGACTGTGGGACTTAATTGAACTGATTTTTGACTTTGACCTTATGAATGTGGGAATGGAAACAATTGAAATCCAAAAAATAACATTCTTCTTAATTTGACATGATTGCTTGAACTCAACGATTACACCTGGCGCTGTGATAGCGCTTTATAAAAAAAATGTAGATAAGTAAGTCATTTTTTACTGTGGGAGCAATCCTTGCCGTAAGCGCGCACTGAAGAAATAGAGACAGTTTCAAAAACTAAATTTCATTGACTTTCTAGCGGTATCAGTGCGTTTGAGTTACAACGGTTGCGCAATATATTCGTACCAACATGTATTTAGCGATATATTTCTGATATTCGAAGGTTTCATCGCTTTGAACAGTGAAACGATTGACTGTGGGACTTAATTAAACTGATTTTTGACTTTGACCTTCTAAATGTGATAAATGAGACAATTGGACTCCAAGAAAAAACATTCTTCTTAATTTGACATGATTACTGGATCTCAGCGATTACACGGGGCGCCGTAGTAGCGCTTCATTTAAAAATTTAGATAATTTTGTCATTATTTACTGTGGGACCAATCCTAGCCGTTAGCACGCGCTAAAGATATAGAGACAGTTTTAAAACCTACATTTCATTGAGTTTCTAGCGGTATCAGTCCGTTTGAGTCACAACGGTTGCGTCACATATTCGTGCCAACATGTATTTAGCGATATGTTTCAGATATTACAAGGTTTTATCGCTTTGAACAGTGAAACGATTGACTGTGGGACTTAATTGAACTGCTTTTTGACTTTGACCTTATGAATGTGAGAAAAGAAACAATTGAAATCCAAGAAGTAACTGTCTTCTTAATTTTACATGATTGCTTGAACTCAACGATTACACTGGGCGCTGCGGTAGCGCTTTATTTAAAAATGTAGTTAAATAAGTCATTTTTTACTGTGGGAACAATCCTAGCCGTTAGCGCGCACTGAAGAAATAGAGACAGTTTCCAAAACTAAATTTCATTGACTTTCTAGCGGTATCAGTGCGTTTGAGTTACAACGGTTGCGCAATATATTCGTACCAACATGTATTTAGCGATATGTTTCTGATATTACAAGGTTTCATCGCTTTGAACAGTGAAACGATTGACTGTGGGACTTAACTGAACTGATTTTTGACTGCGACCTTACAAATGTAATAAATGAGATAATTGGACTCCAAGAAATTGCATTCTTCTTAATCTGACATGGTTGCTGGAACTCAGCGATTACACTGGGCGCTGTGGTAGCGCTTCATTTAAAAATGTAAATAAATAAGTCATTTTTTACTGTGGGAGCAATCCTTGCCGTTAGCGCGCACTGAAGAAATAGAGACAGTTTCAAAAGCTACATTTCATTGACTTTCTAGCGGTATCAGTGCGTTTGAGTTACAACTGTTGCGCAACATATTCGTACCAACATGTACTTAGCGATATGCTTGTGATGTTACTACGTTTCAGCGCTTTTAACAGTGAAACGATTGACTGTGGGACTTAATTGAACTGATTTTTGACTTTGACCTTATGAATGTGGGAAAGGAAACAATTGAAATCCAAAAAATAACATTCTTCTTAATTTGACATGATTGCTTGAACTCAACGATTACACCTGGCACTGTGATAGCGCTTTATAAAAAAATGTAGATAAGTAAGTCATTTTTTACTGTGGGAGCAATCCTTGCCGTAAGCGCGCACTGAAGAAATAGAGACAGTTTCAAAAACTAAATTTCATTGACTTTCTAGCGTTATCAGTGCGTTTGAGTTACAACGGTTGCGCAATATATTCGTACCAACATGTATTTAGCGATATGTTTCTGATATTACAAGGTTTCATCGCTTTGAACAGTGAAACGATTGACTGTGGGACTTAATTAATCTGATTTTTGACTTTGACCTTCTAAATGTGATAAATGAGACAATTGGACTCCAAGAAAAAACATTCTTCTTAATTTGACATGATTACTGGATCTCAGCGATTACACGGGGCGCTGTAGTAGCGCTTCATTTAAAAATTTAGATAATTTTGTCATTATTTACTGTGGGACCAATCCTAGCCGTTAGCACGCGCTGAAGATATAGAGACAGTTTTAAAACCTACATTTCATTGAGTTTCTAGCGGTATCAGTCCGTTTGAGTCACAACGGTTGCGTCACATATTCGTGCCAACATGTATTTAGCGATATGTTTCAGATATTACAAGGTTTCATCGCTTTGAACAGTGAAACGATTGACTGTGGGACTTAATTGAACTGCTTTTTGACTTTGACCTTATGAATGTGAGAAAGGAAACAATTGAAATCCAAGAAGTAACTGTCTTCTTAATTTTACATGATTGCTTGAAATCAACGATTACATTGGGCGCTGCGGTAGCGCTTTATTTAAAAATGTAGTTAAATAAGTCATTTTTTACTGTGGGAACAATCCTAGCCGTTAGCGCGCACTGAAGAAATAGGGACAGTTTCAAAAACTAAATTTCATTGACTTTCTAGCGGTATCAGTGCGTTTGAGTTACAACGGTTGCGCAATATATTCGTACCAACATGTATTTAGCAATATGTTTCTGATATTACAAGGTTTCATCGCTTTGAACAGTGAAACGATTGACTGTGGGACTTAACTGAACTAATTTTTGACTGCGACCTTACAAATGTAATAAATGAGATAATTGGACTCCAAGAAATTGCATTCTTCTTAATCTGACATGGTTGCTGGAACTCAGCGATTACACTGGGCGCTGTGGAAGCGCTTCATTTAAAAATGTAAATAAATAAGTCATTTTTTACTGTGGGAGCAATCCTTGCCGTTAGAGCGCACTGAAGAAATAGAGACAGTTTCAAAAGCTACATTTTATTGACTTTCTAGCGGTATCAGTCGGTTTGAGTTACAACGGTTGCGTCACATATTGGAACCAACATGTATTTAGCCATATTTATCTAATGTTACTAGGTTGCATCGCTTTTGACAGTGAAACGAATGACTGTGGGACTTAATTGAACTGATTTTTGACTTTGACCTTCTAAATGTGATAAATGAGACAATTGGACTCCAAGAAAAAACATTCTTCTTAATTTGACATGATTACTGGAACTCAGCGATTACACGGGGCGCTGTAGTAGCGCTTCATTTAAAAATTTAGATAATTTTGTCATTATTTACTGTGGGAGCAATCCTTGCCGTTAGCGCGCTGATGAAATAGCGACAGTTTCAAAAACTATATTTCATTGAGTTTCTAACGGTATCAGTGCGTTTGAGTTACAACGGCTGCGTCACATATTCCTGCCAACATGTATTTAGCGATATGTTTCAGATATTACAAGGTTTCATCGCTTTGAACAGTGAAACGATTGACTGTGGGACTTAATTGAACTGATTTTTGACTGCGACCTTACAAATGTAATAAATGAGATAATTGGACTCCAAGAAATAGCATTCTTCTTAATCTGACATGGTTGCTGGAACTCAGCGTTTACACTGGGCGCTGTGGTAGCGCTTCATTTAAAAATGTAAATGAATAAGTCATTTTTTACTGTGGGAGCAATCCTTGCCGTTAGCGCGCACTGAAGAAATAGAGACAGTTTCAAAAGCTACATTTCATTGACTTTCTAGCGGTATCAGTGCGTTTGAGTTACAACTGTTGCGCAACATATTCGTACCAACATGTACTTAGCGATATGCTTGTGATGTTACTACGTTTCATCGCTTTTAACAGTGAAACGATTGACTGTGGGACTTAATTGAACTGATTTTTGACTTTGACCTTATGAATGTGGGAAAGGAAACAATTGAAATCCAAAAAATAACATTCTTCTTAATTTGACATGATTACTGGATCTCAGCGATTACACGGGTCGCTGTAGTAGCTCTTCATTTAAAAATTTAGATAATTTAGTCATTATTTACTGTGGGACTAATCCTAGCCGTTAGCACGCGCTGAAGATATAGGACAGTTTTAAAACCTACATTTCATTGAGTTTCTAGCGGTATCAGTCCGTTTGAGTCACAACGGTTGCGTCACATATTCGTGCCAACATGTATTTAGCGATATGTTTCAGATATTACAAGGTTTCATCGCTTTGAACAGTGAAACGATTGACTGTGGGACTTAATTGAACTGCTTTTTGACTTTGACCTTATGAATGTGAGAAAGGAAACAATTGAAATCCAAGAAGTAACTGTCTTCTTAATTTTACATGATTGCTTGAACTCAACGATTACACTGGGCGCTGCGGTAGCGCTTTATTTAAAAATGTAGTTAAATAAGTCATTTTTTACTGTGGGAACAATCCTAGCCGTTAGCGCGCACTGAAGAAATGGAGACAGTTTCAAAAACTAAATTTCATTGACTTTCTAGCGGTATCAGTGCGTTTGAGTTACAACGGTTGCGCAATATATTCGTACCAACATGTATTTAGCGATATGTTTCTGATATTACAAGGTTTCATCGCTTTGAACAGTGAAACGATTGACTGTGGGACTTAACTGAACTGATTTTTGACTGCGACCTTACAAATGTAATAAATGAGATAATTGGACTCCAAGAAATTGCATTCTTCTTAATCTGACATGGTTGCTGGAACTCAGCGATTACTCTGGGCGCTGTGGTAGCGCTTCATTTAAAAATGTAGATAAGTAAGTCATTTTTTACTGTGGGAGCAATCCTTGCCGTTAGCGCGCACTGAAGAAATAGAGACAGTTTCAAAAACTAAATTTCATTGACTTTCTAGCGGTATCAGTGCGTTTGAGTTACAACGGTTGCGCAATATATTCGTACCAACATGTATTTAGCGATATGTTTCTGATATTACAAGGTTTCATCGCTTTGAACAGTGAAACGATTGACTGTGGGACTTAATTGAACTGATTTTTGACTTTGACCTTCTAAATGTGATAAATGAGACAATTGGACTCCAAGAAAAAACATTCTTCTTAATTTGACATGATTACTGGATCTCAGCGATTACACGCGGCGCTGTAGTAGCGCTTCATTTAAAAATTTAGATAATTTTGTCATTATTTACTGTGGGACCAATCCTAGCCGTTAGCACGCGCTGAAGATATAGAGACAGTTTTAAAACCTACATTTCATTGAGTTTCTAGCGGTATCAGTCCGTTTGAGTCACAACGGTTGCGTCACATATTCGTGCCAACATGTATTTAGCGATATGTTTTGAGATATTACAAGGTTTCATCGCTTTGAACAGTGAAACGATTGACTGTGGGACTTAATTGAACTGCTTTTTGACTTTGACCTTATGAATGTGAGAAAGGAAACAATTGAAATCCAAGAAGTAACTGTCTTCTTAATTTTACATGATTGCTTGAACTCAACGATTACACTGGGCGCTGCGGTAGCGCTTTATTTAAAAATGTAGTTAAATAAGTCATTTTTTACTGTGGGAACAATCCTAGCCGTTAGCGCGCACTGAAGAAATGGAGACAGTTTCAAAAACTAAATTTCATTGACTTTCTAGCGGTATCAGTGCGTTTGAGTTACAACGGTTGCGCAATATATTCGTACCAACATGTATTTAGCGATATGTTTCTGATATTACAAGGTTTCATCGCTTTGAACAGTGAAACGATTGACTGTGGGACTTAACTGAACTGATTTTTGACTGCGACCTTACAAATGTAATAAATGAGATAATTGGACTCCAAGAAATTGCATTCTTCTTAATCTGACATGGTTGCTGGAACTCAGCGATTACACTGGGCGCTGTGGTAGCGCTTCATTTAAAAATGTAGATAAGTAAGTCATTTTTTACTGTGGGAGCAATCCTTGCCGTTAGCGCGCACTGAAGAAATAGAGACAGTTTCAAAAACTAAATTTCATTGACTTTCTAGCGGTATCAGTGCGTTTGAGTTACAACGGTTGCGCAATATATTCGTACCAACATGTATTTAGCGATATGTTTCTGATATTACAAGGTTTCATCGCTTTGAACAGTGAAACGATTGACTGTGGGACTTAATTGAACTGCTTTTTGACTTTGACCTTATGAATGTGAGAAAGGAAACAATTGAAATCCAAGAAGTAACTGTCTTCTTAATTTTACATGATTGCTTGAACTCAACGATTACACTGGGCGCTGCGGTAGCGCTTTATTTAAAAATGTAGTTAAATAAGTCATTTTTTACTGTGGGAACAATCCTAGCCGTTAGCGCGCACTGAAGAAATAGAGACAGTTTCAAAAACTAAATTTCATTGACTTTCTAGCGGTATCAGTGCGTTTGAGTTACAACGGATGCGCAATATATTCGTACCAACATGTATTTAGCGATATGTTTCTGATATTACAAGGTTTCATCGCTTTGAACAGTGAAACGATTGACTGTGGGACTTAATTGAACTGATTTTTGACTTTGACCTTCTAAATGTGATAAATGAGACAATTGGACTCCAAGAAAAAACATTCTTCTTAATTTGACATGATTACTGGATCTCAGCGATTACACGGGGCGCTGTAGTAGCGCTTAATTTAAAAATTTAGATAATTTTGTCATTATTTACTGTGGGACCAATCCTAGCCGTTAGCACGCGCTGAAGATATAGAGACAGTTTTAAAACCTACATTTCATTGAGTTTCTAGCGGTATCAGTCCGTTTGAGTCACAACGGTTGCGTCACATATTCGTGCCAACATGTATTTAGCGATATGTTTCAGATATTACAAGGTTTCATCGCTTTGAACAGTGAAACGATTGACTGTGGGACTTAACTGAACTGATTTTTGACTGCGACCTTACAAATGTAATAAATGAGATAATTGGACTCCAAGAAATTGCATTTTTCTTAATCTGACATGGTTGCTGGAACTCAGCGATTACACTGGGCGCTGTGGTAGCGCTTCATTTAAAAATGTAAATAAATAAGTCATTTTTTACTGTGGGAGCAATCCTTGCCGTTAGCGCGCACTGAAGAAATAGAGACAGTTTCAAAAGCTACATTTCATTGACTTTCTAGCGGTATCAGTGCGTTTGAGTTACAACTGTTGCGCAACATATTCGTACCAACATGTACTTAGCGATATGCTTGTGATGTTACTACGTTTCAGCGCTTTTAACAGTGAAACGATTGACTGTGGGACTTAATTGAACTGATTTTTGACTTTGACCTTATGAATGTTGGAAAGGAAACAATTGAAATCCAAAAAATAACATTCTTCTTAATTTGACATGATTGCTTGAACTCAACGATTACACCTGGCACTGTGATAGCTCTTTATAAAAAAATGTAGATAATTTTGTCATTATTTACTGTGGGACCAATCCTAGCCGTTAGCACGCGCTGAAGATATAGAGACAGTTTTAAAACCTACATTTCATTGAGTTTCTAGCGGTATCAGTCCGTTTGAGTCACAACGGTTGCGTCACATATTCGTGCCAACATGTATTTAGCGATATGTTTCAGATATTACAAGGTTTCATCGCTTTGAACAGTGAAACGATTGACTGTGGGACTTAATTGAACTGCTTTTTGACTTTGACCTTATGAATGTGAGAAAGGAAACAATTGAAATCCAAGAAGTAACTGTCTTCTTAATTTTACATGATTGCTTGAACTCAACGATTACACTGGGCGCTGCGGTAGCGCTTTATTTAAAAATGTAGTTAAATAAGTCATTTTTTACTGTGGGAACAATCCTAGCCGTTAGCGCGCACTGAAGAAATGGAGACAGTTTCAAAAACTAAATTTCATTGACTTTCTAGCGGTATCAGTGCGTTTGAGTTACAACGGTTGCGCAATATATTCGTACCAACATGTATTTAGCGATATGTTTCTGATATTACAAGGTTTCATCGCTTTGAACAGTGAAACGATTGACTGTGGGACTTAATTGAACTGCTTTTTGACTTTGACCTTATGAATGTGAGAAAGGAAACAATTGAAATCCAAGAAGTAACTGTCTTCTTAATTTTACATGATTGCTTGAACTCAACGATTACACTGGGCGCTGCGGTAGCGCTTTATTTAAAAATGTAGTTAAATAAGTCATTTTTTACTGTGGGAACAATCCTAGCCGTTAGCGCGCACTGAAGAAATAGAGACAGTTTCAAAAACTAAATTTCATTGACTTTCTAGCGGTATCAGTGCGTTTGAGTTACAACGGTTGCGCAATATATTCGTACCAACATGTATTTAGCGATATGTTTCTGATATTACAAGGTTTCATCGCTTTGAACAGTGAAACGATTGACTGTGGGACTTAATTGAACTGATTTTTGACTTTGACCTTCTAAATGTGATAAATGAGACAATTGGACTCCAAGAAAAAACATTCTTCTTAATTTGACATGATTACTGGATCTCAGCGATTACACGGGGCGCTGTAGTAGCGCTTCATTTAAAAATTTAGATAATTTTGTCATTATTTACTGTGGGACCAATCCTAGCCGTTAGCACGCGCTGAAGATATAGAGACAGTTTTAAAACCTACATTTCATTGAGTTTCTAGCGGTATCAGTCCGTTTGAGTCACAACGGTTGCGTCACATATTCGTGCCAACATGTATTTAGCGATATGTTTCAGATATTACAAGGTTTCATCGCTTTGAACAGTGAAACGATTGACTGTGGGACTTAACTGAACTGATTTTTGACTGCGACCTTACAAATGTAATAAATGAGATATTTGGACTCCAAGAAATTGCATTCTTCTTAATCTGACATGGTTGCTGGAACTCAGCGATTACACTGGGCGCTGTGGTAGCGCTTCATTTAAAAATGTAAATAAATAAGTCATTTTTTACTGTGGGAGCAATCCTTGCCGTTAGCGCGCACTGAAGAAATAGAGACAGTTTCAAAAGCTACATTTCATTGACTTTCTAGCGGTATCAGTGCGTTTGAGTTACAACTGTTGCGCAACATATTCGTACCAACATGTACTTAGCGATATGCTTGTGATGTTACTACGTTTCAGCGCTTTTAACAGTGAAACGATTGACTGTGGGACTTGATTGAACTGATTTTTGACTTTGACCTTATGAATGTTGGAAAGGAAACAATTGAAATCCAAAAAATAACATTCTTCTTAATTTGACATGATTGCTTGAACTCAACGATTACACCTGGCACTGTGATAGCTCTTTATAAAAAAATGTAGATAAGTAAGTCATTTTTTACTGTGGCAGCAATCCTTGCCGTTAGCGCGCACTGAAGAAATAGAGACAGTTTCAAAAACTAAATTTCATTGACTTTCTAGCGGTATCAGTGCGTTTGAGTTACAACGGTTGCGCAATATATTCGTACCAACATGTATTTAGCGATATGTTTCTGATATTACAAGGTTTCATCGCTTTGAACAGTGAAACGATTGACTGTGGGACTTAATTGAACTGATTTTTGACTTTGACCTTCTAAATGTGATAAATGAGACAATTGGACTCCAAGAAAAAACATTCTTCTTAATTTGACATGATTACTGGATCTCAGCGATTACACGGGGCGCTGTAGTAGCGCTTCATTTAAAAATTTAGATAATTTTGTCATTATTTACTGTGGGACCAATCCTAGCCGTTAGCACGCGCTGAAGATATAGAGACAGTTTTAAAACCTACATTTCATTGAGTTTCTAGCGGTATCAGTCCGTTTGAGTCACAACGGTTGCGTCACATATTCGTGCCAACATGTATTTAGCGATATGTTTCAGATATTACAAGGTTTCATCGCTTTGAACAGTGAAACGATTGACTGTGGGACTTAATTGAACTGCTTTTTGACTTTGACCTTATGAATGTGAGAAAGGAAACAATTGAAATCCAAGAAGTAACTGTCTTCTTAATTTTACATGATTGCTTGAACTCAACGATTACACTGGGCGCTGCGGTAGCGCTTTATTTAAAAATGTAGTTAAATAAGTCATTTTTTACTGTGGGAACAATCCTAGCCGTTAGCGCGCACTGAAGAAATAGAGACAGTTTCAAAAACTAAATTTCATTGACTTTCTAGCGGTATCAGTGCGTTTGAGTTACAACGGTTGCGCAATATATTCGTACCAACATGTATTTAGCGATATGTTTCTGATATTACAAGGTTTCATCGCTTTGAACAGTGAAACGATTGACTGTGGGACTTAATTGAACTGATTTTTGACTTTGACCTTCTAAATGTGATAAATGAGACAATTGGACTCCAAGAAAAAACATTCTTCTTAATTTGACATGATTACTGGATCTCAGCGATTACACGGGGCGCTGTAGTAGCGCTTCATTTAAAAATTTAGATAATTTTGTCATTATTTACTGTGGGACCAATCCTAGCCGTTAGCACGCGCTGAAGATATAGAGACAGTTTTAAAACCTACATTTCATTGAGTTTCTAGCGGTATCAGTCCGTTTGAGTCACAACGGTTGCGTCACATATTCGTGCCAACATGTATTTAGCGATATGTTTCAGATATTACAAGGTTTCATCGCTTTGAACAGTGAAACGATTGACTGTGGGACTTAATTGAACTGCTTTTTGACTTTGACCTTATGAATGTGAGAAAGGAAACAATTGAAATCCAAGAAGTAACTGTCTTCTTAATTTTACATGATTGCTTGAACTCAACGATTACACTGGGCGCTGCGGTAGCGCTTTATTTAAAAATGTAGTTAAATAAGTCATTTTTTACTGTGGGAACAATCCTAGCCGTTAGCGCGCACTGAAGAAATGGAGACAGTTTCAAAAACTAAATTTCATTGACTTTCTAGCGGTATCAGTGCGTTTGAGTTACAACGGTTGCGCAATATATTCGTACCAACATGTATTTAGCGATATGTTTCTGATATTACAAGGTTTCATCGCTTTGAACAGTGAAACGACTCACTGTGGGACTTAATTGAACTGATTTTTGACTTTGACCTTATGAATGTGAGAAAGGAAACAATTGAAATCCAAGAAGTAACATTGTTCTTAATTTTACATGATTGCTTGAACTCAACGGTTACACTGCGCGCTGTGGTAGCGCTTTATTTAAAAATGTAGTTAAATAAGTCATTTTTTACTGTGGGACCAATCGTAGCCGTTAGTTCGCGCTGAAGATATAGAGACGGTCTCAAAAATGCATTTCATTGAGTTTCTAACGGTATCCGTCCGCTTGAAGTACAACGGTTGCGTCACATATTCGTACCAACATGTGTTAACCGATATGTTTCACATATTACCAGGTTACATGGCTTTTAACAGTGAAACAATTGACTGTTGGACTTAATTGAACTGATTTTGGACTTTGACGTTATAAATGTGATTAATGATCCCCCAATTGGACTCCAAAAAATAACATTCTTCTTAATTTGACATGATTGCTTGAACTCAACGATTACACTGGGCGCTGTGATAGCGCTTTATAAAAAAATGTATATAAGTAAGTCATTTTTTACTGTGGGACCAATCCTTGCCGTTAGCGCGCACTGAAGAAATAGAGACAGTTTCAAAAACTACATTTCATTGACTTTCTAGCAGTATCAGTGCGTTTATGTTACAACGGTTGCGCAACATACTCGTACCAACATGTAATTTGCGATATGTTTCTGACATTACAAGGTTGCATCGCTTTCAACAATGGAACGATTGACTGTGGGACTTAATTGAACTGACTTTGGACTTTGACATTATAAATGTGATAATTGACCCCCTAATTGGACTCCAAAAAAAAACATTCTTCTTAATTTGACATGATTGCTGGAACTCAGCGATTACATTGGGCGCCGTGGTGGCGCTTCATTTAAAAATTTAGATAAATAAGTCATTTTTTACTGTGGGACAAATCCTAGCCGTTAGTGTGCGCTGAAGAAATAGAGAAAGTTTCAAAAACTACATTTCATTAACTTTATAACGGTATCAGTCCGTTTGACTTACAACTGCTGCGTCACATATTCGTACCAACATGTACTTAGCGATGTGCTTGTGATGTTACTACGTTTCATCTCTTTTAATAGTGAAACGATTGACTGTGGGACTTAATTGAACTGATTTTTGACTTTGACCTTATGAATGTGAGAAAGGAAACAATTGAAATCCAAGAAGTAACATTGTTCTTAATTTTACATGATTGCTTGAACTCAACGATTACACTGGGCGCTGTGGTAGCGCTTTATTTAAAAATGTAGTTAAAAAAGTCATTTTTTACTGTGGGACCAATCCTAGCCGTTAGTTCGCGCTGAAGATATAGAGACAGTCTCAAAAATGCATTTCATTGAGTTTCTAACGGTATCCGTCCGCTTGAAGTATAACGGTTGCGTCACATATTCGTACCAACATGTCTTAACCGATATGTTTCACATATTACCAGGTTGCATGGCTTTTAACAGTGAAACAATTGACTGTGGGACTTAATTAAACTAATTTTGGACTTTGACGTTATAAATGTGATTAATGATCCCCCAAATGGACTCCAAAAAATAACATTCTTCTTAATTTGACATGATTGCTTGAACTCAACGATTACACTGGGCGCTGTGATAGCGCTTCATTTAAAAATGTAAATAAATAAGTCATTTTTTACTGTGGGAGCAATCCTTGCCGTTTGCGCGCACTGAAGAAATAGAGACAGTTTCAAAAGCTACATTTCATTGACTTTCTAGCGGTATCAGTGCGTTTGAGTTACAACGGTTGCACAATATATTCGTACCAACATGTACTTAGCAATATGTTTCTGATATTACAAGGTTTCATCGCTTTGAACAGTGAAACGATTGACTGTGGGACTTAATTGAACTAATTTTTGACTTTGACCTTCTAAATGTGATAAATGAGACAATTGGACTCCAAGAAAAAACATTCTTCTTAATTTGACATGATTACTGGATCTCAGCGATTACACGGGGCGCTGTAGTAGCGCTTCATTTAAAAATTTAGATAATTTTGTCATTATTTACTGTGGGACCAATCCTAGCCGTTAGCACGCGCTGAAGATATAGAGACAGTTTTAAAACCTACATTTCATTGAGTTTCTAGCGGTATCAGTCCGTTTGAGTCACAACGGTTGCGTCACATATTCGTGCCAACATGTATTTAGCGATATGTTTCAGATATTACAAGGTTTCATCGCTTTGAACAGTGAAACGATTGACTGTGGGACTTAATTGAACTGCTTTTTGACTTTGACCTTATGAATGTGAGAAAGGAAACAATTGAAATCCAAGAAGTAACTGTCTTCTTAATTTTACATGATTGCTTGAACTCAACGATTACACTGGGCGCTGCGGTAGCGCTTTATTTAAAAATATAGTTAAATAAGTCATTTTTTACTGTGGGAACAAACCTAGCCGTTAGCGCGCACTGAAGAAATAGAGACAGTTTCAAAAACTAAATTTCATTGACTTTCTAGCGGTATCAGTGCGTTTGAGTTACAACGGTTGCGAAACATATTCGTACCAACATGTATTTAGCGATATGTTTCTGACATTACAAGGTTGCATCGCTTTTAACAGTGAAACGACTCACTGTGGGACTTAATTGAACTGATTTTTGACTTTGACCTTATGAATGTGAGAAAGGAAACAATTGAAATCCAAGAAGTAACATTGTTCTTAATTTTACATGATTGCTTGAACTCAACGGTTACACTGCGCGCTGTGGTAGCGCTTTATTTAAAAATGTAGTTAAATAAGTCATTTTTTACTGTGGGACCAATCGTAGCCGTTAGTTCGCGCTGAAGATATAGAGACAGTCTCAAAAATGCATTTCATTGAGTTTCTAACGGTATCCGTCCGCTTGAAGTACAACGGTTGCGTCACATATTCGTACCAACATGTGTTAACCGATATGTTTCACATATTACCAGGTTACATGGCTTTTAACAGTGAAACAATTGACTGTGGGACTTAATTGAACTGATTGTGGACTTTGACGTTATAAATGTGATTAATGATCCCCCAATTGGACTCCAAAAAATAACATTCTTCTTAATTTGACATGATTGCTTGAACTCAACGATTACACTGTGCGCTGTGATAGCGCTTTATAAAAAAATGTAGATAAGTAAGTCATTTTTTACTGTGGGACCAATCCTAGCCGTTAGCGCGCGCTGAAGAAATAGAGACAGTTTCAAAAACTACATTTCATTGACTTTCTAGCGGTATCAGTGCGTTTGAGTTACAACGGTTGCGCAACATATTCGTACCAACATGTATTTAGCGATATGTTTCTGACATTACAAGGTTGCATCGTTTTTAACTGTGAAACGACTGCCTGTGGGACTTAATTGAACTGATTTTTGACTTTGACCTTATGAATGTGAGAAAGGAAACAATTGAAATCCAAGAAGTAACATTGTTCTTAATTTTACATGATTGCTTGAACTCGACGATTACACTGGGCGCTGTGGTAGCGCTTTATTTAAAAATGTATTTAAGTAAGTCATTTTTTACTGTGGGACCAATCCTAGCCGTTAGTTCGCGCTGAAGATATAGAGACAGTCTCAAAAATGCATTTCATTGAGTTTCTAACGGTATCCGTCCGCTTGAAGTACAACGGTTACGTCACATATTCGTACCAACATGTCTTAACCGATATGTTTCACATATTACCAGGTTGCATGGCTTTTAACATTGAAACAATTGACTGTGGGACCTAATTGAACTGATTTTGGACTTTGACGTTATAAATGTGATTAATGATCCCCCAAATGGACTCCAAAAAATAACATTCTTCTTAATTTGACATGATTGCTTGAACTCAACGATTACACTGGGCGCTGTGATAGCGCTTTATAAAAAAATGTAGATAAGTAAGTCATTTTTTACTGTGGGAGCAATCCTTGCCGTTAGGGCGCACTGAAGAAATAGAGACAGTTTCAAAAACTACATTTCATTGACTTTCTAGCGGTATCAGTGCGTTTCAGTTACAACGTTTGCGCAACATATTCGTACCAACATGTATTTAGCGATATGTTTCTGACATTACAAGGTTGCATCGCTTTTAACAGTGAAACGACTGACTGTGGTACTTAATTGAACTGATTTTTGACTTTGACCTTATGAATGTGAGAAAGGAAACAATTGAAATCCAAGAAGTAACATTGTTCTTAATTTTACATGATTGCTTGAACTCAACGATTACACTGGGCGCTGTGGTAGCGCTTCATTTAAAAATTTAGATAAATAAGTCATTTTTAATTGTGGGACAAATCCTAGCCGTTAGCGTGCGCTGAAGAAATAGAGAAAGTTTCAAAAACTAGATTTCATTAACTTTATAACGGTATCAGTCCGTTTGACTTATAACTGCTGCGTCACATATTCGTACCAACATGTACTTAGCGATGTGCTTGTGATGTTACTACGTTTCATCTCTTTTAACAGTGAAACGATTGACTGTGGGACTTAATTAAACTGCTTTTTGACTTTGACCTTATGAATGTGAGAAAGGAAACAATTGAAATCCAAGAAGTAACATTCTTCTTAATTTTACATGATTGCTTGAACTCAACGATTACACTAGGCGCTGTGGTAGCGCTTTATTTAAAAATGTAGTTAAAAAAGTCATTTTTTACTGTGGGATTAATCCTAGCCGTTAGTTCGCGCTGAAGATATAGAGCCAGTCTCAAAAATGCATTTCATTGAGTTTCTAACGGTATCCGTCCGCTTGAAGTACAACGGTTGCGTCACATATTCGTACCAACATGTCTTAACCGATATGTTTCACATATTACCAGGTTGCATGGCTTTTAACATTGAAACAATTGACTGTGGGACCTAATTGAACTGATTTTGGACTTTGACGTTATAAATGTGATTAATGATCCCCCAAATGGACTCCAAAAAATAACATTCTTCTTAATTTGACATGATTGCTTGAACTCAACGATTACACTGGGCGCTGTGATAGCGCTTTATAAAAAAATGTAGATAAGTAAGTCATTTTTTTCTGTGGGAGCAATCCTTGCCGTTAGGGCGCACTGAAGAAATAGAGACAGTTTCAAAAACTACATTTCATTGACTTTCTAGCGGTATCAGTGCGTTTGAGTTACAACGTTTGCGCAACATATTCGTACCAACATGTATTTAGCGATATGTTTCTGACATTACAAGGTTGCATCGCTTTTAACAGTGAAACGACTGACTGTGGTACTTAATTGAACTGATTTTTGACTTTGACCTTATGAATGTGAGAAAGGAAACAATTGAAATCCAAGAAGTAACATTGTTCTTAATTTTACATGATTGCTTGAACTCAACGATTACACTGGGCGCTGTGGTAGCGCTTCATTTAAAAATTTAGATAAATAAGTCATTTTTAATTGTGGGACAAATCCTAGCTGTTAGCGTGCGCTGAAGAAATAGAGAAAGTTTCAAAAACTAGATTTCATTAACTTTATAACGGTATCAGTCCGTTTGACTTATAACTGCTGCGTCACATATTCGTACCAACATGTACTTAGCGATGTGCTTGTGATGTTACTACGTTTCATCTCTTTTAACAGTGAAACGATTGACTGTGGGTTTTAATTGAACTGCTTTTTGACTTTGACCTTATGAATGTGAGAAAGGAAACAATTGAAATCCAAGAAGTAACATTCTTCTTAATTTTACATGATTGCTTGAACTCAACGATTACACTGGGCGCTGTGGTAGCGCTTTATTTAAAAATGTAGTTAAAAAAGTCATTTTTTACTGTGGGATTAATCCTAGCCGTTAGTTCGCGCTGAAGATATAGAGCCAGTCTCAAAAATGCATTTCATTGAGTTTCTAACGGTATCCGTCCGCTTGAAGTACAACGGTTGCGTCACATATTCGTACCAACATTTCTTAACCGATATGTTTCACATATTACCAGGTTGCATGGCTTTTAACATTGAAACAATTGACTGTGGGACCTAATTGAACTGATTTTGGACTTTGACGTTATAAATGTGATTAATGATCCCCCAAATGGACTCCAAAAAATAACATTCTTCTTAATTTGACATGATTGCTTGAACTCAATGATTACACTGGGCGCTGTGATAGCGCTTTATAAAAAAATGTAGATAAGTAAGTCACTTTTTACTGTGGGAGCAATCCTTGCCGTTAGGGCGCACTGAAGAAATAGAGACAGTTTCAAAAACTACATTTCATTGACTTTCTAGCGGTATCAGTGCGTTTGAGTTACAACGGTTGCGCAACATATTCGTACCAACATGTATTAAGCGATATGTTTCTGACATTACAAGGTTGCATCGCTTTTAACAGTGAAACGACTCACTGTGGGACTTAATTGAACTGATTTTTGACTTTGACCTTATGAATGTGAGAAAGGAAACAATTGAAATCCAAGAAGTAACGTTGTTCTTAATTTTACATGATTGCTTGAACTCAACGGTTACACTGCGCGCTGTGGTAGCGCTTTATTTAAAAATGTAGTTAAATAAGTCATTTTTTACTGTGGGACCAATCGTAGCCGTTAGTTCGCGCTGAAGATATAGAGACAGTCTCAAAAATGCATTTCATTGAGTTTCTAACGGTATCCGTCCGCTTGAAGTACAACGGTTGCGTCACATATTCGTACCAACATGTGTTAACCGATATGTTTCACATATTACCAGGATGCATGGCTTTTAACAGTGAAACAATTGACTGTGGGACCTAATTGAACTGATTTTGGACTTTGACGTTATAAATGTGATTAATGATCCCCCAAATGGACTCCAAAAAATAACATTCTTCTTAATTTGACATGATTGCTTGAACTCAATGATTACACTGGGCGCTGTGATAGCGCTTTATAAAAAAATGTAGATAAGTAAGTCACTTTTTACTGTGGGAGCAATCCTTGCCGTTAGGGCGCACTGAAGAATTTGAGACAGTTTCAAAAACTACATTTCATTGACTTTCTAGCGGTATCAGTGCGTTTGAGTTACAACGGTTGCGCAACATATTCGTACCAACATGTATTAAGCGATATGTTTCTGACATTACAAGGCTGCATCGCTTTTAACAGTGAAACGACTCACTGTGGGACTTAATTGAACTGATTTTTGACTTTGACCTTATGAATGTGAGAAAGGAAACAATTGAAATCCAAGAAGTAACGTTGTTCTTAATTTTACATGATTGCTTGAACTCAACGGTTACACTGCGCGCTGTGGTAGGGCTTTATTTAAAAATGTAGTTAAATAAGTCATTTTTTACTGTGGGACCAATCGTGGCCGTTAGTTCGCGCTGAAGATATAGAGACAGTCTCAAAAATGCATTTCATTGAGTTTCTAACGGTATCCGTCCGCTTGAAGTACAACGGTTGCGTCACATATTCGTACCAACATGTGTTAACCGATATGTTTTACATATTACCAGGTTACATGGCATTTAACAGTGAAACAATTGACTGTGGGACTTAATTGAACTGATTTTGGACTTTGACGTTATAAATGTGATTAATGATCCCCCAATTGGACTCCAAAAAATAACATTCTTCTTAATTTGACATGATTGCTTGAACTCAACGATTACACTGGGCGCTGTGATAGCGCTTTATAAAAAAATGTAGATAAGTAAGTCATTTTTTACTGTGGGACCAATCCTTGCCGTCAGCGCGCACTGAAGAAATAGAGACAGTTTCAAAAACTACATTTCATTGACTTTCTAGCGGTATCAGTGCGTTTATGTTACAACGGTTGCGCAACATACTCGTACCAACATGTATTTTGCGATATGTTTCTGACATTACAAGGTTGCATCGCTTTTAACAATGGAACGATTGACTGTGGGACTTAATTGAACTGACTTCGGACTTTGACATTATAAATGTGATAATTGACCCCCTAATTGGACTCCAAAAAATAACATTCTTCTTAATTTGACATGATTGCTGGAACTCAGCGATTACATTGGCCGCTGTGGTGGCGCTTCATTTAAAAATTTAGATAAATAAGCCATTTTTTACTGTGGGACAAATCCTAGCCGTTAGCGTGCGCTGAAGAAATAGAGAAAGTTTCAAAAACTACATTTCATTGACTTTCTAGCGGTATCAGTGCGTTTGAGTTACAACGGTTGCGCAACATATTCGTACCAACATGTATTAAGCGATATGTTTCTGACATTACAAGGTTGCATCGCTTTTAACAGTGAAACAACTGACTGTGGGACTTAATTGAACTGATTTTTGACTTTGACCTTATGAATGTGAGAAAGGAAACAATTGAAATCCAAGAAGTAACATTGTTCTTAATTTTACATGATTGCTTGAACTCAACGATTACACTGGGCGCTGTGATAGCGCTTTATTTAAAAATGTAGTTAAATAAGTCATTTTTTACTGTGGGACCAATCCTAGCCGTTAGTTCGCGCTGAAGATATAGAGACAGTCTCAAAAATGCATTTCATTGAGTTTCTAACGGTATCCGTTCGCTTGAAGTACAACGGTTGCGTCACATATTCGTACCAACATGTCTTAACCGATATGTTTCACATATTACCAGGTTACATGGCTTTTAACAGTGAAACAATTGACTGTGGGACTTAATTGAACTGATTTTGGACTTTGACGTTATAAATGTAATTAATGATCCCCCAACTGGACTCCAAAAAATAACATTCTTCTTAATTTGACATGATTGCTTGAACTCAACGATTACACTGGGCGCTGTGATAGCGCTTTATACAAAAATGTAGATAAGTAAGTCATTTTTTACTGTGGGACCAATCCTTGCCGTTAGCTGCGCACTGAAGAAATAGAGACAGTTTCAAAAACTACATTTCATTGACTTTCTAGCGGTATCAGTCCGTTTGACTTACAACTGCTGCGTCACATATTCGTACCAACATGTACTTAGCGATGTGCTTGTGATGTTACTACGTTTTTATCGCTTTTAACAGTGAAACGAATGACTGTGGGACTTAATTGAACTGCTTTTTGACTTTGACCTTATGAATGTGAGAAAGGAAACAATTGAAATCCAAGAAGTAACTGTCTTCTTAATTTTGCATGATTGCTTGAACTCAACGATTACACTGGGCGCTGTGGTAGCGCTTTATTTAAAAATGTAGTTAAATAAGTCATTTTTTACTGTGGGAACAATCCTAGCCGTTAGCGCGCGCTGAAGAATAAGAGACAGTTTCAAAAACTACATTTCATTGACTTTCTAGCGGTATCAATGCGTTTGAGTTACAACGGTTGCGAAACATATTCGTACCAACATGTATTTAGCGATATGTTTCTGACATTACAAGGTTGCATCGCTTTTAACAGTGAAACGAATGACTGTGGGACTTAATTGAACTGATTTTTGACTTTGACCTTATGAATGTGAGAAAGGAAACAATTGAAATCCAAGAAGTAACATTGTTCTTAATTTTACATGATTGCTTGAACTCAACGATTACACTGCGCGCTGTGGTAGCGCTTTATTTAAAAATATAGTTAAATAAGTCATTTTTTACTGTGGGACCAATCCTAGCCGTTAGTTCGCGCTGAAGATATAGAGACAGTATCAAAAATGCATTTCATTGAGTTTCTAACGGTAATCGTCCGCTTGAAGTACAACGGTTGCGTCACATATTCGTACCAACATGTCTTAACCGATATGTTTCACATATTACCAGGTTACATGGCTTTTAACAGTGAAACAATTGACTGTGGGACTTAATTGAACTGATTTTGGACTTTGACGTTATAAATGTGATGAATGATCCCCCAATTGGACTCCAAAAAATAACATTCTTCTTAATTTGACATGATTGCTTGAACTCAACGATTACACTGGGCGCTGTGATAGCGCTTTATAAAAAAATGTAGATAAGTAAGTCATTTTTTACTGTGGGACCAATCCTAGCCGTTGGCGCGCGCTGAAGAAATAGAGACAGTTTCATAAACTACATTTCATTGACTTTCTAGCGGTATCAGTGCGTTTATATTACAACGGTTGCGCAACATACTCGTACCAACATGTATTTTGCGATATGTTTCTGACATTACAAGGTTGCATCGCTTTTAACAATGAAACGATTGACTGTGGGACTTAATTGAACTGACTTCGGACTTTGACATTATAAATGTGATAATTGACCCCCTAATTGGACTCCAAAAAATAACATTCTTCCTAATTTGACATGATTGCAGGAACTCAACGATTATATTGGGCGCTGTGGTGGCGCTTCATTTAAAAATTTAGATAAATAAGTCATTTTTTACTGTGGGACAAATCCTAGCCGTTAGCGTGCGCTGAAGAAATAGAGAAAGTTTCAAAAACTACATTTCATTAACTTTATAACGGTATCAGTCCGTTTGACTTACAACTGCTGCGTCACATATTCGTACCAACATGTACTTAGCGATGTGCTTGTGATGTTACTACGTTTCATCTCTTTTAGTAGTGAAACGATTGACTGTGGGACTTAATTGAACTGCTTTTTGACTTTGACCTTATGAATGTGAGAAAGGAAACAACTGAAATCCAAGAAGTAACATTCTTCTTAATTTTACATGATTGCTTGAACTCAACGATTACACTGGGCGCTGTGGTAGCGCTTTATTTAAAAATGTAGTTAAATAAGTCATTTTTTACTGTGGGAACAATCCTAGCCGTTAGCGCGCGCTGAAGAAATAGAGACAGTTTCAAAAACTACATTTCATTGACTTTCTAGCGGTATCAGTGCGTTTATGTTACAACGGTTGCGCAACATACTCGTACCAACATGTATTTTGCGATATGTTTCTGACATTACAAGGTTGCATCGCTTTTAACAATGAAACGATTGACTGTGGGACTTAATTGAACTGACTTCGGACTTTGACATTATAAATGTGATAATTGACCCCCTAATTGGACTCCAAAAAATAACATTCTTCTTAATTTGACATGATTGCTGGAACTCAGCGATTACATTGGGCGCTGTGGTGGCGCTTCATTTAAAAATTTAGATAAATAAGTCATTTTTTACTGTGGGACAAATACTAGCCGTTAGCGTGCGCTGAAGAAATAGAGAAAGTTTCAAAAACTACATTTCATTAACTTTATAACGGTATCAGTCCGTTTGACTTATAACTGCTGCGTCACATATTCGTACCAACATGTACTTAGCGATGTGCTTGTGATGTTACTACGTTTCATCTCTTTTAATAGTGAAACGATTGACTGTGGGACTTAATTGAACTGCTTTTTGACTTTGACCTTATGAATGTGAGAAAGGAAACAATTGAAATCCAAGAAGTAACATTCTTCTTAATTTTACAAGATTGCTAGAACTCAACGATTACACTGGGCGCTGTGGTAGCGCTTTATTTAAAAATGTAGTTAAATAAGTCATTTTTTACTGTGGGACCAATCCTAGCCGTTAGCGCGCGCTGAAGAGATAGAGACAGTTTCAAAAACTACATTTTATTGATTTTCTAGCGGTATCAGTGCGTTTGAGTTACAACGGTTGCGCAACATATTCGTACCAACATGTATTTAGCGATATGTTTCTGTCATTACAAGGTTGCATCGCTTTTAACAGTGAATCGACTGACTGTGGGACTTAATTGAACTGATTTTTGACTTTGACCTTATGAATGTGAGAAAGGAAACAATTGAAATCCAAGAAGTAACACTGTTCTTAATTTTACATGATTGCTTGAACTCAACGATTACACTGGGCGCTGTGATAGCGCTTTATAAAAAAATGTAGTAAGTAAGTCATTTTTTACTGTGGGAGCAATCCTTGCCGTTAGCGCGCACTGAAGAAATAGAGACAGTTTCAAAAACTACATTTCATTGACTTTCTAGCGGTATCAGTGCGTTTGAGTTACAACGGTTGCGCAACATATTCGTACCAACATGTATTTAGCGATATGTTTCTGACATTACAAGGTTGCATCGTTTTTAACTGTGAAACGACTGCCTGTGGGACTTAAGTGAACTGATTTTTGACTTTGACCTTATGAATGTGAGAAAGGAAACAATTGAAATCCAAGAAGTAACATTGTTCTTAATTTTACATGATTGCTTGAACTCAACGATTACACTGGGCGCTGTGGTAGCGCTTTATTTAAAAATGTAGTTAAGTAAGTCATTTTTTACTGTGGGAACAATCCTAGCCGTTAGTTCGCGCTGAAGATATAGAGACAGTCTCAAAAATGCATTTCATTGAGTTTCTAACGGTATCCGTTCGCTTGAAGTACAACGGTTGCGTCACATATTCGTACCAACATGTCTTAACCGATATGTTTCACATATTACCAGGTTGCATGGCTTTTAACATTGAAACAATTGACTGTGGGACCTAATTGAACTGATTTTGGACTTTGACGTTATAAATGTGATTAATGATCCCCCAAATGGACTCCAAAAAATAACATTCTTCTTAATTTGACATGATTGCTTGAACTCAACGATTACACTGGGCGCAGTGATAGCGCTTTATAAAAAAATGTAGATAAGTAAGTCATTTTTTACTGTGGGAGCAATCCTTGCCGTTAGGGCGCACTGAAGAAATAGAGACAGTTTCAAAAACTACATTTCATTGACTTTCTAGCGGTATCAGGGCGTTTGAGTTACAACGTTTGCGCAACATATTCGTACCAACATGTATTTAGCGATATGTTTCTGACATTACAAGGTTGCATCGCTTTTAACAGTGAAACGACTGACTGTGGTACTTAATTGAACTGATTTTTGACTTTGACCTTATGAATGTGAGAAAGGAAACAATTGAAATCCAAGAAGTAACATTGTTCTTAATTTTACATGATTGCTTGAACTCAACGATTACACTGGGCGCTGTGGTAGCACTTCATTTAAAAATTTAGATAAATAAGTCATTTTTAATTGTGGGACAAATCCTAGCCGTTAGCGTGCGCTGAAGAAATAGAGAAAGTTTCAAAAACTACATTTCATTAACTTTATAACGGTATCAGTCCGTTTGACTTACAACTGCTGCGTCACATATTCGTACCAACATGTACTTAGCGATGTGCTTGTGATGTTACTACGTTTCATCTCTTTTAACAGTGAAACGATTGACTGTGGGACTTAATTGAACTGCTTTTTGACTTTGACCTTATGAATGTGAGAAAGGAAACAATTGAAATCCAAGAAGTAACATTCTTCTTAATTTTACATGATTCCTTGAACTCAACGATTACACTGGGCGCTGTGGTAGCGCTTTATTTAAAAATGTAGTTAAAAAAGTCATTTTTTACTGTGGGATTAATCCTAGCCGTTAGTTCGCGCTGAAGATATAGAGCCAGTCTCAAAAATGCATTTCATTGAGTTTCTAACGGTATCCGTCCGCTTGAAGTACAACGGTTGCGTCACATATTCGTACCAACATGTCTTAACCGATATGTTTCACATATTACCAGGTTGCATGGCTTTTAACATTGAAACAATTGACTGTGGGACCTAATTGAACTGATTTTGGACTTTGACGTTATAAATGTGATTAATGATCCCCCAAATGGACTCCAAAAAATAACATTCTTCTTAATTTGACATGATTGCTTGAACTCAATGATTACACTGGGCGCTGTGATAGCGCTTTATAAAAAAATGTAGATAAGTAAGTCACTTTTTACTGTGGGACCAATCCTTGCCGTTAGGGCGCACTGAAGAAATAGAGACAGTTTCAAAAACTACATTTCATTGACTTTCTAGCGGTATCAGTCCGTTTGAGTTACAACGGTTGCGCAACATATTCGTACCAACATGTATTTAGCGATATGTTTCTGACATTACAAGGTTGCATCGCTTTTAACAGTGAAACGACTGACTGTGGTACTTAATTGAACTGATTTTTGACTTTGACCTTATGAATGTGAGAAAGGAAACAATTGAAATCCAAGAAGTAACATTGTTCTTAATTTTACATGATTGCTTGAACTCAACGACTACACTGGGCGCTGTGGTAGCGCTTCAATTAAAAATTTAGATAAATAAGCCATTTTTAATTGTGGGACAAATCCTAGCCGTTAGCGTGCGCTGAAGAAATAGAGAAAGTTTCAAAAACTACATTTCATTAACTTTATAACGGTATCAGTCCGTTTGACTTACAACTGCTGCGTCACATATTCGTACCAACATGTACTTAGCGATGTGCTTGTGATGTTACTACGTTTCATCTCTTTTAGTAGTGAAACGATTGACTGTGGGACTTAATTGAACTGCTTTTTGACTTTGACCTTATGAATGTGAGAAAGGAAACAATTGAAATCCAAGAAGTAACACTGTTCTTAATTTTACATGATTGCTTGAACTCAACGATTACACTGGGCGCTGTGATAGCGCTTTATAAAAAAATGTAGTAAGTAAGTCATTTTTTACTGTGGGAGCAATCCTTGCCGTTAGCGCGCACTGAAGAAATAGAGACAGTTTCAAAAACTACATTTCATTGACTTTCTAGCGGTATCAGTGCGTTTGAGTTACAACGGTTGCGCAACATATTCGTACCAACATGTATTTAGCGATATGTTTCTGACATTACAAGGTTGCATCGTTTTTAACTGTGAAACGACTGCCTGTGGGACTTAAGTGAACTGATTTTTGACTTTGAACTTATGAATGTGAGAAAGGAAACAATTGAAATCCAAGAAGTAACATTGTTCTTAATTTTACATGATTGCTTGAACTCAACGATTACACTGGGCGCTGTGGTAGCGCTTTATTTAAAAATGTAGTTAAGTAAGTCATTTTTTACTGTGGGACCAATCCTAGCCGTTACTTCGCGCTGAAGATATAGAGACAGTCTCAAAAATGCATTTCATTGAGTTTCTAACGGTATCCGTCCGCTTGAAGTACAACGGTTGCGTCACATATTCGTACCAACATGTCTTAACCGATATGTTTCACATATTACCAGGTTGCATGGCTTTTAACATTGAAACAATTGACTGTGGGACCTAATTGAACTGATTTTGGACTTTGACGTTATAAATGTGATTAATGATCCCCCAAATGGACTCCAAAAAATAACATTCTTCTTAATTTGACATGATTGCTTGAACTCAACGATTACACTGGGCGCTGTGATAGCGCTTTATAAAAAAATGTAGATAAGTAAGTCATTTTTTACTGTGGGAGCAATCCTTGCCGTTAGGGCGCACTGAAGAAATAGAGACAGTTTCAAAAACTACATTTCATTGACTTTCTAGCGGTATCAGTGCGTTTGAGTTACAACGTTTGCGCAACATATTCGTACCAACATGTATTTAGCGATATGTTTCTGACATTACAAGGTTGCATCGCTTTTAACAGTGAAACGACTGACTGTGGTACTTAATTGAACTGATTTTTGACTTTGACCTTATGAATGTGAGAAAGGAAACAATTGAAATCCAAGAAGTAACATTGTTCTTAATTTTACATGATTGCTTGAACTCAACGATTACACTGGGCGCTGTGGTAGCACTTCATTTAAAAATTTAGATAAATAAGTCATTTTTAATTGTGGGACAAATCCTAGCCGTTAGCGTGCGCTGAAGAAATAGAGAAAGTTTCAAAAACTACATTTCATTAACTTTATAACGGTATCAGTCCGTTTGACTTACAACTGCTGCGTCACATATTCGTACCAACATGTACTTAGCGATGTGCTTGTGATGTTACTACGTTTCATCTTTTTTAACAGTGAAACGATTGACTGTGGGACTTAATTGAACTGCTTTTTGACTTTGACCTTATGAATGTGAGAAAGGAAACAATTGAAATCCAAGAAGTAACATTCTTCTTAATTTTACATGATTGCTTGAACTCAACGATTACACTGGGCGCTGTGGTAGCGCTTTATTTAAAAATGTAGTTAAAAAAGTCATTTTTTACTGTGGGATTAATCCTAGCCGTTAGTTCGCGCTGAAGATATAGAGCCAGTCTCAAAAATGCATTTCATTGAGTTTCTAACGGTATCCGTCCGCTTGAAGTACAACGGTTGCGTCACATATTCGTACCAACATGTCTTAACCGATATGTTTCACATATTACCAGGTTGCATGGCTTTTAACATTGAAACAATTGACTGTGGGACCTAATTGAACTGATTTTGGACTTTGACGTTATAAATGTGATTAATGATCCCCCAAATGGACTCCAAAAAATAACATTCTTCTTAATTTGACATGATTGCTTGAACTCAATGATTACACTGGGCGCTGTGATAGCGCTTTATAAAAAAATGTAGATAAGTAAGTCACTTTTTACTGTGGGAGCAATCCTTGCCGTTAGGGCGCACTGAAGAAATAGAGACAGTTTCAAAAACTACATTTCATTGACTTTCTAGCGGTATCAGTGCGTTTGAGTTACAACGGTTGCGCAACATATTCGTACCAACATGTATTTAGCGATATGTTTCTGACATTACAAGGTTGCATCGCTTTTAACAGTGAAACGACTGACTGTGGTACTTAATTGAACTGATTTTTGACTTTGACCTTATGAATGTGAGAAAGGAAACAATTGAAATCCAAGAAGTAACATTGTTCTTAATTTTACATGATTGCTTGAACTCAACGACTACACTGGGCGCTGTGGTAGCGCTTCAATTAAAAATTTAGATAAATAAGTCATTTTTAATTGTGGGACAAATCCTAGCCGTTAGCGTGCGCTGAAGAAATAGAGAAAGTTTCAAAAACTACATTTCATTAACTTTATAACGGTATCAGTCCGTTTGACTTACAACTGCTGCGTCACATATTCGTACCAACATGTACTTAGCGATGTGCTTGTGATGTTACTACGTTTCATCTCTTTTAACAGTGAAACGATTGACTGTGGGACTTAATTGAACTGCTTTTTGACTTTGACCTTGAAATCCAAAAAGTAACGTTCTTCTTAATTTGACATGATTGCTTGAACTCAACGATTACACTGGGCGCTGTGATAGCGCTTTATAAAAAAATGTAGATAAGTAAGTCATTTGTTACTGTGGGAGCAATCCTTGACGTTAGCGCGCACTGAAGAAATAGAGACAGTTTCAAAAACTACATTTCATTGACTTTCTAGCGGTATCAGTGCGTTTGAGTTACAACGGTTGCGCAACATATTCGTACCAACATGTATTTAGCGATATGTTTCTGATATTACAAGGTTTCATCGCTTTGAACAGTGAAACGATTGACTGTGGCACTTAATTGAACTGATTTTTGACTGCGACCTTATGAATGTGAGAAAGGAAACAATTGAAATCCAAGAAGTAACATTCTTCTTAATTTTACATGATTGCTTGAACTCAACGATTACACTGGGCGCTGTGGTAGCGCTTTATTTAAAAATGTAGTTAAATAAGTCATTTTTTACTGTAGGACCAATCCTAGCCGTTAGTTCGCGCTGAAGATATAGAGACAGTCTCAAAAATGTATTTCATTGAGTTTCTAACGGTATCCGTCCGCTTGAAGTACAACGGTTGCGTCACATATTCGTACCAACATGTCTTAACCGATATGTTTCACATATTACCAGGTTGCATGGCTTTTAACAGTGAAACAATTGACTGTGGGATTTAATTGAACTGATTTTGGACTTTGACGTTATAAATGTGATTAATGATCCCCCAATTGGACTCCAAAAAATAACATTCTTCTTAATTTGACATGATTGCTTGAACTCAACGATTACACTGGGCGCTGTGATAGCGCTTTATAAAAAAATGTAGATAAGTAAGTCATTTTTTACTGTGGGAGCAATCCTTGACGTTAGCGCGCACTGAAGAAATAGAGACAGTTTCAAAAACTACATTTCATTGACTTTCTAGCGGTATCAGTGCGTTTGATTTACAACGGTTGCACAATATATTCGTATCAACATGTATTTAGCGATATGTTTCTGATATTACAAGGTTTCATCGCTTTTAACAGTGAAACGATTGACTGTGGGACTTAATTGAACTGATTTTTGAATTTGACCTTATAAATGTGATAAATGAGACAATTGGACTCCAAGAAAAAACATTCTTCTTAATTTGACATGATTACTGGAACTCAGCGATTACACGGGGCGCTGTAGTAGCGCTTCATTTAAAAATTTAGGTAATTTAGTCATTATTTACTGTGGGACCAATCCTAGCCGTTAGCACGCGCTGAAGATATACAAACAGTTTTAAAACCTACATTTCATTGAGTTTCTAGCGGTATCAGTCCATTTATGTTACAACGGTTGCGCAACATACTCGTACCAACATGTATTTTGCGATATGTTTCTGACATTACAAGGTTGCATCGCTTTTAACAATGGAACGATTGACTGTGGGACTTAATTGAACTGACTTCGGACTTTGACATTATAAATGTGATAATTGACCCCCTAATTGGACTCCAAAAAATAACATTCTTCTTAATTTGACATGATTGCTGGAACTCAGCGATTACATTGGGCGCTGTGGTGGCGCTTCATTTAAAAATTTAGATAAATAAGTCATTTTTTACTGTGGGACAAATCCTAGCCGTTAGCGTGCGCTGAAGAAATAGAGAAAGTTTCAAAAACTACATTTCATTAACTTTATAACAGTATCAGTCCGTTTGACTTACAACTGCTGCGTCACATATTCGTACCAACATGTACTTAGCGATGTGCTTGTGATGTTACTACGTTTCATCTCTTTTAATAGTGAAACGATTGACTGTGGGACTTAATTGAACTGATTTTTGACTTTGACCTTATGAATGTGAGAAAGGAAACAATTGAAATCCAAGAAGTAACATTGTTCTTAATTTTACATGATTGCTTGAACTCAACGATTACACTGGGCGCTGTGGTAGCGCTTTATTTAAAAATGTAGTTAAAAAAGTCATTTTTTACTGTGGGACCAATCCTAGCCGTTAGTTCGCGCTGAAGATATAGAGACAGTCTCAAAAATGCATTTCATTGAGTTTCTAACGGTATCCGTCCGCTTGAAGTATAACGGTTGCGTCACATATTCGTACCAACATGTCTTAACCGATATGTTTCACATATTACCAGGTTGCATGGCTTTTAACAGTAAAACAATTGACTGTGGGACTTAATTAAACTAATTTTGGACTTTGACGTTATAAATGTGATTAATGATCCCCCAACTGGACTCCAAAAAATAACATTCTTCTTAATTTGACATGATTGCTTGAACTCAACGATTACACTGGGCGCTGTGATAGCGCTTTATAAAAAAATGTAGATAAGTAAGCCATTTTTTACTGTGGGAGCAATCCTTGCCGTTAGCGCGCACTGAAGAAATAGAGACAGTTTCAAAAACTACATTTCATTGACTTTCTAGCGGTATCAGTGCGTTTGAGTTACAACGGTTGCGCAACATATTCGTACCAACATGTATTAAGCGATATGTTTCTGACATTACAAGGTTGCATCGCTTTTAACAGTGAAACAACTGACTGTGGGACTTAATTGAACTGATTTTTGACTTTGACCTTATGAATGTGAGAAAGGAAACAATTGAAATCCAAGAAGTAACATTGTTCTTAATTTTACATGATTGCTTGAACTCAACAATTAAACTGGGCGCTGTGATAGCGCTTTATTTAAAAATGTAGTTAAATAAGTCATTTTTTACTGTGGGACCAATCCTAGCCGTTAGTTCGCGCTGAAGATATAGAGACAGTCTCAAAAATGCATTTCATTGAGTTTCTAACGGTATCCGTTCGCTTGAAGTACAACGGTTGCGTCACATATTCGTACCAACATGTCTTAACCGATATGTTTCACATATTACCAGGTTACATGGCTTTTAACAGTGAAACAATTGACTGTGGGACTTAATTGAACTGATTTTGGACTTTGACGTTATAAATGTGATTAATGATCCCCCAACTGGACTCCAAAAAATAACATTCTTCTTAATTTGACATGATTGCTTGAACTCAACGATTACACTGGGCGCTGTGATAGCGCTTTATACAAAAATGTAGATAAGTAAGTCATTTTTTACTGTGGGACCAATCCTTGCCGTTAGCTGCGCACTGAAGAAATAGAGACAGTTTCAAAAACTACATTTCATTGACTTTCTAGTGGTATCAGTCCGTTTGACTTACAACTGCTGCGTCACATATTCGTACCAACATGTACTTAGCGATGTGCTTGTGATGTTACTACGTTTTATCGCTTTTAACAGTGAAACGAATGACTGTGGGACTTAATTGAACTGCTTTTTGACTTTGACCTTATGAATGTGAGAAAGGAAACAATTGAAATCCAAGAAGTAACTGTCTTCTTAATTTTGCATGATTGCTTGAACTCAACGATTACACTGGGCGCTGTGGTAGCGCTTTATTTAAAAATGTAGTTAAATAAGTCATTTTTTACTGTGGGAACAATCCTAGCCGTTAGCGCGCGCTGAAGAAATAGAGACAGTTTCAAAAACTACATTTCATTGACTTTCTAGCGGTATCAATGCGTTTGAGTTACAACGGTTGCGAAACATATTCGTACCAACATGTATTTAGCGATATGTTTCTGACATTACAAGGTTGCATCGCTTTTAACAGTGAAACGAATGACTGTGGGACTTAATTGAACTGATTTTTGACTTTGACCTTATGAATGTGAGAAAGGAAACAATTGAAATCCAAGAAGTAACATTGTTCTTAATTTTACATGATTGCTTGAACTCAACGATTACACTGCGCGCTGTGGTAGCGCTTTATTTAAAAATATAGTTAAATAAGTCATTTTTTACTGTGGGACCAATCCTAGCCGTTAGTTCGCGCTGAAGATATAGAGACAGTCTCAAAAATGCATTTCATTGAGTTTCTAACGGTAATCGTCCGCTTGAAGTACAACGGTTGCGTCACATATTCGTACCAACATGTCTTAACCGATATGTTTCACATATTACCAGGTTACATGGCTTTTAACAGTGAAACAATTGACTGTGGGACTTAATTGAACTGATTTTGGACTTTGACGTTATAAATGTGATGAATGATCCCCCAATTGGACTCCAAAAAATAACATTCTTCTTAATTTGACATGATAGCTTGAACTCAACGATTACACTGGGCGCTGTGATAGCGCTTTATAAAAAAATGTAGATAAGTAAGTCATTTTTTACTGTGGGACCAATCCTAGCCGTTGGCGCGCGCTGAAGAAATAGAGACAGTTTCATAAACTACATTTCATTGACTTTCTAGCGGTATCAGTGCGTTTATGTTACAACGGTTGCGCAACATACTCGTACCAACATGTATTTTGCGATATGTTTCTGACATTACAAGGTTGCATCGCTTTTAACAATGAAACGATTGACTGTGGGACTTAATTGAACTGACTTCGGACTTTGACATTATAAATGTGATAATTGACCCCCTAATTGGACTCCAAAAAATAACATTCTTCTTAATTTGACATGATTGCTGGAACTCAGGGATTACATTGGGCGCTGTGGTGGCGCTTCATTTAAAAATTTAGATAAATAAGTCATTTTTTACTGTGGGACAAATCCTAGCCGTTAGCGTGCGCTGAAGAAATAGAGAAAGTTTCAAAAACTACATTTCATTAACTTTATAACGGTATCAGTCCGTTTGACTTACAACTGCTGCGTCACATATTCGTACCAACATGTACTTAGCGATGTGCTTGTGATGTTACTACGTTTCATCTCTTTTAGTAGTGAAACGATTGACTGTGGGACTTAATTGAACTGCTTTTTGACTTTGACCTTATGAATGTGAGAAAGGAAACAACTGAAATCCAAGAAGTAACATTCTTCTTAATTTTACATGATTGCTTGAACTCAACGATTACACTGGGCGCTGTGGTAGCGCTTTATTTAAAAATGTAGTTAAATAAGTCATTTTTTACTGTGGGAACAATCCTAGCCGTTAGCGCGCGCTGAAGAAATAGAGACAGTTTCAAAAACTACATTTCATTGACTTTCTAGCGGTATCAGTGCGTTTATGTTACAACGGTTGCGCAACATACTCGTACCAACATGTATTTTGCGATATGTTTCTGACATTACAAGGTTGCATCGCTTTTAACAATGAAACGATTGACTGTGGGACTTAATTGAACTGACTTCGGACTTTGACATTATAAATGTGATAATTGACCCCCTAATTGGACTCCAAAAAATAACATTCTTCTTAATTTGACATGATTGCTGGAACTCAGCGATTACATTGGGCGCTGTGGTGGCGCTTCATTCAAAAATTTAGATAAATAAGTCATTTTTTACTGTGGGACAAATACTAGCCGTTAGCGTGCGCTGAAGAAATAGAGAAAGTTTCAAAAACTACATTTCATTAACTTTATAACGGTATCAGTCCGTTTGACTTATAACTGCTGCGTCACATATTCGTACCAACATGTACTTAGCGATGTGCTTGTGATGTTACTACGTTTCATCTCTTTTAATAGTGAAACGATTGACTGTGGGACTTAATTGAACTGCTTTTTGACTTTGACCTTATGAATGTGAGAAAGGAAACAATTGAAATCCAAGAAGTAACATTCTTCTTAATTTTACATGATTGCTAGAACTCAACGATTACACTGGGCGCTGTGGTAGCGCTTTATTTAAAAATGTAGTTAAATAAGTCATTTTTTACTGTGGGACCAATCCTAGCCGTTAGCGCGCGCTGAAGAGATAGAGACAGTTTCAAAAACTACATTTTATTGATTTTCTAGCGGTATCAGTGCGTTTGAGTTACAACGGTTGCGCAACATATTCGTACCAACATGTATTTAGCGATATGTTTCTGTCATTACAAGGTTGCATCGCTTTTAAAAGTGAATCGACTGACTGTGGGACTTAATTGAACTGATTTTTGACTTTGACCTTATGAATGTGAGAAAGGAAACAATTGAAATCCAAGAAGTAACACTCTTCTTAATTTTACATGATTGCTTGAACTCAACGATTACACTGGGCGCTGTGGTAGCGCTTCATTTAAAAATTTAGATAAATAAGTCATTTTTAATTGTGGGACAAATCCTAGCCGTTAGCGTGCGCTGAAGAAATAGAGAAAGTTTCAAAAACTACATTTCATTAACTTTATAACGGTATCAGTCCGTTTGACTTACAACTGCTGCGTCACATATTCGTACCAACATGTACTTAGCGATGTGCTTGTGATGTTACTACGTTTCATCTCTTTTAACAGTGAAACGATTGACTGTGGGACTTAATTGAACTGCTTTTTGACTTTGACCTTATGAATGTGAGAAAGGAAACAATTGAAATCCAAGAAGTAACATTCTTCTTAATTTTACATGATTGCTTGAACTCAACGATTACACTGGGCGCTGTGGTAGCGCTTTATTTAAAAATGTAGTTAAAAAAGTCATTTTTTACTGTGGGATTAATCCTAGCCGTTAGTTCGCGCTGAAGATATAGAGCCAGTCTCAAAAATGCATTTCATTGAGTTTCTAACGGTATCCGTCCGCTTGAAGTACAACGGTTGCGTCACATATTCGTACCAACATGTCTTAACCGATATGTTTCACATATTACCAGGTTGCATGGCTTTTAACATTGAAACAATTAACTGTGGGACCTAATTGAACTGATTTTGGACTTTGACGTTATAAATGTGATTAATGATCCCCCAAATGGACTCCAAAAAATAACATTCTTCTTAATTTGACATGATTGCTTGAACTCAATGATTACACTGGGCGCTGTGATAGCGCTTTATAAAAAAATGTAGATAAGTAAGTCACTTTTTACTGTGGGAGCAATCCTTGCCGTTAGGGCGCACTGAAGAAATAGAGACAGTTTCAAAAACTACATTTCATTGACTTTCTAGCGGTATCAGTGCGTTTGAGTTACAACGGTTGCGCAACATATTCGTACCAACATGTATTTAGCGATATGTTTCTGACATTACAAGGTTGCATCGCTTTTAACAGTGAAACGACTGACTGTGGTACTTAATTGAACTGATTTTTGACTTTGACCTTATGAATGTGAGAAAGGAAACAATTGAAATCCAAGAAGTAACATTGTTCTTAATTTTACATGATTGCTTGAACTCAACGACTACACTGGGCGCTGTGGTAGCGCTTCAATTAAAAATTTAGATAAATAAGTCATTTTTAATTGTGGGACAAATCCTAGCCGTTAGCGTGCGCTGAAGAATTAGAGAAAGTTTCAAAAACTACATTTCATTAACTTTATAACGGTATCAGTCCGTTTGACTTACAACTGCTGCGTCACATATTCGTACCAACATGTACTTAGCGATGTGCTTGTGATGTTACTACGTTTCATCTCTTTTAACAGTGAAACGATTGACTGTGGGACTTAATTGAACTGCTTTTTGACTTTGACCTTGAAATCCAAAAAGTAACATTCTTCTTAATTTGACATGATTGCTTGAACTCAACGATTACACTGGGCGCTGTGATAGCGCTTTATAAAAAAATGTAGATAAGTAAGTCATTTGTTACTGTGGGAGCAATCCTTGACGTTAGCGCGCACTGAAGAAATAGAGACAGTTTCAAAAACTACATTTCATTGACTTTCTAGCGGTATCAGTGCGTTTGAGTTACAACGGTTGCGCAACATATTCGTACCAACATGTATTTAGCGATATGTTTCTGATATTACAAGGTTTCATCGCTTTGAACAGTGAAACGATTGACTGTGGGACTTAATTGAACTGATTTTTGACTGCGACCTTATGAATGTGAGAAAGGAAACAATTGAAATCCAAGAAGTAACATTCTTCTTAATTTTACATGATTGCTTGAACTCAACGATTACACTGGGCGCTGTGGTAGCGCTTTATTTAAAAATGTAGTTAAATAATTCATTTTTTACTGTAGGACCAATCCTAGCCGTTAGTTCGCGCTGAAGATATAGAGACAGTCTCAAAAATGTATTTCATTGAGTTTCTAACGGTATCCGTCCGCTTGAAGTACAACGGTTGCGTCACATATTCGTACCAACATGTCTTAACCGATATGTTTCACATATTACCAGGTTGCATGGCTTTTAACAGTGAAACAATTGACTGTGGGATTTAATTGAACTGATTTTGGACTTTGACGTTATAAATGTGATTAATGATCCCCCAATTGGACTCCAAAAAATAACATTCTTCTTAATTTGACATGATTGCTTGAACTCAACGATTACACTGGGCGCTGTGATAGCGCTTTATAAAAAAATGTAGATAAGTAAGTCATTTTTTACTGTGGGAGCAATCCTTGACGTTAGCGCGCACTGAAGAAATAGAGACAGTTTCAAAAACTACATTTCATTGACTTTCTAGCGGTATCAGTGCGTTTGAGTTACAACGGTTGCGCAACATATTCGTACCAACATGTATTTAGCGATATGTTTCTGACATTACAAGGTTGCATCGCTTTTAACAGTGAAACGACTGACTGTGGTACTAAATTGAACTGATTTTTGACTTTGACCTTATGAATGTGAGAAAGGAAACAATTGAAATCCAAGAAGTAACATTGTTCTTAATTTTACATGATTGCTTGAACTCAACGACTACACTGGGCGCTGTGGTAGCGCTTCAATTAAAAATTTAGATAAATAAGTCATTTTTAATTGTGGGACAAATCCTAGCCGTTAGCGTGCGCTGAAGAATTAGAGAAAGTTTCAAAAACTACATTTCATTAACTTTATAACGGTATCAGTCCGTTTGACTTACAACTGCTGCGTCACATATTCGTACCAACATGTACTTAGCGATGTGCTTGTGATGTTACTACGTTTCATCTCTTTTAACAGTGAAACGATTGACTGTGGGACTTAATTGAACTGCTTTTTGACTTTGACCTTGAAATCCAAAAAGTAACATTCTTCTTAATTTGACATGATTGCTTGAACTCAACGATTACACTGGGCGCTGTGATAGCGCTTTATAAAAAAATGTAGATAAGTAAGTCATTTGTTACTGTGGGAGCAATCCTTGACGTTAGCGCGCACTGAAGAAATAGAGACAGTTTCGAAAACTACATTTCATTGACTTTCTAGCGGTATCAGTGCGTTTGAGTTACAACGGTTGCGCAACATATTCGTACCAACATGTATTTAGCGATATGTTTCTGATATTACAAGGTTTCATCGCTTTGAACAGTGAAACGATTGACTGTGGGACTTAATTGAACTGATTTTTGACTGCGACCTTATGAATGTGAGAAAGGAAACAATTGAAATCCAAGAAGTAACATTCTTCTTAATTTTACATGATTGCTTGAACTCAACGATTACACTGGGCGCTGTGGTAGCGCTTTATTTAAAAATGTAGTTAAATAATTCATTTTTTACTGTAGGACCAATCCTAGCCGTTAGTTCGCGCTGAAGATATAGAGACAGTCTCAAAAATGTATTTCATTGAGTTTCTAACGGTATCCGTCCGCTTGAAGTACAACGGTTGCGTCACATATTCGTACCAACATGTCTTAACCGATATGTTTCACATATTACCAGGTTGCATGGCTTTTAACAGTGAAACAATTGACTGTGGGATTTAATTGAACTGATTTTGGACTTTGACGTTATAAATGTGATTAATGATCCCCCAATTGGACTCCAAAAAATAACATTCTTCTTAATTTGACATGATTGCTTGAACTCAACGATTACACTGGGCGCTGTGATAGCGCTTTATAAAAAAATGTAGATAAGTAAGTCATTTTTTACTGTGGGAGCAATCCTTGACGTTAGCGCGCACTGAACAAATAGAGACAGTTTCAAAAACTACATTTCATTGACTTTCTAGCGGTATCAGTGCGTTTGAGTTACAACGGTTGCGCAATATATTCGTACCAACATGTATTTAGCGATATGTTTCTGATATTACAAGGTTTCATCGCTTTTAACAGTGAAACGATTGACTGTGGGACTTAATTGAACTGATTTTTGAATTTGACCTTATAAATGTGATAAATGAGACAATTGGACTCCAAGAAAAAACATTCTTCTTAATTTGACATGATTACTGGAACTCAGCGATTACACGGGGCGCTGTAGTAGCGCTTCATTTAAAAATTTAGGTAATTTAGTCATTATTTACTGTGGGACCAATCCTAGCCGTTAGCACGCGCTGAAGATATACAAACAGTTTTAAAACCTACATTTCATTGAGTTTCTAGCGGTATCAGTCCGTTTGAGTCACAACGGTTGCGTCACATATTCCTGCCAACATGTATTTAGCGATATGTTTCAAATATTACAAGGTTTCATCGCTTTTAACAGTGAAACGATTGACTGTGGGACTTAATTGAACTGATTTTGGACTTTGACGTTATAAATGTGATTAATGATCCCCCAATTGGACCCTAAAAAATAACATTCTTCTTAATTTGACATGATTGCTTGAACTCAACGATTACACTGGGCGCTGTGATAGCGCTTTATAAAAAAATGTAGATGAGTAAGTCATTTTTTACTGTGGGAGCAATCCTTGACGTTAGCGCGCACTGAAGAAATAGAGACAGTTTCAAAAACTACATTTCATTGACTTTCTAGCGGTATCAGTGCGTTTGAGTTACAACGGTTGCGCAATATATTCGTACCAACATGTATTTAGCGATATGTTTCTGATATTACAAGGTTTCATCGCTTTTAACAGTGAAACGATTGACTGTGGGACTTAATTGAACTGATTTTTGACTTTGACCTTATAAATGTGATAAATGAGACAATTGGACTCCAAGAAAAAACATTCTTCTTAATTTGACATGATTACTGGAACTCAGCGATTACACGGGGCGCTGTAGTAGCGCTTCATTTAAAAATTTAGGTAATTTAGTCATTATTTACTGTGGGACCAATCCTAGCCGTTAGCACGCGCTGAAGATATACCAACAGTTTTAAAACCTACATTTCATTGAGTTTCTAGCGGTATCAGTCCGTTTGAGTCACAACGGTTGCGTCACATATTCCTGCCAACATGTATTTAGCGATATGTTTCAAATATTACAAGGTTTCATCGCTTTTAACAGTGAAACGATTGACTGTGGGACTTAATTGAACTGATTTTGGACTTTGACGTTATAAATGTGATTAATGATCCCCCAATTGGACCCTAAAAAATAACATTCTTCTTAATTTGACATGATTGCTTGAACTCAACGATTACACTGGGCGCTGTGATAGCGCTTTATAAAAAAATGTGGATGAGTAAGTCATTTTTTACTGTGGGAGCAATCCTTGACGTTAGCGCGCACTGAAGAAATAGAGACAGTTTCAAAAACTACATTTCATTGACTTTCTAGCAGTATCAGTGCGTTTGAGTTACAACGGTTGCGCAATATATTCGTACCAACATGTATTTAGCGATATGTTTCTGATATTACAAGGTTTCATCGCTTTTAACAGTGAAACGATTGACTGTGGGACTTAATTGAACTGATTTTTGACTTTGACCTTATAAATGTGATTAATGATCCCCCAATTGGACTCCAAAAAATAACATTCTTCTTAATTTGACATGATAGCTTGAACTCAACGATTACACTGGGCGCTGTGATAGCGCTTTATAAAAAAATGTAGATAAGTAAGTCATTTTTTACTGTGGGAGCAATCCTTGACGTTAGCGCGCACTGAAGAAATAGAGACAGTTTCAAAAACTACATTTCATTGACTTTCTAGCGGTATCAGTGCGTTTGAGTTACAACGGTTGCGCAATATATTCGTACCAACATGTATTTAGCGATATGTTTCTGATATTACAAGGTTTCATCGCTTTTAACAGTGAAACGATTGACTGTGGGACTTAATTGAACTGATTTTTGACTTTGACCTTATAAATGTGATAAATGAGACAATTGGACTCAAAGAAAAAACATTCTTCTTAATTTGACATGATTACTGGAACTCAGCGATTACACGGGGCGCTGTAGTAGCGCTTCATTTAAAAATTTGGGTAATTTAGTCATTATTTACTGTGGGACCAATCCTAGCCGTTAGCACGCGATGAAGATATACAAACAGTTTTAAAACCTACATTTCATTGAGTTTCTAGCGGTATCAGTCCGTTTGAGTCACAACGGTTGCGTCACATATTCCTGCCAACATGTATTTAGCGATATGTTTCAAATATTACAAGGTTTCATCGCTTTTAACAGTGAAACGATTGACTGTGGGACTTAATTGAACTGATTTTGGACTTTGACGTTATAAATGTGATTAATGATCCCCCAATTGGACCCTAAAAAATAACATTCTTCTTAATTTGACATGATTGCTTGAACTCAACGATTACACTGGGCGCTGTGATAGCGCTTTATAAAAAAATGTAGATGAGTAAGTCATTTTTTACTGTGGGAGCAATCCTTGACGTTAGCGCGCACTGAAGAAGTAGAGACAGTTTCAAAAACTACATTTCATTGACTTTCTAGCGGTATCAGTGCGTTTGAGTTACAACGGTTGCGCAATATATTCGTACCAACATGTATTTAGCGATATGTTTCTGATATTACAAGGTTTCATCGCTTTTAACAGTGAAACGATTGACTGTGGGACTTAATTGAACTGATTTTTGACTTTGACCTTATAAATGTGATAAATGAGACAATTGGACTCCAAGAAAAAACATTCTTCTTAATTTGACATGATTACTGGAACTCAGCGATTACACGGGGCGCTGTAGTAGCGCTTCATTTAAAAATTTAGGTAATTTAGTCATTATTTACTGTGGGACCAATCCTAGCCGTTAGCACGCGCTGAAGATATACAAACAGTTTTAAAACCTACATTTCATTGAGTTTCTAGCGGTATCAGTCCGTTTGAGTCACAACGGTTGCGTCACATATTCCTGCCAACATGTATTTAGCGATATGTTTCAAATATTACAAGGTTTCATCGCTTTTAACAGTGAAACGATTGACTGTGGGACTTAAGTGAACTGATTTTTGACTTTGACCTTATGAATGTGAGAAAGGAAACAATTGAAATCCAAGAAGTAACATTGTTCTTAATTTTACATGATTGCTTGAACTCAACGATTACACTGGGCGCTGTGGTAGCGCTTTATTTAAAAATGTAGTTAAATAATTCATTTTTTACTGTAGGACCAATCCTAGCCGTTAGTTCGCGCTGAAGATATAGAGACAGTCTCAAAAATGTATTTCATTGAGTTTCTAACGGTATCCGTCCGCTTGAAGTACAACGGTTGCGTCACATATTCGTACCAACATGTCTTAACCGATATGTTTCACATATTACCAGGTTGCATGGCTTTTAACAGTGAAACAATTGACTGTGGGATTTAATTGAACTGATTTTGGACTTTGACGTTATAAATGTGATTAATGATCCCCCAATTGGACTCCAAAAAATAACATTCTTCTTAATTTGACATGATTGCTTGAACTCAACGATTACACTGGGCGCTGTGATAGCGCTTTATAAAAAAATGTAGATAAGTAAGTCATTTTTTACTGTGGGAGCAATCCTTGACGTTAGCGCGCACTGAAGAAATAGAGACAGTTTCAAAAACTACATTTCATTGACTTTCTAGCGGTATCAGTGCGTTTGAGTTACAACGGTTGCGCAACATATTCGTACCAACATGTATTTAGCGATATGTTTCTGACATTACAAGGTTGCATCGCTTTTAACAGTGAAACGACTGACTGTGGTACTAAATTGAACTGATTTTTGACTTTGACCTTATGAATGTGAGAAAGGAAACAATTGAAATCCAAGAAGTAACATTGTTCTTAATTTTACATGATTGCTTGAACTCAACGACTACACTGGGCGCTGTGGTAGCGCTTCAATTAAAAATTTAGATAAATAAGTCATTTTTAATTGTGGGACAAATCCTAGCCGTTAGCGTGCGCTGAAGAATTAGAGAAAGTTTCAAAAACTACATTTCATTAACTTTATAACGGTATCAGTCCGTTTGACTTACAACTGCTGCGTCACATATTCGTACCAACATGTACTTAGCGATGTGCTTGTGATGTTACTACGTTTCATCTCTTTTAACAGTGAAACGATTGACTGTGGGACTTAATTGAACTGCTTTTTGACTTTGACCTTGAAATCCAAAAAGTAACATTCTTCTTAATTTGACATGATTGCTTGAACTCAACGATTACACTGGGCGCTGTGATAGCGCTTTATAAAAAAATGTAGATAAGTAAGTCATTTGTTACTGTGGGAGCAATCCTTGACGTTAGCGCGCACTGAAGAAATAGAGACAGTTTCGAAAACTACATTTCATTGACTTTCTAGCGGTATCAGTGCGTTTGAGTTACAACGGTTGCGCAACATATTCGTACCAACATGTATTTAGCGATATGTTTCTGATATTACAAGGTTTCATCGCTTTGAACAGTGAAACGATTGACTGTGGGACTTAATTGAACTGATTTTTGACTGCGACCTTATGAATGTGAGAAAGGAAACAATTGAAATCCAAGAAGTAACATTCTTCTTAATTTTACATGATTGCTTGAACTCAACGATTACACTGGGCGCTGTGGTAGCGCTTTATTTAAAAATGTAGTTAAATAATTCATATTTACTGTAGGACCAATCCTAGCCGTTAGTTCGCGCTGAAGATATAGAGACAGTCTCAAAAATGTATTTCATTGAGTTTCTAACGGTATCCGTCCGCTTGAAGTACAACGGTTGCGTCACATATTCGTACCAACATGTCTTAACCGATATGTTTCACATATTACCAGGTTGCATGGCTTTTAACAGTGAAACAATTGACTGTGGGATTTAATTGAACTGATTTTGGACTTTGACGTTATAAATGTGATTAATGATCCCCCAATTGGACTCCAAAAAATAACATTCTTCTTAATTTGACATGATTGCTTGAACTCAACGATTACACTGGGCGCTGTGATAGCGCTTTATAAAAAAATGTAGATAAGTAAGTCATTTTTTACTGTGGGAGCAATCCTTGACGTTAGCGCGCACTGAACAAATAGAGACAGTTTCAAAAACTACATTTCATTGACTTTCTAGCGGTATCAGTGCGTTTGAGTTACAACGGTTGCGCAATATATTCGTACCAACATGTATTTAGCGATATGTTTCTGATATTACAAGGTTTCATCGCTTTTAACAGTGAAACGATTGACTGTGGGACTTAATTGAACTGATTTTTGAATTTGACCTTATAAATGTGATAAATGAGACAATTGGACTCCAAGAAAAAACATTCTTCTTAATTTGACATGATTACTGGAACTCAGCGATTACACGGGGCGCTGTAGTAGCGCTTCATTTAAAAATTTAGGTAATTTAGTCATTATTTACTGTGGGACCAATCCTAGCCGTTAGCACGCGCTGAAGATATACAAACAGTTTTAAAACCTACATTTCATTGAGTTTCTAGCGGTATCAGTCCGTTTGAGTCACAACGGTTGCGTCACATATTCCTGCCAACATGTATTTAGCGATATGTTTCAAATATTACAAGGTTTCATCGCTTTTAACAGTGAAACGATTGACTGTGGGACTTAATTGAACTGATTTTGGACTTTGACGTTATAAATGTGATTAATGATCCCCCAATTGGACCCTAAAAAATAACATTCTTCTTAATTTGACATGATTGCTTGAACTCAACGATTACACTGGGCGCTGTGATAGCGCTTTATAAAAAAATGTAGATGAGTAAGTCATTTTTTACTGTGGGAGCAATCCTTGACGTTAGCGCGCACTGAAGAAATAGAGACAGTTTCAAAAACTACATTTCATTGACTTTCTAGCGGTATCAGTGCGTTTGAGTTACAACGGTTGCGCAATATATTCGTACCAACATGTATTTAGCGATATGTTTCTGATATTACAAGGTTTCATCGCTTTTAACAGTGAAACGATTGACTGTGGGACTTAATTGAACTGATTTTTGACTTTGACCTTATAAATGTGATAAATGAGACAATTGGACTCCAAGAAAAAACATTCTTCTTAATTTGACATGATTACTGGAACTCAGCGATTACACGGGGCGCTGTAGTAGCGCTTCATTTAAAAATTTAGGTAATTTAGTCATTATTTACTGTGGGACCAATCCTAGCCGTTAGCACGCGCTGAAGATATACCAACAGTTTTAAAACCTACATTTCATTGAGTTTCTAGCGGTATCAGTCCGTTTGAGTCACAACGGTTGCGTCACATATTCCTGCCAACATGTATTTAGCGATATGTTTCAAATATTACAAGGTTTCATCGCTTTTAACAGTGAAACGATTGACTGTGGGACTTAATTGAACTGATTTTGGACTTTGACGTTATAAATGTGATTAATGATCCCCCAATTGGACCCTAAAAAATAACATTCTTCTTAATTTGACATGATTGCTTGAACTCAACGATTACACTGGGCGCTGTGATAGCGCTTTATAAAAAAATGTAGATGAGTAAGTCATTTTTTACTGTGGGAGCAATCCTTGACGTTAGCGCGCACTGAAGAAATAGAGACAGTTTCAAAAACTACATTTCATTGACTTTCTAGCAGTATCAGTGCGTTTGAGTTACAACGGTTGCGCAATATATTCGTACCAACATGTATTTAGCGATATGTTTCTGATATTACAAGGTTTCATCGCTTTTAACAGTGAAACGATTGACTGTGGGACTTAATTGAACTGATTTTTGACTTTGACCTTATAAATGTGATTAATGATCCCCCAATTGGACTCCAAAAAATAACATTCTTCTTAATTTGACATGATAGCTTGAACTCAACGATTACACTGGGCGCTGTGATAGCGCTTTATAAAAAAATGTAGATAAGTAAGTCATTTTTTACTGTGGGAGCAATCCTTGACGTTAGCGCGCACTGAAGAAATAGAGACAGTTTCAAAAACTACATTTCATTGACTTTCTAGCGGTATCAGTGCGTTTGAGTTACAACGGTTGCGCAATATATTCGTACCAACATGTATTTAGCGATATGTTTCTGATATTACAAGGTTTCATCGCTTTTAACAGTGAAACGATTGACTGTGGGACTTAATTGAACTGATTTTTGACTTTGACCTTATAAATGTGATAAATGAGACAATTGGACTCAAAGAAAAAACATTCTTCTTAATTTGACATGATTACTGGAACTCAGCGATTACACGGGGCGCTGTAGTAGCGCTTCATTTAAAAATTTGGGTAATTTAGTCATTATTTACTGTGGGACCAATCCTAGCCGTTAGCACGCGATGAAGATATACAAACAGTTTTAAAACCTACATTTCATTGAGTTTCTAGCGGTATCAGTCCGTTTGAGTCACAACGGTTGCGTCACATATTCCTGCCAACATGTATTTAGCGATATGTTTCAAATATTACAAGGTTTCATCGCTTTTAACAGTGAAACGATTGACTGTGGGACTTAATTGAACTGATTTTGGACTTTGACGTTATAAATGTGATTAATGATCCCCCAATTGGACCCTAAAAAATAACATTCTTCTTAATTTGACATGATTGCTTGAACTCAACGATTACACTGGGCGCTGTGATAGCGCTTTATAAAAAAATGTAGATGAGTAAGTCATTTTTTACTGTGGGAGCAATCCTTGACGTTAGCGCGCACTGAAGAAATAGAGACAGTTTCAAAAACTACATTTCATTGACTTTCTAGCGGTATCAGTGCGTTTGAGTTACAACGGTTGCGCAATATATTCGTACCAACATGTATTTAGCGATATGTTTCTGATATTACAAGGTTTCATCGCTTTTAACAGTGAAACGATTGACTGTGGGACTTAATTGAACTGATTTTTGACTTTGACCTTATAAATGTGATAAATGAGACAATTGGACTCCAAGAAAAAACATTCTTCTTAATTTGACATGATTACTGGAACTCAGCGATTACACGGGGCGCTGTAGTAGCGCTTCATTTAAAAATTTAGGTAATTTAGTCATTATTTACTGTGGGACCAATCCTAGCCGTTAGCACGCGCTGAAGATATACAAACAGTTTTAAAACCTACATTTCATTGAGTTTCTAGCGGTATCAGTCCGTTTGAGTCACAACGGTTGCGTCACATATTCCTGCCAACATGTACTTAGCGATATGTTTCAAATATTACAAGGTTTCATCGCTTTTAACAGTGAAACGATTGACTGTGGGACTTAAGTGAACTGATTTTTGACTTTGACCTTATGAATGTGAGAAAGGAAACAATTGAAATCCAAGAAGTAACATTGTTCTTAATTTTACATGATTGCTTGAACTCAACGATTACACTGGGCGCTGTGGTAGCGCTTTATTTAAAAATGTAGTTAAATAATTCATTTTTTACTGTAGGACCAATCCTAGCCGTTAGTTCGCGCTGAAGATATAGAGACAGTCTCAAAAATGTATTTCATTGAGTTTCTAACGGTATCCGTCCGCTTGAAGTACAACGGTTGCGTCACATATTCGTACCAACATGTCTTAACCGATATGTTTCACATATTACCAGGTTGCATGGCTTTTAACAGTGAAACAATTGACTGTGGGATTTAATTGAACTGATTTTGGACTTTGACGTTATAAATGTGATTAATGATCCCCCAATTGGACTCCAAAAAATAACATTCTTCTTAATTTGACATGATTGCTTGAACTCAACGATTACACTGGGCGCTGTGATAGCGCTTTATAAAAAAATGTAGATAAGTAAGTCATTTTTTACTGTGGGAGCAATCCTTGACGTTAGCGCGCCCTGAAGAAATAGAGACAGTTTCAAAAACTACATTTCATTGACTTTCTAGCGGTATCAGTGCGTTTGAGTTACAACGGTTGCGCAATATATTCGTACCAACATGTATTTAGCGATATGTTTCTGATATTACAAGGTTTCATCGCTTTTAACAGTGAAACGATTGACTGTGGGACTTAATTGAACTGATTTTTGAATTTGACCTTATAAATGTGATAAATGAGACAATTGGACTCCAAGAAAAAACATTCTTCTTAATTTGACATGATTACTGGAACTCAGCGATTACACGGGGCGCTGTAGTAGCGCTTCATTTAAAAATTTAGGTAATTTAGTCATTATTTACTGTGGGACCAATCCTAGCCGTTAGCACGCGCTGAAGATATACAAACAGTTTTAAAACCTACATTTCATTGAGTTTCTAGCGGTATCAGTCCGTTTGAGTCACAACGGTTGCGTCACATATTCCTGCCAACATGTATTTAGCGATATGTTTCAAATATTACAAGGTTTCATCGCTTTTAACAGTGAAACGATTGACTGTGGGACTTAAGTGAACTGATTTTGGACTTTGACGTTATAAATGTGATTAATGATCCCCCAATTGGACCCTAAAAAATAACATTCTTCTTAATTTGACATGATTGCTTGAACTCAACGATTACACTGGGCGCTGTGATAGCGCTTTATAAAAAAATGTAGATGAGTAAGTCATTTTTTACTGTGGGAGCAATCCTTGACGTTAGCGCGCACTGAAGAAATAGAGACAGTTTCAAAAACTACATTTCATTGACTTTCTAGCGGTATCAGTGCGTTTGAGTTACAACGGTTGCGCAATATATTCGTACCAACATGTATTTAGCGATATGTTTCTGATATTACAAGGTTTCATCGCTTTTAACAGTGAAACGATTGACTGTGGGACTTAATTGAACTGATTTTTGACTTTGACCTTATAAATGTGATTAATGATCCCCCAATTGGACTCCAAAAAATAACATTCTTCTTAATTTGACATGATAGCTTGAACTCAACGATTACACTGGGCGCTGTGATAGCGCTTTATAAAAAAATGTAGATAAGTAAGTCATTTTTTACTGTGGGAGCAATCCTTGACGTTAGCGCGCACTGAAGAAATAGAGACAGTTTCAAAAACTACATTTCATTGACTTTCTAGCGGTATCAGTGCGTTTGAGTTACAACGGTTGCGCAATATATTCGTACCAACATGTATTTAGCGATATGTTTCTGATATTACAAGGTTTCATCGCTTTTAACAGTGAAACGATTGACTGTGGGACTTAATTGAACTGATTTTTGACTTTGACCTTATAAATGTGATAAATGAGACAATTGGACTCCAAGAAAAAACATTCTTTTTAATTTGACATGATTACTGGAACTCAGCGATTACACGGGGCGCTGTAGTAGCGCTTCATTTAAAAATTTAGGTAATTTAGTCATTATTTACTGTGGGACCAATCCTAGCCGTTAGCACGCGATGAAGATATACAAACAGTTTTAAAACCTACATTTCATTGAGTTTCTAGCGGTATCAGTCCGTTTGAGTCACAACGGTTGCGTCACATATTCCTGCCAACATGTATTTAGCGATATGTTTCAAATATTACAAGGTTTCATCGCTTTTAACAGTGAAACGATTGACTGTGGGACTTAATTGAACTGATTTTGGACTTTGACGTTATAAATGTGATTAATAATCCCCCAATTGGACCCTAAAAAATAACATTCTTCTTAATTTGACATGATTGCTTGAATTCAACGATTACACTGGGCGCTGTGATAGCGCTTTATAAAAAAATGTAGATGAGTAAGTCATTTTTTACTGTGGGAGCAATCCTTGACGTTAGCGCGCACTGAAGAAATAGAGACAGTTTCAAAAACTACATTTCATTGACTTTCTAGCGGTATCAGTGCGTTTGAGTTACAACGGTTGCGCAATATATTCGTACCAACATGTATTTAGCGATATGTTTCTGATATTACAAGGTTTCATCGCTTTTAACAGTGAAACGATTGACTGTGGGACTTAATTGAACTGATTTTTGACTTTGACCTTATAAATGTGATAAATGAGACAATTGGACTCCAAGAAAAAACATTCTTCTTAATTTGACATGATTACTGGAACTCAGCGATTACACGGGGCGCTGTAGTAGCGCTTCATTTAAAAATTTAGGTAATTTAGTCATTATTTACTGTGGGACCAATCCTAGCCGTTAGCACGCGCTGAAGATATACAAACAGTTTTAAAACCTACATTTCATTGAGTTTCTAGCGGTATCAGTCCGTTTGAGTCACAACGGTTGCGTCACATATTCCTGCCAACATGTATTTAGCGATATGTTTCAAATATTACAAGGTTTCATCGCTTTTAACAGTGAAACGATTGACTGTGGGACTTAATTGAACTGATTTTGGACTTTGACGTTATAAATGTGATTAATGATCCCCCAATTGGACTCCAAAAAATAACATTCTTCTTAATTTGACATGATAGCTTGAACTCAACGATTACACTGGGCGCTGTGATAGCGCTTTATAAAAAAATGTAGATAAGTAAGTCATTTTTTACTGTGGGAGCAATCCTTGACGTTAGCGCGCACTGAAGAAATAGAGACAGTTTCAAAAACTACATTTCATTGACTTTCTAGCGGTATCAGTGCGTTTGAGTTACAACGGTTGCGCAATATATTCGTACCAACATGTATTTAGCGATATGTTTCTGATATTACAAGGTTTCATCGCTTTTAACAGTGAAACGATTGACTGTGGGACTTAAATGAACTGATTTTTGACTGCGACCTTACAAATGTGATAATAGAGAAAATTGAACTCCAAGAAATGACATTCTTCTTCATTTGACATGATTGCTTGATGTCAACGATTACACTGGGCGCTGTGATAGCGCTTTATTAAAAAATGTAGATAAATAAGTCATTTTTTACTGTGGGACCAATTCTAGCCGTTAGCGCGCGCTGAAGAAATAGAGACAGTTTTAAAAACTACATTTCATTGACTTTCTAGCGGTATCAGTGCGTTTATGTTACAACGGTTGCGCAACATATTCGTACCAACATGTATTTAGCGATATGTTTCTGACATTACAAGGTTGCATCAATTTTAACAGTGAAACGATTGACTGTGGGACTTAATTGAACTGACTTCGGACTTTGACATTATAAATGTGATAATTGACACCCTAATTGGACTCCAAAAAATAACATTCTTCTTAATTTGACATGATTGCTGGAACTCACGAATTACATTAGGCGCTGTGGTGGCGCTTCATTTAAAAATTTAGATAAATAAGTCATTTTTTACTGTGGGACCAATCCTAGCCGTTAGCGTGCGCTGAAGAAATAGAGAAAGTTTCAAAAACTACATTTCATTAACTTTATAACGGTATCAGTCCGTTTGAGTTACAACGGTTGCGTCACATATTCCTGCCAGCATGTATTTAGCGATATGTTTCAAATATTACAAGGTTTCATCGCTTTTAACAGTGAAACGATTGACTGTGGGACTTAATTAAACTGATTTTGGACTTTGACGTTATAAATGTGATTAATGATCCCCCAATTGGACCCTAAAAAATAACATTCTTCTTAATTTGACATGATTGCTTGAACTCAACGATTACACTGGGCGCTGTGATAGCGCTTTATAAAAAAATGTAGATGAGTAAGTCATTTTTTACTGTGGGAGCAATCCTTGACGTTAGCGCGCACTGAAGAAATAGAGACAGTTTCAAAAACTACATTTCATTGACTTTCTAGCGGTATCAGTGCGTTTGAGTTACAACGGTTGCGCAATATATTCGTACCAACATGTATTTAGCGATATGTTTCTGATATTACAAGGTTTCATCGCTTTTAACAGTGAAACGATTGACTGTGGGACTTAATTGAACTGATTTTTGACTTTGACCTTATAAATGTGATAAATGTGACAATTGGACTCCAAGAAAAAACATTCTTCTTAATTTGACATGATTACTGGAACTCAGCGATTACACGGGGCGCTGTAGTAGCGCTTCATTTAAAAATTTAGGTAATTTAGTCATTATTTACTGTGGGACCAATCCTAGCCGTTAGCGCGCGCTGAAGAAATAGAGACAGTTTTAAAAACTACATTTCATTGACTTTCTAGCGGTATCAGTGCGTTTATGTTACAACGGTTGCGCAACATATTCGTACCAACATGTATTTAGCGATATGTTTCTGACATTACAAGGTTGCATCAATTTTAACAGTGAAACGATTGACTGTGGGACTTAATTGAACTGACTTCGGACTTTGACATTATAAATGTGATAATTGACACCCTAATTGGACTCCAAAAAATAACATTCTTCTTAATTTGACATGATTGCAGGAACTCACGAATTACATTAGGCGCTGTGGTGGCGCTTCATTTAAAAATTTAGATAAATAAGTCATTTTTTACTGTGGGACCAATCCTAGCCGTTAGCGTGCGCTGAAGAAATAGAGAAAGTTTCAAAAACTACATTTCATTAACTTTATAACGGTATCAGTCCGTTTGAGTTGCAACGGTTGCGTCACATATTCCTGCCAACATGTATTTAGCGATATGTTTCAAATATTACAAGGTTTCATCGCTTTTAACAGTGAAACGATTGACTGTGGGACTTAATTGAACTGATTTTGGACTTTGACGTTATAAATGTGATTAATGATCCCCCAATTGGACCCTAAAAAATAACATTCTTCTTAATTTGACATGATTGCTTGAACTCAACGATTACACTGGGCGCTGTGATAGCGCTTTATAAAAAAATGTAGATGAGTAAGTCATTTTTTACTGTGGGAGCAATCCTTGACGTTAGCGCGCACTGAAGAAATAGAGACAGTTTCAAAAACTACATTTCATTGACTTTCTAGCGGTATCAGTGCGTTTGAGTTACAACGGTTGCGCATTATATTCGTACCAACATGTATTTAGCGATATGTTTCTGATATTACAAGGTTTCATCGCTTTTAACAGTGAACCGATTGACTGTGGGACTTAATTGAACTGATTTTTGACTTTGACCTTATAAATAAGATAAATGAGACAATTGGACTCCAAGAAAAAACATTCTTCTTAATTTGACATGATTACTGGAACTCAGCGATTACACGGGGCGCTGTAGTAGCGCTTCATTTAAAAATTTAGGTAATTTAGTCATTATTTACTGTGGGACCAATCCTAGCCGTTAGCACGCGCTGAAGATATACAAACAGTTTTAAAACCTACATTTCATTGAGTTTCTAGCGGTATCAGTCCGTTTGAGTCACAACGGTTGCGTCACATATTCCTGCCAACATGTATTTAGCGATATGTTTCAAATATTACAAGGTTTCATCGCTTTTAACAGTGAAACGATTGACTGTGGGACTTAATTGAACTGATTTTGGACTTTGACGTTATAAATGTGATTAATGATCCCCCAATTGGACCCTAAAAAATAACATTCTTCTTAATTTGACATGATTGCTTGAACTCAACGATTACACTGGGCGCTGTGATAGCGCTTTATAAAAAAATGTAGACTAGTAAGTCATTTTTTACTGTGGGAGCAATCCTTGACGTTAGCGCGCACTGAAGAAATAGAGACAGTTTCAAAAACTACATTTCATTGACTTTCTAGCGGTATCAGTGCGTTTGAGTTACAACGGTTGCGCAATATATTCGTACCAACATGTATTTACGATATGTTTCTGATATTACAAGGTTTCATCGCTTTTAACAGTGAAACGATTGACTGTGGGACTTAATTGAACTGATTTTTGACTTTGACCTTATAAATGTGATTAATGATCCCCCAATTGGACTCCAAAAAATAACATTCTTCTTAATTTGACATGATAGCTTGAACTCAACGATTACACTGGGCGCTGTGATAGCGCTTTATAAAAAAATGTAGATAAGTAAGTCATTTTTTACTGTGGGAGCAATCCTTGACGTTAGCGCGCACTGAAGAAATAGAGACAGTTTCAAAAACTACATTTCATTGACTTTCTAGCGGTATCAGTGCGTTTGAGTTACAACGGTTGCGCAATATATTCGTACCAACATGTATTTAGCGATATGTTTCTGATATTACAAGGTTTCATCGCTTTTAACAGTGAAACGATTGACTGTGGGACTTAATTGAACTGATTTTGGACTTTGACGTTATAAATGTGATTAATGATCCCCCAATTGGACCCTAAAAAATAACATTCTTCTTAATTTGACATGATTGCTTGAACTCAACGATTACACTGGGCGCTGTGATAGCGCTTTATAAAAAAATGTAGATGAGTAAGTCATTTTTTACTGTGGGAGCAATCCTTGAAGTTAGCGCGCACTGAAGAAATAGAGACAGTTTCAAAAACTACATTTCATTGACTTTCTAGCGGTATCAGTGCGTTTGAGTTACAACGGTTGCGCAATATATTCGTACCAACATGTATTTAGCGATATGTTTCTGATATTACAAGGTTTCATCGCTTTTAACAGTGAAACGATTGACTGTGGGACTTAATTGAACTGATTTTTGACTTTGACCTTATAAATGTGATAAATGAGACAATTGGACTCCAAGAAAAAACATTCTTCTTAATTTGACATGATTACTGGAACTCAGCGATTACACGGGGCGCTGTAGTAGCGCTTCATTTAAAAATCTAGGTAATTTAGTCATTATTTACTGTGGGACCAATCCTAGCCGTTAGCACGCGCTGAAGATATACAAACAGTTTTAAAACCTACATTTCATTGAGTTTCTAGCGGTATCAGTCCGTTTGAGTCACAACGGTTGCGTCACATATTCCTGCCAACATGTATTTAGCGATATGTTTCAAATATTACAAGGTTTCATCGCTTTTAACAGTGAAACGATTGACTGTGGGACTTAATTGAACTGATTTTGGACTTTGACGTTATAAATGTGATTAATGATCCCCCAATTGGACTCCAAAAAATAACATTCTTCTTAATTTGACATGATAGCTTGAACTCAACGATTACACTGGGCGCTGTGATAGCGCTTTATAAAAAAATGTAGATAAGTAAGTCATTTTTTACTGTGGGAGCAATCCTTGACGTTAGCGCGCACTGAAGAAATAGAGACAGTTTTAAAAACTACATTTCATTGACTTTCTAGCGGTATCAGTGCGTTTGAGTTACAACGGTTGCGCAATATATTCGTACCAACATGTATTTAGCGATATGTTTCTGATATTACAAGGTTTCATCGCTTTTAACAGTGAAACGATTGACTGTGGGACTTAAGTGAACTGATTTTTGACTGCGACCTTACAAATGTGATAATAGAGAAAATTGGACTCCAAGAAATGACATTCTTCTTCATTTGACATGATTGCTTGATGTCAACGATTACACTGGGCGCTGTGATAGCGCTTTATTAAAAAATGTAGATAAATAAGTCATTTTTTACTGTGGGACCAATTCTAGCCGTTAGCGCGCGCTGAAGAAATAGAGACAGTTTTAAAAACTACATTTCATTGACTTTCTAGCGGTATCAGTGCGTTTATGTTACAACGGTTGCGCAACATATTCGTACCAACATGTATTTAGCGATATGTTTCTGACATTACAAGGTTGCATCAATTTTAACAGTGAAACGATTGACTGTGGGACTTAATTGAACTGACTTCGGACTTTGACATTATAAATGTGATAATTGACACCCTAATTGGACTCCAAAAAATAACATTCTTCTTAATTTGACATGATTGCTGGAACTCACGAATTACATTAGGCGCTGTGGTGGCGCTTCATTTAAAAATTTAGATAAATAAGTCATTTTTTACTGTGGGACCAATCCTAGCCGTTAGCGTGCGCTGAAGAAATAGAGAAAGTTTCAAAAACTACATTTCATTAACTTTATAACGGTATCAGTCCGTTTGAGTTACAACGGTTGCGCAATATATTCGTACCAACATGTATTCAGCGATATGTTTCTGATATTACAAGGTTCTATCGCTTTGAACAGTGAAACTTTTGACTGTGGGACTTAATTGAACTGATTTTTGACTGTGACCTGACAAATGTAATAAATGAGATAATTGGACTCCAAGAAGTAGCATTCTTCTAAAATCTGACATGGTTGCTGGAAATCAGGGATTACACTGGGCGCAGTGGTAGCGCTTCATTTAAAAATTTAGATAAATAAGCCATTTTTTACTGTGGGAGCAATCCTTGCCGTTAACGCGCACTGAAGAAATAGAGACAGTTTCAAAAACTACATTTCATTGACTTTCTAGCGGTATCAGTGCGTTTGAGTTACAACGGTTGCGCAATATATTCGTACCAACATGTATTTAGCGATATGTTTCTGATATTACAAGGTTTCATCGCTTTTAACAGTGAAACGATTGACTGTGGGACTTAATTGAACTGATTTTTGACTTTGACCTTATAAATGTGATAAATGAGACAATTGGACTCCAAGAAAAAACATTCTTCTTAATTTGACATGATTACTGGAACTCAGCGATTACACGGGGCGCTGTAGTAGCGCTTCATTTAAAAATTTAGGTAATTTAGTCATTATTTACTGTGGGACCAATCCTAGCCGTTAGCACGCGCTGAAGATATACAAACAGTTTTAAAACCTACATTTCATGGAGTTTCTAGCGGTATCAGTCCGTTTGAGTCACAACGGTTGCGTCACATATTCCTGCCAACATGTATTTAGCGATATGTTTCAAATATTACAAGGTTTCATCGCTTTTAACAGTGAAACGATTGACTGTGGGACTTAATTGAACTGATTTTGGACTTTGACGTTATAAATGTGATTAATGATCCCCCAATTGGACTCCAAAAAATAACATTCTTCTTAATTTGACATGATAGCTTGAACTCAACAATTACACTGGGCGCTGTGATAGCGCTTTATAAAAAAATGTAGATAAGTAAGTCATTTTTTACTGTGGGAGCAATCCTTGACGTTAGCGCGCACTGAAGAAATAGAGACAGTTTCAAAAACTACATTTCATTGACTTTCTAGCGGTATCAGTGCGTTTGAGTTACAACGGTTGCGCAATATATTCGTACCAACATGTATTTAGCGATATGTTTCTGATATTACAAGGTTTCATCGCTTTTAACAGTGAAACGATTGACTGTGGGACTTAAGTGAACTGATTTTTGACTGCGACCTTACAAATGTGATAATAGAGAAAATTGGACTCCAAGAAATGACATTCTTCTTCATTTGACATGATTGCTTGATGTCAACGATTACACTGGGCGCTGTGATAGCGCTTTATTAAAAAATGTAGATAAATAAGTCATTTTTTACTGTGGGACCAATTCTAGCCGTTAGCGCGCGCTGAAGAAATAGAGACAGTTTTAAAAACTACATTTCATTGACTTTCTAGCGGTATCAGTGCGTTTATGTTACAACGGTTGCGCAACATATTCGTACCAACATGTATTTAGCGATATGTTTCTGACATTACAAGGTTGCATCAATTTTAACAGTGAAACGATTGACTGTGGGACTTAATTGAACTGACTTCGGACTTTGACATTATAAATGTGATAATTGACACCCTAATTGGACTCCAAAAAATAACATTCTTCTTAATTTGACATGATTGCTGGAACTCACGAATTACATTAGGCGCTGTGGTGGCGCTTCATTTAAAAATTTAGATAAATAAGTCATTTTTTACTGTGGGACCAATCCTAGCCGTTAGCGTGCGCTGAAGAAATAGAGAAAGTTTCAAAAACTACATTTCATTAACTTTATAACGGTATCAGTCCGTTTGAGTTACAACGGTTGCGCAATATATTCGTACCAACATGTATTCAGCGATATGTTTCTGATATTACAAGGTTCTATCGCTTTGAACAGTGAAACTTTTGACTGTGGGACTTAATTGAACTGATTTTTGACTGTGACCTGACAAATGTAATAAATGAGATAATTGGACTCCAAGAAGTAGCATTCTTCTAAAATCTGACATGGTTGCTGGAAATCAGGGATTACACTGGGCGCAGTGGTAGCGCTTCATTTAAAAATTTAGATAAATAAGTCATTTTTTACTGTGGGAGCAATATTTGCCGTTAACGCGCCCTAAAGAAATTAGAGACAGTTTCAAAAACTACATTTCATTGACTTTCTAGCGGTATCAGTGCGTTTGAGTTACAATGGTTGCGCAACATGTTCGTACCAACATGTATTTAGCGATATGTTTCTGACATTACAAGGTTGCATCGCTTTTAACAGTGAAACGATTGACTGTGGGACTTAAGTGAACTGATTTTTGACTGCGACCTTACAAATGTGATAATAGAGAAAATTGGACTCCAAGAAATGACATTCTTCTTCATTTGACATGATTGCTTGATGTCAACGATTACACTGGGCGCTGTGATAGCGCTTTATTAAAAAATGTAGATAAATAAGTCATTTTTTACTGTGGGACCAATTCTAGCCGTTAGCGCGCGCTGAAGAAATAGAGACAGTTTTAAAAACTACATTTCATTGACTTTCTAGCGGTATCAGTGCGTTTATGTTACAACGGTTGCGCAACATATTCGTACCAACATGTATTTAGCGATATGTTTCTGACATTACAAGGTTGCATCAATTTTAACAGTGAAACGATTGACTGTGGGACTTAATTGAACTGACTTCGGACTTTGACATTATAAATGTGATAATTGACACCCTAATTGGACTCCAAAAAATAACATTCTTCTTAATTTGACATGATTGCTGGAACTCACGAATTACATTAGGCGCTGTGGTGGCGCTTCATTTAAAAATTTAGATAAATAAGTCATTTTTTACTGTGGGACCAATCCTAGCCGTTAGCGTGCGCTGAAGAAATAGAGAAAGTTTCAAAAACTACATTTCATTAACTTTATAACGGTATCAGTCCGTTTGAGTTACAACGGTTGCGCAATATATTCGTACCAACATGTATTCAGCGATATGTTTCTGATATTACAAGGTTCTATCGCTTTGAACAGTGAAACTTTTGACTGTGGGACTTAATTGAACTGATTTTTGACTGTGACCTGACAAATGTAATAAATGAGATAATTGGACTCCAAGAAGTAGCATTCTTCTAAAATCTGACATGGTTGCTGGAAATCAGGGATTACACTGGGCGCAGTGGTAGCGCTTCATTTAAAAATTTAGATAAATAAGTCATTTTTTACTGTGGGAGCAATATTTGCCGTTAACGCGCCCTAAAGAAATTAGAGACAGTTTCAAAAACTACATTTCATTGACTTTCTAGCGGTATCAGTGCGTTTGAGTTACAATGGTTGCGCAACATGTTCGTACCAACATGTATTTAGCGATATGTTTCTGACATTACAAGGTTGCATCGCTTTAAACAGTGAAACGATTGACTGTGGGACTTAATTGAACTGATTTTTGACTGTGACCTGACAAATGTAATAAATGAGATAATTGGACTCCAAGAAGTAGCATTCTTCTTAATCTGACATGGTTGCTGGAAATCAGGGATTACACTGGGCGCAGTGGTAGCGCTTCATTAAAAAATTTAGATAAATAAGTCCTTTTTTACTGTGGGAGCAATCCTTGCCGTTAACGCGCCCTGAAGAAATTAGAGACAGTTTCAAAAACTACATTTCATTGACTTTCTAGCGGTATCAGTGCGTTTGAGTTACAATGGTTGCGCAACATATTCGTACCAACATGTATTTAGCGATATGTTTCTGATATTACAAAGTTGCATCGCTTTAAACAGTGAAACGATTGACTGTGGGACTTAATTGAACTGAATTTTGACTGTGACCTGACAAATGTAATAAATGAGATAATTGGACTCCAAGAAGTAGCATTCTTCTTAATCTGACATGGTTGCTGGAAATCAGGGATTACACTGGGCGCAGTGGTAGCGCTTCGTTAAAAAATTTAGATAAATAAGTCATTTTTTACTGTGGGAGCAATCCTTGCCGGTAGCGCGCGCTGAGGAAGTGGAGACAGTTTCAAAAACTTTATCTCATTGACTTTCTAACGGTATCAGTGCGTTTAATTTACAACGGCTGCGTCACATATTCGTACCAACATGTATTTAGCGTTATGTTTCTGATATTACCAGGTTGCATCGCTTTTAACAGTGAAACGACTGACTGTGGGACTTAATTGATTGATTTTGGACTTTGACATTATAAATGTGATAAATGAGCCAATTGGACTGCAAGAAATAACATTTTTCTCAATTTGACATGATTGCTGGAATTCAGTGGTTACACTGGGCGCTGCGGTAGCGCTTCATTTAGAAATTTGGATAAGTCCTTTTGAACTGTGGAACCAATCTTAGCCGTTAGCGCACGCTGAGGGAATGGAGACAGTTTCAAAAACTTTATTTCATTGACTTTCTAAGGGTATCAGTCCGTTTGAGTTACAACGGTTGCGTCACATATTTGTACCAACATGTATTTAGCGATATGTTTCTGATATTACCAGGTTGCATCGCTTTTAACAGTGAAACGATTAACTGTGGGACTTAATTGAACTGATTTTGGACTTTGAACTTATAAATGTGATAAATGAGCCAATTGGACTCCAAGAAGTAACATTCTTCCTAATTTTTCATGATTAATTGAACTCAACGATTACACTAGGCGCTGTGGTAGCGCTTTATTTAAAAATGTAGATAAATATGTCATTTTATACTGTGGGACCAATCCTAGCCGTTAGCGCGCGCTGAAGAAATAGCGACAGTTTCAAAAACTATATTTCATTGGGTTTCTAACGGTATCAGTCTGTTTGAGTCACAACGGTTGCGTCACATATTCGTACCAACATGTATTTAGCGCTATGTTTTAGATATTGCCAGGTTGCATGGCTTTTAACAGGGAGACAATTGACTGTGGGACTTAATTGAACTGATTTTTGATTCTGACCTTATAAATATGATAAATGAGACAATTGGACTCCAAGAAAAAACATTCTTCTTAATTTGACAAGATTACTGGAACTAAACGATTACACTGGGCGCTGTGGTAGCGCCTCATTTAAAAATGTAGATAATTAAGTCATTTTATACTGTGGGACCAATCCTAGCCGTTAGCGCGCGCTGAAGAAATAGCGACAGTTTCAAAAACTATATTTCATTGGGTTTCTAACGGTATCAGTCTGTTTGAGTCACAACGGTTGCGTCACATATTCGTACCAACATGTATTTAGCGATATGTTTCAGATATTCCCAGGTTGCATGGCTTTTAACAGTGAAACAATTGACTGTGGGACTTAATTGAACTGATTTTTGACTGTGATTTTACAAATGTGATAAATGAGATAATTGGACTCCAAGAAATAGCATTCTTCTTAATCTGACATGGTTGCTGGAACTTAGCGATTACACTGGGCGCTGTGGTAGCGCTTCATTTAAAAATTTAGATAAATAAGTCATTTTTTACTGTTGGAGCAATCCTTGCCGTTAGCGCGCCCTGAGAAATTAGAGACAGTTTCAAAAACTACATTTCATTGACTTTCTAGCGGTATCAGTGCGTTTGAGTTACAACAGTTGCGCAACATATTCGTACCAACATGTATTTAGCGATATGTTTCTGATATTACAAGGTTGCATCGCTTTTAACAGTGAAACGATTGACTGTGGGATTTAATTGAACTGATTTTGGACTTTGAACTTATAAATGTGATAAATGAGCCAATTGGACCCCAAGAAATAACATTGTTCTTATTTTAACATGATTGCTGGAATTCAGCGGTTACACTGGGTGCTGCGGTAGCGCTTCATTTAGAAGTTTAGATAAATAAGTCTTTTTGTACTGTGGGACCAATCTTAGCCGGTAGCGCGCGCTGAGGGAATGGAGACAGTTTCAAAAACTTTATTTCATTGACTTTCTAAGGGTATCAGTCCGTTTGAGTTACAACGGTTGCGTCACATATTTGTACCAACATGTATTTAGCGATATGTTTCTGATATTACCAGGTTGCATCGCTTTTAACAGTGAAACGATTAACTGTGGGACTTAATTGAACTGATTTTGGACTTTGAACTTATAAATGTGATAAATGAGCCAATTGGACTCCAAGAAGTAACATTCTTCCTAATTTTTCATGATTAATTGAACTCAACGATTACACTAGGCGCTGTGGTAGCGCTTTATTTAAAAATGTAGATAAATATGTCATTTTATACTGTGGGACCAATCCTAGCCGTTAGCGCGCGCTGAAGAAATAGCGACAGTTTCAAAAACTATATTTCATTGGGTTTCTAACGGTATCAGTCTGTTTGAGTCACAACGGTTGCGTCACATATTCGTACCAACATGTATTTAGCGATATGTTTTAGATATTGCCAGGTTGCATGGCTTTTAACAGGGAGACAATTGACTGTGGGACTTAATTGAACTGATTTTTGATTCTGACCTTATAAATATGATAAATGAGACAATTGGACTCCAAGAAAAAACATTCTTCTTAATTTGACAAGATTACTGGAACTAAGCGATTACACTGGGCGCTGTGGTAGCGCCTCATTTAAAAATGTAGATAATTAAGTCATTTTATACTGTGGGACCAATCCTAGCCGTTAGCGCGCGCTGAAGAAATAGCGACAGTTTCAAAAACTATATTTCATTGGGTTTCTAACGGTATCAGTCTGTTTGAGTCACAACGGTTGCGTCACATATTCGTACCAACATGTATTTAGCGATATGTTTCAGATATTCCCAGGTTGCATGGCTTTTAACAGTGAAACAATTGACTGTGGGACTTAATTGAACTGATTTTTGACTGTGATTTTACAAATGTGATAAATGAGATAATTGGACTCCAAGAAATAGCATTCTTCTTAATCTGACATGGTTGCTGGAACTTAGCGATTACACTGGGCGCTGTGGTAGCGCTTCATTTAAAAATTTAGATAAATAAGTCATTTTTTACTGTTGGAGCAATCCTTGCCGTTAGCGCGCCCTGAGAAATTAGAGACAGTTTCAAAAACTACATTTCATTGACTTTCTAGCGGTATCAGTGCGTTTGAGTTACAACAGTTGCGCAACATATTCGTACCAACATGTATTTAGCGATATGTTTCTGATATTACAAGGTTGCATCGCTTTTAACAGTGAAACGATTGACTGTGGGATTTAATTGAACTAATTTTGGACTTTGAACTTATAAATGTGATAAATGAGCCAATTGGACCCCAAGAAATAACATTGTTCTTATTTTAACATGATTGCTGGAATTCAGCGGTTACACTGGGTGCTGCGGTAGCGCTTCATTTAGAAGTTTAGATAAATAAGTCTTTTTGTACTGTGGGACCAATCTTAGCCGGTAGCGCGCGCTGAGGGAATGGAGACAGTTTCAAAAACTTTATTTCATTGACTTTCTAAGGGTATCAGTCCGTTTGAGTTACAACGGTTGCGTCACATATTTGTACCAACATGTATTTAGCGATATGTTTCTGATATTACCAGGTTGCATCGCTTTTAACAGTGAAACGATTAACTGTGGGACTTAATTGAACTGATTTTGGACTTTGATTTTACAAATGTGTTAAATGAGATAATTGGACTCCGAGAAATAGCATTCTTCTTAATCTGACATGGTTGCTGGAACTTAGCGATTACACTGGGCGCTGTGGTAGCGCTTCATTTAAAAATTTAGATAAATAAGTCATTTTTTACTGTTGGAGCAATCCTTGCCGTTAGCGCGCCCTGAGAAATTTGAGACAGTTTCAAAAACTACATTTCATTGACTTTCTAGCGGTATCAGTGCGTTTGAGTTACAACAGTTGCGCAACATATTCGTACCAACATGTATTTAGCGATATGTTTCTGATATTACAAGGTTGCATCGCTTTTAACAGTGAAACGATTGACTGTGGGATTTAATTGAACTGATTTTTGACTTTGACATTATAAATGTGATAAATGAGCCAATTGGACCCCAAGAAATAACATTGTTCTTATTTTAACATGATTGCTGGAATTCAGCGGTTACACTGGGTGCTGCGGTAGCGCTTCATTTAGAAGTTTAGATAAATAAGTCTTTTTGTACTGTGGGACCAATCTTAGCCGGTAGCGCGCGCTGAGGAAGTGGAGACAGTTTCAAAAACTTTATCTCATTGACTTTCTAACGGTATCAGTGCGTTTAAGTTACAACGGCTGCGTCACATATTCGTACCAACATGTATTTAGCGTTATGTTTCTGATATTACAAGGTTGCATCGCTTTTAACAGTGAAACGACTGACTGTGGGACTTAATTGAACTGATTTTGGACTTTGACATTATAAATGTGATAAATGAGCCAATTGGACTGCAAGAAATAACATTTTTCTCAATTTGACATGATTGCTGGAATTCAGTGGTTACACTGGGCGCTGCGGTAGCGCTTCATTTAGAAATTTGGATAAGTCCTTTTGAACTGTGGAACCAATCTTAGCCGTTAGCGCACGCTGAGGGAATGGAGACAGTTTCAAAAACTTTATTTCATTGACTTTCTAAGGGTATCAGTCCGTTTGAGTTACAACGGTTGCGTCACATATTTGTACCAACATGTATTTAGCGATATGTTTCTGATATTACCAGGTTGCATCGCTTTTAACAGTGAAACAATTAACTGTGGGACTTAATTGAACTGATTTTGGACTTTGAACTTATAAATGTGATAAATGAGCCAATTGGACTCCAAGAAGTAACATTCTTCCTAATTTTTCATGATTGATTGAACTCAACGATTACACTGGGCGCTGTGGTAGCGCTTTATTTAAAAATGTAAATAAATATGTCATTTTATACTGTGGGACCAATCCTAGCCGTTAGCGCGCACTGAAGAAATAGCGACAGTTTCAAAAACTATATTTCATTGGGTTTCTAACGGTATCAGTCTGTTTGAGTCACAACGGTTGCGTCACATATTCGTACCAACATGTATTTAGCGATATGTTTCAGATATTGCCAGGTTGCATCGCTTTTAACAGTGAAACAATTGACTGTGGGACTTAATTGAACTGATTTTAGACTGTGATTTTACAAATGTGATAAATGAGATAATTGGACTCCAAGAAATAGCATTCTTCTTAATCTGACATGGTTGCTGGAACTTAGCGATTACACTGGGCGCTGTGGTAGCGCTTCATTTAAAAATTTAGATAAATAAGTCATTTTTTACTGTTGGAGCAATCCTTGCCGTTAGCGCGCCCTGAGAAATTAGAGACAGTTTCAAAAACTACATTTCATTGACTTTCTAGCGGTATCAGTGCGTTTGAGTTACAACAGTTGCGCAACATATTCGTACCAACATGTATTTAGCGATATGTTTCTGATATTACAAGGTTGCATCGCTTTTAACAGTGAAACGATTGACTGTGGGATTTAATTGAACTGATTTTTGACTTTGACATTATAAATGTGATAAATGAGCCAATTGGACCCCAAGAAATAACATTGTTCTTATTTTAACATGATTGCTGGAATTCAGCGGTTACACTGGGTGCTGCGGTAGCGCTTCATTTAGAAGTTTAGATAAATAAGTCTTTTTGTACTGTGGGACCAACCTTAGCCGGTAGCGCGCGCTGAAGGAACGGAGACAGTTTCAAAAACTTTATTTCATTGACTTTCTAAGGGTATCAGTCCGTTTGAGTTACAACGGTTGCGTCACATATTTGTACCAACATGTATTTAGCGATATGTTTCTGATATTACCAGGTTGCATCGCTTTTAACAGTGAAACAATTAACTGTGGGACTTAATTGAACTGATTTTGGACTTTGAACTTATAAATGTGATAAATGAGCCAATTGGACTCCAAGAAGTAACATTCTTCCTAATTTTTCATGATTGATTGAACTCAAAGATTACACTAGGCGCTGTGGTAGCGCTTTATTTAAAAATGTAGATAAATATGTCATTTTATACTGTGGGACCAATCCTAGCCGTTAGCGCGCGCTGAAGAAATAGCGACAGTTTCAAAAACTATATTTCATTGGGTTTCTAACGGTATCAGTCTGTTTGAGTCACAACGGTTGCGTCACATATTCGTACCAACATGTATTTAGCGATATGTTTCAGATATTGCCAGGTTGCATCGCTTTTAACAGTGAAACAATTGACTGTGGGACTTAATTGAACTGATTTTAGACTTTGACATTATAAATGTGATAAATGAGCCAATTGGACCCCAAGAAATAACATTGTTCTTATTTTAACATGATTGCTGGAATTCAGCGGTTACACTGGGTGCTGCGGTAGCGCTTCATTTAGAAGTTTAGATAAATAAGTCTTTTTGTACTGTGGGACCAATCTTAACCGGTAGGGCGCGCTGAGGGAATGGAGACAGTTTCAAAAACTTTATTTCATTGACTTTCTAAGGGTATCAGTCCGTTTGAGTTACAACGGTTGCGTCACATATTTGTACCAACATGTATTTAGCGATATGTTTCTGATATTACCAGGTTGCATCGCTTTTAACAGTGAAACAATTAACTGTGGGACTTAATTGAACTGATTTTGGACTTTGAACTTATAAATGTGATAAATGAGCCAATTGGACTCCAAGAAGTAACATTCTTCCTAATTTTTCATGATTGATTGAACTCAACGATTACACTAGGCGCTGTGGTAGCGCTTTATTTAAAAATGTAGATAAATATGTCATTTTATACTGTGGGACCAATCCTAGCCGTTAGCGCGCGCTGAAGAAATAGCGACAGTTTCAAAAACTATATTTCATTGGGTTTCTAACGGTATCAGTCTGTTTGAGTCACAACGGTTGCGTCACATATTCGTACCAACATGTATTTAGCGATATGTTTCAGATATTGCCAGGTTGCATCGCTTTTAACAGTGAAACAATTGACTGTGGGACTTAATTGAACTGATTTTAGACTGTGATTTTACAAATGTGATAAATGAGATAATTGGACTCCAAGAAATAGCATTCTTCTTAATCTGACATGTTTGCTGGAACTTAGCGATTACACTGGGCGCTGTGGTAGCGCTTCATTTAAAAATTTAGATAAATAAGTCATTTTTTACTGTTGGAGCAATCCTTGCCGTTAGCGCGCCCTGAGAAATTAGAGACAGTTTCAAAAACTACATTTCATTGACTTTCTAGCGGTATCAGTGCGTTTGAGTTACAACAGTTGCGCAACATATTCGTACCAACATGTATTTAGCGATATGTTTCTGATATTACAAGGTTGCATCGCTTTTAACAGTGAAACGATTGACTGTGGGATTTAATTGAACTGATTTTTGACTTTGACATTATAAATGTGATAAATGAGCCAATTGGACCCCAAGAAATAACATTGTTCTTATTTTAACATGATTGCTGGAATTCAGCGGTTACACTGGGTGCTGCGGTAGCGCTTTATTTAGAAGTTTAGATAAATAAGTCTTTTTGTACTGTGGGACCAATCTTAGCCGGTAGCGCGCGCTGAGGGAATGGAGACAGTTTCAAAAACTTTATTTCATTGACTTTCTAAGGGTATCAGTCCGTTTGAGTTACAACGGTTGCGTCACATATTTGTACCAACATGTATTTAGCGATATGTTTCTGATATTACCAGGTTGCATCGCTTTTAACAGTGAAACAATTAACTGTGGGACTTAATTGAACTGATTTTGGACTTTGAACTTATAAATGTGATAAATGAGCCAATTGGACTCCAAGAAGTAACATTCTTCCTAATTTTTCATGATTGATTGAACTCAACGATTACACTAGGCGCTGTGGTAGCGCTTTATTTAAAAATGTAGATAAATATGTCATTTTATACTGTGGGACCAATCCTAGCCGTTAGCGCGCGCTGAAGAAATAGCGACAGTTTCAAAAACTATATTTCATTGGGTTTCTAACGGTATCAGTCTGTTTGAGTCACAACGGTTGCGTCACATATTCGTACCAACATGTATTTAGCGATATGTTTCAGATATTGCCAGGTTGCATCGCTTTTAACAGTGAAACAATTGACTGTGGGACTTAATTGAACTGATTTTAGACTGTGATTTTACAAATGTGATAAATGAGATAATTGGACTCCAAGAAATAGCATTCTTCTTAATCTGACATGTTTGCTGGAACTTAGCGATTACACTGGGCGCTGTGGTAGCGCTTCATTTAAAAATTTAGATAAATAAGTCATTTTTTACTGTTGGAGCAATCCTTGCCGTTAGCGCGCCCTGAGAAATTAGAGACAGTTTCAAAAACTACATTTCATTGACTTTCTAGCGGTATCAGTGCGTTTGAGTTACAACAGTTGCGCAACATATTCGTACCAACATGTATTTAGCGATATGTTTCTGATATTACAAGGTTGCATCGCTTTTAACAGTGAAACGATTGACTGTGGGATTTAATTGAACTGATTTTTGACTTTGACATTATAAATGTGATAAATGAGCCAATTGGACCCCAAGAAATAACATTGTTCTTATTTTAACATGATTGCTGGAATTCAGCGGTTACACTGGGTGCTGCGGTAGCGCTTTATTTAGAAGTTTAGATAAATAAGTCTTTTTGTACTGTGGGACCAATCTTAGCCGGTAGCGCGCGCTGAGGGAATGGAGACAGTTTCAAAAACTTTATTTCATTGACTTTCTAAGGGTATCAGTCCGTTTGAGTTACAACGGTTGCGTCACATATTTGTACCAACATGTATTTAGCGATATGTTTCTGATATTACCAGGTTGCATCGCTTTTAACAGTGAAACAATTAACTGTGGGACTTAATTGAACTGATTTTGGACTTTGAACTTATAAATGTGATAAATGAGCCAATTGGACTCCAAGAAGTAACATTCTTCCTAATTTTTCATGATTGATTGAACTCAACGATTACACTAGGCGCTGTGGTAGCGCTTTATTTAAAAATGTAGATAAATATGTCATTTTATACTGTGGGACCAATCCTAGCCGTTAGCGCGCGCTGAAGAAATAGCGACAGTTTCAAAAACTATATTTCATTGGGTTTCTAACGGTATCAGTCTGTTTGAGTCACAACGGTTGCGTCACATATTCGTACCAACATGTATTTAGCGATATGTTTCAGATATTGCCAGGTTGCATCGCTTTTAACAGTGAAACAATTGACTGTGGGACTTAATTGAACTGATTTTAGACTGTGATTTTACAAATGTGATAAATGAGATAATTGGACTCCAAGAAATAGCATTCTTCTTAATCTGACATGGTTGCTGGAACTTAGCGATTACACTGGGCGCTGTGGTAGCGCTTCATTTAAAAACTTAGATAAATAAGTCATTTTTTACTGTTGGAGCAATCCTTGCCGTTAGCACGCCCTGAGAAATTAGAGACAGTTTCAAAAACTACATTTCATTGACTTTCTAGCGGTATCAGTGCGTTTGAGTTACAACAGTTGCGCAACATATTCGTACCAACATGTATTTAGCGATATGTTTCTGATATTACAAGGTTGCATCGCTTTTAACAGTGAAACGATTGACTGTGGGATTTAATTGAACTGATTTTTGACTTTGACATTATAAATGTGAAAAATGAGCCAATTGGACTGCAAGAAATAACATTTTTCTCAATTTGACATGATTGCTGGAATTCAGTGGTTACACTGGGCGCTGCGGTAGCGCTTCATTTAGAAATTTGGATAAGTCCTTTTGAACTGTGGAACCAATCTTAGCCGTTAGCGCACGCTGAGGGAATGGAGACAGTTTCAAAAACTTTATTTCATTGACTTTCTAAGGGTATCAGTCCGTTTGAGTTACAACGGTTGCGTCACATATTTGTACCAACATGTATTTAGCGATATGTTTCTGATATTACCAGGTTGCATCGCTTTTAACAGTGAAACGATTAACTGTGGGACTTAATTGAACTGATTTTGGACTTTGAACTTATAAATGTGATAAATGAGCCAATTGGACTCCAAGAAGTAACATTCTTCCTAATTTTTCATGATTGATTGAACTCAACGATTACACTAGGCGCTGTGGTAGCGCTTTATTTAAAAATGTAGATAAATATGTCATTTTATACTGTGGGACCAATCCTAGCCGTTAGCGCGCGCTGAAGAAATAGCGACAGTTTCAAAAACTATATTTCATTGGGTTTCTAACGGTATCAGTCTGTTTGAGTCACAACGGTTGCGTCACATATTCGTACCAACATGTATTTAGCGATATGTTTCAGATATTGCCAGGTTGCATGGCTTTTAACAGGGAGACAATTGACTGTGGGACTTAATTGAACTGATTTTTGATTCTGACCTGATAAATATGATAAATGAGACAATTGGACTCCAAGAAAAAACATTCTTCTTAATTTGACAAGATTACTGGAACTAAACGATTACACTGGGCGCTGTGGTAGCGCCTCATTTAAAAATGTAGATAATTAAGTCATTTTATACTGTGGGACCAATCCTAGCCGTTAGCGCGCGCTAAAGAAATAGCGACAGTTTCAAAAATTATATTTCATTGGGTTTCTAACGGTATCAGTCTGTTTGAGTCACAACGGTTGCGTCACATATTCGTACCAACATGTATTTAGCGATATGTTTCAGATATTGCCAGGTTGCATGGCTTTTAACAGGGAGACAATTGACTGTGGGACTTAATTGAACTGATTTTTGATTCTGACCTTATAAATATGATAAATGAGACAATTGGACTCCAAGAAAAAACATTCTTCTTAATTTGACAAGATTACTGGAACTAAACGATTACACTGGGCGCTGTGGTAGCGCCTCATTTAAAAATGTAGATAATTAAGTCATTTTATACTGTGGGACCAATCCTAGCCGTTAGCGCGCGCTGAAGAAATAGCGACTGTTTCAAAAACTATATTTCATTGGGTTTCTAACGGTATCAGTCTGTTTGAGTCACAACGGTTGCGTCACATATTCGTACCAACATGTATTTAGCGATATGTTTCAGATATTGCCAGGTTGCATGGCTTTGAACAGTGAAACAATTGACTGTGGGACTTAATTGAACTGATTTTTGACTGTGATTTTACAAATGTGATAAATGAGATAATTGGACTCCAAGAAATAGCATTCTTCTTAATCTGACATGGTTGCTGGAACTTAGCGATTACACTGGGCGCTGTGGTAGCGCTTCATTAAAAAATTTAGATAAATAAGTCATTTTCTACTGTTGGAGCAATCCTTGCCGTTAGCGCGCCCTGAGAAATTAGAGACAGTTTCAAAAACTACATTTCATTGACTTTCTAGCGGTATCAGTGCGTTTGAGTTACAACAGTTGCGCAACATATTCGTACCAACATGTATTTAGCGATATGTTTCTGATATTACAAGGTTGCATCGCTTTTAACAGTGAAACGATTGACTGTGGGATTTAATTGAACTGATTTTTGACTTTGACATTATAAATGTGATAAATGAGCCAATTGGACCCCAAGAAATAACATTGTTCTTATTTTAACATGATTGCTGGAATTCGGCGGTTACACTGGGTGCTGCGGTAGCGCTTCATTTAGAAGTTTAGATAAATAAGTCTTTTTGTACTGTGGGACCAATCTTAGCCGGTAGCGCGCGCTGAGGGAACGGAGACAGTTTCAAAAACTTTATTTCATTGACTTTCTAAGGGTATCAGTCCGTTTGAGTTACAACGGTTGCGTCACATATTTGTACCAACATGTATTTAGCGATATGTTTCTGATATTACCAGGTTGCATCGCTTTTAACAGTGAAACGATTAACTGTGGGACTTAATTGAACTGATTTTGGACTTTGACATTATAAATGTGATAAATGAGCCAATTGGACTGCAAGAAATAACATTTTTCTCAATTTGACATGATTGCTGGAATTCAGTGGTTACACTGGGCGCTGCAGTAGCGCTTCATTTAGAAATTTGGATAAGTCCTTTTGAACTGTGGAACCAATCTTAGCCGTTAGCGCACGCTGAGGGAATGGAGACAGTTTCAAAAACTTTATTTCATTGACTTTCTAAGGGTATCAGTCCGTTTGAGTTACAACGGTTGCGTCACATATTTGTACCAACATGTATTTAGCGATATGTTTCTGATATTACCAGGTTGCATCGCTTTTAACAGTGAAACGATTAACTGTGGGACTTAATTGAACTGATTTTGGACTTTGAACTTATAAATGTGATAAATGAGCCAATTGGACTCCAAGAAGTAACATTCTTCCTAATTTTTCATGATTGATTGAACTCAACGATTACACTAGGCGCTGTGGTAGCGCTTTATTTAAAAATGTAGATAAATATGTCATTTTATACTGTGGGACCAATCCTAGCCGTTAGCGCGCGCTGAAGAAATAGCGACAGTTTCAAAAACTATATTTCATTGGGTTTCTAACGGTATCAGTCTGTTTGAGTCACAACGGTTGCGTCACATATTCGTACCAACATGTATTTAGCGATATGTTTCAGATATTGCCAGGTTGCATGGCTTTTAACAGGGAGACAATTGACTGTGGGACTTAATTGAACTGATTTTTGATTCTGACCTGATAAATATGATAAATGAGACAATTGGACTCCAAGAAAAAACATTCTTCTTAATTTGACAAGATTACTGGAACTAAACGATTACACTGGGCGCTGTGGTAGCGCCTCATTTAAAAATGTAGATAATTAAGTCATTTTATACTGTGGGACCAATCCTAGCCGTTAGCGCGCGCTGAAGAAATAGCGACAGTTTCAAAAACTATATTTCATTGGGTTTCTAACGGTATCAGTCTGTTTGAGTCACAACGGTTGCGTCACATATTCGTACCAACATGTATTTAGCGATATGTTTCAGATATTGCCAGGTTGCATGGCTTTTAACAGTGAAACAATTGACTGTGGGACTTAATTGAACTGATTTTTGACTGTGATTTTACAAATGTGATAAATGAGATAATTGGACTCCAAGAAATAGCATTCTTCTTAATCTGACATGGTTGCTGGAACTTAGCGATTACACTGGGCGCTGTGGTAGCGCTTCATTTAAAAATTTAGATAAATAAGTTATTTTTTACTGTTGGAGCAATCCTTGCCGTTAGCGCGCCCTGAGAAATTAGAGACAGTTTCAAAAACTACATTTCATTGACTTTCTAGCGGTATCAGTGCGTTTGAGTTACAACAGTTGCGCAACATATTCGTACCAACATGTATTTAGCGATATGTTTCTGATATTACAAGGTTGCATCGCTTTTAACAGTGAAACGATTGACTGTGGGATTTAATTGAACTGATTTTTGACTTTGACATTATAAATGTGATAAATGAGCCAATTGGACCCCAAGAAATAACATTGTTCTTATTTTAACATGATTGCTGGAATTCAGCGGTTACACTGGGTGCTGCGGTAGCGCTTCATTTAGAAGTTTAGATAAATAAGTCTTTTTGTACTGTGGGACCAATCTTAGCCGGTAGCGCGCGCTGAGGGAATGGAGACAGTTTCAAAAACTTTATTTCATTGACTTTCTAAGGGTATCAGTCCGTTTGAGTTACAACGGTTGCGTCACATATTTGTACCAACATGTATTTAGCGATATGTTTCAGATATTGCCAGGTTGCATGGCTTTTAACAGGGAGACAATTGACTGTGGGACTTAATTGAACTGATTTTTGATTCTGACCTGATAAATATGATAAATGAGACAATTGGACTCCAAGAAAAAACATTCTTCTTAATTTGACAATTTTACTGGAACTAAACGATTACACTGGGCGCTGTGGTAGCGCCTCATTTAAAAATGTAGATAATTAAGTCATTTTATACTGTGGGACCAATCCTAGCCGTTAGCGCGCGCTGAAGAAATAGCGACAGTTTCAAAAACTATATTTCATTGGGTTTCTAACGGTATCAGTCTGTTTGAGTCACAACGGTTGCGTCACATATTCGTACCAACATGTATTTAGCGATATGTTTCAGATATTGCCAGGTTGCATGGCTTTTAACAGTGAAACAATTGACTGTGGGACTTAATTGAACTGATTTTTGACTGTGATTTTACAAATGTGATAAATGAGACAATTGGACTCCAAGAAATAGCATTCTTCTTAATCTGTGATGGTTGCTGGAACTTAGCGATTACACTGGGCGCTGTGGTAGCGCTTCATTTAAAAATTTAGATAAATAAGTCATTTTTTACTGTTGGAGCAATCCTTGCCGTTAGCGCGCCCTGAGAAATTAGAGACAGTTTCAAAAACTACATTTCATTGACTTTCTAGCGGTATCAGTGCGTTTGAGTTATAACAGTTGCGCAACATATTCGTACCAACATGTATTTAGCGATATGTTTCTGATATTACAAGGTTGCATCGCTTTTAACAGTGAAACGATTGACTGTGGGATTTAATTGAACTGATTTTTGACTTTGACATTATAAATGTGATAAATGAGCCAATTGGACCCCAAGAAATAACATTGTTCTTATTTTAACATGTTTGCTGGAATTCAGCGGTTACACTGGGTGCTGCGGTAGCGCTTCATTTAGAAGTTTAGATAAATAAGTCTTTTTGTACTGTGGGACCAATCTTAGCCAGTAGCGCGCGCTGAGGGAATGGAGACAGTTTCAAAAACTTTATTTCATTGACTTTCTAAGGGTATCAGTCCGTTTGAGTTACAACGGTTGCGTCACATATTTGTACCAACATGTATTTAGCGATATGTTTCTGATATTACCAGGTTGTATCGCTTTTAACAGTGAAACGATTAACTGTGGGACTTAATTGAACTGATTTTGGACTTTGATTTCACAAATGTGATAAATGAGATAATTGGACTCCAAGAAATAGCATTCTTCTTAATCTGACATGGTTGCTGGAACTTGGCGATTACACTGGGCGCTGTGGTAGCGCTTCATTTAAAAATTTAGATAAATAAGTCATTTTTTACTGTTGGAGCAATCCTTGCCGTTAGCGCGCCCTGAGAAATTAGAGACAGTTTCAAAAACTACATTTCATTGACTTTCTAGCGGTATCAGTGCGTTTGAGTTACAACAGTTGCGCAACATATTCGTACCAACATGTATTTAGCGATATGTTTCTGATATTACAAGGTTGCATCGCTTTTAACAGTGAAACGATTGACTGTAGGATTTAATTGAACTGATTTTTGACTTTGACATTATAAATGTGATAAATGAGCCAATTGGACCCCAAGAAATAACATTGTTCTTATTTTAACATGATTGCTGGAATTCAGCGGTTACACTGGGTGCTGCGGTAGCGCTTCATTTAGAAGTTTAGATAAATAAGTCTTTTTGTACTGTGGGACCAATCTTAGCCGGTAGCGCGCGCTGAGGAAGTGGAGACAGTTTCAAAAACTTTATCTCATTAACTTTCTAACGCTATCAGTGCGTTTAAGTTACAACGGCTGCGTCACATATTCGTACCAGCATGTATTTAGCGTTATGTTTCTGATATTACCAGGTTGCATCGCTTTTAACAGTGAAACGACTGACTGTGGGACTTAATTGAACTGATTTTGGACTTTGACATTATAAATGTGATAAATGAGCCAATTGGACTGCAAGAAATAACATTTTTCTTAATTTGACATGTTTGCTGGAATTCAGTGGTTACACTGGGCGCTGCGGTAGCGCTTCATTTAGAAATTTGGATAAGTCCTTTTGAACTGTGGAACCAATCTTAGCCGTTAGCGCACGCTGTGGGAATGGAGACAGTTTCAAAAACTTTATTTCATTGACTTTCTAAGGGTATCAGTCCGTTTGAGTTACAACGGTTGCGTCACATATTTGTACCAACATGTATTTAGCGATATGTTTCTGATATTACCAGGTTGCATCGCTTTTAACAGTGAAACGATTAACTGTGGGACTTAATTGAACTGATTTTGGACTTTGAACTTATAAATGTGATAAATGAGCCAATTGGACTCCAAGAAGTAACATTCTTCCTAATTTTTCATGATTGATTGAACTCAACGATTACACTAGGCGCTGTGGTAGCGCTTTATTTAAAAATGTAGATAAATATGTCATTTTATACTGTGGGACCAATCCTAGCCGTTAGCGCGCGCTGAAGAAATAGCGACAGTTTCAAAAACTATATTTCATTGGGTTTCTAACGGTATCAGTCTGTTTGAGTCACAACGGTTGCGTCACATATTCGTACCAACATGTATTTAGCGATATGTTTCAGATATTGCCAGGTTGCATGGCTTTTAACAGGGAGACAATTGACTTAGGGACTTAATTGAACTGATTTTTGATTCTGACCTTATAAATATGATAAATGAGACAATTGGACTCCAAGAAAAAACATTCTTCTTAATTTGACAAGATTACTGGAACTAAACGATTACACTGGGCGCTGTGGTAGCGCCTCATTTAAAAATGTAGATAATTAAGTCATTTTATACTGTGGGACCAATCCTAGCCGTTAGCGCGCGCTGAAGAAATAGCGACAGTTTCAAAAACTATATTTCATTGGGTTTCTAACGGTATCAGTCTGTTTGAGTCACAACGGTTGCGTCACATATTCGTACCAACATGTATTTAGCGATATGTTTCAGATATTGCCAGGTTGCATGGCTTTTAACAGTGAAACAATTGACTGTGGGACTTAATTGAACTGATTTTTGACTGTGATTTTACAAATGTGATAAATGAGATAATTGGACTCCAAGAAATAGCATTCTTCTTAATCTGACATGGTTGCTGGAACTTAGCGATTACACTGGGCGCTGTGGTAGCGCTTCATTTAAAAATTTAGATAAATAAGTCATTTTTTACTGTTGGAGCAATCCTTGCCGTTAGCTCGCCCTGAGAAATTAGAGACAGTTTCAAAAACTACATTTCATTGACTTTCTAGCGGTATCAGTGCGTTTGAGTTACAACAGTTGCGCAACATATTCGTACCAACATGTATTTAGCGATATGTTTCTGATATTACAAGGTTGCATCGCTTTTAACAGTGAAACGATTGACTGTGGGATTTAATTGAACTGATTTTTGACTTTGACATTATAAATGTGATAAATGAGCCAATTGGACCCCAAGAAATAACATTGTTCTTATTTTAACATGATTGCTGGAATTCAGCGGTTACACTGGGTGCTGCGGTAGCGCTTCAATTGGAAGTTTAGATAAATAAGTCTTTTTGTACTGTGGGACCAATCATAGCCGGTAGCGCGCGCTGAGGAAGTGGAGACAGTTTCAAAAACTTTATCTCATTGACTTTCTAACGGTATCAGTGCGTTTAAGTTACAACGGCTGCGTCACATATTCGTACCAACATGTAATTAGCGTTATGTTTCTGATATTACCAGGTTGCATCGCTTTTAACAGTGAAACGACTGACTGTGGGACTTAATTGAACTGATTTTGGACTTTGAGATTATAAATGTGATAAATGAGCCAATTGGACTGCAAGAAATAACATTTTTCTCAATTTGACATGATTGCTGGAATTCAGTGGTTACACTGGGCGCTGCGGTAGCGCTTCATTTAGAAATTTGGATAAGTCCTTTTGAACTGTGGAACCAATCTTAGCCGTTAACG